>NC_138051.1:35203705-36487061 GCF_964194185.1 Rhinolophus hipposideros
CAAACAGTTTAGCATTTCATTTTAAACGATGAACATCTGATTATTTTGTAGTTATGGTGAAAATGTTTGAAAATATTTCTAAATCTTATGTCTTACACTACTTAGCTAAACAGATCTGCTCAAGTGAGTCGGAATCCGAAAAAAGCATTTTGCAATTTAGCATGTTTTCTTAAGCAAACCTGCCAAAAGTAAGAAAGTGGTTGTTGAGAAAATATTTAATTACTTTGCTATCACTGGGTGTTTTCTTTGAAAAGCGCCTCGACCACAATGCTTCTTTTCCAATTACGAAGTTCCCATTTTTATAAAGATTTATAATGTTAAAAATGGTCATTTTATTTAATGTCCAGTAGATGCTCATTTATAGCTATCAAAATGCTTGGAAAAGAGAAGAACATGATTTATTTTGGCTTTGGACAGCTTATTCCGTAAACATCTTTTTTTTTATTTGCTCATTTGTAAGGATAAGGCGAAGAATAAAATCTAATTTATTATTTTATTGGAAGTCGGTATCAGAGTGATGCAGGATTGTAGATTTAAGAAATCTGTAAATCTCTTTAATAAAGGCCTAGGGAATTATTAGTAAGGACAAATGTAAAATGCCTGACAGTTACATATCTAAAAGAAAAACACAATAATCTCATTAAAGAAATTACTGACAGCGGCTCACAGATGTTAATGGTTGAAGTAACAAAGGACATACATTATCAGAAAGTAGATTATCTTTCTCCTCTTTTAGAATTTTGCTATCGATTTAACTTATTGAGCATATCAAAATAACAAGCTGCAGTTTTCACTCAACAATCCTCTTTTTCAGTAATATTAGGCAATTCAGAATAAAAACTATTTTTATATAATAGATAGTTATAATTTAAACACAAAGAATTGTTAAACCCATTAAAGAAAGGTTTATATGAAAATAATACTGAACTTGCAGCATAAGAACTATAAGGAAGATTGCCCTGAAGCCAAACAAATAATATTATATAAAAATGTTTTGCATCTTGAAAGCTATACAGGAAATTACTTATAAATATGTAGTAAATTCAGTTTCAAGAACTAGAATTTTAATTATTTTTTCTTTTTTGTGCTCACTTCCTCTCATTATCTTTAACAAGGAATGAGTGAATTATTCACTTTAGAGAAGGTCAAGAACAAGTCTAATGAACAAGGAAGAGGGTTTTTCTTTAAAGGATAAAAGGCAGTTGCAAAATATTACCTATATTATCTCCCTTATAATCTCACATACTTATAGAGTAGGTGATTGGCATGATTTTAGATGTGTTTAGTGCTTTTTGAGATATTTTGTTGAATATGCCAAATTATGCTATGTCACTTGCTGCATTACATTATACTAAATATTACCCATTCGGATCAAAATTAAGAAAGATGGTTTGTACACTTAATTATTTAATCTTTCACTTGAGCCTCTTAAATGTTTGTGTTCTGAAAGCTGCGCACTTCCCTAAGTTGTAGTAAATATTCAATTATGTCCATTTTGTACTTGAGAAAATGAAGGCACTTAGAGATTACTGATCGGAATAATGTTTTCAAATGTGTTAACACAGCTAAAGAATCTTAAATCCTAGGCTGAGACTCACTGGGCACACTGCCCGACCAAGACCTCAGCAGTAAGAATCTGAATCCCAGCACACTGTGGGAATTTAGCTAAGCCTCAGATTAGCACTCTTCCTACATTTCCCTACATCAAAATTCAAGATGAAATGGTTTAAATGTTAGGTGTAGCTTTTTTGATCGAGAAAAATATGGGGAAACTTAGGAATGCTTTTTTTGATTTAGGAAGAGATATGATATGCCTTAATATAATAATGACTTAAAATATCATATGCAGATAAAAATACGGCCCCATATCACATTGAGAGGTATTTAAGATAGTGGTCAAACTATATAGTGAATTTTGCCTCGGATACTTACTTGCCAAAGCAAAATTTTACTTAAATGTTTTTATGATCTACATACTAAAATCCATCATATAATTTGGAAAAACAACATGATTTTAATGTTTCATATCTTCAGCTGTATTCTAAAAAGTCAAGTCTTTATTTTATCTTTAGGTTTGTGAGTTATTGATACAATAAAAGGCGGTTGTAAGGTAAAATAAGAAGAAACAGTTAAACAGTTTTCTAAAGAGCCAAGCCAAAGGAGGGGGGTGAGGAGGGGTAGGGGGAAAGAAAGAAAGAAGAGAGATTCTTTCTATTCAAGGCAATAGGAAGCCATTTAGATAGCTTGTACATTGCATTTCAAAAAAAATTCTTAGAAACATTTTTATAGAGATTTTGTCCTAATTTTAAAATATTCTTAATGTACCAAAGTTTCTTGCAAGCAAAATGGATTTACATGGATGATTACTGATAGATTGAATTAGTTTAAAGGTTTGTAAGTTTATTTTGGGGGGATTTGCGCCAGAAGAACCCTAATAGGTCTAACAAGAATCATTCTACATGTAGCAGAATCTACGTCAGAGACATAATTAAAATAACCTTAAACTAAATGTAAACATTCTTACTCCTGGCAACCTACAAATGCGAACATGGGGATGGCTTGCATTTCCCTCTGAATCCTCTGGTGGATTAGGAAGGGGGAAAAGATACAGGAGGACATGAATAGCAGTTTCTTCCAGGTGTCCACTCTGGCCAGAAGAGAAGAGACAACATTTATGGAGTACGATCTATGTACTTTTATGTATGCTTCTTCACTTAATTTTTAAAACAATATTTATTTTTTAGAACAGTTTTAGATTCACAGAAAAATTGAGAAATAGTACAAAGAGTTCCCAGATACCCTGAACCCAGTTTCTCCAATTATTAACATTTACATTAGTATGGTCCATTTGTTATAATTATTGAACCAATATTAATACAGTGTTATTAACTGAAGTCCCTATTTAATTCAGATTTCCCTATTTTCATCCAGGGCCCATTTCCTTTTCCAGGATCCCATCCAGGATCCCACAAGTAAATTGCATTTACTTGTCATTTTCCCTTAAGCTTGTCTTGGCTATAAGTTTCTCAGTCTTTCCCTTGTTTTTGATGACCTTGACAGTTTGAGGAATACACAAGACAGGTGTTTTGTAGAATGCCCCTCTGTTGGAATTTTTCTGATGTTTTTCTAATGATTAGACTAGAGTGCATCATTGATTTTAATCACAGTCCTATTGGGTTGATATTTTACAAATGAGGAAACTGAACAGAGTTGCAGTAAATTAACCATCGCTCCACAGCAGTAAGAGATCTGTGTTAGATCTGTGTGCGTTCAGCTACACCATATTGTTTTTGTAGCTATTACACTCCTTTTTTAAAAAATATGCCCTATATTTCTTTCATTTATTGCTACAGGGCTTAACTTATTTTCCCCATGAGAAGAGTCAGATTGCCTATTTTGCCAAAGGAAAAATGAACAAACAGGCAAATAAAAGCACATGGGCATACAAAATCAGTTTGGATGTTTAAAGGAAGAAAATAGCTGAGATCACAATTCTTTGGATGTTAAAATCTTTCAGCCGACTCAACTCACTGTTATTTTTTTTTTTTTTAGGGTCAAGTTAAAATAACTAAAACTAGTTAACCATTTTCTCCTTTTATTCACCCAATTCAAAGGTCGACAAAGCCCCAGGGTAGACCTTTATAGATAAAAAGCTATTTCAGGAACCAGACTGTTTCCTTAAGCATCACAATGGACTTAAAGTTCTTAGGTGGTCACAGGGACAACTCTAGGAGTTTAAAACCAACCAACCAACCTGGGTGTGTATGTTGCTTCATTTTGGGTACCACCTGTGCTAACTCTCCTGCCATATCCTCAAACATCCAGTGACATAACTATTGATCAGTGAGTTATGGAGATAAAACATGAATCAAATTTGTCCTCCAAGAGATCCCTTTTAGGTTAATGCTTCTGTGTAGATACAGTATTGGTAATATGATTTGCCCAAGGAAGGACCATTGGTAGTTACATACGATAATAAAGCTGCTAGAAAGATTCAGCATGGGAACTCTTTAAATTCACAGATACCTGGTTCTACTCTAGTCTAATTCAATCAAACTCAGGGAGTAAGGCTTTGACACCAGTATTTCTGGATTTAGTACTAACCTATATCCATCAGAAAAAATTCCAAATTAGAAACTTTCCCAAAACATCTTTAACAATGCATGTCGAACTGAGGACATGCCAATTTCTATGTGGAGAAAAATGAACAACAAAAAAGTACCTGCCATCAAGAAGAGAATAGTCTAGTTGTGATGGGGCATGGAGTACCAATCAAACTGTAATAGAATAGGGGTAATAATCAAGGTGCGATAATACAAGGGGCAATAATATAAGACGCCAAGGGAGTGCTCCTGAGTGAGTACTCTGCAAAGCATCAGGGTTGCAAACCAGACAGTTGAACTGGTGGCACCATCTTGCTGCAAAATATGGGGAAAGTTACATGACCTCTTTGTGCTTTGTTTTTCATAAAGAAAAAAAAAGGTTAGATTACATTATATCTAAGGTCCATTAAATAGGTATTTGTAGGAAAATGCTATCGTGTGCTAATTATTTAACAATACCCCCTGGGACACTGTCAGATACATGGTTAAATTTTCAAGTTGGGCAATTTGGTACCTATGTAATTAAGCAGCCTTCCTAATAAGCAAAACATTTTATACCCAGAGATACACACAAATTGGTCATTTTTTTTTCCAAAGCGATTGCTCCAAAACTTAGTGGATTAAAACAATATTTATTTTAATCACAAATCTCAATTTGGGCAGGGATTGGTGGCAACATCTTGTCTCTGCTCCATTCCTTATCAGCTAGGAGCTGGGGATGGAGGCTGGAATCACCTAAGACTCATTCATTCATATGTCTCCTGGTTGATACAGGGCCTTAAAGAGCTGAGAGGCCAGTACAGCCTCCATCTCCTTGGGCATTTTCTTCTATCTCTATGTGGACTTTCTACATGGTCTGCAACATGGAAGCCCAGCACTCTAGGTGGGTATGTGTGCTAAGAGAGCCAGGTGCTATATCACCTTTTCAGACCCAGTCTCAGAAGTCATTTTCATGTTATTGCCACCACATTTCATTGTTAGGAGTGAGCCGCTAGGGTCAACCTCCATTCAAGGGGAGAGGAATTAGACTCCACTTTTTTATGGAAGGAGTAAAAATATTTGCAGATCACCATGATCACCAAACAGTAGAGCTTTCTACATGATAATATTTAGTTGTGAACACAGGTTTCTTTTGACCCTTTAGTTTTAAATAATCAAACTTTTGAGAGTAGCTGCAGAAGTCAGTCAACACATAATTAATAGTAAGAACTATTCAAAGGAAATAATAGCTGCTTTTCTATGATGGTAATTCCTGGAAGAGTTAAAAGCCAGGGAAGTCTAGCTAATAATATTTATATAGTACTTATCTATGTGCATTACCATGTAGCCACTAACACACTTCAGATAGTTTATCTCATTTAACTCTTTCAACAAGTCTATAAGGCAGGTACTTGTGTTATTCCTATTACAGAGGCTCATATAGGTGAAGAAATTTTCCCAAGTTTAAAATTCTGGCAAAGGAAATACCAGGGATTTTCACCAATCAGTTCTCACTTTAGAGACCAAGGTCTTAGTCATACTAATCTATAAAAATAATAGTTGCCTAGACGTTCTGGATGATGAATTTGCTCATATTATTTACAAAACTTCTTCATTCCAAAAATATAGAATTTGAGATGAACTTATCCTAGTTCTTGTTTACCTCTCAAATTTTGTTCACATTTTGTATTGAACTGTTCTGTTCATTTGCAAATGAAGGAGCTTGGTATAAACTGAATCAAGTACAATTTATACTCAACCTTGACTTTCTCGCTTAACCTTCACTAATGTATACTACAGCTTTCTCCAAATGGCCCGATAAAGTGAGGTCATAACGGATTTCCTGTATTTTCTGACAGTGGGAAACCAAAGCACCTTGTTGTCTACCATGTGTGGTCCATACTTGGCCGCTGAGTGGACAACGGGAAGTCTGTAAAGAACACACAAAACTTGGTATGAAATAAGTATGTTCCCCTTTAAATATATTTTTTATCTACTCTGCATGGTGCTGTGTCAAAAATGTCTGAATCATTTCACACCTCGTTTTTGCATATCCTTATTGATCTGACAAAAGTAGATGTGATGTAAGCAATGAAGAAGGAAAAACTTTCCGAGAAAAACACTCCCGTACTCCACCCCCAACATATTAATAATCATATTAGCATCTGAATACCTTTCCATCAGGACTGCTGCAGTCTCCATCCAGGGGAAGGAACTGGGTGTTTCTAGAGACTCTCCCTGTGAGGTAGAGGCAGCAGCAGAGCTGTGTGCTCAGCTGCCTAGTTAGAGCATGGGACAGCCCAGGCAAGGAAGAAACAAGGTGCGGGGGGTGGGAGGAGATCAGGTAATAAGTCTGGAGCAAGGGACAAGGGGGGCAGGAGAGAGTTTAATAAAGGAGGCAATGAAGTTGGAGTGGGGGCAGAAACAGAATCCTAGAAATGAAAACCATTTGAATAGCTGAACACATAGTCTCTCGGCATACAGCTAGATGCCTTCCTATGTTCAAAATTATAATTTAGAAATACATTCTGGCCCAAACTATATCCTTGCCATGTCAATTTAGAGACTGAGAAACCAATGAGTTCGATATCTTCTTTACTTACTATGCTGTCCCGTATCCTAGAATCAAATATTATCTATGATGGCTATTGATGAAGACTCTCAATATATTCAATCAGTAAACGATATGAGGTCCTTGTAAGTATGTAAAGTTCTAAGGACATGAAGATGATTACAATTTAGGTTTTGTCTTGTAGGTGAGACAGACAAACATATAAATGTTAGTATGCCATGATTAATGGTACAGTAGATGCTCACACAATAGTAGATGGGATAGGTGCACACTGGGGCTGCTGGACAAGGCTTTCAGGAGGAACTGGGTTGTGGAGGATAGAGAAGTATTCTCTGGGACAAAAGGATTCCATAAAAGAGGGCTCCATTTGTGGAATGACACAGAGAACAGGGTGCACTGGGGTATGAGGTGTAGTTTGGGGCTACAGGAACTAAGGGTGTGTGGCATGGGAAATAGGCTGGTGGGACTGTCCAACCTGAGAAAAGCCTTGCATTTGTGCTTTGGTGTGTAAGTTTAACATCATATTCACTAACTCTCATTGCTTATAATCATGCATAAGAAACACTGAATAAATCTAAACCTTATCTTTTCAATGCCTCAAGTTTCCTCATCTGCAAAATAGGGATATTTTGATTTTCATTCCTACTATCAATACCTAATTCATAATTTTATTATTGCTTGTCTATATTATTGCCTATAAGCTTCAGTCTTGCTTCTCCGACTTCAATTTCTCTCTCTTAATGCACAGCCTTGGGCCACTACTAGATTAAAGACAAAGCACAACAAAGAATAATAAAAAAAATACATTATCATCACTTCAAAGCTCCCCATTTCCCAAAGAATGAAGTCCAAAATTTCTGAAGAGGCAGTTAAGACTTTCCACCAACTGATTCCAACCTGATTTTATTTTAAATTCCAATACATCCCATACTCTTGCTTTCTTGCACTGTGTGACCTACCACAATATTTGTTTGATGTAGACCCTCCATCTGGGTTATTCTACTGTCTTCAACATCTCCTTAGTTAGTTTTCAAGACCCAGCAAAATGCCACTTAGGATAGTCAGAAATGATATCTTTACTTCGTAGTTCTTAAAACAGCCATAGAACGATCGAAAGTTCTTGTCAGAGCCCTCATTCTGCTGTTGCTAGTTATAAGATTTTAGAAAGATAGTAACTTTTCTAAGCCCTAGTTTTCTCACCAATAACATAGGTAAAATATGAGTAATAATACCTACTTCACAGGGTAGTTGCATAATTCAAACGAGAGAAAACATGAAAAACACTTTTATGAACTCTGCAAGCATATGTCAATGTGAGCAACAAGCAACAGCATGGGATTTTCAAAGTAGAATGAGAAGTAAAAAAAAAAAAAAAGACACCTGCAAGCAGTGTTTAAGTGCCTACTCTGATTATAGACACATCCCCTCATCTACCTATACTGGGTATGCCATCGAATTGGAATAACAATATTCTCTACATCATGGAGTCTTGAGATGGTTCCATGAGATAATAGATGTGAGAGCAACGGGAAAACAATAATATTCTATGACTATACAAATATTAGTTGTCATTATTTGTTTTTTAAGTCACCGTGACCACTCTCAATCCTAAACAGAATTTTTTTAAAAAGACACATTTATTCAGTGTCATGATCAGATTGTTACATTTAGCAATCAACAGCATGGGTGCAAAAAAAAAAAAAAACACAAACAAACCTACATTAAAACCCTTTGTTGGAATGCTTTACACTTTCCACACAACGGAATCTAAAATAACCTGTTATATAATTAGTCACAAGTACAGTACTCGAGTTTTTTGCCCATACACATGAGTATTGTCTAAAACATGTCTTCTTTGTAGCAGCTAGGCCCTGCCACCATTGTGCTTGGCTGAGTTCACAAATCTCTTGCTACCTGTAGTTTCTCTGTCACTTCTCTGGCTCTCCTCTCCTGCTAAGCTTTGTTTCCTGGCAGTAATTGAAACCTTCTGCCACTGCCATAGCTACTGCTGCTGCTGGAACCACCAGAGCCACCTTGGTTTCGTGGTTTGGCAAAGTATTGACCTCCACCACCATAGGGGCCACAGCTTCTGGCTCCAAAGTTCCCTCCTTTCATGGGTCCAAAATTTGAAGATTGATTGTTGTCATTGCCAAAATTGTTGTAGCTTCCACCATCTGCAAAATTGCTTCCACTACTACCACCAAAGCTGCCTCCGCCTCCTCCGTTGTTATAGCTGTCATAGCTGCCACTCCCGCCAGAGCCACTGCCCTGGTTTCCGTAACCCTGTCCACCACTTCCATAGCCTCTGCTTCCTCCAGAGTAACCAGCACCACCTCCTCCATTACCACCATCATTACCAAACCCATTATAGCCATCCCCACTGCCACCATATCCTCCACCACCACGACTGCCACCAAAGACACGTTGACCACTGAAGTTTCCTCCACGACTAAAGTTGTCATTCCCACCAAAACCACCTCTTCGACCACCACTGAAGTTTCCAGAACCACTTTGACCTCTGAGTGGATGAAGCACTAGCCATCTCTTGCTTAGATAGGGCTTTCCTTACTTCCCCGTTGTAGCCATTCACAGCATGGTATTTCTGAATGACAGGCTTGTCTACAGAGTCACGGTCATCAAAGGTTACAAAAGCCAAGCCTCTCTTCTTGCCACTGCCTGGGTCAGTCATGATTTCAATCGCTTCAATTTCCCCACACTGTTCAAAATCATCTCTTAGGTGATGGGCTTCAGGGTCTTCTTTAATACCACCAGCAAAAATCTTTTTCACAGTTAAGTGGGCACGAGGTCTTTGAGAATCTTCTCTTGCGCAGCCCTCTGTGGTCCCACAAATCTTCCCTCCACCTTGTGTGGCCTTGCCTTCATGGCTGCACCCACCTCCTCCACAGTGGCATAGGGACAAACCCAAAGCCTCTGCAACGCTTGGTGTTTGGGTCTCTCATCACCACACAGTCTGTGAGCGTTCCCCATTGCTCAAAATGGCTCCTGAGACTCTCATCAGTTGTTTCAAAGCTCAACCCTCCGATGAAGAGCTTCCACAGCTGTTCAGGCTCTTTGGGAGACTCTGACTTAGATATGATGGCCACGGGAGGGGAGACTTTAACGATGCTTACTCGGCGGTGTCCACCGACAGAAAGAAGCACTTCTTATAAGATGTATAAAATTGTAAAACATTTGAAGGCAAGCAAGCAGAGGTTTTAATCATGTTTTTCCTCCCACAGAATAAGTAAGTGACGCTCATAAGATCAGTGTATTTCTTATCAAAGCAACAATGCTTGCGTTTGCGGGGAGAGCAGTCCCGGCTGGGGTAAGGCTGCCTGTGACAATCACAGCATGCCTTCTCTGCCTGTGCATTGTTACCTCCCCGCAGTGTGGGGCAAAGACCTGCTTATTTTTTACATATATTTTAGTCTCAAACATCTGAATCATTAGGGGAAAATTCCTTTGCCCTTACTCATACTTATAAGTACAGGCCTTCCTCTGATTGTTATAATCACAATTTCCCACGTTGCTATAGTTGCAGCTCTCATCTCCACGCAATGTTCCTCCTCCACTACCTAAGCCTGCGATATACCAGTATTCCCTTTTACATTATAACTTACTGGAAAAATTCAATTTTCACATCTGTCTGGTGGATTTTGACTGATACTCTGCTTCCCTATGTTGGTATTACTGGAGATTCCATGCATGTAAAACTGAACAGCGCAGAATGAAAACCAAATGTTAAACTTAGCTCTAACACAAGGAGCTTCTTTTTCTATTGCACAATTGTTTTTGGAAACGATTCCTATCACTCAACACCTTTTTATTTTTGCATGGACTACGTGAACAATTATTGCTTATGTGGATGCACTTTTGGATCATTCTTAATTGATTAATGATGTTATATACTGAAGGGACAATTGGTTTTAGTTAGTAGTTTTTCACCAAACGTTGTCAATTTCCATACAAAATTTACAAATTAATGACAAATCTGGCATTGTAGGCTAATCTGAACAACGCTTTACAACTAGAAAAATAAGAATTATGTAACATTGAGAAAAAACTGGAATGTAGTCTTTGCACAAAACTAGTGTCATTACAACTAACAGCCTTGCAAAAAAGTCTGTTGGTGATTTATGTTGTGAAAGTCATAATAAATGTTAGGAGTCATAATTTTGCTCCTTGTGCCCTAACAGAGGGCAAGATGCCTGGGAAGAAGCTTTTGCAATTTGAAAAACTTTTGTTGCTTTTTTTTTTTTAACAAGAAAAATCAGTTGTGTTTGAACACTTGTGTAGTTGATTATTATTGTTTATTATTAAATTTACCTACAAAATACTAGACTAGTATTTTGTAGGTAAATTTAATAATAAACAATAAGCAAGGTTTCTATAATAATATAGAATAATATAATAATAAACAATAAGCAAGGTTTCTAGCTGACAATGTCCTCTAAGCATGATATGCTGAATTCTGAAACTTATAGATTTCAAATGCGGGTAAAATCAGGAAAGAGGAATATAAGGAGAAATGAACATTGAGCATCTGCCGTGGGCTGGGCACTAAGCAAAGGGAGTCACTCTCATTATTTCAGTTCTCTTCTAAACAACCCTGTGAGGTAGTCGGTTTTTCACTTTACAGACAAGCACAGTGACACTCAGAATTTTTGTTTGTCAGACTGCAAAGCCCAAGCTCTTTCTACTTCACAAAATGGATGAAGCCAATGAATTTTTTCCTACACAAGTTTGAATGAAAGAGAACTTTTGCTACAAAAGAAGGTTTGTGCAGTCCTGATAATGTTCTTGGTCTTGATCATATATATGAATATCATAAAATCTGTGAAATCAAGATCTCTCCAATTAATAACATTGCAATATACATACATAGCATATTAGGTGAAGCATACTAACCCAGTACCCTGGGTTTTAAAAACGTCATTGGAGTAATAATGTCATTTATCCCAAGAAAAATTGGATTCCATTTATCACTAAATGCATGCTGACATTCATAAAGTGAGTATTGAATGAATTCCTATGGTAGAGAGAGTGTAGAGAGGATGGTGTTACAAATATGATATGGGCATGGGGGGTAAGAGGGTGAAGGGGGCAAGAGGACAAATCACAGAGAAAACAGGGAAGTTGAACAGGACTCTTTTTGTTACTTCCGCTAGCTATTTTGCAGATGATGATACTAAGCCCCGGGGTTTGCAGCCAAATCACTTCTCAGACTATGTTGGCTTCAGGGTTGGGTTTGGAATTCAGACTCCTATCTTTGGGGAAGAGACAACTGACATTTGATGGTTTTAAATATTCCACCATGTTATGTTAGAAGAGAACTCTATTTTTTACAGTTGTCTGTGAATTTAAGCCTAGAATAGGATCTATGGGGTTGGAAGTGATTATGAAGATGATGGTCTTAGATCAGAGTCAGATTTCTGTGGGCATTGAAAATATGATATTCCTCCTCCTTCTCCTTTTCCTCTACTACTACTACTGCTGCTGCTACTACTACTACTAGTACTATTACTACTGCTACCGTGTTTCCCCGAAAGTAAGACTTAGCCAGACAATCAGCTCTAATGCACCTTCTGGAGCAAAAATTAACATAAGATCCAGTGTTATGTTATGTTATGCTATGCTATGCTATGCTATGTTGTTAGGTTATACCTGGTCTTATAGTAAAATAAGACCGGGTCTTATATTAATTTTTGTTCCAAAAGACGCATTAGAGCTGAATGTCTGGCTAGGTCTTATTTTCGGGGAAACACAGCACTACAACTACTACCACTACTACTTCTTACAGGCAACATACAGTTATTTGGAATTTATAAAGTATTTCTTTAATATCATCTTGTTTGATCTTCAGTATAACCCTGTTTAGTGTTATAGGAGAAGAGGAGAACATCCATGAAATGATGTTTTATACTATTAAAATTTCAAGTTGAGGTCTTTGCTTTTCAATTTTTGATATCTCTTTGAGGACTTTAAAATTATGTCACAGTTTTCTTATCTATATCTTGTATCATAAAGAGGCTAATATCTTCCCTATCTGTCTCCAGGGCCATTGAGAAAATCAATTGAGACACTATTGTGAAATGGTCAAGAAATTATAAAGCTTTCTTTTCCTAATATTGTTGGGATGCACTGTTTTCACAGATGCTCCCTGGGAAAGGGAGATACGATGCCCATCTTTTCTGTCTTAGGGGGTGTTTTATAGTGATGAGAACAGAGACTCTGGAGTTCGACTGCATCAGATGATTTCTAGCTCTGCCAGTTACTTGCTGTGTGCCCTTGAACAAATTACTTAAGCTCTCTGTGTTTTAGTTTCCTCATGTGCAAATTAGAGATCATAGAATTGAGGCAAGGATTAAGTGTGTTAACATACATAAAATGCTTTGAATAGTGTCTGACACATACTGAGTTCTGTTTATGTGTTAGGTCTTCCAATTAGCTATTATTATCACCACTTTGGTCTTACATATTGTAGATGATCAACACATTTTAGGAACACATAAAGAAAGTAATAAACATAGAGCAGGTGGGACAGTATTGTAGTCTAATATGGTAGGAAAGGAACAGAAATCATAGAAACAATTTACCTTACCATCTAATAAAATAATTGATGCTCTAATAAAATAATGGTGATCTTGAGTCATCCAGAAAAGTTACAGATAAGTTCAGAAACCTGTAAGCCATAAAACTGTAAGATTTTCCTGCATATCGTAGATAAAATACTCGTAAGTGTGACTTTCATGTAATTATTACAACAAACCAGTGATATACATTATATATCACTCTAATACAGAGAGAAGAAATACTCAGGGAGGTTCATAGGCCCAAGGCCACTTGGAAATGTGTGAATATAGGAATTCAGATTTTCTGAATCAGATGCATTTTCTCACCCTAGACTCTACTCAAAGCTGAGTATCCACCTCTCAGACAGAGTACCGTGATACCACATCACTAAAATTATTTGTCTTTCTGTTCAGCTTGCAGTCTTCTCCTTATTCTCCTAACCAAGAGAAGGAGTGATGGGAGGTATGAGTAGGGAAGAGAAGAAGCATTCTGTGAGCACTTCATCAGTATGGAATACCTTGAATGGCATCCCATTTACTTCCCCCCCCCCAACTTGTTTGAGGTATAATTGACAAATAAAATTGTATATATTTAAGGTGTACAACATGATGATTTGATATATTATGAAATGGTTACCACAATCAAGTTAATTAACACATCGATCATCTTACATGGTTAACATTTTTTTTGCATGGTGAGAACATTAAGATTTACTCTATCAGAGAATTTCAAGTACACAATTCAATATTATTAACTATAGTATGCTGTATATTAGATCCTCAAAAATTACTCATCTTACAAAACTGAAATGTTGTACCCTTTGACCAACATCTCCCTGTTTCCCTCATTCCGCTCCCCCTATAAGCCCCTAGCAACCACCATGCTACTCTCTGTTTCTATGAGTTTGACTCTTTTAGATTCCACATATAAGTGATACTATATAGTATTTGTTTTTCTTTGGCTTATTTCACTTCAGGTTTAACCATGTTATTGCAAATGGTAGGATTTTCTTCTTTTTTATGGATTAGTAAGTCTCTCTCTCTCATTTTCTTTATCTCATTAACACTTAGGTTGTTTTCATATCTTGGCTATTGTGAATAACATGCAGTGAACATGAATAGAATGGTGACCTTTCTTTAAGATCCTGATTTCTTTTGCATATGTACACAGAAGTAGAATTGCTGGGTCATATGGTATTTCTATTAAAAAAAATTTTTTTTTAATTGGGGAATAGTGTGTTTTTCCAGGACCCATCAGCTCCATGTCAAGTCATTGTTTTTCAATCTAGTTGTGGGGGGTGGGGGACACAGTTCAGCTCTAAGTCAAGTCGCTGTTTTCAATCTAGTTGTGGAGGGCACAGCTCACTGGCCCAAGTGGGACTTGAACCGGTGAACTTGGTATTATAAGCACTGTACTCTAACCACGGAGCCAACCGGCCACCCACCTGTGGCTCAGCTCCAAGCCCAAGCTGTTGTTTCCAGGCTAGTTGTGGAGGGCGCGATTCACTAGCCCATGCGGGAATCGAATTGGCAACCCTGTTGGTAAGAGCTCAGGCTCTAACCAACTGAGCCATCTGGCTGCCCGGTAGTTCTATTTTTAATTTTTTGAGGAATCTTTACATTATTTTTCATAGTGGCTGCACTAGTTTGCATTCCCACCAACAGTGCACGAGGTTTCCCTATTCTCCACATTCTCGCCAATACTTGTTATCTCTTATCTTGTTGATAATAGACATTCTAACAGGTGTGAGGTGATATCTCATTGTGGTTTTGGTTTGCATTTCCCTGATTATTAGTGATGTTGAGCACTTTTATGAATACCATTTGTCCATGTGTGTGTCATCTTTGGAAAAATGTCTGTTCATGTCCTCTGCCCATTTTTAAATGGGATTATTTATGTGTAGGTTTGTTATTTTTTTGTTTGTTCTGCTATCGAGTTGTGTGAGCTCTTTATATATTGTGGATATAAACCCATTATCAGATATATCGTTTACAAATACTTTATCCCATCCTACAGGTTGCCTTTTCATTTAGTTGGTTTCCACTGCTGTACAGATGTTTTTTGTTTAGTATATTTCCACTTTATTTTTGCTTTTGTTGCCTGTGCTTTTGGTGTCATATCCAAAAAAAAAAAAAAAAAAAAAAAAAGAAAAAAACATTGCCAAGACCAAAGTCAAGGAGCTTTTCCTGGAGTTTTGTGGTTTCAGATCTTATGTTTAAGTCTTTAATCCATTTCAAGTTAATTTTTGTGTGTGGTGTAAGATAGGGGACCAATTTCATTCTTTTCCATGGATATCCAGTTTTCCCAGCACCATTTACTGAGGAGATTATCCTTTCCGCATTGTTTGTTATCGACTCCCTTGTCAAATATTGGTTGACCATATATTTGTAGGTTTACTTCTGGGCTATTGATGCTGTTTCTTTGGTCTATGTGTCTATTTTTATGCCAGTACCATACTGTTTTGATTACTATAAATTTGTAGTATAGTTTGCAACCAGGAAGTGTAATGAGTCCAGCTTTATTCTTTGTTTTCAGGAATGCTTTAAACTATTCCGAGTCTTCTGTGGTTCCATGTGAATTTTAGGACTATTTTTTCTATTTCTGTGAAAAATGTCATTGGAATTTTCATAGGTATTGCATTAAATCTTAGACAGCTTTGGGCAATATTAACAATTTAAGAATATTAATTCTTCCAATCCTTGAAAATGAGATATATTTCCATTTATTTATGTTTTCTTCAATTTTTCCATCAATGTCTTATAGGTTTCAGTGTACAGATGTTTCATCTCCTCAGTTAAATTTAAACATTTTATTGTTTTGATACAATTGTAAGTGTGGATTTTAAAATTTCTTTTTCAGATACTTTGTTGTTAGTGTACAGAAGCACAACTGTTTTTTATCTGTTGATTTTACATTCTGCAACTTTACTGAATTCCTTCATTAGTTCCAACAGTTTTCTTTGTGAAGTCTTCAGGGTTTTCTTTTCACCAGAATACTGTAGATCCAGTAAATCAGCTATAGTTGGGTGAGTTAGCCAAGACTATACAGCTAGAAGACGGATGAGAAGAAACTATGTCATAATGTGACTCTAAAGCCAGGCTCTTTTCACCTCTTAGGGAGATTGCCTCATGCAGCTTACCCCTACTGTGCGAGCTGCCATGAGCTCTGGGAGCAGCAGGTTTGTACTTACAGAACGGCCCTCAGAGAAAATTCCTGATTACTCAGGGATTACTGATCTTTTAGCCAAACAGACTGTCTTTGCCAGGATAGTGTCAGACGTGGCCTTAGTTTAGCATTTCTCAAAATGTGGAGTAGGAGCTATAAATTCCTCTTATTAAAATTCTAATCATTGTATATTTATTTTTAATGTTTTCAAAAAATATAATTAGTTGTTATAACAGGAGAAATAAATTGTCTTCAATAAAGAAGTCACTGAGTAAAATATTTATTCGTTATTGAAAAAAAAACCTTATATAAATAAAAATACAGGTGGTGTGTGGATGTGGCAAAAAAACCACAGAAAGAAATCACAGGTTATCAAAACGTTAGAAACCAAATAATGATATAGTAATATACATGCTTAAGACATTGAATAACTAGTTCTAATGGCAGGTGTAATATCGATTGCAATTTTGCAGCAGTGACGAGCATATAAATGCTACTTTGAGAGATATGCAGTAACTGTCATAGGATAGGAAAATATCTGTGCTTTCTTTTGGTGCCAAACTCACACATACTGCTAATACCAATGTGCTTTATTTTCTGCATTCATAACTGAAAGAACAATACATGTCAGTTAGAAGTTAGTGAAATTTAGATACCATCTTTCCCCTTTAAATGCTGTTCAGGAGTACTTAAAAATGCTTTTTCCCGTTTAGATGAGAACCTCTGGTCAGGTGTCCAAATCCCACTAGCCGCGAGAAATTAACAGCTGTGTTACCTTAGCAAGTGACTCTACACCCTTAAAGGGTGAAGATAATAATGGGACTTTATAAAGTTTATGGGTTTGTGGTGGTAAGATTACACACATAAAGTGGTTTACACATGCTTGGCACAATGTAGGAACTCGCTAAATGTTATCAACTTGCTCCTAGTGTTCCAGTGAGAGTGGGGGTGGGGTGAGTGATCATTGAGCCAGCAGGGGCTGCATTCTAGCACAGTTCAAGAATCAGAGACCTATTCAGTTCCTTACTTTCCCCCAAGGGGCTCAAATGAAAGAATTCCATTTTTCTGGAGGAAATTCATGATCTTATTAAATGGCTTTGCTTTTGTTTAAGCTTGCATTTTATGACTAAGAAAAAACTGATTCCGTTGAGGCATGCATGTAGAAGAGTAGATGAATATATGGATATTAAACACCTTTAGTGATTTTAGGGTACATGATAATGGGAAAAGATATATGCAGTGTCTGAAAAAGAAGTAAGCATTAAAAGTGATGACATTAAAAAGGGAAACAGAGTTTACCAAGGCATCTTGTGAGTAGAAAAGGTATCAGAATTTTCTCTTTCTAATGCATTCTGCTGTGCTATTGTATAGGTTGGATCTACTCTGTGAAATAGTTTCCTATTATTGGTTAGAGAGATACAAACTCCCTCATGATCTGCTCCACTTTAATGCTTTTAACGTGAGTGAGTTTAATATTAAAAATGAAAAATGTGCAGGCAGATTTTACCTAATGGGAATTTGTCCACTTTGCTTCTTGGTAAAAACCCCGCATCAGGAATGAGAATTGGGAAGGGTTGAGATAAAAGAGTTTGAAAATAGTTATTGATGAGTTGTAATACTTAATGTTAAGTAGAAACCATGAAAGATCATTCCCAGCTCACCTGAATGGGAAGTGAACAGTGCACATTGCTCTTATAATGGGGCTGCTATGCAAGTCTTTGGAGAGGATGATATATGTGAAGAGAAGTCCATGGAGAGGACATTATGATATCAAGACAATGACAAAACAGATTTCAATTCAAATCTATAGAGACTATATTACAATGTCAAGGCAATGGCAACATGTAAGTCTAGAGAGACCATTTTACAATGTCAAGACAATGGTAAAACAATGTCGCTGAAAGATTATTGAGACCACATTGCCATGTTAAATTACAGTGTCAAAACATTATCATTGCAAGTCTTTAGAGATCATGTACCTCTGTTAAGATAATAGCAAAACAATGGAACTCGAAATAGCAAACAATAGAACAAAGGAATTTAACGTAAGTCCCTGTTACTATCAAAAGAAGATGATAAAAAATGTAGAGGCAAGTCAAAAGGTTGTTAAAGAAACATAAACAATGACAAGCTTAAGACTGCAATACATCCAGTGAGCATTCAACTTTTATACTTGCTTTGAAGAGAGTAAAGTCTGAACTTCAGAACTTAGGTTGCCAGCAAGTTTAGCTAAAGGCTGAGAAACAGGGATGAGTGACTGAGATACTAGATCCCTATAAGCAGTTGATTTATGGAATTAGAATCTCACTCCTCTTCCCTAAATAACTCGTTTATTGTTTTAGTTATTCAGGTGAGTTGTCTTCATGGCATGAAGTTCACAAATCCTAGGTTTACGAATCTTGCTTTGTCTGTGACCGTTGTTTGTGATGTAGAGTCCAGTGCTCACTGTTTAAACCTAGATTCAGCTCACAGTTATTACTATGTGTCAGTTATTGTGCTAGCCACTGAAGGAAAGACTTTCTTTTCCATGAAGCTGGGAGGAGCAGGTACCTACCCATACAAAGGTGGTGTTAGCAGACAGGGTATAGAGAGTGAGCTTTCTAATTGCAGCCCTGCCCGCCCTCTTTGTGAATATGGCACACCACCTGACTGAGCTTTGTTCAAGTTCATTCCATATAAAACAGGATTGCTGCTCTTTACACTCTAGACACTGGACTGAGAATCCAAGGCTGTGTGCCTTTACCAAGTTGCTTGGCTTCTTTGGGTATAATGAAGATGTTGATTGTGCTTGCACATGTTCTTTTCTAGTTCTAAATTTGGTTTTTAGAAATAACTAAAATGTGTATAGTATGTATGAACAATTAACTGTCAAATCTATTATCATAACCCACCTTACCCTACACCCAAAATAAGTGCCATTCTTCTTTACAGGATGTCATCTATGTTAAGTTTTTTACAAATGAATTTGCTGCAGGTTTTTAAGTTCAAATAATAGCTATGAATACCTATGGATATGACTATCATCTATCTATCTATCTATCTATCTATCTATCTATCTATCTATCTATCCATCTATCATCTATCATCTCCCTATCCATCTATCTAATATAGATATCTCCAGTTACATATATCTACTTAAACCAATGGTTTAGAAACAGAGACAATGATTGATCTTAGAAGCTTAGGAACTCTGGATAACTCCTGGAGGAATAGTTAGAAGAGCAGCATGTACTGTAATCCTTCATGGCTCCACTTTGTGATCTGGCTTGTGATAACAGACCCATTAGAGACACAGAATGAACAATAAAAGATTTTATTTTAGCATTGCACCAGATTCTAACAGAAGAACATTATCCTTATTTTCAATTGAATACCTATTAGGTACAGATTTTTCTCTACTCAGCCCAGATTTCTCAAATTCTTACACAGACTTTATATAATTTTTCAGACACAAAAACTGAGGCTGAGAAAAGTTAAGTCACTTTCACAAGCCACATTGCTAACAAGTAGCTGAGAATGGAGTCTAGATTTATCAGACTTCAAAGTCTGTAGTCAAGTAATGGTAATCAGTGAGAAAAGAAACCTAGATCCCACTGTAATTCCTGAACTGACCACAACGAGCTCAGGATACGCTTCTTTCAGGGCTTTAACCACCTCATGTGTACTTGATCATTAGATTACTCTTTCCTGTATCTTCAACCTCTCCCTCAAACTGGCCTTTTGCTGAAGTATAAAAGCATGCACATCACATATCTTTGAGAAAGTCTTTCAACATTAGCATATTTCCATCTAGCTTTTTGTCTTTCTGGCCAAAGTTCTCAAAAGACTAGTTCTGTACCTTCTATTTATACTTAGTTCGTGTGCTTCCTGAATCTGAGGATTCATGTCTTTTATCAGTTCTGGGAAATTCTTAGACATTATTTTCTCAAATATTGATCTCACGCATTTTATTTTTTTTTTAGAATTTTTAAATAGATATGACTATTTCTAGATATGAAATTGATATCATAGATATGACTATCAATTCAAGCCAAAAATCTATAAGGAGGTAGCCCCAAGGTTTAGGATTCTTAGATTATTTTCTACCAGAAACAAGGCTAAGAGACTCTAGTAACTTTGCCATTTCCTTGCACTTGTATGAAAAGATGTATTTTTCGTTGCCTAACCCTCCTTTTCCACCAAGGATGTAGCCTTTCTAGAGTCCCACATCTTATTGGGATCTTAGCTCTAACTGGGCTCAAGATATAATCAAATTTAAAATAGAAACCACTTGTTTACTCAGCCTGGAATTATTTTCTCTTGGTTCTCTTCCTGCCGTTTTGATCTTTGTTCCTCCCTTTAGTCTCCTTCACAGGCACCTTCTTCTCCTGCTCTATAATTACTAGTCTTCTCCAAAGCTTGGGGTGTTCAATATTCAACAGATTATATAACTCTCTGCTCACCTCAATCCCTTGAAAATATTCCATCATTTCTTATTAGGATGAACACTTAACCTAACACCATGCTTCAGACTCTTTAATATGCTCTTCACACCGAAGCTGGAGTGAACTTATTAAAATAGAAATATGGCAGTCCTTTCTTTAAAATCTTTTGATGGCTTCTCCTTGTCCACAACACAGATATGCGTGCATGCATGAGCACACACACACACACACACACACTCACACACAATCAAATAATACTCTTTTGAAGTATGTAAATCCTTAGGATCAATCTCCTGCAAAGCTTTTCCATCTCATCTGGCTCTCCTATACGAATTTTAGTTTTCTAGCTGTTCTGAACTGTTTTTCTAAACTTCTTTACTTCTGTACCTAGTGTTTATATAACAAACGTTTCCTCTATATATTATTACAGAAGTTATTATGAAAATTTTAATTGTTACATTAACTTGGTTTTTGCTTTTTATTCTTCATATGAAATAAATATAATGCAAAAGGAACCTATGAATAATTAGCATACAAGAAATTAGAGTTTTTTGTACATAAGAGCATGGATCCCAGAAAGTTCTGTGGTTGCAATAATGAATAGCTCTGACCTCCTCTATGCTCCTTTATGTCCTTTTCTCCAATAATCTTTCCTTCCATATCTAGTTGTTATGTTATTTTGGAAGTAAGACCCATGATTGAAAGGATTACATCAGGATTAGTACCAGTGACATGAGTCCCTCAATAATCATTGATTTACCTGTGCATCCTAGAGAATTTAACATACCTCTATAACAAGCACATGCATTTGGAAATATTTTATTTCAAAATGCTAAAACTACAACACATGGACAATAGTCTCATTCTGAAGAGTAAAGGAATTATTTTTACTTCCTCCAAGGCAGCAAGACAGCAAATATATTGCTGCCCTAGTTTTGTTAGTTCTCTTTTCCTCAGTTTACTCATCTGCAAAATGGAAATAATAAAAATACCTATTTCTTGATTTTGGCGGGGGTAAATGAATTAATGCCTAAAAGCAGTTAGAACAATGCTTGGTATTGAGTAAAAATATCAGTAAAAATTGAATCATTATTTTTCCCATTGTTTTTCTCTCACCTAATCAGACAAGATTTTAGTGAAAAAAATAATATTTTAAGTAAGAGATAATGTACTTTTATGTCATGGTTCCCTTTCCTATCACAGTCAATTTTGAAATAGGATCTATTACTAGTCATTTATTCATTGGTATAATTTGAAGACATTGTTGGTTCTTTTTCTGATTTCATGATAATTACGAAATGAGAATCTTATAAAGCGATTCAGTTATCAGCGATCACAGCAGGAAGATGTTAGAAAGTAGAAGGCTTCTTAGAGAACTCAAGAGAATACTTTACTCCATTATCACATAAGACCCTTGTGGCTACCACATTCCATTTCCCACCCCTTTTACCTGCTGGGAAAACTATATTATAAGCTACTTCCTGTGACTTTGTATTTCTTATATTGGGATTAGAAAGCTAAGAAAAGACATATGGGATTGTGTTCTCTCTCCCCCTTTTCCCAGTCTATGTATATCCTGCTTTAATGTCTTGGGAATATGTGAAATACCAAGTATAGAAACTACTTCTATTATGAGGTTTTCCCAGCATGTATCAAGTAATAAAGGGTCATTCGATGCACCATTGTTCTCACTGCAAAACTAATGGAATTCTCTTGTAAGAACATGAAACTAACATAAATCAAATGAACATTATTCATTAAATAAACGATTGATCCTATCCCCAGTATGTCTTCTGAAACCCATGAAACAAATATTCTATGAGGTAAAAGTTCTAACTTGCTTCTTTTTCTTAAGAATTTTGCTTACAAGTTCAAGAGCTTGGAGACATATATATAATATCTCATATATATATCTCATATATATAAATATATTGTATATTATATATAATATATACACACATATATAATATATATGTATGTGTGTACATATACATATATATAGTCTCCAAGCATGCATACACATACACATCTATATTTATTTCTATATCTTTCTATATCTGTTCATACTCTGTCCAATTGAAATCCAGTACCACAGCATTCATTCTAGTTTTCTTTTTTCCTTATCTGTAGCTTCTTTCTCTGCCTTTGAGAAACCTGCCTCTCATTATCTACAAAATATTAACTTATTTGTTAATTTCTAGTATATACATAAGGTAGTTTTAGAATTGCTAACCAACATCCCTGCAAGAAATACATTTACTAACTTGCGTACAGTGTTTGTGTACAGTTCTTTTGCTCTTTAGCCTTGGAATATCCAGACAAAACACTGCTTTCCTTAGTTACCTAGGTTAGTTCTTTTATCCCCCATCCCTTCAGTGTGGTTATGTTATTCATTGGAAATAAAGTTGTACAGTTTGGTTTATTTGCTACAGTTTGCATTCCATTTTTGATCTGTGCCACATTCTGGCAAATTTTAATTATCTTTTTGGAATGTGAAATAATATTGTGGTTCTAAAAGTCAGAGCTACACAAAATTGTACACAGGGAAGTATCACTCCCTTTTTACCTCTACGCATTCCTATTCCCCTTGGTTTCTGCCACTTTTTCACCCACCGTTTCTAGAAAGCCAATTTCTTTAATTTCTGGTTCATCCTTCCTGTATTTTTATTTTCCAGAAACGAACAGATACATGTGTCTTTTTTTTATAAAATATCTGCTTCTTTTTCAGTAGTGCTGATACTCTTGATCTATTTTTGATATAGGTTCTTTTTCTATAAGATTTGACAATTCCCTGAAGAATTTCATATATTTTCTTCCAGACTATTATTATCAGAACTTCGAATGGCCAATGACTGTCTCAGAGAATACCTAATTATTTCAGATCTGATTTTTATTAGCCCTATCTTTACTAAAGTTTTGTTATTATTCATACTTATTTTATGAGAGCTTTATGTCCATTGTTTGTATTAGATTTCATTTTCAGAGGCTGTTTCTCACGCATGAGACAGGTCACAAAAAGATTATTTTCAATAAAAACAATTAGAAATATTGAGATTCATTCACCTTCAGAATTTGTCTTCTTGGAAGGGGGCCGGTAGAACATGTGTGTTCTGACCTTGACCAGGTCTAAGCTGGTCCTTAACTTTTGTGGAGGGAGCCTCTTCCATTTTACACGGCTATGGGAACAGATTCTCTACAAAGAAAGCAGCGGGCACACCATCAAATGACATTTCATTCTTTCTTTAATGATTCGGTTTTTTTTGCTCTTGGAACAAGTCTGTAAAGATTACAAGTGTGTCTCAAGGGAAGAAAAAAATAAAAGTATAGTAGAGCCCAAACTTGAGCAAGTTCACAAAGAATCATAAGGGGGTGGACAAGGTATTAGAATATAAATAGAAAGTACAGTATTAGCTCTAAACAAATGCTTTCAAAGTCTTTGTGTGCACTGACAGCTTCAGATATTTGATGTAAATGAATTTTTCCCTAGAAACAATGGAATCTGTAGCTGTGGTGGCAGTGTTTCTTTTCTAAACCTTGCTTTTTCTTTTCTTTTTGTTCCTGAGGTGAAAGCCTAGCTAACTTAGGTATGTATTTGCATCAGAAAGACACCCCAGCAGCGTCTATACTAGTCAGTGATCATTTTTTCATTATTTCAGGTACCTGCTTGTTTTCAATTTTCTTTTTTAAGCCCCTGTCCTCCTCATCATGAAGCACAAACACAGTCACTGTCACGCACAGAAACATAGACACACTCAAATGATGACGGCGTCTAGCATTGCCATTTTCATTGAATATTACAAGGGAAAGCCTGTATCCACACTGTGTTTTATGATTGTTGAAATCCCATCAACTTGTGAGAGTGTACTCATCTCCTTAATGACACCTGCATTTACCTAGGTGCGTATGCCAGAAATGAGAGTAATTTCTGACGCCTTCTCTGCCCCACAGAACCCCCCACCCCAATCAACCAATAAATCTTTCAGAATTTCCTTATAAAATACATCATGAATCTGTCTTCTCTTCTTGTTGCCGCCATTCTAGTCCAAGCTTCCTCTCTTGCCTGTCTATCTGACCTCCCTGGCCTCTGCTGTAATTCCATCTCCACAAGAACAAGAATGATTTCTTGAAATTTAAATAACATGTCATTTTGCTAATTAAATGGCCCTGGCCCACCCCTCACTGCCTGTGGCTTTTTACAGTACTTCTGATAAACTCCAAAATTCTTTACAAGACATACAGGAAGTTGCTTCTTGTTCCCACTGCTTTCCCCTCCAGATCCTCTCACTCGACTTTTCCTCTGGCTTTCTGGGTTACAGCCACACGGCCCTTCTGGTCAGCAAATAACCAAGCTGTTTTCCCATCTCAGCACCGGGAAAGTTCTTGCCTACCCCTTTTTACCTAGTTCTTACTAATCTTTCAGGACACTGGCTCAGAGAAGCTCTTCCTAACTCCTATTTCAAATCTCAATTTCCTCTGAGTATGCTCTCCTACTACCCTGCATCTTCCTTTAGAACTACCATCACAATTTCAAATTATTTATTTGGGTACTTAAATTTGTATCTTCTTGTTCACTGTATATTCCAGACCTGGCACAGTGCCTAACATATGGTAAATGCTCAATAAATATTTGTCGAGTAAATTAATATTATGGTAATTGTATGCATGATCTCAGACCATTAACTGCATTGTTCAGGAAAATCATAAAAACTGATGAATTATATATCACGTTCTCCCAAAGTATTTTGCATATATCTTCGTTTTCAAACAAATGACTACCACCCTGCTCTCATTACCATCACCAGAAAGCACTCCTTATTGGAATGGACCTACCTGCTGGCCTCTTTCTACTTGCTTGTTTGTGAGCTGGCAGTGGCGGTGCCCACCTTGGTAGAGTGATTTGAAGGATTTCTAGAAACACGGCCAGAGTTTTACTTCCACTAGCAATACCAACAAATCCTCAATGTGTTGGTTTATAATATTAAAATCTCCCTACAGCAAAATTGCTATTTAGGAGAAATAACATGTCAGACACTAGCAGCCATTATTGTCATATCCTCAGATCGACTAGTCAGTCAGTAAGAGACACTAGATGTGTAAGGGGGGGAGAAATAATCTGGGTGCATTTTGATTGGGCTGAAGAACTACAAACACCAAGCAACATTAAGACAGTCTCCTGAGGTGGGTATTGAGGAATTTGGGCAACATTACTTCCTAGAGAAACCTGGGGGTGGGTTGTCAGGGACCTATGAGGAGGCTGGATCATCCAAGAGATGCTGAAAACAGTGGAGATGGACATCTCTGGGGATAACAGTTTAAAAGACGCATTAACACATTATACTGTTCTTCTTAGACTGGCTTTGCCTGGCAAACTTCATCCTCACACTGAATGTTAATTTTTTTTTTCCTTGAAGAAAATAGGAAGGCTAGCCCACAAAGGTATACAGGCGATGAACATGCAATCCAATTCCCCGGGCAACACATGCTGGGTGGTGAGCTCAACCTTTTACATCTCTCTGCTTCAACTCTGGGGCCTGGACCTTCACGCTTCCACAGTGGCCCCCATCTCCTGGGATCCAAACCTGAGACGACCTCACTTGACCTGGGCAACATCCTATGTTTCTGACCCCAGCCTGCTTCCCTATGTCTAATCTTTCCTGACTGAATGCTTTTCTGAGGGCTGTTAGCATCCTTCTCCTAGGACTCTGTGTTCACTTATCAGAGGTTCTCAATATAATGAATCTGACCTCCATCCTATCACCTTGCCTTTGTAGAATTTATAAAGCTCTTTCAAAAATATTTACCTACCTGATTATCATAGGCAATTTAGTGAAATAGGAATACATTTTATAGATGAGGAAACTGGGTCCCTTTTCAGATTAGGTTGGGTTACTCTTTTCTGTTTGCTTGGACTTAATTATTGCTAATAGAATACTAACTGATTCTGATAAGGCAGATAATGACCCCTTGGGCCAGCTGCCAATTTAGAATGACTCAAGTGGAAAATAACTAAAAGAATGGAACATTCTAGATCACCCCCAAACCCTAAATCTGTAGTGTTCAAAGCCACAGAAAGCTAGCCTATGTTGAGATGGATTTAACAGGGTATCGTGTTTATCAAATAAAAGATGGTCTATCGTAGGCACTCAAGTGATACTGAGCATTCGAACATTCAAGAGCATTCGAGACTTCTCTAGAGCATCCGAGACTAGAGATGTGGCTTGGATTGGAATTCTGATCAGAGTCTGGATTCAGTGAGTCATCATCGAAAGCTGCAATTAGCTTCTGTTATTTGCTAGGGTTTCCAACTCAGTCCAGCAAGTGATTCCAGCCTGTTTTGGCAAACAGTACAAACCTGTCACTCTTCCCTGCTTGGGCTCCGGGCATGAACATGTATCAACATTCCTCTATCTGTTGGTTTCATCGTAGATGGGGACTGGAGCAACCATACAGGAAACGGTCAGTCATATAAACCCGGAGCAAATATGGTACACTTGAAAGACTTAATGGGTCTTTTCTTGGCGATTCCATATTTGAGTCTATTTAAGTTCTCCATAGGCTTTTAGGCAAACATAGCATTTTCTAAAATCCCTTCCAAATTGCCATATTGACCATCAGTCTTCTCAAACTAAATAGCATATATAACACATATGTACAAAATTATTTTACATAGTAAAAATCCACATGTAACCATGTTTCTGGTCAAAAGATTCCCCAGGTGTTTTTTTTTTTTTCTCTTGAGAATCCTCATTTCTACATATGCAATATCTTCCTTTTACTATTTCTCTGCCATTGGAGGAATTTTTTTTCCAGAAAACATAATGATGGGATTTCACTGTGCTTATGCATTCTCTATCTGAAGAGCACTTAATATCTTTTAGATTTTAATATATTTACATTGTTCTTGGCATTGCTATCCACTTGCTGGTTTTAAGTATGGAGCTCAAATTCATCTGAGTTCCTTTACCATAAAAGGGATAATTGAGATTCCAGAAAATTAGGTGCTCTGAAGAATAGTGAGTCAGCAGCAGAGAAAAGAGGAAGGTAATTGATTTAGGGCCCGCCATACGCTAGATATAAGGACGTTCTTACATTATCTTATTTAGTTCTTTCCAAAACCTGGTAAGATAGGTGTTATTATTCCTGCTTAACAGACAAGAGAACTGAGGCTCAAAGGGATTAAGTGATTTGCCCAAGATCACACAGTTAAGTGGCAGAGCTGAATTATAATCTAAATATATCTGTTTGAGTTCTTATGGAATGCTTACTCTTGACAACCAGTCCCCACACTGCGAGGAAGTCAAACCAACTCATACAGAATCTCACATGGAGAGACCCATGTGGAGAAGAACTAAGACACCCACTTCTTCTGCTCTGGCTGAGCTTCCAGCTGATAACCAATGCCAAATGAGTGAGCCATCTTGGAAGCAGAGCCACCTCAGGTGATCTGTGTGGAGAAACACAAGCCTTCCCATAGCACACTGCCCAATTTGCAGATGTATGAGCTAAATAAATGATTGTGTTTATTTTAAGACACTAGATTTGGGGTTAGATCGCAACTGGAGAAAGCAAGGCATAGACATCAAAAATGATAGAAAATCATTAAAAAGTAGCACAAGTATTCAAACAGCTTAGAAAGGTAAATGTATACTTAGGTATTATAAATCTCTATAATTAAACACAGAAGGAATTTTTAGTTAGTTCCTTGCCTTTAAAGATGGAATGTATAAAATGTGTATTTGGTACAAAATGTCAAGTCAGCATGTTTAGTCAGAGAGTTTATCCTTGCTCATGCCTTTAAAAAATGCAATATGTACTGAATTAGGCCATGGACTCCAGAGAGAGAGAGAGAATACTGTGAAAATAGAAGAAAAAGGAAAAGATGGTAATATGGCATAAGATCTGCATTAAACACAACAGTAATAATACTGCCATTTGGGGTTTACATAATTCTGTCTTTTTAAAAACTCAAAGATACTAAACAAGTTTTTTAGTACAGTAACATCATAGATGGGGCTAGAAGAGTTTTCTCTTCTGCTCTCTTTCTCCCTTTCTCTGTCTGTCTCTCAACTAAAAGTGAACATAAGAAATGTTATAATTTGTTTATATTCAAAGAATAGACCGATCTTAGAGTACTCTTGTGGGGACAAAGCCCCAAAAAGCAGTTTCCAGGCTCTCAGCCTCACATTGAAAGGTGCTGGCTCGGGTAGTAAATGTCCATCAACTGTAATCAGATGGCCATCAGCTGTGCCTATTTGGCCGTCAGCTGTAACCGGTAAGCCATTGGCCACTAATACAACTGCTGTGTCTATGCCAGCAGAAAAAAATGGGGGCTAGCAAGAGTGGATTGCAGAGAGGCGGATGCCTCCAGCGAGAATATAGTGATATGACTCCCCTACTTATGGCTCTGTGGGTGTTCCTTTTTGGCCTCACCGTGTCCTGCGTTCTTATTTGGGAAGCGGGAGCTGAGACCCTGTCTGACGCCCCGTACTACAACTCTGCAGTCAATCCCCAAAAGACTAGGAATGAGTGACATCATCATTTTAGATTTTTAATTAAATCAACAGTACCCTGTGATAATTTTTCTCAATTAGGAAATTACTTTTTCAAAACGTTTTATTTTTGCCCAGGTACTTCCACTTCTATTTCTCCATTCTTCTTCTTGGTTTCCCAGACTCTAGCCGAGTTTCACTTTAAGTTGGCTAAAATAACTCCCAAGTCACTCCAACCATTTGATATTATTCATTGCCTTCTTTGAATTATCCTCACCATTTCTACATTCATTTAAATAACATAAACATTTATTGAAAACTTACTGTGTACCAGGTAACTTGAGGTTTTCTTCAAGGTTCTTATTTCTCTGTTTCTGTTTTTAGCACCTAAACTTCAATTCCTTGTTTTATAACCTAAATTCTACCCAATCTTCTCTTCCTGTCACCAGATGGTTTTTCTTTTAATCTCACTCCCACAAAGTTCTTTTATAAAATTGAGCCTTAGTTTGCTGGAGTTTAGAACTCTCCCAGGTAGTCATCTCAGATTTACTATTCTTTTTTCTTTCATCAACTAGCACAGTTCTTTCTGTTTGCTTCTCTTTTACTTTGGCAATTACTAAAGTCATGCAGTAATTTATCTTGTTTGTCTTATGTCTCCGAAAAAGAATTTAAATTACGTATTTCTCCAAGGCAGAAACAGTGTCTATTGTTTTAAATTCTTCTCCTTTGTTCTATAATGTGGTCAGTGACAATAGCATGTGACAAAACTTAACAAAATGGAAAAACAAACGTCTTTATGATTAATCTGTTAAATTTACAAATGAGTGCTACTCTACAAAGAAGAAAATAGATTATGGATATTAGAAATGGGTGTGATGTAAATGTATTCATTTTAATACATCACATTTCTTGTTAACATATTTAAGTGCGGTCTGAACTCTTCAGTACTATATGTATATGTAGAAGAATGGAGCTTATAAAAACACAATATTTAAATAGCAGATATGGCACTTAATTCTTCAATGGTTAAACTGTAAAATAGTTCCCAATGTATTCAGGTTTGTTCAACAAAAAAATAAAGTCCCCAGATTCACATGAATAAATTACATTTTGGAAATTAGCAGTAATAAGATAATGCAGAACTGTGAGCCATGGCGTTTATAAACTGGTTATCTTTCCTCATTTATAGATGTGGCTCATATAATTCTCTTTCCTCATTTTTCATCTTATATATATTCTCATATATTAGTGGGCTTCCCCCCAATTTTCCTTTTCTCATTATGTATAGTTGCTTCCCAGTGTTAAAAATAGTGTTGAAAACAGGACAAACATTGTCAGCTGGCCATGTTAATTGCTGCCCATAGCCTGAGAAATGAGGCAGAGATGGAAGCTCAACATATGCTTTTTGCTGGGTTCCCTCCTCCCCTCTTCATCTAAATGGGCTACCACATTCTTGCTAATGGTCTATACCCAAACTGGGGAAACCATCTGAGTCAAAACACACCTACTGCTTATCTAGTGAAAAGGGGCACTTTGAGAACAGAACCCAAAATAACGTATGTTGAACTACTTTCATAACTAAGTAGTTTGAATTTCTTGAATAACTAAGACAGAGCTGGTTTCTTTGGATACAGGACAAGGGGAAGCCACATTTGTCATGGCAGCTTTTCTTGGGATGAGGCTCCCCCTTTCCCTCCCTCCACGCCCCGCTGTGATCCACAGGAGCTGTCTGATTCCCACGGCAGAGCTCTTGCTGGGAGCTCTGTGTTTAGCAGTAGCATTGCAGGTATTTCACCTGGAAGTACCAGCAAGAGGTTCCAGTTATGGGCAATCTCCTGGGACCAGGCAGTGCTATACTGAGTATGATATCCAGAGGAAGGCTGGATGGCATAGCTTGATTGGCAGTTTGTCCTTATGTCGTGCTAAAATTCCCATGGTTAGACTACTTCTGATGGCCAGTGGAGAGAGCATAATCATGTAGAAATGCAAGGTCCAATATGGTAGCCCCGAGCAAGATGTGACTATTGAACACGTGAAATGTGGCTATGATATGTGCTGTAAGCAGTGACATAGTTCAAAGAGAAGAATGTGATATCATATTTTTTGTAATGAATGCATGTTGAATTAATAATATTTTAAATATATTGGGTTAAATAAAATTTATCATTAAAAATAAAAATTCACCTATTCCTTTTTTGCATTTAAAAAATTTGAAATCACATATGTAGTTCACATTTTATTTTGTTGGGCAGTGCCAGTTTAGAGATTTCTAGTAAGGCAGACCTGACTTTGAGTCCTGGCTGCAATCCATGGAAGTAGCTTAATTTCTCTAAGTCTCAGATTTCTTCTTATAATGATAGTACTCACCACAATGTTTTTATGAGGATGAACTGAGATAACGTTGGTAGAGCACTTGGAAAATTACCTAGAGCAAAATAAATACTTAACAAATGCTTAAGTAAAAGCCTAAAACTAATATTCCAAAAATCTAGATCCTCCTTGATTACCAACTATTCATGTGTCACTGAAAAAGTCACTTCTTCTCTCTGGTCCTCAGTTTATTCATGTATAAAATTATGAGTTGTACAAAATATTTTCAATTAATTAATTCAAAAACATTTGGTCTATCATGGCCGCAAGCCCAAAGTTCAACAGTGAATTGATGAGATGTGTGCTAGTTAAGGGAAGGCAGGAATACAATAGTGAATAAGACACTGTATTAGATTCCTGTTTTGTTTTCTAGGTTTGATCGGTCCTCTCCGCCCCCCTTTCTAGAGCTTTCCTTCTCTTCCATCCCCATAGTTTCAGTCAGAGCAGCCATGTCAGTACAACACGTCTGTCCCCTGGTCACGGTTACTTGGTAGAAGGGTGGACATTTGTCCAGGTGGGGCCCAGGCATTCCTGGGAATTGTATTTGAGATTAGAAGATTACAAATCTATCTTGTTAATTCCAGAGTGGAGGTGATATCAACTGGAGAGTTATCAGCAATATCCATTTCCAACTCTGTGGACTGGGGAAGAGAGACAGCTAGTCTGTGGTAGCAGCAAAGAATGAAGCAGATGCAGAGGGAAGTAGAAAGAAGCAAAAGAGAGGTCTTATGGGTTCCTTGTTAGGCTCCAGTCCTGTATTCAGTCCATTCCTACCCGTAAGAATGGGCTGCACCCCTGGCCTGTATGGTGGGAGCTATCCCCACATGCTTAAAGCAAAACAAAACCCCCTTTGCTGATGTTAAACGGGTTTCCTTTTATTTGCAACCTAAAAAATTTCAACTAATTTGGACATGGTCCTCATATTTAAGCTCCTGCTAATAAGGAAAAGAAGCTCACAAACCAGTCATTTAACACACTGCAAGATGTTATGAGACAATAGAGAGGAGAGCAAGGGAATGCCCAGTGAAGTGGGGAAGACTCCACAACCAAAGTATCATTTGAGATGGGTCTTATGAGAATGAAGGGGGCTCTTCCAGGTGAAGAAGGAAGGGTGGATAATTCTAGGCAGAGGCACATACAAGTACCAAGTATGAAATAGAGAGTTACATTGAGGAAATGACATGTAGGCTACTTACTGGATTAAAGGAGCTATTGGGATTTTTCAGGGTCTAAATTAACTTTTAATTCTAAACAGTTCTTAGGAACATATAGGACAGAAAAGTAAGTGGAAAAGTTATGACCTTGGAATAAGGAGACTTGGCTTTTGTCCCACCCCAGACATGGATTAACTGTGTCACCTTGGGTAATTTGCATCACTTCTTTGGAAATTGGTTCTGTTCTTTGGAAAATGAGGAGGCAGATTCTATTATCTCTATTGTCCCTTTCAGCTCAAAATTCTGATTCTGTAACTTAACTCAAATATAAAAACTTTGCCACTGCTGACAAAGCATTTCTACTAGGTTTGACTGTGGCAGTGATTTAATTTAGATACGTTTCATTTCCTGTCAAAACTGTGATATACTATATGCTACATCAAAGAAGTCTTGGTCCAAAGACCTGTTTCATAAAATAGGGAATTTTGAAAATGAATTTGAACAACTAGCATCATCCCTGAGACTGACCTAGTTATTAGCCTTTCAAGGCTTTACTTTGTCCACCTGTGCAATGGGCCCAAAGAAATCTGTCCTATATCTAGGTATTACAAAGATAACGAATGATTGAGTTCTGTGGAGGAAAAAAATTATCCTTATTTGAATATGACAAACAAAAAATATTTCCCAGGAAGATATCTCAAATAATCCTTTTCTAAAAATTGTAGCTATATAAAAATATCATATAAAGTGGTAAAGGAATGGCAGATTTGCAAAAATTCACATGCCTCCAAGCATAGTGCATTTCTCTCATGTGCATGTTTTATATTCTTTCCCTCCTGTCTTTGGATATCAGAAAAGGGAATTCTTATTCTTTCTCACTATGCACCTGTGACAATCTTTCGGCAACTTGTCTTTTTAAGTTTCCTTTGTTTATATCCAAAGACAAATACTCTATGGGAACAAATGGCACATAATATCGTTTCCTGGACACATTTGTTATAAGGCCTGGGTGTGTTTGCTAAGCGGAATGTGTTCCTAGCCAAGAAAATGGGGACTATAAGCATATGTGAGGCTGAATGGTAAATAAAATTATTACAATCACAACAATGAGTAGGAGAATGTGTAGCAAAGGGAAGCTGCACCTGTCCTGTCAACAATGTATCTACCTTTATAGTCTTCTAAGACCTCTTTCAAAATACATAGATGCTGAAGTTTTGGTTTAACTATTGGTAAGTTACTATTTTTCTAAATTATCATAAGCAAGTAATCGACAAGCATGATAAGGTTTATAGTGAAATTGCCTGGTACACAAATCCCATTCTTACCAGTAGTGTCCCTTTCTAAGGTGATTTGTCCGCATGAATTGCTTGATCATCAGGTAACTGAAATGTTAACTGTATCACGGTGTCCTATCTCTACCATGCCAGGTAATTAGGCTGCAAGTGTGAAAACTTTGTAGTCCATCATACTTTAAACTTTTAAAAAGCATATTTGTGTGTTATTATTTATTATAAATTATTATTTTTATCAGACATAATCTTATCAGGATAATCTTCTGCTTACTGTTAGTCAATATGGACAAAAACTAATATAATAAAATTAGAAGAAAGCACTTGACGATTTATAAGAGTAATTTAAAAGCTTATATTTAGACCAAATAAATATAAGTATGACAAATTGACAGATGACAAACTTTATACATGTGGTTTCTACCAGTTATCAAAGTCTGGAAGGACAGAAAATATTTTAAAAATGTTTAGATAAACAGTGGGTAATATTCAAAGAAGGGAACCATTCTGAAAATGTTCGATGGTAAATACAATGTTAATGTTGGAAGTTAAATAGAAGGCCTGCTCCAAGAAAACAACTTTTTTTATTGTGGTATAATTGACATATAACATTATGTTAGTATTAGGTGTATAATGTAATGATATGCTATTTGTATACTTTGCTAGACGATCACCATGATGTCTAGTTAATACCTGTCATCATACATAGTTACAAAATTTTTTCTTATGATGAAAATTTTTAAGATATACACTCCTGCAACTTTCAAATATACAATGTAGTATTATTAACTATAGCCTCCATGCTGTATATTATATCCCCATTATTTATTTATTATATAACTGTAAGTTTGTACCTTTAAACCCCCTTTACTCATTTTGCCTACCTCCCCAGAAAATAAGTTTTATACTTACATTTGTGTTATGATATAATCAGTAGATAACAATTAAATGCTTGGTTGGGACAAACATCACTTAGAAAATCTGTATGAAAGTCTTAGAGTTTTATATAGTTTTACTTGGTTTTAGTTTTCTAATACTGGACTACTAATATTATAAATTTGGAAAGGTTTCTGGTGTGATGGCAAAGTGACACCCCTTTGATTGGGAAAGAAGGCAATCTATCATGGGCCAGACACTACATTACACATTTTCATGTACCTTATCTCATTAAGCTGAAATGGTTTAAGTTGCCAAACTACCCACTCAGTAAGCAATATGATCATAATTCTGAGTCCAAGTCTGGCCGACTTTCTTAATATTTGGAAGCGTGGTCAATCCATATTCAGAAACCTCTGCGAATCCAGTACCATAGTGAGTTTTTAAAAATCTGTTTTTTAATGTTCGGGATATATGTTTCTAAATTCTAAAATTCTGCCCCCAATTTCCCATTGTTCCTGATTTTCCTTTCACCATTCGCATTTTCTCAAAGCCCAGAATAGGAGCCATTATATATTTCATGCAGAAAATGGCACGCAGACAAAACAAAGTATAGACAGCAGAACTAGGACAGTAAGTAAACTCAATGTAAGGAGGAACTTCTAAAAAAACCCAAGAATTTTCCACAGTGTGCTGCTCTCCCTGCTGAAAAAGAAACAGTGATCCGCCCTCAGGAAAACAAGAGTAGGGATTCCTATATTGGTAGAAGTTTGGCTTAATGGTAATCTAAGATGCTTGCCAACTCAATGAATTAGGGAAATCGATTAATCGCTATGAGAGATTATAAGACCACACTTTCCAGTTTTGAGCTTCCTCTCCCACCATCGTCCCACCATTTACCTTGTTGCCCACCCATAGTCTGCGAGTGACGCAACTGCTAAGCAGCACCGCACTGGAAAGACAACAGGACTTTGCAGACCACAGGTCGCTGATGCTTTTCCCTTACACCACAAACAACGTCTACGTTCAACACACTTTACTCACAGTAATTAAGATGCTCAGGTTATGAGACAACTGCTGGGCGAAATACAATATGCACCTTCCAGAGTTTGTTTTCTAGTGGGTGACACAGATAAGAATGAGCAATGGAAAGTAGTATGTTTCTCTATAGCTACTACCTTGAAAGCATTGAAATCTTAATCCCCATACTGTCTCTGCAAAATTGCTTGCCTCCAGTAATGTTAGTAGTGCTAGGCCTCAGTTCTTTTCTCTGTGAAATAGGCATATTGATGACGACTTCCTCTGCAGAATTATTGTGTTGTGTAAATATATCCATATTATTCAACGTAACACTCACTTTCTGTAATCTTTATCAAGAGAAAAGAATTTCATTTTGGGTAAGAAAGAAACCTACTAAATAGAGTTTTATAAATCACCATTCAAATATTTCCTGAATCCTTTTGCATTACCCAATTTGAAATTTAAAGTCCTTACCAATAATTTCAGAACTATAAGTATATTTTTAATCCCTTTTTTTCACAGAAGATAAAACTGAGAGCCAGAAAAATCAAGAGAATTGCTAACCATCACTCAGCTTCTAACCTGTTTCCCTGAAAATAAGACCTAGCCGGACGATCAGCGCTAATGCATCTTTTGCAGCAAAAATTAACATAAGACCTGGTCTTATTTTAGACTGGGTATAATATAATATAGTATAGTATAGTATAGTATAGTATAGTATAGTATAGTATAGTATAATAACGTGTCATATTAATTTTTGCCCCAAAAGATGCATTAGAGCTGATTGTCTGGCTAGGTTTTATTTTTGGGGAAACACTGTTCTAAGTGGCTGGACCGAGCCTGGGTAGGTTTCTGACCTTCTGATGCTTGCCCTGGTGTTCATGTGTCTAATATGTGTCTGAGGGTACTGGGTTTACCAGATTGTAAGTGGAAAATGAGTATGGTGACAAAGGTTTACCTTGGTATTTTTATGTTCTCTTAGCTTCTTTTTTAAATTCATTTTTGTTCACATAACACAGTTGAGTGAAGTATAAAGCATCTAGAAAATGGTCATTAAGAACTTCCGTATTTAAGCACATCTCTATAGAATTTTATTAGTGCAAGTGTAATCACCAACCTCCTAACACTTGTTAGAAAAATAAGAAAAAAAGATTAACTGAATTTTGTATTGTATATACAATTCTCTTTGAGGTTGTCCAGATTTATTCCCATCAATATAAATATATTCCTATAGATTATTGTGTACATCCATAAAATTGGATTTCTTAGGAGCATGTGAGCTCAGATGGAAAATTTTCTATATATGCCAAAAAACAAAAAAATGTTTTCCTGGTTTTTGCAGGTTGAAGTCAATAAAGGAGTAATTTGAAATCTAAATCATGATATCTCTAGACAATATAATATAATGAATATACATATAATATGTCCTATCTTCATGCCTTATTTGGATTGATTTGTTCTGGAACATACCTGAATCAGTTTGCTGTTTCTCCAAGTCCAAGTGGAAAATTTCTTATTCTGGTTCCATCTTCCTTGAACAGCTGTGGCAAACCTTTCTCCTGATGGAGAAAACATACATAATATGACATTAATATCAGTAGTACTCTAAATAAGCAAATTCCCCAAAGTTTAGCTGAAACTCCACCCTTTTTTTCTCATTCAAGAAAGCTGATCTTCATGAATGTTGTATTTTTACAGTAACAATTAAACACTTCCTTCCTTCCTTTCCTTCCCTCCCTCCCTCCCTCCCTCAGTCTCTCCCTCCCATCCTTTCTTCCTTCTCTTTTTCTCTCTTTCTTCCTATTATCTATCTATCACCTATCTATCATCTATCCATCCATCCATCCATCCATCCATCCATCCATCCATCCATCCATCTATCTATCTATCTATCTATCTATCTATCTATCTATCTATCTATCATCTATCTATCCAGCTATCTATCCATCTATCTATCTATCATCTATCTATCATCTATCTATCTATCTATCTATCTATCTATCTATCTATCTATCATCTATCTATCATCTATCTATCTATCTGTCATCTATCTATCATCTATCTGTCTGTCTGTCTGTCTATCATCTATCATCTATCTCCATCAACATCATCATCATCATCTATATATTTGTTTTCAAGCATTAGCACATGAGCTATTGTCAGTAACTCATTTCACAAGTTATCCACTGTACCAAGGTATCAAGACAACACGGGTTGGGATCACTCCAACTCAGAGAGAGGGAGTACAGATCTGCATGGGATGCAGTGGATTAGTCACCTGTCACCTTGTGATGTCCGACTCTACGAGGAACATTTGTAATATCTGATATTGCCTGGGCTGGAAATCACAGACCTTGTGAAGATATTTCACAAATTATCATTTTTTTTGTCTGTGTGTATTTTAAGACTTTTATGTGTAGATCAATATTAAGAACTTTTTAGCACTATATTTCTGTTGATTAATCTGAATAGTATGTATATCTGCGGGGTGGGTAATGACAAATACCATTTCATTTTCTTTCCTATTCAGATTCTTGGGAACACTGTAGAGCACATTATGGCACACTTAAGCATGGCTGGTGGGATGGTCTTTACCATCAGTTAGACTGTGTCGGGGTTCCCACTTGGCCTCCTCTCAGTAGTGTAACCCTGGCCATCACGTTTCCTTTCTGTGTTTGCTTCTATTATCAGGAAAACGAGGAAGAGCGCCATGAGGACTGAATGAGATACTATGTATGAAGTGTTTTCCCATTCCTGGCACACAGTATGTACTTAATAATAACCACAATAATGATTATTATATAATTCTATTGACTCACACCAGAATGTAACGAGCAGGCAGCCAAACAATGATTTTAGATTTTGCCCTATTTGTTCTCCACAAAGATGAGAAGTTCCAAGTGCGGAGCACTGAAAGCTGGTATCCATGCCTCATGCCTGACTAAAGGGACTGTCATGTAAATGCTGAAAGAAATTCCAAAGGATATTCTTTCCAAAGCAAACTAGCTTCTGTGAGTCACACCTGAGGAAGTCACAGACATACAAAATTCCCTCTATAATACTACTTGCTCTATTGATTGGTTTTACTAGCTTAACCTTTTTGAGTCTGTTACTCTTTCATAAATGTTGTTAGTGTTTGGTGTACTCGATGTTAAATGAATAGCACAGTATATTGATTCTGAATCTAATTTTGGTTTCCAGGGTATTGAGGGTAACTGAATCTGGCATTTAGAGCATTCCAATACTGCATGAGACTTCTCTAAAATATTTTTGACTGAAGAAAGACATTATAAGCACATTTAAAGAGTTCCTAGTAAAAATTAAGTCTATGCAATTTTTTTTATCGAAAATATCATTAGGCAGCATTGAAGAATTAAATTTATACCGATAATCATTACAATGATGAAAAAATTCCTTGCTTCAATAATTGATTTATGCATCATTTAAATGTACAGAGTAGTTCCAATATAATTTCTTATTAACTCTAATGACGAATTTTAAAGTAGCATGACTCTGAAATAAAGATGAAAATTCTCCATACAACTTATTGCATTTAAATGGATTTAATATTTAATATTTAAAAAATCATTTGAAGTAAATAGCCATCATGAATCACTGCAAATATACTAAAATGTAATTAAACGCTTTTTCCTTTTTAAATGCATCCCCTTGTTTCATAATAAATTATTTTTGCACTCTTTTTTCTCTTAAGCTGTGCTATTACTTTTGAAATCACTTTTAATTGTGAAATAACATGAACTCTAAAATTCAGTGAATTCATAAAAATATTTTCTCTTAGGAAATTCGAAATAACTGAATTATTCTTAACATTTGCATTTATCTTTCAATTGTTTAAATCATGTTAGTAAACACTCAGATTTCTAAGATAGAAGGAAAAAAGATAAAACTTGGGGAGGAGTAAGACTCTATATTTGTAAGTCTTTCACTAGATAAAATTGTGCACACAGAGAAACTACTCTGTGACCACTTTGTATCCTTGGAATTTTTTATTGTGACAATACACTTCATCAATGGGAGTAGAGATAGGCTTGATATAGTTCCTACTGGCTGGATCCAGAAATCAGGCACCTAAGATTTCAGAGCAGTGGCCAGGTACGGGAGTTCGTGGGTCTGTCCTGTGGCACTATGAAATTAGGTCATGTAGAGTCATTTTAAGTATGGTTCTCATCAGAAGGTTGGGCAACGTGGACTATTAGCAGATTCTCTTTGACCCTTAAGAATGTGACAGAGATTGTGACCAATCACACACACACACACACACACACACACACACACACACACTCACTGACAAAAATCAACGAATAAGAAAAAATTAGAATCCTGGGATAATCTCTAACCCATACACTGTAAAGAATAAACGTATTTCAAACATGTTACAGAACATCAGGTAAGCAGCATTTCTGCCTTAATTCAGGCATTTTGGAAGCACTCAGGACTCAGCTCTGGGAACTTAGCTTTTGTAGCTAATCTTGAAAAAGGAGCCAAAAGATCTACTAGTTTAGGTTCAGTGACTCACTTGACCACGAGTAACTTTGTAAGAGCTCAGTTTTCTCATCTGTTACATAAAGACCATGCTAATTTACTGACAGATTCTTGGAATTTATAGAATGGCCATATAGGTTAATGTTTTTTTAAAGTTAGGTTGATTACATAATTTTATCATCTAAACCAGGACGCTTTAGAGACAGAAGGAGGGAGGCACTAAGAACTATGGTGGGCAAGATGCATAATCCAGGACTTTCTTGGGCAAACAGGGACATGTGTTCACTCTGGGTGAACTTTTAAAATGAGAAAGCATTGTTCAACCAGAAGATAATGGTGGTGGTGATGGCGTCTGAAACCCAGCTTCCAAACCTAGTTTGACAATGTACAGTGAGTTTTTCTGCGACATCATGGGTGGGAAATGAAGCTGGCACAACCTGTGCAGTTTACAGTGGAGGACATGTGTTAACGTTAAATTGGTATTTCTGGGAAACAATTTCCTACCTAAAATAAAATAAAAAAATAAAATAGCTTTATGTTTCAATGCCTATGGATAGAATAGTGGGCTATTTTTTTTTATTTGTTTGTTTTTGTTTTTGGTTAATCTATACTCTCTTTAAAGCAATAATAAGCAAAGTTCTCTTGTGATTTTTTTTCCCCTTCCTTAAACCAGCCTTTCAAATCATGTAATTGAAAACAATGGATGAGGATACCTTTGTATTTTCCCAGTTTAATAGAGCTCATACAGAAGAACAGTTGTATGGTATTCCTCAAGGTTGTTATCATAGTTATTATTAATTTTGGCCAAGAAAATGAGTCTATTGACTTGAATAATCTTGATGTTTACTTAGAGAAAATATTTATTTTTATTACCACACTATCTTTACTCTGTGTCTCTATTGTGTTTGGAGAAAAGAATAAGGAGGATAAAAATACCATATTTTTGCAATTGTTATAACTCTAGAGATGAACAACATTCCTTACTGAAGTTTGTATTACTTAGTCAACATTGTGCAATGTTAAAAAATTCAGATAAGCTACAGTCAAGTGGCTTTTTTCTTCCTAGAAAACTATTACAAAAGATTTATTCTTTTATGATATTTTAATATTAAGCTAGTTGTTAGAATCAGTGCTATCAGGAAATTTTACCAAATAATGGGCTAACTGGTTATAGGAACTTTATTCCTAAGAATCCATAGGTGGCTTACATTTCAGTTTATCTCATTTTACATAGAAATATCCTGTTTACCTACCACTACAACAGGATGGTACCAACAAGAATAATTGCCTTAGCATATGCTGAGTAAAGATTAATAAGAACAAATTACATTATCAAACACAGAATAGATGACATTCATCTTGTTGATCCCAAACTGCACACATTAAATAAGTTTTGGAATTACAGATTTTTTTTTAACTAAAACATTTAAAACCATTTGAAATACACACACACACACACACACACACACACACGATGCCAAAAAATAATGTATACACATGACTTGTATTCATCTTTTGTTATCGGTATATATTGAGTATTACAATTTTAATACAGTTTTCCTTTCTTAAAATGTATATACATTTTTTTTGGCACCCTCTCGTAGGTATACATATATTAGAAATGCTAAGTTTGAAATCCAAGAAATGCTCTCTAATTTCTAGGACTCAGTTTTTTTAATGCATAATTCTTCTTCAGTAATATCTAAAAACAAGGCTAGAAGTATGAGTCACCTGAATCATGCAAACCCTATTGGTCAATCTAGAAAAAAAGCAATGTTTCACTGACATTTGAAATTGATTTGGAAATTACACCCTTTTTAAAAAAGGGGTGGTTATAGTGAACTATATGTTTTGTAAATGAGTACCATTTTGTAAATGGGCATACTTCATGTTTAAGTAAGGGCCTATACTTTCTGAAACTTGGTTTCCACAATAAGTCATACGGTTTATAACTTAAGGGCCCATCACATCATATTGTTTCTGAAAGAAGAATGGACCATGTGCATGTTAAAGTATGTTTGGTTTAAGTGAAAAAGAATATAAGATATAGGACATAATTTTATGACTTCAGTCACTGTCACGTCCAGCACAACACGGGCACTGAGGGTGCGAGAAGGGGCAGCTTGGGTTAAGTTTTTAAAAAAGAAACAATCAGAGACTTAATGCAGTTAAATCTCTCCGAAGGCCAGGGGTCTCTCAGTCTCAGAGGACTGGAGCCCAGAATAAGGCTGACTGAGGGTTTTTATTGATAAGTATACAACTACAAGAAAGCAACATTGTTTCTTACACGGTCTGTGAGACTCATAGATCATAGCAGAAAAATGTTTATTCCAATCACCCTTTGTCTGTAAACAGCCGAAGCACAAGGTCCCATGATGTCTTAATTAAGGTATGTACCTTCTCAGGGTCAAGTCTGTCATATTGTACCACCTCCGTTGAGATAAGTGGAGAGAACTGATATTTGTTATCCTCATGACTTCTCTCACAAACAGGTGCAAGGGAAAAACCAGAGCTGGCAACAGCTTTTCCCAGGCAGGGGGAAGGGCAGGCAAGGCCCTTTCCCATATTTTTCTAAGGCAGCTCATTGGGGGTCCCCATTCGGTTCCGCCTGGCTTAGGTTGTATCTCCCGTGAGATAGCTTACCCGTCTTTGGCTGCAAACCATCTTTTTGGGACCAGACAAAGAGACATAAGGTGTAAACACAAGGATGGAACAGAGTCCCAGAAAGGCACAGTCTCACAGACTCTTCTTTCCTTAAGCAAAGACACGGGGGGACAGTTGGTTAGGCTCTTGTGTGACTACAAGTCACCCTTGAGATTTTGTTTATATCAGAGATACTCAAAATAAAAGTGGATATTTACAGTTCCCCCGTCCCCAATTTCAGCTTTATTATGCCATCAGTTCATATAAATAATCAGCAATATATATCTCAGAATTTTTCACACATTATTAATTTTGACACAGAAAGACAGCATATTACTTAGAATCATATTTTTTATATTTTCTGCTGTTTATTTTAAAAGCATGAAGGTTCAACATCTCATAATATGAATTTTAATAACACTAAAATTATATCAAATTTGCTTTATATGTAACCCTTATTTTTTTAAACATCTGGGAGTTGTAAGAAAAATTGCTAATTGTTGGACAGCGACAAATCCAGATTCAGTCTTATGCATATGTCATTATATACCAGCTGGTATTTATTGAGTACTTACTGATTGCTTGGCAAAGTGCTGTGTTTGCTCAGTGAGGATCCAGTGATTCTAACCCAACTCTATAAGGTTCATTAACTATTATTCTGCTTTGACAGATGAAACTAAGACTCAGGAGAGGTTAAATAACTTGGTCAAGTCCCAAACGTATTAAATATTGGAGCTTGTATTGGGTCTCAGGCAGTCTGATTCTAACACCTGAGGATTTGGCTACATATATACATACTTCCTATACAACCCAATTGGGGCTAGGAATGGGGCAGTTAAGAGAAAACACTTTAGGAGAAGAATCAAAAGAAACATTACAGATACACATTCATAAGACACTCTATTTTAACATATAAACAGTTTAACATAGGTGAACATATTTTAACACATAAATGTTTAACATGTAACATATAACATACAAACACTTATTTTATTTTATATTTTGATGCACAGTGAAAGCATTTTCTTTGAGGATGGATCTACTGACTGAAATTCCATAGCATTTTCTTGCATAAACATCTACACTGTATTTTTCACAATCTTGAGTGTCAATATATTTAAGTGGTGTAAAAACATTTGTAAAGGAATATAAGTGAATTTCTATCCTAGATTCTTACAAATTTTGTTTCTAATGTTTTATAGCCGTCTCATCCACACCTAAGTGCATAGCAATTACTTTTTGTAAAAAGCAATTTTTCTTTATCCATTTTAACACATTCATCATTTTGATTTCTCAAGAACTCTCTTTGCATACTTATACTTATTTCGTGTATTTAATTAAGTTATGAAATTACAGTAACTACTACTGGCATAAATAGGATTAAAAATGAAAATAATATGCCTTGGGAATTATACAACTCAACTAGCATGCAGCAGGAACTGGGGACATCAGTTTGTATGTTTTAAAGAGGGAATGAAGACTCTCCATTCTCTTCTTGGCTGTAGATAAGCTGTAAAACCCCCTTGTTATTTCTGTGACATTCTTAGACTATCTCTGAATGAAAGAAGTTGTATAAGTCCAAAGTAGAAAAAAGGTAATCTCAGGATTACAAACTGCCTCAGTGTGATAATACATAATTTAAGTGTGATTATTAATTGGATGTGCTCGTTAACATATATGTATATGCTCATATTTAAATTTTAAATATTTTGAGCAATTTTTAAATGCTTTTATACTTTCCTAAAAGTCTTCCAGTCAAGCATTAAAAAAAATGTTGCAGAAGTGTTAATTAAGGGCTAAAAAAACACACTAAATAAATTATGTTTCTTCATTCTAACCATGATATTTTTTAACATAAAAATATTTAGCAGCCTTTTACAGAGCAATCTTTTGTGCTATATATTACATTAAAATAACATGATATTTAAAACATATTTCAACTAAGGTATATATTTTTGACTTGATAAAATAATTTGAAAGATGCCAACTCACAACATATAATTCTGATTATTTTAATAAAATAAAAACAGCACTTTCATTCTAATAAGAATATGCCAGGCCTGAAGTCACACCTTCCTGTACATCTAACAGTATTCTCATTTTATCACATTTTAAAAAATCCACACCTCATATTTTCTATTACCTTATATGGATGGTGCTAATGACACACGTAGTAAACCTTCTATTAGCCTTGTAGTTGAATAGGATTTGTTTAATTTCAGCTGTCAAATAATGGGGGGGGGACACCCACTCCAGTAACGCTGGGAGTTAAAAGTAAATGTTTCACAAACAGAAATAATTTATTGATCACATTCTCTGCCAGCATAAAATTAAAGGTGCAGAATATGTCCATTTGGGAAGCCTGATGACTTACTTTTTTGAGTGGCTTAAAAGAAACTTTCAACAAGGTTCTTTTTAAAACAAGTAAAAGGAACTAAAAGTTGTGAATGGTATGTATTTTCCTTATTTATGCAAAAGTAATCATCCCTTATGATGTTTTACAAAACAGTTTCTCAGTGATTTAGGTACATAATAATAGCAACAGCAACAACAGATAACTTGTTGGCTGATAATAGTTAATAGCTAACACTCATAGAGCCAGTCATTTTAACTTTCTATATATATTCAACTAGACATATATTGACTCATTTAATCCTCACAACAACACAATAAGTTAGATATCATTACTTTTCCACGTTTTCTGATGGGAAAACTGAAGTAGAAAAAGTTTAGGTGACTAGGACAAGTTTGAGTAACTCAATAATAGGCACTCTAAATTTTATTATTACAAAGTATTTTAGTTGGCTCGCTAAGATTTTTCAAAAAAATATCATTACATTATCTACAAATAGTGGTGAGATCTTTGCTTTTATGGTAATTCTATATTATAGATATCATATTGTATTTGCACCTCTAAAACAATACTAGTAGTGACAGTAAGTATCCCTGCCTATTACTAAAGATAAATAAAAAGTTACTAATGTTTCTTCATTTAATTTGCTGCTTGTTCTTGGCTTTTGTAAATGCTATTTAACTTACACAAAAATGTTTCTTCAAATTCTTGCTTAACTATAGGGTTTATATTAATGAAAATAATCAAGTTATAGCAAACTGAATTTTGTTAAACATTTTGTCAGTATTAATGTAATCGTTTTTCCTTTAAAGTGACTTAATGTTGATGAACTTTCTATTGTTAAACCATCCTTGCATTCCTAAAATAAATCTACTTGACAGAAATGATTATTTAAAATGATATTCCTGGATTTGTTTTGCTGATACACATTTTGCTTTAGATGCTGGATCTGACATAATATTCTGTAATCATATAAATATTTCTGCAGAAAAATGTGTGAATATTCAGACAAAGTGGTACATAAAAGGTCAGGCTTTTCTAACAAACAAATTAAAAAAAAACACACAAAAGCTTGATTTTTGGCTACAGAACTGAGCATAAGAGTTAGTGTGCCTACATACAAATTGTAGGCTCCTTTAAAGTTACACCTGCATCTGATCTTGTACCTTTTAAATGATAAGACTTTAACATCCTCCATAATTATTGATATATTAAAATTTCTATTCTTCTTGGGTCAACTTTTAACATTCATATTTTATTGGGAATATATATATACATACTTACATATATATATATATATATATATATATATATATATATATATATATATTTCTATTTTAAAACTTATTGTTATGAGAAGAGTGTAGAGATGAGAAATTAGTTAAGCACTAGAGTTTGGAAGGTATTTAGAATCCAAGATGACAAAGAACATCAATATAAGAATCAGAAAGAAAATAGCCAGACAGCTGCAAGGAAAATTTTGTTAGTGTAGAATCATGTGAGATAAAGGGAAGACAATTTCTGAATGTATTAATGTAGTTCCAGGTACTTCTTACTATAAAGATTTGTATCTACTTTATCTGGGGTTTAAGTTCAAGTTGGGCTGTGGCTACTTGTGATAACTTGTAGACAGTGTCTCAGATATAAAGAGAGGCTAGTGATACTAAAATAATCTTAATAGTTTTATTCAGTACAGTCACTCGGATTCAGTGTGTACTCCTAAAGAGATATTTAGAAGAAAAAAATAAAAAACATAGGAAGAAAGACCTATGGATAGTTCAAGAGTGATTGGGAATAACCTGTGATTTAGAAGAAATTAAGCAAATTCTACAGTGCTTCCTCTATTTTGAATTTCTGATGCTTCCCTTGATCCTCTTTGTACAATGTTTCTATAGTCACTTCAAAATCTAATTTATTTGGATTTACTTTTGATTTGGATAGCTCTCCTTCCAACTCCCATTAGAGAACTTGAATTGTTTTTAACTGATAGATTTTTTTTCCTTGCTGACCATAGACTACACAAATACATATTGACTTTAAGAAAAGTTTACTTAAACTTCTAATTCTAGAAAAACAAAGGTTTTTTTGTAGTTGAAATAAAGATGTTTACATTTCCTTCTGTTAATCTGCCTATCAAAATACATCCACCAGAGAGATGTTTCTAGGGAAAATGCATCAGTTAGTGGTGTTTACCACTTTATTTAAAGGCTTAAAAAAGGAACATTTTTCTATCAAAGATTGCTTTTTTCCTTGGTAATCACATCTAACTAAAGTTTAAAGACTATGTTAGAAGATCACACAGCAATCTTTAATTTGTAATCAACTATACCCTTTTTAAAGAAGTATGAACTAGTCAAAATGTAATGTCAGTAAAAGAAAAAAATCTGAATGAATCTGAAAGATTCAAGGGTTGAATCTTTGCTTATATTTCCTGTTTTCAGTCTGTTTCAGTTATTCTTCTCATACCACTAGTCTCTTTGAATGTAGTAGCTTACTGACTGAGATTCCTGACTTCATAAAACATGAAAACACTTTGAATTTCATGGCAAAATTCCTGGTATTTAGCAGTAGATCACTGAGATGTCATTTGGGACACCAAATCTTCTGAAAGAGGCAGGGAATATAATCCAGAATGAAGAAGCATTGGGACAGAATACTGGAAGAAATGATTTGGCGGGAAATACAGAATGTTTATAATGTGGAAAATGAAATATCCTTTTTGGAAAAATATATAAATTCTATATTTCATTATGGAATAATGCCCTTCCTAGACTTCAGAAAGTGTTTTTTTTTTTTCATTTTCCTGATTCATAGTAAATTCCATTTTAAATTATTTCTTTTTTCTAGTTACTGGATAATTTTACCTTAGAATGAGTTTAGGATATTTGGACAGCCCCAAAGTAGTGGCTATAAAGTTTCTTTGTCCAAAAAGGAGTTCCTTCTTTGACTTAGCTCTCTTGATGCATTTCCTAATCATCTCAGTTGAAATTGATCCTGCTTGTACTCTCTTAGAGCAATTATTTTAAACAACTCACCTGCATTTAGTATGTGTTTCTATATGATCGATGTACTTAAATGCGTATGTTACCTATTGTCCCCTTTCTGACCCCGATGAAATACCATGCAACTTAGGATCAGTCTTGTTTCAAATCCATTTTGAAAAAAAGCAGAAACAAAAAAGGACATTAGTAAATAAATTAAAGTATCTATGGTCATTGACTAGATCTTGTTTAACTTTGTATAACTTGTAGCACCTACAAAGATACTTGTAGCTCAACAGAGATACTTTTACTGTGCCTTAACCCCACGCTCAATCTATCCTCCATATTGCTTAATGCCTGAGTTACTGTTTTGATACACAAATTCTTTAATATTTTGTCCCCCCGCCAGTAAAATTCTTCAATAGTTATTCATATCTTTATGCATAAAGTTCTAATGCATATCAAGGAACAATGTTTTTCTTCATCCACATGAAGCCTCCACCTAGGCCTCTGATCCTAACCCCAGCTAGCATTCCAGTGCATGCCCTTTACCCCAGATATGTAAAACTTATTGTGAGTTTCTCAAATGCTCCCCTCAGGCTCTTTCACATACTCTGAACCATCCTGCGTGCTGTTCCCTTGGCATATATCTTTCTCTTTCTAACTTTTTTGTATCCTGTGAAACTCATTTGATTCATTTGAAGTGTTTCCAAGATACCTCACCTTGCCCACTGAACTTAATTCCCAAGTATAGCTTTCTCCTAGAATATCTTTTAGATGTATCTTTTGTCAATATTTTCTGATATAATATTATAACTGTGGGCTCTCGTGGCTATTTCTCCTGGTGGAATAGAATTCTTCAAGACTGCATGCAGGCTAGTGCTTAGCAGAGTACAGCTACGGAATAGGTTTTTGATAAATAACCTTGAATAAATAAATAAGTGAATTAATTAATGCTACCTTTTGCATACATCAAGACAAAGCAGACATTCTAACACAGAGGATTAAAAATTGATAAACAACTCTCAGGAAACAACAGACAAAACACAAATAAAGGTATATGAAATGCCTATAAGCAGGTAATTATTATAATCAATCTAATTGTCTTTAATGTAATGTATGGGCTTTGAAGAAGAAATGCTATTGTTTTTAACTTAGTTTGAATGGTGCTACTGAAACCTACCACTGTCAGTCACGTCTGTTAAACCAATGGCTCTTAACAAACAATGCATGTCATTTTTAATGTTTCAACATTAGGTATATGATGGCTCCTGGGGCATGTAAAATATCATTAATTTTCTGCAAGATTCTTGTATATTTTCAGTTAGGAAAAATTGTATGAAAGTTTATTCAAATTTTTGAAGAAATTCCTTCTTTAGTCAAAAGCTATTAGCAGGCTGATGTCAGTTTCTCCTTGTTTCCAATTTTAAAATTATTCATTTGTCCTTAAAAATACCTTCGTTGGAGTGACGTCATAGGGGCGCACTTTTTTTCCGGATCTTATCACAAACGGGACATCTATTACCCATCAAACGACGCTCTACTCATCATGCAGAACAGCTAAGAGACTCATGCAAGGATTAGTTGAAGGTGGGCAAATTGGGCGAGCAAGGGAAGAGGGAAGGGAGTAGAGTGGAGATGCAGCCCACATCTGCAGCTGTGGAAACACACCCGCATCTGCGGTGGTGAAAACGCGGCCGGCATCTGCAGCTACAGAGATGCAGGGGATCCCGGGACAGAACAGAGAACACAAAAGCCAGGAGGTGGGCTCTTTCCCTGCATCCCACAGCTGATCTCTCCTGCTGAGGAGGCAGCATATCCAGAATTTGAGGCAATAACCTCAGCTGATACCTCCTGTTGGGCCCTAGGCCAGACAAAGGACACAAACTCCACAACTGAGCCCCTCCTCCCCCACTTCCAATCCTATCCCCGCCCTTCCAGAGACTTAAACTGGCCCCTGAACTAAGGAGTAGCATCAGATTACAGAGGAGCCTTAGTGCTCAGGCCCTGGGAAGACTGGCGTGCAGCTCTGACCCAGGCAAGAGGCTGGGAAGAGTGTGATTTTTGCTGGGCTAGGAGAGAAGAGACTCCTCCACCCTCAGCCACCACCATTTCTGGCCTGCAAGAAGAGTGTGAAATGGCTGGGCTGGGAGAGAGAAGACCCCTCCATCCCCAGCCCCCACCTTTTCTGGCCTGCCTAGGGCGGGGCAATTAAAACTGTGGAGGCACTGCCAGGGATCAGCAGTAAGTGGCAGATGCAGATCCCGGCTTTCAGCAGCTCAGAAATCTCTCGCCCGCCACACGCGCGTGCACACACACGGAAGTGCCCTAAGACTCAGGAGAACTGGATACAGGGCTGGTGGTGCTACTCTCAGTCTGCATATGTGCATGCAAGTGTGGAAACTGCACTGACTTTGTAAAAACTACCATCCAGACCCCTCAGCCCCACGATCTAAATCTGCAGTCCCAATGTCATTCTGGGCACCAGGTGACTGGCTCTGCCTGCACAATATGCAGGGGACTCTTTGGTACAGCAGAGGACAACCTGGAGATTACATGGTGGGCTTAAGCCAAGACTGGCGCTGCTTTTTTGTTTTGTTTTGTTTTCTCTTTATATCTTTGATATCTTTGCCTGTGTTGAGTGGAGGTTCTCGGTTGTTTTTACATGTGAATGTATTTGATTTTTTCTTTGCTGTTGTTGTTGTTGTTGTGCTTGGTGATTTGCTTTGTTCTGAAATTGCCCTACCAGGGTCCAGCTTAAGAGGCACAAGATTCCACATATCCAGAGGCCAACTCCAGACCAAACCAGAGTACTACCGGGTTTGACCTACAAGTCACACACCCAGAAGGAATTCTCTACAGGCACAAGAGCCCATAGAGGCCAAACCAAATTTAAGTGGTCAACCCTCACGCAGCAGAAGACCCTGCTGTGGGCAGAGCCAAGTTTCACAACTAGTCAGCCTAAGAGTTAACCCCACCTACTCACAAGTGAAAAGCAATTAAAGATCTTCTTTAACAGGACAATATACACAACACAAGAGTCACCTTTGGAGCACACGCAGAGGAGAAGAAGGAAGTAGTGCAAGTCAAATATAAGGGACACATACTACATAAGATAACCCAGCAAGAACTAAGAACTCTAGGGGATCTACCTAATACATCGAAGGAAACACAGAGAGTCAGCCAGAATGGGGAAACAAAGAAACATGTCCCAAATAAAAGAACAAAGGAAACCTCCAGAAATGGAACCAAATGAGACAGAGGTAACCAAACTATCAGAGACAGACTTCAGAACACTGATGATAAGAATGTTTAAGGACCTTAGAGATGACATAAAATAGAATGTAGAAATCATAATGAACAACCAGTTAGAACTAAAGAACACAATTACTGAAATAAAGAACTCACTTGAAGGAATTAACAGCAGGTTAGATGAAACAGAGGCTCGAATCAGCGACTTAGAAGACAGGTTAGCAGAGATCACCCAAACAGAACAACAGAAAGAAAAAAGAATAAAAAACAATGGTTTAAGAGACCTCTGGGATAACATCAAGAGCAACAACATGCGCATCATAGGAATACCAGAAGGTGAAGAGGGGAAGCAAGGGATTGAGAACATATTTGAAGTAATAATGTCTGAAAACTTCCCTAAGCTGATGAAGGAAACCAACATACAAGTCCAGGAACTGCAGAGAGTTCCAACCAGAGCAAACCCAAACGGTCCACACCAAGACACATTATAGTTAAAATGGCAAAGGTTAAAGACAAAGAGAGAATCCTAAAAGCAGCAAGAGAAAGACAGAGGGTTACATACAACGGAACTCCCATAAGTCTATCAAATGACTTTTTTACATTGAAGAAACATTACATTGAAGAAACATTGAAGGCCAGGAGGGAATGGCAGGAGATACTCAAAGTGATGGAAAACAAAGGCCTACAACCTAGATTGCTTTACCAGCAAGGCTATCATTTATAGTTGATGGAGAGATAAAGAGCTTTCCAGAAAAGAATAAGCTAAAGGAATTTATTACCACCAAGCCAGCATTTCAACAAATACTAAAAGGACTTTTGTAGATAGAAGAAAGATGAAAACAATTTACTACAAATTTTAAAATGGCAATAACTATGTACCTATCAATAATCACTTTAATAATCTCTTTAAATGCTCCAATCAAGAGACATAGGGTGGCTGAGTGAATAAGGAAGCGAGAACCTTGTATATGCTGTATACAAGAGACTCACCTCAGATCAAAAGACACACGCAGGCTGAAAGTGAAAGGTTGGAGTAAGATATTTCATGCAAATGGAAATGAGAAAAAAGCTGGAGTTGCAATACTTATATCTGGCAAAATAGACTTTAAAATGAAGAACATATTAAAAGACAAAGATGGGCACTATATAATAATAAAGGGATCGATGAGACAAGAGGACATAACCCTAGTAAACATCTATGCACCCAACATAGGTGCACCTAAATATATAAAACAGATATTGACTGACATAAAGACAGAGATCAACAGTAACACTATCATAGCAGGGGACGTCAACACACCTCTGACAAGGGACAGGTCTTCCAGACAGAAAATCAATATGGAAACCACAGGCTTAAATGATACATTGGACCACTTAGATTTAATCGATGTTTTGAGAGCATTTCACCCCAATGCTGCAGAATACATGTTCTTTTCAAGCGCACATGGAACATTTTCCAAGGTAGACCATAGGTTAAGCCACAAAACAAGTCTTGATAAATTTAAGAAAATTGAAATCATACCAATTGTCTTCTCTAACCGCAGTGCTATGAAATTAGAAATGAACTACAGGAAAAAACCTGGAAGACACACCAATTCATGGAGGCTGAATAACATGTTACTAAATAATGAATGGGTCAAGCAGGAGATCAAGGAAGAAATCAAAAGTTATCTCCAGACAAATGAAAATGAAATCACGACAACCCAAAATCTATGGGATGTCGCGAAAGCAATCCTTAGAGGGAAATTCATAGCATTATAGGCCTACCTAAAGAAACAAGAAACATCACTAAGCAACAGCTTATCTTCACACTTAAGGGATCTGGAAAAAGAACAGCAAAATAATCCCAAAGGGAGTACAAGGAAGGAGATAATAAAGATCAGAGCGGAAATAAATGAAATAGAAACCAGAAAAACACTATGAAAGATCAATGAATCCAAGAGTTGGTTCTTAGAGAAGATAAACAAAATTGACAAACCGTTAGTCAGACTCATTAAAAAAAAGAGAGAGAGGACCCAAATTAATAAAATCAGAAACGAAAGAGGAGAAGTGACAACAGACACCGCAGAAATACAAAAAAATTTAAGAAATTACTATGAGCAGCAATATGCCAACAAATTTGACAATCTGGAAGAAATGGACAATTTTCTAGAGGCGCACAACCTTCCAAGGCTAACTCAAGAAGAAAGAGAAAACCTGAATAGACTGATTACCACAAGGAAAATTGAATCAGTAATCAACAATCTCCCAACAAACAAAAGCCCTGGACCAGATGGCTTTATAGGTGAATTTTACAAAATGTTCACAAAGAATTATCACCTATTCTCCTCAAGCTCTTCCAAAAAAAATCCAGAAAGAGGGAAGACTCCCAAACACTTTTTACGAAGCCACTATCACCCTGATCCCAAAAGCAGACAAAGACACCACAAAAAAAGAAAACTACCGGCCGATATCTCTAATGAATATAAATGCAAAAATCCTCAACAAAATATTAGCGAACAGAATTCAGCAGTACATTAAAAAGATCATACACCATGATCAAGTGGGATTCATCCCTGGTATGGAAGGGTGGTTCAACATCCGCAAATCAATTAATGTGATACACCACATTAACGAAATGAAAAATAAAAATCACATGATCATATCAATAGATGCAGAAAAAACATTTGATAAAATCCAGCAGCCATTTATGATAAAAACCCTTAAGAAAGTGGGAATACCGGGATCATATGTCAACATAATAAAGGCCATACATGATAAACCCACAGCTAACATCATACTCAATGGGGAAAAGCTAAAAGCATTCCCCTTAAGATCAGGAACAAAGCAAGGTTGCCAACTTTCTCTACTTCTATTCAACATATTGCTGGAAGTTCTAGCCACAGCAAGCAGACAAGAAAAAGGAATAAAAGGCATCCAAATCGGTAAGGAGGAAGTAAAATTGTCACTATATGCAGATGATATGATACTATGTATATAGAACCCTAAAGACTCCACCTAGAAACTATTAGAGCTGATAGACAAATTTAGTAAAGTAGCAGGATACAAAATTAATATTCAGAAATCAGTTGCATTTGTATATACCAATAATAAAACATCAGAAGGAGAAATTTAAAAAAGTCCCATTTACAATTGCTCCAAAGACTATAAAACACCTGGGAATAAATTTAACCAAAGAAGTAAAAGATCTGTACTCAGAAAATTATAAGATACTAAAGAAAGAAATGAAAGAAGATACAAATAGATGGAAACACATACCATGTTCATGGATAGGAAGAATTAATATAGTTAAAATGTCCATACTCCCTACCAAGCAACTACTAACAGAACTAAAGGGAGAAATTGACCAAAACACAATTATACTAGGGGACTTAAATACATCATTGACAGCTATGGATAGATCATCCAAACAGAAGATAAATAACGAAATCGCAGCCCTAAATGACACATTAGATGAATTGGACATAATTGACATATATAGAGCACTTCATCCTAAAACATCAGACTATACATTCTTTTCTAGTGTACATGGAACATTCTCAAGGATAGACCATATATTGGGACACAAAATCAGCCTCAGCAAATTTAAGAAGATTGAAATCATACCAAGCATATTCTCTGATCACAAAGCTTTGAAATTGGATATCAACTGCAAAAAAAAAGCAGGAAAAAACACAAATACATGGAGATTAAACAACATACTTTTAAAGAACGACTGGGTCAAAGAAGAAATTAGAGGAGAGCTCAAAAGATACATAGAAACAAATGACAATGAAAATACATCCTACCAAAATTTTTGGGATGCCGCGAAAGCAGTTTTAAGAGGGAAATTTATATCATTACAGGCCTATCTCAAGAAACAAGAAAAATCCCAAATAAGTAACCTCATGTTACACCTTAAAGAACTAGAAAAAGAAAAACAAGTGAAATCCAAGGTCAGCAGAAGAAAGGAAATAACAAAAATCAGAGCAGAACTAAATGAAATAGAGAACAAAAAGACAATAGAAAAAATTAATGTGACAAAGAGCTGGTTCTTTGAAAAGATTAACAAAATTGACAAACCCTTGGCTAGACTCACTAACATAAAAAGAGAGAAGACACTAATTAACAAAATCAGAAATGAAAAAGGGGAAGTTATCACGGACACCACAGAAATACAAAGGATTATCCAAGAATACTATGAAGGACTACATGCCACCAAATTTAATAACTTAGAAGAAATGGACAAGTTCTTAGAAACATACAGCCTTCCAAGGCTGAATCATGAAGAACTGGAAAATCTAAACAGGCCGACCAGTAACGAAATTGAGTCAGTCATCAAAAACCTTCCCCAAAGCAAAAGTACTGGACCAGACGGCTTCACCAGTGAATTCTACCAAACCTTCAAAGAGGATCTAATACCAATCCTGCTCAAACTCTTCCAAAAAATTGAAGAAGAGTCAGTACTCCCTAACTCATTTTATGAGGCCAACATTACCCTGATACCAAAACCTGGTAAGGACAACACAAAAAAAGAAAACTACAGACCTATATCTCTGATGAATACAGATGCTAAAATCCTAAACAAAATTCTAGCAAATCGAATACAACAATGCATTAAAAAGATTATTCATCACGACCAAGTGGGGTTCATCCCCGGGGCACAAGGATGGTTCAACATTCGCAAATCCATCAATGTGATACATCACATAAACAAAATAAAGGACAAAAATCATATGATTCTATCAATTGATGCAGAAAAAGCATTTGATAAGATACAACATCCATTTATGATTAAAACACTTACTAAAATTGGTATAGAAGGAAAATACCTCAACATAATAAAGGCCATATACGACAAGCCCTCAGCTAATCTCATAATTAATGGTGAAAAGCTGAAGCCCTTTGCTCTACGTTCAGGAACACGACAAGGTTGTCCCCTATCACCTCTGCTTTTCAACATAGTGTTGGAAGTCCTCGCCAGAGCTATCAGGCAAGAGAAAGAAATAAAAGGCATCCAAATTGGGAATGAAGAAGTTAAATTGTCACTCTTTGCAGATGACATGATGCTATATATAGAAAACCCTAAAGACTCCACCAAAAAGCTATTAGAAACAATCAATGAATACAGTAAAGTTGCTGGCTACAAAATCAACGTACAAAAGTCCATTGCTTTCCTATATACCAACAATGAAATCTCAGAAAAAGAGATAGAAAAAACAATTCCTTTTGCAATTGCAGCAAAAAGAATAAAATACCTAGGAATAAACTTAACCGAGGATGTAAAGGACCTATATGCTGAAAACTATAAGACATTTTTGAAAGAAATTGAAGAAGACACAAAGAAATGGAAAGACATTCCGTGCTCATGGATTGGAAGAATCAACATAGTTAAAATGGCCATATTACCCAAAGCCATATACAGATTTAATGCAATCCCCATTAAAATCCCAATGGCATTTAAAAAAAAAATGTCCATACTCCCTAAGGCAATATACATATTCAACGCAATTCTTATCAAACTACCAACAGCATTTTTCACAGATATAGAACATATAACCCTAAAATTTATATGGGACAATAAAAGACCCCGGATAGCCTCAGCAATCTTGAGAAATAAGAACAAAGTGGGAGGTATAAAAATACCTGGCATCAAATTATACTACAAGCCTAGAATAATCAAAACAGCATGGTACTGGCATAAAAACAGACACCTAGATCAATGGAACAGAATAGAGAGTCCAGAAATAAATCCAGGCCTATATGGCCATTTAATCTACGACAATGGAAGCAAGAATGTATGGTGGGGTAAAGATTGGCTGTTCAATAAATGGTGCTGGGAAACCTGGACAGACACATGCAAAAAAATGAAGCTGGATCACCTCCTTACACCATATACAAAAATAAATTCAAAATGGCTTAAAGATTTAAATGTAAGATCTGAAACCATAAAATTCCTAGAAGAAAATATAGGAAGAAACTTCACAGACATTACCCGGAGTAAGATTTTTACTGATATATCCCCTCGCACGAGGGAAGTAAGAAAAAAAATAAACATGTGGGATTACATCAAACTGAAAAGTTTTTTCACAGCAAAGGAAACCATCAATAAAACAAAAAGGGATCCTACTGAATGGGAAAAGATATTTGCCAATGATATATCTGATAAGGGGTAAATGTCACAAATTTATAAAAAACTCACTCAACTCAACTCCAAAAAAACAAACAACTCAGTTAAAAAATGGGCAGAGGACTTGAAGAGACATTTTTCTAAAAAGGACATACAGATGGCAAACAGACATATGCAAAAATGCTCAACTTCACTAACCATCAGAGAAATGCAAATAAAAACCACAATGAGATACCACCTCACCCAGTCAAAATGGCTATCATCAATAAATCAACAAACAACAAGTGCTGGCACGGATGTGGAGAAAAGGGAACGCTAGTGCACTGTTGGTGGGATTGCAGATTAGTGCAGCCACTATGGAAAACAGTATGGAGGTATCTCAAAAATCTGAAAGTGGAACTACCTTATGATCCAGCAATTCCACTTGTATGTATCTACCCAGAGAAATCCAAAACTCTAATTCAAAAATCTTTATGCACTCCTCTGTTTATTGCAGCACTTTACACAATAGCCAAGACATGGAAACAACCGCAATGCCCATCGGTAGATGACTGGATTAAGAAACTGCTACATTTATACAATGGAGTATTACGCAGCCATAAAGAAGAAAGAAATCTTACCATTTGCAACAACATGGATGTACCTAGAGAACATTATGTTAAGTGAAATAAGTCAGAAAGAGAAAAACAAATACCATATGATCTCACTTATATGTGGAATCTAAAGAAAAGAATAAGTGAATGAACTAATCAGAAACAGTTTTGGAGACATAGAGGAAAAACTGAAGTTTCCTAGATGGGGGGTGGGGATAAGTGGGAAGGTGATTGGATTAGAAAATAGTCAGTAACCACAAGATGGCCATGGGGTTTTGAAAATCAATTTAGGGATTGTAATCAGTAATGTTATAAAGATTTTGTAGGGTATCCGATGGACACTTGTCTCATTACGGAGACCACCTCAGGGATGGGGTAGATGCCTGATCACTGCACTGTATACCTGAAGCTGAAGCAGAACAATAATGAATGCCAACTATAATTTTATATATATCTATATCTATATCTATATCTATCTATCTATATACATATATATATATAAATATATATGTATGAATATACTTACAAGAAGCGGAGTACAGCATTAGGAATACAGACAGTGGGAATGTAATAGCTCTGTGCAATGTCAGAAGGATAGTGGATGGGGGATGGGGTTCACACAGTGTGAGGGATAAAAATGATAAACACCTAAGTATTACTTTGTCTTGTGCACCTGAAACTAATTAAAAAAATAAAATAAAATAAAGTAAAATAAAATAAAATAATTTAAAAAGAAAAAAGAAAAAGGAAATGGCCAGAGAGGTAGGAGGAAAACCAAGGAACCACATGATTGTAATACATGAAAGCCAACAACTTTACTTGGAAAAAGACCTGGAAGTACACACTGTTTCCCAATTAAGTCCTCCCAATAAAGTTCTGTTCCCCTTCCTCAATAAAAAAATAATAATAAAAAATACCTTCATTCCTGCTGAGATATAGACGTCAAAATATTTTTGATGTCAATATCTGAAACACTGTCTGCCTTAATGAGCATTCAGAATGAGAGTATGGCCATCATTCTTTCCTTCACTCTTCATTTCTTCATAGATTCCCCCAGCAGAGAACACTAAGCACTCGGGCAGATAAAAGAGCTTGGGGAGAACAAAATAGATGGACAGGTAGCACCTGCTGTTTCTAAGTAAAAAAAAAAAAAATAATGAAAAAACTACATAGCACAATTTAATGGAAGGAAACAAAGCCTTCTTGATACATAGCAATAAAGTCTCTTTCCAAATGAAATCTTAATTTTGTACTTGACATGAACTTCAAATAATGGCCTTGGAATTTATGGAAATAGGGAGTTTGCGGGTACTATTTCCTCTACCAGGAATGCTTCTATTTCGTCTCTTTCCTCATCTAGTTTTTGCTCTTCTTTCATGTCTCCATTTCTACTAGACTTCCTCTAGAGAGTCTTTCCCGATTCCCCAAGGCATTTAAATGGCTGGAGGTCCCTTGAGTTCATGAGTTTCCATGATAATCCAGTACTTGTCTTAACATGGCACAGATCTACAAGTATAGGGAATCTGGTAGAGAAAAAGAAAACTCAGCAGCATGCATTGGAGCATATAGCCTCAGTTCCTAGGACAGCATCTGTGTTTACTCAATACATATGTGTTTAAATGAATAAAGAATAAATGTAATCATCAGGAGAAGAAGAATTCAGACTAGACCATCACAGATTTGATCATTTTGTTCATTCCAGTAGTGTGGTAAATTAAAGGTTTATATCTGGGGTTGATTTTACCTATTTATAATTTCTAATATGTATAGCTGCTTAAGATAGTATTTTATATTATACAGAATAGGTTTCTCACTCCAAAGTATGACTTTTGCCATTCTAAACTAATCCTTTAGCCATGTCTCCAAAAGTTGGACGTGTAGAAACACCTCCAGATATTTTTATAAAAAGATATCGGGACTGAGTATATACCTGTCATGCAGGGTGTCATGCGGGGTCTCAGCTCCCGCTCCCCACATAAGAACGCAGGATATGGTGAGGCCAAAAAGTAACACCCATGGAGCCATAGATAGGGAGTTATACCACTATAGTCTCACTGGCGGCTGGGTTGGAGACATAGGAAGCAGGAACCACACTATCCACAACCTGCCATCTGCTTTTCTTCAACCAACCAACCCCATTTGTTAGCTGCAATCTGCCGTGCTAATTGCAATCTGTGCTTGCTAGCTCAGCCACCATCTTCTTGCTAGCCCCCATTTTGCTGCTAGTGTAGCCATGGCAGTTATATTAGTGGCCAATGACTCACTGGTTACAGCTGACACCCAACTAGCCACAGCTGATGGCCATCCAATCACAATTGATGATCATTTACTACCCAAGTGAGCACCTTTCCACATGAGGACAAGAGCCTGGAAATTGCACTCCTGGCTCTGTCCCCACAGGGTCTCTGGTCCCGCTCCCCACATAAGAACGCAGAATATGGTCAGGCCAAAAAGGAACACCCACGGAGCCATAAATAGGGAAGTCATACCACTATTCTCCGTGCCTCTCTGCAATCCGCACTTGCTAGCTCAGCCACCATCTTGCTAACCCCAATTTTCTGCTAGTAGCCACAGCAGTTATATTAGTGACCAATGGCTCTGTGGCCAACTAGCCAGAGCTGATGGCCATCCAATCACTGTTGATGGCCATTTACTACCTGAGCCAGCACCTTTCTATGTGAGGCCAAGAGCCTGGAAACTGCTCTCTGGGGCTCTGTCCCCACAGTACCCCTCCCCAAAATGATTCCAGCTCAGATTCTTGTATTTACAGGATTCAAATTCAGAGAAGCAGCACTATTTACAGAAAGTTCTTTTATTAAGGTTCATAGGTAATTGTTGTCCAAGTTGTTATGAGTTATGACAACTTCAACCTAGCAGAATATCTGACCTAATAAAACAAAACAGTAACAATAAAGTCCAGGCTCCCTCATTGGAGCCTATAAAAAAAACAGTAAGACTGTTTTTTCATAGTTGTTAAGACCAGTAAGTTGTCCTCTCAGGAAGAGTCTGAATGTCTCTAGGAAAAGTGGAGTTGCACTGGGACACTTAAATGAAAGAGAACAATGGATAACTCTACATATTTTTACAAAATAAACCTTGTTTTGAAGGAAATTTTCTATGGCCAGATGATGAAAATTAGGCTGAATCACAAGATGTTAGTGGAGGTAACGGTTTAAAGCCTACCACTTTAAATTAAGGTCCACTTTGCCTTAATTTAAGGTAGTAGGTTTTAGCACAAGCCGCAGTCTTAGAAAAAACTGGAGCCAAATTCTAACTTGACTCCTTCTTAGATCTTATTAGACCTAGGACATGTGCAGAGGCAGTCCCAATTCTTTTGTTAGCAATGAAGGGATAATTCATAAGTTTATTATTCACAAGAATTCTCTCTCTTTCTCTCTCATCACCAGCTGCTAGGAGAGCCAATTTCTTCATTTCATCGTCTTCCTCCTCTAACTTGCTACTTTCATCACTTTTCCTACCTATCATAAGACTTGGGATCTAGAGTAATGAGCCACAGTGTCCTACTCGATGATGACCCCAGCATTGAATTGACCTCCAGATCCGTTGACCTGGATCTTCACATAATTCTCCTTGACTCGTTGTAAGGTCTACCATCCCCTGTGCTATTGGCTGAATATTGGTGTCACTCCAAAATGTCTGTGTTGAAACACAGTTCCCAGTGTAATGGCATTTGGAGAAGGGGCCTTTGGGATGTGATTAGTTCATGAGGATGGAACCCTCATAATGGGATTTGTACCTTTATAAAAGAAGCGTTGGAGAGCTCCCTTACCTCTTCTGCTATGTGAGGACACAACCAAAAAAAACAGCTGTCTATAAACCAGGAAGTGGGTCCCTACCAGATATTGAATCTGCTGGCCCCTTGATCTTGGATTTCCCAGCCTCCAAACTGTGCGAAACAGATTTCTGTTGTTTGTAAGCCACCCAGTCTATGATATTCTGTTACTGCAGCCCAAATAGACTAAGACTCCCTGACTACCTTTATCTCTTTGAACCTCTCCTAGTTGAAAAGCTAGTTTGTCAACCAGTTTGCCCATAAGTAAAGTACTTAAGAATTATTTAGCAGTTAATTGTTCATATAAAAATGTAAAATAAGTACTGTTTAAATTGTCAATTTGTCAATACTAAAATTGGAAAATAAGATGTCATTTTTAACAAGAGCAGATGTTTGTGGCACATCTTTTTCAGGGCATCTGTTTATTAATGAGGGGTTAGCTGGAGCTTTGTGAACATGAGGCTTTATTTATTTAAAAAAAAATTCCATTGGCTTTCAATTTATATCCTAAGAAAAGTGTGTATAATGTGGCATAACTATTTTATGTGATTAAGAACTGTTTATTCTGGATTTGTAATTAATTTAATTGTAACATCTAGAGGACTGCAATTGTGAAAACCTCTCAATCCTGACTGCCTATTAGTTACATGATAACATTGAAATAAAGTGACACTATGATAAATGGAAACATAACTGGAGGTTGTGCTGATTTAATAACATTTTGAAAGAAAAATCTGTAAAAACTTTTATATAAATAATATATAGATAGTATACACACAAAGAAATTTCTGTTTTGTCTTCAAATTTTGCATCAGGGCTAGAAAATTCACAATTTGATCAACATCTTACAAATGCACTTTCATTATTTAAAACTAGCTTGAGATATTTCATGTCTTGGCGAAAATAGAGTGAGGAAAAGAACTAATTCAGTTGCTTCATCAAATGATTTCCTTAAACCCAGGCCCCATTTGAGGTCAGTGACATACCTTCATTTGTTTGAACTATGGTTTTTACCAAATTCAATCAAACATTAAAAGGAAGCACTTAATTAGTTATGCTGCACTCACAAAGAAAAATTATTACACCTTACTAATCTATGTTATGGCAAAACCCTGACCCCACAAAAATGATTGGTGCCATTAAAGAGATTGATTGAAATACATAGGAATTATAATTCAAAGAACTGGTGAAGAGAAAGCAATCCAGTTCAAGCTGCATTATTTTTCCATTCAGATGCTACACTAAGATTCCATATAACACTTGTTTCAAAAGCTGAATTACATTGTGAAAAGTGTTAATAAAATGAATATGGAATAAATGCGGGGTTTCCACTTCCATTTAGATCAATTCATTTTAAATAAATTATAGCCACTAAGCCGTTTTAAATAAGAACATGCCAAATACAACATCTTTAGCACATGAAATACTTAGACATAAAGATTTCTAAAACAAAGATCTATTTGTGGTTTAAACAAGAGGAGAGTCTCTCTCCCTCCAAATGCCCAAATCCAAACTTTAGAATATTTGCTCTCAGATTGCTCTCATAGGAAAATTTGAAAATAAGGAAAAGTGGGGAAGAAGAAAAAAAAAATCACACACAAATAACTATTATTCACATTTATATATGTATTTTCCTATCATTTTGTATGAAAATGATTTTTATTATTATTACTGTCTAAAAGATATTTTTATTAGGTTTTGTCTAAAACATTTGAAATGATTTGGCCTTTGTTACATATAAACATATTTGAGTTCCTAGCATTTGAATATTAGATCATAATTATAGAAATTGGAAATTTCCTTCAAGACAAGTAATGTACATGCCATGTGTCTTTTTTAACATTTCTTTATTTCTCCCTAAATTTAAAGTTGTTGATAGCTTTACAAATAAATCTGGGTGACTAGGTGTCCATAGTCTGACTTTATAGAACCTCCTCCTATGCCAGACAATTTTTGACCGAAGGTCAAAAAGTACAATGAAATATTTTTGTTTTTCACCTAGGATAAATGATAACAATAGTTCTAAGTCTTAAATAGACTTTGAACATGTAACATTAAATATTATACAAGAAGTTCATGAATTTAATACATAATACAAGGTGTGATAAAAAACACGGTGAATGCTTAAATTAAAAAAATTATTACAGTAAAAGACACATTGCCATTAATCCCTTCAAAACACCCCCCCTCACTTCAAACACACTTATTCCATCGTTCTTGACACTTTCTGAAGCAGTTCTGGAAGTTCTCGTTCATGAGTGTCTTTAGTTGCATTGTTGTGGCTGCCTCGATGTCCTAAATCGATTCAAAACATTTACCTTTCATGGTCATTTTGACTTTGGGGAAAAGCCAGAAGTCACACAGTGCCAGATCCAGTGAATGACGTGGGGAGGACACACTGTAATGTCTTTATTTGACAAGAATTGCCGTAACAGAAGTGATGTGTGACATGGAGCATTGTCATAATGGAGTATGAAATAAAGACACTCACAAAAGGAGACTTCCAGAACTGCTTCAGAAAGTGGCAAGAATGATGGGATAAGTGTGTTCGAAGCAAGGGGGAGTATTTTGAAGGGAATTAATGGCAATGCATCTTTTACTGTAATACATTTTTTTAAATTTAAACATTAACCATATTTTTCAATCTCACCTGTTCTGAAAACCAGCACAAAATGAAACATGTGAAGTAAACAATAAACTTGTGTATTATGCACCTATAGGAGGGGAAGTTTGCAATTCGCCATTATAGCTAATATTATAGAACCGTAAATTATGCCTACCTTCTAGGCACAATCTTTGATGATACATTTCTAAGATTTCATACATGATTGTAAATATTTATCTTTTACAATTGAAATCAATCAGCTCAAGTCCATTGAAAATATGAATGAGGATTAGAGAATCATAGCTGTTAGCTTACTAGTGATTTCAAACTTTGGCTGATAAATTTTAATTTTATGAGGTCTTTCTCATGACTAGGATGGAGTATTAATTTTTCATGATTTAGTGTCAATTAAGGATGAAAGAATGTACTAAAATATTCAAATAATTGTGTAAATTCTATTGCTTAAAAGTGGTGACAAATCATTTGGGCATCACCCTAGGATAGCTCAAAATATCCATTTATTAACTGAATTTTCAAAAAAATATAAATTGTGTGTGGGCTTTAGAGATGACAATGAAATGTATGAAATTCTGAGTTGTGCGAATTAATCATATGAGTTAAGGACTTTGTTAAAGTATGGTATAGGGATTTTAAAATCAATCACATGAAGGTAACTGTGTTATTGAGAGAAAGGAAGTGTAGCTTCATATTTCAGAGTGTGGATTCAGCAGATCGACTGCTTGGGATTAGATGCTGACTATTCCAATTTACGGCTTTGTGAACTGGGGCAAGTTGTGTAATTTCCCTAATTCTCAGTTTCCTCGTCTGTAAAATGGAAGTAAGAACAGAATTATAAGGATGTTGTGAGGGATACATGATGCATGGAAGGCACTTAGAACAGTGCTGAGCACATGATAAACTCACAGTAAGTGCCAGCTTATTATTACAAGCGACTGAAATATCATTAGTCTTCCTGAAATCCTGACATTTATTTCAACTACTTTGTCATGTTGCCTATGTTGCTTTGAATTATTTTTGTTCTCTGTATAAATGTCTGTTTTCCTATATACACTCAGAGAAATTGTGTGTACGCGAGTGTATATAAAATGAATTCTATGAGAAGAGAGGTATAATATTTACTCATTTTACCTATTTGTGTCCTTAATATTGTCACCTATTATGCATATAAGCATTTTTGCTGATTATTATGATGACACATTTAAATCTAGTATTTTTTGCCTTTGGAAACTCAGAAAATATCCATCTTGCAATAGAAAATACAAAATGAATTCCATCTCTAGAAAATTTTTTTAAATGAGTTGTTTTTAATCTTTATAAGATTAAAGATCTCCCTAAATATAGATATATCATAACAATAATTAGGGAAGTATTTTAAAAATAAAAATAAACATGGATTATATTCCCTTAAAATTACTAAAATTCCTGTTGATAGAATGTCATCTTAAGCTTCTTGCTACATAGGGAGGCCTGCTTATTTATTTTTTTGTTTACTCCTTTTACTCACATAAAATTTACATAAGAGGCATTTAATCGGTGCTTAATAAATAAAAATCTGTCTAAAGCCCACCACGGGTTATATCTTTTCTAAAATGAAAAGTGATATAAATAATTTAATCTTTCTCTGTCCTGAAAATAAAAGTTATACATGATTCTCTCAGTGAATTTTCAAAAATTCCTGTATGTCAACTGTAATTAAATATGTGTATGTATGTATGTATGTATATATGTATATACTATATATATATAGGGAATATAGTCAATATTGGAATACAGTCAATATGGTATTGTAAGAGCTATATATAATGTCAGAGGGGTAGTAGACTTGGGGGGATTATCACTTTGTGAGGGGTGTAAATGTCTAATCATTATGTTGTTTTGTATACGTGAAACTGATATAATAATAATAATAATAATAATAATAATAATGATGATGATGATAATGAATTCCTATAGTGCTCATTGGAATTGAAGGGAATTAAGTCTATGAAAAGACTGCAAGCTTGTCACTGCTTACCTTTCTGGTAAAATATGTAACCTGGTATCCGTAGCGTCTAACCTTTACCAAAGGGTTCATCTTGCAGCAATTTGGACATGTAGCGCTCCGTGTAGTCATTCATTGTCCAGTATGTTAGTGGATGATGTATACTTTGTAGTTAATGGAGTTGAATAGATCTTCACATTTCACAGCTCAGTGAATGTGTACTCCATTTTCTTCCTGGCTTCTGCTGTTTGATTTTTTTCTTTAAAGAAAGCAGTTTTATGCATTAAAGATAAATTCATGACTTTGAGAAACTAGAGCAGACCGGACAGGTATGATTAGAATCATATAATTATTTTTGCTAACATAACCATTTGGTTAAATTCCTTGACATTTTTGAATCATTTAATTATTTCTTAATTAGAAATGGTGTGAGAAGTGAGAACCCACTGTTTGCAATTGTGCTCACTATAAGGAATTGAGTCAACAATTAAGGATAAATGGATATGATATTGGTATACTGACAAGTCAAAGATGCCTTCAGTAGCCATTGAATGTAAGAGAAGCATGTGTTTTGTCCACCTTGATATAATCACATTTGAAAAATCTAGTCAGAAATGACATGATTTTTCCCTTATATTTAAACTTCCCATCGGCAAGACGAATAGTTTAAAAACTTTGAATAATCTCATAGATTTAATGACCACCAAAACAATCCTACACTAGCTTTACACAGCACTTCACAATTGATAAAAAATGTTCACATATAGGGAGTTTACACTCATGCAGAGGTAGAAAGGGCATGTTATCATTACTTCACAAATAAGCTAAACACTCATGTGAATTATAGTAGATTAAAATACTGTAAGTATATGGAAGTAGAATCTTAACTGGGTATTTGTCCCAGGCCAGAAATTGTTGTGCAATGTAAATGGAAGTGACATTGGAAAAGAAGACCCAAGGATTGGCAACATATGGCCCCAAATTCAACCCTCCACCTGTTTTGTGAATAAAGTTTTATTGGAACAAAGTCATATATATTTCTTTACTGTATTGTCCGTGAGTACTTTCATGCTACAGTGGCAGAACCGGGTAGCTACAACAGCGACTATATGGCTCATAGAGCTGAAAATATTTGCTGTCTATCCCTTTTCAGAAAAAGCTTGCCAAACCATGTTCTAAACCAAAGAGATTATCTATACCATGAAAGGTACTGGGGAAAGAAGCTAGGGACCATGAGAAAGCTTTGAACATCAAATGAACAAATAGGACCATGTTGAAGTGGATGCATAATTGTCTATAATATCTTTCAATGAACAGTAATTTAGCAATTCCATCTATCAAATCAATGGAGAAAATATAGACCTGGGAAGAAAACCCAAATCTGCAATTATTTTAGCCCTCTCAGATATTTAATAAATCTTTTTTAGTTTCACATAAGCATAGAGCATTACACTAAGCATTAATCTAAGAATGATTCACTTAACAAGGTATTTTAATGATCTTCTGAGTACAGGTATTTTGGGGGTGATAATGCAAACAACCAAGTATTTATCAGAGCAATGGAGGAAAACCACAGCATGGATCAAAACCCTCATCAATTGACATAAATGTCTTTGCTTCCTTAGACAACCTCATCTTTTTTTCTTTTTTATCAGACCAAAAATTGTTTCAGGCAAAGGAAAAAATCGGACACAGGTGCTTTGTAAAATGGCTGCTGAGTCTGTATACCAGTATTTCAAAGAGGATGCTTTAGCCCAACACTGTCAGACTTAGGGGACACCAGGAAAAAAATCCATCCATGTTATTGCAAATGGTACTATTTCATCTTTTCTTACAGCAGAATAGTATTGCATTGTGTATATATATATATATATATGTACCACAACTTCTTTATCCAATCATCTATCGAAGGTCACTGATTGTTTCCATGTGTTGGCCACTGTAAATAAAGCTGCAACATGGATGGATCTTGAGATTATTCTGCTGAGCAAAATAAGTCAGACAGAAAAAGTCAAGAACCACATGATTTCACTGATATGTGGTATATAAAACTGAAAACAAAAGAACAAGACAAACAAATGAAGAAACAAAAACTCATAGACATAGACAATAGTTTAGGGGTTACCAGAGGGTAAAGGGGAAGGGGGGCTCTAGAAGAGGATAAACGGGGTTTGATATATGGTGATGGAAAGAGAACTGACTTTGGGTGGTGAGCGCACAATGTGAAATATAGATAATGTATTACAGAGTTGTACACCTGAAATCTATGTAACTTTACTAACAATTGCCACCCCAATAAACTTTAATTAAAAAATAATAATTGCGAAAACCGCAATTACTTTTGTACCAAACTAATAGATTCATTTATATATTTTCTTAACCAAATCTTAACTCTATGACAGTACTGACAGAAAGATAAATAGCTGGCAGATTGGAAGATTAATTGATAATCCTATATATGTATTCACATTTATTCATGCTTCTGTTAAAAAATTTTGTTTCCAACACCTACTCTGTTTCTGGTGCTTATTTGGCATTATGGAGAAAGAAAAAATGATGCTCTCAAGAATGACAAAATCTAAGGGAGTAGACAGAGACCTATATGAATAACTATATTTTAATATAATCTCTATTTCTGCTGGCATTTATGAATGGACTGAGCATGAAGACAGAAGAAACAAATCATCATAACCCATGTGTGTAACTAACACCGTCTGCATTCAAGATACCATGTCAAAATGGCAGGATGTAGAAATATTGGTGTAGTATAGCCAGTGTGTGACAGCATTTTAGAAATACATTCAACATAGTTCAATGGAGAATGTTCAGTCAAAAGATTCAACTTTAATTAGTGAAACGGTAACATTAGAACCATTGAAATCAAAGAAGGGCTCACACATAATTGTTTTTGAACCCAAAATTAGAGTCTCTAGTTTTTTCCTCTGTTCTTCAATCCCAGAGTTTTGCATTAAATTATATTCCCCTCATTGATTTACATCAGATAAAAATCCCATCCCCCTTTTGATGGCAGCAACTGAATCCGCAACTCAAGAAGCCAAACTTTTGTGCCATCTCTCTAGCATGATTAACTGTGGGGGTACAGTGGTTAGGGCTATAATCTTGCTCTCAAACATGAATCTATTAATATGCAAGAAGTCACCTTTATATTCTTCACTAACACACATACGAAATGTGCATATATAAAATACTTTTTTAAAGGACCTATTTTCATAACATTTTCCCCTTCTAGATTTATATTGATTATCCTGCCCCAGTTTTTCTGTAAAAGAATTAAATTGGACGAGGTGGCATGTAAAGTCTCTCTTAGCTCTACAAATATATGATTTTATATAGTGTTCTTAAACAAACAAATCTCTGTTGAATTTAACTGTGACCCAATTGACTGCTTCACCAGTCACAATTTCCTATCCTAATGGGGTAGTGACCCTGCTCATATAAATGGGTAGTTTGCTTCTATTAATTCATTTCATTTATATTAATTTTATGTCCAATAATACTTGATGGTAATAATTGTGACAGTTGGTCAAGAAGAATCTAATATATAAAACAACTTGGAAATTCTTCTATTCAATATTTCCTGAAATGGTGATATTTTCCTAGGTTCCTTAATGGAGTATATTAAAGTACTAAGGAAATAGTGTTATCTGAAATGTGATATCTTTAAGAGATATGATTTTACTGTCCCCTAAAGATCATTAATTAATTTAGATCAATTTCTTATAATAGTGATATTAGAATTAACTGTTAGGCACAAAATGTGTTTAATCAACGCAGCTAAAAAATTATCTGAACTTTCATTTTAGAGGAACAGAAAACTCCACAATGTCTACCTTATATTTCATACACTTCTGTAAATCAGATCACTAACACCAGTGTTATGGCAAGTTCAATTAGGAACTAAAAATTTGCAGAGCACTATACAATTATCAATTAGCTTGCATAAAAACAATGCAACAATGCTTATTTACACATAGGTAAACTGAGGCAAGGGCTATTTGAGAAGAGGGCTCAGGCTACCCCTTAAATCGAAAAGGCTCAAGTTATTATTTCATTTGTTGAACCCAAATGAGACTTCATTTAAAAATGGATGGAAAATACTTCACAAATTTAATTTATCCCTCATCGACACACTGAACATTTACAAACTGAATAACTTACATTCTTAAATAGATGGAAATAAATTAGTATAAAAGAAATAGAAAAAGCTAAGCTGCTAAAATGCACACTATGTGTTCATTTTCACAATCTCTTAACAAAATGAACATTTTAAATGTACCTTTTGTCTTTGACTGGGAAAAAGAGAAAGACAAGGAAATTAATATTTTTATAATATAGATGTCATCTTATATTTCATGCCTGACTCATTTGAAAATGTAGATTAATTTGCAAACAATTTAGAAAGCTGAACTATTGAATTGGGTCCTCTAAGATTTAGGATTTGTCATCTTTTAAAGTTGACACCCAGCGAGAGCTTGTCAATTACAAAGAAGTGAAATGAAGTGAAAATAAGTCTCATCTTCATCTTCTTGTTATATGCTTGGTTGGTTATAGAGACACCATTTACAAGCTCAAAATAATTATTCAGAAAGTTACGCTTCACTTTAAAACCAAATTTAAGCAAGAGAAAAGTGCCATTCTGTGATGGTTATTTTATTCAGTGGGTGGGGAGGCTGGGTGGGAGTAGGAAATGCTATATGGACCCTTAAGGCCAGTGGTTAGAATGTCTCTCATGTCTTTCCAATTCTTCTCATATTAGTAATGAATAGAGATTACTTCAGTTTATTGTTTTAAAAACAAACAACCTACTTGGTATACTGCTCTATTATTGTGCTGTGAAAGTGAAGATTTGGGAGAAATAATTATAATGTTATTTACACATTTTATCAACTTGTGAATTGGAACACCCATGACAATTCCATGCCCTAGATGACCTCACCTTTTCATTGCTTTCTTTCACCCATAAACGCAAGAGGCATACTGTTTTCAAATCTTGTTAGATTTTAATAAAAAAACAAATTGTTTGTTGTAGTCAAGTAAATAAATAAATTTGGAAAGGTATACTTAAGTGAAATTATATACCATTCTAACTCTTGGCTCTGATCTCAAGATCTACTGCTAATGGTCAAAGTTAGTTACCCTGGGAAATGGAATGATATTTAGTCAATGAAGCTCCCAATCAATTCATTCCCAACTGTGCTCAACTCAAAGATGCTAAGCAGACTTTGAAAACCTGCCACTAAGAATGACTGGTAGAGATTAATAGAACCAAAGTATCACTTGAAGTCAGGCATCAGGAAGAAGCATATTCTAATAGAATTTTCCCCCTTCTTACACCCCCTTAGGATCACTTAATACCACATGCTCTTACCTTGCAGAGGAGCAGAGAAGAAGGAGAGGCTGGATAGACAGCCAAAAGAGGTATGTGATAAAATTTAAATCATTTAGAACAAATAACTGAGACATCATTTCTCCTCCACTGCCTCAACTTAAAGCCCCCAGGCCAACCCTACTTCTATCACAGTAAGAAGGCCAAGGTCCCAAGTGAATTATTTGATACTTAAAATACTTGGTCCTTCTTCTTCTCCTTTTTTTAAAAATGACATATGATGTTTGACATCACTTCATAAACCTGATTTGGCAAAACTAGTATTTTATCTATCTAAATTCTGTTCATTTTTCAAGGCTGACGCCTCCTCTGTGAAACTGTCCCTTGTGACTATGACCACAATGATCATTTGTTGTCGTGTCTCAAAGACTATGATGCTTGTTCATGGTACCCTTTGGGACTTGTGGTCAATTTTTCTGAACTGACGCTTATCTTTAAAAAAATTAATTATAAAAGTAATGAAATAATATTAAGGTGTTTGGATAATAGAGAAAAATATCATCATAATTCAATACAGTAATTCAATAACTATAATCAATTACATATATATGTACGTATATATATATACACTAATTTTCATTAGCCTAGGTTATACGAGTATATTGGCAAAAATACTGTTTATAGAGGTTTTTACACTGTGCTTTGATTAAACATTAAGTCATGAATACCATTCCACATCACAGCAGTTAATGAAGACTTCTAATATTCCATTAAGTAGATATATCAAAATTTATTCAACTATACACTATTGTGATGCAGCAAATTATTTCCAAATAATCTCATTATATTCAATGTCATTTCAAATATCTATATAATTATGGCTTTTTAAATATTTAAAGTATTTTTAAGACAAATTCTCAGAAGGGAAATTACTGGTTTAAAAATGTGAATATTAATAATGTAATTGAAAACAACACAAACTTTAGAGCCACAGATCTGGATACAAATTTTAATTCACCAATTTATGTGGCCTTGAGGATATAATTTAATCTCGTGAACACTCAGTTTCTTATTGTATAATTGCATAATACCACTTACTATATAGTATTTTTATAAAGATTAGGAATAATATGTTAAAATTTAGCATAAAGTAAACCTTAATAAAAAGTGGTATTATTATTTGTCTTTCCAAAAGCATTAAATCAATTTAGAATGCCTCTCACTGTGTTTAAGGATGCAAGTCTTCCATAGATTTGTTATATTTAGATATTGTGTGTTTAATCAAATTCACTGAGATTTAAAAAATAGTACCATATAGTTTTTTTTTTTTTTTTTTTTTTTTTTTTTTTTTTTTTTTTTTTTTACATTTATTTAATTTACTTTTTTATTTTTCAATTACAGTTAACATTCAATATTACTTTATATTAGTTATTAGTTTCAGGTGTACAGCATAGTGGTTAGACATTTATGTAATTTACAAAGTGATCCCCAGGATTAGTCTAGTACTCACCTGGCACCATACATCATTATTACAATATTATTAACTATATATTCTCTATGCTATAGTTTACACCGCTGTGACTATTTTGTAACTACCAATTTGTACCTCTTAATCCCTTCAGCCCTCTCCTTCTTTTTTTTTTTTTTCTTTTTTTTTTTTTTTAATTAATTTTATTGGGGTGACAATTGTTAGTAAATTTACATAGATTTCAGGTGTACAATTCTGTATTACATCGTCTATAAATCCCATTGTGTGTTCACCACCCAGAGTCAGTTCTCCTTCCATCACCATATATTTGATCCCCTTTACCCTCATCACCCACCCCCCACCCCCTTACCCTCTGGTAACCACTAAATTATTGTCTGTGTCTATGAGTTTTTGTTTCTCATTTGTTTGTCTTGTTCTTTTTGGTTTATATACCACATATCAGTGAAATCATAGGGTTCTCTGCTTTTTCTGTCTGACTTATTTCACTTAGCATTATTCTCTCGAGATCCATCCATGTTGTCACAAATGCTCCTATATCATCATTCCTTAACGCCGAATAGTATTCCATTGTGTATATGTACCACAACTTCTTTATCCATTCATCTATCGAAGGACATTTTGGTTGTTTCCATGTCTTGGCCACCGTAAACAAAGCTGCAATGAACATTGGAGTACACGTGTCTCTGTAGAGAAATGCTTTTATATTTTTGGGGTAGATACCCAGGAGAGCGATTGCTGGGTCATATGGTAATTCTATTCGTAATTTCTTGAGGAACCTCCACACTGCCTTCCATAGCGGCTGCACCAGTCTGCATTCCCACCAACAGTGTATGAGAGTTCCTTTTTCTCCACAGCCTCTCCAACACTTGTTACTATTTGTTTTGTTGATGAAAGCCATTCTGACTGGGGTGAGGTGATATCTCATTGTGGTTTTCATTTGCATTTCTCTGATGATTAGCGATGTTGAGCATTTTTTCATATGTCTATTTGCCATTTGTATATCCTCTTTGGAGAAATGTCTCTTCAGGTCCTCTGTCCATTTTTCAATTGGGTTGTTTGTTTTTTTGTTGTTGAGTTTCATGAGTTCCTTGTATATTTTGGATATTAGCCCCTTATCAGAGGAACTGTTTGCGAAAATCTTCTCCCATTCAGTTGGTTGCCTCATTATTTTGTCAATAGTTTCTTTTGCTGTGCAGAAGCTTTTCAGTTTCATATAATCCCATTTGTTTATTTTAGTTTTTACTTCCATTGCCTTTGGAGTCAAATTCATAAAATGCTCTTTGAACCCAAGGTCCATAAGTTTAGTACCTATGTTTTCTTCAATGCAGTTTATTGTGTCAGGTCTTATGCTTAAGTCTTTGATCCATTTTGAATTAATTTTGGTACATGGTGACAGATAGCAGTCCAGTTTCATTCTTTTGCACGTGGCTATCCAATTCTGCCAGCACCATTTATTGAAGAGGCTGTCTTTTCTCCATTGTATGTTTTTAGCTTCTTTGTCAAAAATTATCTGTCCATATTTATGTGGTTTTATTTCTGGGTTCTCAATTCTATTCCATTGATCTATGAGTATGTTTTTCCGCCAATACCAAGCTGTTTTGATTATTGTAGCCCTGTAGTACAAGGAAAAATCAGGGAGTGTGATACCTCCAGTATTGTTCTTTTTTTTTAATATTGCTTTGGCTATTCGGGGTCTTTTGTGGTTCCAAACAAATCTGATGATTTTTTGTTCTATTTCTTTAAAAAATGCCATTGGGATTTTAATGGGGATTGCATTAAATCTGTATATGGCTTTGGGTAATATGGCCATTTTAACAATGTTGATTCTTCCAATCCATGAGCACGGAATGTCTTTCCATTTCTTTGTGTCTTCTTCAATTTCTTTCAAAAATGTCTTATAGTTTTCAGCATATAAATCCTTCACATCCTTGGTTAAGTTTATTCCTAGGTATTTTATTCTTTTTGCTGCAATTGCAAAAGGAATTGTTTTTTCTATCTCTTTTTCTGAGATTTCATTGTTGGTATATAGGAAAGCAATGGACTTTTGTACGTTGATTTTGTAGCCAGCAACTTTACTATATTCATTGATTGTTTCTAATAGCTTTTTGGTGGAGTCTTTAGGGTTTTCTATGTATAGCATCATGTCATCTGCAAAGAGTGACAATTTAACTTCTTCATTCCCAATTTGGATGCCTTTTATTTCTTTCTCTTGCCTGATAGCTCTGGCGAGGACTTCCAACACTATGTTGAAAAGCAGAGGTGATAGGGGACAACCTTGTCGTGTTCCTGAACGTAGAGCAAAGGGCTTCAGCTTTTCACCATTAATTATGAGGTTAGCTGAGGGCTTGTCGTATATGGCCTTTATTATGTTGAGGTATTTTCCTTCTATACCAATTTTAGTAAGTGTTTTAATCATAAATGGATGTTGTATCTTATCAAATGCTTTTTCTGCATCAATTGATAGAATCATATGGTTTTTGTCCTTTATTTTGTTTATGTGATGTATCACATTGATGGATTTGCGAATGTTGAACCATCCTTGTGCCCCGGGGATGAACCCCACTTGGTCGTGATGAATAATCTTTTTAATGCATTGTTGTATTCGATTTGCTAGAATTTTGTTTAGGATTTTAGCATCTGTATTCATCAGAGATATAGGTCTGTAGTTTTCTTTTTTTGTGTTGTCCTTACCAGGTTTTGGTATCAGGGTAATGTTGGCCTCATAAAATGAGTTAGGGAGTACTGACTCTTCTTCAATTTTTTGGAAGAGTTTGAGCAGGATTGGTATTAGATCCTCTTTGAAGGTTTGGTAGAATTCACTGGTGAAGCCATCTGGTCCAGGAGTTTTGCTTTTGGGAAGGTTTTTGATGACTGATTCAATTTCGTTACTGGTGATCGGCCTGTTTAGATTTTCCACTTCTTCTTGGTTCAGCCTTGGAAGGCTATATGTTTCTAAGAACTTGTCCATTTCTTCTAAGTTATTAAATTTGGTGGCATATAGTCCTTCATAGTATTCTTGGATAATCCTTTGTATTTCTGTGGTGTCCGTGATAACTTCCCCTTTTTCATTTCTGATTTTGTTAATTAGTGTCTTCTCTCTTTTTATCTTAGTGAGTCTAGCCAAGGGTTTGTCGATTTTGTTAATCTTTTCAAAGAACCAGCTTTTTGTCACATTAATTTTTTCTATTGTCTTTTTGTTCTCTATTTCATTTAGTTCTGCTCTGATTTTTGTTATTTCCTTTCTTCTGCTGACCTTGGGTTTCGCTTGTTCTTCTTTTTCTAGTTTTTTAAGGTGTAACATGAGGTTATTTATTTGGGATTTTTCTTGTTTCTTGAGATAGGCCTGTAATGATATAAATTTCCCTCTTAAAACTGCTTTCGCGGCATCCCAAAAATTTTGGTAGGATGTATTTTCATTGTCATTTGTTTCTATGTATCTTTTGAGCTCTCCTCTAATTTCTTCTTTGACCCAGTCGTTCTTTAAAAGTATGTTGTTTAATCTCCATGTATTTGTGTTTTTTCCTGCTTTCTTTTTGCAGTTGATATCCAATTTCAAAGCTTTGTGATCAGAGAATATGCTTGGTATGATTTCAATCTTCTTAAATTTGCTGAGGCTGATTTTGTGTCCCAATATATGGTCTATCCTTGAGAATGTTCCATGTACACTAGAAAAGAATGTATAGTCTGATGTTTTAGGATGAAGTGCTCTATATATGTCAATTATGTCCAATTCATCTAATGTGTCATTTAGGGCTGCGATTTCGTTATTTATCTTCTGTTTGGATGATCTATCCATAGCTGTCAATGATGTATTTAAGTCCCCTAGTATAATTGTGTTTTGGTCAATTTCTCCCTTTAGTTCTGTTAGTAGTTGCTTGGTATATTTCGGTGCTCCCTGATTGGGGGCATAAATATTGATGACTGTTATGTCTTCTTGTTGTATAGTCCCCTTTACCATTATGAAATGTCCATCTTTGTCTCTTGTTATCTTTTTCACCCTGAAGTCTGTTTCATCGGAAATCATTATGGCTACACCTGATTTCCTCTGGGTACCATTTGCTTGGAGTGTCAATTTCCACCCTTTCACTTTGAGTCTATGCTTGTCCTTGTAGCTGAGATGTGTCTCTTGTAGGCAGCATATGGTTGGGTTTAGTTTTTTGATCCAATCTGCTACTCTGTGTCTCTTTATTGGTGAGTTCAGTCCATTTACATTTAGGGTGATTATTGATATGTGAGGATTTCCTGTCATTCTGTCTTTAGTTTTCTGGTAAGGCTGTGTCTCCATTGTTTCTTTGCCTTTTTGTTGTTGTCTGTTATTTCTGTGTGGTAGTATTCTATGATGTTTCCCTCTGTTTCTTCTTTTATTACAGTATATATTTCAGATTTGGATGTTTTTTGAGTGGTTACCCTTGAGTTTATGTAAAAGAAAGTTTGATATTTAGAGTATTCCAGTTTCTTCAGTACGCTTACTTTCTCTATTCCCATATTCCAGTTCAGGCCTTTACGCTCCCCCTTTTTATGTTTCGGTTGCCACAAGTTGTCCCTGTTGATGGTGGTCTAATAGCCTCCTTTAGTATTTCTTGTAGTGCAGGTCGTGTATTAGAAAATTCCCTCAGCTTCTGGATGTCTGGAAAGGTCTTTATTCCTCCTTCATATCTAAAGGAGATCTTTGCTGGATATATTATTCTTGGCTCATGATTTCTCTCTTTCAATAGTTTGAATATTTGGTTCCATTCCCTCCTAGCTTGTAGAGTTTCTGCTGAAAAATCTGATGATAATCTAATGGGCTTTCCTTTGTAAGTTACCGTCTTCTTTTCCCTGGCTGCCTTGAGGATTCTTTCTTTATCATTGATTTTAGACAGCTTCAATACAATGTGCCTTGGTGAAGGCCTGTTGGGATTGAGGTAATTAGGTGTTCTATTTGCTTCTTGGATTCGAGGATCCAGTTCTGTCCACAAGTTTGGGAAGTTCTCATCGACGATTTGTTTGAATATATTCTCTGTTCCCTTCCCTCTTTCTTCTCCTTCTGGTATGCCCATTATTCTTATATTGCTCTTTCTGATGGAGTCAGAAAGTTCTTGCAGAGTTGTTTCATTTCTTTTAAGTCTCAAGTCTCTTTCTTCTTCCCTCTGTGTAAATTCCAGGTTCCTATCTTCGATGTCACTGATTCTTTCCTCCATCTGGTCAACTCTACTACCTAAGCTGGATATTTTATTGTTAATTTCTTCTATTGAGTTCTTAATCTCCAGAAATTCTATTTGGTTCTTTTTCACGATTTCAATCTCTTTTGTAAAATGCTCATGGTGTTCTTTGATTGTGTTTCTGAGTTCATTAAACTGCCTTTCTGTGTTTTCTTGCATCTCGTTCAGTTTTTTCAGAATTGCGATCTTGAATTCTCTGTCATTTAAATCACAAAGGTCCATATCTCTAAGTTCCTTTTCTGGAGACTTTTCACTTTCTTTCTGAGCTATCTTGTTGCCTTGGTTATTCATGGCAATCACTGATTTACTATTTCTCTTCCTAGACATCTACAGGAGTGTCTTCTGCAACAGGTTGATAGGTATGCGAAGAGCTTTTGGAGTTCCAAAGCTCTTTCTGCACCAGATTCAGAGCCCGTTTGTTTCAGCAGTTCTGTTTACTCCTGCAGGGATCCGCCCAGATAGGTGGGGCCAGGGGCGGGCTGAGTTGTGAGAGGTGGCCCAGAGCAATGGCGGCGACCACCACCACAGCCAGTCCTGCTTCCACAGCTCCCTCCCCTTTGCCGGAACTAGTTGAGCTGCGAATCTGTGTCTGTGGTCCACAGTTCTCAGAGCAGCAAATATTCTGTCCTTTGATCCGACACTGCTACTTTATCGCTTCTAGCACCAGGCAGGTGGGGGCGGGGCGAGCTCTGGGAGGGTAGGGAGGGGGCGGCTAGTCTCCGTGCCTAAGGCTTCCGTTCTCCGCTCGGCAGTGAGGGCTTAAACCACCGATTTCAGCCCTCTTCCCTCAGTCTTTGCTCCGAGGTCTGCCGTGAGCGAGCGTTGGGTTCAGCGGTTTTGTATGCTGCCCCCTCAGCCCTGCGGGCCGTGAGCGGAGCCCTAGCAGTCCGAGTCCTTCCCTCTCCCGCAGCTGCAGAAGATCCGGGAGCAGCGGGCTCTGAGCACTGAGCCAGGTCTGTGTCCTGCGCCCGCGCGGCTCGTCTCCGCACTTCTCCTCTCCCTCCTCCCCCGCTCGCGCGATTCACCCACCTGGAGGTGAATTCAGTAGTCGGCCTCTTCGTCTTGCCTGTCTGCTGCAAGGAGTCCTTTGTGGAGTTATTGTTGTCCGATTCGTTGTAAATTCCAGGGGAGCGTTACAGAGGCTCACCTCACGCCGCCATTTTTTTCAGTCTCCCCACCATATAGTTTTAATTTGCATGTCTTTGATTGCTAGAATGCTTCTACACTTAGTAATGAGTTGTATTTTTGAATTACATGTTGATGACCTTTGCTTATTTTGAATTCAAAGTTCTTATCTTATTTAGTCTTTATAACTTCTTTATATAATATTTTTGTGATAATGCTGTAAATATCTATATTTTTCAATATAACTGTGTATGAGTACACACAAAATATATGCATATAGAAATATACTGATTTGAGATCTGGTGCACTGTCACTTGCTTTCTTTTTTTTTTTAATCAAGTAAAATAACTTGCATAGTAACCTACATATAACATGTATCCAAAAAACAGTATATTTTAAATAGGTATCAGATGACGTCATTTTGTTTTTTGAAGATTGAATGAAATTGGCTAGTTATTTACAATGATCTTCCCAAGATTGCAGGAGTTGTCATTGCAATTTCAGGTCATATGTTCCTGTTCCTGCTGAATTCTAGATCTCATTGGAATATTCCTCCACATATTCATTCTTTTTCCTTTACTCCATGTCTACCAAAATTTCAAAGTCAATTTATTTTCCATTCAAAACATTCATGTTTGGAAGAGGCTTTGTCAAATATTTGGAAGTTTTATATTAGAGTAGTAATTTGGCATTGAATATTAGAGGTCTCTGATACAGTAAGACATCACATTGCTATTATGCCATTCTCTGGCACGAGAGCAATGTCTGTCTTTTATGATTTTCTATTTCTCAATTCTCATACGTTTGTGTTCAGAAACGTATGGCTCAGGTATATATCATATTGTCTAAAATTCAATCAATCATGTATTATACCATTATTTTATATATCACTTGGAAAGAAAAAGATATTGCCACAAACTATGATAATTTTGATTGTAAGAATGACACTCATGAATATTTATAAGAATACAAAAATATCCAGCATGCAACAAGATAAAATTCACAATGTTTGGCATTCAATCAAAGAATGCCAGGCATGCAAAAAGTCAGGATAACATAACTCATAGTGGGAGGAAAAGTCAACTACTCAAAATAGACCTAGAATTTATACAGATGTTAGAATTTGCAGACAAGGACATTAAAGCTGTTATAACTACATTACAGTTGTTCCAAAAGGGAAGTAGACCAAACAAATAACCAAATCTGGAAAAAGATCATAGACAGAATGTGAAAGCTAAAACTATAAAAGTTTTATAGTTTTAAAACAAGAGCAAATCTTCATGATTTAGTTAGGCAAAGATTTCTAACATAAAACACCAAAAGCTGAAGCAATAAAGAAATTTTTGTCAAAATTAAAAACTTTGGCAATTCAAAAAACGTCATCAAAAAGTAAAAAGGCAAGCCATTGATGTAGAGAAATATTTTAAGTCATGTATCTAATAGAAGATTTGTATCTAAAAAGATTTGTATCTTACAATTAAAAAAATTAAAAAGAAAAATAACACAATTAATAATGAGCAAAAGTTTTGAATAGGCAAAGATATTCAAAGGGCCAATAAGCATATGAAAAATGTCCAGCATGATTAATAATTAGGGAAAGCAAGATAAAACCATAATGAGATACCATTTCACATTCATAAAAATGGCTATAATAAAAAAGACAAACAATAACAAATGTTGGTGACTACATAAGACCTGTAAAGCCTCCTACATTGCTGGTTGAAATGGAGACTGGTACAACCACTTTGAAAAATAATTTAATTGTTTCTTAGAATGTTAAGCACAGTTATCTAACTAAGAGAAATAAAAGCATATGCCTACACAAAGCACTAAAAATGATTATTTGTACACTTAGAATAAGTGAGCTTTATTGAGTGTAAGTTATTACTCAATAAAGTTGTTTTTTAAAAAAATCTGAGTCATGGTCAGTTCTCTTTCCATCACCATATTTTCTATCCCTTTCATCTGACTCTGGATGGTGAACACACAGTGTGACATACAGATGATGTATTACAGAATTGTACACCTGAAACCTATGCAACTTTACTAACAATTGTCATCCCAATAAACTTTAATAAAAGAAAAAAAATAGAGACATGGAATATATAAAAAGACTCAAATTCATTTAATGTAATTAAGGACAGATTCGATATTACAGACAAAAAGATTAGTGGACTTGAAAACATAGCAGTAGAAATTATCTACAATGAATCAAAGAGAGGACAAAAAAAATAAAAATAAGGTTAACACTGCTGTTCTATGGGACAATTTAAAGTAACTACTATATGTGTAATTGAAGTCCCCAAAGGAAAAATGTGTGTGAGTGCAGGGGGAAGAGGGGTGAAATAATTGAAATAATAGATGGAAACTTCCCAAACTTAAAGAAAATTACAAACCCACAGATCAAAGAAGCTCAATCAACCCCAAGTACAAAAAACATTAAGAAAATTACACTAAGGCACATAATAATCAAATTACTCAAAACTAGTGATAAAGAGAAAATCCTGAAAATAGCCAGAAGAAAAAAGCTGCAATACATGTAGTGGAACAAAGATAAGGATGGCATGAGTTTCTCATCAGAAAAAAATGCAGAAGTGAAGCCTAGAATTCTAAATCCATCATAAATATTTTTCAAAAACAATGGTAAAATAAGATTTTTTTCAGACATGCAAAGGTGAAGAAAAGCACCACCAGGAGACCCACCTTATAAATAAAGTCCTTCAGAAAGAGGAAAGTGAAATAAAGTGAAAATATGGAATGAAAAACACCAGAAATGGTAACTATAAGGATAAATATATCATGTTTTCATATTGTTTAAATCTTTAAAAAGATATTTGACCATTTAAACAAATAAACAGAAATTCACAGTGTGTTTTGAGGTTTATAAGATGTAAATGAGTAGCATATATGACAACAAAGGGCCAAAATACATTTATACTATTGTAAGATTCTATATATGAAGAGATATAATATCACTTAAAGATAGACCATGATAAATTAAAAATGTATATTGTTAGCTATAAAACAAATACCAAAATAAATCAGTTATAACAAATAAATCAAAAAAGGAGAAACAATTGAGTAATAAAACTTTATCAATTAATCAAGAAGAACTCAGCAAAAGAGGAAAAACAACAAATAGAAACAAAGCAAAATAAGAAATTTAAACTTAACCATATCAATAATTACATTAAATATAAATTGTTTAAACACCCAATTATAAGGTAAATGTTGCCAGAATAAGTAACAAAGCAAGACCAAATTACATGCTACATACAAGAAACCCTGTATACATATAGAGAAAAAAATGTCCCCCATGCCTTTCTGATTTTATGATATAACACTATTATCTTCTGTCTTAGTAGTATACTATCTGGTCACAGACACAAAGTCCTTTAATTATTTGAGAGCCTTGGAAAATTGTATTTTAACATGTAAGATATATCTGAGTAGATATTCTTCAACTGCTCTATACACAAACTATGGTCGTGTGGTTTTAACACATTCATGGAACCTTCTTGCTAAGACACTAACCATCAACCCTGCTGTCACACAGACCTGATACATTTCCTCCTCATAAAATCAGTCCCTGGATCTCCTAGACTTCTAATTTCCTAGGGTTTTGGAAATAAAAAATAATAGCAACAACACAGAAACAACAACAAGCCAACTTCCAACTGCCTTGCTTTCTTTCCTATTGAAATACAGCTGGAAAAAAAAATCAAATCCAGATTTCTGGTCAAGATGGCAGAGTAGATAAACTCTGTGCTCACTTCCACCATGGACCACATCAATTACAGCTACCGTGTTTCCCCGAAAATAAGACCTAGCCAGACAATCAACTCTAATGCATCTTTTGGAGCAAAAATTAATATAAGACCCATTCTTATAGTATATAAGACCCAGTCTTATATTATAGTAAAATAAGGTCAGGTCTTATATTAATTTTTGCTCCAAAAGATGCATTAGAGCTGATTGTCTGGCTAGGTCTTATTTTCAGGGAATCATGATAAACTCCAGAGCAATCATTATTGAGATTCACCCAAAATTTACCCGAACCAAGGCCCTGCAACTATGGATATACAGAAGAAGCCACCTCAAGGCTAGTAGAAGGGGCAGAGATGCAGAATGGGATGGTCCCACACCCACGTGTGACCATTCATGATCAGGAGGGCTATCTTAGCTGCAGAGGTTACCCCTGGAGGGGTGAGGCATCCCAGCCCCATAGCAGACTCCCCAGACCTGGGTTCCAGTGCTGGGGAGAGAGGTCCCCATTATTTCTGGCTGTGAAAACCAGTAGAGATTATGGCTGAGTGACCAAGAGGGTGACTGCAGTCCTAAGTGCAAGGACTTACTCACTGATGGACTTGCTCACTCTGAATTCCAATGCTGTGGGAGCAGTTCGAAAGGTGACAGGGACATAGGGGAAAGAATTGAATTGTCTGGCTTCAGGATGAAAGCTGGGGGGGGGGGTGGGAGGGTGGCAGCTTTCTACCAGAGAGAGGAACTGGCAGAAGTCATTGTTTCTTTGTTAAGCCCTCCCTCTCCCTGCATGCAGATGCAGGCAGCAGCCATATCTGAGTCTCTATCAAACTGGCTATCACTTTCCATCTCCCCGGACCTAGTGATTCCCGGAGACCTCACCCCACCCAAACCTTAGGCACACTGAAGCTACTTCCAGTGGCTTTTCTGTACAATTTGACTTAGCTCATGCTGTGGACTTTCATAAAAGCTCTCAAAGGTTTACAAAACCCAAACAAGCAGCATATAGCTTCAGTGTGTCCCAAACCTCTGGATGAGCAGCCCTAAGCCCTGCACTAGTGACAGCTGGCCTCAGCTCACACATTGGCCTCTCAAGGTACCTCCAAACCCAGTACAGGTGGTGGCCACCTGTGGATTGATTTGTGGCTCATACCAGGTGAACCTGAGCAGGGCACAGGCCGCAGCTAAACTTGCCCTGTAGTGTGTCGCTTTCCAAGAGGCCCCAGTGTTGGCACGCCTGGTGTCAGCTTCGGGCCAAGCTGGAGCATCACACAGGCACCTCCAAACCGAATACCCACAGGGAATCTGGGCAGGCACCATAGCCCTGCTAAAATGAACCCTGCTCTGTAGGGTCAGCTCTTGAACCACAGCTTCTCCACTGTACTCATGGCCAGTCCTCGCAACCAATCAGCCTGAGGGTCAGTCCCACACATTGATGTGCAAACAGCAATCAAGGCTCAACTATAACAGGAGGGCACACACAATTCACACAAGAGACACACCTGGAGCACCCAGCTCTGGTGACCAGACAGACTACACCACTGGATCCCACAGGACACCTGCTACATAAGGCCACTCTGCTAAGACTGGGAGGCACAGCAGCCCTACCTCATATAGGGAAACAAACAGAGGGAGGCAGTCCAAATAGGGAGACAAAGAAACATGTCTCAAACAAAAGAACAAAATAAAGCTCCAGGAAAAAAAAATTAAACAAAATGAAGACAAGCAATCTATCAGATGCAGAGTTCTAATCACTGATCAAAAGGATGCCCAATGATCTCAGGTAGATCTTCAAAAAAAGATAGAAAACATAAAAATACACACAGAAGATATAAAAAAGAACCAGTCAGAAATAAAGAATACAACAATGGAGATGCAGAATCATTAGAAGGAATTGACAGTAGACTAGATGAAGCAGAAGATCAAATCAGTGATTTAGAAGATAAGATAGCAGATAACACCCAAACAGAACAGCAAAAATAAAAAAGAATCCAAAAAATAAAGGTCATTTAAGGGGCCTTTGGGACAACATCAAGTGTAACAACATTCACATCACAGAAGTACCAGAAAAAGAAGAGAGAAAGCAAGGGATTGAGAACCTGTTTGAAAAAACAATAACAGAAAACTTCCCTAACCTGGTGAAGGAAATAGATATACAAGCCCAGGAAGCACAGAGAGTTCCACAAAAAGATGAACCAAAGAGGCTCACATCAAGACACATCAGAATTAAAATACCAAAGGTTAAAAACAAAGAGAGAATCTTAAAAGCAGCAAGAGAAAAGTAGTTAGTTACATACAAGGGAGCTCCCATAAAGCTGTCCGCTGATTTCTCAACAGAAACTTTGCAGGCCAGAAGGGATTGGCAGGAAATATTCAAAGTGATGAAAAGCAAGGACTATAACCAAGATTACTCTCCCCAGCAAAGCTATCATTTAGAATTGAAAGACAGATAAAGAGCTTCCCAGACAAGGAAAAGTTTAGGTGTTCATCACCACCAAACCAGTATTACAAGGAATCTTAGAGGGATTTCTTTAAGGTAAAAAAAGATCAACAATATGAATAATAAAATGGTAATAACTGCAGATCTATCAACAATTACTTTCAATGTAAATGGATTAAACGCTCCAATAAAAGATAGGGTGGCTGAATGGATAAGAAAACAAGACCCTTACATATGATGGCTATGAGAGATTCACTTCAGATTAAAAGACACACACAGACTGAAAGCAAAGCGATGGAAAAACGATATTTCATGAAAATGGAAAAAAAACAAAAAAATAAACATAAAAAAATGGGGTAGCAGTACTTATACCAGATAAAATAGACTTTAAAACAGTCTATAATAAGAGGCAAAGAAGTACCCAATAATACAACTTCTGGATATTTATCTGAAGAAACCCAAAATGGTACTTCTAGGGGACATGCACATCCATGTGTTCATTGCAGCATTAGCTACAATAGCCAAGATGTGGAGGCAGCCTGGGTATCCATTGATAGATAAATGTATAAACAGGAGGTGGTACATATATACAATGGAGTATTGCTTAGCCATGGAAGGGAATGGGTTCTTGCTATCAGTGGAGACATGGATGGACCTGGAGGGTATTGTGTGGGGCTGAGTGGAGTATGTCAGACAGAGAAAGACAGATACAATGTGATTTTGCTTATATGTAGAATCTAAAGAATAAAATAAACAAACAAACAAAACAGAAACAAACTCATAGCTATAGAAAACATCTTGATGGTTGCTAGATGGGAGAGTGTTTGGGGTGGGTGAAAAAGGGAAAGGGATTAAGAAGTACAAATTGGTTATTACAAAGCAGTCATGGAGATGTAGGGCATAGCATAAGGAGTACAGTCAATAATATATATATTTGTAAAGATGTATTGGGGAAGGGGAACAGCACTTTATTGGGTAACAGTGTGCACTTCCAGGCCTTTTTCCCAAGTCAAGTTGTTGTCCTTTCAATCTTAGTTGTGGAGGGTGCCGTTCAGCTTCAAGTTGTCCTTTCAGTCTTAGTTGTGGAGGGCGCAGCTCAGCTCCAGGTCCAGTTGCCGTTTCTAGTTGCAGGGGGCACTGCCCACCATCCCTTGCGGGACTTGAGGAATTGAACTGGCAACCTTGTGGTTGAGAGCCCGTGCTCAAACGAACTGAGCCATCCGGGAGCTCAGCGGCAGCTTAGCTCAAGGTGCCGTGTCCAATCTTAGTTGCAGGGGGCGCTGCCCACCATCCCTTGCAGGACTCAAGGAATTGAACTGGCAACCTTGTGGTTGAGAGCCCACTGGCCCATGTGGGAATCGAACAGGTAGCCTTCGGAGTTAGGTGCATGGAGCTCTAACCGCCTGAGCCACCGGGCCGGCCCCAGTCAATAATATTGTATTAACAATCTGTGGTGTCAAATGGGTACTTGATTTATCAGGGTGATAGAGGGAAAGGGGCCTGGGGAACAGGATGAAAAAGGTGATGGGATTAAGAAGTACAAATTGGTAGTTACAAAACAGTCATGGGGCTGTAAAGTAAAACACAGGGAATATAGTCAATAATATGGTAATAACTATGTATAGTGCCAGGTGGGTACTAGCCTAGTCAGGGGGATCACTTCTTAAAATACATAAATTTCTAACCACTATGCTGTACATCTGAAATTAACATAAAATAATGTTGAATGTCTAAAAAACAAAACACAAACACGTTAAAAAAATCAAATCCAAATAACTAGGATTCTAGGTAAGAAAAACTCTCAGTGGAGAAGGCATTACTGTATATATTCTATGGACAGAACATGTTCCTCATTCTACCTTACATGAAGTAGTGAAATTCATTGTCTATCAAGTGCTTCAAGCAATTCAACAGAATAGCATTACAAATGCACAATTGTTATGAATGCTGTGTCTATATTTGAGCACAATAAAGAATTATGAATCATTTCCACTCAGTGCGGTAAATTTAATTTTCAAAAATATTATAAAATGAACCAGCTGTTATTATAAAGATGCATTTAGATGACATTTAATTACAATGCAGGGTAATTTATTTTACCAGCTAGAGTATCTTGGGCTAATTGCATTTATTTATGTTTTATGCTTGTACCATCATAACAAACAACCTATTCTATATGTTCATTTTACCTTTTTAATCCCCCGTAATCCTAAAAGATATTCTGGATTTTTCTCTAAATTTTAGCAGTGCTTCTTAATTGTATGGGAAATATTTTTTTGCTTTTACACCTCCCTTGTGAAAGAATGCTTTGATCTCTCTAGAAGTTTAATTACATTTTATGGAATGGTTCCTCTCTGCAATTAGGTCTAGGCTTGGATGCTGAGTGTGTTTTCTTTCATGTTTCTATTCAATCATTTATGTGGTAAATTTTCTGTCTCATCAATGTGTGCTTTCATCCAGCCTCTGGTAACAGTAACTTCTGGGAAGCCACATTCTTTCAATTGATAAAGATAGGCTCTCTGATCGTCCTTGAAGTGTTTTGGCAAATTAGTCTTTGATTATTTTAATTATTCTTTCCTTTTACTGACAGCTAATGAATAGTTCAAGTTCAGATATTGTCCTATCTCACGGTGGGTTCACTCTACTAGGAAGATGATCATTATTAAAAGGGTAAATGTAGTCTTAAGTTTCTCTGTTCATTACATGAGTGGTGTTATTTAAACTGTAGTGGAACTATTTGGGTTCACTTTTCTGAAAAAAAGAAAATAAGTACTTTATCCTGATAACTGGCAATAATCTATTCAGATTTCTGTCCAAAGACAATAATAATCAAATTCTATTCAAATGACCATGTGCTTCGTGGTTCTCTTTCTAAAGTTTTCATTCTGTAGTCCCCAAAGGACTACAATATTAATTTAGCACCATAGTTCTCTGATACTAAGATAGCAAAAGACCATATATTACAGCTTGAGAAAAAAAAGAAGAAAAAACAGCAATGAAATAGAGTCTTGTGCACACTGTTTTGTTCTCTTACACAGGTAAATCAATTCTATTCAGGCAGTGTGTCCTAATGGTTTGAGGTGAGCCAGTAGTTTCATTAACAGTTGTGAATAGAGATTTAATGGTCCTATATAGAGAATACCAGCAATGTTGCACAATCAATCTGTATCTCAGTTTCTCTGTGCATAAAAGATAAACAAAAAAGAAACCCAACAATACCCAATTATCTTAGAAATATAAAAATTGGCCAGTTTCAGTTTTTTATGTATGTAAAAAGGACCTTATAACTACTTGAAATTATCTTGGTTAGTAAGGTTTTAAACCAAATAAATGCTTGATCAGTGAAGGACTCAACTGTAGCTAATTTATTGAGTTATTGTTATGTTTATTTACCCACTCATCTATTCAAAAATAGATGAGGTGCATACCACGTAAGTACCAGAAATTGTATAAGGCACTGTACATACAGCAGTGAATGAGAAAGACAAACTCTGTGCTGTGGTATAGCTTACATTTTTGCTGCAGCTTGTGGGCAGACAAAAATTAAAAAGGGCGATGTGAAGAGGAGGAGTCTTCAGAATAAGCATCAGGGGATTCCTATCTGAGAGGGTAATGTTGGGCTCAGATGAAGTAACAAAGAGTGGTCCAGGCAGAGGACATCAAGTACATGTCCCCTGGGGAAAGAAAGAATTCATTCAGTTAAAATACAGAAAGAAGACCAAGGTAAATTGAGTGTAGTGAATATGATACAGAGTGGTATGAGACAAGGTTTTGAGGTAGAAAGGGATGCAGTACGTGCATAGTACAGAACATAATTAAAAACTTCAGAATTATTACACATACAATGGAACAATTTTCGAGAGTTCAGCAGGGGTGTATCATGATCTGATTTGGTGCCTGCTGTGTAGACAATGAATTATAAAGACCCTGTGCAAAGAGCACAGATAGGAGATTCCTGAAATCATTTAAGTCAGCAATGATGGTGACAGTGGAATTAGTAACAAGTACTTGGATTTGGGGAGATAAAGCTTAAATATTTCGTAATGGTTCTACTTGGGGGAGAGGTCAGAAAGAGAAAGGAATCAGGAAAGATGAATTCCAGGTTTTTTTTGGCTTGAACAACTAGGTAGTGGTTGGCGACATTTACTCAGATGTGAAAGATACAATTAGGAGGAGAAACAGGGCAGTGCATCAAGATTCCAGTTTTTGCAAATGGCAGTATTTCATCTTTTCTTATGGTTGAGTAATATTCTATTGTATATATGTACCATATCTTCTTTATCCAATCATCTATCAAAGGACATTTTGGTTGTTTCCATGGCTTGGCCACCATGAATAATGCTGTAATGAACATAGGGGTACATATATCTTTATGGATAAATGTTTTCCCATATTTTGGATAGACACCCAGAAAAGGGATTGCTGGGTCATATGGTAATTTTATTCTTATTTTTTTGAGGAACCCCCATACTGTTTTCCATAGTAGCTGTACCAGTTTACACACCCACCAGCAATGTATGAGGGTCCTTTTTCCTCTACAGCCTCTCCAAGACTTGTTATTACTTGTCTGGTTGATGATAGCCATTCTAACAGATGTGAAGTGGTATCTCATTGTGATTTGCGACAACATGAATAGATCTTGAGATCATCATGTTAAGAAAAATGTATCAAACAGAAAAAGTTGAGAATCATGATTTCTCTCATATACGGGGCGTAAAACTAAAAGCAATGAATGAATAAGACAATCAAGCAAGCAAAAACTCAGACACAGACAGACAAGAGTTTAGTGATTACCAGAGGGCAAAGGGGGCGGGGCGGGTAGAGAGGATAAAAGGTGTCAAATACATGGCGATGGAAGGAGAATTGACTTTGGGTGGTGAACACACAATACAATAGATAGATGATGCATTATAGACTTGTATACTTGAAACCTATATAATTTTACTAACTAATGTGACCCCAATAAATTTAATTTAAAAAACAAAAGAGTCCAGTTTTAACCCTGTTAACTTAGACTATGAGACATCTAAATGCTGATGTCAAATAGATAATTTTATATATGAATGTGGCGCTCAAGTCAAGGCTAGAAATACACTTTTAGCGTAATAACTGCATAGATGAAACTGAAAGTGCAGAAATGTTACATAAATAAAGAAGAAAAGATTGCCCAGGACAGAGTCCTGGGGATTTTCAACATGTTGAGGTCAAGCATCAAGGAAGGGACCAACTTAGGAGACTTGAGATAGAGGAGAAGCATGAGAATACCATGACACAGAATCCCTGAGAATAAAGTTTCAAGAGGAAGACACTGGATAACTATCTTTAATGCTTTTGAGAAGTCAAAAAGATGAGAGTTTTCCAAGACGGAAGTTATTGTTGGTCTTGATGGAACAGGTTTACAGACAGGAATTGGGATGAAAACCTAAGGAGATAATGAGGAGTAGTTAAGAGAAACAAGAGTGTGTAAGTCAGGGAAAAAGGTAAGGGCAAATTTTTATGCAGTGCCATCTCCATATATCACCATTAAAGCTAATGAGCATTTTGAGGATTAATTCTTGTCCTCAGGATTTTTAGTTTATTTTTGTTTGTGTTTTGGTGCCTTTATCAAATATTTATTCAGCTTCATGTGGAAGGCACTGTCCTAGACTCAGAATGTTTATGAATGAACAAGGCAAACAAAGATCCTTACCTTCACATAGCTTAGCTTGAACTGGGGGAGACAAACAACAAACAAAAGAAATAGTAAATAAATATATTACACAGTAGACTAGAAGGTGAGAATTGCTTTAGGACAAAAGAATGGAAGTAGAGCAGAGTAACAGGGACCTGAAGTGCTGGGGTTCCAATTTAAATGGAGTGGTCAAGTTAGGCCTCATTAAGAAGATGACCATTGGTCAAGAACCATATGACTTCACTCATATGTGGGATGTAAAACTGAAAGCAACAAAAGAACACAACAAGCAAGCAAACAACAACTCACAGACACACAATAGTTGATTGGTTACCAAAGGGTAAGGGGGGAGGGGGTTGTAGAAGAGGGAAAAGGAGATCAAATATATGGTGATAGAAGGAAAATTGATTTTGGGTGGTGAACACACCATGCAATAGGTAGATGATGCATTATAGAATTGTACACTTAAAACCTATATAATTTTGCTAACCAATGTCATTCCAATATATTAAAAAAAATAAAAAGGCAGAAAAAAGCAAAATACTTCTGTGTAAAAAATTGAATGTGGGAGTTTAGTTGCATGGTTATCTAGTATAAATGCCCTGAAGCAGAGGTAAAGCAGGAAGGGAAGATGACTCCAAGTGAAGTGAATAAGAGGATCAATGCAGGAAAGGAAATAAAGGTGATAGCACGGGACACTTAGGGGCATTTTCTTTATTCTGAATGAAACAGCAATGAATTGCAGAGTCCTGAGAAGGGAGTGCTATGACTTGCCTCACCTCACAATAATTCAGCTAAGAGATGATGGTGCCTTGCATCAGGATAGGAGTTCAAGTGATGACAAATGATGGCGTTCTGGAACTATTTTGAAAGCAGAACTCCTTCATGCATTAGGTGTCAGTTATGAGAGACAGAGCAGAGTCAAGGATGACTAAAATGGTATTGAACTAAAATTTGAGAGGCTATCGTTGCCAACAGCTATGATGGATAAAGTGGCAGGTGTAGTAGGTTTGGGATAAGAGTTCATGCTGAGATGAGATATTCAAGCAGAGATGTCAAGTAGGCAGTTGGATATATACGCCTGGAATTTGGTACCATGCACAGTGACGGTTAAGAGCTTTCAGAACCATGATAAATTTATTAATGATATTTTCTTAGCTTCACTTAAAGCCTAGTTACGTAAGTCCCCCAAACATACCAGATCAAGACCTGTGGGGATATCAGAGCAGAACAAAGAGTAAACAACAAACGTGTTTCTAGACTAAGAACACAACATGGGTGATGCTAGTAACAATGCAGGCTAATCAGGTCTATATACTAGTTTTATTTACCCACACTAAATGTTAGAGAACTTTAAATCCCTCACTTTGGATGCACAAAGTAGGGCAACACTCACTTGAAAGTTTTCCCCCATATAATTCCTACATCAGGTCAACATATTAAGTAAAATGGCAGCAAGAAAGAGGATTATCAACAAATAATAACAAAAGGTTAAACACTGGATACCATATATCATATCTTGGCAATCCAAAGAAAGATGCCCTTGACACAATTTATCTTTGGCAAATGTTTCTGTGTATATGTAGCTCTTCTAAAATATGACAAGGGCAAAGAGAATATAACAGGCAGTCAATCCCTCAGAAAACTGCAAGTTTAATAAACAAAAAGGAAAACGGGCAATGACTATATCTCTGATTTGAAATACTCGATGTAATTAATGATTGCCATTACATGTTCCCTATTAGCCTGACTTGCATAAGCACAAGGAAAAGTTCAGGGTCTAAGAGCTAATCAGGAAAAATATCACTAAGCTTTGGGGTCAGTTAATTAACAGTAAAGTCATATTTTTCACGGATTAAGTCAGGCTCTTCCTTTTGACCTCATTTAATTGCTGCTTTTAAAGACCACTGGAATAGCACTCTCACATACAAAAGTGTATTGAAATTCAGTGTTCTCTTGAGGTGTGATGAGACTAGAACTTAATAAGACTAGGGTGGACATTTAAATTTGCACAATCTTTGTGGAAAGTAATAGATACTGTGTATTGTAAGGCAATACATATTGTTGTGTAATAATATATAAGTGATGACATACATTACATGGCAGAGAAATATGGGTACTTTTGCCATACTCATAAGGTTTGTCCTACAGAAATGTGGATAATGAAAAACATATAAAGGTATTTATCATAGCATTATTTTAACAGTAAAAACTTAGGGCTCTAAATGTCCCAAATTATTCAAACCAATTACAACAATTCATTGACATAGCACAGAATACTAAAAAGCAAAAATACAACAAATGAATGACATCAGACAATCTTTATAATTTAGAGCTGAGGTGTATTAAAGCAGCACATAAAATTTTACATCTGAATTATGTAAGAATACGTATGCATACTTCTTACACAACATATAGAGAGATGAAATGTTTTAACAATTATCTCTGTATTATAGACTATGGTTTCTAGTTAATTTGTTTCTTTATCGTTTTTTGTTTGTTTGTTTTTTGGTTTTCCATGTTTCTAAAAATCAGCATGTAATTCTTTTATAATCAGAAAATAATTCAACCTGTTCTTAGAAAATAAAGTTTTAAGCCTTTTAGTTTAGTTTTCTGCATCCCCAATTTTTGGTCACTTTAGAGAAACTGAATAAACCTGGTTGTAATTTCTGTTTTCTAATTAACCTAGTATTTATGAAGAAAAATAAGTTTAGGTCTTATGAATACATTTGATGGTAATTCTAGAGCTAGATGTTGCTACACCTTAGATACATTTTAGGGAATGAGTTCAGATACTAAGAATTGTGAATGTTTTATTCTAAATTTTCCTGGGAAATTAAGAGATTTTCCCATTTCACCCTTTGATAGTATAAAATAAATACACTTACTTACTCATAATCAATATAAATATTTAATTCTGTACATACCATTTTGTTTATTTAGCAAATAATATTGTATTTTGAATACAAATATGTTTTAATTTCCATTCCCTTTTATGAGAACAATTAGGAGTATCATTTTCTGTAATAGGAGAAATGAAGAATTTCTCCTTTTGGTGTCAATATTTAATCACTATGACCCTTGTGCTCACCATGAAACTTGATCTAATTTCTCAGCAAACATGATGACTAAAAGGCTAATAAAACTTGAATTTTGAAATAAATGAAGGTACCCACCAGGTTTGGCTATGAGGCTTTCAAAGACACTGGTAGCTTCCCAGTTTTGACATGGCCTTTCTGCTCACTGAGATAAGATCAACTTATCAGAGGCTGTCACTAAATCTGTCTAGAAGCAAATACTTAAAACTACCTGTTGACAGATGGAGCTGGGATGATAACATCTATCACATAGACATTTCTGCATAAGATATCTGAAGAAAAAAGATGTTGCCATTTTTAGTAGACAAAGGATAATTTTTCATTTCAAACAATGAGAGCATTTCTTTTATTTTTTTATTTTTTTAAAGATTTTATTGGGGAAGGGGAACAGCACTTTATTGGGGAACAGTGTGTACTTCCAGGCCTTTTTTCTAAGTCAAGTTGTCCTTTCAATCTTAGTTGTGGAGGGTGCCGTTCAGCTTCAAGTTGTCCTTTCAGTGTTAGTTGTAGAGGACGCAGCTCAGCTCCAGGTCCAGTTGCCGTTTTCTAGTTTCAGGGGGCACAGCCCACCATCCCTTGCGGGAGTCGAACTGGCAACCTTGTGGTTGAGAGGACGCATTCCAACCAACTGAGGGATCCGGGGGCTCAGTGGCAGCTCAGCTCAAGGTGCCGTGTTCAATCTTAGTTGCAGGGGGCGCTGCCCACCATCCCTTGCAGGACTTGAGTTGTTGAACTGGCAACCTTGTGGTTGAGAGCCCACTGGCCCATGTGGGAATCGAACTGGCAGCCTTCGGAGTTAGGAGCTTGGAGCTCTAATCGCCTGAGCCACTGGGGGGCCCGAGAGCATTTCTTTAATAACGTCAATTAAGGAATACCTTAGCAAATACAAAATAGGCTCCCTATGAGACGGTTAATTTCTATTTAGAAAAGGTTTCATATTTATTTCTACTTCTCATAGTTAGCACTTACAAAGAGACAAGCAATTTGTTTGACCAATGCCTGTGATATTTTTATGTTAAATATTTGTATTGCTCTTTCTAAAATACAAATTATTTATTGATTTTTAAGGTGCTGAATGCCTAAATCAGGCAGTATGGTACTTTGAAAATATTAAAAGCACTAGTTAATTAAATCTTGCCCACAAAGGGGCTAACACTTAATTAATTTGACCTTAAGCTTATCAGCATTGCTGGCAATAACCCATCTGTAAAGGTAGCAATCCCTCTACCTATAGAGGTGATTCTGGTTGATATCCATCCAGATGGTGACACATATCTCTAAGAGTGATCTTCAAAATCACCTGAAAGAGCTTGAATGCTTTCATATTCATGGGTCCCACATCATACTTCCTGAATTTAAATTTCTGGGAGTAAAGCTCTGGGAATCAATATTTATCATGCAACTCAGGTGGTATTTATATACACTCAAGTGAGTAAAAGATAGTAGATCAGTATTTAGGTCGTTTCTAAGGAATGATCAAACTGTAATTTTCAAATGAGGATGAATTTTTTATATAAAAATATATAGTATATAGTACAGTACATATACAAATAGTTGAATATTCCTAATATCTATACATAAAATGTGTTTTCTTTAATAATAAGTTTAATTATTATAATTATCTATTAATAAGTTTCAAATGCCTTGAGATGCAGGAACACAATATGCCCCTTTTTACAGGTAGATGTATCTTCAAAAGACACTATTTGTGCTGCAGACAAACAAGATGCTGTTGGTGTTGTTGAGACCACCCATTGGGGAATTCCTGGACCAAAGACTGAATCTGGACCAGATATGTCAGCAGCACTGAGGACATTTTTTCTGTCATAATATTTCTACATCTGTGTTAATGTGCCATATGCATGAATGCTATAAAGAGGTTAGATATTAGAGCAAGGAAAGTCTAAAGAAACATTAAGGTTATATTTCTCCTTGCATGAATATGAAAGATTTTCTAGATACTTAGTCTCCCTAGTCATTTTCCTATTCTCTCAAGATTATGCCACATGGAGTAAACAAAAGTGAAGGGAAGAAAAGCTCCCCCAACAATGCACAATTGAGAAAGGAAAACATTTTGAGAGAGGTGAAGGGCATTTTAGAAAACCCATAAATGTTTGTACATTTGCATTCCTGTGGCCTACTTTAATTTATAAATTCCAATATGGTAGGCCAATCCTTATTGGTATGACACTCAATGCTAACACAACCGAAGGTAGGCATTTAGTAAGTATCTTTCAGACGAGAATACCACAAAGGACTCTTTTGTGCTATGACTTAACATTTCTTGCACTTGAAAATCACAATTTTCTGTAAGAAACTGGGAAATATCACATCTCTACATTCATAAAGCATATAATTGGTTTCTTCTTGCACCTCACTCTTCAATTTTCCTTTGGAAAATCTGATGCCCATATTTCCATGCAAGCATTATTTACTTGTTGATTGAATACATAAAGTCATTTCTATTTATGAACACTTTCTTGTAATAAAATCTGGCATTTCTCATCACTACCATTTGCAGTCTACTTTTATAAAATTTAATGCATGTCAAAAATGTGCATGGTGTAGAAAATAGACAAAGAAGAAACCTTCTGTATATCAGTAAATGTCCTGAAATGGGCTTACTAAGGAAAAAATTCTCATGAACCAGACCTGGATTCTGTCAAATATCATAGCCATTAGCCACATGTGGCTATTGGGCACTTGAAATGTCCGAATTCTGATGTGCCATAGGTGTAAAATACACCTTGGATTTTGAAAATGTACTAAAAAAAGTGTAAAATGTCACATTAACTAAATTGTTATATTTTTATATTGAAATAATACTTTGGATATAGTGGATTAAATAAAACATGATGTTTAAGTTGATTTCACATGTTTTTGTTTTTTACTTTCTTATGAGGTGACTACCAGAAACTTTTAAATTACACATATGGCTCATAATATATTTCAATTGGAAAGCACTGATGTAGATAAAGAAATGCAGTGCCATTGTTCCATGTAGCAATTAGATTTGGCAGTATTGGGACATAATTTCATATTGTTACAAGTATGGGCAGATTTTGATAGAAACTCTTCTATCCACTGGTTGTGGGTAGATTAACTGGCCTAATTAGATCTAAACTGTTCACAGGGCCCCAGACGAGGAGAGGGAAGGAAATGTGGATCCATACAAGCTTTCCAAGTCCTCGAGTCACACATTCCTGGTTGACTGGTTTGCTTAGCCAAGCTGAAACCGGTATTATTGTCATGTTGGGCACATTAATTGGAGAGCAGACTAATTTGCAAGAATGCGTTAGTGCCCTTTAAAAGGTGATTTAAAATTCATAGTGATGGAAATAGCATCAAAGCATGCTTGTCTGATCACTCTTCAGAATCCATCTTGAAATCCCTACTATTTTTGTATCTCCATTGTTAGAATTCAAGTACACAGTAAAACATTTTAGACTCCCAAACATTGCACTCTACATCCTAGAAGAAGTAATTATCCTTCTGTTAAAAACAGACATGTGGGGATTATAAGTGAAAATACACTCTGTAGGTTTTAATCAGGGTTCCACGTATAGGAATGAAACATAAATATCACAGTAACATCACCAAACATATTTGTAATTGAATGAGAACATTTCCCCTTAACCCATTAAAAGCTTACAAGGAATTTGAGGAAGCATCTCCACCTCTAATATAGCTGCTATAAGACTAATAATAACATATTTATATCCAATTTATAGTTATAAAAATTACTACATTCATTATCACATTTCATCCTCACAAAGAACAATGGTATTATCATTGCCATTTTGAAACAAGGAAACAAATACTCAGAGTAGTGAGTTACCCAGATCCTTGAAGTTCTTTGAATCTTCCAACCGTGCTTTTTCACTACAGCACAGGTAGCAAATAAACACTATATTGCCAGCTCAAAAACCAAACCTCGGGCTTTTAGGCAAGCACGCTAGAGATTAATAATACGAAGGGAAAAAAGTTAGCAGACAGTGTTATTGGAAACTGTGAATTCAAAGAACACGATCTTCATTTTGGCATTTACGGAATGTAAACTTGAAGATTTTTCCATTTTGTTATGCATGCATAGATTTCTCATCAAATAGTGTAACACACATACACACACACACACACACACAAAAAAAAAATAAATTACTATTTTTGCTGAAAGGATCTGTGTGGTTTTATTCAACAATTTCAACTCTTTGGCCCAAGCAAGTAAGATCATGAGAGCAAGAGTTCTAGTTGGTTACTTTCTCAAGTATTCGTTTACCAGGAGTTCTCACACAAAATACATTAAGCAGCATAATCTTCAAAGGGGCTCACTAATACTGAACAGAGAAGAATTTTCACAGCTAAAATAAATAGTTGACAAATAACGGAATCTTGTTTTGTGAGCAGCTTTAGGTTTCTTGCAGACATATAGAGTTCCATGAAGCCACAAGAGAGAAAAAGCCTTTAGCAATAAGTGGGAGTGTTATAAGAGCAGAAGTTGACCACAAGTTTCAATCAGTCAATGCTAACTGATTCCCCTCTGAAAATCTATTCTTACTGTTGCTTTAAGAAATAAAATAAGCACCACCTCTTATATACTGTGTTTAACAAAATAAAGAAATAAACAATTGAAACCAACCTATGAACAACCTAGACCAAGTCCACATATTCAAAATATGTGCTGGCCTTCACATATTGGATTCACATTGTGGGGGGAGCAGAATTGGCCACCCCAAATTATGAGTTTTGGGGGTTATAGGCTAATTACGCTAGTTATTTTTGAGAAATAAAAGACTCAGGAAAAACTTTGACCTTCCCCCTAACTGCCTACAAGAATTTGGATGAAGGACCTGCTCCAGGAAGGAACTTATTATCAAAGATAACTATATTTTAACATGACCTAAGTGTACTAGACAGGGAAGAACCTAGCAAGGCCTGTTTAATCAAAATCCTCTCGGTGTCCTATTGATAAGGATGGCCCAGCAAACATTTGCTTACCAAACATTTGCTTCTCCATCTCCACGTGAACACCCTTCCTCCCCTGTGAAGTCCAGACACCACCCCCTTTGTCCTTAGCTCAAGATGGCATATAAACTTCAACTGCCCAATTGGTCCTCAGGCCTCATATTCTTATGGAACCTCCATATGTACATATAAAATTAAATTTGGTTATCTTCTCCTGTTATTCTAGCTCATGTCAATTTAATTCTTAGAGATGAAAGACGGGAAATTTCCTCTCCTCCAACAAAATCTAAAAGTGACTGATTCTTTGGTCACTCACATGTTAATACAGGCTCTAAAATGTGGATATTAAAGCTTATTGGATGAATGGCTGAAAGAAATAACGAATGGCTGAAAAGTGTACGAGCATACATAAGCACTTGCACTTGTTTTTCCAGGTAACACCAGTGGTTGCTGGGGTCCAACCACATGTTTGCCCTCAGTCTCTCCAGTGTTTGGCTGCTGGCATTCAGGGAATGGTACAGGATAGGGATAAGCCAAATGGAGTTGTCAATTCAAAGCTTAAACCCAGTTTTGGCTTCACCAGCACCTTCATTCTAAATCAGCAGGAAGATCCAACTCCCACAGTAGAAAAACCACTGATGTTAGGGAGGAAACATACCCTCAAGATCCAAAGAAATAACTTTCGTCTTAATAACACTTTATCCCCATAACCCTGTGTTTAACTAACATGCTTTCTTGCTAGTTTGTTGGACATAATACCATAGTGCAGTGGCCTTGAACTCATAAATACCTGGCAATATCATTCAAAAGCTGAACAACATAGCTGGTTTGATTTTTACATACAGTAATATTTTTATTAAATATGAATATCTACCAAAAACATGTATAAGATACTAGAGGATGACGACAAAGACAACATTCTCCCTCTTCTAGACCCAATAGGTATGGGGGTTGAATTGAAATGAAAGGCTACATCTGTTAAATCCATAGTTGACCGACATGCCTGGGGAATTCTGGGTCAATTTCTGACTCAGTTCCACTCAACAGAGGAAAAAGAGTGAGTTGGAACAGATAGTAGGCCTCAAGTCCACAAAGAGTAAACGGCAGGGCACACAATTTAGAATGCTGAATGCCACCATCCTCCCTGACTTGTTTCATTTAACATGGATTTTAGGCGCGGCAGCTTCAGCAGGCTCTGCTCTGCACTTGCCACCCAGAAACCTCTCTTCCCAATCCCTAACCCTCTGATTTCTGGCAGGAAGAGGCCAATAACAGTATGTAGAGAAGTGGCAAAAAACCAACCAACAAAGGACTGTGTATTCTTTTTTTACAGAATCAGAATTATTCTATTATTTCCTAGTTCAAAGGATTTCAGACTGATAGTGCATTTTTTCAATTTTCATCTATAGAGTTTTCAGTTTTAGAAAAATTAACCTTTTTTAAAAACAAAATCAGTGGTTTCATGCCTTTATTTATCATGCATATTAAATTAAATACACTCAACGCTTACTAGCCTTTGGGCACATTAACACATATCCTAGAAAGACAGACTCTGCCATCATAATTTACACTATGGGAGTCAATACAAAAACAAATCACAGTCCTAGACCTTCCTTAGGAATTTTCCCTATTTCTTTCTGTCCACCAGTATGTGACTTTCTATATTATTAATTCCATAATATTAACAGCAAATCATGGTTCCCTGAGAAGAAGAGCCTATTGTTCCTTTAGGTGGAGATGAAGAGGCAGGGTTCTTCACAGGAATATAAATCCAAAAGATAAGTCAGTGACTCCTGGACACACAATAGCCTAGTCCTGGATGGTGTACACTACACAGAAAAAACTTACAAGTTTTGCCATTTAGGGCCAACTTTGGGCAAAATGCACCTTCTCAGAGAAGATTCTCTTAGCTTTAATTTCTTGAATCAAAGAAATTATAAAATGCTTAACCAAACGAAAAGCAGAGAAAAGACAATTTTCTAAAACAAATATTAAAAAGAAAAACTATTAACAAGACCCAGTCTCAGTTATAGAGTTGGATATCTAGTCCATTCTGTTATATTATCTTTTATAAGAACTCAATAATTCTACATATTGTTACCATCTCGTATTTCCGAGGTTCACTGACTAAAACATCCACATAGAGGTAAATTATAAAAATTTAAATTTCATGTTACTTCCATCCTATAGACAATGGCAAGAGAATTTCATCTCTTAATAATACTTCAACCATGTTTCATGGTTTAAAACAACAAAGAACAGAACATTCACTCATCCACCAGAGGGGTGTGTGCGTGTGTGTGTGTGTGTGTGTGTGTGTGTGTATGAGACTATGTTGGGGATAGAAAGAGAAACTTTTACATAAGACTTAAAAACATACTAGAGAAAAAAGTCCTGCAATATTTCCCCGAAAATAAGACCTAGCCGGACCATCAGCTCTAATGCGTCTTTTGGAGCAAAAATTAATATAAGACCCAGTCTTATTATAATATAATATAATATAATATAATATAATATAATATAATATAATATAATATAATATAATATAATATAATATAATACTGGGTCTTATATTAATTTTTGCTCCAAAAGACGCATTACAACTGATGGTCTAGCTGTCTTATTTTCAGGGAAACATGGTAGAAACTAGATTACTAGACAGGCGCCAATGCCTAGTTATTCTTTCTTATCTTCTTCTTCTTTTGTGACTGGGGATACCCCTGTGGCCTCACCCCAGTTTCCTGCCCTGGCACCAATCCTGTTCTTAAGGGAGTCAAAGCTCTACTTCAATTCTCAAGGAGGTAGTTTTATGCCAGCTTACTGATTGATGCTCCTCTGACCTGATCTCACAGTTTATTAATAGGATTTGCCTTCTTACTAACGTCTCTTTTGACTTTGTATCACGTGTCCCGGAGTCCCTGTCTTAATAGTATGCACAGCAGTCCAGTTTTCCAGTCCTGGGACCCTGCTTTGCCCTGACCTCTATTCCCATGGACTAGATTCTGATCCTCAACCCAAGCCATGTGACTGTGGCCCTCTTCTGTTATATTCCCAGTCCAGAGTCTATTCAAACATTACTAACCCTGAAAATTCTTCCTCGACTCCCTCTGGTAAACATGGGCATTCCCATTGAAATCTATTTTTCTACCCCATTCCAGCTGCAGCTTTATTGCAAGAGTTGGTTCCTCTCCCACCTTGCAGTCTAGGGTGGTCAAGCAACCACTGCCAGACCACCAAGTCCTGTGGAGCTGCTGTCCTAACAGTTGTGTGCTACAGACATGATCTGCCTCCAGGAATTGCAAGTTTGTTTTCCTTGTGATTAGGGAATAGGATATCTCTGAGCTGTGCTGTGATGGTAATGTTAATAGGTTTGCTTTCACACAGTACAATTAGGAAACAACTGAACACAGTGGCTGAGCAGGTGACTTCTGGACTGTCTGGGTCCAACTACTGACTCCAAACCTTACCAGTTTGGATAAGTCACATTATCATTACAAGCTCCATTTCCTTCATCTGAAAATAGATAATACTTGTACTTATTTCATATGATTGCTGAAAGGCTTGAATGGGATAACACATGTATTTAGCAGGGTCTGACACAGAAGAATCAATAAAGTGTATTGACATTTCTATTACTTTTATTCTAATTAGTTTGGGTCTCCATAATGGAGAAACGACATCATTGTATCTTTGTATCCATAAGCCATATTTCAGTTTTGAGCATCTTCAAATCCCAACACTCTGAGCCCCCAACTCTTAGATTAGCATGGCGTCTTGATTTTTCTGTTCTCCCTAAACACTTCTGAGATTCCTATGTGTAACATGATTGTCTCCACCCCATTGTGGCTCCTGAGAAAATATCACCATTCCCCCTAGAGACGCTGGCAAGGAAGGGGATAGCTGTAGGTGTATATGGGGAGGAGGTCAAGCATTTCAAATATAATTTAGAGTTCCTGCCTGCAGCTCTGCAGCCCTCTGCTACAGCTCCTACATTCACTGTGCTGCTCACAGGCTGTCATTCTCTGCTCACCTCCTCCGGACAACCACATTCCTCCGACAGGCAACCTCCCCTGAATCTCTACTGCTCACCACTTCCTCTCTGAACTGTGGGGAAAACTCTTCTCTTCAACGCAGCTCTTTGGGAGGAGGATTATAGAACAGAATCCTGAAACTTGCCACAACGTTTCCTTCCCAGAGGATACAAGCACTGTAGGAGGGGTTTGAGGAAAGGGGCAGGTAGGTGAGCACAGCCTCAACCCCCAGGTGCAGTCTGGCAATCTTGCAGATTGCTTCCTCATCCACAAGACATTTCTTTCAGGGGACCCGTGAGCCCCATCTGTGGTCTTGTTTAGAGTTATCACCTGCAAACCCTCTTGCCTCTGGTCTATCAGACAACAGTCTTTGTATGAATGTCTCTATAAGAACTGCATGAACTCTGATCTCTAATATGGCTCAATCACGTGACTTCTAGGTTCCATTCAATTGGGGAATGTAGCTATTTTCCAAATATTCGAGGTCAATAAGAGAGCTGTCTGCCTGGAGTGAAATAAACCCCTATAAGGTAAAGGAAAACCAGTAAACAACACAAGTGGGATCACTGTCCTCTGCTTGCATTCTAGTGAAAAAGACAGAAAATATTAAAAAGTAATTACAGATTGTGGTAAGTATTGTGCAGGAAATGAACAGGACAAGCAATTGTCAGAAAAAGGCTGAGGAAATATTTGAGCTGAGACTCTAGTTGACAGTGAACCATCCAAAGGAAGAGTGGTAGAAGAGCGACGTAAAGCCATCGAGGAGCTTTGAGCAGAAAGTGACACCTAGTTTATGCTTTAAAAAATCATTTTGACTCTGTGAGAGAAGGGATTGGAGATAAGCAAGAGTGAAGGCCAGTTAGGAGGCTTTGTAGGACTGTAGGAGAAAGATAATGGTGGCTTGAGCATAGATGTGACAAGGCAGCTGAAGAAAAGGAATAGATTTAAGATATTTTTGAAGGTAGAACCTCTAGGATATGATGATGAGTTAAATGTAGGGAAAGAAGGGAAGTGAGGAGTGAAAGATGAATCAAAAGTGTCGTCGTGGATAATTGAGCCATTGACTGAGACGGAAAAGATTGGAAGAGAGACGGATTGGGGAAGGGATCGGGAGCTTTGTTTTGGATGTATTACATATCACATGCCAGTAGATACTCCTCTGCTTGAATACATGTTTCAGTACATATTCTTTCAGGAGTCTGTAATTGGTGAACTTTTAAAATCCTGGTATGCCTTTCAGTCTTAATTTCTATTAAAACATGCCTTAATTTCACCCTAACGTTTGAATGTCTATCTCGTTATAAAACCCTAGAATAAGGTTACTTTCCCTCAGAATTTCCTCCAAGATATTGCTCTATCGCCTTCTCACACTCACGGCTGCTTCTGAGAAGTCTGATGTCATTTTAATCTTGTTCTAGTCTTAAAAATCCGCCTTTGTTTAGCTCTATAAATGTTTATGCTTTTTTTTTTTACCTTTAGTAGTCTGAAATATTACACCAAAATGTTATAAATAGATGTGAGTTTTTTTAAAAAAATCTGCTGAGCCTTGTGTATACTTTCAGTCTAAGAATAGACATTTTTCTATTTCTGGATAATTTTCATTTAATAGTTCTTTAAACACTGCCTCCTTCTATTCTTACTTTTCTCTCCACCTGAAGCTACCCTAAGACGAACACCAGTATTTTTGAGTAATCTGCCATAAGCCATGTCTCAGTCTTTCTGGGGGCACCCTGGGAGAACTCATTGGCTTAATTTTCAAGCTCTCTAATTCATTTTTCAGCAGTACCTCTATTATTTTTATCTAGTTTTTCTTTAATCTATCATAGTTTTCATTTTTGAAATCTTCAGTTGGTTCTTCTATGTGACAGCATGTTCTTTTTGCATGTGTGTGCTCTTTTCTTTTATCCCTCTGAGTATATCCATTATACTTATTTTCAAGCTCTTTCCTGTTTGTTCCATTAACTGTTTTAGTCGAAGCACTTGTGTTTATTGATTTTATTGTTTTGCTGTTAAGCTTGGTTTTTCTCAGCGCTTGGTAATTCTTGATTGCGTGTCCATCTTTGAGACTGTGACTTCCTGTTAAACAGTGTGTGTGTGAGTCTTAGACACACTAAGGAGAAGGGTGGGAGAGTCTGCTGTGCAGCTATTCTGGCTGGTTCTCAGGGAGCTTTGAGGAGGAGTGGGACATGCTTCCTGCTGCTGTAGCTGGACAGCTAGTCTTCTGGGTACAGATGTTTTCCATTTCTCCCAGGCCTTGCCAGAACCTTCGATGTGTCCACGACTCTCTGACCCAAGCTCACACATACCTATCACTACTCGGACAAAAAAATCCATATTGCAGCTGCTTGGTCCTGATTGCAACAGTGTTGATTCACTTGGCTGCTCTTGCTGAGGTATCTCAACCAACATTCCTATTATTTCTCATAGCTCATCTCCTACTCCCACTTTTCAACAACTGCAGTTCTATCTGCTTGCCATCCTCTGGGATTCCTGTTTTTGTATTCCCTTTTCTTATTTTTAAACTCATTTGTACATGATTTCCTCATTTGTTTAGTTACGATATCCACCATTTTTAGAGATTTTTATTTGTGGAAGGGAACAACTTAGCTCATGCTCAGCCCACTGTACTGATGAAGAGGGTGTCTGTTAGACATGCAAGTAGAGATATTCGTAGGCACATATACGTACAAACCTGAGGATGGGACAGGGAGCCCTGGATTGGAGGTTTCAATGTTTAGATGAGGGAGCCAGCTAGATGCAGTGAGTACTAAACGCCATGGGGCGAGAGGAAGGAAAGAGTATAGCTAGACAAAAGAAGACCTAGAAGTGAGAGCATAGAAATGCTAAAAAAAAAAAAAAAATCTATATCGATACAGATTGACTATCTCTATTTTGTTAGAAGATATCAAATGAAGTAGTAATGTAAACACAAGAGTTCTTGAATTAGGGATAACCAAAACAATGAGAATGTTCTTCTAAATAATTTCTGTATCTATTTAACAACTTTATGGGATTTCCCCCTGCCTTAGGCTATTGTTTAGGGATCCAGGATCTGAAATTCTGCTGTAGACCTGGCAGAATATCAATGATGCACATTGAAGATGTGAGAGGTTTGTTTTCCTTAAAATCAACAGACAACAAATCTTAACCTGCTAGTAATATTTCTCGGATTCAGTCTCTTCCTCCACTAACCAGTAGCAATTTCTATGCTAACCATTTTAGAAAGAAGTCACCTGAGAGAGAAAAATAGACATTTCCATGAACTACATTTCAGAAAAAGGGTCTTCCGCTCTCCCATGATTTTAAATACTGAAGTTATTCTTGCTCCAGGCAACCTAAAAATTCCTTTCCCACAAGCTTCACACATGCACTGTCTCACTTTCATATGGTTTACCTCTTCAAAAAACAGCTTACCATGGCAACACTTGTCTGTATGACAGGCAGTTATAATTTGCTTGGAAAAAATGCAACAAAGTGTCACTTTTTATAAACTTTTTACACCAAAGTTTTTGTTTTTTTAAGGACGGTGTAGCTCACAGTGGCCCATACAGGGATGGAATTTGCAACCTTGGTGTCATGAGCACCACACTCTAACCAACTGAGCACAGGCCACCCAAAATATTTTCTTTTTTAGTTATTTCCAGTTACTTTGTTGTGGTTGCATGGTCCTTGCCAAAAGATCGTTTATAGGTAAAAATAATTATTAAAGAAACCCATAGACTTGCTCAAATAGCAATGGGTGGTGTTGGGATTGTTATTGCTCTCAAAATAAGAAAATAATTGACTTTCTGATTATCTCTTTGGTGCCACAGAAACAGTATTCAAATAATGCTTGCCTGAACCAAGAAGTTCTGCATTTTATAAAACTGTTGCTTTGGACTGAAGTGCTGTAAGGTATGAGGAGAACAGAGGGCCAAAAATAAATGGCGCTCACTTTGAACCCTATTCTGCCCCTGAGTATGTGTTCCATTTAGAAAATTCAAAGAGAATTCCAAAAATCCTGTATGGCATTGTGTGGTTGATGCTAACAATAGCAGTCAAGAGATTTTTGTGTGATCATGAACAATTACTTGCATGAATAAATCCACAGATTCACTGAATCGCCTGCCAAAAGGCAGTGAATAATGGACAATACTGCCATATTTTAAATTCAAATATTGGTATTGCTGTGATATTTATTTCTGTGGTATAAACATGTGTGGATCAATATGTCCCTTGTCCTAGATTTGTAATTCAAGCACACCCAAAGCAGTAACAAGTGCAACTTTACAAAACAATTGCTCACCAGTCTCCAGATCAGATTATTAATCTACATTTGGCATTCAGTGAGTGTAAAATGTATTATGCAAATGAGGATGGCGCACCAGGCCCAGAGCATGAATGGAATTAGTTTTAGGCTCAAGAGGAATCTGGCCATGACCAAAGGATGGAGGAATATATGACCTAGAGGATTCATCATTCTTCCAGATGCCCATCTTCAGCTTCTCAACTCAGTATAAAAGAAACTGGTGAAATGTTCTCTTAAAGAGATCTTGAAAAAGCGAGCTTTTTGATACTTTTACCTTTCACCCTTTGGTAACATTTGAGGTTCTCTTTGTTGTCATTTGTTTTTTAAGCACAAGGCAATATTTTAGTAACTTTAAAAGATTAATATAAATTTAGATGACTAATTTTTAATATATTACACATAGTGTAATAATTTTGTTACTTGTATAATATTTTGGCAAAACTTTAATATCAATCAGCTGTAAATATTGGGCTGCCTTCCAAACATGAATTTCTAGGCAAAAATATCCTGTGAGTTTACTATGTATAAGGAAATTTTGCATAATCCTGTGTCCTAGACCAAAAACTGATTAAGAATAAATTTGAGAATCAGGCTTGGATCTAAATGCTTTTAAATCCAAAAAGGTCAGGAATCATATTTTTACTGCTTCCAAGTTAGGTTTAATTCAGAACTACCAAGCAAAAATGAATTGTTTGGTGAATTAAAAATATGGCAAATAGTATTAGATACGTGACTGAATATTATAGACAAAGAAGTTAGGTAAATGAGCAGGCTAGGGCATTCTTATTTAAAAAGGATTGTGAAAAACAAAAACAGAATAAAACTAATGGCCACAGCTGAATACAACCCCAAAGAAGAAGTATCAGACTGGAAAGAACAGAGGGCAGCCTCTGACTCAGGATGAACTAAATCAATTATAGACCATACATCTGAAGAATTGCTATGGCAATTAAAACCTGTTTGAGGCAGGGTAGGATCCAAGAAAGGAGCTATAATTAACGAGAGAAACAAGGTGGTGAATTAAGTTATAACGGACAAAATGGAGAGATTACAGAACAAGATTCCATTTTTCAGGAAGAGATTGGTCCGAGTTGTTAATTGGGCTAAGTGTCTTCAGGTGTGAGGTGTGGGAGCCAATGATAAAAGTGAAAGTTCCTACTTTACCAAGGTGCCTCAAACTTGATTATTCTTGTGTGGAGTGTTGATATAATAAAACCGCATTTTTGAAGGCATACGGTTTCTTTCTCTGAGGATTCTCAAGTGAGCTTGCTGTGCCAATGTGTAGAAGGAGTGAACAACTATGTTGGATCTTGCTGACAGGTTGAAAGCGGTAAGGACAGAAAAGTGTCCCAGTGCATTTAGCGCCATGCTCCAAAGGAGTTTTTGCTGAGTGATGGGAGCAGAAGCCTGATTGAATTAGAATGACAGAACAAGCATGAGGATGTGGAGGAGTCAAGAAGAGTAGTTTGCTTCAAAAGGGAGCAGAAAAATGGTGTGATAGACAAGACGAGGGATTTTGTGGAGGTTTGTTTGCATGGTTTTTAAAGTGAGAAATATGGAACAGATTAAAAGCAACTAACTGAGTGTGGTCCTTTAGAGAGAGAGATTTCTGATTGAGCTTAGAAGGGGCCAGACTAAGCTGGGAAATGGGACTAGAATCCAGCACCCTTTAGCGGGTGTTTTCTTGGCAGGATAAGAAACTCTTGTTTAGTTGTATGAAGGGAAAAAAAAAATCTAAATGTTTGTGAATTGGTGGTGGGTAGATAGAAAGTGCTACTCTAGTTGTTTCTGCTTATTTTAAAAGCAAGAATTAAGTCGATTAGAAGGGAAAAGTTGATGCAAAACATTTGAAGAGAGGGGAGAAATTATGAAATTGTCATCTTGGAAAGCAAGGGATGTTTATTATACAAAAATTGTAGGATTCCTGGACCAGTTTGAGAGCTCATCTGAGATTTGAGATAATAAATGTAAAGGGAAATGAATTTTTTGCACAGGGTCATTTTTCTTTAGGAAACAGCCTCAAGAGATGGTTTTGAATTTATTTAAGGCTGGGGACTCATAGCACATGTGCACATTTTATAAACTGTGGCTTGGTTTTTGTCCTGGATCCAAATTCTGATTCCTCCACTTACTATCTATGAGCCCTTAGAAAGATTACTTAATTTGTCAGTATCTCAATTTCTCAATCTGTAAAATGGAGATCACAGTAGTGTTTATTTTACTGGGTTGCCAGGAGGATTGAATTAAAAATGCAAAATGCTTAGAACACTCTCTGGTATAACAAGTGCTCAATTAGTCTTAGCTAATAATTCCCATTATATAAAGCGTATTATGTGTTCAGGCTTTTCAAAGTATGATGTTTTCTATCCATTTAAAGCAAAAACAGTGTATTGAAAAATTTTAAACCATGATCATATACAACTTTCTTGGATTAAAAAATATACATGGTTTTAGGAATTATTGTTTTTAAGAAAAGTATTTATAGCTGTAAAATCCCCTAGCTTCTAAAACTCAACTTTTCACAGGTTTTCTAAAATCAATCAAAATTTGCATACATTAAAGCTAAGTGGTAAATTCAGTCTGAAAATCAGATTCATTTTTTTTAAAACAGTTTTCCTCAAATTTAGAGTCTGGAAAATTTTGGTCCTATAATTTCATTCATTTGTATTTTCTGCAAATAATTTTCTTGGACTAATAAAGTCACTTCAATGTAGTCAAATGTCAGTTAAGTGTAGTTAAAATTTATTACTGATTATTTGTGCAACTTTTCAAAATGCTTCACCATGAAATTCAACAAGTAAATACTTGGTGCTCTGTGTAAAGCCCACAAGAAACATCATCAGGTTTACCAGGTAGAAAAGGCACAGTTGCTGGTGCTCGGGTGGTTTATCGGTTATTATATTTGACCCTCAACAGTTTAAAGACAAAAAAGACAAGTATATTTTATTCATTTCATAAACAAAAATCCAAAAGATTTTAAAGTGAAAAATAGACAGTTTGTGAAAGAGATTGTGACTCAACTGCTTGTGGTCAGATCATTTCAATCTAATCCCAAAACTAATGTAAAATGTCAAATGTGAGGATTACCTGGGCTAACTTGGAAAAATAAACAAACGCATTATGACTACCATCATATTACTACCCCTAAAACTGCTATTAATATCACTACTGATACTGCTACTAATTCAGAGTAACATTCTCATCACCTTGTAAGTGTACCATTCAAGTCCAAGGGTACCCAACATATAGTGGAGAAATTCAGAGTTATGTGTACTGATTCTAAAAAATAAAATATTTCCAAATGGTATCAGGAAATCAAAAGGCATGTGGGAACCATATAATGATACATCATGATATATATTAATGTATCTATTTGCACGTGTATAAAACCATGCCCTCTCTTATACTAAGAAATTTTTGAGTTTTTGTCTTTTCTTTTTCCCCATTTAAAAACTTTTTTTCTTTTCTCTGTTTTTAAAATAAGTAAACTTGAAATCAACTCTACCCATGGCACAGTTTTCACCATAAAATTTTATCTGAGAAGCTATAAACCAAACAGGTCTAAAGATCTGAGTGGGTTCTTTGAAGACTTAGCCTTCCTTGTTTTATTTTTTAAGCTGTATTGAGGGATAATTGAGTTACAAAAAAACTTCACATGTTTAATGCATACAACTTGATGAGTTTGGACATATATATACACCTGTGTTACCATATACCATTCCTACAATCAAGGTAAACATATCCATCACCTAGAAAAGTTTTCTTGTGATGGCAAGTTTCCTTTTATGGCAAGAACATTTAACATGAAGTCTATTATCTTAAAATTCTTAGCTCACACAATAGCATATTGTTAACTACAGCTACTGGGTTTTTACAGCAGATCTCTGGATCTTATTCATTTTGTATAACTGTAACTTTACACCCATTGAACAACTCATTTCCTGCTTCCCCCCATACCCTAGCAACCACCATTCTATCAGTTTGACTATTTTAGATATATCAAAAGTGGGATCATGTACTATTTGTCCTTCTGTGATTGACTTATATCACCTCACATAATGTCAGGTCTATTCATCTTCTTGCAAATGGTAGGATTTCTTCTATCATTAAGGCTGAATAATATTACGTTGCATGTACATACTACATTTTTTTAATCCATTCATCTTTTTGACATTTTGTTGTTTCCATATCTTGGCTATTGTGAACAATGCTGCAATGAACATGGGGTTGCAGATATCTCTTCAAGATCCTGATTTCCATTTTTTTAAACATATACTCAGAAATGGAATTGCTGGATCATGTGGTAATTCTATTTTTAATTTTTTGAGGGACTTCCATACTATTTTCCATGATGGTTACATCATTTTACATTTCCACCAACAGTATGTATCTATATATGCACATGTATAATACCACGACTGCTCTAATACTAAGTTTTCAATTTCTCCACATTCTTGTCAACACTTGTTACCTTTTGTTAGCCTTCCTTTATATGAAAGACAACTTTAAGAACAGAATCTATTAGATGGGAAACATGGTTGTCTTCTGGGTTTGTTTGGTTAAGATGGAAAAAGGGCTCAGCAAAAAGGGCTGATGTAAATCTGTCATTGTTTAAAGCTAAGGGATTAAATCTACCATGTTTCAAAAGTTATGCTCCGAAAGCCCTACTGCGTCTTTTGGAGTACAACTTAAAATAAGATCCAGTCTTATTTTCGGGGAAATATGGTACGAAGAATGAAACTAGCTAAAGGAGAGCAACTAGAGAGTTTAATAGAGCTGCCCACTGACAATGAAAAGGTGGTATTAACATTTCTTGCTTGGTTAGAACAGAAATACCAATTTCATTGCAAATGGGCTTGCTTGGGAATGGAGGGTGGGATCACATTCTAGGACTAGATATTTAAGAAAAGTAAAATAAGTATAGGTAAATACCACTTATTCATTGTTTTGTATTCTGTATCATAGGAAGAGGAATGATGCTAATTCTATGATTTTTTTTGTTAGTTTTTCTATTTTATTAACTCACATAGCTGTGGTTTAAAAGGTTTGAATCTTCTACATTATAAAAGAGAACACATTTCAGGATTTCCCACTGATTTGCCCAGCAGTCTCTAATTTCAAAAATATTATATATATTTTCAGTATATTTTATCTAGGGAAGAGTCCTGCTATTAGTTTTGCAAACTGAAATTTCATAAAACAAACGATCAACTGAAATAAACGACCCTGTTTTGAGCCATCCCATTCAGCACCGTTACCTATGTTAACAGCAAATCGCAACCGACTGATGACTTCGAAAGCAATTAATGAGCTATGGAATTCCAGCACGCCTTCTCTTAGAGAAGGATTCTTTTTCAATAAGTATATTTGATAATATAAGCAACAGAATTAAAAGGAATTTGACCAAATCTTACTTATGTACACCATGGAAAATTCAACCACAGTCAGCATCTAATACATAAGTTAAAGTAGCTGTAGTTTAGAACTCAGTAAAATTTGGGGGAGATAAATTGTTTTTCTATTTTCCTGTTGAGATTCGGGTAACACACAGGAAGACTCTGGAGCTACCACTGAGAAACTTAGTACTTCCAAATTAATTAAGGGGGAGGATATTTAACAAACAATCAGGGTAACTGCTAATCACCACTATACTATTGTGGTAAGAAGTGGCTCTTTGGCTGTGATGCTGACATATGCTTGAAAGATAATGATAACATTTTAAATTAAGGGCACAATCATAAATGCTTTATTAATATTTATTGAATGATTCCAAGGTGTAGTTGTGTCCTTTAGTAACTTTTTATAATGTATGTCATAAAATGCATTGGCAACATATTCTTAATAAATGATGCCATAATAAGCTCCTCTAATGTTGCTATAATACATCTGTTGTTAATTAAAACAATATATGCACCTGCTTCATCCATTAATTTACATTATTAGCATATAAAGCATGTTAAAATGACCAATATAATTTTTTAAATAATCATTTTTTGGATGAACCTTTAGCTACCATGACTTTCTTCACCCTCACAGACACCTGTAGCCTTTCCATCTTGAAACCAAAATAAAAGAGAAAACTTAGGTTATCAGTTGTTCAGAGGTGGTAGTAAGTTAATAATGTATGCACATTTGTTGGTTTTCTGCTGTGTGTGTGTTCCTGAAAATAACACAGAGAGACATAGGAATTATTTTATGCTTATGATTTGGGTCTTAATCTGCTTTCCTAAGGTCCAAAGAGTGTTCAAGAACTGCACACCCCTACACTTTCTGATCTCATAGACTATTATGCCATTTGAAGATATATCTTCTCCCAGAAGACTATTCCCTAGCTCAATTAAGGTGCTGTCCCTTGTCCATACAGTATCACCTATTTTGGGAACCTATTACATAACTATTTCATAACTAATAATGTTTGCAGGAGGAAATTTCAGCTTTGATCTTATAGAACCACTTCATCCATTCCCCATTCATTTGCATTACTAGGCTTTCAACTAATATGTTCAATGGCAGTAGCATAACAAAACCTGAATAATATAGCATAGAAAATAGAAAATTTCTTAATAAAGTAATGAAAAATAATTGTTGATTAGTATATGTACTAATGTACATATACTAATATGTGCTACTGTACATATACTAATTTGTTGATTAGTATATGTATTAGTTGGCTTGGGCTGCCTAACAAAATACCATAGGTTGGGTGACTTTGACAGAAATTTATTCTGTCTGAGTTCTAGTGGCTGGGAAGTCCAAGATCAAGTCACTGGAAAATTTGGTTTTTGGTTGGAGCTCTCTTTCTGGATTTCAGACAGCTGCTGTGTCCTCAACGTGATGGAGAGAGTAAGCTCTCTGGAGTCTCTTCAGAGACTCCACAGATAAGGACACAAATCTTATTGGATGAGGGCCCCACCCTTGTGACCTCATTTAACTTAATTACCTTCTAAAGGTCCTATCTCTAAATATAGTCACTAGGGATTAGGGCTTCCATGTATAAATTTGTGGCTAGGGGGCACAATTCAGTCCATAGCAGTATGTATGCAAATAGGACACATAAATATTGTTTTATTCCTAACATTTTCACATGGACGTCTTTACTTCAAAGGGATTTTAAAAGTTCATATTCTGAAAAACACAATTAATGGAAACAATATTTTCCTAACTTCTATGAGCAGTAAGTCCAAAATTCATCAGAATTGTACCCTGTTGATAACTGAGCTCACACCTCACCCCAGACAGATTTAGGTGCTGGGAATGCAGTGATGAATAAGACAGAAAGGTTCCTGTTTTCATGGAGCTTACATCCTACAGCAGAGCGAGATGGTAAATTAATATATAAGTACAGAAATAAGAAAATATCTGATAGTGGTAACTAACTGTTCTGAAAAAAAGATGATCCTATGACAGAGACAATGGGCCACTGTAGATTGTGTGGTTTAGGGCACCTGAGGAGGTCATAATGTGATGATAAGAAGAAGATGACTGTGTGAAGAGCATCTCAAGCACTAGTAATAACAAATAAAGGAAAAATTTTGAAAGTTGCTTTCATTTATTATTAAATTAAAATGATTGTTCACAAATAAAAAAAACATAAAAACCCACATCAAGCATCAACGCACTCCTATATAGAAATGGCAATTCAGAAAATTCTCAATGTTCTCTGTCAGCAATGATCCTAAACATAAATAATTATTTGAAAACAAAATTTTAGTTATCTGCCCACCACTGCTATCTTGTAGTTGGACCAAGGAGAGAACTAATTCTTCTCTGCAATGTACCTGGATTGACGTGCTTTTAATCAGTGGACCCACATAAGTGTCTACTACTATAGAAATTTGGGGACTGTTGGTAAAGAGTTTAATACACAGATTCATTAAAACAGAGACTACCAATATTCCACAATTCACCTCCCTCTAAATGAGTTATTGACTCAGTCTCACATCTTTCTCTGGTTGAAAGTCATCATTTGGCCATTTTCATTTAAACATTTCACTTAAAATGTCTAGTGGGTGAATTAAATTCCAGGATGGGTTTGTGACACCAAGTAGGAAATAGAAAACCTTAATAATAAAATCTGGACTTGATTTATACAGTTAAAACAACTGAATCTCATTCCCTTTGGTGAGTGCCTGAGGAGAGCAGAAATCTTGAAAAGACTCTCTAGATGCCCTGGGCTAAGAACAACCAGGTGATTATGAGTTACACATGTTTCACATTTGCTAATAAAAGGTGAAAATCACCCTAGCTGGCATTATTCTCATTTGAAGCATTTAAAGCACCAACGAAGGATTAAAATTAGTTAAACTTTGAGTAAATAAAAAAGGCAAGGATTAGAAACATGCCTTATGTTAATGTGAGTATACTTGCATATTATAGTGCAAAGAAATATAGACAATTCATTACATTCACAGAAGAGTCACCTTAGGAAATATATGTAATTAACATGACCAGGTCAATATTGAGGTCAAGGAATCCAGATGACCAACTTGTTTGCCTCTCAAAGACAATAAACATAGGGATAAATTCACCATTTGCTAATTACGTTCTCTGCTATCTTCTTGCTCAAGCTCTATGAGTCATCAGAAATGCGGATTTTATAAAGCAGGCAAAGCAAAGGTGAGGGTACCATCCTCCTTCAAGCAGCATTGAGAATTCAGAAAGACAAAAAAGTTTCTGCATAGCCCTGCATGCTACTGTTTCTAGAACTACACTTCCCAAATTAAATCCTTAGAATCATGCTAAGAAAATCATGATTTCAAAACAGCATGGCTGAGATTGCTTTTTCTACCATCGTTATTAGTGCAAAGGAAAATATACCTTCACGCTATCATTCTCCCTAGAAAGTATTTCAGATAAAATTACCTTCGCTCACATTTGCTACATAACAGGAGTCTGGAGTAGGAAGTATATTTCAAATAGTGAGTTGGAGTATTGACATCCAAGATTGAAATTAACTCACTGGCATATAAATCTATGTGAAATTTGTTTAAACACAAGTATTATTTTGAGGTGGGTAGAATTCCTTTGTTTCTCAACTAATTGACAGTCATTTCTCATCTTGAAATTTCTGTATGTCCTAAACATTCTTCCTTTCTCTGATTTACTTATAAATTGATAAAAGCTTCTCATTTCCTATAAAATGAAGTTGCATCTCATTAATACTGCTTGGCCATCTTCAGAGAATTTTCCAGATTCATTTCTCCCTCTTGAATCTCAACTGCTGCTTTCCTTATCTTTCCATATGATGTTGCTTTTATTTTTCTAACAATGTGTATTCATTACAATATGACTCTATTTCTGCTGTATCCCTTGCCTGTCATGCTCTTTTTTCCCCCAATCTGCCCTGTCATGCAAAGTGCTTCCCTGACTCTTTAAATATACTCTTAGTCTTCCAAGAGTTTCCTCTTATTTGATACACTGCTGATTCTAGCAAGAAGTAGCCATCTCAATCTTGTACCTTTATTAAAGCACAGTGCAATTTACACTAGAGTTATCTGTGCACATGTTTTCCTCCCTTGATGAACTACATGTTCATCTATGTAACTCCATTACGATCCATGACCAGATCTGGCAAGCAGTAGATGGTGGATATTCATTGAATTAAATTGGCTTTGAGAGTGTTAATGCTATCTTTTGGGATCTATTTTGATCTAGAAAGCAATGGTTATCACACAGCAGAGACTCAATAGCAGCGGTCAGACAGAGGAAATCTAGATAATAGCCAATCAAATCTTTTGTAAGTAATTACAGATTACAACAATTTTGTGCTGGAATATCAAGATAGAGCAGGTTGAGCTTGGAGCTTTTGAAAACAAGCCCTGGAGACACTCCGAGTCTGACCAAAATGAAAAGGCTCCATCTGTAGTTGTGAGCAAGACTGCTTTGCTCAGTCATCAATCAACGGCCACAGCTACTTGTTAATTAATGGAGCTCAGTTTCTCCCCTGATGGCAACAACACTTGGTTACATTTGTGAAAGGAGAATTGATTTTGATTGACTCAGGCCCTCTGTTTGCCATGTCATGAACATGTAGTTGGGTGACTAATTGAATGGCTCGCCTCTCATTGGAAAGCTTTAGCCCCTTCACCTATGCTCCATCATCAGTCAAGTGCCCATACTGAGAAGAAAATCTTACTCTGAACGGAGAGAGCTGTAGCTATTGTGGGATGTGGCACCGCGTAGTCAAAGAATGCTGGTCAGCAAGGTAGGAGCTAGGGTTCTAGCACTGGACCAGCCAAACATTATCTTGGGACCTCTGAGGACATGTTATAATGAACTCTGTCTTTTGACAACCTTCCTGGATTCTCACTCTGCAGCTTACTAACTCTCTGTGCCTCATTGTCTTCATTTCTAAGAAAAGCCTTTGGGAAATCGATGAGGTTTAATTGAGATGCTAGCAGGAAAGAGTCTGACAGTGCCCAGGACAAAAGCACTAAGTGTTGATCTAAATACATATTCAATAAATGTTTATTTTTACCCTTCCCCACCCCATCGTTTTGTTTTCTCATCTATTCATGTAGGAATAATATCCTGCCTCTCTCAGAGTGGACAGCATTGAGCAAATGGCACTGATACTAAAGAGCTGCATCTTTATTTTTAGGGGGCTTCTTTAAATACAATTGGCTGAAAGATGCACAGGCATTGGAAAAACAGGACCAGACACTGGCCTGGTCATTTAAGCAGAGAAGCAAATTGTTGAAGCATGAAGAGCCCCAGGAGTGGTTCTCAGCAGGCTTGTGTGACGGGAGAAAAATTAGGAACAGCTCACATAATAGTGAAGGATTTCTTTTTAAAATTAGTTTCAGGTACACAAGACAAATTAATACTTAGACGTTTATCATTTATATCCCTCACACTGTGTGAACCCTCCTTCCCCCATCCACTATCCCTCTGACATCGCACACAGCCATTACATTTCCATTGTCTCTGTTCCTAATGCTGTACTCTGGTTCCTGTAAGTATATACCTACATATATATATATATATATATATATATATATATATATATATATATATATATATACACACATACAATAGTTGGCATTCATTATTGTTCAGCTTCAGGTGTACAGTGCAGTGATCAGGCATCTACATCATCCCTGAGGTGGTCTCCCATTGGGACACATGTCCATTGGACACCCTACAAAATCTTTACAACATTATAGATTACATTACCCAAATTAATTTTCAAAACCCCGTGTCCATCTTGTGGTTACTGACTGTTTTCTAATCCCCTCACCTTCCCCCTTATCCCCACCCCTCCGCCCATCTAACGCCCCTCAGTTTTTCCTCTATGTCTCCAAAACTGTTTCTGATTAGTTCATTCACTTATTCTTTTCTTTAGATTCCACATATCACTTATATGTGATATGAGATCACATGAGATCATATGGTATTTGTCTTTCTATGTCTGACTTATTTCACTTAACATAATGTTCTCTAGGTCCATCTACGTTGTTGCAAATGGTAAGATTTCTTTCTTCTTTATGGCTATGTAATACTCCATTTCGGTTGTTTCCATGTTTTGGTTATTGTGTATAGTGCTGCAATAAACATAGGAGTGCATAAAGATTTTTGAATTAGAGTTTTGGATTTCTCTGGATAGATACCTAGGAGTGGAATTCCTGGATCATTAGGTAGTTCCATTTTCAGATTTTTGAGATACCTCCATACTGTTTTCCATAGTGGCTGCACCAATCTGCAATTCCACCAACAGTGCACAAGCGTTCCCTTTTCTCCACATCCGCGCCGGCACTTGTTGTTTGTTGATTTATTGATGATAGCCATTTTGACTGGGGTGAGGTGGTATCTCATTGTGGTTTTTATTTGCATTTCTCTGATGGTTACTGAGGTTGAGCATTTCTTCATGTGTCTGTTTGCCATTTGTATGTCCTTTTTAGAAAAATGTCTCTTCAAGTCCTCTGCCCATTTTTTAATTGGGTTGTTTGTTTTTTTGGAGTTGAGTTGAGTGAGTTTTTTATAGATTTGTGATATTAACCCCTTATCAGATATATCATTGGCAAATATCTTCTCCCATTCAGTAGGATCCCTTTTTGTTTTATTGATGGTTTCCTGTGCTGTGAAAAAACTTTTAAGTTTGATGTAATCCCACATGTTTATTTTTTCTCTTACTTCCCTTGCGCTAGGGGATACATCAGTAAAAATCTTACTCCGGGTAATGTCTGTAAAGTTTCTTCCTATATTTTCTTCTAGGAATTTTATGGTTTCAGATCTTACATTTAAGTCTTTAATCCGTTTTGAATTTATTATTGTATATGGTGTAAGGAGGTGGTCTAGCTTCATTTTTTTGCATGTGTCTGTCCAGGTCTCCCAACACCACTTATTGAATAGACTGTTTGTACCCCACCGTACATTCTTGCTTCCATTATCATAGATTAAATGTCCATACAGGCATGTAGTTATTTCTGGACTCTCTATTCTGTTCCATTAATCTATGTGTCTGTTTTTATGCCAGTAGCATGCTGTTTTGATTACGGTAGCCATGAAGTATAATTTGATGTCAGGTATTGTTATACCTCCCACTTTGTTTTTATTTCTCAGGATTGCTGAGGCTATCCAGGGTCTTTTATGGTCCCATATAAATTTTAGGATTTTATGTTCTATTTCTTTGAAAAACCTCATTGGTTGTTTGATAGGAATTGCGTTGAATATGTATATTGCCTTAGGCAGTATAGACATTTTAACTATATTAATTCTTTCTACCCATGAACATGGTATGTGTTTCCATCTATTTGTATCTTCTTTCATTTCTTTCTTCAGGTTCTTATAATTTTCTGAGTACAGATCTTTTACTTCTTTGGTTAAATTTATTCCCAGGTGTTTTATAGTCTTTGGAGCAATTGTAAATGGGACTTTTTTTTTAATTTCTCTTCTGATGTTTTATTATTGGTATATACAAACGCAACTGATTTCTGAATATTAATTTTGTATCCTGCTACTTTACTAAATTCGTCTATCAGCTCTAATAGTTTCTTGGTGGAGTCTTTATGGTTCTCTCTATATAATATCATGTTATCTGCATATAATCACAATTTTACTTCCTCCTTACCAATTTGGATGCCTTTTCTTGTCTGATTGCTGTGGCTAGAACTTCCAGCACTATGTTGAATAGAAGTGGAGAAAGTGGGCAACCTTGCCTTGTTTCTGATCTTAAGGGGAATGCTTTTAGCCTATCCCCATTGAGTATGATGTTAGCTGTGGGTTTATCATGTATGGTCTTTATTATGTTGACATATGATCCCTGTATTCCCACTTTCTTAAGGGTTTTTATCATAAATGGCTGCTGGATTTTGTCAAATGCTTTTTCTGCATCTATTGATATGATCATGTGATTTTTATTTTTCATTCCGTTAATGTGGTGTATCACATTAATTGATTTGCGGATGTTGAACCACCCTTCCATACCAGGGATGAATCCCACTTGATCATGGTGTACGATGTTTTTAATGTATTGCTGAATTCTGTTTGCTAATATTTTGTTGAGGATTTTTGTATCTATATTCATTAGAGATATCGGCCGGTAGTTTTCTTTTTTTGTGGTGTCTTTGTCTGCTTTTGGGATCAGGGTGATAGTGGCTTCATAAAAAGTGTTTGGGAGTCTTCCCTCTTTCTGGATTTTTTTGGAAGAGCTTGAGGAGAATAGGTGATAATTCTTTGTGAACATTTTGTAAAATTCACCTATAAAGCCATCTGGTCCAGGGCTTTTGTTTGTTGGGAGATTGTTGATTACTGATTCAATTTTCCTTGTGGTAATCAGTCTATTCAGGTTTTCTGTTTCTTCTTGAGTTAGCCTTGGAAGGTTGTGTGTCTCTAGAAAATTGTCCATTTCTTCCAGATTGTCAAATTTGTTGGCATATAGTTGCTCATAGTAATTTCTTAAAATTTTTTGTATTTCTGCAGTGTCTGTTGGCACTTCTCTTTCATTTCTGACTTTATTAATTTGGGTCCTCTCTCTTGTTTTTTTAATGAGTTTGGCTAAAGGTTTGTCAATTTTGTGTATCTTCTCTAAGAACCAAGTCTTGGATTCATTGATCTTTTGTATTGTTTTTTTGGTTTCTATTTCATTTACTTCCACTCTGATCTTTATTATCTCCTTCCTTGTACTCCCTTTGGGCTTATTTTGCTGTTCTTCTTCCAGATCCCTTAAGCATGAAGATAAATTGTTGACTAGTGATGTTTCTTGTTTCTTTAGGTAGGCCTGCAATGCTACGAATTTTCCTCTTAAGTCTGCTTTCACGGCATCCCATAGATTTTGGATCGCCATGTTTTCATTTTCGTTTGTCTTGAGATATCTTTTGATTTCTTCCTTGATCTGATTGACCCATTCATTATTTAGTAACATGTTATTCAGCCTCCATGAATTGGTGTGTCTTCCAGTTTTTTTCCTGTAGTTCATTTCTAATTTCATAGCACTGTGGTCAGAGAAGTCAATTGGTATAATTTCAATTTTCTTAAATTTATCAAGACTTGTTTTGTGGCCTAACATGTCGTCTATCTTGGAAAATGTTCCATGTGCGCTTGAGAAGAACGTGTATTCTGCAGCTTTGGGGTGAAATTCGCTGAAAATATCGATTAAATCCAAGTGGTCCAATGTGTCTTTTAAGGCTGTTGTTTCCATATTGATTTTCTGTCTGGAAGACCTGTCCCTTGTTGTCAGAGGTGTGTTGAAGTCCCCAACTATGATAGTGTTACTGTTGATCTCTGTCTTTATGTCAGTCAATATCTGTTTTATATATTTAGGTGCACCTATGTTGGGTGCATAGATGTTTACTAGGGTTATGTCCTCTTGTCGCATCGATCCCTTTATTATTATATAGTGCCCATCTTTGTCTTTTAATATGTTCTTCATTTTAAAGTCTATTTTGTCAGATATAAGTATTGCAACTCCAGCTTTTTTCTCATTTCTCCATTTGCATGAAATAGCTTACTCCAACTCTTCACTTTCAGCCTGTGTGTTTCTTTTGATCTGAGGTGAGTCTCTTGTATACAGCATATACAAGGGTCTTGCTTTCTTATCCACTCAGCCACCCTATGTCTCTTGATTGGAGCATTTGATTCGTTTACATTTAAAGTGATTATTGATAGGTACATAATTATTGCCATTTTAAAATTTGTAGTTAGATTGTTTTCATCTTTCTTCTATTTACAGAAGTCCTTTTAGTATTTCTTGAAATGCTGGCTTGGTGGTAATAAATTCCTTTAGCTTATTCTTTTCTGGGAAGCTCTATATCTCTCCATCAACTATAAATGATAGCCTTGCTGGTAAAGCAATCTAGGTTGTAGGCCTTTGTTTTCCATCACTTTGAGTATCTCCTGCCACTCCCTTCTGGCCTTCAACGTTTCTGTGAAAAAGTCATTTGATAGACTTATGGGAGTTCCATTGTATGTAACCCTCTGTCTTTCTCTTGCTGCTTTTAGGATTCTGTCTTTGTCTTTAACCTTTGCCATTTTAACTATAATGTGTCTTGGTGTGGACCGTTTGGGTTTGCCCTGGTTGAAACTCTCTGCAGTTCCTGGACTTGTATGTTGGTTTCCTTCATCAGCTTAGGGAAGTTTTCAGACATTATTACTTCAAATATGTTCTCAATCCCTTGCTTCCTCTCTTCACCTTCTGGTATTCCTATGATGCGCATGTTGTTGCTCTTGATGTTATCCCAGAGGTCTCTCAAACCATTGTTTTTTATTCTTTTTTCTTTCTGTTGTTCTGTTTGGGTGATCTCTACTAACCTGTCTTCTAAGTCGCTGATTCGATCGTCTGTTTCATCTAACCAGCTGTTAATTCCTTCAAGTGAGTTCTTTATTTCAGTAATTGTGTTCTTTAGTTCTAACTGGTTGTTCATTATGATTTCTACATCCTTCTTTATGTCATCTCTAAGCTCCTTAAACATTCTTATCATCAGTGTTCTGAAGTCTGTCTCTGATAGTTTGGTTACCTCTGTCTCATTTGGTTCCATTTCTGGAGGTTTCCTCTGTTCTTTTATTTGGGACATGTTTCTTTGTTTCCCCATTCTGGCTGACTCTCTGTGTTTCCTTCGATGTATTAGGTAGATCCCCTAGAGTTCTTAGTTCTTGCTGGGTTATCTTATGTAGTATGTGTCCCTTATATTTGACTTGCACTACTTCCTTCTTCTCCTCTGCGTGTGCCTCAAAGGTGACTCTTGCATTGTGTATATTGTCCTTCAAGTAATCCTTGCTCGAGTCTCTTAGCTGTTCTGCATAATGAGCAGAGAGTCCTTTGATGGGTTATAGATGTCCTGTTTGTGATAAGATCTGGAGGAGAACTCAGAATGTGCCCCGCTGTTGCCATTCCTATGATGTCACCTCTAGTGAAGGATTTTTATGAGCATTTTTCCTAGTTACTCACATCCTAAACAATACACATTCATTAAGACCACATCAGATTCAATGAGCTAAGGTATTTCATGTAATGCAGTGATGAACAGAACTTTCCTTTCACCAAGGAAATCTACTGAAAGGGTCAATGATTACCTCATCCCCAAAATGGAAACAACTGCTTAACGCATGCTTGCCTCCAGGAGCTGTTACAATGATTATTGTACATTTTGCAAATACATTAAAAAGTTGTTACAAATAAACTCTCCAGATTTATATTTTAAAGGCATCAATTCAGTGTGAGGCTTCCCAGTGATTTCCACATTCCCACCTCTGGGTGACATTTGATAAATATACCCCATTACAGATAAAAACAAATTTCTGTATTAAATTCATTCCTGAGAGTGCAGCTGCAAATCTACTTTGCCAATTAATAGCGACATTAAGCTTCCTTGATTGGAAACCAGTTAACTTTAAAGGACAAGGTAGCTTTGATTCACAAATTCACGTTCCAAGACTGGCCGCGTTTGAAATGATTGATGAATTTCATTTTTGGAAAAACATATGATACGAGAAGAAGCCCTATGAAAACCTGTAGTTCCAGCAAAAACATCTGTAATGCAAGGACTCTGGTCCTGCTCCCCTCAGGTGAACACAGGATATGGTGAGGCAGAAAAGGAACAATAACAGAGCCACAGATAAGGGGTTCATACCACTATATTCTCTCTGGTGGCCGGGCGAGACAAAGGAAGTAGGATCCACACGATCTGCACCACCTGCAATCCATGCTTACTAACCACACTTGCTAACCACGCTTGCTAACCATGCTTGCTAACCACAACCCACGCTATCTGCAATTGCTAACGTAGCCGCAGCAGTTATATACAAAACAACCGTGGCTAATGGCTCACTGGTTACAGTTGATAGCCATCTGGTTACAGCTGATGGCCACCTAACATTTGAGCCAGCGTCTTTCTATTTGAGGCCAAGAGCCTGGAAACTGCTCTTCTGGCACTGTCCATACAACGTTGAATATTCATTCAATTCTGTACATTCTTTTTTCCCAAAAATGTGCAATTTATCTAAAATATGCTGATTGTTCTCAGTAATTGTAGACTGTGGAAGAATATCACTTTGTAGCCAGTGTATCAAGTCTCTTAATCGCTATCTTGAGCTAGTTTCCATATTTAAGTACTTTGGGAAAAAAGTCTTTGGAGGGGAATTTAAACTAACAACCACTGGTTCCATCATCAACTGATGGCTTAATCACCAATAGCATAGCCATTTAAATTAGCCTCCTGTGGATGATTAGACAATGTAGCCGATGAACCAGTGTGAGGCCCCTGTGTAAAATGGGCAGTAAAAGCCATAGAAAGGCTCACTCCCAATTAATAAATGAACCAACAAACCAATGACAATCGCATCAGTACGTTGGATGACTGATTTCTTCTTATCGTCAGTGGTTAGTTTCCTTTTGGAACAGCTAGTCCTGTTTCTCATTGAGAAAAGTGATGGGACAAAGAAGAACAACTAGATTCAACAACTTCCCCTTGTCCATGCATTCCTCGTAGAAAAAATAAATCCTTTAAAGGAGCCAGTGTGTTCTTGCACTGCTTTTCAAAATAAATCTGTCACCCATTAACAAGTTGTGGAATCCATTTAATGAGTGTTATGGTCTCAATATGTGTCCCTAAAATTCATATATTGAAATCCTGACCCCCCAAATGTGGTAGTATTAGGGGGATGGAGCCTTCACGAATAGGATTAGTTCCTCATAAAAGAGTCTCCAGGGAGATCCCTAGCTCCTTCCACCATGACTACAAAAGAAGGCACTGAATATGACCAGGAAGAAGGCCCTTGCATAACCATGCTGACGCCTTGAGCTTCCAGCTTCCAGAACTACAAGAAATACATTTTTGTAGTTTATAAGCTACCGAGTCTGTGCTATTTGTTACAGCAGCTCAAATGGACTAGAACAATGGATCATGACAATCATGCAGTAATATGGTTTTCTTCCTGTGAGTTGCATTTAAAAATGCCTGAAAGCCACTGAGTTCACATGCCATCATAATTGTTAACATTAAGATGGTACTTTTTGACCAGGTAAATTTCCATGATGTCAGATTATAAGAGATAATTCAGAATCAAGAGGTCATCTGCAATACTCTATCATCTCAAAAAAAAAAAGAAAAAGAAAAAGAAATTTCACTTGCAATAGCTCCTACAATGATCATTTACCTGCTGAGGCAGTCTGATCCTGGTCATACAACCAGCCCTTCCCAATGGTACCTAACATTTAGCATATTTCTAACTATAAAACTGATGCTGTAATTTCTTGTTCGCAAACACAAACAAAAAAGGTAGGTAGGTGGATCCAGATTTTGTGTGACCAAAAGTTTAAAACTGTGGGTCTAACCATTGTCACCCCAATAAATTTAATTTAAAAAAAAGACAAAAAAATAGAAATGCTTCCTGATTATAAGCAGGCTTTCTCTGCTCCTGAAACATTCTATAATTCCCAGAAATTCCAAACACTCACAGGGACCCTGAAGCTCAAAGATTCATGACATCATGTTAAATACATGTCTGGCATAAAAAACAAAGAAATGAATGTAAGGCAGCACACCAGTGTTTCAAATGCCAGGAACTCATAGATAAGGCTGTAGTATCACTTAATGCTTAGAGTAAGTCTTTGGATGTTGATACACTGGGATAGGGCTTGGCTATGTCACTTATAAACCTGTAACTTTGAGTAAGTTACTTACTCTCTCCATAGCTCAGTTTCCTCATTTGCAACATAAGCATTGATACTATCTGCCTTAATTGGCTATAAATGGCACTATACATGTAAAACTTTTAGGACAATCCTAAGTACATAGTATGTGCTCAATGGATGTTTATCATTGTTTTATAGAAACCTGTAGTCAGAATCAGAGATAGATGGTTTGAATTCTAAGCCCCAATCTTAATCTTTCTGTCTTTTTTCCTTTATGATGAGGTTGTATCTACTCAGTAGGAAAAAACATAAATGTGAATAAAATACTGAGAGCTCCCTGAAAGAAAGGTAGATATAGATGATGGATAGATAGCTAGATAGATAGATAGATAGGTATGATGTTGGATGTAGCGGATAACTATAGGTAAATTTATAGCAATATTGACAGAGCATATTAATCAGATGAACATCCTATACACTGGAGCTTAATGGCCATTTACATAATTTCCATGTGTATAAAAACTACATTCATTGGGGAGATAGAATGGGGGAGGAGAGAGATAGTAAACAATCTATAGTAAGTAGTCCTTAGAATAAAATGGATGTTAAGGAATTCAATTTTATTACATGCAAGTATGTAAATGATAGCATTACTTGCAATTACCATATTGATTACCTGTAAACAAATTAACACTGAGTGGTTTTTAAAGTACCTGTTCAAATTTCCTACATGGGATAAATGCTTTTCCCTTGAAATATATTTTAAATGATGACTTTGCTTAGAAAGCATTTTTCAACAGATAAAACAAAGGTCAATCTCTCTCTCAAGCCATTTCAAAACCATGAGACACTGCAAATAATAGCAGAATTGGTAATATTTACTGCATTTAACAAAAGATAAATTATATAAACATTTAACGCATCAAGTCCAACTACTGCCCTGGCACTCAGTCAGTCTCTGATTGGAAACATGGTTTTATAGGGTCTTCACACATTTGTACATTTTCCAATGTCATTGGTACCAACATAAGAATTTCTAGCATTCTGTGGAAATGAGAGAAAGAAGGGATTTTACATTTTAGATGGAAAGAAAAAGTCTATTTTCATTTACTCTAGGTCTTCAATCTTATGTTTCTCCTCCTCCATTAATAAATAATAACTGTCCAATCCCTCTTTTAAATTAAAAAAGTTAAATATAAGTTAAAATACGAAAGTATTTATCCTTTATATTTCACTTATTGGAAAATAAATGCTCACATTAAAAATTGAAAAACATATTTCCTGACTACCAGCCAATGCTGAAACTAACAGTTAATTCTTTGAAGTATTTCTCTGAGATATTTCTTTCCTAAATTATGTAATAAACAATTAAAATTTCTATAGGGTAAATGTGATGAACTAAATTGAAATACATTCCATTAGAGGCTCTTACAGAAATGTGAAGCCAGAGGAAGCTTCATCTTTCAAATCCTGACAAACTCCTCTAGCGCCCAGAAAGCCCCCCAGGCCACATGTGCCTGGTGAAGGCCAAACTTAGTGGGAAGAAATTCTGGAAGACACTCCTTCCAGGATTCTGTTCATCTTACTGGATCTGATTCTAAACTTTTCATTTCTAAGGAAAAAGACCTATATCCTAATTGTAATTTCTGCAGTCAAAAATGCATAAGTGACTATTGAAATTAGTATTCTTATCAGAGAGTTGCTGAGCTAAGAGGTATCTTTTGTATTTCAGATGAGAAACAGAGACCCAGGAAACTATGGACTCAGAGTTGGTGGCAGAACAGAGACTACAGCCATGGCTCCCAGCTTTGGATCTAAGGTATTTGACATCCTTTTACCTGGATTTCCATCTATCAGACTCAAGTTTACTGCTGTAGAAATGTCCTTCCAATGAAATTCCTCTTTGCTGGTCATGTAATTGATGAATTGGAGGCAATGCTTATATTCAGAGCTTTGACGGAGATTAAAAGAGAAGTCAAAGTGCAACATGTGTGTGCATACCATTTTGGTCAAACACAGGATCTGTGGGTGTGAAACACTTCAATGGCAGAATTCCTTATTGCCGCTCTGGGCAGGGAAGACTAAGTTGGAGTCACACAGTAATAAATAGCATCTTTAAAGTGTCACTGAGACTAGAACTTACATTCTTCCCAGCTAACACACAACCTGTTAACATCTAGACTGTAAGTCGCTTGCACACGGGCATTGTGCCTTCTTTAACCCTATGCTTTGAGCCACACAAAATGGTGAGCACAGACTGCAATTTGTGTGAATTGGGGGCCGGAGGAATGGGTGAAAAAGGTGATATTTGTTTATTTACCTATGTATTTATGTATTTATTTTTACTGAAAGAAGCCCACCATTTAATGTGGCTAGCTACATCTCTGTGGAGACAGAAAATCACCACTGCACAGATCTCTTTTCATTTTAGGAAGAATTATGTGGTAATAAAGTCATATCAATATAAAGCAGCAGGTAACTCTTACACTGGGGGGAAAGGCAAAAAAAAACCTTTTGTGACCCAAAGGTCATTTGAGAAGGAAAGAGGTTGGCACATTTGCATAGGACCCAAGAAAACTTCTGGGAAGGAAGTTTATCTGGCCTATTCTCTTTCATGGTTCAAATTCTAGGATGGATTGAAATATTTCCAAGTATTTTCAAATCACAAAATAGGTCACAACTACATATTTGGGAGACAGAAAAGTAATGACCAAAGACATGGAAACATTTAGGAATTTCTCTTCCTCCCTCCCTCAGGCTAAGAACGGAGACAGAACACGTTCTATAAGTAAAAGAAATTTAGAAAACCAATGTGTGCTGTATTTATGGGTATTTAATTTATCTTCATCTTTATCATTACTATTATTTCAGCAAGCTTAAAAAGGTGATTGGAGCCAGATGTGGATGAGGGGAAAATGTAGCCAGTGTTTAAAAGTAATTGAGAAACTCACAGTGTAAAAAAGTATTCTTCCTGTAATTCAAAGCAAATCTGAGAAAATTTGGTTTAACCAGATTAAAATGGGATAATTTAAGAGACCCAAATATTAAATGGTATATATGCTCAATTTCCTTTATGGTTGGATTCTGCCTAATGGGCAAAACATGGGCTACAAATGAAGTTAACTGTAAACTCCAACATTCTTAAGATTTCATAAACTTTTGATGGGCGTTTTTAATTTTAGATTAATTATCTAGCCAAAAGTGGTAATGATTAAAAAGGATTTATTTGTAAGCAACTCTATTATTGCTTAAATTGAAATAGTATTCATGGAAAGGGATATACAGTAGTTCTCCCTTATCAATGGTTTTGCCTTCCACAGTTTCAGTTATCTGCAGCCAACCATAGTCTGAAAATATTGAGTGGAAAGTTCCAGAAATAAACAATTCATAAATTTTAAATTGCATTGCTGTCCCGAATAGCATAATAAAAATCTACCCTTCCATTTTGTCACACCTGGGACATGAATCATCCCTCTATCCAGCGTATCCATACTGTGTGAGTTACCTGCCTGTTAGTCATTTAGTAGCTATCTTGGTTATCAGATCAACTATTAAAGTATCACAGTGCTTGTATTCAAGTAATCCTTGTTTTACCCAATAATGGCCCCAATGCACAAGAATAATGATGCTGGCAATTTGGACATGCCAAAGACAAGTTGTAAAGTGCTTCCTTTAAGTGAAAAGGTGAAAGTTCTTAATAAGGCATTTTATCATCTCACCTTATAACAAGAAGAGGAAGGATGAGTACAGTATAATAGGATACAGTATTTTGAGAGTGACCATTTTTTCATAACTTTTACTACAGTATATTATAATTATTCTATTTTATTATTAGTTATTGTTAATCTTTAACTGGGCATAATTTAACTTTATCATCATAGATATATTAATCAAATCAAACTTTATCATAGATAGATATGTCCAGGAAAAAAGTAGTATATATAGGGTTCCATACTATTCGCAGTTTCAGGCATTCCATGGGGGTCTTGGAATGTATCTGCCACGGATAAGGAGGAAATGCTGTAATCATCAATTTGTCATTCACACCTCTTTTCCAGAGCTAACTGAATCTGTTCCCTTGTACCTTCTCATCAAGAGAGCTGTCTTGGTTTACTTCATACCAATAACTTCTTTTCTTTTCCCTCATCCTTTAGGACCCCAAGTTTTGAACTTTTCACCAAGAATTTAAATAACACCAAAAGGTGTTATTTAAATTAAGAAAATCCTTAACATCCTTTTCTGAAGCTATAATAATGATACCTGCTTTCAGTTTAGGACTGGAGGAAGGTATTAGGATTAGTCTATGACTATTTTATCCTTGTCTTAGAATATGAAATCTTTTACAGGCCTGGCTATTGCAAGGCTTGAATTAAATACAGAATCTTAATTTAAGAATGTTTAAATGTCATTTAGATTGGAATTACATATAAGAAATAAATATGGTAAGAAAAATTTCAGAAATATAAGAAGACCTGGAAATTTCTTTTAAGAAGGTTTTGTTCCTTTTAAAATTTTGATTTGTTAGGCAAGTACTCGGCTAACATCGAGTTATACAAATAGTTATAAAGTCACATAAAAATGAAAAACAAATTACAAAGGGATAAACTTATTCATAATAAAATAAGTTGTGAATAGTGGTTACTGCTTGGGAGGGAAAAGGAACAAGGGAATATGCTATTCTAAACAGAATTGGAAGCAGAAATTTTACTTTTTATGATTTTGTTTACGAAATATGGATGAAAGATCATTCTTTAGAGGGACAACAGACTAGACATGCACCTACCTGGCTCAATGAAATCAGTGGATAATCAAGTTACATAGCAATAGAAATTAAGGCATGGTTAATAGCATTCATCTTCCTGTGCTTCAATATTGTGCCGATCTTTCATGCTTAACAAACATCAATGATTTACTGAAAGCAAACTTAACAAGTACTTAAAATTTCACTTCATTATATTTACTAATCTTGTGTAAACTTGGATTCTCTTATTATCAGCATTTGTAATGATGCAGCATGAGGATCAAACCTGGATCTGCCTACCCCAAACTCATCTCAACTCATAATCTCTCTTCACATCTGTGGGGTGTCTAGATAATCATATAGACACTCATTTTAATAAAGCAGTTCAATTAAAGTATTTATTAGCTAGGACCCCATGGGAGAAACCACATTGTGGAAAGACTTGTTTGAGAGGGGTAAAGAAATTAAGCCAAACTCATTAGCCCTAAAAACTAACACAATATTCTGTAAAACCATCAGAAATCAGCATGAACAGAGATGTAGCAGACAATGCCACATGTTGGGTCCATTTTCTAAACATTCAAAGAATTTGTATCAGTAATTTTGCTACACATATGCTTAGATTACACATGTTACTAACATGACATGCAAATATATTTTCAAGTGCCTAAAATAAGAGTGGTATTAGTTTGATATTAGACTTGGTAACCACAGCGCAGGAACTTATCCTATTTGGGGATGAAAAACCAAACACATATAAAAAAGCTAGAAAATAACATAAATCAATAATACCCTATCAGGGTTTCGTGAGATGCAGTATGGTTTAGTAGTCTGAATTTAAAATCCTATTCCACCAATCATTATTTGACTTTGGGATGGATAGATCATTAGTCTCAAGTTTTCTTATTTATAAAATGATTTTGATTGTGGTATTTTACTCATAGATTTGTTTCCAGAATCAAATGAAGTAGACAATATTAAGTATTTAGTAAGTCACCTAGCTTAAACTTTCAACAAAAATATTTGGTAATAATAATGTTAATAATGGTATACCTAAACAAATTCTTCTCTTGCTACAAGTGCATACCAAGTGCTATAGATGAAATATATGGAAGAAAAGCTGACTTCTGCTTCAGTTAAGATGTAACAAGTCAATACATACGCTCACAACCAACAGAAAAGCTGACAAAATTACAGAAAAAAAAATTGTAACTTTAAAAATACCAGAGAACTCTGGAAGCAATGAGAATTAGGAGGACTAAATTTCTAGAGAGGGCCTGAAAGTAAAGTGAGCCGGCTGCTGATTTTTCCCTGTAGCACCTGCTGATACTAAGTGAGAACCAGGGAGTGACGTAACTGCAGGGCCACTGCTGGTAGAAAGAGAAAGAAGCAAAACTTTTAGCAATCACAGAGTCCAGAGAGACAAAATTGGCGAGAACTAAGGCTTTTAAACAAAAGGCCATCTCCCCTACACAAGGCATTTATTGAATTCTGAGGTTCAAAAGCTAAATTATAAATCTATAGAAAGAGTCAAATATCCTCTATTTAATGGGGCTTAGAAAACAAAGACCCATTAGGAGGAGACCTAATTTTTAAAAAAGCAAACAAGAGACAAATCTCTAGAAGGAGTTGTGAATTGATACTAAGTTTGAGGATCTACAGGTACTTTGTTTCTAAGGACACTTATCAATGTCAAGGGTAGTTGGAGGTTGAAAATCCATGAGTGAATCAGGCAGAAAGCTGTTGTTGATGTACAAAGAAACCAACTGATATTTTGGCATCTGTGTAGGGCTAGAATGATAAAATTGGACACCTCAAGGGCATCAAACACAAAGTCAGTTTCCCTACAAGACCAAATTTTGAAGTTCCATGGAGAGTGAGGCTAATAAGCTAACATCAACTCTCTGCTGGACAAAGGTAATGCCTACAGTTTTTCAGAGATGAAGAGACAAAAATTCATCAGGCTCTCACTCGAAATACCTGGGGGCCATGCCCTAGGAATCAGGTGTCCTAGGCTTAGACTTGAATCTCACTGAAATTGCAGCTCAGCCTCAACAGAACCTAATCCCTAATTGTACTGAAATGATAAACCCTCAGCCCTCCCCTAGCCTACATTCTATATTTTTAACAGAGGAAACATTTAATCCTCTCTGATGTAAAAGAATACCATCTAGACGGTGTGTGGGTTTAAATATACAATGTCTGGCATATAATAAAGAGATAGACAATAGAAGCAGACCTTTAAATAATCCACATTTTGAAGTAGCAAAGATAGTTTTCCTTATGATAACTGCGGGAAGGGAGTGAGGGGGATTTGATACCTAATGGTAAAGCCAAGCGTGCTACTAAATCATGCATGGACCAATTCCCTACAACAAAGAATTTTAATATTTAATTCCAATGTTTCCCTAAGTCCAGGAAGTCTGGATGTGATTAGGCATAATTTTGTCTAAACTACAGAAATTGAGGAATATTTTGACATCCTAAACTTTGTTGGTTGTTGGAATATTTGCAATAACTACGTGCTCATAAAATTTAGATAACCTTTTTAAAAGTTTAATTTGACTTTTTTGAAGATGGTTGATTTCACATTGGAACCAAGTGAAAGGTTAAGCCACATCTTTCATATAAATAATTGCATATTGGTGAGTCACATGGGTGTTAGGAATTTGACAAGTTGTGAGGTTTTCTTCAACATGTAAGAATACATTTTACAGGAAGAATACATTACAGGACGAATACATTTCTTTTTTTTTTTTTTTTTTTTTTATTAATTAATTTATTTATTAGTTTCAGGTGTACAAAACAAGGTAATACTTAGACGTTCATCATTTATATCCCTCATACTGTGAACCCCCCTCCCCCCATCCACTATCCCTCCGACCTCACACTGAACCATCACATTATATATATAAAATTATAGTTGGCATTCATTAATGTTTAGCTTCTGATGTACAATGCCATGATCAGGTATCCACAGTATCCCTGAGGTGGTCTCCCAAATAGGACGCATGTCCATCGGATACCCAACAAAATCTTTACAACATTATAGAATACCTTCCCCAAATTAATTTTCAAAAGAAAAAGAAAATTTGACACCCAAAAACCAACTTGCAAGATCTTGTATTTTTCTCAAAACATCTTACAACTTAAGAAATGCTCCATTTCAGCATGCTTCAAACCCCAATTTAAAAAGCATCGGTTTTTAATTAATGCCAACTATTGAGTTTGAGGATTAGTCAGATCTCTTACTGTTACTATTTCTTTGGTGACGACTAACTTCTTGTTTACAACTCTGCTCATTAGCTCATCCAATTGGAAGAGAAGTTTAAAAAAAGTAGGAAATTTGAGCTAATCCATTATATTATTTTCTAATATCCCTAGTCAAATTGGGACAGTACATAGTACAGTCTATGAACCAAGTTATCAATTTGTGACACATATGGAGTTTATAGTACATTACAGGTGACCTACAATAAGCATGAGTAAACTAAACCAATGTGCACGCATGTGTTATCATAATGTTTTTCTTTAGCATGCTTAGCAGCATCAGTAAAATTAATGATTAAAGATAACATTAACTAAAACATAAGTTTATTAGGTTCTGAAAATTTTTAGAAATATAGGGTTGCACTCTATACAACAGAGGACTGGCCCTCTAGTGAAATCTTTGAATTGCTAACAAATAGTCCTTTTTAGGTAAACTTGTACCTGGCTTATGTAGATCATAAATGATGTTGTTGCACCAACAGATTCTCACTTCTCTATTTCCCAGCATTCTTGACAGAACTTAATAATTGTGAAAACTCATTCTTCTGGTAATCTAAGTAAGTTAAATTGGAATTGGATAGAAAATGGGCAAAAGGTATGAAGAAGCAGTTCACCAAAAAGCATATATTGATACAAATAATCACATTAAAAGATGTTCAACATCATTAGCTGTTAAAGAAATGCAAATTAAGAGCATGACGTGATATCACTACCCATCTATTAGAACTGCTATACACAATAGTGACAACAGCAAATACTGGGGAGGATATAGAGAAATTACATTTCTCGTATGTTGCTGGTGAAAATATAAATGATAAAGCTAGCTACTTGGAAAATAGTTTGGCAGTTTCTTAAAAAAATTAAACAGAGAAACTTCTGTTTCGGGGAATATAGAACAGATAGACTTTTTTCTATTCTCCTCACTAAGTGCAAGTAAAACCCTGGACATGATCTGTAAAACTAACACATACAGTTTCTGAAAGATGGAGAGAAGAAGGTAAACATGCTAGAGATTTGGGGGTACAAAGCAAAACACAGTGGTGAAATCTCTGCTTTTTCATTTTTTTTCATATATCCTAGATGTTTTGCTGAAGAAGCAAACAATACCAGAGATATCAATGGCACAAACAGATAAAGAACCAACAAAACCTAACTCTCCCTAGCAAAAGGCCTAGGCAAGGGGTAGCCTTGTAAGAATGAAAACTTTTAGAAAATAACTGTTTTGCTGCAGCCAGACACCACAGGAAAATAAAACAAAAAAACATAGTCCCACTCTCACCCATACTAACAAGGCTGAGTGAGCAGTCTAGACTGCCAATCTAGCTAGGCTATAGTGAGGTATCCACCACCCCTCTCCCACTGGGGTACGTGAGTGAAGTCCAAGTAGGGAGTCAGGACTTCCATCCCTGCCAGGTAGTGCTAAGCCACACGCCTGCTCCAGCGTCAGTAGAGTCTGGGTGCTGGGATCCTCACTTCCACTCCCTACAATGCTTCTGGAATGGTGTCAGAGTAGCCCTAATGAAGAATCTGGATTTTACCACCACGCACTGCTAATGAGGCCACACAACCCTGACGTCAGTGAAGACCACTTGGGGAACAATAAGGAGGAACACCTACTTCTCAAAGCCAGAGAAGCCAACAGAGGCATTTGGGAACCGAGGATTCTTATCCCCGCCCCGTAATAATGAAGAGCCCCCACCTTGGATGTCAACAGCGGCCAAGCTGGGCACCTGGACTTCTACCTAGTGGTAACAAAGCAGTGCTCCTCCTTTCCCTGGCAGAGCAGTATCAGAAGAAGCCACATAAAATAAAACTTTAAACAAGATCTAAAGTCTCATAACACAATATCTAAAATGTCACAGTCTCAATTAAACAAAAAATCTGTCATACCAAATCTGAGGAAAATTTCAAATTAAATGAGAAAAAGACAATTAATAGATGACGACACCAAGAAAACAGAGATGTTAGCCTTATTGACAAAGATTTCAAAGCCATCGTCATAAAAATGCTTCAATGAACAACAATGAGCAAACTTGAAACAAATAAGAAAAATATATATAAATGGTGGAAAATAAAGGGACATGAAGAGAAGCAATTTTTATACTTCATTGAAATGGGTAAAATGATGATGCCCATATATTTAGATAGGATATATATATATATATGTATATATATATATATACATATATATATATATATATACATACACATATATATATATATATGTATGTATATATATATACACACTCATATATATATACACACATATATATGTATATATATTCAAAGCTATAGAAAGAGATACATCAAAACCACTATAGATCAATGAATATGTAATTATAAATATATTTGGGTAACTCCTAGGAAGGCAATTAAAATAAAACAGAGCAATGAAAACCACCAAGAGTGAACATATAACAAAAGAATGAAATGGCAGGCTTGGTATTTAACATTTCAACAATTACATTAAATGTTAATGATCTAAATACAACAATTAAAAGACATAGATTGGCAGAATGGATTTAAAAAACATATCAACTATATGTAATCTATGGGGACCTCATTTTGAATATAACAATATAGGCAAGTTAAAAGTAAAAGAATAGGCAAAGATATGTCATGCATGCAAACACTAATCAGCGGTAAAGAAGAGTAGCTATATACATGTCAGATAACATAGATATTACAGCAAGAGAAATTACCAGAGACAGAGAGAGATATTATACAATAATGAAAGAGTCAATTTACCAAGGAAACAGCAATCCTAAAAGTGTATGCAGAACATACTAGAAAAAAAAAATGAGAGAAAGACAGATAGAACTTAAAGGAGAGATAAAGAAATCCACTGTTATAGTTAGAAACATTAATGGTTCTTTCTTAATAATTGATTGAACTACTAAGCATTAAATCAGCAAGGATGTAGAATAACTAAACAATACCATTCATCAATAAGATTTATAGAACATTCCACCCCAAAACAGCAGAATACAAAATCTTTTCAAGTGTCCACAGAATACATTCCAAGATAGAATATATTCTGTTCCATAAAACAAACCTTAAAAATATAAAGAAACTGAAATAATAGAGTATGTTCTCTGGCCAAAACAGAATCAAACTAGAAATTAATAACAAAAAGTTAACAGGAAAATCTTCATTCAAATTAAATGCAAATTAAACCCACAATAAGATACAACCTCATATCTACTAGAATGACTATAATAAAAAAGACACACAATAAAAAATGTTGGCAGGGATGTGGAGAAATTGAAATCCTAATATATTGCTAGTGGGGATGCACCATGGTGAAGTCACTTGGAAACACCATTTGGCAGCTCCTCAATAAATTACACATAGTTACCACATAACATGACAATTCTACTAATAGGTATACGCGTATGTCAAAGAGATATAAAAACACATATCCATACAAAAATTTGTACATGAATATTCATAATAGCCAAAACATGCAACAACATAAATGTCCATCAACTGTTGTATGCATAAACAAAAATGATATATCCATGCAATGGAATATTAGGAATAAACAGGAATGAAACACATGCAATAACTTGGATGAATCTCAAAAACGTTATGTGATTGAAGAGCTGGTCACAAATACACATATTGAATAATTCCATTTATATAAAATATGCAGGATAAGCAAATCTGTAGAGATAGAAAATAAATTGGAAACTAAACAACACATTTTTTAAATAATCTATGGGTTCAAGAGTGATACTCAGGGAAGTAAAAAAAATACACCAAATTGAATAAAATTAAAGAAAACATATCAAAATATGTGGGACACAGACAAAGCAATACTGAGAGGGGAAACTTATAGCATTCAGTGCATATATTAGGAAAGGGGGACAGTCTCAATAATCTTAGCTCGCACCTCAATAGCTAACAAAATAAGAATAAAATAAACCCAAAGCAAGCAGAAGGAAGGAAATAATAAAAATAAGAGCAGATCATCAACAAGAAAAATAGTAACAAGTGTTGGAGAGGCTGTGGAGAAAAAGGAACCCTCATATACTGTTAGTGGGAATGCAGACTGGTGCAGCCATTATGGAAGGCAGTGTGGAGGTTCCTTAAAAAATTACGAATAGAATTACCGTGTAACCCAGCAATCCCTCTCCTGGGGATCTACCCCAAAAATTTGAAAACATTTATACATAAAGACACGTGTGCCCCAATGTTCAATAAAGCTTTGTTTACGGTGGCCAAGACATGGAAACAACCAAAATGTCTTTCAATAGATAAATGGCTAAAGAAGTTGTGGTATATATACACAATAGAATACTATTCGGCGGTGAGAAAAGATGATATAGGAACATTTGTGACAACATGGATGGATCTTGAGAGTATAATGCTAAGCGAAATAAGTCAGACAGAAAAAGCAGAGAACAATATGATTTCACTGATATGTGGTGTATAAACCAAAAACAACAAAAGAACAAGACAAACAAATGAGAAACAAAACCTCAAAGACACAGACAATAATTTAGTGGTTACCAGAGGGTAAAGGGGGTGGGGGGTAAGAGATGAGGGTAAGGGGGATCAAATATATGGCAATGGAAGAAGAACTGACTCTGGGTGGTGAACACACAGTGGGATTTATAGATGATGTAATACAGAATTGTACACCTGAAATCTATGTAACTTTACTAACAATTGTCACCCCAATAAATAAAAAAAATAAATAAGAGCAGAAATCAGTGGAATCAATGTAGAAAAGCAATAGAGAAAATTAATGAAACAATAAACTGGTTCTTTAAAAATACCAATAAAATTAACAAACCTTCCTGAAAGTAAAAGAAGGGAAGACACAAATCACCAATATCATGACTGAAACAGGGGATATCACGACATAACATGCAGACATCCAAACGATAATAAGGGGATACTACAAACAACTCTACACATATGCATTTGGCATTTAAACAAAACGGACCATTCCTTGAAAAACACAAACTACCAAAACTTACCAGATGAGCAATGCCTAATTTGAATAGTCCTATGGCTGTATATAAGATTATTTATACATCATGACCAAATGGAGTATATTTCAGGGATGTATGACTAGCCAATACTAGAAAATAAATCAATTCATGTAATCACTATATTAATAAGCTAAGTAAGAAAAATCAAAATATCATATCAATGGACACAGAAAAGCATCTGACAAAACTCAAACCCAACAGAATTTTTAAATCTCAGAAAAATGGGAGTAGAGAGGAATCCCTTAACTTGATAAAGAGCCTATACATACAAACTATAGCTAATATTGTATTTAATGGTGAAAGAGTGAATATTTTCTCCATCACATCAGAAAAGAGGCAAAAATATTTATTCCCACCACTCTTATTGAAGTTCTGGCTGGCACAAAAGGCAAGAAAAATAAAAGGCACACAACTCACAAAGAAAGAAATAAAACTCTCTTTATTTCTTATGACATGATTTTATACATAGGAAATTCCAAGGAATCTAAAAGTGAAAAACACCTAGAACCAGTCAGTTAGTTTAGCAAGGTCATGGGATATAAGATAAATATACAAATGTCTGTTGAATTTTTATATACTAGCAATGAACACATGGACACTGAAATTAATAATACCTCATTTTCAACCACTCAAAGAAAAAGAGATAAAAGAAATATTTAGGAGTAAATCTAACAAAACACGCACAGGATTTATATTCAGAAAACTAAAAAATGCTGATGAAAAAATAAAATATCTAAGTAAATGAAGAGACATACTATGGTCATTTATTGGAAGATGTAACAGGAAAAAAATGTCAATTCTCCCAAATTTATATACAGGTTGAATGCAATATATGTTAAAATTCCAGTAATATTTTTTTTTGTAAATATAGACAGTATTATTCTGAAATTTATATGGAAAGGCAAAGGAACTAGAATAGCTAATACAATCTTGTAAAAGAAAGAATAGGGTAGGAGAATCTGTCTGCTTGATTTCAGTACATACATAATTACAGTCATCAAGATATAGATGAATACAACAGAATATAGAATCCAGAAATAGACCAATAAGAACTATGCCCAACTGATTTTCAATAAAGGTGCAAGAGCAATTTAATGGAGGAAAGATAGCCTTTCAACAAATGGTATTAGGGCAATTGGATATTCAAAGGCAGTAAAATGAATCACAATCTAAGTTTCACACCTGATGCAAAAATTAACTCAAAATGTGTCACGGACTTATATTCAAAATGTAAAACTACATAAATTTGGAAAAAATCCTAGGAGAAAATCTTCAGGATGTGGGCTGCGTAAAGAGTTCTCACTTCACCAAAAATAAAAGGTTTTGCTCCATAAGAAACCTCATTAAGAGTATGAAAAGACAAGCTACAGACTGGGAGTAAGTATTTGCAAATCAGTATCCTACAAAGGACTGGCATCTAGATAAAATAAAGAACTCTCGTGGCTCCAGGGAAAAATGGCGGCGTGAGGTGAGCCTCTGTAACGCTCCCCTGGAATTTACAACGAATCAGACAACAATAACTCCACAAAGGACTCCTTGCACAGCAGACAGGCAAGACAAAGAGGCCCAATACTGAATTCACCTTCAGGTGGGTGAATCACACGAGTGGGGGAAGTAGGGAGAGGAGAAGTGCGGAGACGGAGCCACGCAGGCACAGGATGCAGACCTAGCTCAGTACTTCGTGCTCACTGCATCCCGGAACTACCGCAGCTGCAGCTGCGGGAGGGGAAAGACTCGGACTGCTAGGGCTCCGCTTACGGCCCACAGGGCTGAGGGGGCAGCATACAAAGCGGCTAAACCCAACGCTCGCTCACGGCAGATCTCGAAGCAAAGACTGAGAATAGAGGGCTGAAATCGGTGGTTTAAGCCCTCACTGCCCAGTGGAGAACGGAAGCCTTAGGCACTGAGACTAGCCGCCCCTCCCTACCCTCCCAGAGCTCGCCCCGCCCCCACCTGCAAGGTGCTAGAAGCGATAAAGTAGCAGTGTCAGATCAAAGGACAGAATATTTGCTGTTCTGAGAACTGTGGACAGCAGACACAGATTCGCAGCTCAACTAGTTCCCACAAATGGGAGGGAGCTGTGGAAGCAGGACTGGCTGTGGTGGTGGTCGCCACCATTGATCTGGGCCACCTCTCACAACTCACCCCGCCCCTGGCCTCACCTATCTGGGCGGATCCCTGAAGGAGTAAACAGAACTGCTGAAACAAACAGACTCTGAATCGGGTGCAGAAAGAGCTTTGGAACTTCAAAAGCTCTTCGCATACCTATCAACCTGTTGCAGAAGCCACTCCTGTAGATGTCTAGGAAGAGAAATAGTAAATCAGTGATTGCCATGAATAACCAAGGCAACAAGATAGCTCAGAAAGAAAGTGAAAAGTCTCCAGAAAAGGAACTTAGAGATATGGAAATACGTGATTTAAATGACAGAGAATTCAAGATTGCAATTCTGAAAAAACTGAACGAGATGCAAGAAAACACAGAAAGGCAGTTTAATGAACTCAGAAACACAATCAAAGAACACCATGAGCATTTTACAAAAGAGATTGAAATCTTGAAAAAGAACCAAATAGAATTTCTGGAGATTAAGAACTCAATAGAAGAAATTAACAATAAAATATCCAGCTTAGGTAATAGAGTTGACCAGATGGAAGAAAGAATCAGTGACATCGAGGATAGGACCTGGAATTTACACAGATGGAAAAAGAAAGAGACTTGAGACTTAAAAGAAATGAAAGAACTCTACAAGAACTTTCTGACTCCATCAGAAAGAGCAATATAAGAATAATGGGCATACCAGAAGGAGAAGAAAGAGGGAAGGGAACAGAGAATATATTCAAACAAATCATCGATGAGAACTTCCCAAACTTGTGGACAGAACTGGATCCTCGAATCCAAGAAGCAAATAGAACACCTAATTACCTCAAACCCAACAGCCTTCACCAAGGCACATTGTATTGAAGCTGTCTAAAATCAATGACAAAGAAAGAATCCTCAAGGCAGCCAGGGAAAAGAAGACGGTAACTTACAAAGGAAAGCCCATTAGATTATCATCAGATTTTTCAGCAGAAACTCTACAAGCTAGGAGGGAAGGGAACCAAATATTCAAACTATTGAAAGAGAGAAATTATGAGCCAAGAATAATATATCCAGCAAAGATCTCCTTTAGATATGAAGAAGGAATAAAGACCTTTCCAGACATCCAGAAGCTGAGGGAATTTTCTAATACACGACATGCACTACAAGAAATACTAAAGGAGGCTATTAGACCACCATCAACAGGGACAACTTGTGGCAACCGAAACATAAAAAGGGGGAGCGTAAAGGCCTGAAATGGAATATGGGAATAGAGAAAGTAAGCGTACTGAAGAAACTGGAATACTCTAAATATCAAACTTTCTTTTACATAAACTTAAGGGTAACCACTCAAAAATCATCCAGAACTGAAATATATACTGTAATAAAAGAAGAAACAGAGGGAAACATCATAGAATACCACCACACAGAAATAACAGACAACAACAAAAAGGCAAAGAAACAATGGAGACACAGCCTTACCAGAAAACTAAAGATAGAATGACAGGAAATCCTCACATATCAATAATCACCCTAAATGTAAATGGACTGAACTCACCAATAAAGAGACACAGAGTAGCAGATTGGATCAAAAAACTAAACCCAACCACATGCTGTCTACAAGAGACACATCTCAGCTACAAGGACAAGCATAGACTCAAAGTGAAAGGGTGGAAATTGACACTCCAAGCAAATGGTACCCAGAGAAAATCAGGTGTAGCCATAATGATCTCCGATGAAACAGACTTCAGGGTGAAAAAGATAACAAGAGACAAAGATGGACATTTCATAATGGTAAAGGGGACTATACAACAAGAAGACATAACAGTCATCAATATTTATGCCCCCAATCAGGGAGCACCGAAATATACCAAGCAACTACTAACAGAACTAAAGGGAGAAATTGACCAAAACACAATTATACTAGGGGACTTAAATACATCATTGACAGCTATGGATAGATCATCCAAACAGAAGATGAATAACGAAATTGCAGCCCTAAATGACACATTAGATGAAATGGACATAATTGACATATATAGAGCACTTCATCCTAAAACATCAGACTATACATTCTTTTCTAGTGTACGTGGAACATTCTCAAGGATAGACCATATATTGGGACACAAAATCAGCCTCAACAAATTTAAGAAGATTGAAATCATACCAAGCATATTCTCTGATCACAAAGCTTTGAAATTGGATATCAACTGCAAAAAGAAAGCAGGAAAAAACACAAATACATGGAGATTAAACAACATACTTTTAAAGAACAACTGCGTCAAAGAAGAAATTAGAGGAGAGCTCAAAAGATACATAGAAACAAATGACAATGAAAATACATCCTACCAAAATTTTTGGGATGCCGCGAAAGCAGTTTTAAGAGGGAAATTTATATCATTACAGGCCTATCTCAAGAAACAAGAAAAATCCCAAATAAATAACCTCATGTTACACCTTAAAGAACTAGAAAAAGAAAAACAAGCGAAATCCAATGTCAGCAGAAGAAAGGAAATAACAAAAATCAGAGCAGAACTAAATGAAATAGAGAACAAAAAGACAATAGAAAAAATTAATGTGACAAAGAGCTGGTTCTTTGAAAAGATTAACAAAATTGACAAATCCTTGGCTAGACTCACTAAGATAAAAAGAGAGAAGACACTAATTAACAAAATCAGAAATGAAAAAGGGGAAGTTATCACGGACACCACAGAAATACAAAGGATTATCCAAGAATACTATGAAGGACTATATGCCACCAAATTTAATAACTTAGAAGAAATGGACAAGTTCTTAGAAACATACAGCCTTCCAAGGCTGAATCATGAAGAACTGGAAAATCTAAACAGGCCGACCAGTAACGAAATTGAGTCAGTCATCAAAAACCTTCCCCAAAGCAAAAGTACTGGACCAGACGGCTTCACCAGTGAATTCTACCAAACCTTCAAAGAGGATCTAATACCAATCCTGCTCAAACTCTTCCAAAAAATTGAAGAAGAGTCAGTACTCCCTAACTCATTTTATGAGGCCAACATTACCCTGATACCAAAACCTGGTAAGGACAACACAAAAAAAGAAAACTACAGACCTATATCTCTGATGAATACAGATGCTAAAATCCTAAACAAAATTCTAGCAAATCGAATGCAACAATGCATTAAAAAGATTATTCATCACGACCAAGTGGGGTTCATCCCCGGGGCACAAGGATGGTTCAACATTCGCAAATCCATCAATGTGATACATCACATAAACAAAATAAAGGACAAAAATCATATGATTCTATCAATTGATGCAGAAAAAGCATTTGATAAGATACAACATCCATTTATGATTAAAACACTTACTAAAATTGGTATAGAAGGAAAATACCTCAACATAATAAAGGCCATATACGACAAGCCCTCAGCTAATCTCATAATTAATGGTGAAAAGCTGAAGCCCTTTGCTCTACGTTCAGGAACACGACAAGGTTGTCCCCTATCACCTCTGCTTTTCAACATAGTGTTGGAAGTCCTCGCCAGAGCTATCAGGCAAGAGACAGAAATAAAAGGCATCCAAATTGGGAATGAAGAAGTTAAATTGTCAATCTTTGCAGATGACATGATGCTATAGATAGAAAACCCTAAAGACTCCACCAAAAAGCTATTAGAAACAATCAATGAATACAGTAAAGTTGCTGGCTACAAAATCAACGAACAAAAGTCCATTGCTTTCCTATATACCAACAATGAAATCTCAGAAAAAGAGATAGAAAAAACAATTCCTTTTGCAATTGCAGCAAAAAGAATAAAATACCTAGGAATAAACTTAACCAAGGATGTGAAGGATTTATATGCTGAAAACTATAAGACATTTTTGAAAGAAATTGAAGAAGACACAAAGAAATGGAAAGAAATTCCGTGCTCATGGGTTGGAAGAATCAACATAGTTAAAATGGCCATATTACCCAAAGCCATATACAGATTTAATGCAATCCCCATCAAAATCCCAATGGCATTTTTTAAAGAAATAGAACAAAAAATCATCAGATTTGTTTGGAACCACAAAAGACCCCGAATTGCCAAAGCAATATTAAAAAAAAAAGAACAATACTGGAGGTATCACACTCCCTGATTTTTGCTTGTACTACAGGGCTACAATAATCAAAACAGCTTGGTATTGGCGGAAAAACAGACACATAGACCAATGGAATAGAATTGAGAACCCAGAAATAAAACCACATAAATATGGACAGATAATTTTTGACAAAGAAGCTAAAAACATACAATGGAGGAAAGACAGCCTCTTCAATAAATGGTGCTGGCAGAATCGGATAGCTACGTGCAAAAGAATGAAACTGGACTGTTATCTATCACCATGTACCAAAATTAACTCAAAATGGATCAAAGACTTAAGCATAAGCCCTGACACAATAAACTGCATTGAAGAAAACATAGGTACTAAACTTTTGGACCTTGGGTTCAAAGAGCATTTTTTGAATTTGACTCCAAAGGCAATGGAAGTAAAAACTAAAATAAACGAATGGGATTATATGAAACTGAAAAGCTTCTGCACAGCAAAAGAAACTATTGACAAAATAATGAGGCAACCAACTGAATGGGAGAAGATTTTCGCAAACAGTGCCTCTGATAAGGGGCTAATATCCAAAATATACAAGGAACTCATGAAACTCAACAACAAAAAAACAAACAACCCAATTGAAAAATGGACAGAGGACCTGAAGAGACATTTCTCCAAAGAGGATATACAAATGGCAAATAGACATATGAAAAAATGCTCAACATCGCTAATCATCAGAGAAATGCAAATGAAAACCACAATGAGATATCACCTCACACGAGTTAGAATGGCTTTCATCAACAAGACAAATAGTAACAAGTGTTGGAGAGGCTGTGGAGAAAAAGGAACTCTCATACACTGTTGGTGGGAAGACAGACTGGTGCAGCCGTTATGGAAGGTAGGGTGGAGGTTCCTCAAAACATTATGAATAGAATTACCATGTGACCCAGCAATCCCTCTCCTGGGTATCTACCCAAAAAATCTGAAAACATTTATACATAAAGACACATGTACTCCAATGTTCATTGCAGCTTTGTTTACGGTGGCCAAGACATGGAAACAACCAAAATGTCCTTCGATAGATGAATGGATAAAGAAGTTGTGGTACATATACACAATGGAATACTATTCGGCGTTAAGGAAAGATGATATAGGAGCATTTGTGACAACATGGATGGATCTTGAGAGTATAATGCTAAGTGAAATAAGTCAGACAGAAAAAGCAGAGAACCCTATGATTTCACTGATATGTGGTATATAAACCAAAAACTACAAAAGAACAAGACAAACAAATGAGAAACAAAAACTCATAGACACAGACAGTAATTTAGTGGTTACCAGAGGGTAAGGAGGTGGGGGGTGGGTGATGAGGGTAAGGGGGATCAAATATATGGTGATGGAAGGAGAACTGACTCTGGGTGGTGAACACACAATGGGATTTATAGATGATATAATACAGAATTGTACACCTGAAATCTATGTAAATTTACTAACAATTGTCACCCCAATAAATTTAGTTAATTAAAAAAATAAAAAAAATAAAAAAAATAAAAATAAAGAACTCTCACAACTCTATAGTAAAAAAAAAAAAAAATTAGTTTGGAGATAGGCAAAAAACAAAAAAAAATTCACCAAAGAAAATATACAAATGGCAAATAAGTACATGAAAAGTTGCTCAACATCATTTGCCATTAGAAAAATACAAAGACAGTTCCTTTCTGCCAGTTTATCCATTTTTCCTGCTTCTATAGGTCTGCACATGCATTATTTCAAGAATATTAGCTATCTAAAATAAAGCTGAAAGTAATTCAATTTTAGAAGAGAAAATTCTGTATCATTGATATATATTTAATCCACCTGTATCAAATAATACCCTAATAATAATAATGTTTTAAAATTATGCCTTAGTCTTTAAAAAATATATTCCCTGCATCTACCTGAAAATTTTAAAACAAGAGATTAGCTTCAAAGATTTCAGTCGTAGGTTTTCCTTAAAGTAGAATGCAAAATTAGCCAAAAGGGAGGTCTGTTAAGTGATTGAATCAAAAGTTCTCTCTCAAAGCGATATCACTCCCAGGTAAGCAGTTTATAAAGATTCTTTGCCTACAAAAGTACTCAGAAATAATATGAAACATTTCTTTTACATTTACATATATCTTACATTTTAGATACATAATTTAAGTTTGATAATCCAGATTAGTACCAACCATATCTTTGGTTTGCAATGGGCTCTAACACTCTTCTAAATTATGCAATAAAAATCTATAAAACACAAAATCAAAGCTATAGCAAGTAAATATTTTAGTCACAATGATGAAATGACAGTGAGACATTAGTAGCAATCTCCAAGAGTTTTATTTTTGTGATATGAATTTAAATACATACATTTATATTCATAAATTATTTTGTTTTTCAAATTAACTCAGACTTGATAGTGTTTTTTAATATCTTAGTTATATTTGGATTGGTATTTCTCTATTATTCTTATTCTTATTTTAGAAAATTATGGAAGACTGAGTTCTGAGTTTTATCCTGGTGAATCTTCTCCTGGACTAGCAGAATACTTCAACTTTATATATGTGTGTGTGTGTGTGTGTGTGTGTGTGTGTGTGTGTGTGTGTGTGTGTGTTTTGCCATCCAGTCTTTTTTAAAAAAACAACTTTATTGAGATATACTTTACATACTGTATCTTTCACTCATAAAAATTATGTAATTCAGTGAGTTTTAGTATATTTACAGAGTTGTGCAACCCTAACTACAATCTAATTTTAGAACATTTTCATTATCCCCAAGAGAAATCGTGTACCCACAGCAATCATTTCACATCCCTCCCCCCACTCTTCTATAGCCCTAGGCTAACACTAACTTATTTTCTGTGTCTACAGATTCGCCTATCCTGCACATTTTATATAAATGGAATTATTCAATATGTGGTATTTGTGACCAGCTCTTCGATCACATAACATTTCTGAGATTCATCCAAATTATTGCATGTATTTCATTCCTGTTTATTCCTAATATTCCATTGATGGATATATCATTTTTGTTTATGCATACAACAGTTGATGGGCATTTATGTTGTTTGCACGTTTTGGCTATTATGAATGATGCAGCAATGAATATTCATGTACAAATTTTTGTATGGTATGTGTTTTTATATCTCTTTGACATACGCGTATACCTAGGAGTAGAATTGTCATGTTATATGGTAACTATGTGTCATTTATTGAGGAGCTGCCAAATAGTGTTTCCAAGTGGCTTAACCATTTTCCATCCCCACTAGCAATATATTAGGATTTCAATTTCTCCAAATCCCTGCCAACATTTTTTATTGTGTGTCTTTTTTATTACAGTCATTCTAATAGATGTGAAGTTGTATCTCATTGTGGATTTAATTTGCATTTCCCTAATGAATAATGATGTTGAGTATTGTTTCATGTAATTACTAGCATTTTGTGTGTCTTCTTTAATGAAATGTCTATTCAACTCCTTTACCCATTTTAAAGAGGGATACTGATATTTTTATTATTGAATATAAGAGCTCTTTGTATATTCTGGATACAAATCCCCTATAAAATATACAATTTGAAAACATTTTCTCTCTTTTTGTGGGTCATCTTTTCACTTTGTTCGTGGTATTTTTTGTAGCCCAAGATTTTTAAATTTTGATAATGTTTAACTTAGAATCTATCCCCAAATCACAAAGATTGATTTCTACATATTTTTCTAAGGGTTTCATAGTTTTAGCTTTTACACTTAGATCTATGAACTCTTTTGACTCAATTTTAGTATATGGTATAAGAAAGGGGTCTAACTTTGTTCTTTTGCATGTGGACATCTAATTGTCCCAGCATCATGTGTTGAAAAGACGATTCTTTCCCTCAGTGAATTATTCTGGGCAGCCTTGTCAAAAATTAATTGTCCATAAATGTGAGGACTTATTTTTGGATTCTCAATTCAATTCCATTGATCTGTGTTTCTATCCTTATGCCAGTACCATGCTGTCTTGAGAATCTTTTAACTTTTAATAACCATTTCTCTCTCAAGAGAAATGTGTGCATGTATGTGAGAAAGACAGAAAAAATGACAGACACCTTATTAAAGTCTCAAGGCGGAGCAAAGAGAGCTTTGTTTCTCTTGAGAAAGAGAATTTCCCTAGAAGTACTGATATGTCAAGAATACCTGGCAAATAACATACACCATGTCTGCCTTTAAGGCTGGGGTGATGGACAAACAATGCACATTAGCTTAATAAAAAGTTCTGAGACATGTTTGTCTTCATTTAGCCAGACTTTACTAAATTTATTCAGCCAAGAACACTTTTGATTTTTTTTAACATATATCATGTTTTAATTTCCCACAGAACAAACTTGGTGAAATTATGATATAATTCATGCAGAGTGATGGTAAAGAAAGACCAAAGTCAGAATGAAGTCATCTGGCTTGGAAAGGTTTAAATTCCAGGGGCTGGCTTCTAGTCAGGATGGCAGAGTAGGTAAATGCTGTGATCACCTTCTCCCACAACCATTTCAAAATTACAAGTACACTACACAACAACCATCATTGAGAACTGCCTGAAGTCTGGCTGAATGTAAGTCCTATAACTAAGGATACTCAGAAAAAGGCACACTGAGACTGAGGAGGGGCTGAGATGAGAAATGAGCTGGTTCCACACCCATGTAGCAGTTAAAAATCTGGAGGGACCTCTTGACTGCAAATGTCTCCCCTGAGGAGTAAGGGGTCCCAGGCCCACACCAGGCTCCCCAGCCCAGGGTTCCTGTGCCAGGAAGAGAAGTCCCCACAACTTCTGGCTGTGAAAACCAAAGGAGATTATAGCTAAGTGAGATAGAGGACTACTGGAGTCCCCGGCATTTCTCTTACAGTGCCCATGCATGGACTTACTAGCTGACCAACTTACATATTCTGAGCTCTAGCATTGGAGAATCAGCTTGAAAGGCACCAGGGACATACGGGGAGGAACTGAATTGTCTGGCTTCAGGGCAAGAGCTGGAGGGGTAGCTTTCTTCCAACAGAAGTGCTGGCAGAAGTCATTGTTCCTTTGTTCAGCCCTACCCTTATCCAGCCTACACATGCACCATATCTGAGTCTCCATCAACCTGGCTATATATCTATCAATAATTACTTTAAAGGTAAATGGATAAATGCTCCAAACAAAAAACATCGGGTGGCTGAATGGATAAGAAACCAAGATTCTTACATATGTTGCCTACAAGAGATTCATTTCAGATCAAAACACACACACAGACTGAAAGGGAACGGATGGAAAAAGATATTTCATGAAAATGGAAAGAAACAAAAAAAACCTGGGGTAGCAATACTTATACCAGAAAAAAATAAACTTTAAAACAAAGGTTGTAACAAGAAACAAAAAAAGACCCTGTAATTACATTTCTGGAGATTTATCTGAAGAAACCCAAAACACTAACTTATTGTCACCCCAATAAATTAAAAAAAAAAAGACATACGCATCCAGGTGTTTATGGAAGCATTATTTACAATAGCCAAAATATGGAAGCAACCTAAGTATAAATGGATAAAGAAGAAGTAGTACATACATACAACGGAATATAACTCAGCCATAAAAAGAATTAAATCTTGCCATCTGCAACAACATGGATGGACCTAAAGGGTATTATGCTAAGCAAAATAAATCTGACAGAGAAAGACAAATACCATGTATGATTTTATTTATATGTGGAATCTAAAAAACAAAATAAATAAACAAGCCAAAGAGAAACAAACTCAGATACAGAGAACATTTTGATGATTGCCAGGTTTTGGGGTGGGGTGGGGGTTGGGAGGATAGGTGAAAAAGGGAAGGGGATTAAGAAGTACAAATTGGTAACTACCAAAATAGTCATGGGGATGTAAAGTATAGCATAAGGAATATAGTCAATAATATTGCAATAAGTATGTATGGTGTCATATTAATACTAGATTTATCGGGGTGATCACTTCATAAGTTATATAAAGGTCTAATCACTATGTTGTACACCTGAAACTAATATTGTATGTCAACTGTAATTGAAAAAATTTTTAAATACTTTTAAAAATTCCAGGGGTTGAAATCAGATGGATTATTTAATGGTCCAGCCTTGGAAATGAGCACTGAAAAAAATGATTCCTGTATGAAAGATTTTTAGGTAGCAGACATCATGGGAGTTGTCTCTTTCTCTATTATATGTCTTTGCTCTTATTTTATTCTATTTTATCTCCAATTCTTTTCCAGAAAAATTTTCTTTCTTAAACTCAATTTGCTAGGGGTGTGTTTTTCTGAGTACCTAATATATATTTAGGGATGATACCATACATATTTTCCTCTTCGCAGCAACCTGGTAAGATAGGTGCTATTTGTATTTTATAAATGAGGAAATGGAGACTCTAAGCAAATTGCCCCAAGTTGCACAGTTAGAACTGTTGGAGCTAGTCTTTTCATATTTCAAAGTTTATACTAGCAACAACAGCAAAAAGAAATTAGTTTGTTTGGACAGTAGTAGAAGAATTGGTTTTCTATCATCACAGGGCATCCAAGAAACTCTACTTGAACTCAGAAGCAAAGAGAAGAGTATTAGTGCTCTCACCATCAAAGCAATATAAGAATGGCTTACTTCTGGAGGCAACGTCACTCCGTATCCACACCGTATCCACAGCTACTACCAACACAGGACACTCTCACTTCTGTCTCTATTCAGCTCCTGAAGTTAATTCCTCCATGGCCTATGTTCATTTCCTCAAGGGTATCTTCCCTGACATCCAAGTACCCTGTATTTTCCCTTTGCCTTATCATGATTGTAATTTGATTTTTAAATATACCCCGTATCTCCCCCGGAACAATGTCACCTCTATGGTTTGTCTTGTTCTCAAAACCTAAAGAACTCACTACCTCAAGAGAAGCTGAAGTAAACTATAACTATGCGAAGTGATGGATGTGTTAACTAACCCTATTGTGGTAATCATTTTGTAATATATACAAATATCAAATCATCATGTTGTATACCTTAAGCTTACACAGTATTATATGTCAGTTATGTCTCTATAAATCTTGAAAGAAAAGAGAACTTGTAATTTTTTTTTTGGATGAATGGAGGAATTCATTTGAATTTTACCATCTGCTCAAATAGTTTTATTTATCGCCATTTTTGATTTACTATAATTTGTAGTGGAAGGTGTGCATAATCTTAAAAACAAATAATTACTGGAGCATATTTATATTTTTATCAAACTTTATTGCAGATATATATAACTCCCTTATCTCTCTGCTTCCCTCCCTCTTTCTGTTTCTGTTTTTTTCCTCTCCATGTGTCTGCCTACTATTTAGTTGTATTATTGAAAACTTGAAAGCTGCCTAACTGGGCAAAGGGAAGAGGAGAGTGCCAACTTAATTCCGAAAGTAGATTAATCTACTCTGTAAATAGTTGAGCCATAAATGTGTATCGTATGTTCAAAATTCAGAGCTTGATGAAAATTGGCACAGGTCTAAGCAGTTCTAATTCGTGTAACTGTGTATATAATACAGGAAAATCTCTTCTGCTCTTTACCTCTGGCTCCCTTTCAAATCTCCCACTGTAAGCAGGAGAGGAATAAAGACAGGTAGAAGCTATGGGATCTGATGTCATGTCATTGTTGTGCATAAAAGTCTGTCCGGGGATAAAGTATGGGTTTTATTGTCCACAAAGACTCAACCTTACTTTTGAGGTTGAGTTCTGTTTATTTGAACATGCTACGTGTGGATGAGCCTTCCCCCCTAGACCAGCTCACCACCACTTAATGTGAACCTTAAATCAAGTCTTGTGGTACAGGTTAGTTATTTGCAGTATATTACAGACCTGCATTGATTAATTTCATATCTGAGGCTCAGAGTAGACCAGTTCAATCTTACAAGCACTGTATAACATGAATACTGCAGCCAGACTTAAAATATGCAATCTTCTTTTCAATTCTAATTTTAATATTTTGTAATAGGCTATATGCATCTCATTTGTATTTATAAATGAGATCTGTGAATGTTGGAAATAAAACTGCAAGCACATGTTAATCATATATGCAGGACTCCAATACTGAGCATAAATATATACCCACCTATGTCTGTAAGCCAAAAAAAAAAAAAAAAGAAAAGAAAAGAAAAGAAAGCTAAAAGAAAACAAGGAAATAGGGTGTAGCAGAGGTTCAGGCTACTCTCCTCTCCTATGATTTGAACTGAGATTAAATATACTTAGAATAATTTACTGTAGGTGGCTTCTAAAATTTAAATCACATAAGCAAGTTTTAACATTAGGAAATATATTATTTTTAACCTAGGGACAAGTGTATTTTTATTTTAAAAAAAGAAAGACTGCAAATTGTTTCTACTTAAGAGGCAAATATATACTCCCTCTTTGGGCTCCTAGGTCACAAAAGGTGGTTATCCTGTCACTATGGCTGATTTCTGAAAAGTGTGACACGCATTTAGTTGTCAGTTCCTATCAGCAGCATTCAGGAATCAACATTACATCAGCACCAAGACACACCATTTTATGCTCTTTTTGAAGATAATTAGAGTTCCCTTTTGTTGCAAATAAGATGTAAAACAGCTATAACTGCTGGAGAACGTGATTAAAGTAACCTCTATAGAACCCCATTATTCTAGACAGATTCCTTCAGATGTATAATTTTCCCATTTTAAGAAAACATAATGCATGCATATAAAATTCAAATTGTCGAGACACCTCTAACAAAAATTAGTACTCTATTAAGGCATTCTTAGTAGCTGGTTAACATGTGAAACTCTTTAAGAGTATTTTAACATAATCATGAAATAATAGTATGTGTCACAAAAGGTAAACATTTTACAGTGAGAGGATTCTTCAGACAAGATCCATGTATTCAACTTTTTTTACTTACAAAACTTTGACAGATAACGTGTAAGAAGTTGTATTCCAAACATCCCAAATCCATCCAAATATGCATCAAACTTTCATTGTCATGTGCTTCAATTCTAAGATAAGTGGTTGTACACACACACGGACACAGACACATACACATGTACACAAACATGCACACATGCACACACATGGACAGTTGTTTAGGCACTTACGTGTCACTTCTTTAAAACACTAACACTCCATATATCATATTTCCTCGTGTCCTATAAAAACCAAAAATATCGAATTCAAATAAAATAGCAAATATGCACCAATATCATATGTATCACAGGTTTCTTCTTAATAATTGCTTTAAATTGCTTTAATTTAATAATTGCTTTAATTTTCTAAACCCTGTAATAAGACACAGCTTTAAAATAGATTTTTTAAATGACTCCTCTCTGTCGTTACAGGTCTTATCCCCTTGCAAATACAACCTAGGCCAGACACAGCCACATCAGAGACCCAATGTCCTACAAAATAACTCAGTGCCTACTTGTCCATGGGGGTGTCCATTTATGTAACAAAATAGAAATGCTGTTTGAGAAAGACAAATTAAGTGGTGATTAGTAAATTCTACCAAGATTGCCCAGATACTGACCATAACTTTTGCAGAATGGTTATAATTATAAAATCAAATTCTTGGTTGACTCTGCTGGGAACCTGAACATCTAACGAAAATGTTATTAAAGAAGCTTACAAATGAATAATCATTCTCAACAACTCACAGCAGCCTTCACAGCATGGAAGTGGGAAAAATGGATAAAGTTTTAAGGTGGGGGACTGATTAGGATGACAACAATCTCTGTCAAGAGAGCGTATTGTGCAAGGCTTCTCAGGAGAAAAAATTTTCACCTGAAAAGAGACAGCATTATGAACACTGTAGAAGTGTGGATTATAGGACACTGATCTTATTAAGAACTAATGCTAATTTGCACACTGTCTCCTGCTGAACTGGAAGCAAGTTTACCACTGGGTTTGTTAATTTACCCAGGACACCATTATCTTTGGTTGGACTTAATGTATCAGAGTAGAGGTCATTAACTGCTGGGCTCATGATTATCCAGCATGAATTACCGACAAGATAACCAAAATAGATTTGGACTCTGACTTCATTTCACTGGATGCAATTTTTTTCCTCAGCTGTTATTTAATTTCTATCTCAAAACATTAATTATTATATTAATTATATTATATTAATTATGTTATATTATATACGTATATGTGTATATGGATGTAGTTTATTTGTGGAGAAAAGAGTACAAGCACCAATGTTCACAATGGAGATTGCCATTTTGATTTGGTTTCCTAACATTTCAGGATAGTAATGCAATTACTATATAAATAAAAGATCCAGCTTTCTCTTGCTAAGGTTGCAAATAAAGAAAGGTAGGGTCATGTGGGAATTTTTAGTCAGAATAAAAATATATATAATTATTATGGGAGCTTTCTATTGTCCATTAGAATTAACACTGACTTGGAATATTAATACTCAGAGTGAAGTCTCCTGAATCTGCTCTCTCTGCTTTTGCAGACATTTTATTTCAATCAATCATAGCTTCTAACTTCTATGATAGCTTCAATCATAGATCTAAAACTTATGTTCTACTCTAAGTAAACATTTTATTGAAAAAAAAAGAAACAATAAAATCCCACTGGAACATTTATTTTAGCTTACAGTTCAATAAAATCACTATGAACATTCATAAAAAGAAATCTTGGAATTAAAAGTTAAATAGGAAAGTGCATTCTTAAAAATATTTGTGGTTTCTGGTTAAATAAACACATTTTCATAAAGCTGCATGTTCAATCTATTTTATACAAATGGAACAAATCAACCAAAAATTCATTTACAATTTTTATAGTCTGTACTAGCCCATTTCTAATAGCAGGGAGCACTTTTGTGTCTCTGCGTGATATCTGTAGAAAGAGGTGAATTTTCATTTATTTAATGCAAATATTCATACAAGGTAAACTCTTCAGGCATATATGAAGCATGCTTCATGGCAGCTCTATGGCAATAGGAAAATAACATGACATAATTGTACAATAAATGGAGGCTGCCACCTCAAAATTACCTGCAGCACAGTGTTGTGAATAAAAAGAAGAAAACAGGGAGTCTGAGGTGTTTTTTGCTAGTTTCTGAACTACTTTGCTTACAAATGATTTAATTGTGATCTTATGTAGCTGGACATTTACAACAATCTCATCTTTAGAACTGAAAAATGATTAAGATCTTTTTTTTAAAGCTTTGAATAAGGAAAAGTGCATCATTAATTGACGTGCTAAAGCCTTTCAACTATACAATACGCATTTCTCTAGCAAAGTAAGAAGGTAAGAGGGGTAAATATGCTAGCTTCCGACTTACTGCACATGAAGAGTTGAGTTTTTCTATCTGTTGCTTGAGGAAGCATTGTCTGGACTCATACTTTAATCACATTATTTTCCAGGTAAATTTAAATACCAACCATTAAAGCAGAAGTATGATTTCATTTTTTACACTGAAAATTAGTGTTGACACAATGACCCAGAAGTCACTCAACATATAACAATACATCTTGTTACCTGGTTTTAAAATATCTTTCTATGGGGTTTTCAGCATAATAGGGTTTTCTCTATCACAGAAAAGTGTGTCAAGCAGTTTTACTGAGTATTTGTTAGAAAATCATGTTTTCAAGTTGGTGGAATGGTAGTTTTATTCTGGGGCTTGCTCTATTTAAGCATATCCAGAGTAGAGACTAATGACCTCAACTCTACACTGGCTTTTACATATCCTTTTTCAAACCCAGCTTTTAATATTTTCTAACAAATTCAATTTTGATCTTCAGTGGACAGGAATCCCTTCTAAATTTAGGCAGTATCATGTTTAGAATAATGTGGAAGTACAGTGGCCAAGCCCACAATTAAACCAACTTTTAAAATACAGGTCTGGATACTCTTAACTGTTAGCAAGGAAAACAAAGTTTGAAATTATTCGCTTAAAAAGACTACCTCTGTTACTTAACTAGTGGGAAATCAATAAGAAGAACCAGAGTTTAAGACACAAACTTCTAAATTGGAAGCATTATTGTTACTATTTATATATGATATATATATAATTTATCAATTAAAGTATTATTGGAATTATTTTATTAATTGTTCCTTACCATAATATCCTAAAATCCAAGTACAATGTTTTTAAAAACCAAATCATAAATATTTTAATATAAAAGATTATTTGGGGAACGTAATCAATAATATTGTAAAGATTTTGTTGGGTATCCGATGGACACGTGTCCCATTTGGGAGACCACCTCAGGGATACTGTGGATGCCTGATCATGGCATTGTACACCAGAAGCTAAACAATAATGAATGCCAACTATAATTTTATATATATAATGTGATGGCTCGGTGCGAGGTCGGAGGGATAGTGGATGGGGGGGGTGGTTCACAGTATGAGGGATATAAATGATGAATGTCTAAGTATTACCTTGTCGTGTACACCTGAAACTAACAAATTAAAAAAAAAAAGTATATTAAAGTAATATAAAGCAATGAAAAAAAAGATTATTGTAAATGTGTGGATGAGACCAAAATTGATCTGAATTAAATCCTGTTGGGAAAAACTTTAGAAACAGAACTAGTCTCTCATATTCTCTCTCTCTCTCCACATACAACTTCACTATTAAGAGTGTCTTAATTCAGATATTCAGATATTGATCATTTCTCAACTGGATAATATCATCTTAACTGGTCTTTGGTGTCTTCAATCTAAACTCTAACCTAATACCAAAGTAATTATTTTAAAACACAAATTTGATGCTGTGACTCTGGTTTAAAGCCTTCAGCAACTCTTTATGGCTTTCAGGAGAGAGTTAAAACTTCAGAGTTCAGGACCAAGAACCATGGCCACTGCCAACCTTGTTAACCTCATGCTTTGTTACTTCAAGTGGTCCCCTGAAACAGTATGCTATTTCACATTTCTGATTTTCACAAATACTGCTTTTATTTGGCCAAATCTTACTTATCCTCAAAACTCCAGTGATATTACCACCATCTGTTTAAGTATCTTTCTCTCCCTACCACAGATAAGTCCTCAAATGCCAGTGACTTTGAATTCTACGTCTAGGATAGGTCCTGACATACTATATGGTCAATATTTGTTTGTTGAAAAAATAAATGAATGAATGTGTGAAAGAAAAATGTCAGTTCACTGGTAGTCACCCAAACAAACAAACAAACAAACAAAAAAATGCAGTCTCCATGATTGCCAATTTGAACTCAATTTAAGACAGAATAACAATGGTGCGTTAATCTCAGGGGAGAATCTAGACTTGATAAACTATTTTTTTCTCTCAATTAGTGGTTTTGCCCTCCCACATTATGGTAGTAATTTTTTTAGTGACTGCTTTCTTGTCTTCAAAGAATTCAACAGAAACAACAGCTCTTTTCTCTTATGTTTAGCTCATCAGTTTACATAATATTTGATTAAATTATGCAATTATAAGAACAAGCACAACTGACATAATCAGATTCAGGAGCAAACACAACTGGCTCTTAGCAAACAGACAATTCAACCGGTGGGAGAAAAAGTGTGTCAATACACTAGCCAGAATTCAGAGTAGATGATATCAGTCACTGAGTTTTGTGAAAGAAGAGGAGAGATCAGTTAGTCCAAAGGTGATTATCTGGAATAAGGTTAAGAGAGCTTCTTTTGTAATAGAATTCTTTGTTACTTATTTTGGGATCCTGCAGTTTCTTAAAGTCAGTATTCTGAACATGAATTCTTAGTGTACAGAAGCAAAGCTTGAGATGTGACAGGCAGAGGAGATTGAGCTGAATTGATTTTGACTCCAGAATATAAACTGGACATCTCTCTTTTTTTAATGTCTGATATTTACTAATTCTGTCCTTCAAATAGCAGAATACAGAAAACAATAGGAAACTCAGTTTCCGGTAGTGTTTTTCTTATATTTTTCTCCTTAGCTCCTTCAATTTGAGTAGACTGTAATGATGAAGATTAATATCCAAGAATTCACTCAGTTTCTGACTTCTGCAATATGGCAAACCAAAGGACTCATGAAATGTTGTTTTCATTTAGGACAAAATGGGGATGCCTTTTAAAATCTTCATGTTAATATGAACCATTTTCAACCAGGATGACCTAATTAGGTAGCTCAAAACAAGAACGACGCAGAAATCAATGCACTACTACAATTATAACAAACTAAGAGCATCTTATAGGTAGGAAACACTCTTTTATGGGGGAGGGGATTCACAGTGTCATCTCAAATTCATGAAAAACTAAACTTCCCAGAAAAACTAGGAGAGGGTTCAGTGGTGGGGGATGGAAGGGACTCAGTGTTCTCTCTGGCAGAGGAAATAGAGAGAATGGATGTGTGGCAGCCAGATGTTTCTAGTAATTTCAACAATACTTTAGGTAAGCTGTTCTCTAAGTAATCTGTGCAGATTGATTTTTAAAAAATTCGGTGGACTACTTATGAAATAACAAACCTATCTCTTTTTTTTTAAACAGAACAGCTTTTAATTGACAATATCAAATGCAACAACTAGCTATTCAGTAGTGCACTGCTATGTTTGTTCAATATGAACATTAATATATAAAAAACATGTATATTAATACAACTAACTTTTCACTGAATTTGCTTTAAAAAAAAAACTTTGTTTTTACAATACTCTTGAACTTTTTTTAAATTTTTATTTTATTTTTTATTTTTTTTATTTTACAAACCTATCTCTTACTACGGTCACTCACTCTCCAAGTGACGGAATCTTAGATATTTTCCACTTTTATTGTTGAGCATTCTCTCTCCACAAGTAATACCTTTCCTGAACCTTCTTACTTTGAGGATTCATGGAGGGTGAATTTATTCGTTTGTTTTTCTATAATGCATACAAATGTGAATATTATGGCATAACAATATATATATATATATATATCTTATCCACTATAATACATTTTATCTCAGAAATTATAATTATCCTAAAGTTCAATCACATATCAGGTGCCATCAATATTCCCAAATTAGTTGGAGTTCCTAGTCTACTAACACCATCAAACAAATTTAATTCTATTACTTTCTGCTTTGGAATTTGTCACTCTTTGTCTAATATCCTCTTTTAACATGACTCCACAAAACTACTAAGTTGGAACTTAACTTGCTTCTTGAAGTAAATATTTTCAAATTTTTATTTTGCCTTATCACCCTCTCATGAAGATTACTGTCCTCCCAGTAAAGAAAATGTCTTCCTTACAGATTAAACGCTACAATTATGTTGCAGAGCTTGCAAAGAATGGCTCTTAGTTGATTCTTGTATGGTTTGTAAAGAATTGTGACTGGGTGTTTTTAGATAGTAGCTGGCATTTTGAGTACAGTTTTCTCAAACTCAGCAAGATAGGGTGTATCTGCAGGGATTGGGGAGGCGCTATCTTCTTTGACATCACAATTATTGATTCCAGCAAGTGCCGGGCCTACAATGTGCTGATGGACTACAGACATTGATACAAGCCCACTTTCTCTCTTCTCTGCTTAAACATTGCTGTTGCATCAAACCCCACTTTCGAACTCCAAGTCTTGAATATTTGACCCCTTACTGTTTCCTCTCTTACCCATCATATTATTCTCAGTCTTACGGTGGGAAACACCTGGGAGACAGCATGGTTGTTAACAATAGAGACAGGTCAAGAGCTAATTCCACATGAGATCAGAAACGAGAGTTTGGAGAAAAAAAAGGAGTGTGCAGAGGACAAAAGAAGAGTTGGGAGGAAGGAAAGGAAACATCTGAACAGTAACACTCTTTACCCTCCCTCCCACCTGACTTCCCCATTTGGGCTATGCTGCACTCTCCTTTCTTCTCATGTCCTCCCACTTCCCACCACTGTCCATCTCCAGACAACAGGCCTTCCAAAGAAGGTCACAGCTCCTCCAGCCAGCTCCCCTGGCAAATTGCTTCAAGGGCTGGCACTTGGCATCAGAAACAACAGTGACCACAACCACTAGCATGCAGGACTGAACACCACATGCATTCTTGGAAATCCACCTCCCCTCCAATTACTCACCACAGAAGCAGCTGCACTGGGTAGTGAAAGGTGGGGAAACATCGTGCCAGCCAGGCACAGGCCTCAAACTATAGTCTAGGAAACCACCACAGGAAGCTAACAGAGACCTCCAGTACCACAAACACCAGGATGCATTTGCCACAAACAGTAACCCAGCAATGGGGCTGGTAGGCTTGGATTTCAATCTCTTTTTGGTCACTGGCAAGGTGAAGCATCAACCCAGATGTGCTGTCATTTCTTATAAGTGGCCAACCCACCCAGATTTGTCTGGCGTTGAGTCACTGACCTGATAAGAATTAGAAATGCTAACCGGACTTTCCTTACCTTCAAAGAAATGATGTACACCCCAGATGTGTGTGTAAAGAGTGACCAGAAAAAAGGGATATTTTAAAAACTTAAATCAAAATTAACAAGCAAAACATAACAAGGCAACAATAGAGGAATAGGAGGGAGGGAGGTATTATTATGAAACGCGCACCAAATTGTGCAGGCACACTGGGGGTCTCCTGCACTTTATGGGATTTGGCACTAAAAGAGACAGAAACCTTGTCACGGCTCATCATGGACAAGTGTCAGAACTCCAGCCAAGAGATGGTCGGTGGATTGTTGCACTCATCATTGAGGGCACCCCCTCCCGCAGGAGGTATCCACTACCTGTGGAGAAAGCCCCAGGAGCTTGGCAGGATGTTTGTCCAGGAGGAGGGCAAAGGCTGGTGGGAGCTATTTTGAAGTCAGAGGAGGGTGAACAGAAAGGAAACCGCTTCACCCTTTCCCCATCTCACACACACACACCACACACACACACTTTATATCTCTTATTCAGTTTTACTCCTGTTTCTCAACCTCCCCTTTTTCCTCTCCCCACCTTCTGCCACCCTTCCCTGGAGAAATCTCAACATTACACAAACGAGGAGATATTAAACAAATGAATTGGCTCCAGACGCCGGCACTAAATTGGGTATAAGTACCCACTTTTCTGACCCCATTCTACATTTACGTAAGAAGAACAGGCTTAATTGCCCCAGTCCCACGGCTATGTTGACATATTTCCAAATGATTACATAACTTCCCCACATCCTTCGCTGGGAAGGAGTGTTTATCAAAAGCGTGGAAGCTGACAGGATGGCATTATTAGCACGGCTCTGAGCCGATCGCGTTGCCGATTTGTTGAGGATGATTTTAACTCTAGTCACTTACAGACGGGATGCTTCCTGACACATGGCCCTCACGAAGGTAGACTACATAATAAAAGCATGCAAATGGCACGATGGAGGGACTACAACGACAAAAGCTACGCTAGGGGAGTCTGGATAGATTCTGAAATTATTATAGGGCTAACGATGAAAACATAATTTGGGGTTCACCTCCATTTGGGATTGTCTATTTAAGATGCAAATGTGAAAATGATGCACCAGGAGAATGAATTCCACTGACATTTTCTCTGTAGGCAGGAAAAATAATATAAATGCAACTACACAGTTGTGGGGGAGGGAGAGGGAGGTTTTCTGTGATTGCCAATCCCGACAAAAAGTTCAAAGCCCTAGCAGAGGAACTTGAATCCTTCATAAACAGAGGCATTAAGGATTTGTATCTATCTGCCATGTAGTCTGCATCTCAACGTTCCAGTAATGTTGGATCAATAAATAGACATAGACAATCAGAAGCGGCCCTTAAAAAAAGAGTACTAATAAAATACCTAACTTGTCTAGGTGCAACTGGACCACAAAGAACGTCTGATTTGGGTCTCATTGGGTACGTGAAACCCCAATTTTTCTTTCACAGCCTTCTTAAGGACTGATTTGGCATATCCAGAGAGCTTCTTCCTGACCCCCAACAATGCTTTGGCTGGAGGGTTGAGGGTGTGAGGCCAGCCCCTTGGGGTGGGGATACATTTAAGGCAATATTGTTTCCCTGACCAGACCATCAGATTTATCACATCGGTGGCTGCGGGTAGCTTGGCTAAGGGAGCGGTGCCTGAAGCAACCCAGACAAGATAAGAGCTCCCTGCCGCTTGCTTTCAATTACAGGGGCTGCAAATAGATTTGTCTGAATCTGCTATAATTATCTGGAGACAAGTCTAGAGATCCCACAACAGTGTTGGCATTTGGGCTCCTGCTTTCCACCACAAAGTCCAAGCCAACTCCCCTGCAGGGCTGCAACTGCTCCCACGTTTAGTGCTTACCTCCTTTCTCTGTCATCTTCAGCTACTGATGGCTTTGCTAATCAGCCAGCTACTGATGGCTTTGCTGTGTTTATTGCTTGTTTCTTCCTTACCTCCTCCTTCTATTCCTTCTATTTTGTTCTACCTCCTTAGGAGGAAGAGAAAGACTTCCAGAGTCTTTGTTTTAAGAATGTGCTCCTGGAGACAAAGGTTGTTTTGCTCTGTAAGCCCAGCTGCTAGAGCCGAGAACAGTGCCCATGCTTTCACGATCAGTTTTCACCACATATTGCTAATTGCTTCTTCGATTGCATATTTACATTAAGATTTTTTTTTCTAAAGGACCCAGTGCACCTTTTTAAAAACGTGTTTTAAAGATTTTTAAAAACCAACTTTAAAACCCACAGACTTGTCAAAGAACATGAACAGGTAGTTATAAAAAGAGGTATGAATAGCTCATAAACATAGGGAAAATGCTTTCGCTTTCATCATAAAGGTATGTACATTAAAACAGTAATGAGATACTGTTTTTCACGTATTGGAATGGTAAATATATACCATTTTTAATAGTACAAAATAAATAGTACACAGAGTTGGTGAGAGTGTGGGGAAACTGACACTCCCATGCAATGTTCATGGAAGAATAAATTGGTATAATTTGCTGGAGGTCGATTTGGCAATACAGGTCAACATGTTAGTGCATAACCCTTTTTGAAATAACTAAACTTATTTTTACAGCAGTTTTAAGTTCACAGCAAATTAAGCAGAAAGTACAGAGAGTTCCCATATACCTCCTGTCCCCACATGTGCACAGCCCTTCTCAGTATCAACATCCTGCACCACATTGGTGCTTTTGCTACAATCCAGAACCTATTCTGACATGTCATTGTCCTCTCAAGGCCATAGTTGACATTAGGTTCATTGCTGGGTTTGGACAAATGTATAATGGCATGTGTCAGTATAGTATCATACAGAATAGTTAGACTGCCCTAAAATTCCTCTGTGCTCTGCCTATTCCTCCCTCCTCCCAACCTCTGGCAACCACTGATTCTTTTATCCTATCAAGAGTTTTGCCTTTTGCAGAATGTCATACGAGTACAGTTGGAATCATACAGTATGTAGCCTTTTTATATTAATTCTTTCACTTGCATGTTCTTTTGGTATTATGCATTTAAGTTTCCTTCATGTCTTTTCCTGCCTTGGTAGCTCATTTCTGTTTAGCACTGAGTAATATTCCACTGTCTGGATGGACCACAGTTTATCCATTTACCTACCGAAGGACATTTTGGTTACTTCCAAGTTTTGGCTATTATGAATAAAGCTGCTATAAATACCCATCTTTTGTGTGCACATATTTTCAGTTCATTTTAGTAAATACCAAGGAATGTGATTGCTAGATTGTATGGTAAAAGTATGTTGAGTTTTGTAAGAAACTGTCAAACTGTCTTCCAGAATGGCTGCATCATTTTGCATTCCCATCAGCAAGGAGAGTTCCTGTTGCTCCACATACTCACCAATGGTCAATGTTGTCAGTGTTTTGGATTTTCACCATTCTAATAGATGTGTATTTTGTTGTTTTCACTTGCAATTACCTAGTGAAAAGTGATGTTGAACGAAAGCACTTTTTATATACATTCATTAGTGAAGTGATACCTTTGAATGAAAAATTAATTCTGGAAATATCACGAGATGAAAAACAAAATGGGGACATTTTGAAATAAGCCATCCTCCCATCAGGAATAGATACACTGTTAAAACATTCCAAAGAACATGACACATACATACCATGATGAGTTTTTGTTCAATACTCCTCAGGTCAGTGTTTTCAAACATTTTTGACCCTCATCTGCAAAAAAAAAAAAAAAAAAAAAAAAAAAAAAAAACTTTTAAGGTAAATATACGCACACAACTGAAACAAAAGCTTCAGAAACTAATATTTACTGTTCCGACATAGGCTGCACTCATTTCAATTCTAAGCCAACATAATATCTTCTTATTTATTCCACTTTATTTTTTAAAAATATGGCTTCTACCATCTAAATGAATTTCATGACTCAATGAGTTGCTACTTAAATTTTAAAATAATAAAATCAGTCACTTCATAAATTACGTATCTATACTGTACACCTAAAACTAATAAAATAATATTGAATGTCAACTATAATTGAAAAATAAAAAAAAATAAAAAATCATATTTTAAAATCTGAGTGTGTAAAACATAACCTGAATTCTCAGAAATTCAGAAAATGCTACCAATTTATTTCCTGAAAGACAGTTTTGATAGGGAAAAATAGCAATAAGCATAAAGCAATAAAAGAGAAAAACTCTAAAGGCCCCTGATTGTAAAGAATGGGGGGTGGGTCATTTCATTTGGGTCTAGCTCTGATTTAGGAGTTAAGTGTTCCTTGTATGAAGCTTAGCATCCTTATCTGAAACAACAGCAAACCTAAGCCAAAGAATAGAGAGGGATTACAATTGAAAACATTTTATGATAAGGTTTCTCCACAAAAGTCAGTTTCCCTTTTGGTGTTTCCCTTAAAGGGGACTAGAAAGGAAGCTCTTTCTAGCCTCTCTTAAGGCAAAGGTCCTGGTTTCCTAGAACTTAAAGATGAAATAGATTCAAGAGAGATCACTGGCTTCTATTTCAAATAAAATCTGTGTCTACTTTGGTTCTACTGTGCGGAAGAAGAGACGGCGTCCAGCTTCTGGTGGTAACATCACCTCCAACTTGGATTACGTCATTTAACCTTCCTCCCCTATAAATTATATAAAGTACCACCTCCTCTAAAATAGCAGTTGGGGAAGTTGGAGGGTTAAGCAAGGTACAAATACCTATTCTGGAAATATAATCATATTCAACCTCCATGGTTTGTTACCCAGCAACAAATTGGATATGTAAAAACTTAACTTGGAATATTTCATATGCGAGACCAAAATCTTCAAGTTTTCTGCCCACCACCTGTACCCTACAACACCCCCAGGAGAGATGACTTAGAAAGGAGGGGAAATATTATCATTTTAAATTGATTTAGTGCCATGAAGGTGCTAAGCGCTGTTCAGAATAATATATTCTAAATAACACATGGAAATAATAAAATCTTTCTTGCTTATACCTCCTGAGGCACGTATGAATTTTTTTTCCCTTCACAGTCTGTGTGCCCCATTGTTTATCAGGTATTTGCAATGTATGAGGTTCAGACAACTTTTTCAGTCTTTCAAAATTATAAAACACTTAAAAAAAGAAAGTTAGTTTTATTTCCCCCTCTGGTGTCAGGGATGTGATAATGTTTTGATGGGCAGCTGGAGACAAGATAAAATAGCTTCCCCAAGGGAAAGGAAATCACAGGACAGAGGGAGTGGAATTTGAGGCAAGGAAAACCTCTCAATAAGATAAACATCTGGGGCCAGAGGGGCAGCTAGTCTGATCCCCTGTAGTAGTTGTATCAGTTGCAACATGCCTTGTTTTCCATCACAGAAGCAGTGAAACTTTCCCCAAGTCCAATTGAGTCTCTTTTGCTTTAGGATTTCAAAACTTAAATCAAAGTTAGTAACCAATAAACAAACAAAACATATAATAAGAAAAGTCTCTGCGGTCAGTTCTGCAGTAGGATACTAGAAATCGGTCTTAAGATGCAGCACCTCATTGTTTTTAAAGGAGAGATTGCTGGTAGGAATATATACAAGTATGTTACATTTGTACACGATAGCCAAGTGTGTATAAAAATCATTCATTTCTCCTTTCCACCTTTCTCCCAGATACAAATCTACGAAGTCAGTTTGTGGCCTGAAAATCCCATCTGAAAAATTACCTTTAATGAATACAAGTTTCTTCTGAGCCAAAAATACAGATACCTTTCTTTTTCTCAACCTCTGAATTGTTTCCCAACATGGTATTAAAAGGAGAGTAGGTAAAACTTCAAGATACTTTAACAAATTCCAACAAAAGGCAGCAACTTACCAAGGCAATTAGAGCCACCCTGACATATAGAATTTTTAGGTTAAAACTTAAAAATATATCTTTACATTTTTTTTAGCACAAACTAAAACTATTTTTACATAGAAAGCCTTATTTCAGTAGCTACGTGCAATAATGAACACATATGCCCTTTCCTTCCCTGTGAATGAAATACTAGCTCCAGCCAGCCATTCTATTCTCAGCGCTTCTAAAGACTTATTTGTAAAGGTAATGTGTTACATTTTAAGGGACATGTCAAGTCATACACTGATAATGAAATTTTGGATCCATCGGATTTGTAACTGTACCCAGCAAAGATGGACTTATGTATACCTGGCTTTATTTTCTTGATTTTGTGTGTGTGTGTGTGTGTGTGTGTGTGTGTGTGTGTGTTTTAAATATTTTTGTTTCGAGTATAATTGCTACAAGAATCCTTGATGCCTTGTTCTCACTGTAAGTCTTTATTGTAGTTATATATTCTGTATAAGAGTGATGGGGCTGGAGGAATAGGAAATAAAATCTCCACCCTTAATTGTTGCTTTGCAACTGGCGTTTTGGCTTCCAAACGTTTGGGTGTTCTGTCAAGCATGGGTTGCTTGCTACCTGTCTCTACCAGCTGCTACAATGGTGATTTTATATCATGAACTTCTTTATTGACAGACAGGTACATGCTGCTATTAGACTGTATTTAAAGGGTTTTTCTGGAAAAAAAAATAAAGAAAGCATATTAGGAGCACACACAGCTCCTGCATTAAACCAACACCACTTTGGATAATGATACTTGTCATCAGCTTAAAGTAACAATGAGTAATTCAGTTTGAATATGTTTATATAAAATTTCTCATATAATGGACTCTTTCCTGGCCCAAGTTCATTTAACTTTACAAAACGTAGCTCCATCCAACTGGCAGATCTTGAAAACAGTTCCACAACTAATCAAACAAAAACGGCAAACTTAGCAGGAAAGTTGGCAGGAACTAAATGGGGTATAAATGTACACATGCTAATTAATACAAAGGTTGGACAATTAAGTTTGTGAACTTCATTGTTCGACCTTTTTGTATTTGACTAATTCTGATGCATGGTGTCAAGTGACAAACACAGATATGACCTGAAGTGTGATTTCACTTACTCTGCATATCTCATTCTCCTGTTAAAAGCAGATTCAAGGGGCAGCTGAGGTGTTTCCCCAGCAATAACTGCGGCCCGTGTGAAGACCTAACGCCACCAGGCCAGATGCTCAAAACCACAATACTAGGTGGAACTTGGTCTTCAAAGGAACTCAGCACACCAAACAGTGGCTGGATTTCCCTCATATCTAAGAATTGTCTCCCTGCTTCTGAAAAAAGAAAAGGAAACCATTCTTTCCCCTTAACTCCTGCTCTCCTATTAGGTCTCTGATTTGATCTTCACAGGGATATTTTTTGGTGAAGAGACTCTGTTCCATCACTTTGAGTAGACCTTTGATGTACTCTTACAAAATAACATGTCTAAGTTTTAGGATTTTTTTCTTATTTTCTTTGTTAAGACTCCAGCATCTCCCCTCAATACTAAAGACAACAATAAAAAACTAGTAGATATGAAGAGGCATCACAGATCATCTAAAGAGTTTAACTTCTTTTTGCAAGTGAGGAAATTGAGATTGAGAGAAGGAAGTGATGGGCCCAAGGTCACATAGTCAATTCCTGCCTGGCAGAGTAAGAAAAATGACAGCTAGGTCTCCTGACTCCAATGTTTGGAGAGGTTTTTCCTGAACCTGCTTCTGGGGTGCCCCACATAAATCAGTCATACAGTTGCTTTGATTGTTTGGTTCCTTCATGATTTTTTAGGTGAAGTCCATATTTAATTTAGAATATACTACTGAACAGGGATACATACATCCAACAGGTATTTAAAAATGTTTGATGAAATGAAGAAGTGTCTTCAGTGAAAGTTTTGTAGTCTTTTTTATATGTTGAAAAAAAGTACAGCAAATTCAAGGACAGGGAATTGGAAAAGCTGTCCTCCGTGAAATAACCCTTTCTCCAAGCCTTGATGTTGTGAATTTATTTATGGTTGACCTCTTTCTGGCTTCTTGCTTACCCTCTGCAGTTGGTATCCTTTCTCTCCACTTCTCTCTGGGGTGTAAAATTTCAGTATCTTATTTGCAGAGGTAGAGAAATTAAGAATAAGCAGTGTTCTCTAGATTGCACAGCAAGCCACTGTAACCACCGAAAGTTTGGCAGGATGACGCAGCCCCTACCCTCTAGAACACACAACTACTTCAGTTTATAAACATCTGTAGGACCACAGGGTGTTTCCTTTTCTCTGTTAATGAATGTTTGATACAACTGCAAAGCACTTCGGATTCTGCTGCTTTTGTATGAAGCTGTGCAAACAGATTGCCTGGTACGTGTGGAATATAAGACAGATTTTTTTTAATACAGCATGGCAGTCAGAAACATTCATTTTATTTAGTCCGTGTGGCATTTGGGGGACGTACCCATCAGTTTAAATGCAGAATGTTTGAATTCAAATTTCAATGCAGTTCATTCTCTTGAATTGAGAGCAAATGCTCATCCTAGAAACCATAGGGTAAAAAACTATAGGAGCTTACTTTTAAGGATTTTATTTAAGATATACAAACAAGGAATAAATGATATAAATAATCAGAGTATAAGTGCAATTATTTTATTAATATAATGCAAGATATTTTTCTAGGCAAATGTTTCCATAAAAATTAAAGCAGTGTGTGAGAATTATGACAATTTTAAAAGTCCCAAGAGAGTTAGGATGTTTCATTTCCTGTACTAGTCCAAATGCCAGATTTTTTCCTTGTAAGAAATCCTAGTTATTACCAAGTAAAAGATGCAAGGGCACTTAATGACAAACATTTTCACTTCAAAGCCAAAATGTAGACCAAAATAGAAAATAAATTGGGTTTCAATGAATCGTTTCACCCACTAATACAAGTTCTGCTGAGGATGCGTCAGGCCCTGGCTTAATAAAGGAAAACTTTGAAATAATCAATGTGACTGACACTCAAGGGTAAGAAAACCTTCATTTTTTATATAATTGAGATTTTTCTGATTGTCAAAAGAACACAATTCATGTGTTCCTAAAAATAACACACACTACTTTAATGTAACTTCCCAGAAGCTTATTTCACTTTTATATGCTGTATGTGTTATTAATTATATTATTAATACTAAAAACACAGTAAAACTAATCATGGCTCCATTCTCAACAAGTCATAATTAAATAAATGCCACATTCTTGATTGTGCTAAGGCCAATTAAATCTAATTTCTCTTCTGTTTCCATACATAGGCTGCAGCTGTATGTGTTATCCGGGGTAATTAATTGCCACCAACTGCCCTTCCTCTAAAAGGGGGATGTCTGAAAATTGGTAGCACAACATGTGCCCCTGAGACGAAACATAGTCTAATGCTGTTTGGGATGTTCATGGTTCTTTAACGACCCAGAGTGCATTTTTTTCTCCCTACAAACCGCCATCCATTTTGTCTGTCTCTTGTGGAGACCTACCATGTTCCCTGAAAATAAGACCTAGCCAGACAATCAGCTCTAATGCGTCTTTTAGAGCAAAAATTAATATAAGACCCAGTCTTATTTTACTATACTATAAGACAGGGAATATAATATAATATAATATAATATAATATAATATAATATAATATAATATAATATAATAAATATAATATACCTGGTCTTAATTTTTGCTCCAAAAGACTCATTAGACCTGATTGTCTGGCTAGGTCTTATTTTCGGGGAAACACAGTAGTCAGGGTTCTTGGTTTCATAAACAAATTCAGACTGCACAGAAAGCACAGGCAAGATAGGAAGATATCACTTCAGTGGGTGATAGCAGGAACTCACCTCAGAAAGGCTGTTCCAGGACTTAAAATTCCAAATGGGTCGAGCTTAAATGAATAATTTTTCAACTTTGTTAGAAAATAACCTACCATTCAAAGAAGATATTTTGGAAAAGAGAGTGAATTGCAGTTTTTATTATTTGGAAGTAAACTTCAAAAGAAGCCTCAGATTGGCCCAATAATTATTAAAAGATACTGTCAGTGGAAATATTAGAAGCTGTGTGTAGGGGTAGCGACTTGGCCATTTACAGATTCTTAGATTCTTAAAGCTGGAAGGAAACACAAGAGACTAAATAACCAACTTCCTTCTGTTAGACAGACTGCTTCTAGCCCATTTCTAAAAATTGAAGATCAAATCTATTTTTTAAATCTCAGCAATACAATATTCCTCTTTTGCTACCTAACGTGACACTTAATGATCCCCCTATAAAACTGCATTTAATCTCACCTCATCCTGCTGGACCAGTTTGCTGGAGAAGAAGGAAAATAGTTTGTTCTCATCTCCACACAAGAAGAACTCCTTCACAGGTCAAGACGGTTATTCAACTTCACCATTCTCTTCTGCAAGTTACACGTCTGAATCCCTTAACATTTCCCTCCAAATTTTCCATACCAATCTTCATCTGTAGAAGCTAGATTGAAAAACATCTCAGAAGCTGAGCAGTCCTGAACACAAAGATTACGTTATACTCCATAAGATAGCCTACTTACTAGTTTCAGCATCTTCTTGACTTTTAGATACTTGTTCTGTTTTGCTATCAACTGGCTTATTATCCACAATGAAAGCTTTTCGCCACACCTGAAAAAATTGAGTCATCCGCCATCTCATATATGTAAGTTTAGCTTTCTTACCCAAGGCGACTTCCCCTTCTGTTTATCTCTGCCCATGCCTTACAAGTTAGAAAAGTCACCTTTCATTTGGATGCTAGCTTTTAGGGTTATCCTCAAGCTCAGGGTCAGTTTCTCTCTATCCCATCATTTTGGGTATTTATGAAAGTAGTAGAAAATAAAGGCCCATAAATGGCCCCTAAAGAACTCCCCTAGCTTGAAGCTGATTCACTGCCAACCACTCTTCAAACAGAGTCTGCATTTAACCTCTTCATGCTGATATTTTCAATTTCACTGGAATTTTCACATTACATGCACCTATACCCTCAGTGAAACCCTATGAGGATGTATTCATTACAAAATGCCTGTGTGTATGTTTCTCTGTGGGAATATATAGTAAATTAAGATGTCCTTCTGAGATGAGTAAAGCTGTGGCCTGGAATGCTATAGCATTTAACCACAGGTTTGATCCAACTTCCTTTGTAAATCACCTTGGGCATGTGCTTTCTGAAATATGTGTGTGAATTATTGCCTTATTTTCATACTGTGGGTATTGTTTATTATGGAAGGGCCATTAACCCTGTAAGATGCAGATAATCTTCCACTTGCTTGTCTACAGCAGAAGATCATTTACTGTCACACTGATTAAATATATTATGACAGCAAAGCTAGTAATGCACAAGGTACGGGCCTGGGAAGAACATGGCTTCATGCACTTTTCATGCTGGCTCTTTGCAGAACAGTTTCTGTATCTGAATTGATACTTTTCAAATAAGGAACACCACATTACCAGGAGCCATTTTACCCTCATCTGTTCACACACATCGGTCTCCAGAGAAAACCCAGATAAAGGATTTATATAAAAATTGTATTTACAAAGTAACATCTCTGATTAGTTTATTACTAGTGCGCAGAGAATGTGTGCTCTTGATGCCTCAAACACTGAACTCAAGGTTTCTCCTTTAGTACAAGCAATAAAACAAACCGCAGGCTGAACTTCCCCAAGACAAGCACTCCAATAACGGTATTCCCCAACTTACTTTTAAACCTAAGCTGACAATGAAAGCTTGAACGTGACACACAAGGATAGGCAAGGACGCATTTCACATACACATGTACATAAAGATACATGATAAATTACATTTTCTACGTCCTGTCTCTATACACACACATAAGCTGCTATAATTTAGTTATTTACTATGTTCTACTAGTGGTGTAAAATGTCATTTTCTAAGAATACATCCAAGGCTTAAGTCAGCAGTTTTATGATATCATCTGCACTGGGAAAACATTAAAGGCTCAATATTTAATAAACATAATAAACATCCCCATGAAACAAATTGTTCATAAACTACCTGTTTAATTTTTCAGGGTTCCTGAACCACATATTTTCTTATTAGTTGTGAGCCTGCTGGGTTGGAGGATAGATAGGGCCTGTCAGGGATAGAATATAATGTAGCAGTTTTATGAATTATTTCTGTGAGGAAAAGCCTATTACAGCTGACAAGAGGGTGATGATATTAGCCCATCATCATTCAGATGGCACCACCCTTCCCCCTTTCATCCGTCAGGCCTCTTGTATGGAGGCTGTAAGCCACAGCGTCTTTGCACAGCCAACACAAAGACAAATTCTACTCTTTCTCTGAGTCCATGAAACATTTAGTATTTCATTTTGAATCATGGCAGATGACAGAAACAAATGGCCTAATGAATCTTACTTATTGTCTCTTGCAAATCTGAAGATGAGCTAAAAGTAAAATATCTGTTTCTTTTCTTTTTTTTTTTTTTCTTTCTTTCTTCTTCTTCTTTTTTTCTTTTTTGACGCATTTCTTCTCCCTGGAAAGATCTCTGCTGCATTCTACGTAGATGTTGAGGTTATAGAATTATTTTCATAAAACAGGCCGTTTGATCTGAAAATCAATTGCATGGCTCCTAGAGAGCCCCTTTCTCCACCTCTCTGCCTAAGTAACCTTTGGAATAATATGCGTTTTCCCCCATTTTATAGCTTTATAAAATGTAAATAGAATAGGAGGCAGGATCAGAAGGAAAGACAACAATACTTAATATATTTGGGAAAAATGGCAACTAATCATCAAATGGCAACAAAAGTTATGCAAAGGGTGCCAAAAAATATATATACACATTTTAAGAAAGAAAAAAACTGTTTTAATTTTAATACTCAATATATCCCAATAACAAAAGATGAATACAAGCCATGTTTGACTTCTGCAATTACAAGAGGTGCTCAAAGTGGTTAGTTACCATCAGCGTCCAGACACTTCTGATTACGGCGAAATACTGCTTGAGCATAGATAACATCTCTTAAAATGTATACACATTTTTGGCACCCGGGTATACATTTTGGGTTTATTTAAAGGAAAATTAAGTCTACCCAAATCCTCTGCAGCACCTATTTACAAGTCGTTTTGCTAAAATTACCTTTTCTAGGTGAAAGTTACCTTTTCTAGGTGTTATTTACGTTAAATACAGCATTGAGGTTTGCAAAGGATGTGTTGAGTGGAGTTGCTCTGGAAAACAATGGGAAAGACTCTAAGAAATGATTCCACTCACCAATGTCATCTTTCCCTTGTTTGCTGTTTGAAAGGTTACGGGCAGAACTGAACACAAGGCAGTGCTGCTCAGGAGGCCTGACAACCACCTACAGGAGATTTCCTTCATGCTCTTTGCTGCTCTGTTTAAAGGAAAGTCTTGTCCCCGGTGTTTGCTGGCTCCTTCAGCTGCAGCAGACTGCACTGAGAGCTGTGTTCCCAGCCGCCCAGGGCTCGTAGTTCGTGCTCCTCTATCACATGTGCTTGTTTTCACCAAAACACAAAGGCATAGCATTGAGAAATATGCATTTAACTTTGTGACAAAGGGGCAAATTAAAAGTGCAAAGTTGGGGCTAAAAATAGGGAGAATGGTAGGAGTTAATAAGAGACAAAGAGAAAAATTCCTCTTGTGATTCTTTGCCATGACTTGGCCTTTTTTCTTCCCTTCCTCTGTAACTCGGTAATGGCTTTTTCACAGCCATTAGAGTTGTCAAGTAAATTTTTCTTAGTCCAAGTATGTACAATTGATCCTGATAGATGTAATAGCTCCCAAACTATGGCAAAGTCTGTAGTCAACATACAAGAATAACAATTCTGTGGCTAAAAAGAAAAAAGAAAGTTTGACAATTGATGCCATAATATAGGCCAGAGGCACTCCAGGTCAAATTTCCTTAATTTTTGGAGTAAAATTTCATCAGTGATGCTTCTAAGTCATACGACATTAATGATGCTGTGACTTAATTTATCAAGATTTATGTTTAGGTAATTTCATAATTTTTTTTTCCAGAATATAAAATTTGGCATGCCACTTTTGAAAAAATGAAATTTAAATCTAGTTTTGTTTGATCTTATAATTTTCTTTCACAAAGAAGTCACTATATGAAAGTTTGACTTTAATATTAGCATTGAACATTTTTCTAATTGAATTTTTGCTAGATGTCAAGTTATGATGCTAGAAAATACCATACCAATGTATTTCTATCACTTTTATTATGATCTTGAGTTACTAATTTCAAAAACAGTATTTGTGTTTTTTTTTTCCAAAGAGAAAACGTATTATAACTAATGGTCATCTATTCCATAAATAGCTGAACAATAAGAAATTTTTACAATCCAAATACACCAGAAATTATAATCAAGTGAGGAAAGTCAATTGTGCAAATAGGACATTTGGAAATGTATCGGTCTAATAGGTTAGCACTCTCTCCTTCTTCATTACCTACTGCTTTTTGTGACTTCTTGTCAGTCTGTAAGCCCAATCTAAGTACCAGGTAGAATTAATTTTTGTTTGTTTAATTGAAAGAATCAATGAGTACCTTATACTTCATTTTACCTCCTGCTTTTACCAGGCTAAAAGAAAAGTAGCTGACTAAAGAAAAACTGTACTAACTGACTTTCAAACATATAACAAATCAAGCCAAAAATAGAACTAAAAAGAAATAAAATAAATAGATTTGCCCCTATAGTTTGCATTGTTTCTTAAAAGACTGAACATATAAAGCAATGTTCAATGGTATCGTGGTGAAAAAAATCTCCCAGGAACTAAAGCAGTTTCTTATCTTCTGGTTTCTATCTTCTTACCATCAAAGCAAATACGTTGGCTTTTAACAGTGATGTACTTTCTACTTAATCACTGCAGATCAATTTTCTAATGTTAGTAAGTGGCATTCCTTTAAACTTCATAGAAACATCTATATGTTCAGAAAAATGCTGGAATATTTTTGTTAAAAATAGATGTAATGTTGCAAAACTATCAAGCAACTGAAGTTAGATTAAGGAAAATGAGAAGTAAGACCCAATATTTGCATAAACTTATAAAAGGAACATTGGCCCAGTAATATTAGGTAGAAACATGAAACTGCTTTTTTCGTAGGTCAGAAACTGTTGGATATTAGCAATTTCATATGGTTCAACCTAATTAGATACAGCATTTGAAATAAGCTTAAGTTGTACATTTTTGTTGTTGTTGTTGGAAAAAGAAGTACATAAAATTGCTCAGTGTTATCTTGGAGCCTGATGAGAAGTAGTTCTTACTTCCAAAATCAACATAAAATTTCATTAAAAGAATTAAATACCAAGAGTTCAAGGGACATCTTGAGGAGTTTACTTAATTTCTGGCATCCTTGTTCATTTCCTCTATATCTCAGAGGAGAGACTTTCCTCTCTCTGTCTTGTACTTCCAACCCTACCTCACTGTCCCCATCAAAGTTGATATGGTCTTTCCTTCCTGTCTTACATTCTTGGGTCCACAGAAATTGTCAAGAAAAACTTTAAAATAACAGTACAGCAACACTAAACCAGGATGGGGCCTCATTCTTAATTGCATGGGCCTGCGACCAGTGCAGACACACAAAATCCCCCACTCAAAACTCCACTCCCCTTTGAGGTTTAATGCTTCACAGTTACTGTCTAAATTATTAATAATTTTGATTTTGTATTTTGTAAATAAAGTCTGATGGGCTAGTGGAGGATACACTTGGGGCTTGGAGACTTGGTTCATGTATAAGTTTGGCCTCCTGCCACTTCCCGGGACCAGTACCCCCTCTAGTCCAGCGACAGCCCTACCCTTCATTCCTATGAGGGACCAGGGTTGGGTTGGATGTGCATACCTCATGAGTCCTGCATTGCAGGGCAGGGTGACCACTTGCCTGTGAGTGTACTGTGGCTGAAGAAGTACAGCATTAAAGAGAAAATAAAAAAAACACCATGAATGGTGGAGAGAGACCATAGAAGAAAGGGAAAGACTTTCTTTTCTTGCTTTTGAAACAGGAGCTGAACCTTTTCATGTTTCAATAGACACCACAAATGATGTATCTAGCTCTATTTAAATGCATTTGTAATACATATGTGAGAAAGTAGAAGTGCTAGAGAAACTTCAAGATGGTTTGGAGTCTGATAGGGGAGTGTGTGTGTGTGTGTGTGTGTGTGTGTGTGTGTGTGTGAGAGAGAGAGAGAGAGAGAGAGAGAGAGAGAGAGAGAGAGAGAGAAAAGTGTGCTAGGGGAGTGTGTGTATGAGAGAAAGAGGTTTCATTCATATACATACATACATACACACACGTATATATATATATATATATATATATATATATATATATATATATATATATATGTATGTATGTATGTATACACACACACACACACACACACACACACACACAGGGTGCCAAAAATGCATACACATTTTAAGAAAGGAAAAAAACTGTATTAAAATTGTAATAATATATCCCAATAGCAAAAATAAATATAAGTCACGTTGGACTTCTACAATTACAAGAGGTGCACAAAGTGGTTACCATCAGCATCTGGACACTTCTGATTATGGCGAACTACTGCTTGAGCAACACTGATCAAAGTGTCCAATTGTAAACTTTTTTTTGGCGGCCCCGCTATATATCACAATTTCTTTATCTATTCATCCATTGATTGACACTTATGTTGTTTCCATATCTTGACTACTGTAAATAATGCTGCAATGAATATGGGGGGGGGGCATATATATTTTTGAGTTAGAGTTTTTGTTCTCTTCAGGTAAATACTCAGAAGTGGGGTTGCTGGATCATATGGTAGCTCTATTTTTAATTTTTTGAGGAACGTCTGTACTGTTTTCCACCATGGCTCCCCCAATTTGCATCCCCATTAACAGAGCACAAGGGTTCCCTTTTCTCCACATCCTCACCAAAACTTATCTCTTGTCTTTGAAAACAGTCATTCTAAGAGGTGTGATGTGATATTTCATTGTGGTTTTGATCTGCATTCCCCTGATGATTAGTGATGTTGGGCATCTTTTCATGTAACCTATTGGACATCTGTATACCTTCTTTGGAAAAATTCAGGTCTTTGTTCAGTTTTTAAGATTGTTTGTTTATGAATTTTTGCTTTTGAGTTGTATATGTTCCTTTTGAATAGTAACCTCTTACCTGATATATGGTTTGTAAATATTTTATCCTACTTCACAGGTGTGCTTTTCATTTCATTGATGTTTCTTTTGATATGTAAAAGCTTTTTAGTTTGATGTATCTCCCTATTTTTCTTTTAGGAGTTTTAGAGCTTCATGGTTTACATTTAAGTCTTTAATCCATTCTGAGTATATTTTTGTGAGTGAAATAAGATAGGGGTCCAATTCAATCTTTTGCATGTGACTATCCAATTTTCCCAGCACGACTTATTGGAGATAATATGCTTTCCCCAATGAGTAGTCTTGGTTCCCTTCTCAAATATTAATTGATTATATGTGTGTGGGTTTATTTCTGGGCTCTCAATTCTGTTTTATTGGTCGATGTGTCTATTTTGATGCCAGTACCATATTGTTTTGATTACTATAGCTTTGTATTATAGTATGAAATCATGAAGTATGATGCCTCCAGCTTTATTCTTCTTTCTCAGAATTGTTTCAGCTATTCGAAGTCTTCTGTGGTTGCATACAAATTGTAAGATTGCTTTTTTTTCATTTTAGTGAAAAATGCCATTGATACTTGGGTAGAGATTGCATTAATTCTATAGATGTCTTTGGGTTGTAAGGACACTTTAACAACGTTAATTCTTCCAATCTATAAACATGGTATACATTTCCACTTATTTGTATCTTCTTAAATTTTAAAAAAAACGTTTTATAGTGTTCAGTGTACAGATCTTTCACCTCCTTGTTTAAATTTATTCCAAAATATTGTATTGCTTTGATGCTATAATAAATGGGATTACTTTCTTGATTTCTTTTTCACATACTACATTTTTAGTATATGGTAATGCAACTGATTTTTGAATGTTTATTTTGTATCCTGCAACTTTACTGAATTTGTTTACCAATGCTAACAGTTTTCCTGGGAGTCTTTAAATTTTTTTAATATAAGATCATATCATCTGCAGAGACAATTTAATGTTTTCCCTTTCTAGCTGAATGCCTTTTATTTTGTTTTACTGGCGTAATTGCTCTGGTTAGGATTTCCAGTACTATGTTGAATAGGAGTGGGGAGAATGGGCACACTTGTCTTATTCCTGATCTTAGAGGAAAAGCTTTTAACTTTTCATCATTGAGTACAATGCTAGCTGTGGGCTTGTCATATGTGGCATTTATAATATCAGGTATGTTCCTTCTATACCCAAGTAGTTGAGAGTTTTTAATCATAAAAAGATGTAGTTTGCTAAATGTTTTTCCTGCAGCTATTGGGATGATAATATGATTTTTATCTTTCATTTTATTAATGTGGTGTAACACATTTATTGATTTGTGTATGTTGAACAATCCTTGCATCCCAGGGATTATGGTGTATGATCTTTTTATGTACTACTGAATTTCACATACAGAACTTTAGTCTTTTACTCCACCACACCACATTTAATGTTTCTGATGTCATAATTTACATCTTTTTATATTGTGTATCCATTCAAAAATTACTGTAGTTGATTTAATACTCTTGCCCTTTAACCTTTATACTAAAGTTAAGTGATTTCCATACCACCATACTATAGTATTAGAGTATTCTGAATTTGAATGCTAGTATATACTTATCTTTATCAGTGTATTTTATATTTTGATACGTTTTCATGTTATTAGTTAGCATCCTTTTATTTCTGCTTGAAGAACTCCTTTCAGTATTTCTTATAAGAAGTCTAGTAATGATGAACTTCCTCAGCTTTTGTTGTCTGGGAAATTCTTTATCTCAACTTATTTCTGCAGGACAACTTTTCCAGGTAAAGTATTCTTTTTGCCAGTTTTTTCTTTCTTTGAATATATCACCCCACTATCTTCCAGCCTGAAAGATTTCTGCTGAGAAATCTACTATTAGCCTATGGGTATTCCCTTATATTTGAGACTTTTTCTCTTGCTGCTTTTAATTTTTTTCTCTTTAATTTTAGACAGTTTTATTACAATGTTCCTTAGAGAAGGTATTTTGGGGTTGAAATTGTTTGGAGACCTATGGGTTTCATGAACTTGGATGTCCAAATTTCTCCCTGGATTCAGGAAGGTCTCAGCCATTATTTCTTAAGTAAGCTATTCCCCCTAAATTTTCCCTTTCTTCTCCTTCTGGGAGTCCAATTATCTGTAGATTGTTTCTTTTAATGGTGTTCCATAGTCCCCATAGACTTTCTTCACTCTTTTACATTCTTTTTTTCTTTGTTCTCCTCTGACTGGATAATTTCAAGTGACCTGTCCTACCTCATAGATTCTTTCTTCTGATTAAGTCTGCTGTTGGTGTTCTTTCCTGCATTTTCATTTCATTCATTATATCCTCCAGCTCCACAACTTTTATTTGGTTCCCTTTTATTTCTCTCTCTGTTGAACTTTACATTTGTTGATGTACTGTTCCACTGATTTCATTGAATTGTCTTTCTGTGTTTTCTTATAGCTCATTGAGCTTCCTTAAAACACTTATTTTGAATTCTTCATCAGGCAAATTGCAGATTACCATTGCTTTGGGGCTGGTTCCTAGAAAATTATTGATAGTGTCATGTTTTGATAGTGTCATATTTCCTTGATTTATTATGTTCCTTGATGTCTTGAATTATTATCTTTACATTTGAAGAAGCAGTCACCTCCAGTCTTTGCTGACTAGCTTTGGTAGACAAATACGTTCCACCAACCCTTTTAAGGATTCTGAGGCCATACATATATATATATATATATATATATATATATATATATATATATATATATATATATATATATGGAGAGAGAGAGAGAGAGAGAGAGAGCTATAGTTATAGACATAGATATATAGATATATGGATATTCCACATTTCGTGTTCTCTCTTGCAGGGAATTTCTTAAGATTGTATGCCTTCTCTTGATCCTACAAAGCCAGGCCAGGTGGTGCTGGTAGCCTTCCATTTGCTCTTCCTAGGTAGCACTGAATGCTGAAGTTCGTGTGCTTTCTCCCAATTCTACAGAGTCAGGCTTGCTTTCTGTGAGTGCTTAGTAGCCCTCTCTTTACCCTCAGGGGCATGCACAGGGAGTTAGTCACTCTATCTTCTAGTAGACTCTTGTGTGGGTAAGGTACATAAAGTGTTGGGGGTGCTTGTGGGCCATCTGGGGGGATTTGCAGATGACATGTGCCCTGATGTTCATGGGTGGTCTTCCTGATGTAGTCCAGGAAACAGTAAGTTTCATGTCTCTTTGATATCCTCTGATTTTCGTATGGAGAACATTTGTCCCAGCAACATTTACTAAATATATTTTCCCTTCTTCATTGATTTTAATGCAAGCTATGTCCATATATGCATGGATGGAGACATATATATATATACATATATTTCTTGGCTCTCTGTTTTGTTCTACTGACTGATTTTCCATCACAACACCAAAACTACTACACCTTGTTAATTATTTTCCTTTATAACTGTTGATATGTATTAGAACAAGTCTTCTTGCCTGATACTTGTTCTGTAATTCTTAGCCTTTTATTCTTCCAAAATGATTTTAGAATGGGTTTGTTATTTAGATCCGTGAATAAGCTTATTATGATTTGAGATGGGATAGCTTTGATTAATAAATAAGTTTTGGAAGAACTAATATTTTGTGAATATTGAGTATTCTATTAATGAATGTGGTATATCTACCCATTTTTTATGTTAATCAACTAAATGTTATTGTTTTCTCCCTAATAGTTTTACTATACCATTTTTTAGATATATTTTTGGTAGTTTATATTTTTAGTAATTTAAATGGTATTTCTTCAAGAGTACATTTTTCTAATTAATTGTTGCTTATATGTAAAATTGTAATTGACTTTTGCATATTGAACTTATACGGAGCAACTTTTGAATAATTTTTTAACTAGCAATGAATAAAGGGCATTCAGGTTTTGGGAATATGGATAACTTGGAGTACCAAGGGGCCTATTCATTGCAGAGCAATTGAAAACAGAAAAGCTACACTATTTGAAACATCTCTGGCTCACAAATGGCATAGGTGGTCTCCAAGAATTCCTCCATTCCAAAACAAATAATAACAAAAGCGGGAAAAAAAACCCAACAAAAATGTTAAAGCTTATAAAAATTGAGAATGCATTACAACAGTGTTGATGAGGATACAGAGCCGTGGAAATTCCCATACACTACTGCTTGGTTGGCAAGATGCTAATTGAAGTGTTCAAATCACCTTGGAAAAGTAATTAGACATTTTCTCTCAGAGCTGATCTATTGAATACATACAACCCCATTTCTTAGTTATATGCCTGTGATAAAGTCATGAATATGTACCAGAAGACATATGTGAATGTTGACAACAGCATTCTTTATAAGAGTAGAAAACTGGAAAAAATAAAAATTTTCCATCAAGATAGTATAGTCACACAATGAGTTGTTAAATAGCAATAAACAAAAGAAAAATATACATATACATATATATATATATATACACACATCATTGATAAATCTTGAAACCATATTGTTGAGTAAAAAAAGGAAGTCTAAAAAGACAACGTATAGTACAATACTACTTTATAGGACACTGAAAAAGTATACTTAAATAATATACTCTCAAACATTCAATATTCATGACAGAACTCCATATTTTTAAAAAAGCAATGGAATAACCAATGCAAAATTTAGGATACTGGTATCTCTGAGGAAAGAACCATAGGGATAAGGCAAGGGAGGAAGACACACGTAGATGCAAATTATTGTTAATGTTTTGTCTCGCACTAAGTGTGGGATTTGTGAATATTAATTGTATCATTATGCTTTATTAATAACATTTACATCATTTATAAATATTTTGTATGCACAAAACATGTATTAACATAGTAAAAAAAATAAAGATAGAAAAGAATATAATAAAACATTTATCCTTTCATTAATAAATAATCACCAAATTCCTACTAGTGCCAGATGTTACTCTATGCACTAGGAATTGCACAATACCAAGTATCAATAATAAACAGAAAGAAAAATGATCTCTGTATTCATGGATCATGCATTCTACTAGATTCAACTAAACTAAGTTATGAAATAGAACTTATGAAAATTAATATACTTATAAAGTTACCTAAGGGGGAAATAAAAAGAAGTCGATGTTTCCACTTTAAACAATGAAATATTTTAAAATTGCTCACAGTCTGGACAGAAGGATGACTAAAATTCACTTAAGGAGTAAAATCTGTCCCACATATTCATCTTATTCCATCCTTTCTGAAATGAACAGCTTCAGAGATGGCCAAAGGGTTTGATTTGAAAGGCAAACTGAGAAAATTACTGTTTTAGCTGCTTGAAGAATTTCTTTTCTATTTAATGATTCCCAGAATGTGAAGACCACTTTAATTTTTCTCCCCAAATATCCAATACCCATGTGCTGAAGATTTGAAATAATTATCTTTCAGATTAAGGTGTAGGTAGGTATGGATCAACTATTAATAACTGTATCTTGGTTATAAATACTAAACCTTTGCCTATCCCTTCAGAAACTTTGTGTGTGACTTCAACCAAATAATCACTTGTTAATATTCACCACAGATTACCCCCACAGTGGAGAATCTGGAGGTCATCAAGTTCAGGGTGATAATGAATGAGCACTCTATCAGGTAAGAACTGCAGAGTTTTCTTACCAATCAGAAAAATTCCCAATGCCTCTACAAAACATTCTACTCCCAGTTTGCCATACTAATGAATGTTTCTAGATAGCAAGGTTGTACTTCTCCTATGTAAATAGGAGTGACCAGAGGGGAAGATAAATATAAACTAGCATAAAATATTCAAGTGATCCTTGAGCTTTGAATGTGAAAACAAAAAAACACAACAGTACTTACTGCCAACTGAATGAGGATTTATAATTTAATTTTGGGTTGAATTATAGCATTTATTAAACTAGATTTAAAAGTTTGGAGCACTAATTCAAGATAGGGTGTTTAGCATTAAATACTCTAAGATATGGTTAAAAAAAAAAGAACTTCTAGTAAACCCAGAAGGCACCTTGAAAATGGCAAAATAAGCTTTTAACATTCAGTGGAGATACCATCCTAATGTAATATTGCTAAAGTTTAATAAACATCCATTGTTTTTACCTGAATTAATAAATAGAATTATACCATTCTGGGATGAATCTAAACAGACCTTACATAGGTTAAGATCAAGAAATCCTATCCCATAAAGAAAACATTTCTTTTTCATAAAAATTAATAAATAAGCAGAATTCATTGAAAGAAATAGTTCTAAAACAAAAATAAGAGATTGTTATTTTGTCCCCAAACTTTCAAACTGTAAAAATTGAGGCTCAGACCAAGGCAAAGTCAGTTATCCATCATGGAAATTAGTTCAAAATTCGATGGTTACAGAGTAAAGGAACAAAAATGGGAGTTTAAAGCCAGATTTAAATAAAATACTGTACATTAAGCATAGTACTTGGTACATAGCAGTCACTCAATAAATGGATTTAGCATAAAAGTAGCAGTGCCATTTTTACTGGTTGATATAGAATTAATGATCTTTAAGGTTACCGGCCTCCCTTTTCGATGCTTGCGAAATCACCAAACAATATGTAGATTATAATATACTGAATTTTCCCATGTACAATGAACACTTTTTTGCCCAAATTTGTGAGGGGAAAAATAAGGATGTGCATTACACATGGGTAGCACTAATTCAGCATCTACTATATGCAGAATTTTAAATTCTTTTATTTATGCTTATGAGTTAAAAGTGTAACTCTAGAAATCAATACTGATATCCGTAAGCAAATTAATACCCTGGAATACGATAATCGGTTTTGTTGAACTTAATACAAACTTGCAAGGACCAAGAGTTCTTGGCCTTCTATGATGCATAAATATAAATTTGTTACCGGTACATAAAATTTCTTGTACCTTGTATCTGTTCTTGTGTTTTGTAATTATTTGTTACATAAAATTTCTTGCACCATAATATATTAAAAAACAAATGCTATACATCTGAAACTAAAAAAACAAAAAAACAAAAAAACCCCAAATGTTAAAATTCCTTTATAATACAAAAGACAAATACCTAAATGTAAACAAACAAAATTTTTAATTAAAAAATTAAAACGAAAGATTTTTTTCCCCTGAAAGTTTGGGCAAAAAACATGAGTGCACATTATACATGGGAATGCATTATACATGGCATAATACAGTATTTGACCACTAGGGCCTGACTAGACAATGAGTTCAGAACGGATGAATTTTCATAGCGGAGAAAAAATAATACAAGTAAAAACTACATTTGTACGTCAAATGAACATTTAAATGAGGAAAAGAGATGTTTTGATAATACCCTTAGAAAGCCCTTTTCTGAGGCAAAAAAAATAAGGAGCAAAGACATGGTAAAGTTTTCTAAAAGTAATCTACCTTTTGTAATAAGATACCAAAGATACCTCTTTTCAGATACCTAAGAAATCCCATATGTTAATATATTCTTTAAATATAAAAATCCAAATTAAAAACTAATTCTTAATAGAAAGCTTTTGTTAAAAGTAACATTTTGAAATGCTGTCAGTAACTATCATAAATATTTGAAAAGTTAATATTTTAATCTTCAACTATAGCACAGAAAACACTTTTAGTGACAGACAGTGCTTCATTAATGGAGTTCTGTGTGTCTAATTGCTTTAGGCACAGTGAGCTGCATTATTTTGACACATGACATGCAATTAGTACATGGTCACACGGCTAACGGGAGATTTTACACCTTTTTCCCTTCTATATTCAGAGTGAATAATTAGCATATTTTTTCTGCTTAGAATAATAATCAGAGCCTTAGATCCAGAAATTGCCTAATGAGGTAAAATTCCAGTTGTTGACATTAATACATGTGACACATTTTTTCAGTTGTTAAAGTAAACCTTGTGCTACCACTTCATTTACCCTTTCCAAAGTGCCCTTTTGAGTCAAGAGGTATGTTGTTCTTAGAATAAAATAGTTGAAAAGACAGATCCCAGTAGATGTTTTATACCATTATTTCAGTGCTCTTCACACAGTAGGTACCAAATCAAGACTGCTGACAAATTTTAAAATGGCACCTATTTATTTCTTCTGTTGTCATTAAATGATCATCAGCATTCAAAATAGAAATAAACTATGAAGCCACTATATGTTACTTTGGACAGTTCTTAGAATAAAAATGTTCATTATTTTACAACACCAAACTAGATGCAAACAGTTGAAGTTTTCATGAAAATGCTCTTCATTTTATTTAAAAACATTTAACAGTAATGGGAAAGTCATTCAATATTTCCCTAGAACAGAGGCAGATTTTTGTGATGATAACAAAGATTAAGTTTCAGGGTCCATCAATTAATTGGTCCCATCCAAGGCAAACATTGTATTCCTATAATTTTATCTTTAGAATTTTGTATACTTCTAAAGAGTGCTACACCCTCATCGTACATGTTTCAGGCCCCACAAAACTTGGATCTGCCTCTGGTAAAAATCATCATGCCACATAAATATAAGCTCTTGGCTCACTCAAAGGGAATTATTTCTCGTTTGAAAGTACTGTCCTTTTTTTTTTTTTCTTTTTGGGGAAAATCACAGTGACTTCGAGGTCTATCAACCACGTTATTAATTATTCAATGTACCAGACTTTACAACTGTACAGTCTCAACACATGCAAAATTCAAAGCATTATACTCTCAAGATCCATCCATGTTGTCACAAATGCTCCTATATCATCTTTCCTTAACGCCGAATAGTATTCCATTGTGTATATATACCACAACTTCTTTATCCATTCATCTATCGAAGGACATTTTGGTTGTTTCCAAAGCATTAACATTTACTTGTCCCCTTCACTTTTATTTAATGATCCTGTGAAATTATTGAGCATTCACAAATTTAACTCAAGGATCAAAATATGAACTTGATATTACAAAATGTGATGTATGTTCCATGGGAGATGTCCACTGAAGACAAAGACTAAAAACAAAGACAGTGCCATCAATAAATAGGGTAGAAGAACAAACTAAAGAGGCGCTGATCAGTCTTTAGTTTCTTCTGTAAAGTAAATTCGTGTGGGCCAACATGTTTTCAAGATGCACTTACAGAAATTGGAAAGAATTTCACAATTGACTATCAACTGATGTGAGTTTTAAAAAATCTTGGTGATGCAAGGAACTTCTAATTTTTAAACATTTACTATTAATATATGAGAGAATATACAAAGTCAATAATCCTTGGGTTATTATTGTTATTATGACCTGCAGTGAGTGACTTACTATTTTTCCTATTAATACACGCATAAAACACCAGGGGAAAATTCCATCACACAATCTCGAAAATATCTTTGACAACTTATTTTGTACCAGATTGTCTGTGAAATATGAAAAATAATATGCAGCTATCATATTACTATGACTGCCAATCAAATTATTAAAATCATAAAGGTGAATTTTTAGTTTCTAAAGTAGCCATATCAATGTTTGAATTGGTATTCACAGAATACCTTTGGAATATCTATGCTTTTTCTAACAAAATGAAAATATCATTATGTCAGAGGGAGAAACAGGTATAAGAATGACCCAATGTTGGGAAGTTACATTGGTGTGTGTTAACAATAAGTAAAGCAAATTTCAAAGGAAAGTAGCACAAAGTATATGACTCACCGGCAAAAGTAAATTATAACAGCAAGGTACATACACTCAATATTAGGAAATCTATTGGTATAATACACACTAATAATAGACATCATTAACTGAGCATATGTTATATCCATATGCTTTACATAATTTACCTTTAATATTCATTGCACCATGTTAGATGCACTTAATTGATCCCATTTGAGAGATAAATGAACTGTGGTGATTTTGTACTGTTCTAACTTAACCCAGCTGGGGATACATTTACCAGAATTCCCTTCCCTTTGTGGGTGCAGGTTAGACCTGGTCACAGAAGCAGTTTGCATAATATTAGGGAGACCAGCAGCCCCGCAGCTTAAAGGTCGGTATAGGGTACCAGGTACCATCGAGGCTCACACAGAGCGCTGCCGACCTGCTTGCTGCCTCACCTTGTGGCTCCTCCAGCTCCCGCTATTTCTCATCCTTTGGCTCTCTGAGTCCTAGCCAGGTGCCTGCATGTCTTGTGACGAAGGGCACCAACTTCCTCTGCAAGTCACTCACATCATCAAAGTTGAAAGCAGGTCCCAGTGTGCTCACACGTTCCAATGTGACCCTGCTTTCCTTGCTTCACATTGACTGCCAGCCCTGCTGACCTGTAACACCTTCAGGCCTGTCCTCCCAATGCACAGGGTTCTTTCCTAGCTCTCACAACTATCTCAGCCTTATGACAAATCACAAAGTTTCCGTAGACTCATACTTCCCTAATCAAACCACTACTGATCCAGAAAGCTAAGCTTCAGAAAGAAAAGCAGGACTCTCTGGTTTCCAATTTTTAAGATCAGGCTACATAAAACACAATGTTTATATTCCCTCCCTTTAACTATACACAAGAACTTGACGTAGGGGCCTTGCCCATGAGAACAGATTATTAGTCATAATTTCTCTTTGACCCTCCTATATGGCAGGGCAAACTTCTGCTTTTCTTATCATTCTGCAGTGACACTTTGAAGCCCCCAAGGCACCTAACTCATCCCCAGCTCAGGATGTCTTACATACCCAAGTTTCTTTTCTGTCGCTGAACCTCTCAAGTATGTGGGGTCTCTGGCTCTCTCATGTATGTGGGGTACCTATACATACATATGTATTAAATTTGGGTATTTTCTCTTGCAAAAACAAAACAAAACTTACAAAGAGGCATAAAAGAATATATCCTAAGTAATATAAAAATATTATTCCAGCCTGCAGTAAAATACTAGAGGTAGTCATAAAAACTGAAATCAAAATTGGAAATGTCTTCAATCTTTGCCTTTAGTTAGTATTGTCCCAAAAGCACTAACTAGTGCAAGTACATATGAGGGTTATGAATCTTGATAATGAAGAGAAAAAAATAACTATTTATATGATCTCATTGTGTAAGCAGAAAGTCTATAGGACTCAAGTGAAAAAACTAACAGAATTCACTTTTCTAGCTAAGTGGTTGAAAAATTTATTATTCTAATAAGTGACAGAGGAAACTCTGAGGTAGCTCTGTCTGACTTTACAATGCTCTGACAACTCTGGAATAATTTTAGCAACATATATGTATGCTGTACATGTGTATCTGACATTATGCGCATTATACAACATTTACATATTTCACATATTTTTTAATGTAAGGAGGTATTTGATGCTATAAAGAGGTACAACATACTCTATAAAGGGAAAGGTAAATATTAAATTTTTAAAAAGATCAAATTCTCTCCAGAGTAACTTAGTTTATTGTGTTATCAATAAACATTGTAATGGCGCTTTTCGAACTTGAAAATTTCACTTTTATTCCTGTCTAAGAAAAAAAGACAAGAGTATCAAAGACAATTATGAAAAATGGTAATGCTACATGCCTAGCCCTACTAGATTTTAAAATACTTCACTAAATTACAATAAGGAAACAGTGTGGCATGGACAGATATACACACATATACACAGATCAAAGAAATAAAAATAATCAAGATCACCCTACCTTTTCCTTAATAAAAGGAAAAAGAACAGTACACTAGGGAATTTTCTTTTAGTAAATATTAGAATAACTGACGAAGAACACTGAACAAAAAAAATCAATTTGTACTTTACCTTACTTCAAAAGCCAAAACAAATTAAATCACTTCTACATTAAAGCACTTTATAGCTATTAATATATGTAGACAATCAAACTATTAAAAATAACAAAAATAGAAGAGAATATTTATGAAACTCCTGTAAAGGAAAGAACTTGCTGAACTTAGAAACAACGGAAGAAATTGCATAGGGAAAAAGTGACAGGTATTACACTAAAAACTGTATTGTTTATATTTTCTTTGGTAGAAATAAAATGAATAATATGCATATTATAGACTAGTGCAAATATTTACAACAATTATAGATAGAAATAGGGTTACTTTTATTACAAAAATCACCCAAATATTCATAAGCAATTATTAAAAGCCCATAATTAAATAGGCAAAGAATATGATCACATAATTCACAAAAAAGAATTACAATTAGTAAATAAATATGATGCAAATGTTAACTCTCACTGGCAATCCAATAAATGCATTCTATTCCTACAATGTTTTAGTCTTCTCAATAAAACTTGTCTCTTTCACTATCATCTAGAACATGGAATTCTTTATCTTTCTTAAAAACAAAATTAGAAGAAAATTAACACTCCCCTCTCTAAACAATAATGAGCGTGCATTTCCACTTATCAAATGAGCCATGTCAGCAATGTATTTTAATATTTTGATCAAATAATCCTAATTCCAGAAATATGTCATTAACAAAATCCCAAATGCTGAAAACCTCTGTATAAAGATGGTCATTTCAGCAATATTTATGATACCAAAATACACTTAAATATTCAATTAATCATGATACACTTGATACATCAAATACACTTTATGAAATAGTATGTAATTATTGAACAAGGTGGCTATGAAGATAGCCACATGAAAAATATTTTGGCCATGTTTATTTTAAATAGCAAGATAAAACATATTAATATAGTATTATTATAAATGAAATACAGCTCTTTGGAGTTAAAAAACAGCATGGAAAAACAAAGAAGGCCAGAAGGAAATACATCAAAATATCAACATGAAGAAAGAAAAAACAACAATAAGTAATTAACTTATAATGTTCTGTAAGTGTTTTGTGTATCGTATTACTCGTATATGCAGTAGATCAAAGGAATGCTACAATCCTTTATGAAGATTCTATTCAGGCTTAGAATTTGATAAAATTAATCTAGCATTTTCCATAGATACATAATTCTTTTTTGTGGGTATTTTGTGGACCACTAAATTCTACATATTTTAATGTTGGACATAAACTTAGCAAATTATTCCTGATTGTGTAGCTGAGCAGCTTGTTTTCTTTTCCTCCCAAGTATTCCATTTCCGATTCTTATGCTACAATGAAGTACTTACTCAAAAATTGTTCTACTATATATTGAAAATCATGTTTTGAATTATAGTCACTTTATTATTATTTCACCTGTTCCTCCTCATTGTGAAATGTTAGAAAATGGTTAGAATAGATACATAATCAGAACATAAGAAAAACTGTGTAATATCTATGAATAAAAGAAGAATTATTTCTACCTCCTCTCTGAACCATGTTATACAAAAACAGGTATTCATTAATTTAGTGGCTTTCAAGTCTGTTTTCTTGCCTCTCTTACTCTCTTTGCTTATAATACTTTAGACAAGTTATTTTCCCTAATTTAAATATTTGAAATAGCACAATTTCAAAGGCTCTTTCATATTTTAATAAATTTTATTCCTAACATAAAACTGTAAAACAATTATCTGAAAATTTAGATTCCACTCTACTACTATTTTGACTATCCAGGGATCAACAACTGCCACATTTACAATTTTTAATTGAATGAATTAAGCTATTTAGAATACAGAGATTGCTGAATCTCATCTTGTGTAATTTAAATTTATTTTAACATTATTCTAATTATTTTTATTTCTGTTATTCACTTAGATATTACCCAAAGAGTAAACTGTTCTCATATTAAGCTGTGTGATTGAGCATATAATTTGGATTGTCTTGAACATCTTCCAAGAAAGGAAAAAAAAACTAGTTTTAATTTTTATTCAATGCTCTGTTAGTTTTGCAACAACATACTCAGATTATAAAGACGACTCAATTCTGAATATGCATTCATTTCAATATCATGTCTACAAAGCACCTACTTCATGAAACCTACTCAACAGAGATAACTTCCCAGGCTAACAGAAATAGAGCTTTTCGTCACTGTAAATACGCAATGCACTCTATTTGAATGTCATATGTAAAGGAGGCAAAGCCATTTTATTATACCTATTTGAAAGGATCCCAAAGGTCTCAGAAAATGCATGGCTAAAACCCTAAACTCCTAAATAAATGTTCATCTTGCAAAACTATGCCATTTGTTCTTAGTTTTTCTGAGCCTTCACTCATTCAATGCTTTGCTTTTGGGGGAATAAAATCAGGAGAGCGATTAAAACATTTCACTCTCTACCCTATCTCTTTTGCTTTATGCCAGGCCTAGTGAAAAGGGCTTCTGATGAACTCATTTTATATTTTACCATCATCTGTCAGCCATGACCTCTGCTGGCTTCTAAGACATCTCATTATGCTCTCTTTCTTTTGTCTCAATGATTGTTTTCTCTTAGTCTCCTTTGTTGATTTCTGGCCCCCTGCTCAATCTCTGAATAGTTGAGCATTTCTAAATTTCCAACCCTTCTCTTCTCATCAGCTCACTTTTCCTAGATACACTTACCCCTTTTCCATGGCTTTATGTGGTTACAGGCCAATGACTCCCTAATCCATACCTCCCACCCCAAACTTGCACCAAAACTCCACAGTCATTCATTCAACTATGTTTATGACATTGTTGCATAATTGTCTTATAGCCATCTTAACATGGTCAAATTTAACATGGCCAATAAACAATTTTTGTAATCCAGCTCTCTAGAAAACTGGATCCTTCCTCCAGAATCCCCATCTCAGTTAGATGGCAGCCCCATCTACCCAGCTTCTTAAACCAACAATTTTGACTTTATCCTTTAATGTACACAACTTCTTTGTCCATCTTACACCCATCAACAAACATACCTTAACTAGTCTATTCACTCTGCCTTCACTGTTACCACCACAGTGTCTCACATGGACGACTGCCATCACCTGCTAACTGGTCTCATTGTTTCCATGCTTGCCCCGTACAGTCCATTTCCCAAACAGCAGGTATTCACCATTTTAGAACTTAGATTGTGTTACTCCTGTGCTTTAAACCTTCTGCTTACTTCCCACTGCACTTAAAATAAATCTACTCCTCTTATACTAAACTGCAAAGCTCTATATAATAGACTCCTTGTTTACTTCATCTTTCTTGTCTCCATCTTATTTCCGTCTTAATGGCATTCTCCCAATTAATTGAGCACACTGGGTTGTTACTATCTTAGGACCTTTTTGTAAAATGATTCCTCTACCTTGACTGTTCTTCACCATGATCTTCAACGTCTGGCTTTTTTTCATCATTCAAATCCTACACCACAAGAAAATAAGAATTAAAAAAATTATAGATAAACCAAGTGCATGATTGCTAAGGGGTTACAGGGAACACTATGCTAGAAAATTTCATGGAGACATGTGTTCTTACTATAATAAGTGGGATGGTCTATCCAACTAATCATCCAATCTAAAATAGCCAACTAATTTTTATAACATCATCTTATATTATTTCTCAGAGGAGAATCTGTCAACAGCTGTTTTTTTCCCATTTATTTATTTTATCTCTAACCTGAAGGAGACTATAAGCTCCATTAAAATATTTTCAGCTATGCTTACCACTGTATTATCAGCATACAGCACATAATAGGCTTCAAAAAATAGTTGAATAAACAAGTTGAATTCTCCTAAAAATTTCTCTGAAATTTCCACATCTTTGAGTCCTCCACTATTTTCCATCACCTTCCTTCCAGATGCAATGTAAGTTATTTACAAAGATAGATTTGCAAAGTCACTATACCAACATCAAATATTGTTTAAAAAAAACAAGAAAAAAACCACACCAAATAACTAGATCCAAATAGTATAATTTGGCCAGAAAGAGCTGACCTGAAAATATCCCAAAGTCTTAAATCATATTTACTACCCTATTAAAGAGGAATTGATACTTTAAAAAATATACAAATTCTTATATTGCAGTAAATAGACTGCTAGCCACAGGAGGAGCCAGTTTAAGAAAATAGAGAACTATTTTGGCCCAATGTCTTGTTGTGTAAACTTTATTTTGGTACTTTATTTTATCTAGTTTCTAAATCATTAAAATGTGACAAAAGAGTTGAAGAAAGAGATGACCACATAGTACATAATATAAAACTATTAACACATTAGACATAATGAGATAATGATTGTAAACTTAATTTTCTTAGAAGTAAAAAGCCCTACAAAGTACTGTATAATTTTAATAGTGAGAAATTTACAACTATGGATATTAAATGAGACTCTTCCTCTTATAACAGAGTTTCAGGAAAAATCCAGATCTCAAAATAATGAGTGCTAAATACTCCACATCCAATAAGGAGGTGTGACCATCATTGCAAAACGTGGCAAGCGTTGGCTCAAATGATTGTCTCAGCATCAATTTATCACTAATATCTATGCTTTAAGAAAAGGGGAAACCCAGAAAAATAATAACAAGTGTTGGAGAGGCTGTGGAAAAAAAGGAACTCTCGTACACTGTTGGTGGGAATGTAGATTGGTGCAGCCACTATGGAAGGCAGTGTGGAGGTTCCTCAAAAAACTAAGAATAGAATTACCATATGAACCAGCAATCCCTCTCCTGGTATCTACCCCCCAAAAATCTAAAAACATTTATCCGTAAAGATGTATGTACTCTGATGTTCACTGGAGCTTTGTTTACGGTGACCAAGACATGGAAATAACCAAAGTGTCCTTCTGTAGACAATTGGAAAAGAAGATGTGGTATATATACACAATGGAGTATTACTCTGCCATAAGAAAAGATGAAATACTGTCATTTGCAACAACATGGATGGATTTTGAGATTGTTATGCTAAGCGAAATACGTCAGAAAAAGTTGAGAACCATATAATTTCACTCATATGTGGGATACAAAGCTGAAAGCAACAAAGGAACAAGACAAACAAACAGAAACTCATAGACACAGACAACAGTTTAGTGGATACCAGAGGATAAGGGGTGGGGAGATGGTAGAAGTGGGTAAATGGTATCAAATATATGGTGATGGAAGGAGAACTGACTCTGGGTGGTGAGCACACAATGTGGTATATAGATGATGCGTTATAGAATTGTACACCTGATAAATTTTAATTAAAAAAAGAATTAGACACTTGAAACCTATGTAATTTGACTAACCATTGTTTCCCCAATAAATTTAATTTAAAAAAAGAAAAGAAAAGGGGAGACCCTGAATAGCCTCAGCAATGTTGAGAAAAAAGAATAAGGTTGGAGGTATAACAATATCTGATATTAAACTAGACTATGAGGTTATAGTAATCAAAAGAGCAAGATACTGGCATAAAAACATAAACATAGGTAAACAGAACAGATTAGAGAGCTCAGAAATAAACTCATACCTATATGGTCAATTAATCAATGACAAAGGAGGAAGGAATACATAATGCGCTAAAGACAGTCTATTCAATAACATTTAGTTGGAAAAACTGTCAGATACATGCAAAAAATAAAACTAGACCACCTTCTTACTCTACAGGAATAAACTCAAAATAGATTAAAGACTTAAATATAAGACCTGAAACCATAAAACTCCTAAAAGAAAACATAGGCAATAAAACTCTCTGACATTGTTCATAGTACTATTTTTTTATGATATATCTTCTCAGACAAAGGAAACAAAAGAAAAATTAAATAAATGGGACTACATCAAACTCAAAATATTTTGCACAGGAAAGGAAACCATTAAGAAAAAAAAAATCCTTGAAAAAACAACCTACTTAATGGGAGAAGATATCCACCAATGATACATCTGATAAGGGGTTAATATCCATAATTTATGAAGAATTTACTCAACTCAACACCAAAAAAACTAACAATCCAGTTAACAAATGAGTAGAGGACCTGAATAGACATTTCTCCAAAGAGGACATACATATGGCCAATAGACATATTGGCCAATAGATCTGTGTCACTAATCATCAGAGAATTGAAAATTAAAACCACAGTGAGATATCACCTCACACATGTCAGAATGGCCATGACCAATAATCAACAAACTACAAGCGTTGGTGAGGTTGTGGAAAAAAGGAAACCCTTGTGCACTGTTGAAGGGACTGCAAATTGATACTGCCACTATGGAAAACAGCTTGGAGGTCCCTCAAACAATTAAAAACAGAACTATCTTATGACCCAGCAATTTCACTTCTGGGTATTTATCCGAAGAAATCCAAAACACTACTTTGAGAAGATATGTGCACCCCTATGTTCATTGCAGCATTATTTACAATAGCCAGGATATGGAAGCAATCCAACTGTCCATCAATAGACAACTGGATGAAGAAGTAGTATGTGTATACAATGGGATAATAATTAATCATAAAAAGAATGAAATCTTACCATTTGTGACAACATGGATGGACCTGGAAGCTATTATGCTAAGTGAGATAAGTCAAACAGAGAAAGACTAATACCATGTCATCTCACTTATGTGGAATCTAAAGAACAAAATAAATGAACAAAGAAAACAGAAACAGACTCACAGACACAGAGAACAAACTGATGTTTGTGGAATGTGGGGAGGGTTGGGGGCCTGGGTGAAAAAGGGTGAAGGAATTAAGAAGTACAAATCGGTGGTTAAAAATAGTCAAGGAGATGTAAAGTACAGCATAGAGAATATAGTCAATTATGTGGTAACAACGATATATAGTGCCAGGTGGGTACTAGACTAATCCGGAGGGATCACTTTGTAAATTATATAAATGTCTAACCACTATGCTCTACACCTGAAACTAATATAAAATAATGTTGAATGTCAACTTTAATTAAAAATTTAAAAATAAGTAAAATAAGAAAAAAAAAGGGAAATTTATCAAAGTATAAAATTGGAGAACAAGATAATCTGAAGAACCTTTCCTCTAATGACAACTGGAAAGGTAAGACAAAGTATGAGAAAATAAGAACTCCTTGAAAATATAAAATACCAAAAGACTGAAGAATTAGGCTAGGTTCTAGGGAAGGCAGAAGCTCGGAGAAGTGAGCTTCTCCAGACAATACTATCAATTTGGGATTATGCTCCATAATTTTAGTGATTTCTGTCGGTGTCCCTAATGGCTGAGATACTAAACTCTACTTTTGACGGCTTCTATGGACTAGAAAGAAAAAGGCTGATGTTCAGGTCCCACAGGGAGGTAGATTTGGTGACCCAGAAGTAAACAGAACAGGCTATAACCACGTTTCTCCAAAAACAAGATTGAGTCTTATATTAATTTTTGCACCAAAAGATACGTTAGGGTTTATGTTCGGGGGATGTCATCCTGCAAAATCATGCTAGGGCTTATTTTCCGGTTAGGTCTTATTTTTCAAGGAAACACGGGAAGTAGAAAGACCATTATAGGAAATGAGGCTCAGCTGAATCAGCTCCATTTCTGAACTTGGATTAATGTAATCCCATACTGATTGTGCTACCAGGAGCCTGACAAGCAAACCAAAGTCCCCACTGTAAAAAGGTAACATTATCTTAGGCTTTGAATTATTTTCACAAACAATTCTGCAAATACAAGGAATAGCACATTAAAACAAACAAATACACAAAGAGACAATTGAATAAAGCCAGCAAAAACAATAGATAATAGAAACATACCCAAGTGGAATACAAAATTGGACTTACCTTACATAAAATTGATAAGAGCTCTATTTACTATGTTCAGTGACGTAAAAGAAAAGGTCAAGAATTTAGTTAGCTACTTCAAAATACAGAAAAGTATGAAATGGAAATTCTGAAACAGAAAAATATAAAAATGCAATAAGCAAATAAAAAACTCAACAGATAGGGGCCAGCCCAGTGGCTCAGGCGGTTAGAGCTCCATGCTCCTAAATTCAAAGGCTGCCGGTTCAATTCCCACATGGGCCAGTGGGCTCTCAACCCCAAGGTTGCCGGTTCAACTCCTTGAGTCCCGCAAGGGATGGTGGGCTCCGCCCCCTGCAACTAAGATTGAACAGGACACCTTGAGCTGAGCTGCCGCTGAGCTCCCGATTGGAGCTAATGTAGTACTACAAGGAAATTTATTTAAAAAAAAAAAAGAAGAAAGAAAAAAAAAGAACTCAACAGATAAATTAACACCAGAAAAGATATAGTTGATAAAACAATACAAGTCAGGAGGAGGAAATTCCAAAGTCTGTACATGGTCCTTTAAGACAATAAAAGTGTCAGTTAATATTAGAGTTTTATAAGTCAATAATGCATGCTGTAATATCCAGAGAAAGCACTAATAAAATATTGAACATACAGTATAATTTCAAGCAAATATAAGCAAAATGGGACTAAGACAAAAATCTCAAATAATCTTAAAAGAAACCCAGTAAATGTGAAGCAAATAGAAAATAAAATAATAGAGCTAAACTCAAACGTGTCAGTACATACGCTAAACGGAAATACACTAAGGCTCCATTTAAGAGACAAAGAATGTCAGGCTGAATTTAAAATAAACTGTATAGATAAATAAAAGACATCTAAAGTATACAAATATAAAATATGTGTGATTGTTCTATCAATTACTAAAAGAGCTTTGTTAAAGACTCCCACTATAATTGTGAATTTGTCTATTTCATCTTGTAATTCTGTTAGTTTTGCTTTATCTATTTTGGCATTATGTTATTATATGCATACAAATTTGCAAATTTTAATCTCTGGCATAGTACTTCTTTCTATCTCTAGTAATTGTTTTGTTTTAAAATCTACTTAATTTGACTTAACTGTTACAGATACATATCTTTTAAATTGTATAAGAAATACATAGTGATTATTTAAAAACTCACAGGACACGTGTTTATAATGTAATTCAGCTTTTAAAGCTTTGCTGTGCTTCTTTGCACAGCAAAGTACAACTTATGGGTGACCTCAATATTTGTGCCAGTTCCAATAGAAAATTAGGGATGCCTTTTTCCAGCTCTCTCCTGACAGGGTCTTCTACTACACTCTCCACTTCTCAGGAGTCCCTTTTCCCAGTTCCTCTGACCAGAAATATTGAATTCCTTCAGTTTTGTCTTTCTGCCTTCTTGTACAGTTTCAAGCAACTGGGATGCAGTGACAAGGAAATAAAAGAGGGAAACAATAATGGGAATTACCCCATGTTCTTCTGTGACAGGAACACCTTTTCCCAGTTTCTCTGTCTAAGATCTTCTCTCAGGGTCTCAGATACCTGTGCCACTCTGCATTTGGAGCTGGTTTGGGGGCAAGGCAAGGAGAATAAAAAGAAGGAAAAAAAAAGAGGGAATAAAAAGAAGAAAAAAAACAGAAAGAAGAATAAAAAGAAGAAAAAAAAGATGTCCTATATAGGACATCTTACAAAGGAAATATATCAAAAGTCAACAAGGTGTGAATCAATATTACATTGTCTGCACAATGTTGATCAATTTATATTCATGAGTAAATGGAATGTTTTCAAATTTCTGGTGGCTCTCACCAGTGCTATATACTCCCATTTTGTCTCCATGAATAGTCATCCTCTACTATCTTCCTGGAGAGCTTGAGTCAATGATAATGAATGAATGAAGGAGAAGGAGAAGGAGAAAAAAATCAAAAGAGGAAATCTTCAATAATAACAAAACCTCAAAGTTGCTTGTACATGCATATTCACAGTGGATATGTGGAGATTATATGAAATTAATATACACAAAAGGACTGTGGAGCTACTATTTATTTCTGACATTATGCTTGGCAATTTAGAGATGGAGACTAGTAATATTTTTCAGAAGACAGTTATGAGCAATAACAAAAGCCCGTCAGCAATTGGATAACTTTTTGCTTCTGCCTACCAAGAAGATATCATCTTTACCTATGAGTCAAAGGGTCTTTTATTCAAATTCATTCAAGATATACCTATCTCTTCCAATAGATTGGAAATTTGTCTATAGCAAATGTACGTTCATGAGAGTAATAGAGGTACATTTTTATTTTATATCTCTATCATTATGGGGTGGCTTCTTTAAAGAGGACATAATTATTTCTGTACCCTTCATAATTTAAATCAAAGTATCATAAGTTTTCAAGAGACCTCAGAGGTCTTTTAAATATTTGAGAGTTGAGTATATTGACTTCTTTTGATTATCGAAAAGCTCATCTGGGAGCCATGGCTCCAATTTGTCTATTACTATTGGTAAGATAAGGTGATGCTAAACTATTACACCCTGAAGAAGAAAATAATGAAATGTCTTGAATATTTTTAGTTTCATATCCCTGTCAATGCATTTTGGAATTACATTATTCTATTCTTGGAAAATGTGAAGGTTCTGATAAGCAAAACTCTCCTTGACAAATGTATAGTTACAATGAGGCAATGATATTGAAATTTGACGGCAAGATATACTACATTCCTTTAAGCCAAAGCAATAGATTGCAAAAGTACACTGATTGTGTTATGATAACTGAATCTACCACAGCATTGCTAAGTTATTATCAGGAAGACAAATATTTAAAAGATAATAAAAAATTAAAAATAAATTTAGCCATACTACTGGGTGTATTGTAAAGTAAGAGAACACTTAGTTCCGTTATTTGCTTAGTGTGTCTTGGGTGGGTGATAATTTCTGCTGGCATTAAAAAACCATGATTAAATTTTCTAAAGCCAGAAACATTACAATGTTCTAAAAGTATGCTACCTAACTACATGTGTTTTTTAAGCCCTTGAAATGTGGCTAGTCCAAACTGAGAAATGCTGTAAGTTTAAAATACATACCAGATCTCAAAGACTTAGTTTGAAATAAAGAATGTAAAATGGCTCATTAATAATTTTTAAACTGATTCTATGTTGAAATGATAATATTTTGGACATATTGAATTAAATAAACTACATTATTAAAATGAATTCCATTTCTTATTACATTTTACAGTGTGACTTAAATTTAAAAATACTTACATGGCTCACATTTGTGGGTCACATTATATTTCTATTCGACAGTGCTGTCACAAATCTTAGATTATAACAATATCAAGATAGTTGGATAGACCATCCCACTTATTATAGTAAGAACACATGTCTCCATGAAATTTTCTAGCATAGTGTTCCCTGTAACCCCTTAGCAATCATGCACTTGGTTTATCTATAATTTTTTTAATTCTTATTTTCTTGTGGTGTAGGCCTTATGATATCTGGTATACATGTGTGGGGATTGCGACTACTTATTTTCATTTTTCATGTATGTTTTTATAGAATATTTTTCAAGGAACAAATTAACAACTTCCTTTAGTCATACCATTTCTAGGAAGACTCTACCTTAATGGACACTAAATAGATGATGTTGCTTGGCATATTTGACTAGTCAGATTAGTTAGAAAACTACTGAACTAATCATAGCTAAAGAGAGGCTTACCAATTCAATCTCAAATTTTTTTTTTACATAATCTCTTTTAAATCAATCACAGGGAAAACACAAGTAGTACCACTATTCTTAGAACCATAGAAATACATTATTTCTGGATTTCTTAAATTAATTTATTCAATATTTGTCTACTTAGTTCCTGTTACATATCTAACATGGGAGTACAAGGATTAATAAAACATTATTCTTATATTTAGATTACTTCCAGCCTAGATGAGGAAACTGACAAATGTTCAAAAGCATCTGTCCTATGACTGAACCATGTGCAAGTTATAGTGATGGGAAAGCTATCAGACCTACCTGGCTTTATGGCAGAATTTAGGATTTAGCTGAGGCTATAAAAGGTGAGTTGGTGTTTGCATATACAATTGCACTGGTCAGGTGGAAGTGGGGATGGTTCTAGGGTAATCCACAAAGAGAATGAAATAGAAATGGCAGCACTGAGGCATAAAAGAACAAGTAATTTCATATTTTAGAGTTCGGGAATGATGAGTTGGATGAGGCAACAGGGTCAGGTAATTCACTTATTCAGTCTACTCAAGTAACCCTTACTAAGGAAATTTAGTGCATGTCTTAGGAGCTCTAAGTCTAGCTTTTAATTGCTTGGGTTCAAATTCTTTACCACTGCCTAATCATGTGATCTTGGATTAAACAAAAATTTAACATCTTTATGCGTCAGTTTGCTTACATACACACTGGGAAAAATAATGATAATAGCAATTACAACTTACAGACTTTTTACAAGAACTGAATGAAATAATCCACTTAAAATGCTTAGCACTGTCAATGCTCTCCCAAGACTATGAGGAAATTACTTGTAGTTGAACAAGTTGGGTTTATTATTCATTACAGTAAAACAGAACAAATGACATGGGGAGCCACGAGTATCTCAGCAAGAAGCATTAGAGAAGATCTATTACAAAATTGGGGCGTTGGTTGGGTGATTTGGGGAGGATCCAAGAAAAGAGGGGTTTGTTCTATATTAGGCGCTTCAGAAAGAGGAGAGGGGATTCTATAATTGGGTCTTTCAGTAAATCCTTATCTAAGAGAAGGTAGAGTAGAGCAAGGCTGAAGGCTACAATTAGTAAAGAAGTAGCAGGAACTCATGGTATTAACCAGGAGAGAGGAGTGTTTGCTACTTTACACAGTAATCTTATTTTTCTCTGTGCTTAGCTAAAGTTATGAAGTAGACTTTTTTGTCTCAGAGTCTGAGAGTGAACATGTCTCATGTTAATGAGACTATTTATGTCCAACAGAAGAATAACATGGCCGAGCAATAAGTATCAGACCTGTCCTAGGGGTCAGGAGCTGCTTTTGTTATTTCTCCACACTGTGCCTAATACATAGTAAGCATTCAATAAATACTTGAAGTTACTTTCAGATGCCAAGTGGAGATGTCAAATAAATAGAGAGTTTAGACTGTGCACTGAAGAACTCTTATCATCAAATGACCAGGTAAAAGAGAAACAGCCTGCAACGGAAAATAAAAAAAAATCATCAGAGAGATGTAAGGAAAACAAGGAGAGTGTGATGTCACAGAAGCTGAAGGAAGGGAATAATTCACTGAAGAAAAAAAGTGGTGAACAGCTATCAGATCTACTCTAAGTCAAGGAAGATGAGTTCTGAACACCTGAATTAGAAAAAGGGAAGGCTGGCATTCTGAAAGAGAGAGAGAGAGAGAGAGAGAGAGAGAGAGAGAGAGAGAGAGAGAGAGAGAGAGAGAGAGAGAGAGAGAATGTTGACATTGATGACAGTTCCCTTAAAATATGTGCCCCCCATCCCTCAGACAACGCAAGCAAAGTAGAGCATAATTAAGGAAGGCATATTTCCTAAAAGTGGCCTAAGATCTATGGCTATTTTTTGTGGCCAGATCACATTAACTATCAGTCTGACTTTTATGTACAACCTTTTACTTATCCACATGGCATAATTGATTTGAATATCCTTTGGGGTTAGACAGACCAGATTTTGAATTCTAGCTCTGTCCTTCTAGGTGTGAGAACACAGGACACAGAATATTTATCGAGCACCTATGTACTAGCCCTTAGGTAAGGTGCTGATATGTACAATCCATTGTCTTTGCTTGGAGAAGTTTCTAGATTCATGAAGCAGGTTGACTTTCAAGATGCCAACATGATGAAATGATATCTTTCTTATGGGATTGTGAGGAGTAAGTGAGGCCAGTATGCAGTGTGCCTTGCTCCTGACACATATTTCTCCAGATCATGCTATGGAGTTAGCTGAATAATAACGTCATCTTATAGGGTCACAATGTCACAGAAAGCACATTGTTCCAAACATTAGTTACTATTGCTTCTCTCCTGGGATTGCTCTCAAGTGTTCCCAATAGAATGTTGTATTTATTGGCTTGTTTTTAAGGAATATGAGCAATAGCAGCACTTTTGTGGGCTGACTCTACAAACAAGAGGCAACATTTTCTTTGTAGGATAAAGTGAAGCTAAAGCACTCATTTGGTGTAAACAACGGATAGCACACATCTTGTGAGGCATGCCCCACTACATCTCGATGAATTTACTTTTTAGCAAATTTTGTTTATCTGCCTGTGGAATGCCTTCTCTCAAAGGATGAGGAGGACTTAGAAAAGAGATAATTAAGAATTCAAAAGGAAGAGAATCATAGAAAGGGAATATCTGTCATTCATTTTCACTAGTGTTTGGCAGTGAATAGCAGTACTTAACAAAGATTTTGTACATCAATATTTTTTAACAGTTACTTATAAATTCCCAGCCTTTTAAATTTATTATGTTGAGAAGCTGAAGATCCTTTGTCTAGCCATAGTGCCTTAGGGAGTATTGACCAAAGTCCTTGTTGACTTTCTAGAATCAGTGAACTCTCACAAAAGACCTACGTTTTTACTGTTCTTCTCTTCATGCTCCCAGGTGCGTGCTGCCCACAGATCCTCCATGCAACATTGCGTGTGATGTATTCAATAATTTTTAACCAGGAGTATGTTAAAATCTTCTGGGAGGGCTGATATCTACAAGAAGCAATTCTCACAAGGGAGTTTTTTTTTTTCTTGAAACTGAGCAATGTGTAAGAAAGGTAACTGTACCTTTTAGGAGATAAATACATAGAAAAGAGAGAGGAGGGTGCAGTAACTCACATGTCCCAGCAAACTTAGCTTTCTTTAGAAAGAACACATTCTCAAACTTCACTGTGCATTAACAAAGTGATTGCCTCTAGGGAATATTATAGAAGAATTTAGAGCTTTTTTTTTTTTTTTTTTTTTAGTTCACATGAACAATGCAGAAAATCACATTAAAGTGCGATAAAGCATCCAAGTATTTTAACCCCTTTTCCATCTATCTTTCACCACATCTTTGGGAGTAGTGTAACCTATTACCATTTCAATGCTTAACATCAATGGTGCAATGAAATACACACATCTATTCAACACCAGGCTTTCTTTCTGGTTATACATTTAAATCCTTTTAATACCCAATCCCAAGTCTCTAGGGGAAATTGTTATGAGTGAGATTTGACTATACATTGCTCTTTGGGACTCAGTGGACTTTTCAGATGGGTTATGTCAACTTTACCTAATCCGTGTGGTTTTTTAATACAGTAAAGAAAAGGAAAAAACATAGACTTTAGAATTAGACCCAATTCTCATAAATCCCTTGTATTAGGTTTCTAATCTATATCTATGTCTCTATCTATATATCAATCATCTATCTATAGAGGGTGTCCGCCAAAAATACATACACATTTTAAGAAAGGAAAAAACTATTAAAATTATAATATTCAATATATACCAGTAACAAAAGGTGAATACAAGTCATGTGTATACATTTTTTTCTCATCCCTGGTATATACATATGGAGAGAGAGAGAAAGAGAGAGAGATTTATTATGGGAATTGATTGACATGGTTATGTAGGATGAGAAGCCCCACAGTCTGCAGTCTGTAAGCTAGGGAATCAGGACAGGTGGTAGTTTCAAAGGCCTGAGAACCAGGTGCCCGAATGTGCAAAAGAACAGTAAAAAATGGATGTCCCAGCTCAAGGAGAGAGAGAGAGAGAATTTGCTCTTCCTTCTCCTTTTGTTCTATTTGACCCCTCAATGGATTGGGTGATGCCCACTCATCTTGGAGGGCAAATCTTCTTATTCAGCCTATTGAATCAAATGCTAATCTCCTCAGGAAACACCCTCTCAGACACACCCCAAAATAATGTTTTTCTAGCTTCCTGAGCATCCCTTAAACCAGTCAAGTTGATACGTTAAATTAGCCATCGCATCCTCTATCCCTACAATCTTTGTGATACTCAGAAAATAATTTAAACTTTTGGTCTCTGGTTTCATCCATAAAATAGTAATCTATTTGTAAAGAAAAGGAAACATGCTTAAAGGATTAAAACATGTTTTTAGGCCTAATACATAGGATTATGTATTCAGTGTGTTGAAGCCATTATTCTTAATTAAAATATTATGGATTTTTCCAAAAAGGGCAACCTCTGAGATGACATGGTTGTAGGAAACAGCAGCATTTCTAAATGTACTTTGTGTTAAAAAGGAGACTTGAGATTAACCCTTTCTGTATGTCATGGGGAAAGTAACAAAAGTAGATTGGACAGCGGCATATCATTTCTGCATAAGAAAAAAAAGTCTACTGTTCTATTAGTTTGAATCTTTTCCCCTCAATTTGCAGTTTCCTGAAATACAAGTTTGTAGTGGGCAGAATTTTAAGATGACTCCAGAATCTTCACCCCTTGGTTAGCCCCAGATTCAATCCCCTTATGCGGCAAAGGTGACATAGACCTTTGTGGTGGTAATAAAAGGCCCAGAGAAGTTGACTTTCATCAAAAGGGAGATCACCCTGGGTGGGCCTGGCTTAATAAGGTGAAGTCTTTTGAAAGAGGTCTTAGGCCTTCTCAGAGATCAGAGAAATTCTGGTGGCTTTGAAAAGTCACTTCCTTATTGTGAGGGTGTGTCGAGGGTCACATGGTATGGAACTGGGAGTAATTTCCAGGACCTGAGAGTGGCCCCTGGTTTCAGCCAGCAAGGAAAAGACCTTTTCCCTGTAAATGCAAAGATCAGAATTCTGCCCAAAATTGTGTGAGTTGAACAGAGAGCATCAAGCTCTAGAAAGGAACAGAGCCTGGCCTCCCCCTTTGGGAGAGACTCCTGACCCACAGGCACAATACGATAACAAATGCATGTGTTTTAAGCTGCTTCAATCATGGTACAATAGTAGAAAACTAAAACAAAATACACGTTTTCCTAGGCTTCCAACAGGCTATGGATGCAATATTTCAGGAGAAGATACTGTCCAGTGGTTTGAGAATCAGAGAAGAATGTGACTGGAATAAAATGGTTTTAACAAGCAGGTTGAAAAAAGTTTCAAACATTTATAGAGTTATTGAGAGTGCAAGATAGGGGCAAGGAACTATTTTTCTTAAAGAGGGAGAAGAAACTTCACATCTAATTCCATTAACAAACTATTCACCTTTATCAATAACTAAACCAGCCCAAATTATACTGGTTCTTAATTAAAGACACAGTAACTTGACCGCTAATAAAGCAATTGCAGTGTTAGAAGAGAATTTAATTGGAAGAAATGACTCTGTTTACCAGCATAAATAACACAAACAACCTCATAGAACTAATTATAAGTGACTGGAAACCCTTAGGAGGGTTAATAATGGATTTCGATGTGAATTCTTGAATTTGATTAGCTGTTTTAACATTATATGACTTGGTCCAGAGTCAGTCCAAGATATTTATGGCTTTCAAACATGACCTAAAAACTTAATATCTAGATATATAGCAGTCATAAATTTTGGAAGAGAGGAAAATAAGCTTGAGAATTACAAACAGTCTCTTGTTTGAAGCCTTTATATGTTAAAATGAATTAATTGAAACAGATACATAATTATACAACTTTTAGATGTGGGCCCATGATAAAGAATAGGGAATTAATGATTCAGTATCTTAAAATCACTAAATAGCAATGTAAGTCAGAGGGCACTGAATTTGTTATCACCCTTGAAGGAATATAATAGGGGCTCACAATTATACAGAAAAGTAGGTTAAAAACTCAGAAGCAAAAATGACTTCTAGAAAAGTGGCAAGAAATGAAAAAGTGCCAATAAGCCACACACACACACACACACACACACACTGTTTTTTTTATATGTGAGCAAAGAACACTTTAGTCACTTCAGAGGACTTATGTAAATAGATGTGCTTCTTGAGGACATGTAAATTTAAATCTGAATGTGTGTGTGTGTGAGTCTTTGTATGCGTGTGTGTTTACAAATATGAATGGAAAGATTGAAAGAACATACAAGACAAGTCACTCAAGACTCTTAGCCCCTTACATAAATGGATTTAAAAACTATGTCAACCACATTCTCACCTGTACAAAGAAAAATTGTTTTGTGGTTTTATGTAAGTAGGTTATTTGGTGTGAAGGTTATATTTCAAAGTCTCCTAACTATCCTACCTTATTCCCAATTCAAGTCAACTATTCAAATAAAAAAAAGTGTGTGGGGGGGGGGGGAAGGAAGGAAGGAAAGAAAGAACAAGTGCTTAATGCCTTTCAGCCCTTAGCCAGGGAAAACGAGTCTAACAGTAAGTGAACTCCATTTTCTGACTCGATCCCAAATTTGACAGCTGACACAGTCCACCTGTGGTGTTGAGGGGACAGTGCGACTATCTTGATGAGTCTGTCGTCATCCTGAACTTTTTTGTATTTGGAGGAACATGAAAAAATAATATCCACCAATGTTGAGCAAATAATATACATGGCTTCTCTGGCTGATCAAGTGAATGATAAACTTCAATTAAGCTCCTCCACTCAGGTAGTACCTAATTTTCCTATGTGAAGGAAATAGCTTTGTGAACATGAGCAGGAAATTAGCACTGGCTTCATCATCACTTTTTTCTACTCAACAATAACCAACTTAATTTAAATGGTTTTACTATATAAGAATACATGTTCAGTATAGAAAAATTAGAAAATATACGTAAGTGAAAAGAACATCCTTAAAAACATCCCTAACTTGGACCCATTTTAGTAGGATAGCCTTCCCTTTCATCGAAGCATAATATATATCCATATGTATATGCATAGCCTTTAAAAATACAACAGCGAACATAAAAATTAAATGAAAAATCCTCTGTATAGCTAAACCACTCTGAGCTTTATAACAACATAGGTGGGAGAATGAAGCAAAGAGCCCCATGAGTCCTCTGAATTGAAGGGCATGCTCGTGATATAGAGAAGGAAGTGGTGACATTTATCAACAACAATGTCTATATTTTCATGAATCCTAACAATAAACATAACATTTGCCACATGTTTAATAGGTTAAATTTGTATTATAGTATATTGATACCTTACTTGTACACAAGACTTGCTTCAGGGTGTAACTGCATTTAGTATGGAAGAGCAGGCTAATAAAAACTGGAGTGGAAACAGTTTTATGTCCCTTCATTGAGTTGTGTTTTACATTATATTATCTCATTGCAGACATCTGAATTAAAGGTTAACAAACACTACTTAATGAGTTGTCTGAATGAATGTACACGCTTCTTGCAATTTTTATCAGTCTTGATACTACACATGCTTTGTGATTTAGGTTGAGACATGACTGTAAGAGGGTGATGTCTCTTGACTGACTATTAAGTAATATGAAATAGCACATTTTGTTAGACTTCCTCCAATTAAGTGCATATCCACCATTAAAGCAATCTGTCGTTATTTTAACAATGTTGTTAACATCTACAATATAACTAACTACACATCCTTTGTTCTTCTTTCAAAATTAGCAGCACATACATTTACATAGAAAGCTTGAAATACAAAAACAAATTTAAGAAGCCTTCAACTCTAAGCTATACTAATATTTTTAAATGGGGTACAGAGAAGGTATGTCTTTATTAAGAACGAAAAGCCCACAAAAATTATATATTCATTAAAATGGATTAATGATATAAAATATACTTTTCTTTCTAATGTAGAGATCAAGAAATATGGTTTACTGTACTACTAAAAGTACTTGAGCTGATGAAAATAATTTAAAATATTGGGCTACTGAAAGTAAAAATCAGTATATAAAATTTATGATTGTTATATATAAATGAGTTATATATAATAATATATGAATATATATATCATAATTGTTATATATAAATGATTGTTTATATATATAAATTGTTATATATAAATTGTTATATATAAATGAGATGGTAAAATCCAACATTAAATTGTTAAAATACATCTTATTTACTATTGGGCTTCAGTAAATAGGTCAACATTCAATAAATAATAAATGCAGGGAGAAATTTTAAGTTTACAAACTAGAGTAGATGTTTGGCTCCAGGAAAAATACCTCTTTCTATAATCACACAAGAGTATAAACTATTGTATAAATGTGAATTATAAACTGAAATGTATTTGTTTACTACCAGGTTTCCTTGAAAATAAGACCTAGCCAGACCACCAGCTCTAATGTGTCTTTTGGAGCAAAAATTAATATAAGACCGGGTCTCATTTTACTATAAGTCTGGGTCTTTGATATAGTATAGTATAATATAATATAATATAGTATAGTATAATAAATATAATATAATATAATATAATATAATATAATATAATATAATATAATATAATGTAATATAATATAAAATACTGGGTCTTATATTAATTTTTGCTCCAAAAGATGCATTAGAGCTGATGGTTCAGCGAGGTCTTATTTTTGGGGAAACACGGTATTACCTAAAGTTTCCAATGTGTATGAAATTTCTCTTAATTTAACAAAATTTTCCTCATTGACAATTAGGTTACAAATAAAATATTACACAAAACCTAACTAGAAGGATAGAGACATTTGTAATAATTTTTCAGATAATAGAACTCTTTCTCTGGACTTGCTCTCTCTTGCAATCGCTCTTAAAATACTATCTACTAAACATTATAGTTAGTTGGAGTCATATCTTTTCTCCCTTAATAGAGTTTAAATTCTTTAAAGTAAGGACTGATATTCTGTCTCTCTAAATCTCTTACAGAGCTTAGCCCAGCACCTTTCCTACTGCAAATATTACACAAGTGCCCTGCAATTATGTTAAATATAACATGTCCAAAATTAATTCACTATTGCCACCTCAATAGCTCTTCCTCCTCGAGATTCCTCATCTTAATAGTTTCCAACTATATAGCCTCCCAAGCAAAAAACCAGGGAGTTATTCTTGATCTCACCCTGGTTCATTCCCTATAGTCTCAAAGTCATTCACACACCTATCTCAACATAAAAATCCTAACATTCCTCAAATCCAGCTTTTCTTTTCTATTCCCATTGCCGCCATCTCTTGCTAGGCCTTCTTTTCTTAGCATCCATCCAGATAGTTCAGTTGTTCAATACTTTTCTGATTTTAACACTTGAAGAATATCTGAGTTCTATTTCCTAGGTCCGAAAACACAATCTGTTGTACAGAGGTAACTTTTGTTTAATCCATTCAGCATTTGTGAGTATTTCCCACATTTGCTTCATAGAAATGACTCTGCAACCACTTGTATCACTACTTTCTCCTCAGAGTTTTGTCTTTTTTCCTAATTATCCCCATCATGAATGACTTACCAGTCATTTGGTAGGACCAAAATTCTTAATGTTGCTTAAAAGATAAACCTATGACATCAGCATATATTAAATTAGCACCAACAACATTTTAAATTTGGGGATAAAATGTTATATAAATATACAAGAATAATCCATTTTAGATTTAAAAGAATTTCAACAAAGATTAAATATGTGTTTTTTTCTTCAGTGGGTTTTTTTAAGATACAGTGATGAATTTCTGAAAAGCCTTTTCTCTAAAAGTTCCTAGACTCCAGTGAAGTCAATTATTTTACTTCATCTTCTCTACAAAATCTTTTCTCCCTAAAATAACCACCTTAGCAAAGAAAAATACTGTCACAAAAGTGAGTTATTATAGTGTACCAAACTGAGTTAACTGTTTCTGAAGTTCTTCTAGGTTACATCAAGACAACCAAAATCATATAAGAGTACTAAGTACATCTTAAATTGCCTTTTCTTTTGGAGAAAGATATAGTACAAACTACCAGAAATGTTACCCTAAAAGTATAATGATAAACAAATTCTCAAGTCATTCATTCCTTCGACATACATTTTCTAAACTCTTACTGAGTGCAAGCCAATGGACCAGACTTGGCCCATTTGCTCCCTCTTAATTCTCTGTGCCTCATCAGGGGACAGAATCAGGTTCCCAAACAAGAATAAAGGCAATCAACATATGACATTTCAGGGTCATTTTAACATTACATAGGACTCATGTGGATGGATATTCCTGGATAAGAAGATAGCTGTAATGGAATAGCACACAGTTTGGAAGCAGAAGACCACAACCTAAACCAAGTGTTAGACTCACATTATTTGAACTTCTTAAAGTCCCTTAAACTCTCTGGCCTTTAGTTTTTGTTTTTGTTTTGTTTCCATTGGGTAAGCACTAAGCATTTTAGTGAGTAAGCATTAAGGAAGATAATAATAGCTAACACCTACTAAGTATTTCAAACCTGCAAGATGGTCTGTACAATTGTTGCATTAATCCTCGCAACAATCTTGTAAGGCAGATAATGATATCTTCATTTTATGGACGCAGACTCAGAAGCACAGAGAGGGGACGGACACACCAAAAGTTAATAGTAAGTAAGCAGGTGGACCTGCATGTAAACCAAGGTGACTTAACACACTTTACTGCCATGATACCTACTTTATTAGATCATTGGGAGGAGTAAATAAGATAATTCTGAAAACATGTCTTTTAACCCTAACTTGCTATATAAATTTTCATTATTTTCATTATTGCAATTACTACTCTATTACTAATGTATTACATTAAAGTTTTAATATATTTCAGAGATGGTTCGAAACTTGCTTATGTTCGTGACCCAGAGAACTGGGAGAGTTCCTCTTATGTGCTTATTGGTTAAGTGAAGAAAGGGTGGAAGAAAGAAAGGAAAACACTGTTACTATTCTCCAGGCACTTTCACATAATATCTCATTTAATTCCAAACAACACTCTCATGACTTAGATATTGTTACTCCACTGTACAGATAAAGAATCTGAGGTTCAGAGAAATAAGAAATTTGCTGATTCCAAATACATGGTAGGGTAGAATTTAAACTCAGATTCATCTGATCCAAGAGCCAGGTTCTTTGTACTATAGCACACTGTCTTATGATGTAGCAGAGGAGGTATTCCCACTATATCCAAGGTAAAAACAGAACTCACTATGTCTGACATTTACCAAAATAAATGGTCGAAGAATGTGTACACGTGCTTAACAAAGAAAATGTCCTTATCCAGGGTTAAATTATGGGTCTCCTTTTCATTTATAATGTTTGCGAAACAATAGAAACGTGTACCCCATCAGAATAATCAGTGGAGTCTAAAACGTTTTGTAAATGGCTGCAGGAAAAACTATGATAAGGAGAATTTATTTATAAATGTATCTGAAGGCAAAGAGTACACCATATAATTACATGAGATGCTTTGATGGCTTAAGGTCAGTAATTTTCTTCTCTTCATATTAAAACTTATATCTAGAAATTTGCTTCATTCACAATTTTTAATGTCACTAAATTGAGAGAATTAAAAATTTAAATATACATAACTTTTTGTTCACTATTGTAAGACCACCTAAATAGCATTATTAGGTTGTTTTTATTAATTCACTGACTTTGAACCTAATCCTGTGGGTTTTAAAAATTAACTTACAATTTTAACTTTAAATGAATTGTTTCTTTCCATTTGTATAGTTTGTACCTGCCAATTTTCACAACCACTTATTCATTCATGTACTTATTCATTCAACAACGATTTTTGAACATCTAATATGGGTTGACCTCTCTGACAGAAGTTCAAGAGAGATAAAAGTATGTAGTGGGCCTGGTCCCTACCTTCTAAGATTCACAGCTAGTATTGGGGTGGAGTTGGGAGAAGAGAATTATATAAGCAATCAACATCATGAATTGAATATTTTCATAAGAGAAGTATAGGTTACTATGTGAACATTTAATAGAGGACCAAATTTAGTCTAAGGAGTCAGTTAAGCTTTCTGGAAGTAGGAACATAACATCTAAGGGCTCAAAAATGAATAGAGAAATGAGGAAAAAATGAAGTGGAGTAGGTGACACTCCAGAGAGAAGAACCAAATTGCACATGGTCTTGTTTCCCATAGTGGCCTTGATACCTCTTGATACCATTTATTAGGCTGTATCTCATAGAGAATAATCTGTATCTGTAGAAAAAGTACTTTGTGGATTTCAGTAGAATTACCATTGTGTATACAAAGGCAGGTCATTCTATTTAGGAAACCAAAGCTTAGAATGATTAAAATAATGGTGGTGTAGGATCAAACCCAAACAAATGATCCAACAACTGCAATAATAAGCTACACACTACTACCTCTCAGGTGTTAAAAAGAATAGAAAAAAGTTTTTCTAAGGAGAAGTTATTTGATTTTTAAAAATGATTGACCAAAAACAAAATAAAACATAAAAAGAAAAGGAAATCCAGAGAGTGACTTTGAAAGATTCCCTTTTAGATGTGAAAAGTATTTGGAAATGAATGCTGTATGCCTTAGAAGTTAGGATTGAGCTAAACTCTAACTGTAAAGACATATTTGCATCACAATATTGTGGAAATATAGTAAACTCATCATAAGGTTGTTTTATTGGAGAAGCAATTTTTCTTTAATTAAGTAGAGAAGAAAGAACAGTTGTGCAAGAAAAAGAAACCACACACTTTTTTTGTTCCTATTCTGATTGCTTACATGGTCTGCTACAGGAATACATAACAACACCCATTCTGGTTACCTCTGAGTACAACACTAAACAAAATTATTATATCCAGAGGCTATTTTTAATGTAGAGAATGAATACTTTATTCACAGAGAACATTTAAAGATTGCAGTCCTGAACTCATAATATTTTTGCTGTAATATTTGTGACTACTCGAAAGCTCAATCCTAACTTCTAAGGCATACAGCATTCATTTCCAAATACTTTTCACATCTATGAACTAAGTCTGTTTTCATGCTTCTGGGAAGTAATTAAGATTATTCCTACTTTAAATAGGAGAACCTAGTCACAGGTCAATTGAATCCATTTAAGTAAACAGACTTGCAGACAAGATAGTAGCTTAAATATGATTGACTGCCTCTGGTCTGCTCTGAAATTGTCACTGAAATGACTACCCATGTATAAAAGCAGAAAGCCTTTATCAGCACTGGAAACTGTCCATGGGGCTATCACACATCGGAATTCTGGAATCGTATGCTACTGCAGACATCACACGAATGAAGAAGGGCCAACTCAGTCCATAGCCACGGAAGAGCATCTGAAAAGTGAGTGGATGGAATCCCACCTGGACTCCACAAACTCCTTCTAATTTGATTGGGTCAGGACAACTGGTATCTTTAGGATACAGAGACTCCTGTGAGCAGGGATCACATGGGATGGCTTTCCTCCTGCTGTGTCCAAACAAGAAAGAAAGCACTGGCTCCTACTGAAGGTGGGTATAGTGAGGTTAAAACATAGCCTCCAAATTCTCAGGCACTACTCCCATCATTTTGCAATTGCTCTGTTTAAATCATGACATATATTTTACCTCTTCCTATCGACCCACTTTTCAGAACACCAACATATTTTCATATGCCAAGAGTGGTTTTCTGTGTTTTCTTTTTTACTATCCTTATTGGGTGGGGATGGGGAGACTCTATGTTTCTTAATAATCAGATATTAGGTGGATTTTGTGTGAGAAAATTTGATTCTATGTTTAACTCTACCTTTTAGATCCAAATGAAGGGATAAGGAGAAAGTTAATAATTGGCTATAGTTTCACTTTATCACTTCAAAAATTCAGTTACCCAAATTGGAAACATCCTAGAATTCAGCTTGGGGCATTGCCCCATTGTTTCCTTGGGTTGGTTGGCTGTTATGGTTACCATTTCCTAGGTAGGGGATACTGAAGGCAGATAAACACAGAGAGAGAGAGAGAGAGAGAGAGAGAGAGAGAGAGAGAGAGAGAGAGAGAGAGAGAGAGAGGGAGGGAGAGAGAGAGATCAAAGCAATAACAGGAATTTATAAATTTAAGAGAAATAGAGAACAAATAGAGAATATAAACAAGGAGAAGGATGAGGAAGGAGAATGATTTTCTGAGCTGAAGAAAGACTTGTACCTGTGCGGGGAAGAGGTTGAGGAAAATTTGCCTTCATTGGCTGGTGTTAATTTCTATTAGCTTTTTTTTTTTTTTTTTTTGGAATGCCTTCTGGTTTATTTCTTTTTTTTTTATTAGTTTCAGGTGCACAAGAAAAGGTAATACTTAGACGTTGTCTGTTACTGCGTGCGAGGTGATGGTTAGCTTAGGGTTAAGCGAATTCTTAGTTTGGGGTTGAGAGAATTTCCCCTCTGTCTCATCACTGGCAGGGGTGATATGAGATGATGTTGCTTTCTGTCTGTTTCTCCCGCATCAGCAGATGAAGTGAAGAAGTAGCTAAGTTATATCAGGATGATATGACAGGCACATTGCCAACCTTTGGAATACCTTGGGCCGATGATACCAGGTGAGAACAGTAGGTATTATTTTCATCAGCCGGATGTGCAACATTCTTATCATTAACTGCCGAACCCTCCCGGAACTTGCTATTCCTTGAGAGGGGAAGCAGGAACATAAAAACTTGGCTCTGAGGTGCAACTAAAGAGATATATAAGACAGACCTCAGGTAGCATAAGATAATTGATTGCTGTCTCAAGAGATTGCTTATTCAGAAGATTTGCTGTTTCAGGACTGATTTTCAGGATTGGATTGTTTCTGAGTAACAGATCGGAACTTGCCTCAATGGACAGTAAAGACTTCTTTTGTTGATAAGTTGTCATCATTCTAGCATCTTTAGAAACCTGTATGAAGTGTGCAGCTTACAGCATCAAAAGATGCCCTAATTTCCAGAAACAACAACACCAAAAGCAAGAGTAACAGCAGCAACATTCTTGGGACTTAAGAAGTAGCAGTGGGAGACACCTGAGTTTCTCTCAGCTACAGACCTGGCAAGATTTGATTTATGGCTTTTCCAGTGCTGTTCCCCCCACTTTGGTGAGCTTTTGGCATCTACTGTAATAGTTACTATCCTATAAAGCTTATTACTGCTTTTGGGTACTCCTTACTGATGTTATTTGTATATTTAGCCAAGTGTTGTTGTTTTTTTTATCAATAGTAAACATGTTGAGATCTTTTAAACTTATATGTGACATATGTGACTTTGACATGACATTGTTATCAATGTACATAGTTTAGTCTTAACCACCTTTACTTTCTATCATTAGCTCCTCATTTGAATTGCCTTTGTCCTTTGCTATTGCTTATTGCTGAATTTATTGATTAGATATTGCTAAATAAATAAATCAATGTATCCCTCTCTAGTGTGTGCTCTTCCTCTTTCTTTTCCCCACTCATCATTACAACCTGGAAATTGAAGGATACCAAATATACCAAGTACCAATACCAAATACTAGACGTTTGGATGGGAGGAGCCCCAGACAATCACAAAGAAGGCAGAAGAATCAGGTAATAAAAAATAAAAACATCGGTTGGCTAATAAGACTGATTTAAGAACCTGGCTTAAATCTTAGGTAACAACAGGATTCCTAATAGCCGAATCCTGAATCAGACAGATATCCCTATACAGTCACCAGCACAGCTGTGCAATGTAGGGCCTAACACCTTACCACAGGGTTCAGAGAACACCAGATATGTATCCTCTGTGCAGGCAGGCTGCACTAAAAATAAGAGAGAAATGTTCATTCGTCTCTCTCTCTCTCTCTCTCTCTCTCTCTCTCTCTCTCTCTCTCTCTGTCTCTGTCTGTCTCTGTCTCTCTCTCTCTTTGCCAAATGCACAAATCAGACAAGTAAACTCCTTCCAAGGAAATGGCTAGAGAATGGAAAGAAGAATGCTCTGAAGGAAACAAGAGTGCTACCAAAGACCCCCATGGAACCATCAACCAAAGGCATACCATTACTCCTCCCATTCATACACATCCTAGCAAAATAGATTGAAAAAATTCTACATATTTCGATACATTCTTAGAATTACAAAGATAGGGGGAGAATTCATACATCAATTCCAGCAAAAAAAGAAACAAAAAAATCATATAATCTCTAAAAATAAAATTTAAAAAAATCAGGTTGTCCTCATTTTTGTTTGTTTTTTTATTTCTTTTTTGTTGTTTTTTAACTCTAACGTTAATGCTCCATTACAAAGCGGACCAATAGCTATAGAATTTTGAGAAAAAAACTCATGATATTAAGCCAAATGGCAACACAAATACATTACCAGGCATATTATAAGAACAATAAAAAGACATTGCCAAGAATATATTGCTCACAAACCTACACCAACATTATATTCTTTAAAAATCATTCAAGGACATTCTCCAGCCAATGGAGAGTGGGTCTAACACACTTAAAAACATGAGCCATTATATTATAAAAGGGTATTGGTAATAATAAAAAATATTAGATCATAGTGTTTCTTGACTATTTCTTGTAAATGTGTCCATCAAATTTAATGCAAATAATATAATAAATACTAAAAGGAAGTACGTATCTTAAAAATTAATAATACTCTGGATTTTGAATTCCAAAATTATGCTACAAAAAAACAGAAATTTCAGTAAGAGGGAGAGAGGGAAGCAACTAAAGAAAGTACAAGTATCCAAATTTATAATTTTATTGAAGTCACAAAAAATTGCTTCATTTTTACTTCAATAATTAGAAAAATGTTTTTAATATCTTAAAGAACACTAGTATAACATATTTCCATGTTTCAAAGAACCAAAAGGATAAGAAAAAAATTATACCTGAATATTAAAAAAAAAGGAGGAAAAAAACCTCTTGAGTTGTGCATTGAAAAAGAAATCAAAGATTAAATGATGAGCTAAATATGTTAATAAAACTTAAAAAGGATAAATCAGGTAATTTAGACAATGATATAGTCACCATATACATTTAAATGTTCTTAATATAAAAAGAAAAAATGAACTAAGGAAATAAGTGACTAAAAAAATAAAGATAAGAATATCTATTAAATAGCAAACAATAAAAAAGAATAATATGTAAAATAAACATAAGAAATGGTCCTTTCAAAAAATGTAAAGTAAAAAAAATTACAACAAATCTACACAAATATAAAAGGAGAACAGGAAAATCAGGCATGAGTTTAAATCATAAAAGAATATTACGTGCAAAATCATGCCTCTCTTTTGAAAAAAAGTCAATGAGATGGTCAATTTTCTGGGGAAACATAAAGTACCAAGATTGACTTATAAAAAAAAAGAAGATAATGCTTTGATAAATTTTTGTATGTTATCAAGGCATTATATTCAAATATGTCTTTATGTGTTGATATATTTATGGATTAGGCTTTTCAAACTTTCAAAATATAAATGATTCTCATATCATATAAACAATTACAAAAGCTAGAAATAGAGACAAATATTCACAATTCACTTTTATATAGTTAGCATAATGGAAATATGGCAAGTTGTACATTAAAAAAGACAAACGCTGAGAGCTCAAATTAAGCTTACTCCTGAATATATAAATGCATGCATGTGTGTGCGATAAAGAAATATACAGATAAATTTCCTCTCTCTGAGTTCATTCCATTCTATTTGTTTATTTGTCTGTTTTAAGCAAATATTATACTCATATAATGTATTTGTAAAAAAAAAAAAAACAAAGAACTTCAGCTTGAGCTTTAACGAAGCTTCCAATGAATTTATAAATTATTGATGTGAATATTAACATATTTATATGTCAAGTTGTCCCACACAAGAGTAGGGACTACTTTGCATTTTATGAGCTTTTTGTGTCCTTTAACATAGTTTTAATTATTCCTAACAGAAATTTCATGACTGCTTTGTTTAAATATAAAATTTATATTTTAGTTTTTATTTACATATTGAATGTAACCTCATGTTTTGTTAAATTTTCTGGTTGCTTGTTATTTTATTTTATTTTTATTTTTATTTTTTTTTTTTTTATTCATTACTGTCAGAAGTGAATCTGATATCTAGGATCAGCCTTCCAATATTGGATAAATAAAGTAATAAATAAATAAATACAAACAATGGAGGAAAACTTTACAAATCTCAGAAATGCATAATTTTGAATCTGTGGTCAGACAAATGACATTGGAATATGAGAACAAAAATAGATTTATTAGTCACCCACTGACAAGTATTCTGAAGTATTATTTAAGGATGAAATTTGGACAGAAGAACAATGGATTCAGGAGGAAACAGCAATAATAAGCAAAAACATTTTTTTGCAAACTCATTATTAAGTCTAAATAAGTGGGTTTTTAAAAGTTCATTAATGACAACCTGGAAATAAAATTTCAGATGATATCAATATAGGAAGTAGTGTTTGGGGAACAGATGAAAGCAAATGTATGCTACTGTTCTTGACTTATATATAGAGAGAACATACGTAATGACTAGATTATGATAAAAAACTAAGTTAAAAGATGTTCATTCAATAATTTAGTGGTTACCAGAGGGTAAGGGGGTGGGGGGTGGGTGATGAGGGTAAAGGGGATCAAATATATGGTGATGGAAGGAGAACTGACTCTGGGTGGTGAACACACAATGGGATTTATAGACGATGTAATATAGAATTGTACACCTGAAATCTATGTAAATTTACTAACAATTGTCACCCCAATAAAATTAATTAAAAAAAATGTTCATTAAAAATCACCCCAATAAACTATAATTAATAAAGAAAAAATATCTAAAAGGCCTTTTTCTCCTTTGCTCTTCTTTGGTAGAGGCAGAGGAGTAAGCCATCTCTGTTGATACACTCAGCATGGCTGGGGCCAAAGAGGCAACCTGCATGTTCAGGATATTGGTTGCATACAAGGATCTTGAGCAAATAAATAAATATAATGAGGTGAGAGGGAGTAACGTTTCCCTTTGTCAGAAAAGGGAGTTATAAATATTGGAAATGAGAATGCTAGCATAACGCTGTGGTTTTGCATTGATATTAGGAATATGAGTGTGAAGACCTACTTTTTAATACAAGAAGAGAAACACAAAAATCAGTATGAAGGTGTATGTGGATACACATATTGCCTAGCTCTTTCCTAGAAGTAATGACACCTCAGTAACAATAAACACACAGAGCATCTAAATCTTGGTTTCTACATAACTGTCCTCATTAAAAATTAGGGATTCTTGGAGAAATGACTGTGCCAGAAAATAAGAACTGCTCAAAGAATGAAGGGGACAGATCAAAGCACACAAGAATGCCTGGAAGGTCCAAAACTCAGATAATGTAAGTATTAACATGAATAATAATACTAATGGACTATAACCCATTGAATAAAATGAGAATCCATGACTCCACATTACTATCAAAAATTAGTAAGTAATACATGGGGAAAACTAGAAATGTTGATCTTACAATAAAATGCCAAGTAATAAATCTGGAAAGAAAAATAGAATTAGACAAACCTCTTTGGCAATTATCATAATAATTATTTCAGGGAAATATCAGCAATGGATGCTAAAAATAGTAGGTTACTTGTTTTTCTTTCTTTCTTTTTCTTTTTTTTAATAGCAAAACAGGATACTCACAAAATATCTATCTAAATGAAAGCAGTCTAGTCCTAATCATAATGAAACATCAGGAAAAATCCAAATTGAGGGAAATTACACAAAGAAACTAGCCTGTTCTTTTAAAAAATATCAAAATTATGAAATGCAAGAAAAGATTAAGGGACTCTTCCATATCAAAAGAGACTATAGACACATGATGACTAAATGCAATTATGTTACTTGATTGGATATTGAACTTGGAAAATACAGCTATAGTAGAGGACATTATTGAGACAGTCAGTAATATTTGAATGGTGGTATTGTATCAGCATTGTATAATATTGATTTGCTGATACTGATGATTTCAGTGTGTTATGCAGCAATGTCCCTATTTGAAGAAGTGCACATTGAAATATTAGGGTAAGAGAGCACTTACTCTGAAGTACTTCAGCAAAAAAAAGGTGTGTGTACATATGTATTTGTATCTGTGTGTGTGTGTGTGTGTGTGTGTGTGTGTGTGTGTGTGTGTGTGAGAGAGAGAGACTAATGTAGTAAAAACCAATAACCAGATTCTGAGTGAAAAGTTTATGGGAGTTTTTTGTACAATTATAGCAACTTTTTTGTAAGTTTAAAATTATTTAAAAGTGAGTTAAAACCTTTAAGTGTGGCCAATGTAGAAACATAATGGAATACTTTCAAACCCAGAGAGAAAAAAAGTAATTAAACAAAAAGCAGGAAAATAAAAGAATAAAAGGAGAAAGAGAAAATCCAGAAATTAAAAATTACCAAAAAAAGAAATGATAAAAGATAACCCCAAACATATCAGTAATTAATATGACTATTGATAATTAAACCTAACCTTTTAAAAAGACTCTAAGACACACCTAAAACAAAATACAGAGAAATTGTAATTAAAGGAATGGAAAAGTATATACTTATATTTTATAATTTAAAAAGTTAATGTAGCAGTATTAACCTCATTCAATATAAATTTAATGCAAGTGCATTAAAAGAGACTAAAGGAATGTTATATTTATAAAAGACATAATATATTGAGAAGATATAATATCCATAAAACTTTTGCATGTAAAACATATCTTCAAATATGCAAAACATATTTGCAGAAGATAGTAGAACAACATGGGGAAATACATTAACAAATATATAATGTTGGTGGGAGATTTTAGCAAACTCAACTTAGGAATCAACATAAGAAGAAAAAACTATATAGAGTTTTGAAAAATATTTAACACACACTCCTTTAAAAAAATATTGGAAATATAGATAGCAATTGACCAAATTCTAGATATAATATTCAAGATAAGTCTTGCATATTTCAATCAGTACATCACAAATAAAAAACATTTATCTGAGAAACACAACAAAGAAGAACTTAAAAATATGAATTACATATGTAATTTACTATGGAAAAAATATGTAACATCAAACAATTTGATAAATGTTAACATTTGTTTATAATTATAAAAATGACACTTGGTAAACTAGAAAACAAAAGGAATGTTCTTGACTTACTAAAAGTATGAAACCAAACCCATAGCAGTCACTATACTTAATAATGAAATATTACAAGTCTTCCAATTAGAGTAGGAAATGAGACAAGGATGCTGCCATCACTGCTCTTATTGCACTCGTATTTATAAGAACTAGATGTTCTAGTCCACAAGTACGATAAGAAAAAGAAATAAGATAAATATTAGAAAAAAAAGAGAAGACTGCTGTTATGTACAATTATCTACCTAAAAAACTAAAGAGAATCAATGAATTATTAAAACTAATATGTAGCAAGGTGGCTGGATATAAGATTAACATATAAAAAGAAATGGCTTACCTCTCTTCCAGTGTGAAAGAAAAAGTTAACCAAACCAAACAAAACCAAAACAAAATGCACTATGATGGCAATGGTGGTACTAGTAGGGGATTTCAGAAACTATAATTAAATGTCTATGACAACAGGAAGAAAAAAAATGACCTGGTTCCCAAGACCATAATAGCAAAGTGAGATTATAACATTTTTTTTAAAATTAAAGCTTATTGGGGTGATAATGGTTAGTAAAGTAATATAGGTTTCAAGTGTAGAATTCTGTAATACATCATCTATATATCACATTGTGTGTTCACCACCCAGAGTCAGTTCTCCTTTCATTTTTTTAAGGAAAATATATCTTTAAGAAAATTTAGTTAACTCGCTGTTGAATCATTAACATTAGTTAATACCCTTTTTGAACCATTATTAATTTTCACAATAATGCATTTATCTACAAGTGTTTTGTAGCTTTTAAACTAAACCACATAAGCAGTCTCATGTGCAAAATAGAAGTTACTAGAAAGTTTATTAAAAATAAGGGAATTTGTATCTGCTACTGCACTCATAAAATTTAAGAAAAATGGATTTGTTTTTGAGACATTTTAGCTCCTTGAAATTTAGTTGGAAGTTGATTTCTATTGCTAGAGAAAAAACAAATGTATATTACTATTCTAATATCATCTTTATAATGAGGAGCTTCTGTTATGGACTGAATGTTTGTGTTTTGCCCAACCCCAAATTCATACATTGAAGTCTTAAACCCAAGGTGACAGTATTGAAGGTGGGATCTTTGGGAGTTGATTAGGTCATGAGGGTAGAGACCTCATGAATGGAATTAATGCCCTATAAAAGAAACACCAGTGAGCTCCCTTGCTCTTTCTGTCACATGAGGACACAGAAAGAAGACAGCTGCCTTCTGTGAACCAGAAAACAGGTCCCCACTAGATACCAAATCTGTCTCTGCCTTGATCTTGGACTTTTCAACCTCCAGAAATGTGAGAACTAAATGTTTGTTCTCCCAATCTGTGGTATTTTTATTATTGCAGCCTGAAGAGGCAAAGGAGGTTTCCATATATTTCTTTCCAACCAGCAATAACAAACTTGAATATATAACACAAATCACACTCATAAGAGTAGCAAAATGATACATAGAAACAAATGAGAATGAAAATATATCAAAATTATTGGGATATGGCAAAAGCAATATTAAGAGGGAAATTTATATCAGGATAAGTAAGTATGGGCCTATGTCACAAATCTCCAATAAGCAACCTAATATTTGTCTTAAAGAACTAGAAAAAGAAGAACAAATGAAACCTAAAGTCAGCAGAAGGAAGGAAATAATAAAAATAAGAGCAGAACTAAATGAATAGAGAACAAAAAGACCATACAAAAAATCAATACAATAAAGAGATGGTTCTTTGAAAAGATTAATAAAATTGACAAAACTATGGCTAGACTCACTAAGGAAAAAAGAGAAAAGACACAAATAAACAAAATCAGAAATAAAAGAGGAGAGGTTACAATAAATACCACAGAAATAGAAAGGATCATATGAGAATACTATAAAGAATGATATGCCACCTAATTCAGTAACCTAGAAGAAATGGACTTCTTAGAAACATATGACCTTCCTAGACTGAAACACTAAAAACAGGAAAATCTAAACAGACTGATCAACAGTAAGGAAATTGAAATAATCTTCCAAAATCTACCCCAAAACAAATGTCTAGGACCAGATGGCTTCATCAGTGAATTCTACCAAACATTCAAAGATGATTTAATACCTGTCCTCCTCAAACTCTTCCAAAAGATTGAAGAAGAGGCAATACTTCCAAATGCATTTTATAAAGCCAACATTATGCTGATACAAAAACCTGGTAAGGATAACACAAAAAAAGAAAACTACACATCAATATCTCTGATGAATATAGACACAAAAATCCTAACAAAATATTAGCAAGTCAAATACAACAATACATTTAAAAAAATCATACATCATGATCAAGTGGGGTTCATTCCATGGTCACAAGGATGGTTCAACATATGCAAATTGATCAATGCGATACACCACCTAAACGAAATAAGGGATAAAAATCATATGATTACATCAATAGATGCAGAAAAAGGATTTGAGAAGATACAACATCCATTTATGATTAAAACACTTAATAAAATGGGTATAGAAGGAAAGTACCTCAACATCATAAGGCCATATACAGCTAATATACTTAATGGTAAAAAACTGAAAGCTTTTCCTCTAAAATAAGGAGCAAAAGAAGGATGTCCCCTGTCACCCCTGTTATTCCACATAGTATTGGAAGTCCTAGCCAGAACCATCAGTCCAGAGAAAAGAAAAAAAAAAATCCAAATTGGGAATGGAAAAGTTAAATTGTCACTTTTTTGCAGATGACAATTCTTTATGTAGAAAACCCTAAAGACTCCACCAAAAATCTACTAGAAGCAACAAATAAATACAGTAAAGTTGCAGGACATAAAGTCAATGAACAAAACCCCAACTCATTCCTATATACTACCAATGAATTTTCAGAAAAAGAAATGAAAGCAAAAACCAATTATTTTTGCAATTGCAAATAAAATAATAATAATAAATAAAATGCCTAGGAATAAACTTAACAAATGATATGAAGGACCTATACACTGAAAACTACAAAAAAAAATTTTAATGTTTTAAATTGAAGAAGTCACAAAGAAATGAACAGACATTGTGTGTTTGTGGACTGGAAGAATAAAGAGTTAAAATGACCATATTACTCAAAGCAATATACAGTTTTAATGAAAACCCCATCAAAATCCAATGGCATTTTTTTTCAAGAAATAGAACAAAAAATCATCAGATTTCTATGGAATCACAAAAGACCGCAAATAGCCAAAGCAATGCTGAGACAAAAGAACAAGTCTGGAGGTATCACACTCCCGGACTTCAATTTATACTAAAAAGTGACAATAATCAAAACAGCATGTTATTGGCAGAAAAACAGATACACAGACCAATGGAATAGAATTGAGAACCCAGAAATAAACCCACATATATATGAGCAGATAATTTTCAACAAAAGGGCCAAAAATAAACAATGGAGAAATGAAAGCCTCTTCAATAAATGGTGCTGGGAAAATTGGAAAGCCACGTGCAAAAGAATGAAACTAGATCACTATCTGTAACCATATACCAAAATTAACTCAAAATGGATCAAAGACCTAAACATAAAACCTAAAACAATAAATTTCATAGAAGAAAGCATAAGTACTAAACTTATGGACCTTGGTCTCAAAGAGGATTTTATGAATTTTACCTCAAAGGCAAGGTAAGTAAAAGCAAAAATAAATGAATGAGACTATATTAAACGAAAAAGCTTGTGCACAGCAAGAGGCAACCAATGGAATGGGAGAAATTTGCAAACAACACCTCTGATAGGGGCTAATCTAAAAATATATCAAGAGCAACATATATATGCCCACATATATATGGGCAGATAATATATCAACAACAAGGACAAAAAAAAAACCACAATCCAATTAAGAAATGGACAAGGGGGCTGGTTGAATGGCTCAGTTGGTTAGAACATGAGGTCTGAACAACAGGATTGTCTGTTCGATTCCCACATGGGCCAGTGAGATGTGCCCTCCACACCTAGATTGAAGACAACAAGCTGTTGCTGAGATTCCAGAGGAGTGATTGGATGGCTCAGTTGGTTAGAGCGCGAGCTCTCAACAACAAGGTTGCCAGTTCAATTCCCTCATGGGATGGTGGGCTGCGCCCCCTGCAACTGAAGATAGAAAATGGTGACTGGACTTGGAGCTGAGTTGTGCCATCCACAACTAGTCTGAAGGACAACAACTTGACTTGGACTGATGGACCCTGGAGCAACACACTGTTCCCCAATAAAATTTATTAAAAAAAATGGACAGAGGACCTGAACAGACATTTCTCCCAAAAAGACGTGGCTGTTTGGCCAACAGGTATATGAAAAAAAGCTCAACTTCACTAGCTATTAAGAAAAGGGAAATCAAAACCCCTATGAGATATCCCCTCACACTTGTTAGGATGACTGTTGGAGAGTGTTGGAGAGGCTGTGGCGAAAAAAGAACTCTCATAAACTACTGGTGGTAATGTAAATTCATTCAGCCACTATGGAAAAGAGTATGGAGGTTCCTCAAAAAATTAAGAATATAATTACCATATGACCCAGCAACCCCTCTTCTGGGTATGTACCCCAAAAATTTGAAAACATTTATCCGTAAAGATATATGTACCCCTATGTTCATCACAGCATTATTCACAGTGGCCAAGATATGGAAGCAACCAAAGTGTCCTTCGATAGATGATTGGATAAAGAAGATGTGATATATATACACAATGAAATATTACTTGGACGTTAAAAAATGAATACTGCCATTTGCGACAACATGGATGGATCTTGAGATTATCATGCTAAGTGAAATAAGTCAGAGAGAAAAAGTTGAGAACCATATGACTTCACTCATATTTGGGATATAAAACTGAAAGAAACAAACAAACATGACAAACAAAGAAACAAAACTCATAGACAGAGACAACAGTTTAGTGGTTACCAGAGGATAAGGGGGGGAGGCAGTGGTAGAAAAGGGTAAAGGGGGTCAAACATATGGTGATGGAAGGAGAACTGATTCTGGGTGATGAACACATAATGCAATATATAGATGCTGTATTATAGAAATGTACGCTTGAAACCTATACAATTCTACCAACCAATGTCACCCTAATAAATTATAAAATAAAATAAAAACTTCTGGATATAAAGAATAATTACAACATCAAAAAAGAGTAACAAAAATTATAAAGTGACATAATATGTAAAACGTTTATAGAGAAAGAGTAAGGAGAAATACTATTTCCAGTAAGGTAAATATTTCATATTGCAAAATGTGAGTTTTCTTTTTCCAATTCAATCTATTAATTCAATACATTTCAAAAGCATACACATATGTATACACACATATATATACACCCACATATATATGTGCATATATATACATAGTGTGTGTGTGCCTGTGTGTGTGTGTGTGTTGCATAGAAAAAATAACTGAGTAGGAACTGGAATTTAATATGGTGATTCAGGTGGACTTTAACCTTATCTTTAGTAATTTAACTTTAACAGAAAGCAAGTGTTCAGGTATTAAACGTGTAATTAACAACTAGTTTTAAAATAACTTGAAAGATATTTTCTCTGTTGTTAATAGCATTTCTCTCGGAGCATTTTTATTTTCCTATATGCTTTTATTCATCCCTTTTTATGTCTTACAATAAAAATGTAATGCTTTTATAATTAAAATCACATTATCTAAAGGGGAAGGCCACCTGACTCTTAGGCCAGAATTCTATGAGAATACTTAATCTAGATTCATTCCCCCAAAATATAGACATAACATAAGGTGAGTTTGTCTATTTTTTCAATAATTTGCTTCTAGGACTCCAAAGGAGAAACATAAGTTTAGTAGTCTAAAAATCTATAGTTCAGTTCTGTGCCAGTAAGTGTCATCACTTTATGAAGAGCTATTTATATGCGTGCAGACGTGTGTGTGTGTGTGTGTGTGTATGTGTAAAATGCTACTTAGCCATAAAAAGAAGGAAATCCTGTCATTTGCGACAACTTAGGTGGACCTTGAGGGTATTATGCTAAGTGAAATAAATCAGACAAAGACAAATACCATATAATTCCACTTATATGTTGAATTTGAAAAACAAAACAAAATAATACTTATGGATATAGAGAACAGATTGATAGTTGTCAGAGGGGAGAAGAACTGGGGGTGTGTGGGCAAAATGGATGAAGGGAATCAAAGAGGGGCAAACTTACAGTTTTAAAGCAAATAACTCATGGGGGTTATAGCTCCCAGTACGGTAATCATGGTCAATAATACTGTATTGTATATTTGAGAGTTTCTGGGACAGTTGATCTTGAAAGTTATCATAAGAAAAAAAATTTTGTAATTTTGTATGATGAAAGATGGTAACTGGGCTTGTTGTGGTGATCATTTTACAATATACATAAAGATCAAATCATTATGTTGTACACCTGAAACTAATATAATCTTATATGTCAATTATGTTTCAATAAAAAATTAAAAATAAATAAATGAAGTAGAATAAAAGTTGTTAAGCCTCAAAAGATGAAGGGTTCCTTGTCCCTCAATTTTCCTGTTTGCTTCTCTTCTGCTCTCTTTCCAAATTCTTGGATGAAGTCCTTGATTAGACATAAAGATACGGCTATAGAAATATATAGAGAGAAATATACATACATATATATGTATATATGGAGAGAGTGAGAAGAGACAGAGAGACAGAAAGAGATTTTATTAGCATAATAATACATTAGAATCATGTTGTACAAACTAGTCAATTTTATTAAGAGAGCTATTTGAAGTATCTTTGCATTATAGATATTTCATTCTGAAGCCTGTGCTGAGTGGGATTATAAAGTATGATAATCCCTCCATACTACCCAAATGATGATTAAATTTTGGGGAAATAATTAGAAAAATATTTAGAAAATTATGAAGAAGGAAATAGAAAGTGAGGTCCAAAACAAAAGAACTCCTAGTTGCCCAGTCACACAAATTCCTAATGGCTGGCTGGCTGTACCTGGGTCAGTGTGGATGTGCAGGGGAAAAAAACCCCATCCCAACACACACACTTTATTACATATTCATAGGTTAACTAAGAGGAGCTAGGAAATATTTGGTTTGAGTAAGTATCTAGAAATGTACCAAAAGATCATTATAGGTGACATAATAGATAAAGTTAATAAATGTGTATCATTCCCTGGAGGATGGGAGTATATGAGGAAGGTAGATGGTAAGATTTTTTTGAAATAGTCTCTAAATTGTTACCATAACCAAAGCGTTATAAATATCCTGAAGATTTGAATAACATTTATCAAGCATGTTTTATATATTGTACATTTAATATCACATAAGAAATGTTTTGATATAAATTAAACATATATTGCAAATAAGAGGCAATATACATTATTTTCAGAAATATATTGAATATATACAGAAAACTAATGATGTATTAATTGTGAGTTAGAAGCCTTCTCATTAAAGTCAGATATTAGTGCAAGGAATTCTGCAAACACTACTATTATCCAATATCATTCTCCCAATAAGATAAGAAATATAAATAATAAATATAGATATAGAAAAAGCAGAAAAATAATCACCTTTGGTAAACAATGTGACTATCTAAGAGGATTTATTGAACTAATGTAACTAGTAGGATTAGAATCAGTACATTGGAGGAACAAAATATTAACATACAAAACTCAATAGTTCTTTTAGAATGATAATCAATTAGAAAATATAAATGAAAACAGAAAACCTATTCAGATCTGGTCAAGATGGCAGGATAGGTAAACTCTGTGCTTACCTCCTGTCATGACCATATCAAAATTACAACTAAACTACAGGACATCCACCATTGAGAATTGCCTGAAGTCTGCTGGAACCAAAGCTTTACAACTAAGGACACACAGAAAAAGCAAACTAAAGACTGGTAGGAGGGGCAGAGACATGGAATGGGCCAGTCCCACACCCATGTGTGACCATTAAAAATCAGGAGGGATATGTCAGCTGTAAGGTTTCTCTCCCCTTCTCCCCAAGGACCAAGGGGTCCCAGCCCCACACCAGCCTCCTCAGCCCTAGGTTTAGGTGCCAGGCAGAATTGTCCCTATGACTTCTGACTGTGAAAAGCACAAATTGTGGCTGGGTGAGCCAGAGGGAAGCTGCACTCCCAGGAGCTCCTTGTGAAGGGTCCATACACAGACATACTTGCTGGTGGACTAATTTGCTTTGAGTTCCAGCATTGGGGCAGCACTTCAAAAGGTGCCAGGAACATATAGGGAGGAAGTAGTTTTCCTATCTTCAGGGTGAGGGATGGAGGGGCAGCTGTCTCCCAGACAGAGAAGTTGGTGGAAGCCACTGCTTCTTTGTCGAGTCCTGCCTCTTCCTGGCATGCAGACACAGGTGGCCACCATATCTAATTCTCCAACAACCTGGCTAACACTATTTATTTGCCCTGATTCCCAGATACCACATACAGTGGTACCTTGGTTTTCTAATGTAATCCGTTCTGGAAGACTGAGTTCTGAAATGTTTGAAAACCAAGACATGGTTTCCCCATAGAAAGTAATGCAAAATGGATTAATCCATTCCAGACCTTAACAATTCTTTAACAATCTATTAACAATTACTTTCAATGTAAATGGATTAAATCAACCCCTAAAACTGCTAATTTAGCATGAATTTTACTATCTAATGATACCATAGAACCATAAAATTTACGGCATTCGTAAACCGAAATGTTTGTCAATGGAGATGTTCGAAAACCGAGGTACCACTGTAAGAGAATAGAACAAAGCTCCAGAAAAATAACTAAATAAAATGGAGAGGAGACAAGCAATCTACCACACACAGAGTTCAAAACAGTGGTTATAAGGATGCTCAATTAATTCAGGGAGAACTTCAACAAAGAGATAGGAAAAATAAAAATGGTGATGGAAACATAAAAAAGAATCAGTCAGAAATAAAGAATACAATAATTGAAATGAAAAAATACATTAGAGGGAATCAACAGTAGATTAGATGAATCAGAGGACTGAATCAAGTGTTTAAAAGATAGGGTAGCAGAAAACACCCAAACAGAACAGTAGATAGAAATAAGAATCCAAAAAAAATGAGGATAATTTAAGAGGCCTTTGGGACAACATCAAGCATACCAGCATTCACTTTATTGGGCACCAGAAGAAGAAGAGAGAGAGCAAGGAAATGAAAACCTACTTGAAGAAATAATGATAGAAAATTTCCCTAACCTGGCAAAGGAAATAGACATACAAGCACAGGAAGCACAGAGAGTTCCAAACAAGATGAATCCAAAGAGGCCCACACCAAGACACATCATAATTAAAATGCAAAGTTTAAAGACAAAGAGAGAATCTTAGAAGCAGTAAGAGAAAAGCAGTTAGTTACCTACAAGGTAGCTCCCATAAGACTGTCAGATGATTTCTCAACAGAAACTTTTCAGGCCAGAAGGAATTGGCACAAAATATTCAGTGTAGAAAAGCAAGGACCTACAACAAAGATTACTCTCTCCAGCAAAGCTATCATTTATTAATCAAAGAACAGATAAAGAGATTCCCAGACAAGAAAAAGTTAAAAGAAGTCACCAACACCAGACCAAAATTATAAGGAATCTTAGAGGGACTTCTTTAAGATGAAAAACAAAAACCCAAAAAATATGAATAATACAGTGGCAATAACTACATATCTATTAACAATTACTTTCAATGTAAATGGATTAAATGCTCCAATTAAAAGACACAGGAGGGCTGAGTGGATAAGAAAACAAGACCCTTACATATGCTTCCCACAAGAGACTCTCTTCAGACCAAAAGACACACACAGACTGAAAATAAAGCGATGGGGAAAAAGATATTTCATGAAAATGGAAAGAAACAAACAAACAAAAAGCTGGGGTAGCAATAGTTATACGAGACATAATAGACTTTAAAACAAAGGCTATAACAAGAGACTAAGAAGGACCCAGTAATCCCACTTCAGGGTATTTATCTGAAGAAACGCAAACACATGTCCAGGGGACGTGTGCATTCATATGTTCACTGTAGCATTGTTTACAATGACCAAGATGTAGAGGCAGCCTGGGTGTTTGTCAATGGATGAATGGATAAAGAGGAGGTGGTACATATATATATAAAGGAATATTGTTTGGCCATGGAAAGAAATGGGTACTTGCCATCTGCTGTGGCATGGATGGACCTGGAGTGTATGATGCTGAGAAAGACAGGTGATTTTGATTATATGTGGAATCTAAAGAACAAAATAAACAAAACAGAAATAAAAAAAATCATATTCACAGAACAAAAACAATAACTTTTTTTTTCTTTTTCTTTTTTTTAACTTATTGGGGTGACAATTGTTAATGAAATTACACAATTTTAGGTGTACAATTAAACAATAACTCTTTATTCTATGTATTTATTCACAGAATGAAAACAATAACTCTTAAATGAACCTAACAAGAAATAATGAAGACCTACATAGTGAAAACTACAAAACTTGACAGAATAAGTTAAAAGAAGACTCAAATAGATGGGAAGATGTACCATGTTTTTGGATGGGAAGACCTAATTTTATAAATTTGTCAATTCTTCCCCAAATGAATTCAACACTTTCACAATTAAAACCCCAACAGTATGTTTTAGAGGATTTGTTAAATTAATTGTAGGATTTACATATACAGCAATGTTCAAAAACAGCCAAGAAGATTTTGAAAAAAGAACAATACATTATTCATTTAAATATATTTATTAGGTGTTTTCTATTTTCCAGACATTGTTCTGGATGCTGTAGATATAGCTATAAATAAAAATTATAATCTAATTTTATGTCAAGATATGGCAAAATCAATTACATAGCATTCAATGATAGAAAAGCCTTAATAGACTTAATATTCTTTTCCTATTGATTTTAAAGAGCTTATAATAACTAGCATTAAAAATAAAATAAAGTAAAATAAAATAAAATAAAATAACACTATCTATTGAGTATTTACCATGTCAGCCACCAAGCTATGCCTTTTTTTTTTTTTCTAAATCCTCACATAAACTCTATGCAATAGAGGCTAATATCATCATCACTACATTTTGGAAACTGAGTTTTTTTTATTTTTTTTCTTTTTATTTTTCTTTTTTTATTAGTTTCAGGTGCACAAGGCAAAGTAATAGTTAGATGTTTATCATTTATATCCCTCACACTGTGTGAATCCCCCTCCCCCCATCCACTATCCCTCTGACATCGCACAGAGCCATTACATTTCCACTGTCTCTATTCCTAATGCTGTACTCCGCTTCTTGTAAGTATATACCTACATATATATACATATATGTATATATATAAAATTATAGTTGGCATTCATTATTGTTCAGCTTCAGGTGTACAGTGCAGTGATCAGGCATCTACATCATCCCTGAGGTGGTCTCCCTAATGAGACAAGTGTCCATCGGATACCCTACAAAATCTTTACATCATTATTGATTACGTTCCCCAAATTAATTTTCAAAACCCCATGGCCATCTTGGGGTTACTGACTGTTTTCAAATTCCCTCACCTTCCCCCTTATCCCCACCCCCCCCGCCCATCTAGCAACCCTCAGTTTTTCCTCTTTGTCGAGGAAACTGAGTTTTTTGACCTGAACTTTAGCTTTGCCCAAGTGATAAAGTCTGGAACTGAACTGAAAATTCATCTATTAGAGCTCAAGAATTTTATCAATATGTTCTATAAAGAGTATAATGATGACAAAATATAACAATATTTTTATATTTTCAATCCATTAACTAAAGAAATGGCTACTGAAACAGCAATGATCACCTATCAAGGTGATCATGATTTTAAACAATATTCAGAGTTGATCAGGGAACAATGTCTTCATGTAAAATTTTACAACATTTCAGGAAAGCATTCTGGCAAAAATATTTATGAGTCTTTGAGACAGTGTTTTCACTTCTAAGAACTTCTCTTGAAGAAATAATCAGAAATATAAATGTAATTTTACAAAGCAGGAATGTTTACCTCAGTGTCATTTATAATACTAAAATATTTACACTCATCTAAAAGGTGAAAAACATTATAGCACTTTCATATGATGTATGACTGTATATAGCATTAAAAACTAAGTTTAAAGAAGTATGAACCACATGGAACATGATGCTTATACAATATTAAGTAATGAGGACTGGATACAAAACAATGCACAAAATATAAGCTCATTGCCAAGTTTTGTATAAAATATACATTTGTATAAAGTACAGTGGATATATAAAATTATTTACACATAAATATAATATTTATAAATAGATAGGTATGCATATAAAATAATTTATAGTAATTTATATGTATTTTTAAAAGACCAAAATAATAATAGGGATTATGAAATTAGAGAAATGATTTTGGTAGACAGATGTTAATTTTCTTCTTGAAACTTTTCTGTATATTTCCTTAATTTCCTACAAATGAGTATGTATTACTTGGCTAATATAAGTATATAACTATAATGAAATGAAAAATAAACTGGGTAAGAATAATCCCATTGTCTTTCACATAGAATCCAATTAAAACTGCCAACTGTACTAAAGTCGTGTTTGGTAAGCCTTCATCTGCTTTTCCTAATAGAGAGAAAAGACTAATTAATTTACAGGTAATATTTAAAGTTTATTTTATGTAACATGTCAGCAGATGCAGTTAAAAGAGACAAGTGTGTTTTATGGTCCTATGGAAGGTAATAAATGTCAGACACATGTAGATACAGTTATAACTTTATGAACACCCCGGGTAATGCGCACAGGAAAACCTTACACAAACACCAAATGAAAAGACATGTTTTCTAAGCACAGTCAGGGGACTGTTTTTAACTCCATGTGTAATATAGGTGAGATAGGAGGTTAAGAACTGCAGTGCAGTGGTCTGACAATAAACCCCCTGCAAGTGTATGGTTTGATGGGGTGTTAATTGAGTAGCAGGTGAACATAAATAGAAAGCACCAAGGGTGTACGGTGGGGTCTTTCTGTTGATGAGGAAACATAAAAATGCTGAGTTCTGTAATAAGAAATAAAGACAATTTGGGGTTTATTTCTCTGACTTCATTCTAACCTCCACAGTATGGGCCTCTCTAGTTTAAAATGCTTGCTAGAGAATAATAACATGGCTTTTAAAATGTGTGGGTGACTACAGAATAAGTCAGTTTCCTGAAGCTTATAAAAACATAGGGGTTTGTTTTACTTTTGTTTGTTTGTTTATGGTTAGATGCAATGTTTTGTATGACTGTTGCTACTTCCTGATATTTTTGGCTCAGAATGTTTCAAGACATATAGTACAGTGGCTGGATCATTCAGCATCTAAAGTGAAAATTCATCAGGATTTCATCAGGACATAATATTAAAAAGAGTGAATAGAAACTCATAAAGAATGACTCAAGCTTTCTAAAGATCAAGAAATTTTTTTTAAAGTAAAGAGATTTTTCTGTGTAGTTCACTGAAAAGAGTTCTATGGGAATACACAAGTAAATCCTTGAATAAACTGTTTTTAAGTCCCAATGTTAGTATTTCACTTTTTCCAGGTAATCATCATAACACAAATACATACATTACAGCCACCATATTGAAGATTTATTTTTCTTTGAGAAATATCTTCAGATACACTAGCGTATTCTCCAAGAATGGCTACCTAGTTAAAAAGAATGAGGTCCCTGCATACTGCATTTTCACTTCGAACAAGGCATTACATACATTGAAGATGTATGTAAGACATTTTTAAGCTATTAAGTTTTAAGCTATTGAGTAACAATGATAGCTAATATTTATGATGCATTTCCTGTGTGCCAGGAACTGTGCTAACCACTTCACAAATATTGTCTTATTTGAGTCTCACAACAATATTAAGAGGTAAAAACTCATAATTCACATTTATAAATGAGGATAACAATCTGTAGTCATATAACTAATTAGTTGTGAAGCCGTATTTGAACCCCAAAACACTGACTCCATACAGAGCACAAATCCCAAATTGCTACATTATACTCCTTATACTTACTCTTTCAAGTTCCTATAGAATATTCACTAAATGAATGCTTTGGTATAATAGAGAACCTTGCCATTCTAAGAGAGTTAACATAGAGTCAAAAAAAGTTACACAGAAAAAGCAGAGAACCCTATGATTTCACTGATATGTGGTATATAAACCAAAAAGAACAAGACAAACAAATGAGAAAGAAAAACTCATAGACACAGACAATAATTTAGTGGTTACCAGAGGGTAAGGGGATGGGGGGTGGGTGATGAGGGTAAAGGGGATCAAGTATATGGTGATAGAAGGAGAACTGACTCTGGGTGGTGAACACACAATGGGATTTGTAGACGATGTAATACAGAATTGTACACCTGAAATCTATGTAAATTTACTAACAATTGTCACCCCAATAAATTTAATTTAAACAAACAAACAAAAAAAGTTTCATTTCCTAACATGGTCTAGAGCAGTGATTCTCAAACTTTAATGACCAGACGAATCACCTCGGGATCTCATTAAAATGTAGTTATTGATTCTGAAGGCCTGAGGTGGGGCCTGAGAGTCTGCATTTCTGACAAGCTCCCAGGTGTTGTCCCTGAGACTACTACAGAACACACTTCGAGGAGCAAACGTAGAGGATTTTGTTTGAGATGTGTGGAAGGGACACGAGTAAAGTTCACATTAGTTTTCTGTGCCCTTCTTTCCATTCCGTAATTTCTGTGAAGTCACAATCTAGTTCAAATACCAATTTCAACTTCCTGGCTCTTTCTACTTCTATTTTATTTTTCTCTCACCACAAAGAAAAGGGGAATACTAATATAAAATTAAATGCTGTAGTCAAAATTCTGGCAGAGAGATAGCCAGTTTAGATGAGTATTGGGAAAACATAACCCTGTGTCTTCTTTGTATTATTTTGTAGATTAAAGTCTATTGTAATAGAAGCTTTGAAATAAGTCTCATAATTGGATCCTACATATCACTAAGCTCACAAGGTACAATTAAACATACAAGCATCTCCAAAAGAACCATTTTGAGAACTACCAATACAACTCAGCAAGAATGAGAGCCACATGAAGTAGAATGGGTAGTATCTTAGAAGCCAAGATATTTCCTAGAAACCTAAGACTCATCTTAGGTTTGCCTCTCACACAACCACATCCTTCCAAATGCAATCATTAACCATATCCTGTAAATTTAAACCTAACAAACATCTCTGTTTCATCTGTCACTGCCTAAGTTTAGTCCATCATCACTTCTCGCTTTTCCATAGTTACCTAATGTGGGGACAGAGGAGGATTCCTGTTTACCCTCTGGACTACTTCAAGACCATTCTTTACTCTGCTGCCAGAGAAAACTTTCTGAATTATTAATCTAATGTCACTTCCTTGCTTTACACCCTTCAAAAGCTCCCTATAACATTAAAGTTCCGATTTCCAAGTTTAACACACATGGCCCCTTATGATCAAGCACCCTCTGTCTTGGTGGTTTTCTTCCATTATCTCACACTAACCCTTTAATAGAGGGGGTTAGTGGCACACTGAACCAGAATACAGTTCTGCTATTGCATCATGCTGTTTTACACCTTCATGCCCTCCCACATGCTGTTTTTATTTGGAAGCCCTCCCGTTTCCCTCCTGCCCTCTCCCTTATGTGTCCAGCCAGTTTGCCAATATTCAGTTCGAGGAGTATTCTTGAAGATCTGGAGGCTCTCTAAAACATCCCAGTAAAATAGTCAGAGCAACTATAGCAGGAAAAAAAAAAAAGACCCAATGGACTAAATTTACAATAACACGAGGTCACAAGATATACACACAGATCCAAGGTATGAGTAAGAGGGGCTAAATCACGAAAAACTACAAGACACATTTAGTATCAAAAACAATGTGGGAGAAATTGAAGGAAAGGAGAAGGCACTAGTGATAACCCTGAAAACTGGACCCCCCTGACTTACTATCAGGTACTTACTGGAAAGCACAGTGGGCCTTTCTGAGAACAGTAAGAGAAAATGGGAGAGGATTTTGAAAGTTCCAAATCAAGATGAGTGCAAGAAGTCCAAAGTATGATCTAATGGTCCTAGAGAGTTTGGGGGCCTAGGACCTCTAAGCTTTCAAAACTAACAAACAAAACAACTCTTAGCACTAAGGAGAACCTGCTGGGATTACAAACCATAGTGAGCAGGACAGGGACTATGTGGGCAAAGAAAAAAGATAAAATTAAGACAGGTAATATAGGAGGAACAGCTAACAAAGTGCAAGGCCATTTCTTCATTGAAGTGGAAATAGAAATAGCTATTCTGGTCCGCCTTTCTCTTCTAAAAGTACAGGAAAAGTCATTTCACTTTAAAATGGACAGCACCAAGGATCACTATAGAATCCTACATAAAATTAGTATAAAAATGAGAGAATAAAGAGTGAAGTAAATCCCTCAAATACTGAAAACATACTAGAAAAATATACCCATGAAACAGATAAAGAACCTAATGTTTCAAAATAAGCTAAAAGTAATTAAGAAATGATAGACCCTATAAAGAACAATGCATATCAGAATCTGAAAACTCAGAAATGAGATGACTGGAGAAAAAAAAAGGATTTGAAAAAAAAGGTAAGAGAATTCAGGAAAAAATTAAAAAGTAAAAGAAAAATAATTATTTTAAAGATGAGAACACAAAAGTATATAAACCCAAAGAAATATTTTTTAAGAGAAATAGAATATAGAAAAGAGGAACGTTTTATAGATAACAGAAATTAAATAAGAGAGTTTTTAAAAAGCACTCAAGAGTAACTGATGGATTTTGAAGATAGGCAAAAAAGATCTAACGTAAATATAATTGTAGACTCTGAAGAAAACCAAAGCAATGAACAGAATAAATACTAAAAATTATAATTGAGGGAAGCTTTTCTGAAATAATGAAAAGATTAGAAAATAAATATTGAAAAAGTACACCATATAACTGGGAAATCAGTTTATAAGGGCCAACATTGGGAACATATATATATATATATATATATATATATATATATATATATATATATATATATATATTTATATATACCAATATCCAGATAAAAAGACCAAGTCATTTATAAGGGAAAGAAAATCAGATTGTCATCAGGCTTTTTATCAATAAATCTGTGTGATAGACAAAATGATATATTATATTTATTACTTAATAAAAAAATGTATTAGTAAGGCTACATACCGTACTTCACTTAGAAAAGATACAAAATATTAGGAACATGCAAGGGCTCAGGGAATATCATTCTCTTGAACTCTTCCTAAAGAGAGTAAGCATCATACAACAAAATTAACTTGAGAGGCTTTGGCATAAATACTAGAGGTAAGCATGAAATACATATTTTTCTATAGAACTAAGGCTAATAGTAGTAAGAATAAAATGGCTACACACCCTAAACAATGTAGATATGGTGCAAGTATCAAAAACTGAAAAGTATATGGAGATGGAAGGAGAACTGACTCTGGGTGGTGAACACACAATGGGATTTATAGACGAACTAATACAGAATTGTACATCTGAAATCTATGTAAATTTACTAACAATTGTCACCCCAATAAATTTAATAAAAAAAAAACTGAAAAGTACAATAAACTCACTGATTGTGTACACTGATTGTGTAATAGGTTTGCATTGGGTCTACAAAGATACCTCATCAACAATTAGGTGAGAAGGAGGAAAGAAGGATAAAGAGGTCACTAGCTGATTTCATTATTGTTCACAGCAGGAAACAATAGTTTCCTGGGGGAAAGGGAGATGAATATTATATAAAGGTATTAGTACAAAGCTAATCATTAAAACAAAAATACAAACCTTCCTAAACGCCAGAAGATATTTTTAAAATTTTAAATTTACTTGTAGAGGAAAGGAAAAACTAGAGTGACATAATTAGAGAAAAAAATTAGACTTATTTGATTATACCTTGCTTCAAAAATTTAGTTTTGTAGATATTTTACATAATTAGAAGACAAATTTAATTTACTAAAATATAATAAAAATTAAAATAAAAGTATAAAAATTACCTAACTGTATAACCAGTGTGTGTGGAGGGGGGGTGAGGGGGTGTCATATCTACACAGAAAGGAACTAGTTCAAGTAACTTTAAAACAACAACAAAAAAATTAAACTGCTTTTGGAAATCATATTGTTAGTGGACATTTTGGTATTGTTCTTCTAAGAATGTTGCATGATTAATAATGGGATAAGCAAATGAGAATTGTGTTAGTGTTATAAAAGCAGGAATATTCACAGGGAGAGAAAAGACATACTACTGCAACATAGATAAGGTTAAGTAAAAACATCGTGTTCTTGAATTTGAATTGGAAGTACCAATATGAACTCATGATTTATTTATTTTTTAATGTATATTTTCTAACTCTATCCTCCAAAATGTCTAGAACCAACGACAAGTCCAGCTGAAATAAGTGTCTCTAACCCTCAGAATGTGGGCTTTAAATATGATATCTCACTAAAAAGAACGAGGGATCCTTTGAGAAATTGCTGATTCCATGTCTGGGATGGGAAGCGTTCAAGGGAAGTTATGAAGCCCTAATACACTTATGAGCTAACTGGAGGAGCTGTCAGAGTGTGGTCACTGGGCAACAGTCCCAGCATCACCGGGAGCTTGTCAAGAATGCACATTCTAGGTCTTACTTCAGATCTACTGAATTAGAAACTCTAGGGGTGGGCCCAGCAGTCTGGGTTTTAACAAGCCTTCCATGTTGATGAATCCTGAAGTTTGCAAACCACCGGCCTAGGGCAATGATATCAATGGCTCTTAACATCAAAAAAAAGAGAAGCAACCAGACATTCTATTCATTCTGACAGAAGTACATATTGCCAACCTATGAAATAATCTTTCCCCTCCAACAACAACAACAACAACAGCATATTGAACCTAAGTCAGATAACTGTCAGGTTATGGGAAACAGAGAGGACCGTGTTAAACAACAATATAGGAATACAGTCGACAAACTCCAGACAGAGGGACATTCTCTAGGTCAAACAACCTAGTTTTTCCAATAAAGAAATTGTAAGGAAAAAAGTAGACACACACACACACACACACACACACACACGGAGAAATAACCAATAAATTAGAAGAGACCAAATATGAAAAATATATACCTTATCTGATCCCAATTCAAATAAGCTGGAAAAAAGACCATTTACAGTAAACTTTGATAATTTTGAATCTGACTATTCAATTATACTCGTATTGAGGTTCCATTGTTGGGGTTTTTTTTGGAGGATAGAGATACATGCTGAAATATTTAGAGATGAAATTAAATATTGTCCAGAGTTATTTTAAAATAATCCTGAGGAGGGGGTTGGGAAGTGGATGAGGTAAATAAAACTGGCCATCAGGTGATGGAATTAATGATTGTTGAAACTGAGTGATGTTACTTAGAGGTTTATTATAATATTCTATGTTTATATATTTGAATTTTTCAATAATACAAAGTTTCACATCAAGCATCATCTCTTTCAAAACACTCTTCCCTTAGTGCTACTCCCAATTTGATTTAGATAATCTTGTCCATGTTTCCCCATCACTCTGTGTATAACTGTTTTAATTCCTTGAGGGGAGGTCTGGGTTTATTTGCCTTTATAACCTTAGTGGCTATCATGATACCTGAACACAGCCTATTTTTCAGTTCAGGGTTATTACGAGAAACAGAAAGCACCTTCAAACAGGGTGGCTGAAGAGAGTTCAACAAAAAGAATTATTTACAAGGATGTAATCAGGGTTAAGACAAACAATAAGGGATGGTGAAGCACCTGGCTCTGGTGACCGCAGGAAGCCATTCCCGCCTCTTGCCCAGTGGGCAGGGGGATAGGAGACCCACCTGCACCCTAGTGAGAATTGTAGCTTTAGGGAAGCACTCCTGAGAGGAGCTGCCACCTTTGTTATGAAAGTAGACCTACAGAGTCCTGTGGGGCGGTTGCTGAGGAAATATATAGTAGTACCTCAGAGTCACTGCGATATCCTGTCGGTATCTCCCACTGACTCCAAAGAGAAGCAAGAGAGCCTGTTAATGCTGTCAGTAGGGAGAAAGGTGGAAATGGATCTTGAGGGTGGGAGGCAAGGGACTTCTGATCATTCTTACAGACCTAAAAGGTCTTCAAATCATGATTCTCAAACTGTTTGGTGTGCATGCACACATAGATGTGTGTGCACGCAGCCAAGTGTGTGTGGGGGGTGAGGGACATTTGATGACACCTTTCTCAGATGGATTCTCCTGTTTTCAGTCCAGAGAGCACAGCTTTAGAAAAAAAAAAAAAACAGATTATTGTGGCAGATTAGTAAAATAGCCACAGATGTTTCTATCGATCCTTTGAAAGGAACATTGTCTCTTCTGCCGGTTTTTTCTCTCTAAGAAAATCTATTTGGGTGCATACTGTATCACCTCCAGTTGTATTTCTAAGCAACATGCTAATATCAGAATACCAGTGTAAATACACCTGCGATTGTCAGTTAACCTCATGCTATTATTTTCAGACTGCCTGCGGCAGTGTATCAGTACTGTCAGAAGGAAAAAAATAACACAGAATAAGGCATTTTCACATTCTTTTCCACAAGCCAAGACACAAAACGGGCTCATTATCAACATGTGGTTGCCTCCAGTTCAATATGAATATATCTTTAGCTCTTCAATAACTGCTGTGGATTTGTGTAATTTGGCAAAATTACATATCATTCCCCCAGGAATGATATGCTGCCAGGCAAATGAGTTCTCCTCCCAGTTCTCCCTTGAAATAAACTAAATCAAGACAGAAGATTCCAGGGCACAATTCTAGAGAAAAATGTTTTTTTTCTGAAGATCACAGTGTGGCTTCTACCTCATAAGCTCTAGTTGATGACCTCATTAAATACACAGGCCTTAAAATATTCATATAAGAAAAGATTTTCTTTCTTGTCCTAGCTTCTTAGGAGCTTCATCTGCTAATATCTAGTCACATCTATGGGAACTTAAGAAAAAACTCTTATTCTTGAAAATATTATAAATCTCTATGCTTTCGATGCTATCTGCAACTATGCCCCAAAGAGCCCCCATTTATTTGGTATCAGGGACTTACTTTTGGAATAGTTAGTCTACAGTACTAGCTTTGCAAATGCAGGTCTGGAAGCATCTCAACAGATGATAATAAAAATGTACTATCCTTCTTATGCAAAGATGAGGGTTTAGCCCTCTACCAGTAAGATGGAGATTGTGCCTTCTTATTCTAGTAAAGGTGATGGATTTGTATCAGATACAGATACTTTTATCTTGAAACTAAAGAACACTCAATTGTATTATTATAATTCACTGGGGCTTTCACTCTAGCTACCAAGATACACAAGAATCTAATCTACCACTTCTTCCATAGGGGTCACAAATTTCCAACCAGCTGAGTTTCCAAATGCACCTGAGTCATTTTAAATACGTAACTGTAAAGAGTGGTGGTATGGTTAGAAGAGCACGTGATCTGCACCCAGATTTGTGGTTTGGGTTCTTTCTGCCACTTACAAACTGTGTGAATGTGAGCAAACCACTAAACATACTTGAATCTTGGTTTTCTCATTTATAAACAACTTATTATCATTTCTGACACAGAGCTCTTGAGAGGACCAAATAATAAAATGCGTGTGAAAGAACTTAATAGTTTCCTGAGTGTTATAAAAGGTAGTTCACTGGCCTTTGATTTAATTGTTTTATCTGATCAACCCAACCAGCATTATCTGAGATTTGCTAATAGGATTTGTAGTTCTGGTTTTGTATTCATTTCCTTCTGTCTTTCCACTTATTCTCCCTTCCCAGTCTTTCCATTCTCCTTCTTGGTTTAAAATATTAATTCTCAATAAAAATCACAAATCCAAGTACTATGGAGAAAATATTTTAGCAAAATTTACTCTGTCTCATTACCCTTAAAATGAATCTATTTCCAGCCCAGCTTTAGGGATTGAAGTCAGAGAGACACAAATATAAAGCTAGGCCAAGAAATAGCCTCAGGATTGAGGACCCAAAGAATCTGATGAGGTCCAAATCCAGCCCAGAGCAGCCCAAGTGTAGAGAGGGTGTACCTTGAACAGATGTGAACCCACTGCATTAAGGAGTTGGGAGACTCCAACACTTTATGTATGAGATGCCAGAAAGAGGAAAGCAAAGTCAGCAGCAATTTCTGTGGCCAATGGGAGTTTGTAAAGAATTGAGGCTGGCTAAAAGCTTTATCGGGAAAAGCATTTGACTAATAGTAAGAACTAGGTTCCACTTTCTGTTTTGTCCCAAACTAGTTCCGTAAGGAGTCTGAGAAAGTCCTTTGACCTGACTGAGCTTCTGGTTCTCCAAGTACTAAAAAAATTGAAAAATAATAATAATAAATTCTAGATTATTTCTAAATTCTCTTCAGGCTCTAAAAGTCCAAAGTAGTCATAACTAATTCATTTCTTTTCTCGGTATGCAAAACAAGGTTAACTTGCAAAAATAAATAAAATAAATTTGTAAAACTTTGTTAAGTTATACAACTGTCTAACCACTATGCTGTACACCTGGAACTAATATGATATTGACTCTCAACTGTAATTGAAAAAACAAAATAAATAAAAAATAAATAAATAACAGTTATAATCACTAAAATGAGTGACTGACGTGGTTTTGAAGTTTTCCCACTCATTTAGGAAAAATTCAAGGACTATATAAAGAGGTTCAATAGAGTCAAATTAATATCATTTGAACTTACTTGTTCACGGTCATCCCTTAAACAGGAATTCTGACAAACAATAGCGGGTTCTGCCTGTAGCATCCAATCAAAACATATTACTTTATAATAATACAGAATGTGTAACATTTTCATGTAATCTCATGTCAATCAATTTTAGGTATGTGGAATTCTTAACTTTCACATGAGAGAAAATTCTAATCCTTGGAATCTGAAAAATGGTAATCAGAAACTCTTACTGTGCCACATTCCAGGGTTCTTGCTGGTTTTGCAACACTGGCCACAGAAGAGGAAAACACCAGTCCACCATACGAATGTCCTTCACTTGGTATAAAACTTTCAACTTAGCTTTACACCTTCTTATCTGCAAAGGAACCCTCTCTTCCCCATCGCATCTCTTTTCATCTTTCATATCCTTTTTCTTGTACCTACAAAAAATTACTGTCAGAGTTTTCATACGTATAAACAATTGAAGAGGTAATAGCAGATGTGAACTTTTCTTTGCTTTATTTTGGTGGTGGTGTTTGAATCCAAAAAATATTAAATTGAGTTAGTGAGAAGGGGGAGAAAAATGAATCTAACCTGATGAAGAATGGGGAGATGTTATGCAAATGACTTGTCAGGCTGTAGGGGAATCAATACATATTTTATGTGGATAAAATCAGGAGCAAGTGAGCTAATATACACAAATGTTTTTATTTAGCCATAAAATACTGTAAAAATATTGTTATTGTTATTTTAAACAGAGAAAGAAATGGAATGAAGACAGAAAGATTACTTAAAAAAAAAAGAGAGAGAGAGAGATTCTTTCTTAGTACCGGTGCCACCCCCACCAAAAGATGTGGTCAGGACTAGAAGTCCATCTTTTGAGTTTACTCTCTCCATACGATGCCATAACTCCTACTTTCTTTTGCTTTCTTTATCTTTCTTTCCTCTATCCACATTGTATTGATGTCTAGATAATGCCAGTCTTAACTGTAGAGTCATTTCTATTTTTGGATTCACAGCGCATAGATCGACTCTTATCAGCTCACTGAAAGAAAGTTCACGTTTAACTGCAGATGTAAGAAGTCATGTAGAGGCATCTTCTTTCAGCAACTGCACATAAATGGGGTTTTCAGCTCAGCATCTCAGGAGCTCTGTCAGAAAGCACAGACCTCAGACACTCAAGTTCCAGTTCCTAATGTTCTCCGGGGCTAAGATGGCAAATGTAAACCTGTCAGCTTCTCTCTGACCCTTGGCCTCAGTCTTTTCCAGCCTTGGACATTCATCTTGTGTGTATGTATTCTAGGTCTCCAAGGGCACTGGTGAGAGGATGTAGATACCCAGGGAAAAATCCCCCATCCTAACTGGCTAAAAATATAAAAAAATCAAAAAGCATTTCCTAGAGATGGAGGTTGAGCAGTATCACCTCCCTGTGTGCAGGACAACCCACCCATTCCCCAAGATAATAGAGCAGATCTCTGTGTTGGTGCTTTATGCATTGCTACCCAGCCTACTAATTCTGGTGTTATTATTATTTTAAATATATATATAGAGAGAGAATGTTGGCTCCAGAAAATACAGCCTTTAATAATTTTCCTGCTCTGCAAGTAGCCTTCTTGCTAAATCTGCAAACAAAAGATTAAAGGGGCTCACAGGACCCCAGAAAGTCCTTCCTAGCTGTCATGGCCCATCTTTAAATGTTAGAAGCTGTTGAATCTCTTTCTGCATAACGTGATGCTTTAAAATCACAGAAGTATTGTTCTTAAAGCCCAGGTAGAACACAGGTCTGCCATTGCAAATACTTGATGATTTTTCCCAGTTGGAGGACCACTGGGATTAGGGGAGGCCGGGAGACAAAGGAAAGGAAACCTCTCAACAACAAATGTGTGCCCCTCAGAGGAGAGACAGTTCCAACTGTCTGAGTTCACTGCTAGGCTCTGAATAGAATTACCTATATGTCAGTCAGTCAAGGTAGTTTAAAATACCTGTGCTCCTAAAGCTAGGGTGTCATTACAGATTTAGCACTACTAGCATCGTTCTCTTTGTCACACAATGAAGCAATATGGCTAATTAACGCTCACTAGGGAGCCTGAAATAATGATGCCTCTCACTTCCTAGAGCCAATTACTCCAAATATTCAGATTATCTACCTACTATTTCACTGAAAGAAGTGTCTGGGATTTTTTTTTTTTTAATTCAGGCATTATGTATCATGTAACGTCACATTATGTGATGTTGTGTCACAGCCTGACAGCTTACAACGAGGGATATGCTGAATATATTGGGTAGTTAATACCTGCCTGAATTAACAAGACAACCAACTTTCCAAAGAAAGAAAGTCTGAGAAATATCTGCCATACCTCCTGGGATATCTGGAAGGAGTACATATCTGATTCACTCAATCAACCACTGAGTGTCACTGTTGCTTCTCATAAAAACATATGAAAGAGTATTTGTCTGCAGAGATGGCACACATATCTACACCTAAACTATAGATGGGTTTGTACAAAATCCTTAATGGATAGTCATCCATAGAGATTCTATGTCAGAACTAGTCAAATGGTCAAAACCATCTAGCAATTAAATATGGAAAGGTAGGGTAATATAATGGAAAAGGTGTATATGGGCTTGGGATGGAACAAACCAGTAGAGAACCTGATATATGACCTGTCTTATCTATTTCTTCAACAAAGATTTATTGCATACCACATCTACAGGTATTCAGTTAAGGGAAGATGGAATATGTTCCAGCTCCAGTTTCTTTGCTGTTCCCAAACAAGTGATCCTGCCTCAGGGCCTTTGCACTGGCTTATACTACTGCCTTGGGATACTCTTCCCCAAGTTATCTTCATGACTCATTTCCTTACCACCTTTAAATTTTCCCATATGTCAACTTCTCAATAAAGCCTTCCTTAGCCAACCTATTTAAAATCCCATATCCTTTTTTCCCTAGCATTCCTGTTTCTATTTTTCCCCCATGGAAGAAGAAATTTAGACAGGGTTGTCAGAGAAATTCTCTTTAAAAAGGCAACATAGAAGCAGAAAGATAAATGATGAAAGATAGTCAGCTCTGCGAGGAATGGCAAGAAGACATGGCTCATCTTTCCTCCTCTGTGAATCAGGGATAAATACCACCTAACTGGTAAGAGATAATTAAATGAAATATATGTAAAGTGCCTAAAATGTACTTTCTACATATTCTAATTATGCCGTTTCCTATTCAAAATTTCAGCACCTTCTCATTTTCTTCTGAACAACAGTCAAACTATTAGATCAATATAAGATGTCCCATTACTCCACTTCCCAACCCGTTTCTCTTTCAAGACTCTTCCTTTCTTCACAAACTTCCTCAGCTTACACACACACACACACACACACACACACACACACACTTTTTCTTCATCAAGACATATTTATTTAACTCCTTATAAAACCCAATCACCAATGTCCTTTTTCAATGCTCCCCTGGTTGTCCCTGCCTGGATTAGGCCATCTCCCCTGAACAAGATTTCCCTTAACTTTGCACCATCCTATGTATTCCAAACACCCTCTCTCTTCCTCCATTATGGTACCTGTTGTGTAATATTAAAATTGGTACTTTTACTGTCCTACTTCCAAACCATCCTGTATGATCACTGAGCATAGAACTCTACCTTATTCATCTTTCTAGCTCTTAATACAGAGCCTGGGACATAATGGGCCCACAATACATTTGAATCAGCAACTGAATTCATCCAATACATGGGCATTAGACTAGTGTGTGGCACATAGCTTTTTCATAATAAATGTTGACACCATCCTCAACTGAATTATTTCAGTATAAATGGGAATATTTAATTTGAATCTCTGAGTTTACGTTTTTTGTTTTAAGCTGTATTTAATAGTTATATCAAATTAGATATCACGTTAAAATATTTCGTTTAGTAATGCAAGAAATATACTTTAGGGTTTATTATAGGCAAAAGACTGATAATTACTTGAGCAAGAAATAGTCATAAGATCATAGATAAAAAATGTAGGATCATTGATTTCAATGAGTTTATAATCTGCTGAGGAAGACAGAGATACGTGAACAATTAACTAGCTGTAGTTTGGGACAAAAATGCATAATCATAATAATTACATAAGAAAATGGAAAATAAGGTGGAAAAAAGATGGACCTTTAAGGAAATGTTATGGGAGTGAGGCTGGAGTACTAGGCACATTCATGGGGTGCAGGGTCTGGATCCACATTCATGGGGTGCAGGGTCTGGATCCATGGAACCACAGAGCTAAAGAGGTAGACGAGGACTAAGTTAGAGAATAGGGATGATAAAGGTCATTGGCATGTTTATTCCAATATCCCAATGCTAAGAAATTCAGAGATTATTTTGCAGGCATACAAAATTTATTATCAGAGAAGTAATGGGATCTAAGAACTTGTGGCAACATGTAGAGGACAGGTGAGGTTGAGATTAGAGAAAGGGAAGCGAAAGGCTTTCAATCCTAAAGACAGAGAAGCAGGGTAGGAGCTGACTGTAAAAGGGTGGAAAAAACTGTGGTCTGGCCGTGAACTAGAACACCATGGAGATGGGAATGCCTGAAAAAGAGTTAGCATCTGAGTCCATTTGGCAGGTGACTGGAGGGATCAACAATGATTGCCCATTATCCTGGAATAGGAATGCATGAAGTATAGTTTATGGAGCATGGTTGGGGCATATTCACGAATGATTATTCAGTCTTGAACATCATTGGCTGGGGTGTTAGGAAACATTAGATGCCTAGGGGACATTCAGATAAAGGTCAGAGCAGTTATGAACCAGGTTTAGATTTAATAAAGAGTATTACATTTTTTTGCTAATATAAGTAAAGCTACAAGAAACATTTACATGAAGGTAGTTTTTTTCTCTGTCTCTCTTGAATTATTTCCTTAGGACAAGTTTCCACAACCATAGCACATGTCCTTTACAAGGGCCTATCCCAGTCCGCTTATCCTTTCACTTCAAACCAGCAAAATCTATCCGTTTCAGTGGTTCCTTAGGAACCTTGCCATTTGTTTTACTTTCAGTTTTGTGCCCACATCCCAATATGCCATATTCTTTACGACAGTCCCCAATAATTTACTGCAACTGCTTTAATAATTTTATGACACATTCTCAAGACAACATCTCAGCAGTTCAGACAGTACTTTGAGAACAGTTTCAAAGCACTGAGATAATCTTCTTCCCAAAACCTCATTAATGTAAACCAACTCTGTCTAAGGGTAGGAAGAGTAAAACATAATGAAACACTTGATTTACTGGACTAAATCCATAGCACTACTATGCTATTAACATATGAAGATATGAATTGCTAAGAATCAAGTTTAGATGTGGGATTTGCAAGTTTGCATATTTCTGTTGACAGCATATTATAAGTGTAGAAGCCATAAATACTATTTTTGCCTTTCACAAACCTTGGTAAAGTAAATCCAACAATCATATCTCTATGTCATCTTCCAGTTACTGTAAATGCAGCCTCTCACATTCTATCTTAGAGGGTAATCAGTAAGTATAGAAAGTTATTCTTATTTTCATTGGCTACAGTGAAAATCTGGGACAGACATATCCATCTTTAGTGTTGGCTCTGGTGAAGGTTTCAGTTTTAAATATGGATTTAATATAATCCCCAAGCAAATTGTGCTCAATGCCCTACCTCTGAATATTAAATCAATTTGTTAAAAAATGATATTCTACATCTTTTGAATTTCTTCATTCTTGGTTCATCAGAATTGCGCTTCACTTATTTTTTTTTAATGTTTGGTAAAATTTGTTTTTGTAAAGTTTTCTCATGACACCTTTTAAAAAGACTAAAGAAGAAATTATATTTTTCCAAAAGCAAAAGGAAGGATTCACTTTAGTTCAAGATTCCGAATCCAAAACATTTGAGAGTTTCACAAACTGGCACAGCACGTTCTATTGGTCTCGCAGGAATAAGATGGTTCAGGAGACAGACACCGCTCAGATATCACCATCAGCATCTCTTGACCACACAGGCAACAGGAAAGATCATCCTGGCTCATGCCCAACACACTCCTTGGGCCTTTATATCATCCTTGTTGTAACTATATGGAACATACTCTGAAGAAAAACTTGTTGAATGAAAAACTGAAGGCATTTAGGAGAGATATGAGGATGTCTCTCAAATTTGTCCAGAATTTGAAAATATTTGCATTATAAATTGTCACCCAAAAACATCCACTGCAAAGAAATGAGTGTTCTTTAATAGGACTTCATCAAATCTTTCCCTCAATAGGTTTTTCCCCATAGCTACTCAAGGGCTAGTTCAAAGCACCCATGAACAAACTGGCCAGGGTGGCACAACTTCATGTTAGGTACACATTCAATCATAAGGATTTATCCTTTTCAAAGCTGCTCTGGAAACAAATAATGACCCTGTCTTCCAACAGCAGAAATAAATGCTAAGCCTCCAATATGGAGCCAGTTCCTATCAATTGATAACATCGGACTCATCCTCCAAAGAGGGGATAGAAATTACTCCTCACTGTTAGAGAACAGAAAGAATTTGCCTTTCCTACCTGACCTGCATCCAAGGTCTTATTTTATGACAGATTCATCATCACGGTATCCTCTCATTATAATCAAAGAAGTCACTATTCAGAAAAAGAAAGTGAAACAGTGGGTTGATTCTCAGGGGATTCACTCGTTTTTTCCATGCATCCCATCATTCGGAAGCTGCTAAACTAATAGAATTGTGGAATTGATCTATTGATGACTTAATTGTGGCACTAATTAGAGGATGACAGCTTGCAAGCCTGATGCCTATATGATGTGCAATACGCCCTAAATCTGTGATATACATGATCCATTTTCCCCATAACCAGAATGCATGAATTTGGGAACCAAGGGGTGGAAGTAGGTTTATGATTCCTCTCACTGTTTTACCTAATGACCCACTTGCAAATTTTTGCTGCCCATCAACTGAAACTTTGAGCTCTGCTGGTTTAGAAGTATTAGTTTCTCAGGGAATGATGTTTCCACCAAGGGAAACATATCAAAATGAACTGGATGTTAAGACTGCCATTTTCGTTTCCTCTTGTCACTGGACCAACAGGCAAAACTGGTAAATACATTGACTGGTGTGTTTGATCTTCATCAACAGGGGAAATGTGACAGACAATGGGGCAAAGAAGCTTGTGCCTATATCCAAGAGATTATTTGGGGATGTTCTTAACAATTCTATGTCCAAGATTAAAATGTATTGGCATCTTGGAGCAATACTGGCAGGACAGTCAAGGAGTCATATCCCCTCAAGAATGAAGGATTGAGTCATTCTGTACTCAGTAAAGAACTCAACCAGCTGAAGTGCTGAGGGAACATGGATGATTTAGGGCATAGTGAGGGAGGAAGTTCTAAATATCAATTATGGTCTTGTGACTAGTTACAGTAATAGACTTCATTAGCTAACATTTTTCTTTCTTTCTTCTATGTATATTTATGTATATTAATCCATTTAAAAGTTCCCTTTCTACCCTACTGCTTTTTTATAGTACAAGTATAAATTTGTAATTTATCCTTAGTTTATAGACTATCAAGGTAAGATTGTGATTGAAGAAAAAGGGAAGTGAACATTACTCATAGATAGATTCACAATTCACGGGTCAAGGGTTTCCCTTTGGGTGAGAAGTTAAGTGCTTTTTCACTTGTACAATGGATAGCTGCATTATGCATGGAATCATATTGTGTGTTTTCTATTGTTTGGTAATATTTACATACACTGAATACCCAGGTACTCATGATTATCCCCATTATGAAGATGACTGATATTGTGAATTCACACTCACCATCTATTCTAACATCTTTTTGGGGGGGATGGGGTAATATTGGGGAACAATGTGTTTCCCAGGATGTCAAGTCATTGTTTTCAATCTACTTGTGGAGGGTGCAGCTCACTGGCCCATGTGGGACTCGAACTGGCAACCTTGTTGTTAAAAGCCCAGGCTCTAACCAACTGAGCCATCTGGCCACCCCAGCATTCTAACATCTTTCCACTATACCATCCTCTACTTTAGAAGCTAGAGAGCTCAAAACATTTCCAAGACTCCCTTGAAGCTAGAGTTCTGAAAGTGAAATTAAATTCCATTAATGACATACACTTGCATGAGCTTTAGAAGATGGAAGATAAAAAAACAATTTTGCTGATAATTTTGGTGGTTGCTCCTATGAAGCATGGTTAGAAAGATGCTAGTTGTATCTACAGAAGTATTCTGATGTCTGACTCCTCATGACTATTGAGACACATTTGTGGTGGCAGTAATATCCTGATCATTGGACAACAGCTATAGCAGTGGATTCCTGAACTCAAGTTCTCCTCATTTCTTCCTGATTCTCAACAGCCATGATTGTAGCAGAGGTAGCACTTCTGGCATATCATTTCAGCACTTGTGCTCCAGAAGTTATTTTTGGACACTCAACATAGCATCTGTTTCTCTAGCCCTTGCAATAATTTTGTGGTAGTTAATTCCACATATTATTTTTGTTGTTTAAAACTAGCTGAAGCAAGTTTTAGTTGTTACTGCTGAATCCTAATGGAACCCCACCTACAATTAGCAAAAGGAAAAATTTCTGTCTTATACACAATGTTTACTTTGGGAGATAGCATGCATGGTCTTTCAGTTTATCTTCTTTCAAACCTGATTACCAGTCCTTCTCTAATAATTTCCAGCAGCGGAACCACCGTTATTCTAGTCACCCAACCTAATATCCTGACATGATCACCCTTGACGCCTTTCTTCATTTCTTCCATCTAAATCAGTCAACATATCCTGTTAAATCTTTCATTGAAAAAAATCCATTACCATTGCTACTCTGGTCCAAATCCTCTTCGCTTCATATATTACTATTATCACCTTCTAACTGGTTGCCTCATGTCCAGTATTCCCTCACCAATAGAACCAGGGCAAAAGTAAATGGATACTCCTAGTTAAAGGTAGAAAATTTAGGACTCATATTTTCCTCAATTCTTTCCAAATCCCACAAAATTTAGAATAAAAGGATTTTTTAAGCCATAAACCCCAAGAAAAATGACACTGGGTTAAAAGGCAATACCACCAAATGTTGAAAGCTGGAAAGGAAACAGAAGAGTGGTAAATGACATAGAAGACATAAAAAAGCTGAATTCTTAGCCAGAAATAGAGAAGCCAAAAAACAACCTAGTTAACACTGCAGAATTCTCAAAGCATTCAGCATTCCACAGTTCAGGTTTCATCTGGGAGTGAGTTGAAGGTGGAGCCAGAAATGGGAGAATCATTTAAAAATTTGGCTAAGAAAATATAAGGTGTCTAGATCTCTTCCATTCACTCTGCAGCTGGGCCACTGCCCACCCTAATCCTGGAAGAGGACTAAAGGTTGATTTTTAGAGACAATAGCTAATTTTAATTGACTGGGAATTCCAGGTATATCGGACTGAAATTAGGAAGATTAAGAGTTGAGACTTAAGGTTGAGACTACCACCTTTGTCAGATGTCAGAATGTGGTCAGCTAGTCTTACACAGGGAACATGAGACTGAAAGAGCCTTCTTTTCTGAAGCCCAAGGGGAAAGACCTAAAGACACTGAGCTCAGGTGCTACCTACCAAAGCAGCCCAGCCCAAACATGCTAAAGTGAAGATCCAGAGCATAAGCTTTGCCTATGAGCTCAGACTTCCAACTGGAATTTTGTATTTCTCCTTCTTAAATCTGAGTCACCTACTAAGGCAATTAAGAAAATGGGAAAGCCAGATACCAAGACAAATAAAAAAGGGCCACATGTAACAGAAACTTGGAGAAGAGAACTTCACAACTACAGTTAGTATCTTCAGATAGGTAAGAAAAGATTTTGCAGCTACAAAACAAAACAAAACAAAACAAGGATGTTATCTAGAAAGGAAGTTTGAGAATAAATTAAAAGCTTTTGGGAATTAAAACCAAGAGAGCAGAAATGGAGGGACAAAATTAGAAGGATCAAAGCTAAGCCACAGCAATCTCCCAGAAAGTAAAGGACAAAACATGTAAAATAGGTGAGAAAAATAAGAAAATTAGAGGAACATTACAGATAACAAAAAACCCAAGAAGAGAGGAATTAGAAGGAGGAAGTCCTCAAATACATAATTGCAACATTTTTTCCAGAAATGAAATACATGTGATTCCAGTGTAAATGGTTTACCAAAAGCCTAGCACAGTGTATGAAAATAGACCCACACCAAGGCATATTGCTGTGAAAATTCAAACAGCAGAGCAAAGAGAAAATCTTACAGGGAAAGAAATAGGTTCAAATAACTGCATTGGAAGGATAGGAAGACAGGAAGTAGGTGTCTGAAAAATCAGGACATAGCAATATAACATGTTATTTAGAGGCAGGTAAACAAAAAGAATCTGAAGTTAAAAATATGAACATGTTTTGTTTGGTTTTGTTTTGTTTCCCATGAAACAGAATAGAAGAAAGAGGGCTAGAGGATTACTGTTTCTCATAAGACTTGTAGAATATAGAATATGTGCCACTTTAAACATGTGTCCATTTATAATTTTGATGATATTAAAAATTAAATTAGGAGAGAGAGAGAGGAGTCAAAACAAAATCCTCCTGCACGTATCCTGAATATCCTGCTTTTGTTAAAATATCACTTTCAACGTTTTGTCCCGTTTTCCAGGTTTCACTAAGTCCCATTTAGAGTCCATTTGCTAACAATTAAAGTCACTGAAAACGTGATTCCATAGTTCCTTTTCTTCTTTTAAATCACATGTTCTAGTAAAATTGGTCTTATTAACCCTTAAATTTAAGAAGGTATGCATCTTCCATTATTCTCTATCACAACATGAATAGCCTTCTCATTTTTCTCTTTCCTACTGACACCCAAAACATATTATTAGCTCTCTTATTTGAATTCCTCTGAATTTATAATTTAAGGTGATTTATTATACCTCTCTTTAATTCTCGCATGTATTAGTTCTGCTCATGACTGCCAAGTAGATTAGACTCCTTTTATATTCAAACAGGATTTAAAAGTATACAAACTATAAATGACAAAGCATTGTTCATGAATCGAGAATAAATGAATGAATACATACATACACGAAAGAAGCTAATAAATAGTAAGCAAATGTTCAACTTAAATTTGATTTAAAGAACATTATATACCTTTTCAGCTTTAAAGAAAGAATACGTTATCCCAAAATTGCTACTTTCCAGAGTCTTTTCTTTGAATGGAAAAGAGATTCTTAAGGATTTGTAAACACATTTTAAGGACTACATAGGCTTATGAAATGAGGAGTCAGCATCCAACTGAAACTTCTGGAATCATCTTAGTCCACAATAATGTACCACAAATATCTTTTGAATCTTATGATCATAGGTAATTTTAATAATATTTTCTAAATATCTTTTTTCCTGGAATAAAATTTGTAAATGAGAAATAATTTCAAATGTCATAACAAGTCACTTTCTAGCTGAGAAAAAAAATAGAAGCATCTACTATTATAAGTGAAACAAGAGACTGACAATACCCAATCATTAGATTGCACACAAAAGTGTCTTCTGGAGGGGGCCACTCACCAGTAAGTGAATAGTTCACTTAGGCTTGGTGACAATATGGTATCTTTTCCTTTATTATTCTCTTCCTTAGCCAAACCACAAATATCCAGGCTCAATCACATTTGTAGTCTTAGCCAATGATAATACTCCTCCACCCACAATACACATACAAAGAAGCTAAAATGTCATCATTTCCGATGCTCTGAAATTATATAAAACTCTCATCTGTATTTTCTGTCATCTCTAATTTGCTGTATTTAAATATGAGGGTAAAAATTAAGCCCTTGGATTCACCAAAATTGGCAGGAACTAGGATCAGTGGATATGAAGGACACACAAAAATAATTAAAGCAGAAATCTAAGATGGCAGAGTAGACGAACACTGGGCCTGCATCCTTCCATGAACACAATGGAATTGCAAATAAATTATAGAGCAATCAACCTGGAGAACCATCTGAAGTCTAGCTGAAAAGTTTTATAATTAAGGTTATAAAGAACAAGCCACGTCGAGACTGTTAGGAGGAGTGGAGATGCAAAATGGGCCCCAAACTTCCATGTGGCAGTTGAGAATCAAGAGGATTATCTCAGCTGTGGAAGTAACCCCTGGAGAAGCAAGGGACCCCAGCCCTACACCAGAGTTCCCAGCCCAGAGTACTGGTGCCAGAAAGAGGAGCTCACACAACATCTGGCTGTGAAAAACAGTGGGGATTCCAACCATCTGGGTAAGATGGAAAGCTGCAGGAAACCCAGATGTCTTCTTAAACAGCCCACACACAGACTCACTGGCTCACAAGCACTTACCTTGGGCTCCAGTGGAGGAATGGTGATTCGGGGAGTGTTGCAGGCATACGGAAAGCAGATGGAGGTGTGGGGTTTCAGAGCAAGGCCTGGAGGATAGTTGCCATTTTCCTTGTGAGGAAACCTCCTCCCGTGCAACCAGCAGGTAGGAGCCATCTTGGCTTTGTTGAGCCCGCCCCCACCACGGCCAAATCTGAATCTGATTGGTCTGGTGAATTCCTCTGTTCCACCATGCTAACTCACTGGAAACCAGGCCTACCCAGCTCCCCCAATGCTAGAGGGACTTTCCCAGCGAGCAGCCACCCCTGCCTATATTGCACTCTCTTAGAAAACTACCAGAGTCCAACAGACCCCATGTAGGCAGTGACTGGCCTCAGTGTGCTCTGAGACTTTTGCTGAGTAGCTCAGGCTCAGCACTGGCACCAGAATTTACAAACCAGAATTTACATTAACATGGTAACCACAACTTTTTCCTCTCTAGTGACTCCCGAGACCCTGTGTGGGGACAAAGCCCGGGAGAGCAGTTTCCAGGCTCTTGGTCTCACGTGGAAAGGTGATGGCTCCACAGGTAGTGGATGCCCGTAGGCTGTGGCTAGTTGCCATCAGCTATAGCCAGTTAGCCAATTGGCCACTGATGTAACAGCCACAGCTGCACTGGGGAAGGAGAGTCGGTTGATTGGCAGAAAAGCAGACAGCAGGTCACAAGTTGTGTGAATCCAGCCTCCAACGAGACTACAGTGGTACGACTCCCCTACCTATGGTTCCGTGGGTGTTCCTTTTTGGCCAGGCCACATCCTGCGTTCTTATGTGGGGAGCGTGAGCAGAGACCATGCAGGCTGCCCCGCATGACACCCTGTCTCACCCAACTTGTGTACCACATAAGGCTCTACCAGAAGCTGAACCTAAGGGGAGCTGGCAGGTGACAGGAAGTCTTGGGGTGTTCTGGCTTTTTGTACAGCTACCCCAGGCCTGGTACTGGTGGCAGACATCCTAGGTTCTCAGCGTGGCCTCTCCCATGCACCTCCAGGGTTAGCAAAGGCAGCGAACAATTGCAGATCAATTTGTAGCTCCTATCAGGTAGCCCCCAGCCAGTTACAGGCAGTGGCTGACCTGGACCTTCCCCAGAGCTCCTCCCAAGAGGCACCAAAACTAACATACTTAGAGGTTGGCTTCAGACCACAGCAAAGCACCACCCGATGTGCCCCACAAGTGACATACATAAAGGGTGGTCTTAACAGGCACCGGAGCTCACTGGGGCAGATCCCACTCAGTAGGGTAAGCCCCTCAGTACAGCAGTCTGTAAGCTTTAGATGTGGCCAAAACTCATAGTCGATTAGCCTAAGAGTCAATCCCATCCACTGACATGCTAGCAAGGCTCAACTATGATAGGGGGCACACACAACCAACACAAGAGATACTCCTGGAGCACCTGGAAAAGGTGACCAGGGAGACTGTGCTAGGGCACCTACTATATAAGGCCACCCAGTCAATATTGGGGAACATACAGACCCACTGTGGGGACAGAGCCAGGAGTACAGTTTCCAGGCTCTTAGCCTCACATGGAAAGGTTCTGGCTCAGGTAGTAAATGGCCATCAACTGTGATTGGATGGCCATCATCTGTGGCTAGTTGGCCATCAGCTGTAACCAGTGAGCCATTGGCCTCTAATATAACTGCTGTGGCTACGCTAGCAGAAAATGGGGGCCAGCAAGATGGTGGCTGGGCCAGCAAATGGCGGAGTGAGGGTTGCAGGTTGTGTGGCTTCTGTTTCCTGTTTCTCCAACCCAGACGACAGCGAGACTATAGTGGTATGACTCCCCTATCTATGGCTCCGTGGATGTTCCTTTTTGGCCTCACTGTATCCTGCGTTCTGGTGCGAGGAATGGGACCAGAGACCCTGCATGACACCCCACACGACAAATGGCTCAGCAAGCAGGGTCCCCCGAACAACACCTACCTAATACATAGAAACAAACACAGAGACGCAGCCAAAATGAGGAAACAAAGAAATGCATCCCAAATGAAAGAACAGGAGAAAAATCCAGAAATAGAACTTAAAAAAAAAAAAAATGAGGCAGGCAAATTACCAGATAAAGAGTTCAAAAAAATGTTTATAAAGATGTTCAAGGAACTTAGTGAGAACTTTAACAAAGAGATAGCAAGCTTTAAAAAAAGAACATAGAAACCATAAAAAAGAATCCATCAGAAGAATAAAATAACTGAAATGAAGAATGGACTAAAAGGAATAACCAGCAGACTAAATGATGCAGAAGTAGCAGAGAACATCCAATTGGAACAGCAAAAAAAAAAAAGAATCCCCCAAAAATGAGGACAATTTAAGGGGCCTCTAGGACAACATCAAACATAATGACATTCACATTACAGGAGTACCCGAAGAAGAATGGAGAAAGCAAGGAACTGAGAACCTATTTGAAGAAATAATGACAGAAAACTTTCCTAACTTGGCGAAGGAAATAGACATACAAGTACAGGAAGAGCAGAGAGTCCTAAACAGGATGAACCCAAACAAGCCCACACCAAGACCCATTATAATTAGAATGGCAAAGTTTAAAGACAAAGAGAGCATCCTAAAATTAGAAAGAGAAAGGAAACTAATGACTTATAAAGAAGATCCCAGAAGACTGTCAGCTGATTTCTCAACAGAAACTTTGCAGGCCAGAAGGGACTGGCAAAAAATATTCAACATGATGAAAAGCAAGGACCTACAACTGCACCCAACAAGGCTATCATTTAAAATCAAAGGACAGATAGAGTTTCCTAAACAAGAAAAATCTAAAGGAGTTCATCACCACCAAACCAGCATTACAAGGAATGTTAAAGAGGCTTCTTTAAGACAGAAAAAAATAATAATAAAAATTATGAATAATGAAATGGCAATAGCTGCATATTTATCAACAATTACTTTCAATGTAATGGATTAAATACACCAATCAAAAGACATAGGAGGGCTGAATTGATAAAGAAACAAAATCCTTATATATGCTGCTCACAAGAGACTCATTTCAGATTGAAAAACACACAGAAAGAAAAGGGATGGAAAAAGATATTTCATGAAAATGGAAACAAACAAAATCTGGGGTGGCAATACTTATACCAGACATAATAGACTTTAAAACAAAGTCTATAAGAAGAGACAATGAAGGACCCAATAATCCCACTTCAGGGTATTTATCCAATGAAATCCAAAACGTTACTTCGAGGAGATGTGTGCATCCATATGTTCATTGCAGCATTGTTTACATGGCCAAGATATGGAGGCGGCCTGGGTGTCCATCGATGGATAAACAGATAAAGAGTAGGTGGTACACATATACAATGCAATATTGCTCAGCCATGGAGGGGAATATGTTATTGCCATCTGCAGAGGCATGGATGGAACTGGAGGGTATTGTGCTGAGTGGAGTACATCAGACAGAGAAAGACAGACGTAATGTGATTTCACTTATATGTGGAATTTAAAAAACAAAATTAACAAACAAAACAAAAACAGACTCATAGATAGAGAAAACATGCCAGATGGGAGCAGGGTTAGGGGTGTGGGTGAAAATAAAGGGAATGGATTAAGAAGTACAAATTGATTGTTACAAGTCAGTTATGGGGATGTAGGGTATAGCGCAAGGATACAGTCAATAATATTGTAAATAACTATGTATGGTATCAAATGGGTACTAGATTTTGTGGGGTGATAAATGGGAGGAGGTTGGGGGTCAGGGTGAAAAAGGTGAAGGGAGTAAGAAGCACTAAAGGGTAGTTGTAAAATAGTCATAGGGATGTAAATTAAAGCATAGGGAATATAGTCAATGATATGGTAATAACTGTATAGTCCTAGGTGGGTACCAGTCAGGTGATCACTCTTAAGTTATATAAATGTCTACCCACTATGCTGTACACCTGAGCTTAATATAAAATAATATTGATTGTCAACTGTAATTGAAAAACTTAAAAAGAGGGGAAAAGGTAAAGGAGAATAAGAGGTCCAAATTTCCAGACATAAAACAAATAAGTCATGGGGATGTGATGTACAGCATAGGGAATACAGCTGATAATATTGTGATAGCATGATATGGTATCAGATGGTTGCTGGACCTTTCATAGTGATCACTTCTTTAGGTATATAAATGTGGAATAACTATGGTGTACACCTAAAACTAATAATGTTAGCTAAATTTTTAATAAAAATCTAAATAAATAAATAAAGCAGATTGATAAGAAGGCATAGCAAGATGAAGAAATAACGTGTCCGAGTCATACACCTTCAGCTGTGTCTAGTACAGGTGTGGTGCACTGCAGAGACTTGGTCCCTTGTCAACTATTGTGTCACTCTGGAGTCCTTTGTGAAAGTCATGTAAACCTGAGACTCAAACTTTACTGAAAATAAAAATTTGATTATCTGAAAAATAATAACTACCATCTATGCTGCTGCTTTTATTTACTAAGAACTTTTCTAAGTGATGAATATTTTGTCTAATTCTTACAGCAAACCTGTGAGGTTTTCCGCTTTGCAAATGAGGCAAATGAGGCTCAGAGAAGTTCAGCCACTTCCCCAGATTTACAGATATTAGGTAGAAGAGTCAGGAATTCTGTTCAGTTCCCTTTAATCCCACTCTGTGTTAAAAGTAGATAGGAAAATGGGTTTCAAAAAGACTTTTAATGTAATATAGTATTTTATTCTCAAAACCACAAAACAACTTTTGAGATGGGCTGAGCAGAATTTTCATCTTTTACTAAGCACTCAAGATTTGCCCCAAGGCAACTGTTAACTAAGATGATAGCTTACGTTATTTAACTTCTATTTAAAAATCATTGCATAGAAAATGCTCACCACCAGAGCTTGGAGATTACTTAAATCAACATTCTTATTACAAATGGTAAGAAACTAAGGACCTCAGAGTAGAAAGCACATCCTTGGTGTCACTCAAAGCCACGAATGGCCTGACACCCCACCAGTTTCCTAGCAGCAGTCTAATGCTCTTTCCCCTGCATAGAGCAAAGGCAAACACAGACAGACAGACACACACACACACACACACACACACACACACGCATGCACGTTTCCTACTCACTCTGATAGTACTATCGTTAGGGGTCTTTTGACGAGTAGGGAAATACTTCTCTTTTTAAGCTCAGAGGAGCAATAGCATACCAATGTCTCTTTTTCACTTTCCACTGTGCACAGTACAACGGAGAGAACTGACAAAGACTGACAGTGGCACTACCACTGAGATGACACGGATCTGTCAAGGGCAAGATCAGAAAAAAGCTCGATACAAATATTCGGAAGTTTTCTGCTTCTAGATGGTGCTTCTAACATACTCCTGAGGAGAGATCCATCCATTCTCCCAGCTGCTGCTCTTCCCATCTGTCCCTAATGCTATTACCATAGTTTATTGTTCCTTCTGAATTCCCAAATAAAAAGATATGTATGATATTTAACATTTTAGCTGAGCCAACTGGAAAAATATAGAGTGCAGGTTAAGAAGGAGAAAAGAAAGTGCAAGTTTTGATTCACGATAACAAAACCGCATACTGCTTTTAGTCAATATCACTCTAGATTCACAGTCAATTTAGGGATCATAGAGTTAACTACTGGGGTACAGCAAGCCCTGAGGTAAAACTCAGCAATTCCAACAGCCAAAGAGCTCAAAAGTTAACTTAAGGTGGACAAAAAGAAGAAGTTCTTGAAGTCAGCCCAAACTGCCCGAAGTGGCACATCAGATCACGTATTCAGTGAAAGAATTCATATAATCTTAGACCTGGAAGAAATTTTAGATACTGACTCAAATCTCCATGTTATCCACACAGGGAAACTGAGGCTGACAGAGGTTAAATGCTTAGCTCAAGAATCACAGAGAGAAGGGGTTCATCCCCGGGGCACAACAATGGTTCAACATCCACAAATCCATCAATGTGATACATCACATAAACAAAATAAAGCACAAAAAATCATATAATTTTATCAATTGTGCAGAAAAAAGCATTTGACAAGATACAACATCCATTTATGATTAAAACACTTAATAAAATAGGTATAGAAGGAAAATACGTTAACATAATAAAGGCCATATATGACAAGCCCTCAGCTAATCTCATAATTAATGGTGAAAAACTGAAGCCCTTTGCTCTACGTTCAGGAACACGACAGGGCTGTCCCCTTTCACCTCTGCTTTTCAACATAGTGTTGGAAGTCCTTGCCAGAGCAATCAGGCAAGAGAAAGAAATAAAAGGCATCCAAATTGGGAATGAAGAAGTTAAATTATCAGTCTTTGCAGATGACATGATGCTATATATAGAAAATCCTGAAGACTCCACCAAAAAGCTATTGGAAACAATCAACGAATACAGTAAAGTTGCTGGCTACAAAATCAACGTACAAAAGTCCATTGCATTCCTATATAATAACAATGAAATCTCATAAAAAGAAATACAAAAAACAATTCCCTTTGAAATTGCAGAAAAAAGGATAAAATACCTAGGAATAAACTTAACCAAGGATGTGAAGGACTTATATGCTGAAAACTATAAGACATTTTTGAAGGAAATTGAAGAAGACACAAAGAAATGGAAAGACATTCCGTGCTTATGGATTGGAAGAATCAACATAGTTAAAATGGCCATATTACCCAAAGCAATGTACAGATTTAATGCAATCCCCATCAGAATCCCAATGGCATTTTTTTTTAATTTATTAGTTTCAGGTGTACAAGACAAGTTAATACTTAGACGTTCATCATTTCCAATGGCATTTTTTAAAAGAAATAGAACAAAAAATCATCAGATTTGTTTGGAACCACAAAAAACCCCGAATAGCCAAAGCAATCTTAAGAAAAAAGAACAAAACTGGAGGTAGCGCACTCCCTGACTTAAGCTTGTACTACAGGGCTACAATAATCAAAACAGCATGGTATTGGCAGACAAACAGACACTAGAATTGAGAATGGAATAGAATTGAGAACCCAGAAATAAAACCACATAAATACGGACAGATAATTTTTGACAAAGAAGCTAAAAACATACAATGGAGGAAAGACAGCCTCTTCAATAAATGGTGCTGGCAGAATTGGATAGCTACGTGCAAAAGAATGAAACTGGACTGCTACCTGTCACCATGTACCAAAATTAATTCAAAATGGATCAAAGACTTAAGCATAAGACCTGACACAATAAACTGCATTGAAGAAAACATAGGTACTAAACTTATGGACCTTGGGTTCAAAGAGCATTTTATGAATTTAGCTTTTATGAAGTAAAAGCTAAAATAAATGAATGGGACTATATGAAACTTAAAAGCTTCTGCACAGCAAAAGAAATCATTGACAAAATAAAGAGGCAACCAACTGAATAGGAGAAGATTTTTGCAAACAGTGCCTCCGATAAGGGGCTAATATCCAAAATATACAAGGAAGCTCAACAACCAAAAACAAACAACCCAATTGAAAAATGGGCAGAGGACCTGAAGAGACATTTCTCCAAAGAGGACATACAAATGGCAAATAGACATATGAAAAAATGCTCAACATCACTAATCATCAGAGAAATGCAAATAAAAACCACAATGAGATATCACCTCACCCCAGTCAGAATGGCTATCATCAACAAGACAAATAGTAACAAGTGTTGGAGAGGTTGTGGAGAAAAAGGAACCCTCATACACTGTTGGTGGGAATGCAGACTGGTGCAACCATTATGGAAGGCAGTGTGAAAGTTCCTCAAAAAATTACGAATAGAATTACCATATGACCCAGCAATCCTTGTCCTGGGTATCTACCCAAAAAATCTGAAAACATTTATCCATAAAGACACGTGTGCTCCAATGTTCATTGCAGCTTTGTTTACTGTGGCGAAGACATGGAAACAACCAAAATGTCCTTTGATGTATGAATGGATAAAGAAGTTGTGGTATATATACATAATGGAATACTATTCGGAGGTAAGAAAAGATGATATAGGAACATTTGTGACAACATGGATGGATCTTGAGAGTATAATGCTAAGCGAAATAAGTCAGACAGAAAAAACAGAGAACTCTATGATTCCACTGACATGTGGTATATAAACCAAAAACAACAAAAGAACAAGACAAACAAATGAGAAACAAAAACTCATAGACACAGACAATAGTTTAGTGGTTATCAGAGGGTAAGGGGGGTGGGGGGAGGGAGATGAGGGTAAGGGGGATCAAATATATGGTGATGGAAGGAGAACTGACTCTGAGTGGTGAACACACAATGGGATTTATAGATGATGTAATACAGAATTGTACATCTGAAATCTATGTAATTTCACTAACAATTGTCACCCCAATAAATTAAAAAAAAAAGAATCACAGAGAAAGTGTCAGAGACAGAAGTAGAACCCAGGTTTTAACATCTCACTAGAAGTAGTATGTCATATTAAAGAAAACTTGGGAATAGTTGGGATCCATTGCTTGTCATCCTGGAAAAAAAAAAGTATATATATATATATATATATATATATATATATATATATACACACTTTTACATATATATATACATATATATGTATGTATGTATGTATGTATGTATGTATATGTATCAATTGATGTTTTCTTCTTGTCTTTCTGCTATTCTGCAATTTTACCCATGTTTGTATTTATCTTGGGATCCTGTGTACTTCTTTAATCTGAAAATTCATGTTTTTTTCAAACGTCCTATTTTCTCTGTTTTCTCCTTCTAAACAATTCATATCTTTTTAAAATTGTTGTACTCAATGTCTCTTAATGTCCCCATTTCCAATCATTTAATCACTGGCTACATTCCGAATAGTTTCTTAGGGTCTTTTTTCCCCAGTTTATTCTCTCTTTAGCTGTGTCTTAAAAACATCCAATGAGTTTTTAATTCCAATGGCTATATATTAAGTTGCAGAATGTTTTATTCGGCTGTCTTTCAAATCTGCCTGATCATTGGCATAATATCCTGTTATTTGTTTTTTAAATCAAGATCTTCGTTCCTTTTAAAATTATTTTTAACACTAATTTTATAGCGTTTCCAGTTTTTCAAAGAACTCTAATTTTCCTGTATGTTTTGTTTTCTGTCTCTTCCCTAATGATTGTTTTTGTTTGTTTGTTTCCTCACATCCTGTTTAATTTCAATTGTGAATTCAGCATCGATGGAGATTACTTATCTCGTGTGAACCCTATGCACTGTGAGTTGTGAAATCGTTCCTGTGGTGCAATTTTAACTTTCAGTTTCCCCTTCATTTCTGGCACATGAAAAACATTTAAAATACTTCATTGCTGTATTACTTTACCCAGCATTTCTGAGTGTATCGAATGAAATAGGGTGTTAAACCCACTTGATCTTTCATGTTGCTGAAAGCCAATAATTTCAGATAGATCTGTCTTACACTGTAGTATTACCACCTCCGCCGACTACCATTTCTTATTAATTGAAATCTCAACTTCTTCTCCTTCAATAGATTAAGACCCTTCAATAGATGACCCATTCACCGATGGTCTTGTTTCATACATGTTATCAATCTACAAGTATCTCCAAATTTTTATTATGTATTTCAACACATAATTATAAACAATGCCAGCTGCGCTATATCCTAAGATAAATTTATGTGTAAAATAAACTTCATGACATTTAATTTATCTACCTATTTCGATAACATCTAAATTTAATAACAATAATGGTAATAATAATAGGAGATAATGTTTTGGAGTATTTGATATGTACCTGGCATCACATGCTTTACATACCTTATCACATGTAATTCTCACCAAAACCTTTTATTATTAATCCATTTAAGATTGTCTCATCACAGCATGACTCACTAATATCCTTGAGCTGACAGCACTTTCTAAAACACAAAATGACTAAAATTTGTGCCACAGGTCTCAATGTCAAGATTCTTAAAAAAGCATTGGATGGTGATTCTAACATGTGCCAAGAATTACTATTGCTCTTCTGAAGAGGTTGTGTGTGTTTTTTTCTGAAAATTGAAAAAGGAAGGAAAACATATAAACAGACATTATAAACAGAGGAATATGGTACATTCTTAAATAAAGCTCTTGTCCCCACTATCATTTTCTTCTCTTTCCCACATTCACCCATATCATGAGAGTGATAAATGGAACATCACGGTGAAGCCAACCAGAGCAATTAACTTCTCAGCATGCTTCTGGGATCAAAGACTTGGTCTACTCTAAGTATTTTGGTTTCTGAAACATTACTTTTTCCTTCCATAACTTTCATTTTGGTTAATGGATTATTTCCATGATATGATCACAAGTGAGAAAAAAAATGCCAAAAAAATAGTATCAAATGCATATCAATGCAGCTCTTCAGGACATGAAAACAAATATTGGCTCTTATATGTTAAAATTTAGATTTTACCTTAGATTACCTAATGTAACACCTGCAGTTACAGATATTATATACGTAAGATATAATATGTTGAGAATATATGTAAGTTTAGATATATATGCTCAGAATATTTATTATATGCATGTTTTGAACATATATATGTATATAAACCTACACATGCTTAAGTGTACCCAGTTGATTCACTGTTCCACTCTTTGGATGACAGTTTGACTTTCCTTCTCTCTTTAAACTTTCATACTACTTCTCCTTTTCCTCATTCTCAGCTGACTAAGTTGTCTCTTTTTTTCACTGCAAACTGGAAGGAATGAGAAGAGAATTTTCACATGCTCCCACCTGAATTTACTTACCCAAATCTGTTCATATACTATACTGCTTAGCCTCCTGTTCTAGTTGGTTCAGTCTGTCCTCTAATATCAACCCCTCCACTGTGTACTAGGTCCCATTATTCTGTTTCTCACATCCCAAGCTAGTTCTCACCTTGGAGCTTTGTTCTTCTTCCTTATCTACTTCTTTAGAATTAGTGTTTCAGTTCCTCCTTCCATTCCACTCATAACTCAAATGTCCCCTCAGAATGAGCTTCCTTGACCCTCCATATAAAGCGGTCTCTGAGCATGAATCTTAACCACCCTACTTTATAATTTTTCAAAGGATAAATTATCTCTTGACATCATTTTGTTTACCTATTTAGTTATTTGCCCATTTATTGTCTGGCATCCGTGCTAAAATTTAAGCCATTTGAGGACAGGAACTTTGCTTTTTTGTTCACTACTATGTCTATAACTTAGGACAGTACAGGCCTTTTGCAGGCACTCAATGAATATTTGCTGTCAGAATAAATGAATAAACATAAAACGTATACATACAATGCTTCATTATTATCATTTGAGACAGATTCTGACACATATGTAGAAAAACCAATCCAAATAGTGTAAGTATAAGCACATACTGAGAGTTGATAAGACTTTTTCCTTAAAAAGTTTATGTATATACCTTTTCACATAAAAACTAGAACACAAAACTCATATCTTGTGAAATTATTTTAAAAATTTCTCCTGCTATGCTTACTATTAGGCATTTCGTATCCACTTTAATAAAAAAGTTGACCCTAAGAAACAAAAATATGCAATATTTATGTGTTATTTATTGTGTTCATGACTACTAGTGGTTCCTACAGCTGATAAGCAAATTCTTTGCTAAAAAGACATATAACTAGTTGATCAAAAATTAAAGAATAGGATTCCTCTTCATTATACCATTAACTAGTTTTGTGAAGTGTTGAATTAGAGGCTTTCTGAGGTCTCTTGAAGCTATAATATTCTCTGAGACTAAAAATTATTTCTTTTTATGGCACATTCAAATTGTCTAATGTCACACAGTTTTCACTAAAACGGGAAATAATAAAGTAGTGATCTAGTTATTCTTTATCTCTTTGAGATGCTCAAAATAATCTAGAAAATCTTACATTAATTGTAGAAGAAAAAAAGGATGAAGGGCTCACTTCAATAGTCACTCATCACTGACATTACAATCAGTTTAGCAAGGAGGTAGATAAGATTGTAATTCTGTTATTATTTCAGAAAGTTAAGTAAAGATACATGAGATGATCACTTTTTAAGCTTTATATTTTCTTTCTCATTCTCTCCCTACCCCTCTAATCAATCAATAAATATAAAACTAATAAGTGAATAAACCTTCCACTTTTAGTGTAAAGATCTTCATTATGAAATATACAAAACAGATGAAACTTACAATGGATTTTATGAAACACATTTTTATTCAACCAAAAATATAAAAATATAAACAATGACATATAATGCCACATATCATCAAGCCAATTACTCCATTATCTAAATTATTTTCATATGTTTAATAATGAACAATGGATTCACCATGTTTTCATTGTCGACTTAATATCATGTAAATACTTGAAAATAAATCTACAGTTGATCTTTGAACAACACAAGTTTCAACTGTGTGGATCTGCTTATACATAGATTTTTTTTTTCAATAAATGCACAGTTGGCCCTTTGTATCCTTGGATTTCGCATCCAAAAATTCAACCAACCGCTGATCAAAAACAGTTTTTTGACCCACAGTTGGGAATCCGCAGATGCGGAGGGCCAACTGAATGAATTGTTCTATGCCATTCTATAGAAGGGACGTGAGCATTTACGGATTTGGTATCCATGGGGTCCTAGAACTGATCTCTTGCAGATACTGAGGGATAACTGTAGTTAAGATTTGGGGAATCAAAAGTCACATGCAGATTTTTGACTGAGTGGAGGTCGGCACCTCTAACTTCTAAGGGTCAACTCCACTTTCATTCCTCAGCCTAGTACCCATTGATTCCAAAAACAGTCCTTTCTAGGGCAAATGGCAATTTTAATGTTAATTGAGTTTCCCGTTTCCTGCCCAGAAAAAACAACTTGCACAAACATAGTTGAGCATGGCAGTGTATTATGAGTAATTTAACAGCACAACAGAAAGTTTTCACACCAGGACAAAATAATAACTTGTGATTTCTCCAGGCCTTTCCCAAGCAATTATGTTTGAAATCCTCCATATTATTAAGGTAGAAATGGGCTAAATATGTTCTACCTGCCTGAAACTTCCCTCTTTATACATTATGAAGAATGTATAAATGTCATCCAGAAGTTTACTCAAATACTTTAACAATATTTTTAGCCTATATCACCTCTCTTAAAAATATGTTAAATCCTGCTATTTTCCACCACAACTCACCCAAAGAATATCAAGTTTACATTAAAATTCTGTACTATGTCTTAAAGTAATACATTTTATAAATTTACGATTGACTTTTTTCCCCTAATATTTTATTAAATGAGACCCTACTTTGCCATTTGCTGCTTTGGTGGCATCCAGAGAAGTTGTTGCTAAAAAGCATGAACTTCACAGTATGGAGCAAATCTTTATCTTGATGTTGAGGTGGGGAAAGGTCACTTCTATCAGCTCTTATTTCTTCACCTCTTGGATGTTTGCAATATTCTAGCAAATCTGTCTAAATTATGACTGTATTGGCCATGGGATCTCTAAATTGCTGTACATCTCATGTTCCCTCTAAAATTACTTTTCCCAAATTAACATATGTCTTATATGTCTAGATCTTTGTCAAAAAACATATTACGCACACCCTCCTAGTCTGATGATAAAAACTAAAGAAGAAATTTATCCGCATATCTGAAGCATGGTCTCCTCCCCTGTAATAGATACAAGCACATTTGTCTGTCAGAAAAGCCAGCACTTAATGTTGACTTGAAGCTCAGCCAGATCAAGTCCAACCAGGAAATACCAAATCATATATGCACATACTTCTCCAAGCAACAGCTCAAATACCACTTTATGGCGTTTCTCCCATGTAACCCCAACAGAAGAAGGAAGGGTTAGACATATAAACCAAAGTGGCCCACCAAAAGTGCAAGTTTCTTTGAAGACGGATGTTTTCTTTTTAAAATAAAATTGCACACTAACCACAACATACATATTATTTTTAACATTTAAATAACATTTTACATTATCATCAGTAAAATATTTTGCTAATTTTGTCAAGACTTAATGGGTAAAGTGATGTTGTTTTGAATCTGTTAATTTAGGATAAATGGGCTGAGATAACACAATCTGTTCATTAGGTGCTGCATCCAGACTCGCTCTTGTGACTTAAGATCCCAGATTTACATAAATATGTGGACACAAATGGCAGTGGTTTCCTTAATGCTTTTTGAGCTATTTCAGGGGAAATCACTGCAGTGTTATGCTCGGAATCCTGACAAAGATATGGCACAGTGGTCGATACAGTAGGAATGTAAATCTTACCAAGATCAGATCACATGTGCCTAATTATGAAATTGAAATTTATGCAGTGAGGTCTTTTCTATCTAAAGGAAATAGTTATGAAAGGCCATTAAAGAAAAAAAAACAAAAAACGCTTGCAAGTATGTTCTGTAATTGATGTTAATTCTGAAATTTCCATCAGATGTAGATGAAATAGAGCTTATAAAACTCACAGCCCCTACATCAACATTCTTTATTCAAGCCTCAAATTTCAATTTCAGTTCAACTATGTGAGATACTGTGAAATCATTTAGAATACTACCATATGGATGTTGACTGAGAGTCAGTAATTAAGTGGTCAGCTACTTCTTACTTTAAGAGTGAGAAATGTATTCATTCTCTCCAGGTTTTCACCCTTTACTATGTCTTATTTTCTCCAATGTAACACACACACACACATACACACACACACACACACACACGATTAAGTTACCTTTTCCAGCACTTTTCCGTGCTAAGTCAATGTAATAATAATGATAATAATGGCAGGTAACATTTACGGTTACTATGAGATGGTGATGTGTAATTGCTTAGATTATCCACTTAATACCGTGTTTCCCCAAAATAAGACCTAGCAGGACAATCAGCTCTAATGTGTCTTTTGGAGCAAAAATTAATATAAGATCAGGTCTTATTTTACTATAATATAAGACCCGGTCTTATATCATATCATATCATATCATATCAGACTGAGTCTTATATTAATTTTTGCTCCAAAAGATGCATTAGAGCTGATTGTCTTATTTTCGGGGAAATAGGGTACTTCAAGAAATTCCATTTGGTAGGTACTATAATTACCTCCATTTTACATGGACAAAAATGAAGTTCTCACAAGTAGAAACAGGATTCTAATTCGGGCTCTGTAAAGTTGAAACTGTAACCATTATGCTATACTGTATCCATCTTTTTAGAAGTACACACTTTCAAGGTCACTCCCCAGTTCATTACAAATTTGAAGGGATAAAAATGATTAACCTATGAGTGTTCCAAGCCTTTCCTCTTTGCCCTTTCCCTGCCAGTTAGTAAGATTTCTAATTTTCTTTGCTTTAACTGTTCTCTTCTGCCCTTCCAGGAGTTCCTTTCTTGTCAACCATTTCTCATGCTTTTATGAATGAAGAAGAAGGGATGTGGAAGATGACAGCACACAAGACTTCAGAGATGAGATCTGGAAGGGTATCTAGAAATTTTGAGGCAAGAGGAAAAGGAGAAACTACAGCTTATGAAAGAAGTTATGAGAAGGAAACAAAAGTTGCTATACTACATCCCTTCATTTTGTTCAATAAACACAAGAAATATTATTTTGAAATTTGGTTTCTGTGATGGAGTTCTTTGGACCACAGTAACGTTGGGATCCAACTGTGAAGGTTAATATTTTATAACAGTTTTTTTTTTCCAAAAGGAAAATTATTTAGACAATTGCTTTAAACAAATCTTACCTTTAGCACCTCATCCTCTCATTGTACACACCAAGAAAATCAAAAGGCCAACGCTTGGCTTGGTGTTCTCACTGAAACTGTGATGGCTGCTCTTGGGGAGAGAGCAGTATGACTTTCACAGCAGAGTTTGCATACTTGTATCTAGGATTTTTGCCCCTTCTAGGCTTAGTTGTATGTTTTTCCCAGTCAACACTGTGGTTGTTAAAATGTTTATTGGCTGAACACTTTTCCATCACTTATTGTAACTTTAAACACTTTTTAAATCAACATGTCTTCATGTACACCATCACTACAAAGTACAGCATAATCTTTCATGCTACATGTTAAAGAACTAGATTGACTTCAGTTTTTTCAGTAGTTGTTCAGGAATACATATAGACCACAATACATGGATCATTTAAACATTCAATAAAAGCAACTCTTTCCATCTAGCTGTTTCTTTGGGATCCCAAACAGATGTGAACAGATCTGCAACATAGAGTATCACCAATTTTTTCTCTTTCGCTTTGAGTGGTAATTCTAAAATTGACCCTTAAGGAAGCTTCAAGTAGTTTTGTTGTTGTTGTTTGTTGTGAAATTAACTCTAGCAGATGCTGTGGATGCCCTGCCTTTCGCACCCTCTGGACATTCATCTCCACACACCAAAGGCTGCTTCCTGGGAATCCCTGCAACTCTCCGCCTGAGCTCTTTTTTCAGACTACGGTAGGAGCAGGACAAGCTGCCGTGTCTCTGGACACAGTGTCAAATGACAGACGGAAGTTGGTGGTTAAATATCCGACTTTTCTGACCCCTCAGTTATGTTAATTCTGAGACATGTTCTACACTGTATTCCAGTGGCATTGAGCCCCACTTGAACATATTTCATAACTGGCTTGGTAATACTTTTTCCCTTTATTAATTTCCTTCATTATCTTGACTCACTTCCCCACTTTCCAGCAATGTCTCTGGGATCACTTCCCAATTAAACCACTTGCTCTTGTCTATTTGTCTTAGCCATGGCTTCAGGAGGAACTGAGATTGAAACACTACCCATATTCTTACTTTTATAAAGCAAAACTTTGATTGGTTGATTGGTTGATTGTAATTACAGAAAGAAGATGAAGAGATTTGTAGGAGCCAGTGATGTGTCATGTAATGCAAAATGTTTTAAACATTGTTTTGTAATGGGATTAACTCAGTTTTCACTGATAGGGGACTATATAATTAACTGCTTGGACTTCTGCAAGACTGGTGAAAAATTACACATTTATACTCAAATATTTGTTATTTTGGCAGACAAGCCTTAATGGCATAAGCCAATCACACCAGCATATCTTTCTATCATAGCGTTTCATCCTGTTTGTGATGACAATTCTGCAGTATTAATAGCACCACACACCCCCAAACCATAGAAGCAACACATTTTTATTTACTACATAAATGCTTTCTTTGCTGGGTTTCAACTTTTGCTTTTGCATGCATGTACTAAAACTTTACAAGGAGCTCAAAAATTCAGAACACCTACCTCTTGTAAAATTGACATTCTAAGGAGATGTATTGTTTTTTACTGTGGCATCTAGTACGCCCCAAACATCATTAGGCATCACTGGGCAGTGTGCAAGCACCAGCTTGAAAAGCTTTAACCTAGGACATCCCTGTGGTTCCCGTCAGAATGGTGCTGATCTGCGTCCCCATTATCGTCAAAAAGCCAAAGGTTTTCAAAAGTTTTGCATAGATAGCTGGAAATTATACTGACAACATTTTTCTGTATTTTATTAGTCTGGTAAAACAGAAAATATCACCCATAAGCTGAACTGGAGTAGTTTCAGTTAAAAAAAATTAGTAAGCACGTCTTTATTCATCTTCACTATTCCTTATCAACTCTTCTACTCTTGCCTAAACTCACTCCTCCTTGTGTTGAGATCTCTGACAGATGCAATTATTTAAATGATCAACAGGAGACTTCACCACTGATAAACTCTCCCCAAGAAGTTGAGTCCATGTGTGAGAGCACATAATAAGCACAAGATTTCTTCATATTAAGGGTCTGAACTTCTAAGAATAACTGAAGGAGGCAGAAACTTTAAGAAATTGGTAAATTGACAAAAATTGCATTGAAAGTGGCTATTGGAGAATATTTCAGTAAATTTATATGCAATTCAGTATTTTTTATTAAATCTTAAATCCTGTTAATTTCCAATGAAAAAGCTGACTGGAATTGTCAAAAACTTTGATAATAAAAAACTGTTTTGACTGCAGTTTCATTATGAGGAAATAGGTAGAATAATTCAAACTAGAATAATAAAATATTGTCCAAAATCGAATCTTAGGGAACCACTGTAATGAATAGACAACAATTGTTTGTAATCAGGATGTTTTTATTTCTATACAGAACACTAAAGGGTATACTTAAAAATTGCTCCCCGACTTCATAAAAGTCCACTTAATTCCTGTTACACTTTGTTAATTTACATTTACAAAAAAATAAAGAAATAATAAGTTCTGGAGCATTCCCTTGGATTTGTTTGTTTGTTTGTTCTGTAAAAATTTGCCTTCATTTTTATCCCTTCAATGGCTTCTGAAATAATGAGAATTACCGAACTGAAAATTGAAAGGAATTAAAATCTCCTCTTATGGGTTGAATTGTGTCTCTCCCCAAAAATTATATGTTGAAGTCTTAACCCCTAATACCTCCGAATGTGACCTATTTGGGGATAGGGCATTTACAGAGGTAATCAAGTTAAAATGAGGTAATTAAGGTGGTTCCTAATTCAATATGACAGGTGTCCTTATAAAAGGGGGGAAACTGGAGACCGATGCACACAGGGAGAGTACCATGTGAACATCAAGGCAGAGATACCAAAGATTGCCAGCAACCCACCCAAAAAGGAGGGAGGCACGGAGCAGGTTGTCTTCATAGCCCTCAGAAAGAACCAACCCTAGAGACACCTGGACCTGAGCCTTCTTGCCTCCAGAACTGTGAGACAACAAGTTTCTGTTGTTTAAGCCACCGCGTTACTGTGTTATGGTAGCCCTAGCAACCAATGCAACACCCAAATGGGCTCTCCTTCCTGTCTCTCAGGGTGAACATGAGAAAAGAACAAATACTATCTAGAGACCTCTGTTGTTAAGCCAGTTTCATCAATGGCTAACTACTAGAACTTGGGTATATCATTTAATTGTTCCAGATCTCAGTTGATTTGAAAAATAGGGTACCATCCAACTCACAAAATTCTGAAAAGTGCAAAAATCAGCACCAATTTTTTAAAGAGTATTTGCATATTCAATTGTATATCATCTGCTCTACAGAAATACAGATTTACAAAATAGTTCATAGGTGATAATACATATTGCAAAAGAGGTCCTTAACATTAAAACTAGATTAAATATAACTTTTCTTTAATGGTGGGTTTCCTGTCTTGTTTAAAGCTCAGTTCTGTTTGCTAAAATTTAATTACACAAACCTTTCCTAAATATCTGTTACATTAAGAGACATATGCATAGTAGTAAAACTTTTTCTCATTTTTATAGACAGTACTGGTTATTATATATGTATTAATATTAGTTATTATATATGTATTCCCAAAGAAATTCTTGTTGAACTCATTGGTCAAGGGTTCCCAGATGAGTAGTGCTAGGTCCTTTTTGCAATTAAAAAAAAAATGTGATGGGGGAAATGGTTTCCCTGAAAAAGTTTCCCCCTACCCAATTATCTTTACCATATGGGCCAATTTAACTCTCATTTTAGTCTAAGAGTAAGAATAACCTGAGCCCACGGCACGCATAGAGCCAGTACTGACTAACATGAGCTATCTTCAAGATGGCTTCAAGTGAGCCACAACCTTTAACGTCTCTAAAGATTAAATGATTAAGAGAAGGATATCTCAATTAATGTAATGGATTTGTCACTGAAATGACCAGAAGGAAGAAATTTTTCGTTTCCAATCCCACCTTCGTTTGCTAAGTACTCATACATATATATAAAGTGGGGAGAGTCATTATTTTCTTTATTAGCTCACAAACGAGCTTCTATTACAGGGATGAAGAGATCTTGATATGTGTGTGGAACTCTTCTTTCTTTCTGGGAACTCAGTCTCTTCTTGAAGACATAAAAAGAGAGCTGTTATAATACTGTGTTTCCCTGAAAATAAGACCTAGCTGGACCATCAGCTCTAATGCATCTTTTGGAGCAAAAATTAATATGAAACCCGGTATTATATTGTATTGTATTATATTGTAAAAACCGATCTAATATTAAAATAAGACCAAGTTTTATATTAATTTTTCCTCCAAAAGACGCATTAGAGCTGATGGTCTGGCTAAGTCTTATTTTCGAGGAAACATAGTATATGTAATTCTCTGATTAAAATGAGACTGGCACCCCTTGTTTTAGAACCGCAGATTAATTAAAACCTCTTTAAGAGGAAAAAAATAAATTTAGGTGAATACAACCATAAAATGGTTCCTAAATGGAGAGACAAATAAAGTGACTTGTCTGGCTAAGGGCTGAATATATTTGGTTCAGGTAACTATTTCAGCTTGACTGATACAGTTATTTTAGTGTTTGGCCAAATAGCCTTTTATGTTGCAATCAAGTAATAGATACAAGATTGACAGGTAACAAAGAAAAAGAGCTTTCAGTCAACATGGACTAAAATCCATTATTGTGCTGTGTACACTATGCCGGGACCTGTAAACACATCTTCATTGATCTTGCAGAAACATAGAAATACCTTGTATGGCTCAATCAAGGCCCTTTTCACAAAGGTAAAGTGCAAACAATATTGAAGAAGCAGAAAGAGACTGACATTATAGTCAAAGAGTAAATAATGGTTGAGCTTAGGAAACCTATCTATAACATTTCAAATTCCTGTCAGCTCAAATGAAATGTATAACCTCTCTACTGCAACCTCAAAAAGATCAGAACACAGGGGTCTGTGCTTTCCTCCTATTATCATTCCAACTGACCAAATCAATAAGGAAAAAATATCTCATTTGCAGTTTTGCATTTTCATTGGTATCTCAGTGGATAAGCCTTTGAAAAAGATGTCATCTGTGAAGGTCAATAATTCACTCCTGTCCCCCTCCTCTGAATTGGGCTCTGCTGCCATTTATACAAACAAATTTTGTTGATTAAAAAATAAGGGGGGGAAATTAACATGCAGTGGAAGTAGAACTGAGTGTTCCTGCCAATTTGAAGTTTTATTAGAATTGCCTACTGCATCAATTCTAAACTTCCACTTTCATTTATGTTTAAATACTTATAATTAGGAGAAGCCATTTGGGAGTGGTGGACACCAATAAATAGTTTGTATGGATTTCTAAAAAGGTTGGCAGGATGGTGGGAAGCTCAGCCTAGTTTATAAACAGATTCATCTGTTATGTAAATAACCATCTATAATCATTATTTATCCATTATGGCTAAACAGCATTCGAAGAAAGGAAAAGAAAAAAAGAATTGGTAATGTCTTGAAAACAATTGCTCTTATACCTGCAGATTCCTTAAATTTAGATATCAACCCACAAGACATTTAATTTCCTGTTCTGCTTTTTTAAAAGGTGCTTAAGAAAAATCAATACTTCACATTTAAAAACAATGTTTTCATTTAGATAGAGAATAGGCAAATAAGAAACAAATTGGAATACCCTTTTATACCACTTATTATCCTCCCTCTTTCTTTTCCTCCCTTCCTCTCAAATATAAAATTCCAAAGAAAACAGACTCATTTAACTCAGGATGAAGTATAGGCTATGCCTAAGTGTAGGGGACAGATTTGACATGATCCTTTCCTTTCTTGAGGTTCTTACGTAGAGAGTGTTAATGAGGTGCTAACACAGCTCCTGGCACGGTCCTTTGATGTAGGCTTATAATCAGAGTTGCAAGCAAATACTCAGCATAAGCCAATGCACAATTCTATTAGGACCTCAGGAAGAAGTTTATTAGAACAAAATCAAACCCAGTCATAAGTAAACTGAATCTTCACCCCAATGTTCCACATTTTACCCACACTTCAGAGAAGGCTTGGGAACTTGGTGTTCCTTAATGAACAGATACTTACTGATCTCTCATGTGTTAAGCACTGTGCTATCTGTGGTTAACTTGTATTGGAAAAACCACTAGCACACTTGCATAAATTTAGGTCCTTCTCTGGAATGTGCGATCAATAATTTCTTTTCAGGACCCAGAACCAATGAAAAGGAATATGTACATTTCAGAATTTACATACACCCTGCTGAAATTTGTGGTATAATTGTACAAATGAATATTGTATTTATATATTTTCTTCTGACTCCTCGATGCCATTTTCTGCTAGGTGAACATGATCCTAGCCTCTATTTTCATATTTTCCTCAGCCCTTTTGGTCAACTTTCAAAATTCAACTCCCCAAGTCCCAGGAAAAAGGCTGTTCCTTATATGGTTTCTTTCCATAATTCTTCAGCCAGAAATGCTCTCTTCATTTGATGACCCATCATGACCCTTATCTACCTGGGTAAGTAGGTATGCGACCCACTTACCTATCATATCTGTCATTGAACAATTTTATTTTGCTCACATTTCACCTTCCTTACGTGGCAAAAGCTGTCTTTTATTTCTTTTTATGCCTACCCACAGCACTTACTAAGCTACTTTAAGCATAGTAGTTGTAAAGTAAATACCTACTGAACTGAATCATACATGTGTAAATTCAATGCTAATCCAAAATGAAAAGGGACTCTTCAAATTTAACTAAAGCTCTGAAGCATTAGCTCAAAATGAGCAGTTCTCTGAAAGATTATATCCATAATAGTAGTTTTATAAATAGAAAATAAGCAATATCACCCATTTTGTTCTCAGATTTTTCTAACCAGAGCCTAATTCTAAATTATTTTGAAAGAAATTGAATTAAATGATGAGATTTAAAATTCTCTAATGTCAACTATTTGTGATGGTTTTTTTCATGGGTAAGACATAAAAAACTCTTCACAGAAATATTTATTGCCTATATGCATATATGTGTCATTGTTGAGAATCCAGCTCCATCCAAATTTGTCCTGGAGAATGGGATGAGCTTACCTTTGCAACTGAGGCCTATATGATCCCAATTTTAGAGAGAGTAGGAATCTAATAGCCAGAAGCTATGCAGAGCTTCAAAACATAAATCCTATGTCATCACTTTTCTTCTACATGCAGCATAAATAAATCTCTCATCCAGCTACTGTCTTGTTTATCTCTTCCACGCCAACTTGTATGGCTTGAACAGCATCCCAGGTCTGAAACACCCGGCCATTTTCCCCCTCAATTTAAAACTATTTTAAAGACCATCTTTAAGAAGCTTATTTCACTGAACTAGGTGGCCAACCACTAAAGATGATTTATGGCACCTATTTCCTGGACTAGTAATACTTAAGATCTAAGAATTAAAGAGGATATAAAGAGATGATGGGTTGGCTAACTCTTTCCAGTATGTAGTAAAGTAGTACAGTGACAAGCACAGCTCTGTCATTCAGAGGACAGGGACACTTTGGTGTCATCCTGATATTCCAATTATACATTTGGCCTCTCTTAATAATAATAAATTAATCAAGTGTAAATTAAAAAATGATGGTCCTTAATTTTTTTGTTTTCTTTCTGATTTCTTTCTTTTTTATTTCTTCCCAAACTTCCATGCCTTACGTCATTCAGGAAACAATAGCCCTAAGTAATATAAAACCTTGGCATTCATATATTTATCATTCAAGGTTTCAACTATTTGTGAGTAACCCCAAAGACCCATGTTATGTAGAAATATATAATTTTGCTAAAGATTGTAGTGTGGGCATTAATTCCCTGGCTAGTGAGTGAATCAAGCTGACTTCCAGATTCATCCATCTTCATGTAACCTGTTATCTACCCTTGTTATTTTTAATAATTTATAGAGCATATTTTATTCTACATTTTTGGTGTGTTTTGGGGAAATCATTCTACTGCATATTAGGTGCCCATTTCTTATCTGCATGTTTAAAAATGATCTGATGAAGCTTATACACTGACTAGAAATAATTGGTGACTCTCATTGCCAGGATAACATGTGCCCTAGATTCCCTTATTCTCTTAGGATAGAATGCCATGAGCACTTTCTATCTTTTCTATCTACTACTTTGTCTGCAAATATCCTCTTAGGGAGCAAAGCAGAGCCATAAACCTATTCCAGACAGTTGAAGCCTGACTCCTTGTCTTAATTCCTTCCAGCACCTTTTCTCTAGAGTTAGGAGCTGCTTCCAGTATTTGTCATATTAACCTCATGAGCTTTCCTTTAAAAACTTCCATGATGAGAGTGGAGAACTTCAACTTGTCAACACAATGGAGTAGCACAGATGAACAGAAACTAGATTTACCCTCCCATTTGAAACAACACAGAAAAAAAAAAGCAAAATATATGCAAAATGGTTTTCAAACATTGATTATCAGACATCACAGGCCAAGCATTCTAAATTTGCAGAGGGTCTCTCTCAGGTCTTCAGTTGAGTATAGACCAGTGCGTGATGTGAAGAAACAAACTACCCTAGGCTGGGAAAAGATCTACCCAATCAGAATGGAGGGAATAATTCCAGAGCTCACAGAGAGCCAGAATAGTTCATTTTACCACAAGGCAGAATAGCAAAAACTTTGAAATCATAAGGCAGCAAGTAGGGTACTTAAAGGATATTGGCTCAGTAGTAGGACAAAATTAGCTCTAGATTAAAGGTTGTTCTGGATGGGTCTTGAAAAGCTTAAAAACAAATCTCAAAAAATCTAACTATTTGAGTAATTTAACTGTATCTCATAGCAAAGCTTATGATTACTTATAGATATACAAAAATGTCTACCATCTAACCATGTAATAAAACTAATAATGTCTGGCATTCAATCAAGGTTCCCAGCCATGCAAAGAAACAGGAAAATATAACCCATAATCAACTAATCAATACCTACCAAGAATTGTAAATTTGTACAGCCACTATGGAAAACAGTATGGAATTTCCTCAAAAACTTTAAAATAGAACTACCATATGATCCATCAATTCCACTTCTGGAAATATATCCAAAGTAAATGAAACACTAACTTGAAAAGATATCTGCACCCCAATGTTCATAGCAGCATTATTTACAACAGTCAAAACATGCAAACAACCTAAGTGTCCATCAATGAATGAATGGTATATATACACAATAGAATATTATTTAACCATAAAAAATGAGGACATCCTACCATTTAAGATAACATGAATGGAACTTGAGTCGTTAATTTCAGTGAAATAACTTAGACAGAGAAAGACAAACAGTGTATGATCTCACTTGTTTGTGAAATATTAAAAAAAAACTCATACCGTGTTTCCCCGAAAATAAGACCTAGCCAGACAATCAGCTCTAATGCGTCTTTTAAAGCAAAAATTAATATAAGACTGGGTCTTATTTTACTATAAGACTGGGTCTTATTTTACTATACTTATTTTACTTATTTTACTTATAGTAAAATAAGACCCAGTCTTATATAATATAATGTAATGTAATGTAATATAATATAATATAACAAAACATAACATAATATAAAATACTGGTCTTATATTATTTTTTTTGCTCCAAAAGATGCATTACAGCTGATTGTCTGCTTAGGTCTTATTTTCGGAGAAACACAGTAGAAAAAGAGATCAGACATGTGGTTACCAGCGTCAGAGGGTGGAAAGAGGTGGGAACTGGAAGTAAGTGGTCAAAAGGTACAAATTTCTAATTATAAGATAAATGAGTACTAGGGATACAATGTACAATATATGACTAATGTGATAATCATTTCACAATATATGTAAATCTCACTATTGTTCTGTATTTCTTAGTTATACAGTGATGTATGTCAATTATTTCTCAATAAAACTGGTGAAAAATATTGAAAAGGAGTAAATACAGATGTGGATCCAAGATGGCAGTGTAGATAAATGCTGTGCTTGCCTCCTTCCATGACCACATTAAAATTACAACTACAACTGCATTATAGAACAATCAACCTGGAGAACCATCTGAAGTATAGCCAAGCAGAAGTCCTATAACTAAGAATATAAAAAAGAAGCAACATCAAGGCTAGTGAAAGGGGCAGAGATGTGAAACTGGCTGGCTCTACATCTGCATGTGGTGGTTGAGAATAGGGAGGGATATCTTAGCCACGGAGTTTCCCCTGGGAGGATCCAGGGACCCCCAGCCCCACAGGAGGCTCCCAACCTATAATACTGGTGCTGGGAAAATGAGCCCTCACAAAATCTGGCTGTGAAAAACAGTGGGAATTCCAACCATCTGGCTGAGATGGAAGGATGCAGGTAACATAGATGTCTCCTTAAAGGACCTGCACACAGAATCACTTGCTCACAGGCACTTGCCCTGGGCTCCAGAGGATATACAGTGACTTAGAGGCATCAGAGACAAACAGGGAGAGACTGAATTGTGTGGCTTGAGGACGAGGACTGGAGGGACAGTCACCATTTCTCCTGTGTAGAATCCTTCTCCCATGAAGTCAGCAGGTGGGTGCCCTCTTTCTTGTGTTGAGCCCTCCCCCACATGGCCAAATCTGAATCTGCGTTGGCCTTGTGAACTCTGACTGGTCCACCCTGGTGACTCCCTGGGACCCCAACCCACCTAAATCATGCAATGCCAGAGGCACTTTCTTGGCCAGCAGCCAGACCTGCTGCATTGAACTCTTTCTTGGACAACTCTCAGGTGTCTGTGCACTCCAGGTAAGCAGTGGCTGGCCTCAGTGTGCTCTAAGGCATTTGCTGAGTAACTCCAGGCTCAGCACTGGCACCAAACCAGAATCTACATTAACCTGGTAAACACCACTCTTTGCACCCCGGTGACACCCTAAGACCCTGTCTTAGCCAACTCACATACCACACAAGGCTCTATCATGAACTGAGCTTTACAGGAGCCAGCAGGTCCCCTGGGCATTTTGCAGAGCTACCCCAGGTCCATTACTGGTGACAGATGTCCTCAGTTCACAACATGGCCTCTGCCACATGCCTCCAGGTCCACCACAGGCAATGACTTACTGAAGATCACTTTGTACATCCTGCCAGGTAGTCCCTGGCTGGTCACAGGCAGTGCCTGACCTAAGTCTGCACCAGAGCCCATCCCAAGAGGTCCCAGAGCCTACATACCTGGAGGACTGTTTCAGACCACAGCAGAGTACCATCCAATTAGCCTCCAAAGCAGCATACCCAAAGGGAAGTCTCAACAGGCACAAGAGCCCTCTAGGGCAAATCTCACTCCACAGGATAAGTCCCCCTACCCCCACAGAATCCTGTAAGCTGTGGTCATAGCCAAACCACACAGCCAATCAGCCTGGGGATCTATCCCACCCATTTACATGCCATCAGCAATCAAGGCTCAACTACAACAGGAGGGTACACACAACCCACACTAGGGACACTCCTGGAGCACCTGGAGCAAGTGGACAGGGAGGCTGCACCACTGGGCCCCCTACTACATGAGGCCTGCTACATGAGGCCACCTGGCCAAGACTGGGCGATGTAACAAATCTACATAATACATTGAAATGAATGCAGAGGGGCAGCCAAAATGAGGAAACAAAGTAATATGTCCCAAATGAAAGAACAGGAGAAAACTCCAGGAAAAGAATTATATGAAATGGAGGCAAACAAACTACCAGATACAGAGTTCAAAACAGTAGTTATAAGGATGCTCATGAAACCTAGTCACAACTTCAAAAAAGAGATAGCAAGCATAAAAAAGGACATAGAAACTATAAAAAAGAACCTGTCAGAAATGAACAATACAATAACTGAAAAAAGAATCCAAAAAATGAGGATAGTTTAAGAAACCGTTGGGACAACATCAGGCATAACAACATTCACAACACACGTGTATGGGTACCAGAAGGAGAAGAGAGAAAGTAAGGGATTGAGAACCTATTTGAAGAAATAATGACAGAAAACTTCCCTAACATGGTGAAGGAAATAGAAATACAAGTCGAGGAAGTCTAGAGTCCTAAACAAGATGAATTCAAACAGTCCCCCACTAAGACACATTATAATTAAAATGGCAAAGGTTAAAGAAAAAGAGAGAATCCAAAAACCAGCAAGAAAAAAGCAACTAGTTACTTACAAGGAAGCTCCCATTAGACTGTTAGCTGATTTCTCAACAGAAACTTTGCAGGCCAGAAGGGACTCGCACGAAATATTCAATATGATGAAAAGTTAGGACCTACAACCAACACTACTCTACCCAGCAAAGCTATCATTTTAAATTGAAGGAGAGATAAAGACCTTTCCAGACAAGAAAAAGCTGAAAGAGTTCATCACCACCAAACCAGTATTACAAGAAATGTTAAAGGGACTTCTTTAAAAAGAAGTGGGGAGGGGAGAACATAAATATGAATATTAAAATGGCAATAACTATGTATCTATCAATAATCACTTTAATTGAAGATAGACTGAATGCTCCAATTGAAAGACATAGGGTAACTGAATGGATAAGAAAACAAAATCCATTCTATGTGTCTACAAGAGACTTACTTCAGATAGAAAGGCACACATAGACGGAAAGTACCAGGATGGAAAAAGATATTTCATGTGAATGGAAATGAAAAACAAGAAAACAATCCCTTTCATCATTATTTTTGCAATGGTATTATTTTCCCTATTGTTATTTTAAAAAATATTTATTTTTAAGTTACATTGATATTCAATATTATTCTATATTAGTTTCAGGTATACACCATACTGGTTAGACATTTATGTAGTTTAAGAAGTGATCACCCCGATTAGCCTAGTACCTACCTGGCACTATTCAGAGTTGTTACAACATTATTGACTATATTCCCTATGCTGCACTTTACATCCCCATGATCTTTTGTAATTACCAGTTTGTATTTCTTAATCCCTTCATCTTTTCACCCACCTCCCCTATGCCAACCCTCAGTTTGTTCTCTGTATCTATGAGTCTGCTTCTGTTTTGTCTATTCACTTATTTTGTTCTTTAGATTCTACATGTAAGTGAGATCAGGTGGTATGTGTCTTTCTCAGTCTGACTGAGAAACTCACACTAGCTCTCAGCCAGGGTCTGAGGGAAAATGTCTGGACCAGCAGAGAAAGTGGTATACTGTACTTTGAACTCACCAAAACCAAGTAGGGCACATCAAACTTCAGAGTGACCAGCCTCTGGCTAAAGCAAGAACTGCTTTTTTTGCACCAGCTTTTCCATTAGGAACACCAAGCACAACAATAGCATCCTTGGTGGTTAGTCTTGTAGTAAAACTTTGTAAAGAAAATTTAATAATGGTGGTTCATATTCCACAAAAACTCTGAATAAGCTGAAGTCTCAAAGGACATATATTTAAGAAGCCCTGAGTGTTCATTTTTAAAATTCTTCTGAATAACCAAAGTTTGCTTGCCCCTTAAATCCATATATTAAGTACATTTAAAATAATGTTTTACTAAGACCCAGTGTTGCAAAATTATCAGAATGACAATGAAAAAGGCAAATATTCCAGCGAATTTAAAAACATTAAGACTTGTTTTAGTATATGGCTTAGTTGGGGAGAATCTGCTCAAATACAAATAAATAGTTGTATTTAGACTAAGCAATTGAATATAGTTCTGTTATATTTCAGTCATAATGGCCTCCGGGTTATTCCATAAGCATCTCATGCATGCTCCCATCTCAAAAAGTTGCATGTGCCATTCTCTCTGCCTCGATTATTTATTTGTCCCTTTACTTCATTTAAGGGAGAAGACCCTCACTTCATTCTTCATTTAATGAGAAGACTGTTCAAATGTTATACCTCTGCCCAACCACTATATCTAAAACACTTTATATGCACTTATCCAGCTCTCTGCATATTCATTGGATTTATCAGTATCTGATGTCACATCTTATATCCAGTGGTTATTTGTTACACCAGAGCAGGGATTGGCAAGCTAAGGTACACGAGCCAAATCCAGAATATGCAACAAAGATCCTATATGGTTTTCAAAGCCTAAAATATTTACTATCTGATCCTGTCAGAAAGTTGTGGTCACCAACCGTTATAAAAGAGTGTTAATTTCATGGAGCAGGAATTTTATCTGCTTTGTTCACTGTTATGGGCTGAATTGTCCCCACCCTTCACCCCAATACATGTGTTGAAGTCCTAAACCCATAACTCAGAATGTGACCATATTTAGAGATAGGGTCTTTAAAGAGGTAAAATGAGGTCACATGGGTGGGTTCTAATCTCATACGATGGGTGTCCTTATTAGAAAAGAACACTTGGACACTGTCACATTCAGAGGAAAGAGGATGTGAAGACACATGGAGAATACAGCCATCTATAGGCCAGGAAGAGAGACCTCAGAAGAAACCATCCTGCACAAAGAAGGCTCTCAATATTTATTTTTGAATAAATAAATTTAGTTAAAAATTAAACATTATTTGTCTCCAAAGTAACATTCTCTTTTACTCAGTTCAACCATCTTTCCCTCAGAAAATCATTTTAGAACTGTAAACAATGCCCACTTTATAAATCAGGTGGTTTGTTTTGACTCCTGAATTATTGTTGGTAGACTACCATTAAGTTTATAGAAAAGACTTCATGTTGACTCATCATCATCACATTATTCTAAAACACATAGGAGCTGACTATTTACAAAAAACAAAAAACTATCTTCTCTCATTTCCTAGTAAATATGGGAAAGAAAGGTATTGAGAGACAAGTCTTTTTTACATTCCATGGATTTAAATAAGGTGAAATAGGTTCAATCAAAATTACGGTGTACAATATTTCTAAAATACCATCACATAATGTGATGGCAAGAGTCCACAGCAAACGTCAGCTTTGTGTATTCTCTTCTAGTGCTCCTGAAGTACACAGAACTCCCAGGCTTATCATTAGCACAAGCCCTACGTAAGCTCCAAGTACCGTCAGTCTGTTCTTGTAATTGATACAATACTAGGGAGAAGTATAGTGAAAAAAAATCAGAGCTTCTACATCAAATGGATGAATGATGATATAGAATTACTCTTTTTCAAAGAGGATTTCAATGCAGAGCAAAAAAAGCAAGAAAAACTTACTTATTAAAACTCAACTTGGCTAAGAGGAGAAGATGCATTTCTAAAAATGAAGCTATTTTGAGGATACAGAAGTAAAAATGTCACTCAGCCATGGCTTCTTCATCAATCTCTTCTCCCTTTAAACTCCATAGAAGGGTTCAAGAGCCAAACACTTCAAACACTCAGGATAATCCACTTCTATTTATTAAAAACTGGATTATTCAAGGGCAAGCACTATGACATTTGTCTGCTTGTCTGACATTTATCTCACTTCCCTGTATGTAAGCATACTGCTGGGCACGGAGTTTTCATTCAGTAAATGAATGTCAGTTGCTCCCATTACCCTCTAACCTCAGGGAGACCCCTACCTCCTTGATCTCTTCCTCTCTTCCTTAGCTCTCAGCCACCTCTTGCCTTTACTTCTTTCCCTTTCAACTTTGAACCCACGGTCCAATACTTTGAGCACTTCTTTGTTGTCTTCCTCAAATCTCCTGCCACACCAATGATTTGTTCCACTCGCCTGGAAAACCTTCAAACTGTGTCAACTCAAATATCACCAGCTCTGGCCTCCATTCAGGCTACTCAGTGCAGCTAGTGAAAAGCAGAACCAATTCATTTTTGCCAATATTAACATCAGGTGTTCAACCTCCGCAGCCCTCAAAGCTGCCCAAGAGCTCCTGGTCAGGTGTCACTCCAGTTCTGCACAGAAATGGTTTCAAGCCTTCCCCATGCTCCTAAAACTTCTAACCCACCACAGAAACCCTCTCTCTGAGCCAAAGACCTTACATCTTACAGAAAAGAAAAGTCCCTGAACTTTCTTTTGGCAAATCTACAAGTGGCTCTGCACTTCTCCCTAGACTTCCTTTATTTCTTCCTACTATAATGAAAGAGGGAACTGTCCCTACACCTAATTTTTAAAGCTCATTACTTTTAGTCATCTTAGAGACATGATTTAATTAATGAGTCCCTCTCTATCGCCTCTATCTTCAGCTTCTCCTTCTCTATGGGCTTCTCCTGTCAGCATTTTAAACATACTCAAATCTCTCTAGATTTAAAATTTACTGCCGCAGTGCCCCATGTCTCCTTCTGACTGTCTCACACCTCACTTGCCCAGCAAATTTCTGAAAAGAGCTGTCTACGTGCTAATTTCACTTTCTAAGTGTATTTACTCCTCAACCCCAATGTCACAGAAAGTCCTCTTGCCAATTTCACTGAGTTTGAGGCTATATTGTAATTAATTCTACGGACATTTTAGCCCCTATCTTACTTAGCTTCTTGGCAGCATGTGGCACTGTTGACTACTCTTGTCTTCATGAAACCTTCTTAAACTTGGCTTCTGTGATAATCTTCTCTCTAGTTTTCTTTCTTCTTCCATTCTGACTGGTCTCCCTCAGTTTTGTTTTGGGCCCTTCTGCCCCTGACCATGGTGTTTCTCAGGTTTCTATGTGCATTGGTTTCCTAGCATTGCCATCACAAAGTGTCACAAATTGCATGGCTTAAAACAACAGAAATGTATTTTCTCACAGTTCTGGAGGCTAGAAGTCCAATATCATAATGTCAGCAGGGCCACACTCTCTCTGATGGCTCTAGAGGAGGATCCTTCCTTGCTTCTTCCTAGCTTCTAGTGGTCGCTGGCAATCTTAGATGCATCACTGTCATCACTGCCTTCATTACCACATGGATTTCTCTCTGTATGACTGTCTCTTCAGCTCTATTTTCTGTTCATATAAGGATATGAGTCATTGAATTAGGAGGGCCCACCCTAATATTTAACTGACCTTATCTTAATGAATCACATCTACAAAGACCCTCTTTCCAAATAAGGTCACATTCTGAGGTTCCAGGCAGACATGAATTTTGGGGGAACACTATTCAACCCAATACATTATTCTTCTTACTCTAGATACTCAATGAAATTTTGTCCAGTCCCATAGCTTCAACTATCTTTATCAGCTGACAATTCACAAATGTTCCTCCAGTTCAAATCCACTCTTGAACTTCAAACCGGTGTGTTTAACTGACTCCTAAACATGACTCCTAAACAAGATGGTCCAGAGACCTGCTTCAAACTGAATTTATTGTTCTCTTTCTTAACCTTCCCTCAATCTTTCCAAACCTGCTTCTCTTTCTATATTCCCTTCCTCAAAAAAATAAATAAATAAAAAAATGCATGACCATCCATTTAATTTGCAAATCAGAAACTTGATACTGTATTTCTAAATTTAGAATCAGATCATTTCTATGCTAAAAGTCTTTCAAAGGATCCCTATCACTCTTTTGATAAAATCCAAACCCCTTAGCATGGCTTACATATTTTTTCATGATCTCGTTCCCTAATAACCTCTGAGCTTCAGCTCTCACACTCTATATTTCAGCCATACTGAACTGTTTTGAGTTCTTCAAAAAAATATGTTCTTTCTCATTTCTGGGCCTTTGCACTTGTTATTCCCTCTGATTGAAATACTCCTCAGTTTTCTTTTCGTATGGCCATCTCCCACTCATTGTCTCTCACTTAGCCAGATGTCACTTACCCAGGCAGTCTTTCCTGAACCCCCAAGACATAATTTAGTGCCATTTCAATGAGTTTTTATAGTATAATTTGCTTCTTGTGATCAAACTCATTTAACTCATTAACTATTTTTTACCATATTGCACTACAAAATCCACACAATGCTTATCACATTTAACCCAAAGCCCTCACTCCTGTGCCTGAAAATAGAAGGTGCTCAATAAACAGTTATTAAATGAAAATCTACACGTATAGTAAATATATGGTTCTGAGAAAATGAATTGAGCTCAGAATGTTGTATTTACAGACTAAGGCAGATATCTTTAAGACTAAGATAAATTTCCTATGTAGCATTGAATAAAGATTCAAACATGGAAAAGGAAATACCTGCATTCTTTAGCTCCAATAACTTAACTTCCTTAAACTAAAATGTTAGAATAAAAAGAAAGAAATTTTATAACTAAGGAGAAAAACCCATGCTAATATAAACGAATCCTAAATATGAGAAAGGTTGAGTATTTACAGCATAGTTTTATCTGGAATCCAGCCTAATGTGGAGTCAAGAGATGGACACACTGAAGAAGAAATTTCATAACAATACTTTCCTCACCACACTTTTTATTCTAATCCTCCTAACTCAGAAATATGTCTTCCATACTCTTTCACATCTAATGACAAATGTCACCATTTATTTAGTATATATATGGGACAAACCAAGGAGAGACATGACAATCATCTTTAAATAGTTTCAGGTCTGTCCTCCACAAGTAAGAATATACATATTATATGTTATATATTGTATGTTACATGTTATGTTATACATTATATTGAAACGCTATCTACTATATATTATATATCACATACATATATAATATATATAAGGATATATATATATGTGTGTGTGTATATATATATATATCTATATATATCTCCTTAGAAGATATATATATATATATATATATATATATATATATATATATATATATCCTTTGCCATTTCATAGGGCAGAACATGAATCAAAGAATGGATGTTTCAGGGAGTTAGACTTTTACTCAATAGAGAATTTACAACAAAAATATAACAAGCTGCTTCATGGTAAGTTCCATATCATGAAAATTATTCAAAGAGAAGCTGCATGTGATGAAGCAATAACAAAAAGAATAGTCAATATTTGCTGAGTACCTATAATGTGCCAGACACTGCTAGGCCTTTGCATAAATATCTCACTGAACACTAAAAATAACTCTGTGAAACCAGTATCATTATTTCGAGTTTCATAAGTAAGCTGAGACTTATATAAAAAGGTCACTTGACCAAGATAACATACTTAGTAAAAGGCAGAGGTAGGATTTGAAGTCAAGTGTTTCAAAGATACCTCCACAAGTGTTTCTAGATACCTCCACACCATCTCTACCACCACAATGACTCCTTAAGCTGACACTCCATCCCAGTAGAAGAAGTCTAAGGAAATAATCTCTGAAGCTTTCAATTACAAGAATTTTTAATCATAAACCTATTATTTCAAGATGGTTAGGGGAATTTAATCATGAATGTTCCACAGAAAGATGGCTTTCTGAGCTTGAATTCTGAAGACTCACAGGGAACCAAATATCATGTTCTCTGTTACAAACATAAAGCCATCATCATAAAACTAAGTCTTTGATAACTTTTAAAGAAAACTGGCAAAATGAGACATATTATTTCCCATACTTTAATCACTTTTATTTCTTTTGTGGTTCTGTACCCTTCATTTCCTTGTTGCTTAGGGGAAAAAAAAGTAAATTTTGTTTCAGATTGCTGTATGAAAGGAAGATGAACATTTGGAGAATGGATTAAATTAGAACTTGTGATTTACTTTCAGCCTATTAACAGTAATTATTTAACTCCATCTGGAATCTACTACTGAAGCAAGATGCTTCTCTAAATTATAAAATGCATCGTGGCATTTCCGAGATTTGTCACACCTCCAGGTAGGTTAGGACTCTCCTACCCAAATTAGCTCAGACTAAAAATAACTGCTAGTGGAATTCTTCCTTAGAAAGTCCAATTAATGAAGATGTCCTTATTTTAATAGAGAACACACCATGCAGACACTTTATTAACATTTCAATTAGACTCTATATTGACATAGCTCCCAAGACCCCTCTATAGTTCATATCTTTACCCTTCAACAAGTTGGTTTAACCAGTGGAAAAGAAAGAATAATTTCTTTGCTATATTCTTTTCAAACTGACTTTCTCCCATTCCCTGTGCTATCATCCCAGATCATACTTCTTTACCTCTAAACCACATATCTAAACCTATATACACCCAACTATCTCCAGTCTCTGATATTACACTGCTAGACTCACCTTCCAAATAACACTTCTAAGCATGTCACCTCCCCCTTTTAATATATATATAATATATAATATATATAATAGATAATAGATAATAGATAATAGATAATATATATATATCATATATATTATATATTATATATTTTAATATATATAACATATATATTATATATATTTATTTATTTATTTATTTATATTAACTGCAAAATGTTGCCTAAATTTTTAGGCAAAAAATAAAATCCTAATTTTGGCCTTAAAATTACCTTTATGACTTCCATCTGTGGTAGCACAGCAGACTAAATACTGTGAACGCCCTTCATAGCTCAAACAACTAAAATGATAAGCAAAATGAAAAATAATTTTTGAAATTAATAATTTTAAAATTAAATTAAATTTTAAATTAATAAATTTTAATATTTTATTTTTCTAATGCATTCCTAGTCTATAGTCATAAAAAACAAGCAAAAAGCAGCGAAGAAACCCACTTGACCTAAATCTCACCTTGGATTATGTACAAAAATGAATCCAAAATTGCATCCCTTGACTTTGTATCCTGCTGCCTTTCCACTGAGCCATATTTATGTTAGTAGATGTATATTTTTTCTTGCATAAATATAAGTTCCAGTTTTTCTCAATTTATGTCATGTTATTATGCTAAAAATTTTTAAATCTATATAAGACTAATTCTGTTAAATATATTTAGTGAGTGTTTTGATCATTAACAGAAGTTATTAAATGGAATTGAACCTGAGAAATCTTTTTTGTACTTTTGGAGAGAGGATGAAATTATACAAGGTAGATGGCAGGCATACTGGGCACTGAAAAGAGGATGATGGGGTGAGATCCTACTTAGGGAACCTAGAAGACTTTAAATTTAAGTGTAGGCTAGCTATGAGTTAGACAATAGTAGAGAAGGTATTAAATAGAGAGGGAAAAATAAGAAAAGAGTTAAGTGGAAAATATGTACAATGACAAAAAAAGAAATAGAGAGGATGGAAAAGCTATAGTAGGGATTGAATATCATGAATATCTTTTAGAAAAATTAAAACATTCAATGAAAAACAATGTGGATAGTCTTATACACATCAGGTAAACAGGCAACAATTCTTTAATATTTTCTTTCTCTTGCATGATACCAAAGTGGTTTTGACTGTTAAAAAGGAAATTTGGCATGAAACCATTCTGTAACATGGCCTGCCTGCCCACTTACAGGATTTAGGGTAAAAAATGTAAACCAGCTGTGATACTGAGGTTTAAGAATCATATGCTGTCCATATTCAGTAGCTTTTCCCATGGAATTACAAAAAGAATTGTATGATGGATAGTCTACATCCTAATTATATAATTACACAGTAGAAAAGAACAGCTGAAGAGGAGTCATTTCATCCTTGTGTCCAATGTCTGCATAATCTATGTCTCACATAATGGATGGAGCTCTCACTATATAGTAAACCATAAGTTTATTATAAAAGAATGAAATGTTGGCTTTCATATGGGATTAGACTACATGTGATTAAACCAGAAGAGATAAAATTGGAAGTAATGTAAATCTTCAATCTGAACATCAACCAAATCCAAAAGAGTTAATATTAAGATTTTAATATATTTTTAGGGGAAAAAAATGTTCTTGACTTAGTTCCTCTAGTCTTTTCAAGTGCAACCAGTCCCAAAGCAGGAATATAAGAGAATATCCCAGCAAATAAAGATATTAAAGGCCAACGCCACAACATACCAGGTGTGAACCTAGCGAAAGTTTCTGAACCTAATGGAAAACCTAAGTGCTGAGCTCAGTGTAGACAATCAATCATCTAGCAACTATTTCTGTGCCCTTGATGTCAAGAGAGGTTAGATACACTGAATCTCTCAGAGAAATCTCTCCCCTCCAGGTCACCAGAAAGCAATTCTAAGTGTGGAAAATGTTATCACCACTATTAGCTATTCAAGAATGGCAGAACGTGAAGTCAAACAAATAAAACCATTCACACGCTCAGCTACCTTAGAAATATGACATAATGGAAAATATTATTTACAATGTATTGAAGGGAGAACGGGAGAGTAGATGGAGAAAAATCAAAGGGAGCTGCGGAAGCCTCATTGTGCAAACCAGTAGCAGGTGACTTTTCAAGACACCTGTAACAGAAACAGTTGCTGACCTTAATTCCTAATCTTTATTAAAACCACGATGAACTCCAGAGCTATCTGGGTAGGGAGTGAGCAGAGAAAGGGAAGCTTGCCAAAATAAACAGAAGTGAAATAAGCGCTGGCAAAATCTTCCACTAATTTTTCCATGGTAAAATATCCTGGGCCAGAGAGAGTGAGAGTGAGAGAAGGGGGGTGGGGAGGCGGGGAGGGAGGGAGGGAGGGAGGGAGGAAAGGGGGAGGGAGGGAGGGAGGGTGGGGTGAGGGAGGGAGGGAGGGAGAAAGAGATTGAGAGAGAGAGAGAGAGAGAGAGAGAGAGAGAGACAGAGAGAGAGAGAGAGAGAGAGAGAGAGAGAGAGAGAGAGAGAGTTCTTTTCCCCCCTCTCTGCTCATTTTCCTTCTTTGTGTTTCGGCCTTTCCTCATCAGGTGAGGTTTCTGGTTAGCCAGCCAAAGATCACTTTGCAGAAACCATCCCTTGTTCACTGCAGCAGTATGGCTTTCACTTCTACAACATGTGACATGCTTAGGCTTGGAAATGGATTTGGATTTAGTCCTGGGCCACCGATACAAATTGTAGAGAACAGCTTGCTCAAACTCTAGGGGAAAGAGGGTGACTTACAGTAATTGATAAGGTTATTCCTGCTGGATGATCCTCTAGTGGAGAAAAGGTAGCTACTGTGCTTAGCAGAGAACTAGGAACATCAGCTCGAGAAAAATGGCTTTGCATTTCACATGACATCTAAGAATTATATCACTCCCTGTAGTCGATCGTATAATAAGAAGTCTGTAGCTTTCATTCTGTAAAAATTATTAATCATTTGTGGCTGAAAAATGAATCAGTGAAGTTAACCTACATTGTCAGGTTTGATTTATCTGAAGGTAAACAACATTCTAAGAGGATTTAGTGGGCTAGTGTTTAGTAAAAGGGTATGTCCAGGTCGTGGCACTACACAGATTGAATGTCCAAACATTTAAAAGCTCCTTCATCACTGGGCTGAATACGAAAATGACAGCCATCATTTGGTGACCTTAGAATGTCCCAGCTATTTGTAAAAGACTTTCAGTAGTGAATATAACCTCCCATCAGGCTGGGGTTAAATAAATGACAAGTTATTTTTCTGAGTTTAAGATTAATATTGAGGTGTCCTGTTATAAATATGCTCTTCTGAATTGAACATTAAATTACAATTATTTGGAGGAGTATGTGAGAGAGTAAAGAACAGAGAGTCGAAATTAATTTTGTTCCTTTTCACTTTCTTTCATTAGGTTGGTGTCTCTACACCTCATCATAATATTTTTCTGCCAATATAGTGATTGCTACAGTAACCACCTGTACTAGACAAGCACCTGCCTTAAAATGCAATTGTTAGCAAAGATTTAAATTGCAAACTAGAATTCCAAGGCCCCCTGCCAAAACAAACTCACTTTCCTTTTAAAGTGTGTTGTCTCCCAAGGAAGGTGTTCCTGTACAGTATTCTGTATTTTGACTTAATAGTAAATCTCTCTTTTTTACTCTCTTACTAAATTTTTTTTCTCTCTTGTCAGCTGGATCAAGACAATTTCTTTATCAAGATCTCAAACAGCAATCTGGAGGCCCTTTTCAAATTCTAAAAACAAACTTCTCTTAATCATTATCTCATTCATATTTGAGAATCACTTTGTTCTGTATACATTCTTGCAGCAATGAAGACTTCCAAGATAAATTTCTGAATGTGACAAGCACAGTAAATGTAGAATGTTCATTTATGTTGTTAAAGCTTGTGTGTGTGTGCGTGTGTATATGGCAGGGGGGATGCGTTAAGGCTTATTTTATAAATTGGCTGTGAGAAAGGCTAAGCAGCTCCATTTTCCACTTTTCGTATCTTCAGGTTCCAAGAGTATAGTGGTGGCCATGGAATCAGCCCAGGCTCTGGAGAGAGACAAGTGTGAATGTCTGCTTGGTCATAAGAGGCATCAACCCACCAAGCTACTTCTTTTAACATAAACCTGTTAATCCAGATTGCACTGAGAGATGAAAATTAAATGTGGCTTTTCCTAACATAAACTCATGGAGAAGCCCAAAACACCGTGAGTAGTGACACTGACTTTCTAATATCTCATATTGAAATGGTTGCCATAAAATGGATGTTTTAGAATGGAAAATGGTCAACGGAGGCCCCAGGAAGTGTTTTTGAGAGACAAGGCAAATGCCAAGGGAGGAAATCTCATTGAATTCAGTTGCAAGACAGGCAGCAGCCTTGCTGAGCACTTCACAGGATTAAAATCTTTTATCACTATCATGTTCCACCATAAGACACACACACCAGTAGAAACTCAATAAATAGCTAACAATAAGAAACGAATTAAAAGAGAAAGCTGTCAACTTGGTGTTTGACATGGAATAGGACTAGAATCCCTTAAATTATTCAGTCCCATCACTTGTGATTTCCTACCTTCTGACTGTTGGGAGACTCTCCTCTGTGGGTCTACTGTGTTCCTACATATCTAGCCAGGTACACCAAGAATGCAAGGCTCTGATCGCTCCTCAATGGGGCCATTTCTCAGGGTTGTTTCTGTAGCAAGTAATCTTGGAGGGATGAAGAAATCTCTCCTCGGGACAAAACTCAGGTTTGCTTATTTTTTTGCTATAAAACAGTGGGTCCTGCAAGCTCAAAATCCCTCAGCTGCAACACAAATCTTCTGAATGTATAATATCTACCTTGCCATCTCATACCAGTCCCCCTGCCCTGGGACTTGGGGGGCAAAGGGCACTAACACAAACATGATGGCACTTGCTGTGCTATAAAAAATAAAATCCTTTGTCTCTGACTCAGTAATCTCATACATGCTGCAATATCCAGGAAACAGCAACAAGCTACGTTATTAGCTGTGAAGTAGGGTAAAATCAAATCCCAGATGCAATAATGATATACCTGTGTCTCCTACCTAACTGTGACCTTCTTGAGGACAGTATTTGTTTGGATTCATTTCTGTACCACCTGAACACATGTTTGTGTGGCATAAGCATTAAGAAAAATTTTTGAACAGTTAGATGATTGAATTCAAGCTAACTTATAAACCAACATTATAATAGAAACTTTTGTGTTCAGTCTTACAGGAAAGAACCTATGACTGACTCTAAAATAGAACTAGAATCCATGTTAAAAATAAAAAGTGGTAAAAAAGAAAAATATACAGTGAACTGGATATCAACAAACTGAATTCTAATACCTGACCAGAAGGTAATAATACCTCATATTTGAATAATGATTTGTACCTTCCAAAATTCTTCCATACTTCTTACTTTGTGTGTGTATGGTTATGAAATAATATAATTTCATTATTTAATAGGATAACAGGCTTGCAAATCTTTTCAAATAATATGTTTTGAATACTGTATCTTCTTATACCCTATGTACTAAACTCAACAATGCAATAAAGCTAGGAGACCAAATAGATGTGTTTATTTCAGTGTAAATTTCAACAGCTAGCTAATAAACTCAAGATTTTCTTTTAAAATAAACCAAAAATCCCACAATGTGGTATCCATTAAAATGATATAATTGTTAAAGACTGGTTTTTACTGTTTAATTTGGGAATGGGGCCAGGCTTAAGCCACTATTAACACAAATCTTCTTAGTTTTAAATTTCCAAAATCCTCTTTTTAATGCCCTGGAATTATGTGTGAACTTTTAAAGGACTTATTTTGTGCACTAGTTTTCCATTTTTTAAAATCATCTTAATTTATGATAATGCATGTTATCTCATGCTAAGTGAAATAAATTGCCTAAAAGGCAAGCAAAAGGTACCTAAGTGTTATACAAATCAGATATCATTCATTTTCACGTCCTTCTCAAAGAAAAACTTGGAACTATTATCAGTTCAAACTTTCCTTTACTACTCTATCGTCTCACTACTCAGCACTGTCTCCGCCAGAGTATTTGGGATTTTTATCTGACATGTGAGAAAAAAACAACCAGAGTTTGAATAATTGAGTACTTCTGTATTCAGTGATCCAGCTGGCTGTAAAAATAATCAGCTTGATATATCAAGATCATATTTCAAAATTTCTAACTTCTATGTAATTGATAAACTCCCAAATTTTAGGCAGGCAGAAATAACATACTTCCATGTGTTGTGGGGCAGGTAAGAGAGAAGAGCGAGACCATGAAAATTCTGCCAATATTAGGCCACCAAATGCTCTCAGTAGATCCAGCGGGGGGCAGAGCATCAGTGGGATGTTTAAAATTCTCATTCAGTTCCAATTTCATTTGGGAATCCCCTGCTGAAAGTCATAAATGACCCTGAATCCACCCATTTTCAGAAAAATGCTACCCATACAATAATATATACAATTGGCCAAATATTGCAACGTATGTTTTTCTTTTGTCATTCTTACCTATACCACATATCTAAAATAGGAAATACATAATGGATTTATGTTAGTTTACCCAATGCCTAAACTAGAGGAAAATAATCTGTAATAATATACAATTGATACATGGCAGTGAATTTTCTGGAGAAAGAGTAAGAGAGAGCATCGAAGGAGTAAATGAGGGAAAGAGAAAAGTGAATAGGGAAACAGACAGGAAAACCGTCTTTTCTGGTTGTCCAGCAAAATGACCTTGTGTATTTATCTACATCATGCTTCTGCTTTGGCTTAATTCCAGGTCACTGGCCTCAGAGAGACAATTGAGTTAATCAATCTGCATATCTTTTACCTAACATACACTGTAGTCACACAGGATTTTCTTTCAACTCTTATTCAGACTACCACACAATACATGGGCAATAAAAACAATCATAGTGGTCCAATTTCAATTTTTGGCTAACCTTGAGTGGTCCCTTAGGTATTCATATTAATAACAATATAGCTAGCGTATATCTGAGAAGATATAATGAACACTCATGTTATAGTGAATCAGACAAAATTCAATGGTAGGATTTTCTTAAGTGAAATGTTAAACCATCACATAAACAGTATCAACAAGGAACAATGCACAGGCTGCCAGAAAGGCTAAGCCAGGCAAAAAATATATTTCCTACATCAGAGGAAAACTCTCTTCTTTAAGCATTAATTTGCCATTTACAATCTACTTGGAAGTCTACTTCTCTATTCCTAAGAATAAAGAGTTCTAAGAACATTACTTTGCATCAATATTTAGCTACTAATCAACAATCTTGTTACGTATGTGATATCAAAGGAGGGAGGAAGAACCAGATGTTTTTTCTCTTTCCAGGACCATGAACAAACATAGCTTCACATATCTTTCCTATGATACTGCAGAATTGAATTGTAACTAGGAAATTTATGACTACAAAGGAAAGGGAAAAAATGAAAATTTATTGGTAAATTTGATGTAATTCTGCTAATATCAAAAGTAAAGGAAGCTCAGCAAAAGATGACGTATCCAGCATATAACATAACTGCCCTTTCCTTGGTCTTGTAAACCAGTTTCACCTTGGAACGTGAGTGGTATTGATTAACCAGAATGCATACCAGTTGCGAATCCAGCTCTGAAACTAGAAGTTATGGAAAACATAAATGAAATAAAACACCAGACCTCTTATCAAGGAATTTATGATCTGTTTTGTCTTTATAATCGGTCTTTGTTTTCTCTTTATTTTTCTCCTCCTACCCAGCCCTGTATGTGACCCACTTCTGACTGAGCAGCCTTCAGTTTTTCTCTCCCGGGATTCAAATAGATCTTTTATTTCCTCAGACACGTTAAGAAAACAAACTTTTTTTTTTTTTTAAGTGAGTGAGAAGGTACCATCCAATTGGCATTAGCTTTTCACAATCATCACAACATAAAAACATCCCACAACTTCCATTTCTGCTTGCTTTTCCTATCTCTTGCCTCTTCCTGCGCTGCTCTTAGGTAAGAAAATTCTGAGTACAATGCCTTCATAAGACATTTTCTCCCTGAAAGTGAGTGGGATAACTTGAGTTTTCCTATTTCCACTATTTCTATTCAGAATCTAAGTTTACTACTTTGTGTGTGACATTACATTCCCATTCTCAGAATAAACACCACACCACTTGTAATTATGATGAATTTGCATTTTTAAACCAAAAATTCAGCATTGTTTGAAGTCTAGTTTATGACTTGAATGAAAAGTGCTTTAGGACTCATGGCATGGGCAAATGAAATGCACAATAGGTGCCTAATAACAACATGAACCAATGAATAAACGCCTATACTACTTGCCTGTGTGTTCCCTTTCTAGAGTCAAGTTCACCCAGCAAACACAATGCAAGCTTTGGTAGACTTGTAACAAACTGTCTAAAAATAATGGACATTTCTCAAAGATATAACAACAGTGTGTTAAAATTCAAAATTATCATTAATGTATTTTTTTCAGCACTGCTGAAAATTGAACAGTGCATTAATGATAAATAAAAGTCCATGACTCAGTTTCCTAGATTTCACCATTAATAGAACCCAAAATAACACACTAATTTCTGTCGGATGAGAATTAACACTTAAAAACATTCCACATTATCAATAAATGCATGGTTCATTTTCACAAATGGAGTTTGTTTCAATTCTCAGCTGTTGGATGATGATTTGACTTGGAGCAAAGGCAGTGTAATTGGGTAACAGCTGAGATGCGCTTGTTTGAGTGGGGCTGAAAGATCCATTGCAGGGTTTCCGAGAGTGTGAATTACAATTCCAATGATATCAGAAGCAACTAATTCTGTTCTTTAGAAGTGCGGACATAAAAGAAGTTTGAGGTTTTCTTATTTGGAGCTTTAATTGAGGGCTAGGTTGTAATTCATTTTCATCCCTGAGTGAGTGGTAAAAACATACACAGCAGGTAATTCACACCACCTCAAAAACTGTTGGTGCTGTAAGAAGACTAATCAGGGTAAGCTTCCAGTAGCAAATTATCAGCTACAAATTAAAAGCTTGCCTCATCCTTGCTAAAAGCAACCTTCCTTTTCACCAACACACACATGTGAATATTAGTAACTGTTAGATTGCAGCAGGATGGGAAGGTTAGGGGTCCTACCTGCTTGCATTAAAGAAAACCTTGGAAAGGTGTGAAATAAACTAGACTTCAAACGATGCTAAATTTTTGGCTTAAAAATGAAAATTCATTGTAATTCCAGGTAGTGGGGTGTTTGTTCTGAGAATAGAAATGTAATGTCACACAAAAAGTAGTAAACTTAAATGCCAAATAGAGTTTGAAACAGTTTGCATTTAAGCCTCTCTGGTAAACATCTTCTTGAACCATATTCCTCAAAATAAGCACAAAGAACTGATGACAACAATAAGAATTAATTGAATTTCTGATGGGATTTAATCTCAAAGAAATAAAGAAGCGCGGTAAAACAAAAATTCTTTGATTTTTCTAGCTTTAAGCCATAACCTCAATGTAATTTAAAAGTATGTTTTTAGCATTTAACCTCCTCCATGATTTTTGCTTAGATGATGTTCAAAATTGTTTCAAGAAAGTGGCAAAGTGGCAATGATAACACATAAAGAGTTCAAAATGGCTTCAAATATCTGACAAATATATACGCTATGTACATAATTATGTCATTGGCTTAAATGACAATAATTGCACCTTTTGGACTATAGATCCAGTTTTAGTTCCATCTTTTTCCAAACAAATCTGTTATAAGAGCAATATAGGCATGAGAACACAAAGAGTAAAAATATTGTGCTTTATTAGGGCTAATTTTCTAATACCCCAAATCTTGGCTACTGTAATGCAGAAAGTCAAAAGAAGAGAAAAAACACCTTGTGAATTACCCAAAGCAAACTTTCCTTTAAGAAACACACCTTGAACCAAGATGACGCAATAGGTAAATGCTGTGTTTACCTTCTCTCACAACCCCATCGAAATTACAACCAAGCTACGAAACAGCCACTATTGAGAATTGCCTACAATCAAGCTGAACTGAAGGCTTTCAACTAAGGGCATGCAGAAGAAGCCACCTCCAGACTGGTGGGAAGATCAGAGACACGGAACAGGCTGGTCCCACACCCACATGTGACCATTAAAGATCGGGAGGGCTATTTTGGTTGTGGGGATCCCCCAATCCCCTAAAGAAGTGAGAGACACCAGCCCTACCCCAGCCCAGGGTTCCAGTACTAGGGAGAGAAGTCCCCACAATTTTTGATTCTGAAAAACAGCGGAGATTGTGACTGAGTGACACAGAGGGCATCTGTACTCACAGGCCCTCCTTTTAAGGGGACAACACACGGAATTACTCACCAGTGGAATCACTTGCTCTGAGCTCCAATTCTGGGGCAGCAGCTGAAAAGGTGGCAGGGACAGATGATGGGGAAATAAATTGTCTGGCTTGGGATGGGGGTTGGAGAGGAAGCTTTCTCTCGGATGGAGGGTTTGGTGGAAGCCATTGTTTCTTTGTTGAGCCCTAGCCCTTCCTGGCATAGGAACACAGGCAGCCATCATTTCTGAGTCTCTGCTACTCATTCACCACACCCTGGCGATTTGAGGCCACACCCTGTTGATTTGAGACCTGGTCCCGCCCAACTTTGGGACACACCTAGACTGCTTTCAGTGTCTTTCTCATGCAGACCACCAGCTTTGGCTAAAGCTGCACTTTTCTAGGGTCTCTCAAAGGTCCACAGAACCCAGTCAAGCAGCATCAGGCTTGAGGGTATCCTGTACCTCTGGCTGAGCAACCCTAAGACGGCACTAGTGGCAGCCGACCTTGGTTCATGGCTTGGCCTCTCAAAGGTACATCCAAGCATAGCATGGATGGCAGACATCTGCAGATTTCTTTCTGGTTCCCGCTAGGTGGCCCCGGATGGGGCACGGGCTGTGGCTAAAGTAGACCTACAACAGATTCCCTCCAAGGTGGTCCTGAGGCTAGCACCCCCAGTGGCCAGATTCAAAACAAGCTGGAGCATCACCTAGCCATCTCCAAGTATGACACACCCAAGGGGTGGATTAGGCAGGCACCAGAGTCCCACTGAGGCAGATCCTGCTCTGTAGGATCAGCCTCTGCACAACAACCCTTCCACTCTACTTAAGGCCAGTCCTTACAACTAGTGAGCCCAAGAGTCAGTCCCTTACACTGATGTGCAATTATCAACTATAAGAAGAGGACACACACAATCCACACAAGGGATACAACTGGAGAGCACGGCTCAGGTGACCAGAAAGACTGCACCACTGAACCCCACAGCCTACCTACTACATAAGTCCACTCTACCATGTTTCCCCAAAAATAAGACCAGGTCTTATACTATTTTTTGATCCAAAAGATGCATTATGTTCAGGGGATGTCATCCTGAAAAATCATGCTAGGGATTATTTTTCGGTTAGGTCTTATTTTTGGGGAAACACAGTAAGACTGGAAGACATAGCAGCCCTACTCAATACATAGAAACAAACACAGAGAGGCAGCCAAAATGGGGAGACACAGAAACATGTCCCAAATGAAAGAACAGAACAAAGCTCCAGGCAAAGAACTAAGTGAAACAGAGATAAGCAATCTATCAGATGCAGAGTTCCAAACACTGGTTATAAAACTGCTCAATGATCTCGTAAAAATGGAGATGGAAACCATGAAAAAGAACCAGAAATAAAGGATACAATAATGGAAATGAAGAATACTTTACAGGAAATCAACAGTAGATTAGATGAAGCAGAGGATCCAACCAGCGATGTAGAAGATCAGGTAGCAGAAAACACCCAACTAGAACAGCAAAAAGAAAAAAGAATCCAAAATATTGAGGAGAGTTGAAGGGCTCTCTGGGACAATATCAAGTGTACTAACATTCGCATTATAGGGGTACCAGAAGGAGAAGAGAGACAGCAAGTAATTAAAAACCTATTTGAAGAAATAATGACAGAAAACTTTCCTAACCCAGTGAAGGAAATGGACATACAAGCCCAGGGAGCAAAGAGAGTCCCAAAAAGATAAACCCAAAAGGGCCCACACCAAAACACGTCATTATTAAAATCCCAAAGATTAAATACAAAGAGAGAATCTTAAAAGCAGCAAGAGAAAAGCAGTTAGTTACCTACAAGGGAGACCCCATAAGACTGTCAGCTGATTTCTCAACAGAAACTTTGCAGGCAAGACGAGAGTGGAAGAAAATATTCCAAGTAATGAAAAGCAAGGACATACAACCAAGATTGCTCTACCCAGCAAGGCTGTCATTTAGAATTGAAGGACAGATGAGGAGCTTCCCAAACAAGAAAAAGCTGAAGTTCATCACCACCGAACCAGTATTACAAGGAATCTTAGAGTGACTTCTTTAAGATGGGAGGGAGGTTAAGAATGGGTGAAAGGGGAAGGGATTAAGAGGGACAAATTGGGTGTCATACAGTAGTCATAGGGAGGTAGCGTATAGCATAAGGAATATAGTCAACAATATTGTAATAACTAAGTATGGTGCCAGATAGGTACTAGAGCTATCAGGGCAATAGATGGGAATGGGGTGGGGGTAAGGGTGAAAAAGGTGAAGGCATTAAGAAATATAAATTGATAGTTAATACAGTATGGGGAACATAATCAACAATGTTGTAAAGATCATGTAAGGTGCCAGGTGGGCACTGGACTTATCAGGGGGATCATGTCATAGACTGTGTAGGTGCCCGACCAATGTCCTATACACCTGAAGAGCTGAAGTAGAGTAATATTGAATGTCAACTATAACTAAATATATACTGTGTTTCCCCGAAAATAAGACCTAATCAGAAAATGAAGCCTAGTATGATTTTTTCAGGATGACATCCCCTGAACATAAGACCTAATGCATCTTTTGGAGCAAAAATTAATATAAGACCCTGTCTTATTTTCAGGGAAACACGGTAGGTATATATAGTCATGGGATGTGGAGTACAACATAGGGAAGATAGTCAATGGTATTGTAACAGCTGTATAAGATGTCAGAGGGGTAGTAGCTTGGGGGTGGGGTGGGTTATCACTTTATGAGGGCTTTAAATGTCTAACTATTACATTGCTTTGTGCACCTGAAACCAATAAAAAAAGAAAAGAGAGAAAAAAGAAAAACACCTTGTTTTTAGAAATATGTGGACACACAGCAAATCTATGACTTGCCACACTGCTTTGTTTTTCAATCAAGTGTCTCCATCATTAAAAGAGGGTACAAAAAGAATCTTTCTGGAAAACTACATAAATTACTCAAGAGTTGCTGAACTGAATTCCTAAATGCCAAATTTCAATTGTGAAGAAAATTTAAACACTATCATTGAAATCTCTGGAGGAGGTGAAGGAGGTGGAAAGGAGAGGTTTAAAAATGGAAATCTTAAAAAAGCCTTGTGTGCCACTGCAACACTCTAATAATCAGTTAGCGGGTCACACTTTTTTAAATTCACAGTTCTTTGATGCATACTGGACTCCTGGTAAAATGTATATGGACCTGAGTTTAATCTGTATGATAAGCCACTTCCTAGGATTCTACCTTGAGAATCACTTCTAGACAGGCATGGATATATTTCCGACTGCATCATAGAAATTCAGCCCAGTGCATGTGTGTGTGTATGTGTGTGTGTTCGGCTTAAGCTATCAATATGTCTTTATTTGAGGCAAAATCATCATAAATGAAGAAGGGTGAAGAACTCTTAGCTTGTTTCAATAGACCTCTGGTTACTTTTTAAGACCTGGCTGCTTTGTCCAGTTATACTTAAAGAAACAAAATTTAAGGGCTTCCTCTAAGTAAGGCAGAGTGCTCTGATGACAGGATCTTCTTGGGAAATTGTATGTTTGTCAGGAAAGCATGTCCAAAATCTTATCAGATTAGTAATCCCCATTTTCTCTTCGGAAGGAATTTGAGGCAGACAGGTGTCCCACTGTGAGGGGTGTGCAGTGGCTGATGTGATGTCCAACCACCACTGCAGTCGAGTTGGTTTAGACTCCAGTGGGAGCAGAAAGAAAACAAACCAGGGATGTCCGCCTTTCTGGAGTCTTAGGTTTGGACTCCAGTGGGAGCAGAAAGAAAACAAACTAGGGATGTCCGCCTTTCTCCTTTTTAAGATCTCTGAACATTTCTCGGAAGAGTTAAGTGATACACAAGTCTCATTAAATCTATTAAGATAACTGTTTGATGTGTTACTCAATAGATGAAACACAAAACTGTTCTTTAAGAATCAGTTAAATTGCTTGACGGAACAACAAATTCATACATCAGCCCCTTCTTTATGTTCTAAAGTGCAATTTATGGGGCTAAACGAAAGTAAATGTCATACCTTTAATTTCGTAAAAAGTTATGTACAAGTCTATTATTCCAAATAATCACATTACAGGGAACAGCTACCTTTCTGCTCAGTGGGGTGCCATTTTATAGACTTTAAAATTCGCTAAGTTCAAGCAGCTTTCCTTCTAAATAATACATGTGCTAAATATGTCACATTAAAAGTGCTTTTGGCATGTAAATGATCCGTTTTCTCATAGAAATGCTTTTAAAAGAATCAGAGCTTTTTTCTTTCTTTCTTTTTTTTTTTTTTAATTCTAAGTGCATTGAATTTCATTGTCCTACAGAACCATGCAGAGTTGAGCGAAGTGAACTGCAGGGACAAAGCAGCCGTTGTCAGCCTGTGTACTTATGTATCATTTGAACTGTCAGAAGTATACAGAGTTCTATTTGCTTCAACATTACTTTCTGTTCCAATTCTAGAAAAATTTTCTCTTTTGCTGTCTACCCCCCTATCGCCATTGGAACTAAGTGTTCACAGGCATTTCCAGGTCTAAAAAGTTGGTGATTTACTGTTAAAACATAAGGCACGTGTATGAACAAGTTTCCTGTGTATTCATTTAATTTTTCAAACTCTTTGCTATTTCTTATGAACAACAAAGTTGATATGTTATGAGTGGTTTTAGGTGCTTACCCACCAAAAAACTAATTCAAAATTCGTGTGCATAATATGAATAAAATTGAAAGCATAATGTTTCCTCTTGCAGCTTCATTATACTGCTAAATACAGAGAAGCCTTCCCATAAGCCTTCCCTTATGTACAGCCAACTAAGGGAGGGTTGCTCAGAACTTCTGGATTGATTACTCCTTCCCCCTCCTCTGTAATGCCATGTAGTACAATTTGATGATATCAGCTATCTTCTGCTTTTAGAGATCTTTGCTCTTATTAAAATAGAGCAATGTGAATGTAGTTTGATGTTTGTTATGCAGTTTCTAGAAGTTATTTCTCATACACTACTTAGCTTCAGGGTTCTCCTAGAATTTTAACTTTCCCATCCCTTCCCCATATAAAGAAGAAAATGTCTTAAGAAATAACTCAGAAATGGTATGTATAAAAGGCCCGAGATCAATTAGAAGCAAACGAGTTGGTTTTGTAGTAGGACAAATCATACCATAACCATAAAATGCATAAATAACAGTTTAAAATATGAGTGGGGTTGCCAGATTTAGAATCCCAAATTCAAACTCAGCTAAGTTTGAATTTCAGATAAATAAATAATATTTGAGTATAAGTATGGCACATGCAGTATTTGCAACATGTTTATACCAACAAAGTATTCACTATTTATCTGAAATTCAAATTTAACTGGACATCCTATAATATATCTGGCAACTCTAAATATGAATCTAGTAAAAAAGTCTAACATACATAATGCAATACAAACCTTTTACATAAACAGATCTATTAGTTTCTGTGATTTAGGCAATGACTATCCATTACCTCTATATACTTTATCCACTCTGATACCAGTGTATATCTTTTAGGTTTAAGAAAGTATTCTTAAGAAAAAGGTTAAATGTTTTAATTTAATATAATTAGCAAAGAATGCAAACAGAAAGATGCAGTAAGAGGAGAGTTGCCTTTATTTGTTCAACTGGGATTTGAAGTATTGCAAATTTGTCTATTTTGTGGATATCAAGATTATTTGTCCTTATTTTCTCCATTTTTTCACTTAAATATGTTTATATGAAAACTTGTTTCCTCTAAATGTATGACTGAATTTCAATTTCCTAGTTAAATTGACTATTCTATTAATGAGAATTTCTTTTAGGAAGAGGGCTTACATTTATTGAGCACTTACTATGGGCTGCATGCTTTAAGTTTTTAACTTAATTATCACATGAACCCTAAAATCTAGATACCAATTAATTAGTCTCATTTACAAAGTTAGCACAAGTTACAGAGCTCATATGGGTAGTGGTATGATTGGTAGCCAAGTATAATTGAATAGCAAAGTCCATATTCTTTCCACTCTGAAAGGCTGTCTCAGAGTAGTGGGCTGACACGTAAGATTAGACTTGGGAAAACCAGAGTGGGAAAATCAGATTATGAGTTTTTGCACTAACTCAACACTATTAGAAGGAATACTTACTTTTCCTTCAGCTGTTCTTTTAGCATACTTAAAGTGGGTCAGTTAATGAAAACTTTTTCTACATCCAGGTGCTCAGAATGAGAACATTTCTTCCTACATTTTTTCTTCCCTTTAAGCTCATTTCCATAATGTAGAATAGTAAAAATTAAATACCCATGGAGCCCAGTTTTAAAAGAAAAATCTTAAACCATGTCTACATTAAGCCTGTAACTCGTGCATAAGCCCCAGAAACTACTTCTTTGGACCAGTCCCCTCTACCACCACTGGGAATTATTCATTAGCATTCACAGTGCGAAAATGCCTAAGTAACACCACCGCATTTTGCAAAATGCAATTTTTGGCAGGTTGACTAATATCTTGGCAAGCATTACCATTTTCCCAAAATGTATTTGCATATAGGCTTACTGATTTTTATTAGTCTGTCTGGACTCTCTCCAAATTCTCCCCACCCCTAAACTTAAATAGAGCACTTCAGTAAAGGTTTCTCATAAAATTAAAAAGCATTATTAGAACAGGTGGAAACATGAAACTAGCACTTTATGTATTATGAAAGAAAAGCCCTAAAACACATTCAGAGGCATTTATTTACTGTGTTTCTACATCTGCATTTATTCTTGATAAAGCGGAGTGTTTAAGAGGTTACCAGAAAGAAAATCTTTCTAGAGAGTGATTCAAGGCATTCTAAGAGGAGGATACAAATCCTAAGAAAGTTGTGTGGGAGATAAAGAAAAAATAGAGGCCCTGTACTTTATACTTTAATCACTTAAAGATTATGAGCTAATATACATAATTCACAAAATTGATCTGAAAAATATAATATATGATATGATATAAATATTACATATATATAGTCTGTTTGTTATGCCACTAGGAAACAGGTGTACAAAGAAAATATTGGCAAACAGGTATATTTGCTCTTTCTTAACTATATTTACAATAGCAAACAGAACTGAAGCAGATTGAAAAGACTTTAAAAATAAGACTCCAAATTTTTTTCTACAAATCTTTTGATAGTGTAGAGAGAAACAATAAAGAAAATCCACCAGAATGCTGGTCTTATTTCTGCCCCCCCCCCCCGTGACACCATCCCATCAGTCCCACCAGCCACCCTAACAAGGACAGCTTTAGAGCAATGGAGACAATATGTGGGAGGATTAATTAAACTGATGGTGTTGCTGACCTTATGAAAGGCAATGTTACAGCTCTCCTATGTGTCTGAAGAGTGTGATGCATAAAAACAGTTCTCTTTTGATATAGTTTCCAGATCCATTGTGAAATAGTGGAAATCATTTTCTTTGAATAGTTTTTCTTAAATAGCAGTTTTGCCAGAAGAGAACAGACAGAATCTCGGGATTTAAAGTATTTAAAGTACTTTGGTGTGTGTTTTGTTTGTTTGTTTTAAGAAAAATATTGCACCACTTTATCATTTGTTGTTTGAAAATATTGTTTAATTTTTAAAAATACGTCTTGCAAAAATGTTTTCTGTAATTCATTTTCTATATTCAAAGACTCTGAGCAAGGTTATATCGTTTAATTAAGAAAGAGAAGTGCAATAATGCATATAGTCTACTCTACACTGTGGATAAGAATTTAAGCACAAGAAAGCATGAATTTTCAGAGAGATGGTAATTTCTTTTGCATTCCTCAATGGTCAAGTTGCTGTTGAGTCCAAAAGTAGATTTGCTCTTTGAGGAAAGAGGTAAGTGTACTCATAAAAAAAGTTATATGTGTAGCTTTTATATATAAAATAGAGCTTCTGTGGCCAAGAAAAATTAAAATGACTGCAGCATTTGGAAATTTGAATATTGATGTGCTTTGTTTTTTTCACTAAGCTAAAACTAACCTAATGTATATTATCATGCAGTTACCATGACCTCAGCTCTATTGTTGCAAAATGCATTGCCCTTCATGAACAAGGATGGCATTTATTAAGCCCCAGAGTCAATTTAAACTGTAGCAAGAAGGATTCAAGTTAGATATAAAGGAAAATTTCCTGCCAGCGTAGTTATCGGTAGGTTCTTGAGAGAGTTTGTAAAAGTCTACCTTTAGAATAATTTTTGTGAAGGTACCACTGCTTGGGTAATCTTACCTTTACGGTAGGACATGACCCACATTTCATCATTAAGTTCCTTTTAATCACATAATTCAAGAATTGTTGGGTGATAACAATGGGAAGAGAATATGAGGAGTTACCTTTTATTCCTAAGAAACATGTGGAGCGCCTGATGTCAAAAAACATTTTTCACATAACTTCAAAACAATAACATTTTCCACCTGATCCTACTTAGTTGATGTGACAAACAATTCGAATAGAAAATAATCCTGCAACATTACTGTTTTATTTCCTCCCTTTGAATATTTCAGAAAATAATTGGTGAACTGTGAGAAAATTTCCAGGTTTTCATGAATTTATGGATCCTCATCCCAGTTACCTAAAGCAGGTGTTTAAGATGACAGTTTTACAAAACAACAACAAAAAAAGGGAATCCCCACCAATTTCCAATACTTAAGTGAATGTAAAACTTGTACTGTATCACCTTGTCGAGTATTTAATGTCCTATTTGAAATCGAGTACCTTCTCATCTGTAATACTACATCAAGACCAGCCTATATAAAAAGAAAACCTAAGATTTCAATGGACCCATAGATATTAAAGCAGTAGGAACCAGGGCAAAAGTGGAAACAAACTACTAAGCAGGTATGTATTTTGAGGAATAAATAAAATGGAATAGAAGGCACTTGTCTGCATCCTTCCCTAGTTGTGTGACTTTGAACATATTAATTTCATTTATATTCAATGTCCTCATTGATAAAAAAGAATGCTGGAGGTTGTTTTGTTCTTCGTTTGTAATTTTATGTTTTAAAGAATGAAGAAAGTTAATATAGGAGGTCCTCAAATAACACCATTTCTTTCTACATCATGTTGCTATAATGTTGATGAGATATCGTAGGAACTTAACTCTTGTTTATATCAATGAGCCTGTGGTAAGTTTGGTTGTGTTATATGCCATTTTGTTTAAAGTTGCAGAACCTATCGATGACTTTAAGTGAGGACTTACTGTAAACATCTGTCCCTTATCTGCAATATGGAAATTTGAAATTTTCTGAAAGCCAAAACTGTTTTGTAACTCATTTGATAGTAACACGGATCTGAGCTGACATGAATGTGCATACATTTCACTGCAGAAATATTAATGTATGATTATGGGTGCTGCCCAGGGGCCACTAAACGTGCTAGCATTGTGTAAGATATATGCACTCTGTTCAGTCTCCAAAATCCAAAAATTGTGATTCTAAAACATATCTGACCTCAAAGAATTTCGATACAGGGATTAAGGGCCCATGTGGCTATTAGTAAACCATTCTCCTTTCCTTGGCCTTTCAGGAAATTAAAATATTTAAGTCAAAGTTAGGTAAATGGTTAGAGCAGCTTGATGTAACTTCACCTAGGTCATCTGTTAAATTCTTCATTTCAAATGGCTTTAGAATGATGATATGTAAAAAGGTGGAAAAGAATAAAGTTATTTACAAAAGTGTGCTTAAAGAGGTCTGAAAATAAAAACAGTCTAAATAAATTGTTGGACAATATGGCAAAAAAAAAAAAACCCACAAAAAGATAAGATGTTATAAGAGTAAAGCTGGCAAGTCGTTAGAATACACTGATAACGGTTGTCTGGAAAGAAGAGGGGGCAAGGCTTGTCAAAAACAATCTTACTTAGAATCTGACTACAACAGGATTTGTATTTACTTATTCACTTAGAGTCCTTATCAACAAAACACACCTACTAGCACTGATCATGGATTTTTCTATCACAGTGCTGTTAAGGATGAACGAATATATTTAAAGAAAGGTGTATTAATAGCAGTAATGTCCCCTTCTGGCCAGTCCTGAATAGGATTTACTGAACTAGACAATTCCTATTTTTTTTGGTAATAAGAATAACACCCCTTGGCTTGAGACAAAACACAAAACAAGAAAAGAGTTTAGACACTTGCAGTCCCTCAGGTCTTATAACAAAGGGCAGGAATCGCATCTCCTGAGTCCTGGCCTCATTCTTACATCAATGATTATGTTCAACCTCCCTAAATGCCTTCAGTGCATCGCTTCATTTCTTATTCTCAACTGTTGTGTCATGAACACCTGCCAAGTTTCTCTTAAATTCCTCTTGGATGAATTTTCAGGCAGTTTCCAAAGTATCTCCCTTTTGTGATAAGGATTCTGCAATGTATTTCAGGTAGAGGCATTTAAAATCCCACTCATAATTGTTTGAAATCTTCCCTCATTCAAGCTGTCAGAGTTTGACAGCCCAGGTTCTGTTGTTATGCACTATTAAATGGGAGCTGCTCTCCAGCCTAGGGGTACCTCTCTTTTCAACAGTGGGAAAATGGGTGAAGCTTATTGGGGATCCTTGGGGAAGGCAACGCCATATAAATGGGAGTTTCAGCAGGAGGAATGAAAGTAATAAGTCTCTTTCTGAAAGCTCAAACCTACAAAATTTTTAAATGTGTTGACAATGTTGCATTTTGATGCTCTCATTTCTATTTCTGAGTTTCAAAATAACTTTAAAGCATGCAATTTTATAGGTCAGGATATGAGAAAGGCACACAACGTGTTTGTGTTTTAAGTTTGGAGTTTTCTTTGAAAGCCATAGAACAGTAAATGTTTTGAAGTCACTAAATATTTTCTGCATTTAGGTGAGGGTGAACAGAGGGGGAAAAGATGCAATAGCTTCTCCATCTGATTTCTGTTTTCGATAAATACCCTAATGACTTCTGCTACAAGATTCAGAGGTCATTAGAAAGCAGTATTACTAATCTAGATGAAAACAAATTTCAGTCGGGGCCAGTAGTATATCTTAAAGCTCGTAAACACATTGCGTCCAATTACCTTGATATGCTTTACATGATAAGAGCAATTACAAAATACCTGGAAGAATCAATGTGCTGAGGGTAATTATTTTAATTTATTCACATCTAGATACTGAGTTAGGATATGAGATATACTTCCACCAGCAGTTCTTTCTTCTGGAGATATGCATTCATTTATTGACTCATTCAATAAACGTATGATTAGTGTTTTTCAGATACTGTACTAAAATAGGTACTAGAGAACACACAACAAAGAAATGTGAACTCTATTCTAAAGAGCTGGCACTCTACTAGAAGAAGTGGAGCTTATATATAAATAACGATGAAAGTACAAAATGGAATAAGTACTGTAAGAGGGGTACAAACTATTCCTCTTACAGAAAGCTATTTGAAACAAAGAGGGCATTTCCAGTAGGGAAAGCTTCTGGGAAGAGGTTATATTTAAGCTAGACCTTAGCCTCGAATTTGGGGAGCAAGGGCCAGGAAAATCAGGCATACTTGAAAGGGATAAAGCAATCCATGCTAATGGTGTTCAAGACAAGATCAGAAAACACAGTGCATATATAGGGAACAAATGACAATATAGTGTGGACCAAAAGTAGGGACTATACAGGTGAGTGGAGGGGAAGAGAGCTGGGAGAAAGCAGCCAGCCAGGTCATGGGGGAAGCTTGGCAAAGTGCAAAGCTAAGAAGTTTGAACTTTATTAGTAAGCACTGGGGAGCTACTAAAGGTTTTTGAGAATAAAATGATACAAGGATATTAAGATTAATTGGTCAGCAGTATGATGAACAGATGGGAGAGGGGAAAGAACTGAGGCAGGAGAACAAACTAGGCAGCCAATCGAAGTGAGAACTAATGAAGGGATGAGCCAAAACAGTAGCAGTAGGAGTGGACTGTGCAGTGGGTTTTAGAATCAGAGATCTGAGCATGGTGGTAGGCTGAGCTGGGAAGAAGGATCAGTGGAAAGGGAGAGGTTCAATACACAAAGAATGTGGGGGAAAATGATGAGTAATGTCCAATGAAGGTGGGGGGAGGCAGGGCAATGGGAGCCAACTGGATTTCATACGTAGGAGTGCTGGTAATCAGCTAAAAATGAGACCTGGGATTTGACAGAGAAGGGACAATGTCTAGAACAACCAATGTGGAGAGCAGATTAGAGAAGACTCTAGGAAAAGAATGTCAGACAACTGAATATGCCTCACTCAAAGTGGTAGCATGAAGTGGTACTAAAAACTGTAAGGAAAGTGGGTAACTAAGGCCATGGTAGGTTAGAAATTCCAACAAAAAACTTTGTGGAAATATAGACAGGTCTGCTTAAAGTGGCAACATCCTGAACTCAAAATATGACAAAACTATTGAATGGTCTGGTGTAAAGGAAGTGAAAATGTTTTATGTGAACTCCCCCTATTAAGTAAGCTAAGTCAGTGTGTGCATATGTAAAATATCTACACCTTATATTATTATATATGTATATATAAAATAGAGCAAGCCTTGCTTCACTATTCAGTAACACATATTAAGTGACTGGCACACAATACACATTTTCTGCCCACATATAACTCCCTGTTCACAAGACAGGTATCACAAGCAAATAGCGTGGCCAGTGATGTGGCCAGCAGTGACGATGCATTGTGAAATGTTCTCTAAAACCACTTGCTCAAAGAGAGGTATGGAAGGGAAACAACTTCCTTTTCTTCATAGAGTTGACACTTGTCTTCCAACTCCAGGGAGTAGGTTCATTAATTTAAGCCCACCCCGCTAGGAGTGAAAAGAAATGGCCCTTCATTTTTTCCTCTCCTCTCAATTTCTCCTCAAAGTGTAAACCTACCATATTAGAAGCAGAAGGGCTTAGTCCTCTAAGGCATGCCTCATGGGAGAAGAGAATGTATGTTTTCAGAAAGACTTATAATTTCATCAAGTATAATGGTCGTAAAAGACAGGATATAATGACTACGCATTTGTTTTCTAAGAATACACATGGCCTATTATACAATAGGTTGCACTTTACTTTTGTGGGATTCCGATTTTTTTTTTAAGCTGCTAATATACAAATAGCCATCAATCGTAAAATTCTCTCCTTATACCTCTATAACTTTCCTCCTTCCTGTCCTTGTCATCTCCAGCACACATATACATTTTTGAATTCGAGGGATAGGTCAATTGACATCAGTTAAAAACCGGGGGGGGGGGGGGAGAAAAGCTTTACATTTCCCAGTTTTGACTCCTATAAAATATATAACTACAATAATTATAAATTATATCTTTAGGGCCAGGATACATTGAATCAATCCACACATGGCAAGTGAGAATATTGTTACCAACAAATAAGTCCACTGAGACAGGCATTAATTTAATAGAACAGGCATGAATCAGTGTAGGCCTGGGAAAACAAGTGCTGGACATGCTGATACCTTCTACGGAATGTACCAAACACACACACAAACATATGTGTGTGCCCTGACACACCGTGGTGCTTATTAGTGTCTTGAAATAAGAGACAAAAGCAAGAGAACTGGGAACCAAAAAATACTGAGTTACACTTAAAGAAGACATCAGAAGGAAAAAACTCTATTAGAAAAGTCTTCTGACTCTCTCCGAAAACTAAAAGGTTAGCTTAGCAGATCTGGGATGCTCAAACCCTGGATATCTTCAAGGTCTTCAGGTCTGGCCCTTGATCCCTAAGGCCTAGGTCATCCTCCTGGTTGCAAATACTTTGCAAGCATTGTACACATCCTTGCTAGGAGAATCCTGTGCTAGTCATGTGGCTCCACCGGGACAGGACAACTTGAAGCTTGCTCCTGGTTCTTTCTGAACTCTGCCCTATGCAACTTTTTCCTTTGCTAATTTCAATCTGTATTCTCTCAATGTAATAAACTATAACTGTGAGTATAACTGCTTTCTGAGTTCTGTGAGTCTTAATAGTGAAACATTGAACCTGACAGTGGCCTCAGGGAGCCCCAACACACTCTCTAATATTTTCTATTCTCTTTTCCTGCTTTATTTTTTCATCATAGCACTTAACACTACTGATATTATTCAATTACATTATGCATTATATTATGCCTTATCATGTTATACACCTTTTTCATGTTATATTAATTATACTCTCTTCCTGTGCCTTCCCCCTCACACATACACAATTAAATGTAGATTTCTTTGAGGGTAGGTACTTTGTCCTTTTCACTGCTAAATCTCTAGCAATCAGAACCTGTTATCTATAATCAGAATCTATTATGTACCTGGCACATAATAGATACTCATTAAATATTTGTGGAAGGAATGAGTGAAGAAAAGAAACAGAACTATATGATTAGATATGTAAAGAAAGGTCTAGTTTACCTACCACCATCACTATGGCTAAATAGACCTCAAGACTGGGAGAAGGTAAACCCTGATCTCCCACAATTTTTAGCTTGGCTGGTAGCAATTGTGGCAACTTGTCAGTTTACTTGATTTTCCTGTTCCTACAAGGAAAAGCCCACCTAACGTGCTCAGGTTAAATGAATGGGGAGTGAATCTGAATTACTTTGACTATCCAGCAGAATGAGTGAGCAAAATTACTCGAACTCTTTTTCTAACATCACAATCATCTGTAGATAAACTCAGTCAGTGGCTCCACATTTACTACCAGATTTAGAAAAAAATAATTAATTAACTAGTTAATTAATTAATCAAAATGAGAGGAAAGTCCCTTTTTGTGTGTGTGCTGAAAGAATAAGATGAAAGGTTAATGATCTGCTTAGGATTCTGTTCTGTAGGCTTATTATTATTCCTCCATTTCTTCACCTGGTAAACAGTTACTGTTCAAGACCCAGACTAAAGCTTGCCCCTCCCCAATTCACTGTGAAGTCTTTTACAGGTCTTACAAAACGTGCTTCCCTTGGTGCTCCTAATGATCTCTTACATCTCACTTGACCACAGGTCACATAGTATTTGTTTATCTATGTCTCTAATTTACAGAATTGTGAGCTCATCATGGTGAGGATAGTATTTAACTGATGTTTCTGGTCTGCAACAACTCTCCTATGTCCTGACTGATAGACGGCACTCACTAAATGTTAAATACCTAAATGAGCTAATGAATGAATAAGCAAAAGAACAAATGAATACACATTGACCTTGGGCCCAAGCAGACCACTCAACTGGTAAGAGAAATTATACACAGTTCTATTTCAAAGGTCTTTGAAAAATAATTCCTCCTCTTATGGGATTTAATAAGCAACGTGTTGGATCAAATTTTATGTATGAAAGAGTCCGATGTGTTCCAGACACCAAACCCTCTGAGCATTGATATTGTCAGGGTGAGTAATAAGGTATATTGTCTGTGGCGTGGTACATGGAAACATAATTTAAAATATACTAGGGTTAGCTATTATTTATAAAACTATAGTTACCTTTCTGAAAGCTATCTGGACATCTGAGTTTGGTTCCTACACCTGAGTAAACAAACAAAAAAGTACCCTATTTTCAAAAACTCAGAATCAACATGTATAGTTTGAATCCCTAGTAAAATTGGCAGGAAGGTGTTGGAGGGGTCTGCAACAATACTAATGACAAAAGTCAACTTCAAAACATTCAGGGCTTACTTAACCTATCAACCATCAATTCTGGGGTGCTTTTACTTCCTGAAGTAGTCTTTCTAGAAGGGCTGTTTGAGGGAGGTAGTCACTTCTCTCAACCAATATTTATGCAGCATCTACATGTGAGTGGCTTTGTACTAAGCTCTGTGAGGGCAACAGAGATGAATAAGCCATGGTCATTGCTCTCAAGGAATTTTCAATAAAGCATTTCTTCTCAAATGCCAAAAAAAGAACACTATCACTACCAAAGAACTAAGAGAGTCTGGAACAGAGAATCACACACTCACTTTTGGTTTAGTTGTAAAAGGAATGTTCAAAAGTGATTTATTTGTGAGAATCTCATTCCCATTTGAGTTCCTGCTTTGAGGATCAGGAGCTACAGATCAGTTCATGGAATAACACACATGCAGATGTCATGTTCCCATTTGTTCCTAACCCCCCATGACCATCAGATGATAGAAACAGGATAAAAAGAGGGGGAAAAAGGAAGAATTTGTCATTTATAACCCAAGTGAGCTCACCTCTGAATTGTACTGGGGCCTTAAAAGAGGGATGTCAGGGGAAAGAAAGTGAAGTGCAGGTTTCTGGCTATAGCTACGAAAACTGACGAAGCTGCAGAGTTATCGCGAGAGGCATGCTTCTCAGTGCACTGGAATCTCCAAGCAGCAGTCCTATCTATCCCATTTAAAGTGGGGACTGTAGCTAGATGGAATGGCATCCACTGGCTAACAAGAAGAGATGAGACTAATAATAACACCTGAAACTTATTAAGTGCCTACTACATCCAAAGAAATGTAGAAATACTTAATCTTTAAAACCACTCTCTAAGAATTATATTTTATGGATGATAAAACAGATTTGTAGAAATTAACTATTTTACCTAAGGTCACACAACTAGGAAATGGCACCAATTCTCTGATTCTACAACTTGTACTTCTGAAGATCAAAAACCAGGTGAGGGATCCAAAACTCAGTCAAGTGGGTTGAATTTCAAGGTCAGGACTCCAATTCCAACAGATTCATAAGGCAGAAGCCTTGTCACAATGTTAAATATGGAAAAATCAGAGAGAAATATGTTATTCACTGGGCACAAATATCTAGGACTTGCAAATTTAGAGCAATAAAACCAATTTTAATTCCCCAGAATTAAGTTCCAATGAAAACAGATTAAAATGAAATAAAATTAAATACAACATACAATATTTGAGAAATACTTAGTAGTGAGAATATTTTCCTTCAATTGTTTAACACTAGAAAATGGAAATCAATAAGGCCCTGTATTGCCTCTTTTAAACATCTTTAAAACTGAGATTCTCATATGGAATGGTTTAGGAAAACCTACATGATGAAAGACAACAGACTTGGGACCCAATTAAGGTGTGAAATGCTTGAAACGAGCAATATTATCAACTTGATGAGAAGTCAAAAGAGAGACTGAACACAGACACAGGGAAATTATTAGATTTCATTGAATACAATATGCTATCACAAGTCTTCATAAAGAAACTGAATTTATGAAATGGCTTTGTTTTATCCTTTTTTTATAAACCTTTTCTTAGAAAAAAAAACTAAAGGATGCACAGAAAGCAGATGAAGGTATCACAAAGTGGAACTTTAGTTTTAGTTCATTTTAGGCAACTGTTGAGCATCACAAAATGGCTTCTGTTCCCAGCATGCTCTTCAACCATTACCCCACTTAAATCTAGTGAGAAAAAGCTATCATTCTGCCACCAGATGGCACTGTCAAAAATTGGGATAGACAGTACCGTGTGGAAACTAAACTTACAAATAGAACAATTTAGAGAAACGGCAATAAAGATTAAATATACACCAAAATGCAATAAACATTAGAGTGATGCAGAGACCTAGTGCAACAAACAAACAAAATATACTGAAATAGTATTGTCCCACCGGGACATACATCACTAAAGATTCTATTTTATGATTAGATTTTCTCTAGATACGCTAAGATATAATGTTATTTGTTCAACATATTTTGGTTCCCAATATTTTTCCTTTCAAACTATTAAAGTTAATATTTAACAAACACATTTTCTGCCAAGTTTTAATGTGATATCATCCTCTGAAGAAACATAGTCTAGGAATAATTTGTCTTTTTGGCAATATTTATCAGTATTTTGACACAAAACCTGAATTATTATTGAAAGTAAATAGGAAATCAAGGACTCAGATGTCTTGAATTTTTTTTTCAGGTGCTCTCAAGGTTAATATGTACTCTGTGGCAATGAAAAGGCGGATAAATAAAGGCTATCTGGTGCCACATAATCTGTAATATTTCCTATAACTTTGACTATTTTTTAAATAAAACTTTTGCTGACAAATTTAATTTCCCCTTTTGGTTTTGTTTATACATTGGCGTCCCTGGTGTCATGGAACTGAAGACAAAAGTAGGTGCTGTAGCTCTCACGATATATATCAACTAAAAATTCTCAACTTGGTGAGGAAAAAAAAATAACTACCAGAGTCCCATTCAGGAAGTTTCTAAAACACCTACTGGAACAATATGGAAGACAGCAAGTTCCGTCTTCACACAGCTGTCTGTGTTTAAAAGAACCACAGGAAATGAACCGGCTTCCAACCTGTCAGGCACTTCCAAAGGCCGAATGGCTGCAAGCCCTTGGGGACTGAGGAATCTCATTTGTGATGGCACACCAAAGTTTAAAACTGGATGTGGCCCAACAGCTTCAGCCTTGAATGAATGTGTATGTGTGTACGTGCATATGTATGTATATTTTTTTTTAAATACACACGGAGAGAACCAATAAATGTGATATATACTCCACAGTCATTCTGGTCTAAATTTAAACAGGAAATAAAGTTAGGTCATTGTTATCTTTTGGTCAGGGCAAAGGTGACAATCCCACTAATTTTGCAAAACACACTCAAATGAGGAAACAGAGGGTTTGACAGGGGTTGACAATCTACCTAAACAGTCCAAAAAATTCTGTATAATAAACATCCAAGGCATGCAGAAAGGCTGTGAAACCCAGAGTAAATTTTTCCATCCTCTAGCTATACCTTTATTGTGAAGGTCAGGACTTTAATTAGGGTTCTCCTGAATGGGCAGTGAGAGGGCTATTTGTGAGCATTTGCTTGTGTACTAAGGAAAAAAAGGCCTACTCAGTCACTGAGCGCCTGACTTCTTCCAGAGCTTTACCATTTCTCCACAGTTGTTTGTTCTGAGAATACAGATAGACCAAGGAAAATCTAAAACCCCACAGAAGCTTTCCTTTCACAATGAGCCTCTACAATGAAGCATATAATATTTGACAGCCTTTTGTGAGTAGCAGAGTCCGTGGATTTTTTTTCTCCAGCAGTGATATCCTTTCACCTCATTATAAAATATAACCTGTCATAGCTAAATTGAGGAGTTTTTTCAACAGGGCTGGAAAAACTCATCTTTAATTACTGTATAGGAGAATGCTTCTGAATTATCAACTATGCAGGAAAAAACTGAAAGACAATCTGATCACTTTAAGAAACAGATGCTCCTTGATAAACAAGCCATGTTGTTGGGTTTTCAGTTTCTCAGGTGATGGTTCTTTGATACGATGGCTTTGAAAAACATATAAGATGAAAAAGGAAAAGAAGCACTTTCATTAGTCTAGTAGTATTGTGTGTACATTTAACTGTCCATGCACGCATTGGTTTTAAGGATTTTGTTGGGTCACCAGTCTTAGATTATAAATATCTAGATGTGCACCCCAAGACAATATCTAATGGAAGTTTTCTTTAGACCAGCTTAATGTGTTGGTTACTACCGTAAATTGTGACAGAACTGGCTCCAAATTCAACCTCTGTCACTAACCAGCTGATGACCTTGGCTTCAGTTATCTTATCTGCAAAAGACAGAAAATCATCATACCTCCATCGTATGACCGTTAAGAAGATTAATAAGATAATGAATGTGAAGAGTTTAGCAAAGTACTTAGCGCATTATAGCCGCTCAATAAATGGTAGCTATTATTATTAGAAGCAGTCGGCACTGAACTTCTGATAGTTTTGGCTGCAAATGAAAATTACATTTTTAAAGCCAGATCGAGTATTAAATAGAGGGCATAAAACACACACACAAAAATCTCAGATGTTTGTCTCCCAGTTGCAAAAATAGGACAGTGGTTATAAAGGAGTCAAACCAATAGACCCTTGGGCATCTGGCATACTGAGTCTTATTTTAAATAATGTTGTCTCAAAGTCAGTATTTCCAGAAGCAGATTCTGCTGATCAGAGTACCCTGATCACTCAGGGTACTAAGAAAAAAAAAAATGTCTTCCATGGACAAAGGACTCTCAGCATTACTACATACAACATCTCAGTCTTGTAAATTCACAATGCACATTAGCATGTTAAAGGCTTTAAGAAGTCCTATAGTGGAGAGACCATCTTTGATGGACACAGATTCCTCAAACCTAGCTGACAACGCAACTCTTTTTTTTCATCCATTGACTACTGATGCACTATTAATTCACTGAGTACTATTACATGCCAGCCACTGGGTCAAACATTTTATATGTATCAACTCATTAAATTACAATAATAATATTATGAGATAGGTCCTTACTCAGGATTACTTAGTCAGTAAGTGATGTCGGGATTCAAACCCCAGCATTCTGACACCAGAGTCACGTTTTGAACCAGCACTTTATACCTTCTCTCACAATGTGGGGCATATTATGTCATCACTTAAGATGTTTCCACTTACAAATAACAGAAATCCAACCAAAACTAATTTAATGCGTAAAAGCAGTGTATAGTCTCATTTAACTAAAAAAGTAGTGTGAGGATTAGGCACCAGAGACAAGGCACACAAGGCGTGATAAAAGAATACGATGAATGTTTAAATAAATAAAAAAATTATTACAGTAAAAGACACATTGCCAGGAATCACCCTCAAAATATTTCCCCTCACTTAGAACACACTTATCCCACTGTTCTTACCACTTTCTGAAGCAGTTCTGGAAGTCCTCGTTCGTGAGTGTCTTTAGTTGCGCTGTCGTGGCTGCCTCAATGTCCTGAATGATTTTGACTTTGGGGAAGAGCCAGAGGTCGCATGGTGCCAGATCCAGTGAATAAGGTGGATGAGGACACACTGTAATGTTTTTATTTAACAGAAATTGCCATATACCAGAAGCAATGTGTGATACTGAACATTGTCATGATGGACAATTTATGGCACACTTTAAAACACAACTTCTCTCAACTCTAGCACTGAACAAATTGAAACTTGTCACACACTGCTACTAAGGTTTGACACAGCCCTTCCTGCATTGAAGATCTCTGCCTTTCCATTGGATGGCATTTGGCAGCAGCATTCAGTGTATATTTTGATCATAATGGAAAGTCTCCATATGTCACACATTGCTTCTGGTATGGTAATTTCTGTCAAATAAAAACATTACAGTGCCTTCATCCACCTTATTCACTTGGCCTGGTATCATGTGACTTCTTGCTTTTACCCAAAGTCAAAATGACCATGAAAGGTCAAAGGTTTTGAATCAATTCGGGACATCAAGGCAGCCACAATAGTGCAACTAAAGACACTCCCGAAAGAGGACTTCCAGAACTGCTTCAGAAAGTGGCAAGAATGATGGGATAAGTGTGTTTGAAGTGAGGGGCAGTATTTTGAGGGTGATTCCTGTCAATGTGTCTTTTACTGTAATAATTTTTTTTTTATGTAAACGCACTGTTTTCTTTAATCATACCTCTTATAGTTCCAGTCTCTGAAACTCATTCATCTCTTCCCTCCTCAATTTGTCAGCTTCATCTTCAAGTGGGCTTCCCTTATAATAGCCTCTCCCAGGTAGTCCTCATTTACTGCCAAAGAGAAAAGGAAGTTTCTTTTCCCCAACCACCAAATACAATTGTTGGCTTCTTCTGACTAAGCTATATGCCTATCTTGGGCCATTTGCTATGGCCATGGAAATGTGATATGCTGAGTGTTTTAGGTTTGGTTATTCTTCAGCTGATAAGTTTGGGGTGAGTTGGCTTAGGGAAATCAGGGCCCCTTGCTGAAGCTGATAGTAAGGCCAATTCCAGACAAACCACGTAACAGGGAAATAGTCTCCATCTAGGAAAGAGAAAGAGGAAATGAGTCTTACAGCTTGTGCTTTGAATAATAGGACTCCCATTCAAATTTGAGAGAAGTGTTCTATAAGAAATACTTTCAAAAATACCATCCTATGCTTTTCTTTTTCCTAAATGTTCTGATGGTGCTCGCTTTGGCAGCACATATACTAAATGCTCTGATGTCCCGTGAGAAAATGGAAGAAATAGTAATCAAGGAAATTAAAGTGAGTGAAGAAAGACAACATATCCAAGCCTTGACTTTCTCCTAACAAGTTTGTATCTTCTACTCATCAATTCTGTTCGTACCTAGAACAGAAATAGACTATAGAACTGCTTTGACAATATCTAGAGGAAAAATCTGAAGTAGAAAAGGCTGATAAGACCTTTTCCAGGCCAAATAGAAATGTCTCTGAAATCTGTATATAATTAGTATTTTGCTTGTTTCTTTGTTTATTAGCTTATTTATTAAACGTTTTTGTTTATTATTTTTATATAAAAATACCTAAGTATGTTCTTTATAGTTAACAAAAATCCAAAGGATATGCAAATATAGAGAATAAAAGCAGACTCACCTGTCCCCTTGCCTGTTCTTTCCCTTCTCCTTCTGAGACGTTACCAGTTTGATATATATATTCCCAAACACTCTCTACCTTCACATGTACACATGTGTAAAAATATATCTTTTGTGACATAAGTGGGAACAGGTCAATTCCTTTTTCTTTCTCATTCAAATATACATCTATCAGGGATGATGCAGATGCCTGTTCACTGCACTGCACACCTGAAGCTGAAGCTGAATAATAATGAATGTCAACTACAATTTATATATATACACACATATATATGTGTATATATATGTGTGTATATATATGTATATATATATTTATAAGAAGTGGAGTACAGCATAAGGAATAGAGACAGTGGAAATGTAGAGGGCTAGTAGATTGGGGAGGAGGTTTACACTTTGTGAGGGGTATAAATGATAAGTGTCTAACTATTACAGTGTTTTGTATACATGAAACTAATATAAATAAGTAAATAAATAAATAAAATATATACATCTAAAAAGCTCTTTATCTGTACAAAGGGAATTTCATTCTTTTTAACTTCTGTGCAGGAAGCCACAGTATGGGTGAACCACCACTTAAGTTTTGCCAGTTGTTCTCTGACAGACTTTTAAGAGTTTCTAATATTTCACTTTCAAAAAAAAAAACTCAAATGGCCATCCCTCTATATCCTACTTTGTTACTTTTTGCACATGTGGAAGTTTTTCTCTATGAAAGAAACTCACCAGTGAAATTGCTTGGTTAAAGGGGTTTCAGCACTTTAAATTTTGATAGATTTGTCAAAAAGAATGTTCCAATTTATACTCCCACCAACAGCGTCTGAAAGTACCTGTTTCCCTACTCCATATTTGCAATCTTTTTGCATTCAGTTTCAAAGAGTAATCAACAGGACTCTGGTTAATTCTGTGATGAAAGTGGCTCCCTAAGAGCTTTACAAATGTATCATTAGACACGAAAGAAAACAAGTATTTGAGGTGAGACCACTCAGTGATTGGTATTATAATAATAAAGAAAACCCTCTTGATTGAACTGCTACTTACCTTAGACTTTAAAGACATTAGCCACCTGCTTTACAGTGTTTTTAAGAGGTCAATAAAGGTCACACCCCCATTTTGCAGATGTGAATTTAAAATATTAAAAAAATAAGCACAAATTTCTATCAGGCTGCATATAAGAATCCAGTTCTTCTGAGTCCCTACTTTTTCATTTTCTGGTCATGAGGCAGCCTTTCAAATCCAGAAAGAAAACTCTGACCTACACCCCCTTGAAGCCAGCAAAAGTCCAGCTACTTGCATTAGAAATCTATTTCTGCTTTAAACTTCCATTTAGTTGGATGGTGTTTTAAAAATAGCATATAGCCATGCCGATGAAACTTCAAATTCAGTTCCCACACCTGAGGTGGCTGTTGCTCCCTTCAAAAGACTTCTAGTGTTCTTTTATTGGCCGACCCTGGTGATAGGAAGGGAAACGAGCAAAAAATAAGGTGCCATCTGCAGAACTCAGTTACTTCTCTCTATGTTCCTAGAAAGTTATGGAAGACTTTACAGGCTGGTGAACTTGAAATCTCTATACAGTATGCAGCAGAAACATGGGCAACTTACTTAGGGCACTTTTGTGATTGTCGCTTTGAGCTCAGCCCCAGATACAGTGTGTCCCAGAAGGAGGCCATGTGGGCTTTAATGCATGTCTTGACCCTTTGCAGAGAAGTCACAATTTACCCACACATACATGTTTACAGACGATCTCAATGAAATCTTCAGATTGATGAGAGCCAGCCCAGGAAACACAAGAATACCCCTTCCCATCTGGGAGTGAGCTACTTGCGTACTTTGAGATGTGTACATTTTTCTGAGTGTGTGGTTGTTTTTTTATATTTCAATCTCAGGTCAATGAATTGCAATGGCATCAACGCAAATACAAGGTAGTTGGAATGCTTGTGACCAGACCAGAAATGAAACCTTTCTTAAAGAAGTAATGCTTCACTAGCTTAAGAATAAACGTCAGTAAACTTATCTTTTTACAGACTCTCCTTGTTCTAGTTTTCCAGCTTTAGTACCTTGACTTGGAGGTACAACCCTGTTCTACATTGACCTAAGACTCCCTCAACATCCAGTATTCCCTGTCTAATGATTTGTCACACAGCTAAGGTTCGGGAAGGGAGTTGAAACAATTTTCTTTTTCGATGCACAAGGCTTTATATGACTCAGATGGCCCCTGTGTGGTCCTCTTGACATCCTTTGTTCCCATCCTTCCAATAATACATGAGCACCAGCCATGTCCCTTGCACAGTATGAGCCAGAAAGGCTGGAGCCTTTGAGCTCCAGTTCCAGTCTACAGTCATTAACGCAGACGATACTGTGCTGTACATCAAGCCTTTCATGCCAACTTCTAAATTAGGGAGAAAGACTGCAGTGATGACCATCATCTATCACCGTACCCCCTTTTAATAAAGATACCCTTTTAATGACAATACATCTTCTAATACATTTAAAGAGAATTTTGTCATCCTGGGACCATGAGAAAGGGGGTTGGAGGCATAGCTGAGTAAAGAGAAGGTGACCAGAGAAAACAAGGTGGGACCAGGAATAAGGAAAATAAAGAATACATGTATAGTTTCCTGAGCATATTATCCTGCTGTTCTGTCTCCCACTAAGATGGATAGTTCTGCTGCTCTTTAGAAGTTGTCAGATAACTCCACCTGTTTTCTAAAGTTTAAATATCATGAATTGATGGGCCCTGAGTTAAGATGGAAACATCTGTGGTTGAATGTGTCTGTAAGAGCCAAGCATAATGACAACTTGTATTTTCAGAGGGTGTTTCTCTCCAAGCTCAAGGCATTTTATAGATTTGATCTAATTGTTCGTCCACAACATCAATGGCATCTGGGAAGAAAGTAGGGGACAGGTCAGTGAGTTTTATGGAAGTGAGGGTGTAAATACGATTGTTATTTCTTTGCCTAGGGTAACTGAAACACAGAATTTTTATAAAAACTAAAACACAAAATGTTTATTAAAAACTGCAATAAGTCAAAATTTTAAAACCTTTTTTTAGCTGCTCCACCCTTTTATTTAAATGAAAACTGATGCTGAACAATAACATAAAACACAAAAACAAACCCCTTCCCTAAAAAAAAAAAAATCACTGCTGAACTGCCCTTGCCAAAACCGTCTCAAGACCCTGCCTGCCTTATCTTTTTCTCTACTCTACCTTATCCTCAAAAACTCTACAGAGCTCGGGATATTTAAAAAAATATTTTTTCCAGGTGAGACAACAAAGAAACTGCAATGTAGAATATGAACCACTTTCCCAAATTCCACTCCAAACAGGCAATATAACCTCTCAAGAATGACAGTCACAAGGGAGGGAGGCAGAGTGTGTCTTCCTGAGACCATCGTAATATGCATCCTAGCAGATCTTCTTCTTAACACGTTCTCCTCGGAGGAAACATTATGGCTCTGATTATCCAAGGAATTCTGAAAACACAGACTGACTTTATTGACATACTTGTTATTACTGTCTCCTTTATCATCAACACAGACACTAAGGATGCCCATTTTTCCAAATACTATTTGTAAGCACCATTTTTGGACTTACAAATTTGACAAAGGGAAGCCCCACTCTTACTCCCACCCTGACTTTAATGTTTGTCTCTTCTCAGGATGCTAAGGCAGTGCTGATAGTACTAGTAAGTACATGTGTGTATGTAAGGATATAGGAATTAAAAACATAATCCGACATCTGTCATGACTAAGCAGAAAATATCTTTCTGTGATGGCTAGTGACGTGCCAGATTGCATGAGATCCCAAGCAATCCATGTCCTTTCTTGGTGCCAAGCAAAGATGGGTGCCCTAGAATAAAAGTAATGTGATAAAAATGTGTGAAATTCTATGAAGAAACAATTCAAGTGTCCTCGTTCCTTGTGTACTTTTGTCTGTCCTATGTAATGGGATGTGTAACCATATGTTACATGTCCTCTCCACCCAGAGTGTCATCCAAATAGGCACTTAAAAAAATACATCAATACATTAAGGATAAAATTAGCTTATGTTTTTGTTTTTTGTTGTCCCTATCAGTGCTAAAATACTTTTTTAAATTCTTTGTTGATGATAATGTCTCACTTTTCCATGATTTGTTGAGTAGGAAACTCAACATGCTTGTAGTCCATGAATCACGCTCTATCTTAGACTGGACTGTCACCACAATGTCTAAGAGTGTCACCAGTAGGCCAAAGGCAGAGGCAAACACAGAGATTCTAAATAGAGAGGAAAGTAAGAAGTCAAGTGCGAGAATATTAGAAAAAAACAGTGAGTGAGGATAAAAGGATGAGAAGGATGAGAAAAAGGTGAGTTTGAAAGACTCAGGTGCACAGTAATGTCACCATCGTGTCAGGGTGGCCTATCAACTGTCACCTAGTGGTTACAGATCACCAATCAAATGTAGAAAAAAAAGACAGGTATTTTCTGTCTACGCATCTATGTGAAAAGAATTAAGGAGGTTATGTTGTTTTCACAAATAATAGTCACTATAAAATAATAATCTTTTGTAAATAAAAAAACAGACTTCTGTAGCTTTGCATGTTATTTGTCCTATTATTATTGACCTAGTCATCTTTTTTCTTCATGCCATTTCTGCTCCTCAAAACCAAAGCAGGTCAATAATAGAACTGGCATTAGAATCTATCCACTGGTAGTTTTTCTGTAGTTTTTCTCTATATCTTCAGGTCCTTTTCATTCTCCTAACAATTGATTGGTGGTCTGTAACTGGGGTAAGCAACCCTGACACAATGGGGATACTGCTTGACAATTATCAGCTCTGATGGACCATATGCTCTGACACATTTGGCTCCCATACTGCCCAAGAGAGGAGATATGATTACGTCATTGTACTATTTGTCAGCGTTCTCCAGAGAAACAGAACCAATAAGATATATTATAAAAATATAATAAATAACTTTATATCTGTATTTATATATTTTACATATAGGAATTGGCTTACATAATTATGGTGGCTGCGAAGTCCAATGATCTGCTGTCTGCAAGCTGGAGAACCAGAAACACCAGTGGGGTAATTCTGAGAATGTGAGGGCCAATGATGTTACGTCCCAATCCAAGGACACAAGAAGACTAATGAGCTCAAGCAGTCAGGCAGAGAGCAAATTCTCCCTTTCTCTGTCTTTTTCTTCTAGTCAAGCCCTCAACGGACTGAATGATGTCCACACATATTGGGAAGAGCAATATGTTTTATTCATTCTACCAATTCAAATGCTAATCTCATCCAGAAACCCTCATCAGCACACCGAAAAATAATGGTTAGCCAAATATCTGGGCATCGTGAGATCCAGTCAAGTTGACACATAAAATTAACCATCAGTTTTCACCATCCACAATGGTGGGCAGGCTATTGCCTTACTCACATTTAATCCATAATTGTTTGCATTTGGCACTATATCTGGTCAAAGATTTGTTACCAGACTAGCTGGGATAATCTGACTCGATCCATAAACAGTGATAGTAAGAAAGATCGGGAACCACTTTCCTCCAAAGGCCTGGTAGTTATTTAAATTTCAAGGGTTTCTTTCTAGAATAACACCACACTACCTAATCAAAGAACTGTCGAGACATCTGCACCATACATCTTATGTAGCTTACGTGATCGTGGATTTGAAATGGAATTATAAAACTTCATGTGTCTGTGGCCTTAGAAGATAATAATAGTGTTAAACAGTAAGTATCAGAGGGTCTATATGTTCAGATAGCAAAATTGTTCTTCAGCCCATGTTATTCACTAGATTGGTTTTCCAATAAAATGCTATAATAGAGTACCACAGGTGAACAGAGAAAGACACCAGATACAGAGCACGGAACATCAGATCACAGACACAGAACAGAATTCAAAAAACTCACAAATACAGAGAAGCCACTCCGGGGCAATCAAAAATTGGTGGCAGACATTTTATAGGATTCATTGAAAGAAAGCAAAACTTTAGAAATGTAGTCAATTTAGACTTTATAAACAATAAAGTTTGAACTTTGAGAAATTTCCAACTATGAAATTAAGACATTTCTTAATTAGTATTAAAAGATACTATTTATGGATATATATATATATATTTTTTTTTTATAGAACAGCATAGGAAAAAGTAGAATCATATGCAGAGAAAGAATTCATGGCAACAAAAACAGAAATAAATATCAGAATGGATGCATTTTCTTTATGCCCACTCAGTTAAGCATTTCACTAACTCTTAAGTAAATAAAATTAGTAGTTGATACAGTCATGATGTAGAGTACTTATTATTTACATATCTGCATTTTTATTAAATTAATTCTATGCTAAATGGAACACAGTTTCTATTAGATAAGATATGCTTAATCATTCTCAAACTTTTTATTTTCACTTTAAAAACTCAGAATAATGACCCTCTTTCTTCTGGTCTTTCCTTCTCAAGCATCTTAACTTGTTCTTATTGCTCTGTCAACCCATAAATGCCAAGAGGTTGATCTTTAAATCTCTTCTAACATACACACAATAGTTATGGGTTATCTCAATAACTCCCATATTTGTTTTCCCAATGTGATAGATACAGAGGAATACTGCCCAGATCCCCCTTGAAGGTAACACTTGCTGCCCAACTATAGATACTGTGGCCAGCAAACAACCTTCTGGATATGCCTCAACTAAAGACAGCCACCCCACTGAGGTCATGCTTTTCTCAGAGCAGTCCACTTCTGGTGACTGAGGTAAAAGTATAAAAGCCTAGCCTTTCCAGCCACTGCAGGATAATTCTGATAGGCTTTATTTTCTCCAGAGCTCTTCAGTGGGTTGGCCAAAGCTCTGTCAGGCCTACATCAAAGTTTAACTTCTCCCTCTGCCCAATGTTGCCCAAATATTTTGCACCCCAAATTCCATCTCATTGTCTGCTTCCAGAAAAAGCAAACAAAAATCCTCTTTGAAGACATGCATCTTCCACTCAGAGATCAATTATCATAGATAACTAATATGAGTTAACAGTCAGACACAAAATTAGAGAACACATAAGCTATGATCAAGAGTCTTCAGGAAAAAGAAACCAGCAGTCATATGAAAATATTTAATACACCAGAAGTATTGCTATAATTAATGTATTTTAAGTATAAGTATAATTAGTATATTTTAAGAAGTATTATATGCATAATAAAAAGCAATCAGAAATAACCATAATATTTGGAAAAGAACTAAATAGGACTTCTAAAAACAAAAGCCTAAATTAACGGGAAAAAATTTAAAGCGTAGTAACTAAGCTAATCACTGGCTTAGATATAGCTGAAGAGAGAATTAGAGGACTGGAATAAAAAAAACAAAGAAACTAGCCATTATACAGACCAGAGAGGAAAAGAAAAAAGATAAAAACAAAGAAGAGAAAAATAAAAACCTTTTATAGGATAAAGTTCTAATTTGTTATGAAAAGCAGATTTTTTCTTTTGTGGGGATAGTACAATATTTAGTGAGAGTGTCCTGAGAATGCCCTAAAGCTGATGAATGACAAGAATCCTCTGTTTAAAGTAGTATTGTGAATAACAACCATGATATATTAAGAGAAATGTATTCCTAGACAAATTGTTTTGAAATTACAGGGCCAAATTTAAAGATGAAATCCTAAAAGCAATGAGAGAGAAAACAGATATTACAAATGAATAAATGATAAGATGGATAGCTGATTTCTTATATTATAAAGGGGAGCAGGGGCAAAATAAAATGGGAAACATCTTTAAAAGGTTTAGAGAAAAACCTAACAACCCAGAATTCTATAGGCAGTGAAACATCCTTTGAAAAATGAAAGTAAAATGGAAATTTTTTTTCAAACAAAACTGAGAGTTGAGCACTAATATGTTCTCAATAAAGACATTTCTAAAAGTTCTCCTTCAGTAAGAGGCACTAGGATGATAGCAAAGAAAACTGTAAACATGTCAATAGATATTAACAAAAAAGGACTGAATAAAACACTAATAATGTCTAACGATGTATTTTTTAATAAAAAACAGAAATACAAAATATTAGTAGTATATAAGTCAGAAGTGTGATTAGAGATAAAAGTTTTCTAAGCTGCTTGTACTGTTTGAGAGCAGGGCAAAGATATTAACTTCATATTGTACTAAGTATGCCTGTTTTAATTTCTAGAAAAACTCCTAAGAGACTATAAATAGAGCACATAACATACAAACTTGTAGAAAGGCAAAAAGAAAAAAATTCATTCTAAAAGGATATATGAAGGGACACCACAAAAGAAATACAGAAGTGAGAACAACACAAAATAAGATGGTAAGAATTAATCTATATACAGGATGTGATCACAACATATAGTAAATGCTGCTGCCGAGTGCTATCCAACAGGAAGGCAGGGATCTTCAATACTGGAAGCGCATGGAAACTTAGTAACAGTATGTGACAAGTTTCAACTTGTTCAGTGTTGTCAGTCAGGTGTGAGCTATGGTTGAGAGAAGGTGTGTTTTAAAGTGTGCCGTAAATCATCCTCTATCATGACAGTGCTCGGTGTCACAGATTCCTTCTGGTACAGCAATTTCTGTCAAATAAAAACATTACAGTGTGTCCTCATCCACTTTATTCACCAGATCTGGCACCATGTGATTTCTAGCTCTTCCCCAAAGTCAAAATGATTCAGGACATCGAGGCAGCCACGACAGCGCAACCAAAGACACTTACAAAAGAGGACTTCCAGAACTGCTTCAGAAAGTGGCAAGAACAGTGGGACAAGTGTGTTCGAAGCAAGGGAGTATTTTGAGGGGGATTAATGGTAATGTGTTTTACTGTAATAATTTTTTTTAATTTAAACATTCACCATATTTTTTACTTTTTGTAGAAACAAAGAGTAAAATAATGGCTGTTAGGGACTGGGGGGATGGAGGAAACGGAGAAATGTTGGTCAAAGGGTACAAACTTCCAAGGATCAATAGATCCTGGGAATGTAGTACACAGCATAGTGACTAGAGTTAACGAAACCATATGGCATACTTGGAAATTGTTAAGAGAGTAAATCTTAAATGTTTTCAACACACACAGAAAAAAAAAAGGTAATTATGCGAGGTGATGGAGGTGTTAACTAACTTTATTGTGGTAATCATTTTACTATACATATGTGTATCAAATAATCACATATATACCTCAAATTTACACAAAGTTATACGTCAATTATATCTCAATAAAGCTAGGGGGAAAGGAAGACTCACAAGATAATACTGTTTGATGACATTTAGGTGGAGTTCAAAAATATGACTATACAAGACTTTAGGGGTATTTACATATATTTTAAAGCAACAAAGGAAAATAGTATTACTCATAAAACTCAATATATTAGGTTGGTGCAAAAGTAATTGCAATTGTTTTTAACCTTTTAAATTGCAATTACTTTTGCACCAGTCTAGTAGTAATTACCCTGGGAAGAGAGAAGGACTCAAGGAAATGTCACCTGGAAGCAGCATGTAAGGTGCTTCAAAGGTGTCGTTGATGCTTTTTCTTTGTTTATAGATATGGGTACACTGGTATTATTTTTTATACCTTACATATAGGGTTATACGTATACTCATGTACATATGTATGTAGTTGATTCTCATTCATTATAGTTTTGTTCTATAAAGTCACTGCAAATACTGAATTAGCAAATACTGAACCATTGCTCCTAGGGAGGAGAGAGAGTTAAATTCCTGCAAGCCTCTAATCACAACATTTTTACCAACTCATCAGTGCATAACCTCGTTTTATATGTTTATGTTTAAAGACACCTTATTTAATATATATTGTTGATTCATTAACATTGAACTCGCAGTCCATGGCACTATAATTCATGCCTGAACGAATCTTATCTAACACACATATTTTCTCTGTAAGGCACATTACAACCTTCTTGCAATTAGGAACACTAGACAGCACTTGAGAACTGCACTTGGGGCCATTTTAAACAGTGAAATCACCAACAGAAAGCACAAAAATGTGAAAGACATGGCACTAAATAAACCGCAGAAAGGACACTTGTTAACATTATGGGAGCTGGAACAAAAAAAACACCAGAACATCACTTTCTTGGATCTCAGCTGAGAACATGCATGTCAGGTGACTCAAATTTTTCACTACTCTGCACATATTTACAAACAACTGAGAAAGTTCCACAAGTACAGATTTTTGAAGTTACAAATAAATTTCAGTGCATAAATTTCCAATCTATGAATCTTCAAATAAGGAGAACACACACACACACACACACACACACACACACACATGCATATACACACATTTACATGTATTAAACATTTAATAATTTTTAAACAGGAAGGAAAATTACTCTGTAATTTTTATGCAATATAAAAGCCTTAATTTCCCACCTCCACTGAATCTCCCACTCAGAGAGATTTCTAGAAGTAACCCGAATGCTGCTTCCCAAGGTTCTCTGTGAGCCCTAATTAGGCTGCTGTTCTAGCCCCATCTCTCAGAGGTCCATATATGCTGCCCTCAAACGCTTTCGGGGAACCTTCACCACTGTAGCCACCTAATATGAGAAAACCATGGCTAATGGGTTGTTTCTGGATTCACCCAAAAGTACCTCATCCTCCAGGAGTTGATGGGTACCATTCATTGATATAAGAAAGAATCTTCTCCACAGTTGCATTTCAAACTTTGTTGCCTGGGCTCCTAACACTGGCTCCTGAGGACAGAGTCTTACAAAATCTCTACTAAATGAGAACTTCAGTTACTGCCTCTAACACTCTTTACTGAGCTTAAAATCAATTCAAAGAATTCACTGAGGTGTGACTTCCTCTTTCCCATCTCCAGGCCCCTCCCTCCACCAAACTCATTTCTTCTTCTCATCTACTACATATAGACATGACAAGTGCAGAAAGATATTGGGAGAAAGGAGGTGGGTTATTATCTATACCTGGCAACTGACAGCCTCATTGGAGGACATCTCAGCTTTATAACCTACTGAAGAACTTTGTGGGTGGGGTTTCCTTGAAGAGTCCTAATTAAAAACCTTCTTTTGCTCACAATGTTGAAATAAATTGGAAATAAATTGGCCATATGTTTCCCATTTTCCTTTCCCACAGCTGAGTGAACATAAAAGTTCTGTACCTCGATTGTGGAAAGAGAAAATACATTTTCCTGAAAAGATGGAAACTCTGATGATAGATGAACAGATCTCATCAAAGATTTTCACTTTTTAAGCTGAAATGGAAATACATATTCAAACATCAGCCTTAACGCTCGACAACAACAAAAAACAGATTAAGCGATACAACCAAGGGAACACGGATTCTTAAAGTAATAGATATTTACCTTAAATTTAATCAGAGCCTTTTATAAGAATATCACTTGATTTTGTGCCTCCCTTCAATTCCAAACTGCAAGAACTGAATAAATGTGGTTGATCATCTCTCCTGAACGCAGCTATCATGTCCCCATGATATATGTATCTTTCTTCTACTTGGCAGTCTATCACATTAATCGTATTTTAATAAGGATATATGCAAATCAGATGATCACTGTTCATGATAAATTTTAACTACTCTCAAAGTTCTTGAACTTACTGTAACGTAGCTAAGTGTATATAATGTGATTAAAGTTGTACCTAGAATTTAAATATTTCAGGTTTACTTTATAAGCTTCATACATTAAATCCAGATGCTCAATCTTCCCCCGGTGATTGAAGTATAATTATTTAGATTTGATGGTAGGACAAATTCCATAATTTGGAATTGTCATTATAAACAATTATTAGTTTAAAATACATGATCTCTGTTTTTTATAATAACATTTTGACTTGCATTTTTAGCTGTCCTGTCAAATTCTACACAGTTTCTTTATCTCTCACCTTCTCTGATCTTTCCAAGTTCTGAGGTCCTAAGTGCCTCACAAACACAACAATGAAATAGCATGGATAACTAGCCAAACTGTGTTTCAAAGAAAACCTAATCAAACTTTTATTGTTTTCCCCCTATTTTAAAAAAAATACAATTATTTATTTGAATTAATACAGGTTTAGTTTTATCTTTCACACTATACTTGTGTGAATATACATATATATATTATATATATATATATACAGAATATATATATAATATAATATATATATATATATATATATATATATATATATATATTCTCAGGCCTTAGACTATAACAATGAAATGCTATTATTGTAAGACATATGGACTTTGAAACAGATAAATTTAATGTTATGAATCTAGCTTCAAGACTGTAGTATACTGATTTTTTTCACTGACAGACATTTCCCCTCAGAATAGTCTCTCTAATTTCTATGTTCATCTTCGGTGTTAAACCCACAACACATTTAGTAAATCCCAGATTGCTCTTTGAAGAAACTCTTGTGTATCTTTTGTTCTTCCTAACAGTATAACTAAGGGTGCATCTGCTTGTGGCTAAAATCAAAGTGGACTCAAAGTTCTAAACATGATTCTACAATTCCTCTTCATTTATTTTTGTCCTAACTTCCACCATTATTTATTTATCATCCTATTCCAGTGTGCAACATTTTTAAATCGTCTTAAATACTTTTTGGACTAAGACAAAGGAAAAAGGCAAGCAAGCATATGCAGAATCCTATATATGACTCTACTGAGTAGGTCTGATTTCTCTTTGGTTGCAATGGAGATATTTATTCATCAGTTACCTGGCCGATTAGTCATTGCCTACATTTTACTAGACATAGCAACATAAAAATGAAGATCCTTATCTTTGTCAATGAATGTAGCTTACATCCCAGTAATTTAAAACAGACATCTAAATAAATATACTTAATATTACAGTTGTAATAATTAAAATACTCATAAATACAGGTGGGCACAAAAATGGCCAATTCTCCAAGGGAGTGTTAGTGTGAAGAAAAGCAATCTAAAGGAAAAGTGTTTAGGAAAAGCTATGTGGAAGAGGATACAACCCTAGAGAGTTCTGGGTAATGCAGAGCAATCTCTTATGATTGGAGCTTATGAGGCAAAGAGGTAATTTTGAAAGAAAAGGCTGGGCAACAGTTGAAATGATGGCAGGCCTTGTCTGTCACAAGCAGAGTTTAAACTTTAATCCATGGGCAACAGGAGACCATGGGAAGAGGCAAGGAAGTAATACGACCAACTAGTTCTGTATAAAGATTATTCAGTAATCGTGGAGACTGCATAAAGGCAGAGAGAGCAGTTTGAAAACTACTGCAATAGTCCTGACAAGAGATTTGGCTCCATCAGCTTGGGGTGTGGTGGGAATAAAGTGGTTACTATTAACAAAGTGCTCCAATTCCCTTGGAAAGCAGAAAGTAGAGCCAGATAAAAAATACCCTATCAGCAAAGAGTCCCTCTGGACCTTTGGATGCGTGTTCTCTTTGAACACAGTAATGAAATTTGGGGCCTTGATTGCCCCAGCTGGGACCTGACCAGTGTTTTAATCTGGGGCCATAATAGGCAGTGGTAAAAGGGAGGACGGAAACAATCTTCTCATAACTATCCCCCACAGAAACTCAGTCTTATTTTTGCATGTGTTGAAAATGACCTCTTTGAAAAGAGCTAAAATGAACAACCAACTGACATTAAAAACAGATAGTGAGTTCATCCAAAGCATTTCTCTGCGTTTCCACAGGCTGCAGAGTGTTTGGTGCTTACATGCTTTAGAGTTCACAAGGACAAATTCATCGCTGAGATGGGAAAGTTTCCCCAAAGAAGGGCATGAAAGGTCACTAGCACTAGACTATATTCAAGAACTCTGATCCATTAGAAGTCAAAACTTTTTAATTCTCAGCATCCAATGACAAAATCATAGCTCCTTTTGATACGAAACAAATTCTCTCGTCCCTTGGATTCCACACGTCTCCTATATTAAAACAGCAGATGAAGCAGTAGAATAAATAGTCATTTTGGCCTAAAACAGAGGAAAGAAAAGCTCAAAGGTAAGTTTTGTGCTTCTAAAGAGATCTGGGGCACAGAATCAGCCCAGAAAATAGTGAGAAGTACAACAAAAAAGGTTTTGTTCTCATTGATATTGTTTCACTCCAAACCTTAACATGAATTTCTCCTTAGTTTATTTGTGCCCGGTTGCCTTGGGGCAGTGTATCCACTACCTGTGATAAGTGTGTGTGTATATATATATATATATTTGATCTGTGCAAATTTAACTCACAAAATATTCTACAGAGTATAAAAATGCATAACAGCACAGATATAAATCAGGAATGGCAGCAGGCAATAACATACCCAATCTGTGAGGTGTATATTATTTTCCTTAAGAGAAAGATTATACTCAAGGAAGATTATTTATAGTTTCCTTTTGAATGATGTTAAAAAATATTCATATAGCCAAATTAAACTTGCATAAGTGATTCGGTGGTTTTCATTTCCACAGATATGCATTGCCTTAGTTCACATAGTTGGCTGTTGATTGTCAGGCAGTTAAACCCAATGAGAAAAAACACGAACACTCCATGTTTTGAACACTAAGTCTAGCTTAGCTTCACTTTGTCTCCAATCCAGGATTTTCCAATATGCATGGAAGAGCAAGATCTTATAATGGGAAGGTTTTAGAAAGTCCTTTACTTTAACAGCATCCATAAAGTTGTTAAATGGATCAAACAGCCCTATTTATGGGACCCAACCCTTCACGAATAGCAGCATGAAAGAATTAAGATATAAAACAAGAATATTTATTACACTTGGTCCCAAATTAGAAATAATTTAAATAACGTTTTATAGAGAAGTACATAAATATATATGAGGTATCATCTATATGCATAGGCCTGGAAAGATGTCAATAATCTATTCTTAAGTAAATGAAAGTAAATTATACAACAATAAGTCTAGATTAATCTCATTTTTGTTTAAAACGAAAAAAAATAGTAGTACTGGATAACTCTAGTGGTTGATGTATGGAACTCAGGTTTTTACTTTGTAAACTTCTATATAGTTCGATTTTTTTTAAAACAAGAAGTGCTTGTTATTTAAAAACAAACAAAGATGGCTACAAATTCATTTTCCTGCCTCTAAGAAATATCTCCTGAACACAAAGTCTCTCTGGTATCTTTTAGCCATTTTGATTAATTTAGCTCTGGGAATTCCAGCTAATGCAAGTCAGAATTTCTGATGACTCTCAAGGGATATGATCTCACATAAGTAGGAACTTAAAAATAATTTGCATAAATCTCTGTAGACTAAAAAATATTAACTTTCACACAGCTCTAGTGGCAAGCAAAGTCAATAGAATTTTAAGATCTTCATTAGGCATGGTTGGATATCCCCTCATAACTCTTTCTACCAGCTCCCACTCTTCCCCTTTTATAAATGGATAAACTGGGAATGCAGAATAAGCAGTAACTTCTAGAGGAGGTGGTCAGTAAGCATTGGTAAATGTAAACACATGTTCAGAAATGGCCCAGTTTTTGTTTGCATTTCTCTGATGATTAGTGACGTTGAACATTTTTTCATATGTCTATTTGCCATTTGTATGTCCTCTTTGGAGAAATGTCTCTTCAGGTCCTCTGCCCATTTTCAATTGGATTATTTGGTTTTTGTTATTGAGTTGTATGGGTTCCTTGTATATTTTGGATATTAGCCCCTTATCCGAGGCACTGTTTGCAAAAATCTTCTCCCATTCAGTTGGTTTCCTGTTTATTTTGTCGATGGTTTCTGTTGCTGTGCAGAAGCTTTTAAGTTTGATATAGTCCCATTGATTTATTTTAGCTTTTACTTCCCTTGCCTTTAGAGTCAAATTCATAAAATGCTCTTTGAACCCAAGATCCATAAGTTTAGTACCTATGTTTCCTTCTATGCAGTTTATTGTGTCAGGTCTTACGCTTAAGTCTTTGATTCATTTTGAATTAATGTTGGTACATGGTGACAGATAGCAGTCCAGATAGCAGTCCAGAATGAAAGCCAGTTCATTCTTTTGCACATGGCTTTCCAATTCTGCCAGCACCATTTATTGAAGAGGCTGTCTTTCCTCCATTGTATGTTTTTAGCTTCTTTGTCAAAACTTATCTGTCCATATTTATGTGGTTTTATTTCTGGGTTCTCAATTCTATTCCATTGGTCTATGTGTCTGTTTTTCTGCCAATACCGTGCTGTTTTGATTATTGTAGCCCTGTAGTACAAGCTTAAATGAGGGAGTGTGATACCATCAGCATTGTTCTTTTTTCTTAAGATTGCTTTGGCTATTCGGGGTCTTTTGTGGTTTCAAACAAATCTGATGATTTTTTTATTCTATTTCTTTAAAAAATGCCATTGGGATTTTGATGGGGATCACATTAAATCTGTATATTGCTTTGGGTAATATGGCCATATAAGATATCACCTTACCCCAGTTAGAATGGCTATCATCAACAAGACAAATAGTAACAAGTGGTGGAGAGGCTGTGGAGAAAAAGGAATCCTCATACACCGTTGGTGGGAATGCAGACTGGTGCAGCTGCTATGGAAGGAAGTGTGGAGGTTCCTCAAAAAAATTACAAATAGAATTACCATATGGTCCAGCACTCCCTCTCCTGGTATCTACCCCAAAAAAATCTGAAAACATCTACACATAAAGACAAGTGTGCTCCAATGTTCATTGCAGCTTTATTTACAGTGGCCAAGACATGGAAACAACCAAAATGTCCTTCGATAGATGAATGGATAAAGAAGTTGTGGTATATATACACAATAGAATACTATTCAGCAGTAAGAAAAGATGAAATAGGACCATTTGTGACAACATGGATGGATCTTGAGATTATAATGCTAAGCAAAATAAGTCAGACTGAAAAAGCAGAGAACCATATGATTTCACTGATATGTAGTATATAAACCAAAAACAACAAAAGAATAAGACAAACAAATGAGAAACTAAAACTCATAGACACAGACAATAATCCAGTGGTTATCAGAGGGTAAGTGGTTTGGGGGTGGTAGATGAGGGTAAAGGGGATCAAACATATGGTGATGGAAGGAGAACTGACTCTGGGTGGTGAATACACAATGTGGTTTATAGATGATGTAATACAGAATTGTACACCTGAAATCTATGTAACTTTACTAACAATTGTCACCCCAATAAACTTTAATTAAAAAAAAAAGAAAAAGAAATGGCCCAGTACATTTAGGTATCTTATCATGACAATATCATTTTTAAAGCAAAGATTTTCTCCACCTTTTTTGTATATTAGCACTCTTACCAAAAGCTGGAAGGATTCTCTATTTCACAGCCAACTGGATTTGCCTAAGCTGTTGGCTACAATAATAACCTTGGGAATACAATAAGCTTCACCTATAGGGAATGGGAGATTAATTCATCTAGCTGCCTCATAAAGTTCAAATATATCATTGAAGTAAATAATTAATTCATTCCTAAGTGAGAAAATCTGCAGGGATTAAACATTATCTAGATGCAAAATAGCTATTTTGACCCTGTTACTTATATTACAAAAACATAATTAAGGAATTAGAGAACTTGTTTTTCCAAAAACGTATACATCATCAGTACATGTCAAAAAAAAAAAAAAAAGAGAAAGAAAGAAAGAAAAGTCTTACATTCCCTCTATTTCTAAAATCATCTTTACTGGAGTCATAAATGTTCTTGTTCTGAGTAAGAATCCTTAATTTATTTCAAAAGTAAGAAGACTGAGAGTAAAGAGGGGGGAAATAGTAGCTATCCCAAAAGAAAACTGTAGTACATTGGAACTAGTTGGAACTCTGAAGAGATATTGTGAAATAAACTCACAATATTATTTTCCTCCTATCCCCTTTACATTCTAATATGTTATTTTTGTCTTTTTAAGACTATACTAATCATACAATAACGTTTGCAGGTAAGTGTCACAAGCTTAGCAATCACCAAATGTTGTACAAACCCAGATCTCGCTTATGCCCATAGTAAGTACACAGGACATATTGCATTCTTCCCTAAATAGCTTACTGTAAATTGTCTTGGAGACCTGTCAATCTGGATATTTGCTGAGATATATTTAAATAATCTTTCATTTGAAATCTATTACCTTGAAATTAAGAGTCACTTCCAAGGCAGAAGTCGGAGGTCACCTCTGGAACAGACGCATATATCTTTTTTAAAGGAGTTAATTTAATGTTAAGAAAAATCAGAATTGCATTTGTTAAGCACAGAATTCCACAAACCAGTGAATTGCTATTGATTGGTAACTTAGATAGAAGCATTATTTTACACTGAAAACACTAATAGAGTGGGGTATTATCAGGAATCGAGGATAAAAGGAGTTTCAAGGAAACCACCAAGTCTAACTCTTTTGCTTTAAAGATGAGGAAACTGAAGTCCTGAATGTTTTCAATTTAACTTTATAGAGTCCTATAAGAGCGTTTCACAAATATATCTTACAACAAGTGATATCTTTTAATTTTATATTTTTGACATTTTTTCTGGAAATTTAACCTTCTTTATAATTAGAATCAATTATTCTAGCAAAAACTCAACACATAAGCCCTGAAATCTTCGCATTATGTCTTCAACATATTGGGCTACCAGAAGGCTTTAGAAATTTAGGTTTGAAACTATCTAGGACTGGAGGAAGAACAATTAAAATCAAACGCTTATGAATGGTTGTTAAAACCATTGGTGCATATGAGGTAATCTGGTAGAAGAAAATCAAGTGAAAAGCAAGTCAAACTTCAGATCACAACCTCCAAAAATTTTGGTCACTTAACGCATCTGTTTTAAAAAAAATGAGGATGTACCATCAATATATTCACTTACTTTTAAATTATACTTCTTGAGCTAATTACTTAACTTCTCTGGACTTCAGTACTTTTTCTATAGGATTGTAGTAAGGATTAAATAACCTAACATAGGTCTAGTACATAGTAAGACTCCAATAATTGCTATTTATACACACATAAATAAAATAATATACATATGTTATATGTATACTGTACTATTATAAGTACATAATGAAATCCACATAAAGTAAAAATTTGAAAAACATAAGCTAAAAATTAAACATAAATAGAATTTCTAATATGATTTTCCCACACTCCAATAAATTACCTTGTAGAACCCATAGAATACATTCACCCCGATTTGGAAATCATTCCTTCAGAGAACTCCTATTGTGAGGGGCAAGCTAACAAAAAAAGACCAAGATTCAGTGGTGTGCTGGAGTCAGCTTGCACCAGTTGGAGACAGACAATTCTTCAGATATCTTCTCAATTCTACATTTAGTGATGTCACATTGGTAGCTTGAAGTGGACTGTGGTGAGAGTCTATACCATGGAAATCAGGAAACATTACACATCAGAGCTTTTTCTTTTTAACTCCAGAGAGACAGCTATTAGACATTCATCAGCAAATTGCATTTGCTGTCAGCATTTCAGAAGTAGGAAGCGAACAAGGATAAAGTATTGTGGAGTCAGAAAGTCAAAAAAGCAAGAAGGATAGATGGTCAAAATTGTCAGTAGCTGGGTAGGTGTCATTGAAATTGACAATTGGGTCATTAGTGAGTTTTGAAAAACCAGTTTCTGTGAAGTGGCTGGGTGGAACCAGAAAACAGTGGGTTGGATGGTGAGTGAGAAGTTAGAAAGAAGACAGCAGAGGAAATAAGTATAATTCAGCCAGAACCTGAGGAGAAAGCTGTATCAGGGAAGTGGGAGTTGAAAGTAGACAAAGAGGTGAAAGTTGAAGCACAGAGTGGAACAGGGGTTGAGTGAAGCCACGATGAGCAGTGGTTGGAGCCACAGAAGCTACACAAAAGCTGTGGGATGGGGAGGTGTGTGTGTTTGTGTGCAGCCAGCCATCATGTTCTGTGAGAGACCATCAGGTTCTGCAAGAGGCCAGTTAGAGGACACGGGCTGAGCCAACCAAGAAATTGGAAAACACTATGGGAGGAAAACACTGTCAAGGGATCCAAAGAATGGAAAATAGAAAAGCAAGCAAAAAAACAAAAACAAAAACAAAAAAACCCTGAATTAATAGATTTCTAACTGGTTAAAATCAGTTAAAAGAAATATACGATATTCTAAGGCATTTGTTTCTGCATTTTTAAAGAGGCTAGAACTTCATCAAAAGCTTAATCCTCTGAATGTGGTGACTTAACCATTATTTCCAAGAGGTTAAGTTTTTCTATTTTATTTTGCTGAAAGGAAAATATTACTCTGACCAGATTATTTTTACACAACGAGTTTAAACATTTGATTGGAAGCTACATTGAAAACTGCACATATAATTTGTGTGCTTAGCACTCACAAATTCACTCTACCCAAGAGACCGCTGAAAGCAGGGGCAGCATATTGCACTGATGCTTTTGTAACTGGGACAAAATAACCCTGTACAAATACATCTGCCACTTACAGTTGAAGACAAGCCTTTAATTAATTGGGTTTATAGTTTTGTTTTCTTTTTTCATTACTTCTCTTAACCTAATGTTCACTTTCCATGCCCCTAAAAGAGGAACAGGTAAAGGCCAGATGAAAAATAAACTTCCACAGGCAATATTTGCAGAGCTGTTTCTGGTACACAGTCAAACTCACCAGGCTCTTAAATCATCATTTATTTGCACCTGTCTTTGAGTGTGGGTTTTTGTGCTGCCATAAGCAATTCTTAATTTCCATCAATAACCTTTCATTTCAAGCATGGCCAGTTTGCATTATGAGTGTGAGAGCTGAGAATCATCCTGTTTTGGAAGCTGGAAATAGAGGACTGTAACATAGGAGGATAATTTAAATACTGGGCTGAACTCAACAATTATAAACCAAGTGGGGTCCAATCTGTAAACTGGGTCAGTTTGGAGCATCTTACTCGGGAGAAAAGCTCTCAAGTCTAATGGGACTGTTACTGGGAAAACGTGTAAAGATGTACCTTATCCACCTGGAGAGTATTTTGCTCTGGATCACATTGTATATGTTTGATTCGTGCTGTCAATTACTCATGTAGAGTTAACTACACCCACTGAGCAATGCCTATTAAATAAATGCTTATTAAAACTGCAAGAAGTACCCTGCTGCTTTCTCAGGAAAAACCATCCTGACTTTCAAACTGCTACACATCCAAATAAGACATGAAATGCATAAGAAAGTTGGAAGAAAATACCAGTTTTGAATGTCTTACAAAATGCTGGAAGAAACTCAGTTTTGCCAGGAGCAGAGAGGAATGGCCTAGAAATTGTGTTCAAATGGGTCTAGAGACAATACTGTATGAATTCGATTGATGCCTCTGTGACTTCAACAATGGGTATTACCTAGACTGAATGCTGCTTGGAACGTGGTAGGTGTTGAATACATACTTTTTGGATGACAGGCTGTCTAACTCACCAAGTGAATCAGACATTAGAAATATTGCCCTTCAGAACTCTGGCTGGAAACAGAGGTCAAAAATTATGACTCAACATGGAGAACATACCAATTACTGTCAAGAGGTAGCAAGAGGTGTATTAGTAGAACTGTCATTTGATTAAAACTGCGTCAATACTAAGTTTCAATATGTTATGGTCTGAATGTTTGTATCCCCCCAAAAGTCATATGTTGAAATCCTAACACCCAAAAGTGATGGTCTTAGCAGGTGGGGCCTGTGGGAGGTGAGTAGGAAACGAGGGTGAAGCCCTCATAAATGAGATCAGTTCTCTTACAAAACAGACCCCACTGAGCTCCCACATGAGGACACAATGAGAAGTCTGTAACCAGAAGAAGGGTCTCTCCCAACTATGCTGGCACCCTGATCCTCTAGCCTCAAGAACTATGAGCAATAAATGTCTGCTGTATATAAGCCACCCCGTCTGTAAGATTTTGTTATAGCAGCCTGAATGAACTAAGTCTCAAAAATAAGAAAAAGACATGAGGTAAAACAAACGAAATAGTTCGATTTATTGTTTTCACCTTTCTATTTTATGGTAAGCGTGATACATTTATTATTCCCCTTTAAGAGAAATAAAGCAATTAAATGGAACTATCTTACTATCTATCTTTGTGGTCACAAATTAGTCATTTTGCATTCTCGAAATCACCTGCGGGTTTTCAGAAGAGAAATGAAAAATGACTAGAAACAGGTTCCGCCTTTCATTTGTTACTCAAATGAGTTTGGTTCAAATGCTGTTGAGCATAAATGGAAGGTTGAACCAATAGCATCACAACTCTGCCAAGAACAGTTAAATGACTTGACAATGGCAACTAAGGAGAAGCTCCTTCGGGATGTGTCTAACACCAAGGTGGGGGCAGGCGGAGGGAACTTAATTCTATGGAAACACTGCAGCATATTGTGTGCACAGATTTCAAAAATAACCCTGCCACAGTTTTTGGCAAACATAAGCATCTTACCATCTAACCTAACAGCTACATAATAAATTATTAAAATTTGGTTCACAAACATTTTGCACCTGCTATTTGGTGGAGTCAGTCCTTTCTAAACCACTGATATCACACGGTGGTTGCGGGTTTGTTATTTCAAGACTGGGACAAATCATACAAGAAAATGGCCTACAGAGCAACAGGAACAAGATCGACTAGAATACATTTGAACCTGGGTAAAGTCAGGAAGGATAATATATAGCCAAGAAGCCTGAAGCAGGTTGAAAGAAGAATGAAGGGTGGCAGGAAGACCTGTATCATCACCTATGAAAAACAATGATCATAGCCATAAAGACAACTGAGAAGAAATCCAATGCAGAAAACAAGCTAGATTATCAGAAGCTGGGGAAATGCAGACCAGGTGGCAGGGCACAGACAGTAATGAGTAGGGTAAAGGGATCAGAGCTAAGGCCAAGAATTCAGAACTCCATAAGAAACAGAAGTTTCCTTTGATGTATGGCCTTGTGCAAAGAGCAGAGAGTAATACAAAATCCTAAACCATTAGAATCTTTGCTCATCAAAATCCTGTGCCATTTTACCAAGCAGATGACTATGACAGGTTTTGGAGATTGATTTGAGACATTGGGACCCTCAGATCTTAATTTTTTTTTAATCTTTGTTGCTAGTTCTGCTTAGAGTTTAAAATGAGTGAAATCACTAATCAAGTGAGGTCTACATCTTATTTTTAGATGTACTGAAATATTCTGATAGACGTAAGCAGAAAAGGGTAAGAAATATGCATTGGTTAATATGGCAAAAAGAGAGGTCTGCACATTATCTCTTAGGTTTTATTCTGCACTTTTTCACTGTCTTCTAATATTTCATATCTGGGATGGAAGATCATGTTATTTTATTTGCTATTACTAAGACATTTTCACTACGTTTCACTATGTTTTCTATATGAGGAAAGAATTTGAACACTATAAAAATATGAAATTTGTAGGAAAGTGCAACTTATAAATTTTTTTGATAGAATACTTTATCATAAATAGCCAAATTTAAAAGAACTTATTATGCCATTTTTTTCAGAGTTTTCTAAAGTTCACAGATCTAGGGCAATTGATCATTTTGGCTCATCACCTTTACTCATCACCCTTTGTCCTGATAGATGAGGTAAAGGAAATAACCAAGAGGCACAAGAATACTGTGGTTTTGAAACCATCATGGAAAGAATCACACTGGGGAAATCCAACAGGAATGGACATTTTGGTGGGCTTGGTGTTGAAATAGGAGAGGGAAAGAACTGATAGAATTCTGAACACTAAGGAATAAAATAAGAGACAGAGAGCTAATAGATTGCAACCCAGAATTCTCTCCTTGAACCTGAGTTGAACCGAAAGAAAAAAAAAGAGAGGAATAAGGAGCTGCTGTCACCTCCCTTATTCTTCTCTCTTTCTCAGAGTCAAAAAATTTCCCTTTCTCAAAACTGAGTTTCATGAATCACTGCTTTTATCTCCTTGTTATTTCCTTAACCTTTAACATTAGTTCTGCTTTCCAAAATTCCCATCAAAATTCATTTTGCAAATATCAAACAAAGAGTTAATCCTGATACAGAAAAGCAATTAAGAGGCATCTTTGCATTTAACTAAAGACTGGTGAGGAAATCAAGAAATCAGAACCGCAATGAAAAATTACAGAGGAGATATTATTTACCTCAGTCATTCTATACTGTGAAATACTTAGAAAGGGGTTATAACCAACTACCAAAGAGTTACTTTATCGTCACTTTTGTTTGCTCAAAAAACATAGATGAATGTAACTTTGTTACCACAAAGGTTTTTTTAGTCCTTCATTTCTCCAGTTTTAAATCTTCTTGCAAGGTATCCTTACTGACCAGTTCAGAAAATATTGAACAAGAGCTTGACAAGCTCAGCTTCTTGAATTTCTTTAGAACCAGTTGTCAGAACTTGCCATTGCTGAGCTAGCTTCACCTGCCCAAACACCAACTTAAATAAACTAACAATACCTGAAACAAAAGGAGTTTCAACCATGAGTGTTAAATAAGCCTAGAAAATGGTGGGGACTGATGTCCATTGTTGCTTCATCTCATCAGATACTGAAATGTTATTATAAGCCTTCAGTCTAGCTTTCAATGTACATACCTGAGTGTCAGGGGTGGGGCAGTGCGGGGTAGGGGCGAGGGGAATCCATGCTCCCTGAAAAATACTTGCCTAACGTTATGTTCCTACATCCACCCGTCTTGCTCAGCCTGGAGGTTTATATGAAAAAAAATTGAAATGCCAAAGCTTCTTTTGCTACCAGGTACTCCGGAAGAAATGTAAATTAGTGTCTGTCATAAAGTTACGGAGAACAAATTAAAGTCATTAATGCTAACACATTATTCACAAAATGTAACAGTTTTTCCAAAGTGGAAACTTAATCAATAAAACGCAATAAATCAAACATGATTCAGTATGAAAACCGAGCCGTTTCTTGTTCAGTTTATAAGGGATTTGGGATAAGGCAGCAGAACAGGTTACTGTTTAACACATTTTCCACATTTTTCACTAAAAATAGATAAAATGTCTTATTTCAGGCTTAGAACAGAATGTGTTTTTTTGAAAATTTCCTTGAAAATTGATGTTTCTTGTGCACCTCTGAATATGTTCTCAATGTAAATTAATTATCACTGGTTCCTTTTATTTTAGTCACTGCAAAAAGTGAAACCTCTCCCTTTTGTCTTTTCACTAGAAGGTAATGCCTATGTCATTAGCATGGTGGATGGCCCTAGAATCAATGTGACATGCAGAAAGTTTTTCTGTAAAATTGGGTTACATAGAATCATTATGTCTTACCTGATTATATCTGAGATCTGCGATAACATTTGCTCGGTTTCTTTTGTTTTTCCTGTTAACATTTTCATTTCAGCGTTGCTGATAATTTTCTACTGTCTCTGTCTTCTTTATGTTTCTCATGTATTTCCCTTTCAGATAGTCTTATTGAATTAACTGAAGAATAAAACTATGTAATAGTATAGTCTTATTATAAGCAGAAGAAAATGAAGATGATCTGATGAGATAAATCACTGAAGGTTAATAGCTTTTTTAAAATCAATCTTCTTTCAAAGGAAAAGACTAAATGGCTTAGTGGATGAAATGCTAGCCTCTCACCTCTGAGACCATAGTTCAAGTCTAAACTGCGACGCCTTAAGCAACATGTTTACTAGGCAGAGATCAGTCTCTAGTGGACAAAAATCTGCACTGCATGAGTGGAAGGCTGACACAACAACCCTCACCCCCAGCACCACAGACCCCCACCAGTGGAACTGATATGTTTCTAGTCCATCTTGTTCCTTTGGAAATGGTCTAGGTTGGAGCAAACATCACTGTCAGGAAACTGGGAGTGTTTTCAGAAGAACCTCCTCAAATAATACCATTGGTGTTCTGAGTCCTCAGCTGCTACCCAAATAACCTGATCTTCCTCTCCTACAACCATGACACCTTTTCAATAAATTAACTAGGACAAACAGAACTGATCACTTAGCTATTCCAGCGAGACCTACCAGAAGCTGGTTACTCGGATGGAAGGTAAACTTCAATAATTAAATTCAAATGTATCCAAATAAAAGGGGAAGGCATAAACACACGTGTATGTACTCATATAAACATGCGTATTGTTAAAAAGTGTGTATAGTTTTGTTTCAACAGATAAAGGGTGTCCATTCATTTATCCACATGGGTAATCCTCCATTGCTGGCTATTTAAGGGGCTTCTTCATGTTCACTCCAGAGTAATGTGTTTTTCAGTTTCCATCCGTTAATAGAGCAGTGCACTGCATTTTGAGCCTCCAAAAGAGATATCCAAACTGTTTATAGAATACACACGTGGCACAAATAGCTGTTATTTAAGGAGATTGATCTCAGCTTAGTTTTATGGGCAAAGATGTATATATTGAGTAATTTTACTGTAATGCCCAACTAAAATCAGCACTTTATTTTACAGGTTTATGGAGAGATATGTTTCTCCACACCTTTTATGTAGTGTGCAATATCCCACTTGAAAGTGGAAGCAATGTCTAATTTGGAACCATTTGGAGAGGAGATGGTATTTGCACACAAGGAAATGTGCAAGAAAAGTTTAAGAGTAGAATCATATTAAAATGTTGATGTATCCATGACATTTCCATATTCCTCCAAAATGATTTACTAATGATTGTTGTTTACTGCTAATTCAAACCACCTGCAAATCCCTTTGTTGTGATTAAAGTGGGCTTTACCCTCATGCACCTCCCTCCCCACCCCCCAGGCTGATAGATGGCTCTGTAATTTCGGAGGAAATATGCTAAAGGTCATGAGTTAATACATCCTCTGGTACTTTCTCTTCCCATCCTTGCTTTTCCAAATGGGAGGAAAGCTGTGTTGTATTATTTTCATGTCTTTGTAATGTCCATTCAAAATGAAATTAGAGAGTGCATTAGAAAGAGAGTATCTCTGTGTACACACAGCAAAATCCACACGTATTCTGTATAGTCTATTACTAAAATTATTCAATTGCCTTTTGAGAAATTTCATACAAAAAAATCTTTCCTTAATAATCTATGAATATCACTGTCTGAATCAAGTATTATTATCCCTTTTAAAATTAAACTATCCACAAAACATGCATTTACTTCCCGCTATACAAAATGCTAATAATGCTTTTAGAATGGTCTTTAAAAAGTCTAATTATATCATTTAAAAACTGAAAGACCAAAGGGCAAGCTAAATTCTCCTAACATAAATCAGACTTTTTTTTATTTCAATGACTTTAAAAACCTCAAATGCAGTAATTTTAATAGCAATGAAAGAATGAATAAGTCATAACTCCGCCTGATCACATAACTGTCTATAACTGTTATTAAATGCTCCAAAATAAGTGAACTCATTATGTTTCTGCACTGCTTTTAGCTAATCTAAGATTCTGCTCACTTAATCATGCAGAAAAGGCTTCGGTGCAGTTTTAGACCCTCAGCAAGGTCACTTCAATGCCTTTTTTCTGTTCTATACTGATCATTTAAGAACAGCACTTTGACCTGAAACTGATGCTGTCTCATATAGGCTTGAATGTTTAACCCCCACAGAGCTGCATTTTAGACATACATTTGCACAGCCTATTGTCATATTTGCTGCAAACTGAGCCAGGTTCACTTTTCAACAAAGAAGGAGATGCCAATCAGAATTTGTAAATGCCATTTGCCCAGTGAAACTCCCTCTCATGATACCTACAGAAAAAGAATGCATGATTTTAAAAACACACTATCCTTCTAGGAACAATTTATTAAGTTCTAATTGGCTTTAAAGATGCAGGGATTCGGTATTTCTCACTATATGTTTTGGTCAAACCATATGTAAACTTTATGTGGATAATTGATCTAGAAAAGCAATTCTTTTGCATATAGGTTGAGGTTTTCCATGCCAATATGGAGGTCATAAGATAAAGAGCACGGGACTGGTTGGTCAGGTTCTGGTTCTTTGCCAATGAAACAAATGACAATTTTAATTTCAAACTTGATAATATTCCTTCATACCTGTTAAGCTACAAATATGAAAACGAGTATTATAGGAACGGTTCTAATAGCTGTTCTGGAGCCTAGAGAGAGTATTTCCTATTGTGAAACAAAAAAGGAATCTGCCAGTGAAGAGAACCCAAGTGGAGCAGTCGTAAGCGCCAATGAGAAGCACAAGACAGCAGCTGAAAACAAAACGGAAGCAAGAAAAGGAGCGTATGGTAAGAGGTTAGAAAGGGGGCAGGAGGAGGAGGAGGAAGAGAAGGAGAAGCAGGAAAAAAAGAGGAAGGACAGGAAGTAAAAGAACAAGGAAAGAAAAAGAGAAAAGCCAAAGGAAGATTATTAAGATCCAGACAAGTCTTTTCAAAGGATGATTTGCCTCTGGAAAACAAGCAAATCAAAGGGAATTTTGGTATCTTGTGAAATCTCCCTAGAGGTTCCCCAAAAGGAAAGAACACCCTTTGAATCGTGTACTTGAGACATGGTGCTGGACTGGATGCTTCCTTGGAGCTATTCCCTGGGCCTGACTTCTGGGGACATACACTTCCGTTCGGTGCACTCACACCAGCTAAAAGATCCAGTCAGTGGAGGACTCAGCTCACATCCCTGATCCTAACATTTTTGAATGATCATTTTCCAGACCAGGAACTGAATTCCAATCCAGGACCTTACTCATAGCATATTTAATATTTTTCTCTATCTTTTTGAAGAGTATACACCATGGCAACAGAAATGCTAAGCAGAAATGCACATGGAATCAGTAAGTATTGAGACACAGTAAGTGTGGTATAACTAGGTTCTGATCACTTCCAAAGCCAGCGTGTAAAACCTGTTAACAATGTCAACTTTTTGTTTTTGCTTAAATATATGTGTTCTCTTGAGTCTGTATTAGTCCTTGGTCATAAGATTACAGTTTTGTACAAATCTAACTCTAAAAGTACACATGTAGTAGGTAATGTGTTGTGTGAGATGCCAGGGGGGGACAATAGCAACAGGAATAAAAGTGTCCCTGCTGTTAGGTAATATAGAATATACTGGAAGCTAGAGCACTCCTCTGGGAGTTAGAACACCAGTGTTCTTTTGTTGGTTCATGTTCTGACACCAACGGGTAGAGTACTGCAATTAAATTCTGGCACTGACCACCTGGAGTTAGCACATACCCCATAAGTAAAGGGCTTCGTCCTCCATAAAACTGCTTCACAGCAGGCACCAGCAACCCTTTGGGGTCCACAGGCCATCAGCCCTCTGACCAACTGGCTACAAATTTTGGGGTTCCCATGACACTCTTAGATTTAATAATTCAGTAAAATGACTCATAGAACCCAGTAAAGCGCTACACTTATGACAATTCTATTACTAAGAATATAGATCAAGATCATCTTAATGAAGAGACAAATAGAATGAGGTCTGGGAGAGTCCTGAACATAAAGCTTCCATGTCCTCTCCATGTAGAATGAGGGCATGTCACCCACCTGGCACATTGATTTGTTCACCAACCAGCAAGCTCCACTGAGCTTTAGTGTCCAGATTTTACTGAGGTTTCACTATGTAGGCATGGTTGATTGAATCATTGGTCATGACTGAACTCAATGTCCAGCCCCATTCCCTCTCCAGAGGGTGGGAGGTCTAGCCAATATACAGTGTCTCAAAGCTCCAGTACTCTAATCATACAGCTGGTCTTTCCAGCATGACCAGCCTCCATCCTGAAGCTATCTGGGGACCGTAAGAAGTTACCTCATCATCGTAAACTATCAGATGTGCTACAAGGGACTCATGAATAACAATGATACTCCTATTACTCAGGAAATTCCAAGGATTTAGAGCAGGGGTGTCCAAACTTTTTTCAACATTTTTTACCAAGTGCCATATACGGTAAAATACACAAACAGCCAGGCCACTCACTCGAGGTGAAGTACATATTGCCTCACCTGGTTTATTTAAGTAAACTAAATATATTTTTGGAATTTGCTGCGGGCCAATTAAAAATGGATTGTGGGCTGCAGTTGACCCATGGGCCGCAGTTTGGACACCCCTGATTTAGAGTCTCACTCCAAGCAGCCAGAGATAAAGGCCAAATTCTTTATTTGTTCATTCACGAATGAATTTATATGGCACCTACTTGGCAAGGAGTCTTGGTAGTCAATAAGGGAAATGTCTACCTGTATTTGACATGACCTGTACTCACTAAGAACTCATAGACCGTTTGGGAAAATAAGTCATGTACAAATGGTAACAAGAAGGGTTCACCATAAAGACAGTTCTCTTCACTCATACATGACTTGTTCATGAAACAATTGCAAGGAAATCAGAACTAGCATCAGGAGAATAATCTACAAAGCACCTTGAGTTTCTAGAAAGTTTCTAAACAGTAGTATTATGACTATGACAACTTTGCAAACCCAGTATTTACATCAACAGCCAGGACCCACAACCTTGCATGGTCTTTAAATCTTCAGAGCTGCTGTGCTGCCCTCTTTTCATCCCATCCTATTTTCTCCTACCCCATGAACTCACATTGTCCCCTCAGCTGAAGTGTGTCTTGTCTCTGTTGCCTTGGTTTATACTTCCTGACCTGCTTGCTCCTTGATACTGACTTTAATCAAAAAATATTTACAGAAAACCTAACAGGTAAAATCATAATGCAGTTATACATCAAAAATGTTCTCTTCTGAAGACCATACTCTCTGGGAGTTGCTAAAAGTCAGGAGCTAAGATGCAATACTGGCACAATATTAACATGTGATACTGATTTGATGTAGTCAGTACCAAAGTAATCATGCCAACTCAGGTCTTCAGTGCTTTAAATCAAGGTTTCTCAAAATTTTATGGAACCTAGGTATTTCAATGAGGTGTTTCTTGAACAAAAGGATATAATGATTAAAAAAAATTTGGAACTTGTCTTTCTCTTTCTGACTTATTTCACTTAACATAATGTTCTCTAGATCCATCCATGTTGCTGCAAATGATAAGATTTCTTTCTTCTTTATGGCTGCGTAATACTCCATTGTATAAATGTACCACAGCTTCTTAATCCAGTCATCTACCGATGGGCATTTTGATCATATGATCTCACTTATATATGGAATCTAAAGAAAAGACTATGTGAATGAACTAATCAGAGTCAGTTTTGGGGACGCAGAGAAAAAACCGAGAGTGGTTAGATGGGTGTGTGGGAGGGGGTTGGGGATAAGGGGAAAGGTGAAGGGATTTGGAAGCAGCTGGTAACCACAAGATGGCCTCAGGGTTTTCTTTTGAAAATTAATTTTGGGAAGGTATTCTATAATGTTGTAAAGATTTTGTTGGGTATCCGATGGACATGCGTCCTATTTGGGAGACCACCTCAGGGATACTGTGGATACCTGATCATGGCATTGTACATCAGAAGCTAAACATTAATGAATGCCAACTATAATTTTATATATATAATGTGATGGTTCAGTGTGAGGTCGGAGGCATAGTGGATGGGGGGAGGGGGGTTCACAGTATGAGGGATATAAATGATGAACGTCTAAGTATTACCTTGTTTTGTACACCTGAAACTAATAAATAAATTAATTAAAAAAATAAAAAATATATATATAATTAGATAAATATAATTAGAGAAATTTCTTATAGATACCGCTAGTTATATGCACTATAGACATTCCTAGAGTACAATATTTATATGCATATCATTTGAGATCAAGTAGAAAAACAGGTAAAATAATTTTATTTAGACCGAAGACATGTCTTTATCAAGACATTACTTTGCATTATGAAAAGAGTGTGCTTCTGTAATATAGAAAAATATTAAATTTGTTCTGGATGGCTATGTATGGAAAATTTTAGTATTAATCAGCAATCAAAAGGAAGAAAATTCCAGTTCAATAGAAGTGTGAGTTTCCTTGAAACGTGAGTGTCCAATGATGCTATGCAATGCCTTGACAAATAGCAAGTTTGCCCTCTCTAGAAGTATGCAAATATGTGCTAAATCTTATGTTGTTATTATTATGGAGTCCATTAAAAAAATTGTTGGAAAAAAAAAAAAAAAAAAAATTTGGAAACAGCATGCCAATATGTCCGTGTAAGATAAATATTTCACGATCCTACGGTAAGAGATATGTTTAACTATTTAACCCAGTGTTTCCCAAACTCATAGATACAGACAATAGTTTAGTGGTTACAGAGGGTAAGGGGGTAAGGGGGTGGTGGATGAGGGTAAGGGGGATCAAATATATGGTGATGGAAGGAGAACTGACTCTGGGTGGTTGTCATGCAGAGTCTCTGGTCCCGCTCCCCACACCAGAACGCAGGATATGGTGAGGCCAAAAAGGAATACGAAAGGAACCATGGATAGAGGGTTTATATCACTACATTCTTGCTGGTGACCGGGTTTGACACAGGGAGTAGGATCCACACGATCCACAATCCAGGCTTGCTAACCACGCTTGCTAATTGCAATCCACCGTCCGCTTCTCTGCCAACCAACCAAGCCCCTAGCATAGCCACAGCAGTTATATAGTTATATAGTTATATATATATAGTTATATAGTTATATAGTTATATAGTTATATAGTTATATAGTTATATACTGGTTAGCTAATGGCTAACCAGTAACAGCTGATGGCCACCCAGCCACAGCGGATGGCCATCCAATAACCGAGCCAGCACCTTTCCACGTGAGACTAAGAGCCTAGAAACTACTTTCTGGGACTCTGTCCCCACTGTGGTGAACACACAATGTGATATATAGATGGTATATTACAGAACTGTACACCTGAAACCTATATAACTTTACTAACAATTGTCACCCCAATAAATTTAAATTAAATAATAATAATAATTAGATAATATTTTCAGAAAGCGTGCTTTAATCAAAAAGAATTTTACCAGAGCTGTCAGTTTCTTGAAGGAAGTATATTTGGAAGTCAATGTTCTATATTAAACCACTTATAAAATAATAAAGCAAAACAGAAACATAAGGTATTGTTATTACTATTATTGTTATTCCTTGAAAGGAAGATTCAAGTATGACTAACTAGTAATTAAACTAGTGTCTAACAATAGTCAGTTTGAAATATCTATCAGGATAATCCTAGTCATGAAGCATTATTATTAGCATTTATTACTATTACTATTAGAAACAAGTCTTTTTTATAAGCCATAAAATATCCACACTTAGCAGAAAAAAATATAGTTGAAGAGAAAAAAATAGTACAGCCACATAATTACCCCCAACCCTGTATTTGGTCCTTTCTGTGTCTTCAAATACATCTTCTGTTTGTATCCATTTAAATCTGTAGCTGGAGGTGTATCAGATATGTCTGCTTAGTTCCACTGGAAATACATCCAAGCCTCAAATATCTACCTTGCCCTCAAGGAGCTCATAGTATAGGGGAAGAGAAGAGACCCAGATACAGAGAATGTCCACACAGTATGAGAAGGGATGCTTTAGAGATAAGAAAAGGGAGAACGTGATGAGAGAGTAACAGTCCACCGCATGAACAAGGGCCTGGAGGGGAGAAACTGTTAGACCAACGTAGAGAACTGCCTTAGAGGCACTGGTGGTGAGAGAGAGAGAGATGAGAGAGATGAGCCTGGAGGTGTGACTGTGCGTCACTGCATGAAGGAGCTTATGTGTCTAACTAAAGAGCTACTTCTCTATTCTACAGGACTGGGTCTTCAAAGGGGATCTTTTGGAAATTAGGAAGAAAATACAATTTCTGATTACATTTAGTTTGATTTTGTGCTTTAAAACTTTCTGTTTATCTGTTTTCAAAGCACTTAATGCAGTAGTACTTTGCATGTGCATATCATTTAAAACTGAATAAATATACATATATTACAGTAGGGGAACTCTTGAACTTTTTTTCTTTACTAAGAGGAGTGTGGTCAGATAAATTCAAGACTAGTTTCTAGGTAATTTGGGGATTATGAAGAGTTTTAAGTATGGAAGTCTACTCACACAGGAGTTTCAATAACGAGAGTGAGAATCACCTTTTTGATAGATCAAAGTTTATTTCATGGATTCACTGGAAACCCTCTCACCCACTATTTGTTATGACACAAAATTTAGGATAAAGGATCTGTGCTTAGCTTCTACCCCCTCCATATACATCTTCAATACCATCCATGGAGTAAACTTTCCAAATGCAGATCTTATTTGGTAATTCCCTTGTTTAAATCAGTCAATACATCCCCATTGCCTCTATTAGAAAATTCAATTTTCTCAGAAGAAAGTATCATGCTGTCTCTTATCTCTGAGCTTATGCACTTACCATACTTTAGAAATGCAGAGGGTTAGGTCCTTATTCTGTAAGCCTTTAGCCTCATTCTGGGCCTGAATGTGGGCTGTGTTCCTGCAAGGAGAGCAAAAGAGCAGTCACGATCAGGTGTTTGGTGCCACTCCCACCATCTCCGCCTCCCACACTCTCCCGTTCCCACTCTCTCACAGGCAGGGGGAGCCCACAGCCTAGAGAACAGATAGTAGGGCAAAGTATATATGGCCTTTTTGAAGATACAAGTGGGGGCATTCATACTAACAAAGAAGCCCCTTCCTGGGCTTTAGAACAGAGCTGGCTTGCCTGGCCAGCATGGCAGAAGTAAGCCCTTCTGCTTTGGAGAAACAAGCCGTCAGCTCAGGTCTATTTCAGGCAGCAGATCCATTTGTCAGGACTCTTATTCCCATTTTATTGTCATTGGTATCTTCTTGGAGACAAAGTGATGGAGTCTCCGATGCCCAGCTGTTTGGGCCTAGCTGGGGGGCCTGAAGTGTGGGAATTCTGATCACACCACGCGAGAGGGCTCAAGCGGTCACTGTAAGGCTTTGCCTGAGCAGTGGTAAACCCTAACAGTTGGTGTTTACTTTTGCAACCCTCCCCACTGGCATCTTAATGACTTACAAAGGTGAGCTTATATTTCTTTTCGATGTATTCTAACTCTACTATCTTCTTTGCATTAGCAAAGAATCCATAATTTTACACTTAATTCCCATGTGTAAACAATATTGCCACAGCCTAACCAAGCAAGCACTGGACTCCTGACATGGTTTCGTTTATACTGAGAAAGTTCATGAAGGGGGTAGAAATTCTCTGTAGAAACCGTTGTCCTATACAGGCAGCAATTTCCAACAATCCCTACAGAGTCTTTGAGACTACGCAGAGATCACCCTTCTCCCCTTTGGGGCGGTATTCTTGAACAGCACCCCCTCTAGTCCTTCACCTGCACAAAGGACCCTAGGTTTAGGTCTTCTCTCCCCAGCACCTACTCTCCACTGATTCATGTATCTCCCTCCCACAGTGAACTAAAGGTTCCTGGAACTGAGGGTCTGCCTCATCTGTCACAGAGGAGGTGTTCAGGGAATGTTGGGTGATTTAGTAGCTGGCCTAATCTAAAATGTTAATGGCTGCTGACAAAAAGAAACGTCCTCCATTATTATGTAGTTCTCTGACATAAACTATTAAGGCAATAGGACAGGTGGGATTCATTCAGCGATTCTAAAACAGGAAAGGGGGTGAAAATCACTGGGTAAGGTTTTTTCCCCCAAATATATTCCAACCACCTCCCTCACAGCCTCCACCCCCACCCCATGTAAATCCATATCAGAAAGGTACTTGGAGAGGATGAAAGGAACTAAGCTACCAAAGGAGCAGGACCTCACTGGCTGATTCGTGTTCAAATCACATGTAGGAATACTTCATGTAACTCCATGTAAACCTCCCCAAAATGGACCCAAATAGGTGGGTTATCTGAGGCCAGACCACTATTCTCTGAGTCACATCCATCTATCGTTAGATCAGTGGGTCTCAGAGTGTGATCACTGGAACAGCAGCAACAGAATCACCTGAAAACTTGTCAGAACTAGAAACACAAACTCTCAAGCTGCATCTCAGACCTACTGAATAAGAAAATCTGGAGGGTGGACCCAGCAATCGGTATTTTAACACACACTCCAGGTGATACACACAAACATTCTAGACATACAACGATCTCGCTGACCTCTGTTCAGCCACCTGAAAGAACCACTGGTCAGGCTTCATTGCTTATTCACAACTATTTTACTGAAACACCTTGCCAGTTCTCATAGTATATTTGCTTGCTTTCAGTACCACAGGTGCTTGAGTAAGAAGTGCCAATGCGTGACACCAAAGAGTAAACCTAAAAAAAGAAAATGACCGAAACTGAGATCATCTGCCCCTACTGTCACCCCCACATGACAAACACACAGACTGTTGTTAGCAAGACAGGTTTTTCTCTCACCGAAACACCATGCATGGTATCCAAAGAGTACAACTGTGTTTTCAAACACAGAAGCTCTCAAGGACTAAAGATACAAATAATATGAATTTACACAGTGGTATGTTTTAAAAACACATGTTGGGTTTAAAATAATTGATCTTAGTTAAAAAAAATTTTAAGATGTTTACAAAAAGGATTCAAGGATATATAATGATATTAATACCATCTGTGCAGTAGCCATCATAAATGAATCAGCAACACATTTTTTTTTAAATCCTATAATGGATTCTCCTGCATACTGTAATTTCCATGAAAATGCTCTGACATTTACAACCGTATTTTAAATACATTAATTCATTATCGTGTCCTCCTATGTTTTTCCCTCCTTTTTCCCGGAAGGTAGTAAAACCAGGAATCATGTGTTTTCAAATAACTTTCATCTCTTTAAAGTGCATTGTTGGGGCTGTGTATGTTTTTCTAAATATATTACCATTACTGATATATTTCATTATTTTGCTGACTATTATACTAAATATTGTTTATCTTTAAAATGACACATGCGAAAAAAAGTTGTTATTCCCCAAAGTATTTTGAGCCCAAATCATTTCACAGATCAAATACATTCAACTCTCGACTCGCTGCGTCTATTGAGAATTACTATTAGGCTTTGCCGTTTTGATCCTTCCAAACTGTTAAAAGAATAAGAGATGTTGAAGGACTTAGTTTTTTTCTCTATCAAAAGGATTCTAGGACCTTGGAGAGCAGGCACTAAACAAGGGGCAAACATTGTAGACAGAGAATTTAAATGAATATTAAAGATACATGAAAAATAGGTGAAATTATGCAATTAGAAGCCAAAGTCACAGTGCCCTTGGCAGAGAGCTACACAGTGACTGGATGAAAACAAGAGTGGGCCTCTTGGTTACGGGTAATGTTCTTTCTCTCGATCTGGGTGATGGTCTAGCAGTTGCACAGTTTGTGAAAATAAGCACTTAGGCCTTGTGCACTTTTCTGAAATATAATATTTCAGTAAGCTTTCAATATTTAAAAATAGTTCATGATCCTTTCATAAAAGTTCAACATTATAAAGGTACAAACATACTTAGCTGTATTTTAATATTCAAACCAGCCTCTGTTCAAATCATGTTCTTCCAAGGAATACCTGCAACAACACATATGACCAGAGGTACGACGTGAGGTCACTTGATTTTTATAAAAAATAAATATTAGAAAACAAACTAGCAAACATAGGTTGAGGCAATCATGTATTCCTCTTTTTAGCAAAAGTTCCCGGAGTATTCACTCTGCGTCTGACTTTATTCTAGGCACCACGAGTATAGAGGAACAAGTCCCTGCCTTTGGGAGCTTACATTCTACGGGGGGTGGCCAGGAACTAGGTGATACCCACCACGTAAAACATAAATCCTTGCTATGATGGGAGGGGCAAGTAGTGGGAATAAAAATAAGGCAGGGTAAGGAAGCCAAGGGAAGCAGTGGGGTTAGGATGATTAGGTAAGGCCATACAGCTTCTCAAAGAGGAGGCAACATTCGAACAAAGATTTGAGTGAATTTTGGGAGCAAGCTATGCGTAGATCTGTGGAAAAGTATTCAGGCACAAAGAACCAAATGCAGAGGCTCAGATGTTTGTTATAACAAGAGATGCTGGAATGGCTAAAGCAAAGTGGGCTGGGTGTGTGGTAGTTGATGAGTAGCCAAATCAAACAGCCAGTGGACAACATCATGAAAAGTCTGGATTTTATTTTGAGTGTGCTGGACGCCATTGGAGAATTTTAAGCAGGGGAGCAGCATGAGGTAATTAGAAGACTGAGTTCTCAATTCTGCTCACAAGACTGCAATGATATATAATTAAGGTTGTAAAGTACAGCTAATTGTGCTATATAAATCCTTGTTATTTGATCTGATTGGTTTCTTGTCATTTGACCATTTTTTGTTTACTTGCTTAAAGAGCAGAAAGTTTTTGAGACCTGAGTTCAAATGTGACTTCTGTCAATTCTTAAATTTTTAACCATGGGCATATTTTGTTAACCTTCTCAGAAATGGAGGGAGCACTTGGTGCATACAAAAGGTAATTAGTGCATTTTTTAGGATGAAAAGAAATCCAGAGGGAAGAAAAGACCTTTAAAAACATATTTTTTGTTAATATATATAATGTCCTACAGTAGGAGGGGGTTATGGAAATCTCTAGAAAGCTTCTAACTAGGCTGTGCTAGTCTGTTCGGGCTGCTATAACAAAATACCACAGACTGGGTAGCTTATAAACAACAGAAATTTGTTTCTGATTGTTGTGGAGGCTGAGAAGTCCAAGATCCAGGCACCAGCATGGTTGCGTTCCACTGAGGTCCATCTTCCTGGTTCATCGCTGGTGCCTTCTCTCTGTGTTCTCATATAGTAGAAGAGCAAAGGGCATTCTGTGGGGTCTCTTTTATAAGAACACTAGTCCCATTCATGAGGGCTCCATTCACATGAGCTAAGCACCCTACAAAGGCTCCACCTTCTAGTGCCATCATCTTTGTGGGGTGGGATTTCCACATACCGATTTCGAGGGAACACGAACATTGGGACAATAACATAGGCCAATTCACACAGCTATTTCCTGGGACACGTGACACATAGTTATGATACTCTGATCCAGCGGGAAACGTGACTATATTTTATTCAATGGAAAAACAATGGGTTCATAGAACGCAGAGTTTCTATTTTAACAAATTCTAATGGTTTAAAAAATAGAAAGCCTGCCATGGAAAAACAGAGGTAACTTAGTTGTCTTTCACTAGGAGAATGATCAAGTAAATTATGAAATTGATGCCGATTATAGGAGACTATGCAGTGCTTAAAAAAAGTAGTGGATCTAATGAACTTGTAAAAGCAAGTTGCTGAACTATATAAACAACATAAAACTATTTAAGTAAAAATCATTCTACTTGCATCTAAAGAGACCTTTGAAAAACATGTCCATGATTTTTTTCACCTTTCCTTTTTTTCTTTTTTTCTTTTTTTCTTTTCTTTTCTGTTTTCTTTTCACCTTTTATACTTCTATACTGTTTAAATACTCTTCAACTAACATGTACCTAAAACAAACAAAAAAACTTAAACATTTGCATTTATACCCTCAAAAAACACAAGGTCTATATAACTGGCATCAAGAATCTGAGTCTATTGAAATCATAAACACACACACACAATATTTCAATATTCATTGAACATATATGGTGCCAGGTACCATGCCAACTGCTTTATATGCATATTCTCATTTATTCCTCATAATAAAACTCCAAAGTCGGTATTCTACAGACAGGGCAACTGGGTCATGGGACAATAAAAAGCTTGTCCAGACCCTCATGCAGAGCCACAATTCTATCCAGGTCCATCTGCTTCTAACAACTATTCTTTAACCATAACCTAACTGCTTCCAAACATAATGGAGATGAAGCTAACTTTCTAGGATCACCACCTTTGCAAATTCAATGCTCTGCCTAGCCTACAGGCTAATCGGTATCTATACTGCTGACAATCATTGATTCATATTAGGTATTGGTATAAATTCTGACCTTAAATTCTGACACTAGAATTACTATCACCTTAAATTGTAACCTTACAGCAGGTCTAGCGTTTAACCCTATACAATAAAATTAGATTTAAATATTTCAGATGATCATTATAATGTTGGTGAAATAAGATCCCCTATTAAAATTGTCTAGTTAAATTAACAAATACAACTCATAACATTTAGTTTCTATTACAATTCAGCAATTATACCAAACAAAGTGTAGTCTTTATGTTAACTTGACTATTTACTTGTCATTTAAAACTTGTCATTCTGTTTTTCTGTTTTAGAGTATTTTACTGAACTTGAGCAAATAAAATACCTTTAGTGAGTTCAGTGATTCAGTTAATCTTTATAAACAAAATAGTGGCCAAGAATACTTTTCAAATAGGCATATCTTCTGTATTTTGAAGAGATTGCCATGTAGTGTCTTATAGGATATATAGAGAAAAAGTCTCAGATGAAAAGGAAAGTTAACATTTACGTCTGAAAACTGTTACATCCTTGCCATGTTGTTTGACAAGTGATGTGGATAATTTTCTCCCCTAGTGAGGTTTACAATTTGCAGAACTAGTAGTTATGTTGATCTCATCAGATCCAAGTGAAAAAGAGTAGATATTACCTAAACATCATGCTGAAGATGGAAATAACGCCAAATGGGTTCTATTTTTTATCAGGAGTTTTTTGACTCTGGAGATTCTCTCTGCAGCAGCTTAACTGGTACCTGAGAGGCTTTCTACAGGTAAAAACTCCATTTTTTCCCTACCTTGATGATCCCAAACATTGGTTAGGTCATGGTTAGCTGGGTGTAGGAAGGTGGCATGGGGAGTGGCCCTGTGTTGTGTATCAGACAGTGTATTAAGTATGAGGTCCATTTTATAAATGTGTGTCTTTGTTCCAAAGAAGAAATTTTAACGTGAAATCTTGTATCTTAAAAATGTATTTCATACATATTAACATTATTACATTTAACATTGAGTCTGCCCTATAAAAAACACTTTGGAGGTTCATGGGAACAGTGACCTCCAGTTTAACTTTCACTCTTCCATCCTTGTGTCACCTACTCTGGCTACCACCTTCAGCTGCAACTTAGGAGAGATACACATATACATGCTTCATTATTCCCCTCAATGACAGGACCTACCTTGACTGTAACATAGTCCAGTTGACCTAATACAGTTCATGTTTCTCCTAATTAATATGCTCAAAAATCTTCTGCATCCTTTTTTTCATTGTTAAATGAAACATCTTGGAGTATGTTCATATGAGTGAATGAGCACACACTGTGAAGCAAACATTCTATCAGCATTTTCTACCATATTCATTAGTTACTTAACTGAGCTTCGCTGACTCTATTCTCTCACTTATAAAATGGATCCTTTCGTGTATTTGTTTTTATTCCCCAGGATCTAAAACATTGAGTCAAGGACAGATGCTACTCAGTTTTCATTGGGTTTATACCAGTATGTTTCTAGATTACTCAAGTTCCTGTCTTAGAACATGTCAGCCACCTCTCTTAAAACTTTCCTCCCTTCACCTTTTAAGACCGTCCTTTCCTTAACCTCTGGACCAGACTTAGGATACTCCCCTGAAGGGAACTATTAGGTTGGTGCAAAGGTAATTGAGGTTTTTGCAACTGTTTTTAACCTTTTAAACCACATTTACTTTTGTGGTTTAACCAGAATTAAACCAGAATTAACTTCAAAAGTTAAACCAGAATTAACTTTTTATTAGTAGTTGTTTTTAAATTAAGTAAATGAATCCATGTAAAATCAATGGAAAGTTATTGGTCACCTAACATCGTGGTTCTCAAAACTGTGAGGAACAAAGTTGGGTGGCTTTGTTCATTTCTTGGGACCCACAACCTGGACCTATGCTGATAGTAGCCACATGTGGCTTTTAAATACTTGAATATGGCTAGAACAACTGAGGGACTGATTTTTTTTTAATTTTCTTTACATTTAAATGCCCACATGTGGCTCGTGGCTACCATATGGGACAGTACAAACATAAGTCATTTCATCATCCCAGGAAGTGACACCTTGGAAATTCCAGCTCAACAGGTCTAGCATTTAACCCTAGAATCTATAGTTTTGGGAACTCCTTGGCTACTTCTAGAGTATAGCCAGATTTGAGAATCATGGAAATATGTGATGGAGAAGCATAAACATCACTGGAGGAAACTGGAAAGGCAGTTGGAAATGAGGTGTCAGAATTGTGTTTGTGTCCAGGGTACTGAGGCCAAAACCATACAGAAGATACATTTTCCCAAAGTAGTGTAGCCACATTGAGAGGAGCCAAAGCTTTTAATAGGCAAATCAAAAGTACAGAGTGATTAAAAAATAAAATCAAGAATAGGATCCCAGCATATAAGTTGTTCTGAAGCAGGAGAGAATCCAATATGAGGCCTGGATAAATCATGAGGTTCAGTGCTTGGTCGGTGAAAGATGAAGCCCCATGTTCTTTGATGCTTTTTTTGCAGGGGCAGAAGTAGCAAACTGAAGAAACTGCAATATATATCTTTCTATTTTACTTAAAAGCTCCTCTTTTCCTGTTTCCTATGGGCTACCTTACACGGTAGGCCATATATATATGTGTGTATATATGGGTGTATATATACACCCATATATACACATATATACACCCATATATACACACATGTACATATATATCTATGTGTATATATACATGTCTGTACATATATCAATATATGTACACTCATGTGTACAAATATACCTAGATATGTATATCTATATATATGAAGACCACTAACAATTGCCTGGATGCCACTTAATAAGATCCAATTACTCCTCTACCTTAGACTTACAATTTAGCCAAAAAGATTCCCTTGCTATACATGAAAGCAACTGAATATCTGTTACTTCAACTTGTAATCTTTATTCCATATCTGTTGATTTTCAATATAAAAATCTATCTCTGAGCCCAACAGAAAGTATATATAGTGATAGCAAGTCATTGGTTTTCATTGTCACCACATATCAAAACAAGGGCTATACAAAAGAGCCATAGTAACCTTGACCTACTGAAGACTTCTCTGATTTCTCCGTTCCTACATCTTTTCTTTCCCCAGATGCCCAAATGAGATAGATGATTAGAGACATAAAAACTGAGAGTTGCCAAGGTCTACTGTTTCTAATATGGATAGTTCTTAAATGTGTCTCTTTGTTTATCGATTCCTAAATAATATTAAATACCTACACCAGGATGAGGTATTAGTGTCTCCACAATAGGCTTCTATTAGCAAATATAAATGAAAAACTGCAGAAATAGTAAGTGTCTATCTTTTGAGCTAGTAAATTGCCCATCTAGCTAAGGAGCTAGCACATGGTAGATATTCAAAAGTATCTGATGGATGAGTGAGTGAGTAAATAAATCAGTTTACTCCCAAGAGTATTGATTAGTCATTATCAATGAAGAGATATAACCCAGAATCACATGGGAGTCTATTTTTGGTGTTTAAAATATGCATGCTCAAATCTCTGAGATTTTCATACATCTTGAAAAGTGGAGGAAGGAGGGAGATGAGTTAGGATTAACAAAGGCATTATATGTGTTTTGATAATCTCCCTGGGTCATTCTATGTCCTGTTCTCCCCACCCTTTATCCTATTGAGAAGCACAGTTGTACGCTGCAACTAAACTGATACGTAGTAGTATTAAAAAGCATAGCAATAATATCGCTCATAAAATTTGAACTTACTTATAATAATGTCTTGTGTTTATAGATTTGCCAAAAGGCCTCCACGAATATCACCTCACTAAATGCTCACAAAACCCCAGTGACAAAATTAACTTATGGATATGCAATACTGATAAAGGTTAGTGTTTTCACAGGAACTTAAACAGTAATGCACACACACAAAACGGAGAAAATGGAAAATTAGATTACTGGGGAAGAAAAAACATATCCATGGTAAGGGATTTTAAAAAAAAAGGACTTTCAATATTATATTACAATTATAGTATTTTTTTGCTACTTCTATCAGTACTAACAATCTTTGCTGGTTAGCATTACTGACTTTCTCCTTCCAGTAAAAACATCCTGGAATCAGATGTTGAGAAGTAAATTCTAGTCTTTATTCTGCCCCTTATTATATGGAATTGTAAGAAATAATATAATTCATCCTTTTGAGTCAACGTAATAGACAATATTTTCCATCTAAAAACTAAGATGTTTACTTCAACCTCTATAGCCTCAATTTTTTGATCTCTAAAATGGGAATGGTTATATGTCTGTCTAGCCATCTTCAGATATTATTGGTATGATAAAATACAGTAGAATTCATATAAGTAAATGCATTTTTATCCCGTTTGAATTCAACTAAATGTGTTCAGCCAAAGTTTAGAGACAGAGAGAAGAATTTAAATCGTGTTGATGTTTTCATTTACTGTATCTTAGAATGGCTGTGAAATAGATACAGGAATCTGGGGCTCAGCTGGAGAGAGGGAACACTTGGCATTTTCAAAGGAAAGTGTATTGGTCTCTAATGCGCTGTCCTAAGAGATTTTTATGGATAATTTTGACTCCTTGTGGTTTTTGTCTCACTCACTGACTTTTGTACCATCCACTATGCATGACAAAAATTCAGTGTTGATGGTACATCTCCTTGTTCATTATCTTGATGTTTCATTGTCATAGTTGTTCCTAATCTAATTTTCAATCATGGACTCTTTGAGAGTCTCCCCACATGTAGACACAGGTAAATGCACATTGGCACAGAGTGTGCAGACCATTCCACGAGACTTGTGAGTCTACTGAAGTCCACACTAAGGACGTTTAACTTAAAGGAAGTAAGTAGCCCTCAGTTATGTCCACAGCCCAAGATTCTGTTGATGACATACTTGGAGTTGTCAGCTATAATTCCAAGTATAACAGCAAGAGATTGCCTAAGTAATTTTTCTCAATCAAGGCATTTCTTGCTGTCTCCTAACTAAAGCTCCAATGTCACTGGTAATCTTTTCCAAAGGAGCACACACATCGATCTCTGGTGTTTATCCATTACCAGGCAGGTGACAACACAGCTTTATTTTATGTTTCCCCTCTGATGTCAAAGCATAAACTGTCTTTTAATTCTGACACATTTATCCATTCAGGAGATGATATTAAAAACAAAACAAAACAGTTGGGATCACCCAGCCATTTATCACCTGGGACTCTTCACGCCAAAATGGGGTGGCTGTCTCACTTATTAGTCAGGGCAACAAGGGTGAACCCAGTTGGACAAGGAAAAAAAATGGAAAATCTAAGCAATTCACCAGTGAAATCTGATGTTCTGCATGTACAGGCTAGGCCAAGAGCCTTTCTGCATAGGGTCACAGATGTCTAAGTGAAATAAAAGAGGAACCATATGACAACTGAGGCCTAAACCCACATCTGTCTGAATGTGCTAAAAAAAAAAAAAAAGACACAATCCAAAGCAAATCTGGCTCCAAATTGCAGCCACGTGACTGTGCTCTTTCCACGTGATAACTAAAATGTGTCTATGCTTGCCCCCACCCCTCATCTTTTCTAAATCCCCAATAATTTCCCTCAAATCTATTTTTTGTTCCACAAAACAGGTAATGGAATTCCACATTGTCTTTATCCTTACCTATTTTGTTCATAGATTTATCTACAATAATGAGACCTCCAGAAGGGTCTGAGGAAACAGTTATAGACAGACGGACACTAGTCATCTCAGAGGGGGCCTAATAGGAATGAATTCCACATTCCAGTACTTATAAGAGAATTAAATGCTGCAAAGTAGCGATTTATTTAGAGATGCACTTAGGTCAGTCTACTAATAAAGTCATCTACTTAAGAGTGGGTACCTGATGACTATTACTTGACTTTTCAATGTCTGAAAGCTCTTTGACATTCCACTACCCATTCAGTGAAAAAAAGAATTTTCAACCAGTTTAGCAAGTCCTTTTTGCAAAACATATGGATAGTTGGCTAACTTTGAAATCTACCTGAAGCTAAAATATAGGTAATCCTTGAAACCATGTACAGGAAGCTTTTGATGAAATCACAATTAATTTTTTCTCCTGAAATGCACAGTAGTCAGAAGCTGCTTTTTAATCATCCATCTTTCTCTATTTTATATGAATACCAATGAATTGTGCAGTACTGTCTTAAACAACATTTAGAAGGAAAAGTCATTACCGGTTGCACATTATTTTTTTTATAAATGTCATTCTGCATTTATACGGGCAACTGCAGCAATCTATGCAAACCAGATTTGAATGGTTAGCAAAGCAGAGTATTTACAAACACCTTGGATACTTTAGTGTTCACACTCTTTCTTCCTGCCACAGTGAATTTGAATTGGATACCACAGCTGCTGTCAGATCCAAACGTAAGTGCATCCTTCAGCTGCCGCCCCCTACCAAGAACGCCAGGCAAAATCTGCCCATCTTTCATCCATATCTCCTACCGTGTAGCTCACAATTAGTATTTTCAGTGGAAAAGGAGAATCAAAGGATACCAGAAGTACAGTTTCTTCCCCATCACCAATGGACACAGAGCTGTCGGAAGCACAACTGAAGCAAATCCATCCCTAACATGCTTCTGCACCCTTCTCGAGCTAGCACTTGTCCCCTCCAACCACCACTACCATCATTTTAGTTTGCAATATGTCATCAACAAACTCAGTGGGAGTTACTGCATTTCAATGATTACAACATCTCACTTTCCCCATCAGGCCTATCGCTAAACCCCCTAAGCCCATGAGATCACATTATGGTGCTATAGATATTCTTTAAGAGCCAAAAAATAAAATAAAAGCCTATGTTCTGTTTTTCTTTCTACCCAGAAATCATAAAATTATTTGTCCTTCTGAGTGAGAGTTTAGTATATTACATTATACATCCTTGTATCTCCTGTACCTATTTTAATCTAAACTTGAGTGTATTCAGGGAGATTTTCAATAACTACCTTTTCAGAGTAACTCATTCTTATAGGGATTTTAATATCTCTTGTTACCCATTTTTCTGCTAGTAACAGGTAGTACTAGAGTTACATGCACCAAAGTGGGATTTAATGAAACCTAATGTTCATCCAAATGAATCTCTCATGGCTAAATAGGTAATACTGAAACACAAATATTTTCTGTTTGGAGCAGATTCTCTAGGGAAAGGCACAGGCAACGTGAGTAATGAGTGACAGTTTCTTAAAGGTTAATATCTTCTTTAATCTATTTCCATAACAGAAAGGGAACATACTGTATTAAGCATTGGGTATGCTTTAGGGATTACAGAAACAATTTTGACTATTATGTATATGTAAAACCACAGGGAAAACAAGGAATGCCACACATACCTTTTATTTCATAAAACACAGAAGTGCCTTAAATATATTTTGTTTTTCTTATTAAAGAAGTGTCTTTCATATATATGAGTGTATATATGTGTGTGCTAAACAAGAGAAGAAATAAAACGTCCCTTAACACGGGACCAGGAACTGTGATTGTCACGTCAGGTAATGAAACCATTAAATGCACGGTATTAAGAAGAGACAAGATGCAATTAGCCAAGAAATTACTCTGATCTCAGTGACATTTTCAGAAAAAATCATAATACAATATACATCGGAAGATGTGATTGACAGCCTAATCCAGTTTTGATGGGACGTAGTCCACATACTGTGAGTAAAGCAGTGCATGTCCAGATAAAGCTCACAGCTGTGAATCTCTGATATGTCCTTACAGTCCTGTCACCCAGGAAATTCCTCAGGTTTAAAAGATGATGAAAGTATCGACCATTAATGACAGGATCATCTCCTGCCCTGAAATAAAATGTACTAATCCCTTTTGCTAGGTCTATGAATTCCTAATATAAATTATATAAACTCTAGTAATTCATCTCTGTTAGCACAGTTGTGTTTGGAAATTGTACAGCAGTCTTTGCCCTATTTGAAATGCTAGATGAAAGCAAGACATGTTCGTTTAAGCTGCAGCATAAAGTAATTTAACAGAGGGGACAGAATAGGTTCTGGATAATGAGAACTACAGATGTAAAAGAAGGGAAGTTTAAAAGTTCTGAGGGGGCTTGCTAGATTTATGTTTCATCTTTGCAAAGAGGCCAGAAATACAAATGTACAATTTTTTAAGTAATCATAGGTCTTAACTTTGAATGGCTAAATAAATGACACCAAACAACTGTGACTAACAAATAATTATATAGAATTAACAATTATTAATCGGAGACCTTAGCATTTTCAGATAAACAGGGTATCGTGAACAGTTGAGGCAAAATGACTTTCACAGGTTTATAACTGAATGTGACTAAGGTAATGATATTCCAGCATAAACCTACATAGATATTCTGCATGAGAGACGACGCATGTTATGAGACATTCAGTAAAAATACACAGCAATAAGAATAAATAAAGGGTGTTTGAACTTCAAAATCTGCAATTATTCCATAGAAACAAAGCACTTAAAAGGATGAACGTCTAAGTATTACCTTGTTTTGTACACCTGAAACTAATAAATAAATTAATTAATAAAAAAAATAAATAAATAAATAAATCAACCAAAAAAAAAAAAAAAAAAAAAAAAAGGTAATGATGGCATTATCAGTGTATTTATAAACTGGTTAGTATTACTTCACTTATAGTTTCGGATGTGTATTTTTAAACTTAGACACTAAATATTACTTTGTTTATATTATCTATTAGAGTTATTATTTAGGGAAAAGTACAGACTGACTAAACTTTGCTCTTTAAAATGTAACTTGGAAAAAATGGGGTACATACCTCAGGACACGACTAACTAGTAGTCAGATTCTTTTTTTCAAATCAGAATGCTAGATTTTATCTATGGGGAGAATAATTAACTGATAAACAGACTGCCATTACTCAAAATAGGTTGATAACTGCTCTTTGGAAATGCCTTCAGAACAACTGGTTCATGCTTTACTTTTAATAACATTCAGTACTTTCACTCTTTATCTGCCTTTTCAACTCACTTTCAAATTACTTCGTTCTGTTCTGCAAACCCAAAGCTATCTTCAATTGACAAAGATTTCCTATCACTGATATTGTTTAGTGAATTTGGATGGCACCATTATTCAGAATACCCAAAAAGTAGACATAATCTAAATGTCTATCAACTGGTGAACAGATAAACAAAACTTGATGTATCCATCCATACAACGGAATGCCACGCAGCAATAAAAAGGACCCAGCTACTGACAAATGCTACAACATGGATGAGTCTCAAAGACATTATGGTAAGTGAAAAAAAGCAAGACACACAAAAAACACATGTCATATGATTCTATTTGTATGAAATGTCCAGAAAAAAAAAGTCTATAATAGTAGAAAGCAAATTTGAGGGTGCTTGGGGCTAGGGGTAGGAACGGGCATTGATTCCAAACGGGTATAAGGTTTCTTTTTGAGGTAATGGAAATGTTATAAAATTAGATTGCATTGTGGTGATGCTTGCACAACTCTGTAAATTCACGAAACACTCATTGAATTGTACACTTAAAATGGTTAAATTATACCTCAATAAATCTCTTTTAAAAAGAAAGAAAAGATTAAATGAGATACCATTTTTTTAAAAAAAAAGAACAATTTGGAACAGAATATAAGTGCAAATTATAAAAATGGCCTTTGAGAAACTAGCATTACTAATACTTCCTAAGGTAACTGTTTATAGAAATGATACTAATTTGAAATAACAGTAATTACGTTTTAATCAGCCCTCAAGCATGTTGCTATAGGGATTGCCTTGAATAGCTTACTAATGGTTACTATTGTCTTTGAAATGAGGTCTCAACTCAAAGAAAATGAACAATTTTCAAATAAACAATCAATCAGATCGTTTATTTGAAAAGGAAAACAAAGACAACTGTTTTTCACCAATAGCCTGTCCACCTTGCCCTAAAAACTCCATCAGAAAGCATTATCACACATACACTTTCCATCCATGAAAATTTACCTCCACAAAACCCATCCCTAATTTCAGAGCTCACAGTATTCTCTATTTTGAGAACCCTAAAGGAGACAGAACAAGGAGAATCAATTCTCTTATGTCTGCCTAGCTAAGCGAGTTCCAGTCAAAACCATTGTCACAAGATCAAAAGCTAACAGTGTATATAAATTCCCAGTACCTCCAGGGATTAAAGATACCTCACAGGTATGGAAGGTTTCATCTGAATTCAAGCCCCTCAAACTACAGCAGGTTGCAGCAAACTTGAAATTTAAGGCAACCCACATTTTATGGCAGGGGGAAGGGAGATGACCTATTTTATGTTAGTTACTTGAAATGTTTAACTATTGGTAAAGGCTATTGGTAAAGTAGAAGCAAATCAACTTTAAAAGCCTTGTACAAACAGGGAGTGGGGGGTAATGGATTGTGCCACTTATGACTCAGTTTTACAAAATACTGCAATACCACTGCTCTGAATGGCTTTAAATTAATTCAAGATGGGTGGAACTGTGGGTGTTAACATGCTTAGCACTTCTTAATGTTCAGAATGTGCTTGTTCTAGAGTTATTATTTGCATTTGAATGTCTAATATATTGAATCTTAAACTCCATGGCATTTTCTTTTTATTCCAAGCTCCAGCATCTTTCTAAATTACCCCCAAACTGTGTTCTATTTATTCTTGTGGCAACTTTTGTGGTAATTTGAAATTTCAACTTCTATTACTCGTTTTTTTTTCCCCTAGAAAAGCACTTATAAAGGAAAAACAAAGATTAAATTTCTTCAAGTTGTTCTCAAGTTTAAATAGCAAAAAGAAGGAAAAAATTCTTATCCAGAGCTAAAGATAATATATAGCCACAAAAAGCATTTAAAAACAAAATTATTGTGAAACTGCTGGTAGCCCAACTTCTAAAATTTTTACCCGATATTTTTAATTAATAAACGTTGATCACACAGTAAAGAGCAACACTGGGAATATATAAAATGTATTATTATTATTATTTTGTCTTCAATTTGGAACAAATTTCCTAGGCACCTTAACAATAAAAAAATGTATATATAGTTTTCCTAAATTTTTTATACGGCTTTTTTTTTCACTTTGGAAAATCATAATTGTACTTTATGTGGGACTAAATATGATAGTTTATTTAAGGTAACTGAAATCATTGATCTGAATTGTTTCAAATTGCTTTATATTATCCACACTTTAATTCAGAAGAGCACAATCATTGGAATTTAGATTTTTTTTTAAATATAATCTTTACTGCATTTGTGCTAGTTAGAGGAATACAGTATTACTTAAAAAGATGACACCAATTTAAAATTGGTCAAAAATAAACGAATATGCTTAAAATTGAGTGGTAAATTCGTAACGATAGAACCAGCACTTGAGAATTTTTTCAGGGGCTTTACCAATTTCATTTATATTCCATTTCTGGGCAATCATCTACAATTTTGGTATTGAGTTCTAAAGCAGAAAACTGTCTGCCTAAATGAAACGCAATCTCATTGCTGCCCACTTGCTTGCTATTTCAGTCTATATAGTATAAGGGCTTAAATGGACAAGAAGAATAAACTGTTTCAGGACCATTAACATTTCTAACTTTAAAATGAGTGCCTTTCTGGTGTGTACAGATTATAAATGACTTGTGTTAAAAACACAGCACTGTAAGAAAAAACATTGCATGTTTATTCTTATAGTCATTAAACTTGAACGATTTATCTGATATTTCTCCTTTAATGTCAAAATTCATTTACAAAAGATATTTCCATAAGCAAAGAACAACTCCTGTATCTCCCTGTGCCACAATCAGACTTGCGTAGACAAATAGAAATGCATAAATAACAAGGAAAATCTTTTGAAATAGTTTTAATTTACAGAATAATGGGTCAGAGTTCTTACACAGCAGATTATTATCCCTTTTCTGTACCTATCAGAAACAAAGGCATGAGATAGTCCTTTTATAAGGAAACAAGTTCATCATGCGTGCTTAATTCCAAAGGACCGTATTAAACAAATGCCATTCTGGGGCTTAGTTTAATATTTAAGGGGCAAAAAAAAAAAAGTCTAATAAACTAGTAAATTGCTATTTTGGAAGGAAGGAAGGGAGGAAGGAAAGGAGGGAGTGGGGAAAGGAGGAAGGAAGAAGAGAGGGAGAAAAAGGGGGAGAGAGGACCCTCCAGCTACCATGCACTCTTAATCACCATTTAGATGACCAAAAATATACCATACCTACTTTTTGAAATTATTTATATAGAGACAACTTTCCCACCTAGGCATTTTTTTAAAAATCTTCATCAACTATAAAAACATCATACAATTAATGTAAGTCAAAAGAACTGGAAATTAATTTAAATGCTATTTATCATGTAATTAAGAGTGCAGTAATAGGAAAGCTTGAGTAAATAGAAATTGCTTCTCAATTTTCTGAGCTAGACAATTTTTGTTTTCTACTTAAAGCAAATGTTAAAAAAATTTTCTGTCAAAATCCTAAATAGCTTTTTGACAGGTTTGTTATGGTTAATTAATTACTTTCATTTGCACTAAGTTGCATACTTGAAGATGAATAGTACATGATAACAAGGCCAGCCTACATGAGGGAGACCTTTGGCGGTCTATGCAGTCTGCTGCCTCATTACAGAACTAGCTATCTGCAGGAAGCCTGACTCGGAAAGGTACAGCACGTCCCATAACACCCTCCCCTAACTGAGATGATTGTAGCTTCTTCCGAAAAGTGATGATTAGGAGAGAGAAAAGCAAAACGGAATGCTGTATGAATATTTCATGTAAATGAAAGCAGGCACTTAGCGACGTGCATCTTGATTGATGCTAGAGTGCCTCGAAACGTCTTGACATTGAAGGGTTCCGACTCCCCTTCCCTCGATGACTGTTTCGAGAGCTGCAGTTAATAGTGGAATATGGCCGTGGTTAGCTGAAGGGCTCTTTATTACTGGCTGATATTAAATAAGACCATAGACCTTGGGTTAGCATAAGTGAATTCTAGATAAAAGAGACTTCAGAGGGAACCCAAATTAGATCTGATAGTTACGTTTTATTGGGTTGTTTTTTTCTTCCCCTCCCTGGAGCATAGTTGTTTGTTTCACTTTTAACCCCCCTCAAGAAAGAACCAAAGGACTCAAATTGCTATGCAGAAAGAATCTCAATAAACAAAAACGGATGGAATATAGATGGGTGCATACCTTCTTTGAATCATTTTAAGTAAATAATAGTAGCAATAGTAATAGTAAATAAGAGGAAAGCCCTCCTAATAGCAGTTTTTAGAAATATAATTATTTTTGAGATAAGTAACACTTTTCTAAATTTGATTTGCAATAAATCAGTCCAATACCGTCCCTCCATATATACACGGTTTATCTTCCTAACGAGTAAGGGGATCAGTTAACAAACTCAAGCAACAGAATAATTTCAAAATGCAAATTCAGCTGGATAGGTTCAAGGCTTTAGAAAGGCAGTTCTATGGCAGGGGTAAGAAGGATGAGTGATAGGTTTGCTGACATCACCACAAGGGCCCCTCCCCACAATGTTAGAGACTTAGGTCATTTTCCTCCAGAAAATGCTTGGGTAACTACCATTTGCTTAGGTCAGGATTTCTGCCTCCATTGGCTCTTCACAAGTCATCTGTCATTGATAGGTAAATAAACTCTCCATGAGCTGTGACCACCAGAGAGCTTTGTGTCCATGGCTCAATCAGAACAAAAAGCCTGGAGAGAGTCACTGGCAATAGCCCAGCATGCCAGCAGCTCCCAGCCTGAGATGCCACTACTTTTCTGCAAGTCACCTAAAGACAGAAAGAAAAGGAGGGGAAAAAGCTCAAAAGATTGAGCTCACTCAGAGACTTCCAGTTGCATTTCAAATATTCAGTTCTGCAAAATGATGGGCCACACAAAACCCAATAACCTGATTGGTACTTTTCCACTGTCCCTTCTCTTCAGACTCCTACTCCATAACTCCTGAGGCTCCATTAAAGGAAGACTTCATGTTTCACGAAGGGACAAAATAAAACTCCAAGGTGTACAGGAACACGTGTACACAGATTTAAGAATGAAAACGTGATAGGCGTTGGAGTCTGCTCAGATCTATTAATACATCACTGAATCACAGACCGGGAAAAGACTTCAACATCGCTTTGTCCAGTCTCCTTACCAAATGAGACAGAGGGACTTGCCAAAAGTCACATACTGAAGAAAAAGCAAGCCAGCAAAGAGGCTTTGGATCTCAAGATTCTCGATCTTTTTTTTATGTCACCAAATTTATTTTATTATTAATGTATCTTTTTGTTTTGCATTTGCAAGGTGTCTTTCTTTCACAAACCCAATTTTAATTGATAATAATTTATCATTTGTCTAATAATATCCTAGACCCTCTTACACTTGTTTAAACATTAGCCCATGGGTAGCAATTTCATTAAAGAATAACAATACATCACATATTATTATAGAAGTCTGCAAAGCACTTTCACATTAATTATCCATTTCAGCCTAACCAGAAGTCTAGGGAAGTAGTTATTTCCTCTGCTTTCAAGAGGAAGAAACTGAGATTGAGTTTCTTGCCTTAGCTAATGAAGATTGTGAATGACAGAGCAGAGTCTCATCCCCACATCATTGCTTGTTATCCTTTCTTCTATTATTTAATAAATATTTATTAAGCACCAACCATGTGCCAGGTTTCTGATTCAATACTGGGGTCATCTATTACCACTTCACATGTTTTCTACATTAGAATACAGTCTTTCCATATTTGTCCGATCAAGTTTTATCTAATAGCCAGTTAGAGATTGGTGTTGAAGCACTAACCCTAGGCTTACTTAAAATCTTATCTACTCTATTACTTCTATTTTTTACAGAAGTCTTTTATGGTACACGTATGGCTTCTAAGTGAGGTCTTTATGTAAAAGGATGCATTGACTTTTCAGATGGCATTAGTACTATAAGACAGAACAAAGAAATCTGCAGTCCTGTCGGCTTTTAGTGAGTTACAAAGCCTGACAGTAACACATGCAGCTCTCAGGGCCATAGGCAGCAGACATTAAAAAAAAAAAAAAAGCTGCACACAGCATTTGGAAAATGGAAAGTTATGGATCCTGGATGCCATTATTATTATTATTATAATTATTATTATTATTATTATTAAAATTAAAGAGATTTAATCTAATATTCCACGGGCAGTCACACAACTGACTTTAATAACTGTAAACTGAGGCATACATCGTACTGCACTGAACCTAACTTTAATTAAGTTTTGATACAGCCAATGACAATGACCATTGTGTCCACAGAGACTCCAAGCTGTGGGCTGTTCTCTGCCTGCCCAAGCATAGTCCCTGGGAGCCAGGCAGGAGCAGCAGCCGCTGATGCCATTGTTAGATATTTATGAAAGGGATGCTTCTGAATTTTATCATAGTGGTATAGATCAATTTTCAGGACAGAGTCCTTAACAGTGTATTCAGAGAGCTAGGTACAAAACCAATTTTATCTGCTTCAGTGATGTGTGAACTGTATGAGGAAAGACATCTCCCAACTCTGATAGCTTATCTTCCCTGGTGACCATTTATGCATGCTCTTGTAAATATACATATTTTACAAGGGAAGGGAGGGGGAGAGAAATGCTCTTTAAACTCTCCTTTGAGATGACCTTGAAGTAGGAACATTTGAATCTTCCAGGAAATTAGCAGCCAAGTGGATTTCAATAATGATGGGTGGGTGGGAAGTGCCACTCAGTGAACTGCCTATAGCCTGGGCTGTGAGCTTTTGACCAGACAGCATCTTTTCCCATTGAGGCTATTTCCTCAAAAATGCAGAAAAAACAGAACTGCCTAGACCTGGAAATGAAGTCCTTCCCCTTACACTGCAGGGCTTAGCCAGTTAAGGGGCTATGACAAAGAAAGTCACAACAAGATATGTTGATTTGGCATTTTCTCAGGCATGGAAGTCTAATGAGCGTCAAGAGAGAAATGAAAAGGCCCTTCCAAGCACATGTACCGGCAATCAGTTGCTCTCATACAAAAGGAAGGATGGCAGGACAGCAGTAACAAAAATTAAACTTTGCTTTCCATTGTTTATCTCAAGATTATGGAGTCTGCATGTAAGTCGGACTGATTAAAACAGGTTTTCCTTCTTTTCTATTTCCAGGTTGAATGGATATAGAATGCCACTTTAAATCTTATACTTTCTTTTTTTCAGCTATGTCTCCATTAACTCACTTTTGGATATTCATCCAAAGAGTGATTCCTCTCATACACCCAACACTTGGGCTCAAATACTTAGTGGGCAGCTTTCATATGTATCGCCACATACCTTCAAATAAGTAGACCAGAGTTAGGCAAACTTTCCTGTAAAGGACCAGACAATAAATATTTTAAAACTCGAGGTCCATATCATATGATCTGTGTCACAGCTACTCAACTCTGCCCTCATAGAGTGAAAGTGGCTATAGACTATATATAAATTAATGTGGCTGTGTTTCAATAAAACTCTATTTATGGACACTTAAATTTATATAATTTTTATATTTCACAAAATACTATCATTTGGGTTTTTTTAACCACTTAAAAATGATTGGAAACCATTCTTAAGTTTGAGGATCATACAAAAAGAGACAGCAGGTAAAATTTGGCCCATGGGCTCTAATTGGCTGACCCTTGGCCTACAGAAAGCAGAGTGTGCTACCATACGTGGACTATGAAATGTATTTGAAACAGGTAGTTTTTCTACAGCATGTGCACCATTTTACAGCTATTACCTAATCTAACTCTCACAACACTATTAAGAGGCAAACCATGGGTAAAGAATCCAGCCTGGCGATGTGGGAAACACTGTCGTATGAGCCCTAGGCACAAAGACAATCAAATGACTTGGCCAAGAACAAAGATGAGGACATCTAATGTATTGAGTCCACTTATCACATATATAGGTCTGGTTATGTGCTGCCTTCATAACTATTGAATAGTATAACTTGATCTTTATATACCTTAACAATGACATACACCTTCCTCTTATATCCTGATATTTATATATTATCAGTAAATACATATCACAAAAAGTAACTGTGGTCTTATTACTTCTTGTCTGAAGATGTTTAACTCCATCCACAATCCGTATAGTTTTGTGAGGGACAGACTGGGAGCGGCAATAGTTGCTACTTTTAAGTCTTACATCAGAAGAAACAGGATGCAGTAGACTTCTGGTGTCAGAGAAAACTGGATTTGAATTCTGGCACCTAGGGCCTATTGACCTCTGTGAGCTCTGAAGCATTATATGTGGGAATCATAATGCTTAATTTATGGTATATTTGTGAGCTTAAAAACAACACACATAGAGCCTGCCTTTTGGTAGATACTCAGTCAGTCTTTGTACCCATTCCCCTTTTCAAGACATCCTCAGAAAACAAAAAGAAGGCCACTGAAAATTGGTAAGCTAGCACCCTTGCTTTTTTTGTCCCCCAGGTTCATTTTATCTGCAATGTTACACTGCTACAGGTTTTTGAGAGGACATTTCTCACATTTACTCTCATATAGTCTATAAAAGGAAGCCTGCTGCTAGTGTGACTTGACTTCTCCTTTCACCCAGGTTCATTCCATCAAATTCCCAGTATTAAAAAAAAAAAAAAAAACAGAGAGGAGTTTCCAAATGCAACACATTTTCTGTTTCATGAGTCCATTTGTCATATCAGCTTGGTGGTGCCAATTCCAGGATTAAATCGCCTGTTCACAAGCAGGCATCATTATAGATTCAATGGTAATGGCATTTTCAGCTATAGAGAGAGTCAGTAAATTGTGATTCCTCAACTGACCAATTTGAATAATGAGAAGAGCCTCTGTTCTGGCCAGGAACGAGGCAGTCGATGACACAGTGGATCTTTTCAGATGAACAGGGGCTGGAAATGCTCTTTCCATTCCTCACTTCAGTCTACCTTCATTATTCTGCCTACACCCTGTGCTCGGCCCTGGAAACAAGAAAGTCAGCAAGTCACTGTCACCACCACCCAGTCCCGTGGTGGGAAGGAACACGCACAGAGACAACAGCACTGTGTGAGAAGGCCGTGTGCAACACTGTCTGCCTGGAGGAGTCAGGGAAGGCTTCATCAGGGAAGTGAGCTTGAATTTCAGCCTTAAAAGATGAGGAGGAATTTACCAAGGATGGAGAGCATCCCATTCAGAACACACAAAGAAGACCAGGTAAAGAACTTCACTGTGGCGAACGCACAAATACCTGCCGGCCTGAGGCTGAGGTGAGCACTCTCTCCTGTCTGCCACTGCTATACTTCGTTAAAGCCTCCATCTGGAAATAATTACACAGCACTATTTTTTTTTTCTCACCACTAAACTGTAGTGTAAACCCCCAAAGGCAGTATGTATCTATATAATGAAAGGGAGATAACCAAGGTACACAATAAATGATGAATCGATATTTGTTATGTGAATGAAGGAAGCTGTGAAAAACATTAGTTTAAAAACAAACAGGAGTTTTCAAATGTATTAGGCCATATCAAAATAAGTGAAGCTACAAGCTCTGACACTTTCAGAGGAAATCTGAAATTCTGTCTTACGGCAGAAGTAATCATCTTTCAGCTCTGCCCTACTCAGCTGGGAGCGCCGGAAACCTCCAATAGTACCAGTCCTACTGGAAAGTGGTAACAGGAATGAGTCCTATCGACCCAAAGCAGTTGTGAATTATACCTGGGGTAAGTCTGTGGAGCTGCTGCGATCTCCTTCCCCAAACTCAGTTACCCAGAATTCATGACTAGGCTTCTACTCGGCAGTCTGAGTATCTGATTGGAATTAAAGGGCTAAACCACGGCTCACTTAGCTAAAACCCTGACATTCTGCCTAGACTTCTCTAAAGGCTAGACTGTGTCTCTAAGAGCTCCCTCTACACACAAACCATAGTCCTGGGCCACCCTGCATGGATCACTCAGAAAGCAGTGATGACAGCCTCCCATTTCCTCATATTCTCTCTCAGGAGCCTCTTCCTATTTCACTGCACCAATTACTTTATCTCACCCCTGTCTACATCGGCCAGCGAGGCTTGAGCTAGTGTTTGCCTCCCCTACGGCCACAGACCCTGATGTTTAGACTACTGGCTCCTCATTATAATTTGAATAGTCCTGCCACAAATTAGGGACTCAAAACTCTGTTCAGCATCCCTCATCCCCAATCTAGACTCCCCTGCCCAGAGCTAGGGCTCTCAGTGGAGCTAGTCCACAGCAGAACACTGACAGACTTGTTGCTTTCCACTGAAGTTCTGTTTAAAACACTAAGTATATGAGAGTGGTTTTTTTTTTAAATAATGGGGGCAACAATTTCTGCATGTGTGTCTTAAACCTCGGTGAACTATCAGATGGTGAGTGTTGCCTTAGTGTGTGACTGAGGTTCACGTTTCAGAATCTTATCAAATTATTAACTTCACAATACAAGTCTCTGCTAAACTGTACCCTGTGCAGATAGGTGACATGTAGGTGGTGCATAAAGATGTAAGCAAAATTACTTCTCTGTCCAGCTGTGGTCTCAAAGGTTGTTCTCTAGTACCTGTTTTGCATGTTCATTTCCCCATCCTTTAGCAAAGTCTATGAAGCAATCAGGTAAACAGCGCATACATGAAAGAGAGTACCTAAAATAAACTGCAAAGAATACATCCTCCTATGTAAAGAGAAAACAGGCTTGAATATCAATATCAAGAAAATAGGCTTGAGTACAAATTTTCAGTATCCTAGAGTAAAAAGTTGAGCCCCACAGATCATTCCTTCCTTTTTCGATAGCATAATTCACATGTAGCAACCTGCAGCTTCTTTCATTATGAATGATCATAACTCCCAAACTCAGCCAAACTTTGAAGTACACTTAACAATTGTCCTCATTTGAGAAATCAAAATAAGTCTCATTAAAATTATAAGAGCCTTTCTAACCTTCAGAGCTGAAGTTTTAAAGAAAATCTTTAGTGTGTTTATATTGTCATTTACTTTTTGTACCCAATTTTCTGTCTTCACTAGTTAGACAATTAACCAGTATTCAAGTTTGTGAAATACTGAGAAGCATGAAATTTACATAAATAAAATAAATTAACACAGTTAAACCATACAATGTTGCATCCTGACATCTCCATTATCAGATGTCATCAACAAATAATCAAGATACCAAGTCAGCGTAGGCATTGTTCCTTAATAATTGCTTAGATTATCATAGATTCACTAATCATTACCATATTATTCAGAAATTTGTTTTTAACCCAGTGAACATATTGCTAATGACTGAAACATCTAACAGCATCATCTTTTCTAACAGCAGCAAAATGCCAGGGAATTGATTTTAATTAGGTTTTTGAAAAAGAATTATTGTGAAATTCAAATATGGCATTCAACTTATATGTCAAGGAGACTCTCAAAAAGGATTATGTGGTTAGCTGGACTTTGGCATAGAGGGAGGTCTGTGTTTGGAAGGGCGCAAATCATTCTGAAAGCTCTTATACACATCCTCATACTGCTGCCAAGTGCCTTCCTCTACTCTGCATTTTACAGCAGGTTTCTTTCTCTCCTCCTTCTTCCGTAGCAAGAACCACCAAGGCAGATCATTGGGATGTCTCAGTATCAAGGAAAATGAACACTTTTCCAAATCTTTTTTTATGCAACCCCACGGGGTCCAGGCATCAATCTCGTAAGGCAGTGCAGAATTTTGAATTGAGAACTTATTTAATGAGGTATCAAATAAACAAGGCCTTCCAAGCAGGCAAAGAACAGAAGGAAAACTGGGGAAATGCTATTGCCATTAAAATGGGGCCATTTTTAAATGGTGAAATGGGTGTTTGCGGATTAGATATGTCTTTATCCTTTAAAATCCAAGCCACCCACATGCTTAATTACTTTAGATGACCTTTCAGGAGATGCCAACAGAATTGTTTCTTGTGTACTCTGACCACCTTTGTTGCATTGAGAGCTGTGAGGCTAATACCCATTCCATAAAAGATACATAAAAGCAACTCTGAGGGAACTCTCACCAACATCACACAGATACCAAACAACAGCACCTAGCTTCAAACCCCTGCCAAGCACCTCTCACCTCTTTCCCCAGGAACTTCCAAGTTGATAGGACCACTTAACACACATACATACAGAGCCCAGAATTGTATGGGAATCAATGAACCATGGGATGAATCTTTGATTAGTGGAAGAAAGGAGCCAATGAATGAATTCGGCTCCCTTCTTTCTGTCTTTTGTCCCTTCTACCCTATTACCCACAGACTGTCTTGAGAAATAGTGCTTTACACAGTCTCTCAGAAGACAGTTCTATTTGCACTTGATAAGAGAAGCAGCTAGTTTAAAACGCATCCTTCATTAAACATTTCTTTTCTGCCTCTTTCCCCTGGCCCTCTGGCTGTCCGTTGGATTCCACCTCTACTAAAGCAATAGCACAAAAATCTTTACATCAAACTCTGCTTTCTGAGGAACCACCTAAGCTAAGGCATTACAAAAAGTTGCTCAATCTCATTTGTAATCAGTGAATTACCACAATTAGATACACTCATTAAATCAGCCAAAATTTAAAATTCTGATAGTACTAAGTGTTAGCAAGAATGTGGAAAAACAGAAACACATTTACTGTTGGTAGGGGTACAAATTGGTGCGACCACTTGCAATACTACTTGGCATCATCTACTAAAGGTGAATATTTGCCTATCTTAGAATTGCACATTTCATCTCCTGGTTATATACCCTAGAGATATAGCAGATTTACCATGAAGCTAATCAAATTTAATCTTCAAGGCCTGTCATTGGCATGGATCCCCTCCAAGTCTTCATACCGAATTTTGGTGTGTGTGTGTGTGTGTGTGTGTGTGTGTGTGTGTGTATGTGTGTGTGTGTGTGTATTAAAGAAAGACACCCAAATTGTATGAGCTTAAGACTCCAAAATTCTTGGATCCACCCTTGCCTGGATAAAATTGTTCAGGATTCAACTATAAGAAGCAACATTGTTCCTAATAGCCCCAAACTGGAAACAACCCAAATGAGCATCAATTGTTGAATGACATATCAGTCAGGGAACTCTGACTGGGAAAAGGGATTTATTATAAAAATTCAACTTTATACAATTATGGTACAAGCTAGGGAAATAAAGGTCCAGAAGGAGAAATTGGAGTATCAGAGATGGAATCTAAGTATCATGTATTTTCTCCTTTTGGCCAACTCTAACACAGAACCCACAGGGAAGGGAATTCTAGAAAATGCAATTTATAGCTTACCCAAATATAAACATCACAATCCAGTACAAATGGATCAACTATGGAATATACATACAATACTATGGAATACTATATTGGAATACATGGGATACTATATTGCACTAATTATGAGTAAAGTTTAGCACGCACACAACATGGATGAATCTTACAACGTTAACGAAAAGAAGTCAGACACAGAGCAAGCTTCATTCAAGCAAGAATTTGTAATGTATTTCCACTTCTATAAGGTTCCAAAGAAAGGTTAAATTAAACCACATTGATTCAAGATGTATACATAGGTGACAAAACGAAAGAGAAAAGCAAGGAATCAACTATCATGAAAGTCAGGATCATGATTACCTCTTGGGGAGAGGGGTGATTGGGATCTAGAAATGATTCTGGAAAACTGGCATTTTTCTATATTTTGACCATGGTGTTTGTAGCACAGCTTTGCTTTGTAGTTATTTATTAATTTTGCAATTCTATTTAAGGCATTTTTCTGCATATGTATTTATACTTCATAAAATTAAAGACAAAATAATGTTTAATAAGCTGATCTTCACCATTCTCTCCAGGCAATCACATGTCACATTTAATCCTAGAGGAATATAGAAGAAAAAGAGGGAGTGCTGCTTTGCAGATGTTCTAGCAGTGAGGTCCTCACTTATGGGTCTGCTTTCAGCAATTATGATGAATTCCAGGCAGGTTCTTGTGCCTGGCTTTGTAGATTTCTGATTACCTATTACTAACTATATAGACTGAATGTTTATGTTCTCCCAAAATTCATATGTTGAAACCTAATCCCTAATGTGATGGTATTTGGAAGTGGGGTCTCTGTGATGTGATTAGATTAGGAGGGTGGAGCCCTCATGAATGAAATTAGTGACTTCATAAATGAGACTCCAGAGGTCTCTCCTTGTGGGAAGACACTGAACAAAAAACAAATCTCTGAACCAGGAAGCAGGCCTTCACCCGACACTGAATCTGCTAGTACCTTGATTTTGGACTTCCCAACCACCAGAACTGTGAGAAATAAATTTCTGTTATTTATAAGCTACCCAGTCTATTGTATTTTGCTACTGCAGCCTAAACTGACTAAGACACTAATGAAATTATCCTTCATAACATGAGAGCGGTTAAAATGCTTCCTTCAAAGAAATCAAGGAGGGAAGAAAAAATAACATAGGCACAAGCAAACAATGAGAAAAGAGCAGAGCTAATGTTCCATCTACTGGATGAGCCTTTTGGCAGCCTCAATTCACGGTAAAATCAATAATGATCAGCCCCAGTAGTTAGCAAAGTAATCAGAGATATAATTTGATGATTTAAATTAACAATTATTTACAATGAAACTTGCCTTAAGCATGTATTGTGCATGAATAAGAAGAAAGAGCACTTGCACTTTCTGTTGACATTGAACAAGTTACTTAACATCTCCAAGCCCTATGCCCTGTAATATGGTGATAAAAAGGTACCTGTATCCCATGTAAGAGTTAAACGGGATGATCCGTGTAAAATTAAGATAGTACCTGGGAAATAGCAGACATTCAGTATATCAGGTATGCTTTTGAACTGTTGTGGGGACAAAACCCCAAAAAACAGTTTCCAGGCTCTCGGCCTCACATAGAAAGGTGCTGGCTCGGGTAGTAAATGGCCATCAACTGTGATCAGATGCCAGCAGCTGTGGCTAGTTGGCCGTCAGCTGTAACCCGTAGGCCATTGGCCACTAATATAACGGCTGTGGCTATGCTAGCAAAAAGGAGTGGGGGCTAGCAAGAGGATGGTGGCTGGCAAGCGCGGACTGCTGTTAGGCAGATTATGTAGATCCTGCTTCCTGTGTCTCCAGCCCAGCCGCCAGCGAGAATATATTGGTTTGACTCCCCTACTTATGGCTCCATGGGTGTTCCTTTTTGGCCTTACCGTGTCCTGCGTTCTTGGGCGGGGAGAGGGAGCTGAGACCCTGCACGACAAATGGCGCAGCGAGCAGGGTCCCCTGCGTGACACATGGCGTAGTCGGCAGGATACGGTGCTGGCCAAAGCTTTCCGAAGGGCAGTGGAGCAGTTTGTGCGTAAGAAAGCTCAGTCTGAGGAAGACCAGGAGGAGCAGCTGCCGGAGAGCTCGATTCCCGTGGAGGGGTGGAAAGATGCGGATGGTTCCCCAACCAGCAGAGGCCGGAGAAAGCGGAGAAAGCGAGGGTTGTTGCCACCCTGTGGGCTGGGAACTGTTTGCTGAGGCAGCCCGGATGCAGGACTTGTAGTCCCAGGAGGAAACGCTTGCTGAGTCCTCCGTGGGAAATGAGGGTGAGGTCAAGGTCGTCCCTCACCCCCAGGACAGCCCTGGCGAATGACTATGGACTATGGGGAATTGCCTTCCATCCCTAATTTAATGGACGCTTGACTGTTTGGGAACATACCACCATGTAGTGGGACTGGTTTGATGTTTGCTTTTGTGTCTTGACTGGCCGCCATTGATAATATGTAAGCACCTTGATGTGAGCTGCTGTTGTTCCAGCACAGTACCCCGAGAGGCCCAGAGAGAGTGGCAGTGCCCTGAGGCCCTGGCTGTGTCCAGGAAGTCTGGCTGTGTCCAGAGAGTGGCAGTGCCCTGAGAGCCCTGGCTGTGTCCAGGAAGTCTGGCTGTGTCCAGAGAGTGGCAGTGTCCTGAGAGGCCCTGGCTGTGTCCAGGAAGTCTGGCTGTGCCCAGAGAGAGTGGCAGTGCCCTGAGGCCCTGGCTGTGTCCAGGAAGTCTGGCTGTGTCCAGAGAGAGTGGCAGTGCCCTGAGAAACTCTGGCTGTGCCCGGGGAGACTGGTGGTACCCTAAGAAGCCCAGGAAGTCTGGCTGTGCCCAGAAGTACTGTGGTGGTCCCCTGAGAAAACCTGGCTGTGCCCGGGGAGACTGGTGGTACCTTAAGAAGCCCAGGAAGTCTGGCTGTGCCCAGAAGTACTGGTGGTGCCCTGAGAAACCCTGGCTGTACTCAGAGAGCCTGGCTGTGTCCAGGATATTGCATTCACCTCCAGGCTCCTTGCACAGGGCCCCTCGCAGAAGACGCTTGTCGCGTAGATTGTGAGGCGAGACCCTGTAGGGGTGGAGTGTGGGGACAAAACCCCAAAAAACAGTTTCCAGGCTCTCGGCCTCACATAGAAAGGTGCTGGCTCGGGTAGTAAATGGCCATCAACTGTGATCAGATGCCAGCAGCTGTGGCTAGTTGGCCGTCAGCTGTAACCCGTAGGCCATTGGCCACTAATATAACGGCTGTGGCTATGCTAGCAAAAAGGAGTGGGGGCTAGCAAGAGGATGGTGGCTGGCAAGCGCGGACTGCTGTTAGGCAGATTATGTAGATCCTGCTTCCTGTGTCTCCAGCCCAGCCGCCAGCGAGAATATATTGGTTTGACTCCCCTACTTATGGCTCCATGGGTGTTCCTTTTTGGCCTTACCGTGTCCTGCGTTCTTGGGCGGGGAGAGGGAGCTGAGACCCTGCACGACAAATGGCGCAGCGAGCAGGGTCCCCTGCGTGACAACTGTTTTTTTGGTTTTGAGGGGATTGTTGTTATTCGAGGGGTCCCATAAACACCTTGACAGAAGGTAATACATGCTGTGGAATAATAGCTCAAATGATCCTACATAAAAGAAAGACGTTTAAAGCTAATCTTTATTTTATGAGAAACTGTAAAATCTACATAAAGAAAATCAACTGCCCCAAACATTTAAGCCTGAAACAAGAAGAAGAAACACAGGAAAACAAATAGTTCTCCTGTAGATACTCAGTATCAGCATCTAGTGCTAAAAGCACAAAATACTTTTCATATAAAAGCGCAATGGTAGCAAACTTCACGTAATACACATATGGATAAAACCACCTATCTTTGGTAATAGTCTCTGAAATAAACCCTCTGTGCTCTCAGCTTGAAGATTCTATTTTTTTTAAAGCAAGAGTAAATTTTATTTGTGTTGGAATACTAAAAGAATTTTATTGTATTTACAAGACATAAGAACAAAACATTTCGGTAACTCAAAGGTAAAACATCCAATTTAGCAAGGAAAATCTTCAATAAAGAAACATATGCTTTTAATAGAATACAAATACTGATTCGAATACTATTCAATTGGCTTCAAAGGGTATCACTGTGGAGTGAAAAGTCTTATGAAAGCAATATTATTGATTTGTATAGACATTCTGCCAGTTTTATCATAGCCGATACTTAAGCTATGATTCTTATGCATAACCAACAAGCAACTTTTAAAACCCATAGACGAGACACTACAGTAATGTCCTCTTCTAGTTTTCAGGAAGTGAGAGAAAAGATTTGTCTCGTGCTCAGAATCCCACTTTTTGACAACATGTCAGAGAAAGCTCTGCAAGGGTCTCTACAACAATTTTCCTCCAGATCTGTGACTAATGTACGGTATGACTTAGTAACACCTTGCATATATCCAAATAGTCCAACCTACTTCTCAACAATTTTTAAATTAAAATACAACCGAAATAAAAGACAAATAACCCCATTGGGGGAAAAAGTAAGATAAAGGATGTGAACAGACAATTCACAGAACTGCAATTTAAATGGCCTACAAGTTAAAAAGATACTAACATTCACTAGTGGTAAGAAAATGTTTTAACAAGAAATGTCGCTGTACATGAATCAGATTGGCAAAAATACACAAAAACAGTAAGACCTAGACTAGGTTGGATGGGAAGAAATAAACACTTGCATACATTGTTGATGGGAACAAATAAAGTGTTTCAGCCAAATGAATGAGTAAATGAGATTTTAAAAACCTAGGCCAGTTTAAAATTTTGCCAGCCTAAATCATGGACTCTTTAAAAAGATAAGGCAGAATTTACACACTTATAGCAGTTTCAGACAGAAGCATAAAGCTCTTTAACATGGACAGCTTTTCCCCATCGTTAAATGGATAGAAAAACTATGGCTAGGTAACTAGTAGATTTCACTGCAAAGAAACCATCTTCTGGATGTCAGTGGCACCCAAGAATATGAAGGGTTTTGGGGTCCAAGAACACTATACTTAGCAAATCAGCTGCTTAACTTGGAAAGTGTTTTCACCCCTGTAAAATCTCATCCCTAAAATACCATAGCCCTAACTTCTTGGGTTACCATACTTCTTGCCTAACGCAAGATGGCACACTGTGTGTGCTCAGCAGATGCCATGTCTTTCTGGAGGCTAGAGGGTGCTGACCCCCTTTTATTGTATCTAGCTAGCAATCAGGTCTCATATCTCTTGAGTGAAGAACTAAGGTTATTGTAGGTCATTTCTGATCCCAATCATGAAGAAGTTCATCTATTCTTTCATTGATACACATGGATAACTAATAATGATTCATGTTAAAGTTAAAAGTCTCATCTTCTCCCTAGGACTGGCACAATATCCTGCCTTACACTGACCATTTTCCTCCAGAACAGACTATTCAACCCCTACCAATTCAGTGAATTTAACCACCCTTGACGTTCACTAATAAACCTAAAAATAATTGATCTATAATTTCACTTTAAATGATCAGACATAGCCAGGCTACTTTTAAATGACAGCAAATGGGATTTTTTAATGGAAATATTGATAGGCCCTTAAGTGAACGGGGGAGTTGAGGACAATGACAATGATATTGCACTAATAAACCTAATGCCATGGAGATTGTCTTTTTTAAAAATGTGTCTTTTCTTTATCGCAGCATAATACCTCGCTTGACAACAGAAATGTCAACAGTTAGGGCTCTATTCTTCAAACCGTCATGCTCTATTAATGCTGTTTTTCAGTGGGATTTACTTTGTCAAGGAAGGAAGGACCAGAGAGGAAAGTCTACAGTCTTCCTAGTCACTAAATCCCTCTTCTCACTGATGCGCAAATGACTAACTACTCCCAGTGCCACAGAAAGAATGAGAGTTGAAAACAGGCCAAAATCATCCAGGGAGCAGGCGGAAAAAGCTAGCCTTGTATAAGCAAAGTCATGCTCAAACAAGAAGAAAATAAAAACAGAGTAGGTGATAGGTGTGTGTGCTCCTTCCTTGTGGGGAGCAGGAGAGAAAGTCTTTACCATGCAAATGTAATTGAGCACTATTAGCTGGGGCTGAGAAGAGTGTCTTAACTGGGTTCCAAAGCAGCCCAAGTAGCTTAACCCATTTAATCCAAACAGGAGGAGGAAAATAAACTACTTGGCTGGCAGAAACACATAGGGATGTAAAATAAGGCTAAGGGGGGGAGGGGTTCAAGGACTAAGGATGAGGGCTGTTCATTTATAATCAGAGGGCATCAGGAGCAAGGGGGAGAAAGAATAGAGCTTTGTTTAGCTTGGATTTAATTGTGAAATTTGAACACAGAAGAGATTGTGGTACACCCTTTGCATTTAGAAAAGCAATAATCTAATAAACTTCTATATGAAATAGACAGATAAACAAGATCTGTCTAAGGATCCAGAGCTCAGAAATGATTTGCAACTTTAAATATCTGAATAAAAGAATCTGCCGTGTCACCCAGCTATGTAGTAGCTTCTTGTCCCCAGACTACGTTTGTGCACACTATCTCTTTCAGTTTTCACAAAACTCCCATGAGATAAGCACAGCAGGCTTTATCATCTCCGTTTTTTACACATGATGACAACTGGGGGTCACTGAGGGTAGGAACTTCCCCAGAGTGACACAACCAGAAAGTATTGACTCTTACTGTCTGTTGCCGGGCTCTGCATCTATGCCTAAGAATCTTTCTACAGGAGACACTGCATTGCAAAAAGTTTTGTTTTGTTTTGTTTTTTAATCATTTAGCTATGAAAAAGCCCTGATGCCAAGGCAGAAAACTCCCATACTATTTTTTTAGCTTGGCCACATAGCAATCTCGTACCCTAATTCTGGAATTCATCTAACTTCTTCACCAAATAAGTTGTAAGAAAAAAACATAAAGGCAAGAATTTTTTTGCACATTACTATAGAAATATGATATTATCCCTATGTTAACTTTATTATGTCTTCTTTTTCTGTATAAATAGATGGGCATAGTATGTTATTTATCTACCTTCTCTGTATGACTGAGAATTAGGAAATGTCCATGAAGCATTTGAATCATTACTACAGTGGCCAAATCCCAATATCTATGTTTTTGAATATGCACACTTAAGAACAACTTTGTTAGAATTGAATAATCACTGGATGTGTGATCTTGCTAGATATTTTTCAACATTCCATAGCAAAGGTTATACTCATAAAATAAAAAGGCATGAGACTTTCACTTCCAGTTGATGAGGCAACCAGGACTTGAGAGACCATTATCCTGAAGATAAGAAAATTGCACTAAAGAAAACACATATATTATGAGTTTTTTTCCTCCTTAAGGAGCTTGCCAGTTCTTGGCCCAGAGAAAGGAACTACTTCTTGGCACTGAAGAAACCAGCAAGAGCTTTTGGCAATCACGAGGCTGGAAAAACAATAATTGGGGTTATGAAGGATAAATCCCAGATAAAAGAGGCCCAAAGAAGTAAGCCCAGCACTCTGCACTGGTTTTCCCTCTTCCCCCTACTTGCACCCCACCACACACACATAAACACACACACATACACCATGTATTTGCTGATCAAATAGGAAAGACAAGAAACTAAGAAACAGAAAAGAAAACACCTGAAAAGAAAGAGTGAAATTTTAGGAAATTTTAAAGTGTACAGGAGACACACATAGGAAATCAAGACCCACCAATGAGAACAGATCCCATTGAAGACCCTGGGTTTTCAGTTGCTATATCCTAGGAGTCACTGTAAATTCAGGGCAAACCAAATCTTAGAAAGACTGAAAATTATCCTTGAGTTACATCTGTCCCAGGTTGGAGTGAGATGATTAACTCACTCTTTTTCTGTCTGCCAGGGCATGGGATAAAAGTACTCTAGAGAAAGAAAATATTGAAAGTCTCTAAAAGCTTTCATTTAAAACAGTCATCATTTTATCAAAAATAACTAAACCTACTGAGAAATAGAATGAAGCAAGTAAAAAAGGCAGACAATAAAATTAGACCCACAGGTGATCCAAATAATATAAACAAGGATTTTTAAATAACTGTGGTTAATTTAGTCAAGAAAAATGGGTAACAAAAATAGAGATTTTTCACCAAAGAACAAAATCTATACATACAATCTAATGGAAATTCTAGAACTGGAAAATATAATAACTGAAAATAAGAATTCAATAGATGAATTTAAAATGATGTTAGATCCAGCTATAGAGTGAATTAATGAACTAAAATATGTCAACAGCATGTAGAACAAAAAGTATGAAAAATAAAGGGAACACTGAAAGAGACTCACAAAAAATGGGATACTGGGGGGGAAATCTAGCATATGTGTAATTGGAACCTAAGAAAGAGAAGAAAGAATGTTATAAAGCCAGGAATCAAAAGCAAAAGAGAATAACTATAAAATTTCTCATTGTTTATAAATTAAGCAATATACATCTATGTCACTCATGGTCAAAGACGAAAGCACAATGGAAATTAGAAAATTATCTGAATTGAATGAACTTGGGATGAGGCTAAAGTTATACTTAAAAAAAATGTTTAAAGCTATGCTTAAAAAAAAATTTTTAAAGCCAAACAATGTGTATTTTTGAAAAGAAGAAAGGCAGATATCAATGAGCTAATTATATAACTCTTGAAAAAGAGCAAGTTAAAAGCAGATATTAATGAAGTTGGAATCAACAAAACCAACATTTGATTCTTTGAGAATATGATAGAAATTGTTAAACCCCCTAACAGCATGGATCAACAAAAGAAACAATGTACTAATTATCAAAGTCATATAATCAAGAGGTCATGCCACTACTACATTCTAGGATATTAAAAAGAATATAAATAATATTGTGAACTACTTTGTATCAATGAATTTGACAATTTGGATAAAATGGGCAAACTCCCAGGAAAACACACTTACCAAAAATTACACAGAAAGAGATTTTTAAAATTAAATTAAACCTTTAAGGACATACCAACAAAGAAAACCCCAGACCCACTGGTGTATTCTATCAAACATTTAAAGTTAAAATAATACCAAATTTTACACAAACACTTCCACAGAAGGTGACACTTCCTAACTCCTTTTAATAGCCAAAAATAACCTTGATAGAAAAATATGACAAGGACATTACAAGAAAGGAAAATTACAGACCACTTTCATTAATAAAGGTAAATTTTAAAATTTTAAACAAAATGTTAGAAAATTTAATCCAGTAAGATTTTTTTAAATTTCATGACCAAATGGGGTTTATTGCAGGAACATAAGATTAGTTTTCATTTTTACAAATCAGTGTAACCGACACGAATGAAGAAGAATGATGAAAAATTTTATTCTCACAACAAAAACATTAGATAAAATTTTTCATCCATTTATGCTAATAAGTCATAAAAAACTTTAAAATCTGGTTTAAAAGACCTAAGGGAGTTTTTCTTTTTTAACAACTGAAAATTTATTTTAAAATTTACCATTAAAATTGTCACCCAGATCAGATGATTTCTAACTTTATGTTTACATACATATTTTTAATAGACTTTGTGTTTTAGAGTAGTCTTGTGTTCATAGCAAAATTAAGCAGAAAATACAACAGAGTTCCCATATACTTCCTGCCCCCACACATTCAGAGCCTCCCCCATTACCAACATCCGGCACTAGAGTGGTACATTAATTTCAATGTATGATGAACATACATTGGCCCACAATTATTACCAAAAGTCCATAGTTTACATTAGGGTTCACTCTTGGTATTGTATATACTGTGGATTTTGACAAAAGTATATGTATCCACCATTATAATATCACACAGAATAGTTTCAATCCCCTTAAAATACTCTGGGGTCTGCCTATTTATCCATTCCTCCTCATTAAGCCCTGGAAAACACTGATCTTTTCACTGTTTCCATGGTTTTGCCTTCTCCAAAATGTCATATGTTTAGAATTGTACATTATGAAGCCTTTACAGATTGGTTTCTTTCACTTAGTAATATGCATTTAAAGTTCTGTGTTTTTTCATGGCTTGATAACTCATTTCTTTTTAGCACTGAATAATATTCCTTTGTCTGGATGTACCACAGTTTATTTATCCATTCTTCACTGAAGGACATCTTGGTTGTTTCCAAGTTTTGACAATTATTAATAAATCTGCTATAAACATATTTTGCAGGATTTCGTGTAGATATAAATTTTTAATTCCATGGGGTAAATACCAAAAAGCAAGATTGCTGGATTGTACAATAAGACTGTAAGAATATGTTTAGTTTTGTAAAAACAACTATCAAACTGTCTTCCAAAGTGATTGTACCATTTAGCATTCCTATCAAAAATGAATTAAAATTCCTGTTGCTCCACATCCTCACCAGCATTTGATGTTTCAATATTTTGGATGTTCACCATTTAATAGGTATGTAGTGGTATCCAATTATTGTTTTAATTTGTCATTCCCTAATGACATATGATGTTGAGCATAAAAGGGAATTTTTTAGCATTATAAAGAGTATTTACAAAAACCACACAACAAATGTAATAATGGAAAACTATCGAAATCTTTTGTCCTGATATTGGAAGCATGATGAAGATGTCTGCCATCACTGATTCTTTTCAAAATCTTACTAAAAATCTCAGCAGTAAATAGGGCAAGAAAAAAATAAGAAATGGAGAGGAATAAACCCATGCCTATATGGTTCTTTAATCTATGACAATGGAGGCAAGAATATATAATGGTGTAAAGACAGTCTATTCCATAAATGGTGTTGGGAAAACTGGACAGATACATGGAAAAAAAATGAAACTAGACTACCTTCTTACACCATATATAAGAATAAACTCAAAATGGATTAAGACTTAAATGTAAGACCCCAAACCATAAAACTCCTAGAAGAAAACGTAGGTAGTAAACTCTGACATTGCTCTTAGTGATTTTTTTTTTTTGATCTATCTCCTCAGGCAAGAGAAACAAAAGAAAAAATAAACAAATGGGATTACATCAAATTAGAAATTTTTGCACAGCAAAAGAAATCATCAACAAAATGAGAAGATATCCTACAGAATGGGAGAAGACATGCACCAATAATACATCTGATAAGGGTTTAATAACCAAAATTTATTTGTAAAAAAATCCAATTAAAAAATGGGCAAAGAACCTGACCAGACATTTCTCGAAAGACAATATACACATGGCCAATAGATGTATGAAAGGGTGTTCAACATCACTAACTATCAGAGAAATGCAAGTTAAAACCACAATAAGATATCACCTCACACCTGTCAGAAAGGTCACCATCAATAAATCGACAAACAAGTGTTGGCGAGGATCTGAAGAAAAAGGAATCCTCGTGCACTGTTTTGGGATTGCAAATTGGTGTGGCTACTATGGAAAATAGTATGGAGATTCCTCAAACAATTAAAAGTAGAACTACCATATGACCCAGCAATTCCACTTCTGGGTATACATATGAAGAAATCCAAAACACTAACTAGAAAAGATATACTCGTATGCACCCCGATGTTCAACGCAGCACTATTTACAATAGCCAAGATACGGAAGCAATCCAAGTGACATTAATAGACAACTGGATAAAGAAGTGGCACATAAATACAATAGGGGATATTAGTCAGCCATTAAAAAAAAATTGAAGTCTTACCTTTTGTGATCTAGAGGGTATTATGCTAAGTGAAATAAGTCAAACTGAGAATGACAAATACCACATGGTCTCACTCATATGTGGAATCTAAAGAACAAAATAAACAAAACAGAAACAGACTCACAGATACAGAGAACAAACTGATGGTTGTCAGAGGGGAGGTGGGTGGGGAGCTAAGCAAAAAGGTTAAGGGATTAAGAAATATAAATTGGTAGTTACAAAATAGTCATAGGGATGTAAAGTATAGCATAGGGAATATAGTCAATAATGTTACAACTACCTATGTATATTACTAGATGAGGACTAGACTAATTGGAGGGTGTCATTGTATAAATTATATAAATGTTTAACCACTATGCTATACACCTGAAACTAATATAAAATAATATTAAATGTCAACTGTAACTGAAAAAAAAAATAATTTGAATAAAAAATGGAGAGGAAAAATAAAACTATAATTATTTAAAAACAAAAAAAATTCAAGAATTGACATATAAATGATTAGAATTACCAATTGAATTTATCAAGAGCTCTGATTCAATGTTAACATAAAAAAATTAACTATATTTCTCACAGCAGTAATAAAATAAGAGGAAATTATTGAGAACTTTACAGAAAAGGTAAATTGGCAAGATATACCCATATTGAGGTATTGAAAGATTCAATATTGAAAATGTATCAATTGGTTAGTAAAGTTACATAGGTTTCAAGTGTGCAATTCTGTAATACATTATCCATATATCACATTGTGTGTTCACCACTGTCACCCCAATAAACTTGAATTTTTTTAAAAAGTGTCAATCCTCCTAAAATCAATCTATAGGGTTACTGTTATCTCAAACAACTCCTAACAGGTTTTTGTACATGTGGTGTGTGTGTGTGCGTGTGTAACTTGATAAGCTGATTCTAAATTGTATATAGATGTACAAAGAACCAAGAAGAACTAAAACAATCTTGAAGAATAAAAAAAGAAACTAAAGGACTTATATTAAGATATATCAAAAATTATTATAAAATTACAGTCATTAAAAATTGTGATATTGGCCTGAAGAAATATAAATGGACCAATAAAACATAGCAGAGAGTCCAGAAACAAATCCTCACACATGTGGTAATTCGATTTAAGACAAAGATTACTTTGAAGACAATGGGGAAAAGCACAGTCTCTTGAATAAATGCTGTTGGGTCAACCGATTGTTGATATAGAAATATATATATATTGATCCCTACCTTACACTATACATAAAAATCAATTCCAGATGGATGGTAGATTTAAATATGAAAGTAAAAACAATAAATCTTCTAGAAGAAAACAGAATATTTTGGGGACTGCAAATATATTTTACCAGTACACCAAATACTGATCATAAAACAAAAAAAATGATAAATCTGACTACATTAAAAGTAAGATTTTATATATATAATGTGATGGTTCGGTGTGGGGTCGGAGGGATGGTGGATGGGGGGAGGGGGTTCACAGTGTGAGGGATATGGATGATGAACGTCTAAGTATTACCTTGTTTTGTACACCTGAAACTAATAAATAAATAAATTTATGGAAAAAAAAAAAAAAAAGTAAGAGGTTTTCTTCATTGAAAGATACTATTCTGAAGAGGAAAGTCACAAAGTAGAAGTATTTGTAATACATACCTGCAAATTATATGTGCATCTAAAATGTATAAATAACTCTGACAAATTGATAAGAAAATACAAGCCAACAGAAAAAAATGGGCAAAAGATTTAATAGGCACTTCACAAAGAACACCAAAATGGCCAGTAAATCTTTCAAAAGTGTCCAATATCTGTAGTCATTAGGAAAGGAGATTTAAAATAGAATAATAAAGGGCTAAAATTTAAAAGCTGACTATACCAAGTGTGATAACAATAGGAATGCTTATAAATTCATGGTATCTCTTTGGAAAATGGTTTGCCAATATCTGCTAAAGTCGAACATAAATACACCCTATGACTCAACCATTTAACTCATAGATATATACCCGACAGAAATGCGTACATATCTGCATCAAAAGACGTTTCCAAATGTCCATAGCAGCAATAAATAGCCCAAACTGCAAACAACCCAAATGTCCACCATCAGTAAAATGAACAAATAAATTATATATGTGTATGCATTCACTATCATAGAGCATTGATATGCTCTACTATTGCTACTCCAAACAAAATAGGTATAGCAACATTATATTTCTCAGAAATGTTAAAAGAAAGAAACCAGACTTACAATAGCACAAACTGTATAATTTTAACTGTATGATTTATATACAGTTAAAAACAAGTAAAACAAATTATGAGATCAGAAAGTTTCTGTTTACCTTCAGGAGTACATAGTGAAGGAAGAGGGAATGAGAAAGATTTTGAGGAATGCTGATAACTGTTTCTTGAACTGAGTAGTGGTTACATAGGTATGTTCACTTTGTGAAAATTTCTCACTTGATAATTTTTCTGTATATATGTTACATTTCAGTAAAAAGTTTACTTAAGAAAAGTCATAATGGGCTTAAAGGGACGTTTAGTTATAACGTAAGAAGAAAACTAACAAATTATAAAAGGGGAGGAATAAATAAGTTCTCCTTTAGATAGATGAATTTAAACACTAAAAATTCCTAAGGATCAAAGCCAAGGCATGTTTATAAATGATCTAGAAGAGGGAGTATCCAATGAAATCCCTTTGCTTGCAGACAATACTGAGATCTTTCAGGTTGTAGAAAACCCAGTCAATGGGGATAAACTGCAGGAAGATTTAAGAGGCTTTGAAAGTAAGCTGAATAGTGGTAAATGTGTTTCTCTGTGGTCAGCTAAATAGTAATGCAGGGAATAAAAAGAATATAAAAATGTCTTACTTTACTTTATATATGCATGAGAACATATAAGATAGAGCATTTATATGTAGTCAGTACTAAAATTCATTGTTGATGAATGAAGGATTAAATGAGTGAATAAATAATGGCTCAAACCAAGGTATCAGTTTGAACCCAGGAAAATGTCAAGGCTAGCAGTTATAACAGACTATTTCCTGAAGAAACAGACTTAATGTGCAGACTTTGGGGTAATAGACTTTGGGGTAATATTCTCAACAGAAAGATTTTAAACGTAAAATAGAAAACATTGTACAATTGAAGTTTTTAAAATATAAAAGCAGGACCTCCAAAATATATGAATATGACCTCTAAGAGGAGAGTGAGGGGAAAGATCTGGCCTATAAAGATGAAGGTAGGTCAGGAATATAATGGAAGGCCATGCAATTATCAGTACTATAAACTATCAGAACAAAGATATTCATGTCTGTGCCGGTAGTATTATGTGTCAACTTGGGGAAGCTATAGCACCCAGTTATTTAATCAGAGGCTGAGCTAGGTGTTGCTGTGAATTTTGTACATATGATCAACATCTACAGTCAGCTGACTTGAAGTAAAAGAGATAACCTTGATAATGTGGCTTTGCCTCATCCAGGGCCTTAAGAGTAAAGGCTAGGTTTTCCTGGAGAAAAAAATCCTGTCACAAGACTGTAGCGTCAACACCTATTAAGTTTCTAGCCTGCCAGATTGCCCTACAGGTTTTGGATTAATTCCTTAAATCTCTGTGTGTGTGTGTGTGTGTGTGTGTGTGTGTGTGTGCAACAAGAGATAGATGTAGACAGAGATAGAGATATATAAATATCTCTTGCTCGTTCTATTTCTCTGGAGAACCAAACTGATACTATGTCCAAAGTACATCGATGCCCAAAGTACATCAGTTGAAATGAGATAAAAATGGAAATGAAAGAGTGGGAAAGTAATTGCAGGCAGAGAGAACAACACATAATATAATCTCAGAATAGACAAAGCATGGTTCAGCTTGATGATCTTAAATAAAGCTAGTGTGAGAAAAATGAAAAGAATAAGAGAGAGATGAGTGTCAAGAGGTAGACAGGAGTCAATTTTGTCCAAAGCTCTATGGGGCCATTCTAACTCCTATTCATCCTTCAGATCTCAACTCAAACATCACCTCCTCCAGGAAGCCTTTCCTGACTCTCTCAGCTCACACCAATTCCTCTATTCCACTCTCTGTAGCACCCAATACTATTTCTTTCATGGCAGTTAGCATAGTTTATTATATGTGGATTATTAGCAGGATCTCCTTATCTAGACTGTATGGTTCATGAGACCTCGATATATGAATGTTTTGCTCAGGGCCTGAAGCATAGTGTTTCCTCAAAAATAAGACCTATCCAGACAATCAGCTTTAATGCATCTTTCGGAGCAAAAATTAATATAAGACCTGGTCTTATTTTACTATCAGACCAGGTCATATATAAATATAATATAATATAATATAATATAATATAATATAATATAATATAATATAATATAATATAATACTGGGTCTTATATTAATTTTTGCTCCAGAAGACGCATTAGAGCTGATTGTCCTGCTAGGTTTTATTTTTGGGGAAACATGGTAGGTACTCAAAAAATACTTGCTGCATGAATTAATAGATATTCCTATTTTGTAACATATTCCTCATTCACTTTATGTGCAAGATTCAAGCTGTTTAGGTTATCACAGAGAATAAGGCAGCATTAAAATTTTAGTGAAAGTTCTTGAGTGAAATTAAATACCAAGTATAATCTAGTTAGATAAATTACACATTGAGCTACCATCTTATGATGGAAATTATACTGATTACAAAAACATAAATTAGCTTTAGATAGATTCTTGACCTCAAGAAGAGGTCCAACTTATTTGTGAAACATTTGAACATTTGAATACCAAGAAATTAATATTTAAATCAATAAAAACCAAAGTGCATACATAGTGAAAGGATCACAGATTGACATCAGAAATACAGACATAAAAAATAGACTTTAGAGTTAAACAGCTTCAGTTTGAATTTCTGCTACTTCTTCACTGTGGAATCTGGCCTCAGATTGCTCATCTATAAAATGGGAAAACCATATTACTTATTTGATTTGATTGCTGTAAAGATTGCATAAGTCAATATATGTAGAAACTCTCAGAACATTGCCTGATGCCCAATAATTTCCATGGACATGGTTGTGTAGTAGTGGTGAGGCTGTTATTATTGATGTGGGAACTGGAGTGTAACAATCATCAGAATGGTGTAGAGTAAATCAAGAAAAGCTTCTTAAACATCATGATTTTTAAGCTGTGTTTTCAAGGGGGAAGTTGAGATAAAAAAATTAGAAATTAGGTCATGGGTTCTTCCTGATGGACAGAAGGTTTAATGGTGGTGATTTAAAAAATATTAAAACTTAAAATATTTCTTTTTAGTTTGTTGATTCAGTGACCTTTGCCCTGCAAGGCCTGGGTATCCATCTGCCTTGGGAACACTAGAAATGACATATAGGAAATGCAAAAGGAAGGTAATAGCTACCTTCTGATAAGCAAAAAGGATTATGCAACAAAACAGTATGCTGCAGGTTAGTCTACTGTCTTAAGAATTTTTCCTCAAGTTATATAGTTTCCCCTTGAGCTGCATTACAAATCTGTCACAGACAAACCCTACTGATCATCCTGCTCCCTGGGCCCCGTGCCTGCCACTGTGTTTTAGGGGCCAACTCTCTAACACAGAGGAGAGTCTTCTCCCATATTTTCCTTCCTCGGAGTTCCAGAATCCTCACACTCCTGTCCACCACAAGAAATCCAAAGTTCCATCATTAAAATTATGTGTGTGTGTGTGTGTGTGTGTGTGTGTGTGTGTGTGTGTGTGTGTGTAATCGGGAAATTAAGTTCACGAACTGGTTGCAACAATGTTGCTAATCGTTTTTGATATCAAAGTGATTATTCATTACGAATTTGTACCAACTGGACAAACAGTTAACCAAGTTTACAATTTGGAAGTGCTGAAAAGGCTGTGTGAAAAAGTTAGACAACCTGAACTTTTCACCAACAATTCATGGCTCTTGCATCACGACAATGCACCAGCTCCCACGCTCTGTCTGTGAGGGAGTTTTTAGCCAGTAAACAAGTCACTGTCTTGGAACACCCTCTCTACTCACCTGATCTGGCCCCCAATGACTTCTTTCTTTACCAGAAGATAAAGGAAATACTGAAAGGAAGACATTTGGATGGCATTCAGGACATCAAGTATCTGGCCATTTCAGAAAAACAATTCCAAAATTGCTTTGAAGTGGACTAGGTGTTGGCGTCGGTGCACAGCTTCCCAAGGGGAGTACTTTGAAGGTGACCAGAGTGATATTCAACAATGACGTATGTAGAATTTTTTCTAGGATGAGTTCACGAACTTAATTGTATATTTGTATTTGCCAAGAACCATGACATTCTCCTTTAAATTGTTTAGCAGTCAACATCCCAGTCTGAACCTTTCAGATTTTTTTTAAGAAATGTCCAAAACAGTCAATGTCAAATTCATTATTAGAGGTTCATGCCTAAATAAGAGAGTTCTCCAAAGCAACCCCTTATAAAATCATGAAAGCATCTCCCCTCAGATTAATTCCTACTCTGCATTTAGAACCATTGGAAGCCAGCTTCTGGATTATGGGAATTGCCACTTGACCTCCTCAGCTAGCCATCAAAGGTTTGGGAATAGTTCGCTCTGGTCTGGTAGTTAATCAATTCTTAAAGGAGCAAATTGCCAGAAATCGTAAAGATTAGCTGAAATCACGCAGCTCTTTTTTTCTGAAGCCTGCCTATACAAAATTAGGCTTTACCTGTGATGGTTTTAACCCACAAATAAGGAGAGTACTTTAGGGTCTTCCAAAGGGCTGGATCAGTAATGCCCTGACACTAATGTGGGTGAGTTCTTACTGCTGAAGGAGGAAAAGGACAGCAAACAAACCCTTTCATAATTATGGATGAACTTTTCCCACCTCTCCTCAGGTTATCCCATAATTATTCAGGATTTTAATCACTGGAATCACTTTTTTGTCCACTGATAAATGGTTTGAGAACTGGCTGAGTGTTGTTTATGGTTAAAGTAAAATTTCTGAGTCAGTCTTTCAAAAATAAGAAGGATGAAGAAATTCATCATCTGCCTGCCCCCCCCTTTCTTATTGTTTCCCACAGCCCAGTTGTGCAATGGCAACAAGTCTAGGAAAAAAAAAAGAAAAAACTCCCCTCCAACAGTCTTCATATTTCACTCTCCATCTTCCAAGTCCAGGCAGATGGGCCAATGGGTAATTCAGTGCCAAAAATATCAGCTATTGTCCCACTGTGGGTAGCAGATAAGAGTGGATTCATTTGAATTATGAAGCAGGCAAGAAAATATGCATAAGATACAGAACTTGGATGTAGACTGGGAGCAGGTTGAATACTCACTTGGAAAAATATTTGCAAACATAAAATGAATAGACAGTGGTTCAATTACATGAAAATCTCTCTAAATAAGGGACCTATCCATCAATCAATCAAGAAGCATTCCTGCATAAGCATTCCACTAATGTTCCTAGTGGACTGCAGCATATGCTGTGAGGGTATAAAACCAATGCTTAAAGAGCTAATATATGAAATAAGTGCTTAATTCTGTAGCTGAGCATACGTTAAACAGGATTTCAGAGACAGTGAAAGGCTATTGTCTCTCTCAGCTACATCCTTTTAATGACCTGCCCCCAGCCCAGCAGATATGCTAGAGATACATAAAGTGGTACAGCAAACACTGTAACTTTCACATATTAGCTCCCTCCTGCTGGGCACTGGTCTTAGCTTGCCCATTACCAGGTGTCGCTTGTTCTCTAAGCCCTCTATCCCCCAGATTTTCCACCTTTACATTACTGGCCACTGTCTCCATCGCCTTTTATGAATTCTGATTCTATTCTCTCCTCCGGTGAGTATTCCCTTGGACAGATAACTCAGTAAAGAGCCTCTCTCACCCACATTTGTTCAAACGCCTACACTTTTCTCACCCATTCTCGTCATGACTCAACCCTATGGTTGGGAACCAGATTTTATTCCAATCGCTTCTCATCCATGAGGCACATAGAACTGTTAAGTAAAGAAGTCTGTGAGTGTACTGAATGTCCTAGTTCTCTGGACTAAGGTCCTGTCTAAGATAACTTCCTCTGGGCAGGAACAGACCCTTTTCAGGACAGCTGGGGCACATTTTGGTGTGATTGACTGATATATGGACACACGACTCACCCTTGCCAACAAGACACAATGCCACATCTGGCCACACTGCCAACAATTACGCCTAAACCATTTTGAAAATCTCGATGTGCTGCCTTGCTTTCTAATTTACTTAGACAATTTTTATGATCAGCTCATTTTCCAGTTGACTCAGAACAAGAAGCATTTTTGACCTTCTGAATGTGGCCTATCTATAGTAAAGTGCTAGATGGGTACCTACTCGCTCAAATACTCAACCTGCTACAGTAGCTCCAAGGAGATCAGGCCTTAACGAGGCTTGTATCCCCAGGGAGTATAACATACCTTCTCATAGGAGTGTGATGAATGGAAAGGCTAAATAATACATGAACCCATTGGTTATGCACAGCCTTTTTGCTTCCCAATGTCTCTATGATGCTACCTTTACAACTCCTGTAGAAGAGGGTGAGGAATGAAATGGAGTTCCTGGGTATGGGTTTTATACCCGTATATTTATGCACAGGACCTGATCTTCAGAAGCCTTTGGTTGAGATGGACCTAAGTCTACAACACTATGTTATCCTGGTGTAAAATCAATTTCATTTGTGAGTTGCATTCCCAAAGTTGTTTCATCCCTTTCCCTTAGGAGAGGTGGATGATGCCAAAAAAAGTGGTGCTGGTGTAGAGGCTGAGGCTCAGACTACCTTCCCACACACAACCCACTTCCCACCCTCAGGTAACAATGCACTGGGGTCCTCTATTCTATCCACTTCTGGTAAGCGACGAGCAAGCCAGAGAATTCTTTGATACAGGTCCCTACAGCACAAAGTTTAGCCAGAACTCTAAGGAACTCTAACATTTGAATTATAGAACAAATATGCATGTGATTGATGGGACCAGAAGTTGAGAAAGAATCAGGCCCCTTAATGGATCACTTGCCAGCTGAAGTTTAATAGAATTTACAGAGAAGAGAAAAAATATACAGATTAGCATTAAAATAAAATAAGCTTGCTGAAAATGAGTGGGAAAGACAGAGATCCAACTCAGGCTGGATCTCTCTGGTGATGGAGAACCAGAGTAAATAACCTAGTGCCCCTGTTACTGGGATCCCTATAGCCTCCCTGAAGCCAGAACCACATCCGTTAGATTCACTACTCTTGGATTTCTATGCAATGGAGATCTCTTCTTTATATTCAGAAAGCCTAATGCATAACCCATGTTTTTGAAGTAATAGGCCTCTAACTGATTACATATCTCCCTTGGTTTCATGCTTCAGAGGTTTGTCATTCCTATTGATTATATATGTTGCAAATCTAGCCCCCTCCTGCCAATTCACCGGTATTAGTCTTGCGAGGGCTACCGTAATGAAATACCATAGACTGAGTGACACAAATAACAGAAATTTATTTTCTCACAATTCTGTAGGCTAGAAGTCTAAGATCAAGGTGTTGGCAGGTTTGGTTTCTCCTGAGGCCTTTCTCTTTGCCTTGCAGATGGCCACCTTCTGGCTCTGTCCCTATATGCCTTTCTCACGTGTGTGTGTGCACTTCCATTCCTTGTAAGGATACCATTCCTATTAGATTAGGGCCCCTACCTATGATCTCATTTAACTGTAATTAATTTTTTTATAGGCCCTATTACCAAATATAGTCAGTTGGGGTTTAAGGCTTCAACCTGTGAATTGTGGATGAGAGGTGACACAATTCACTAGATAACACCACCTATAGGAAGACCCTGGGTTCAACTGCATCCTAGAAATGATAGACGTGTTTAAGACGCTGAAGGCGCTCTACACCTTTAACCATTCCAAGTTCTCCAGTATCTGAAATCAATTTATAATAGATTTATGCTTCCAAAGTTAGAATAGCAACTGGTTTACCTCAGAAAGTTCCCAGACAAGGGTCTTATTGAACAGGCTTATTTTTGGCTATCAAGGGGATTCTAGAAGCCTGAACACACCACCTAGAGATTTTTCTGGTCAAACCACTGGAGTCCAAGTATCTGTGGATCTGCACCCTCTACAACTTGGCTGAAGCTCTTGTATATTCCAGAAATCCAGACCACTGTCCTAGCACCTTCTCCAGAAGGCCCAGTCCTGGAAGCCACGCTCCTGTGGGATCCCTGTCAAGAAAATTCCACAGCCACACCAGCGCAGCCAGACCTACTAAGTCTCATCTGATGTAGTCAACAGTGTTCTGATACCTACAGTTAGCAATAGCTGGAGTTTCAGAACAGTGCCTGGCACATTGTAAGCATTCAATACATTCTCATAGAAACTGAATCCATTTGGCTGTCTGGTGGCACTCTATCAAAGTAAAGTGCTGTACAAATAGCACAGAGCCAGTGGCTTTATAGTTGGTATCCATTCTGATTGATGGAGCTTAAGGCCAATAAGTTGGTGAACATTTCTAATATCACTTTTGCCTATCCTGGGTAAAAAAAAAAATGGGGATATCTGCAGTGAGTTCGAGGATTTCAGGGCTGATGAAGGAAAAAGATAGGAGTATGAAATGGCAATATTACACAATAAGCTTTGGCAGGCAGTGCATAGATGGGGTTGCATGAGAGAAGTCCTCTTCCTCCTGGGAAGAGCAGAAGACTTTCCAGAGACAGCAGCACAGGGTCAACACCCCGTAGGAAAAGAGGGCAGTGGAACTCCTGGGCGGGGAGCGACATCGGAAATGGGGCTTATGTGTCTAAGGAAACATCATGCTGCAGTCTCTAAGACAGAGAACTCTAAAGGGCAGCAGTGGTTCAGGATCTTTTGCAGCTACGAGGTTTGTCTCACCTATGGGTGGCAGATACGGGATGTAATGCTGTGGGGTATATGCTCTAAATAGCTTAAAATAGGCTTATTTGGATGATATTTAAAGCAATTAGATATGTAAGATTTTGAATTTTGCACGAGCAGGCTTTGAGCTAACTCTCTTGACCTGCTATAAAGAAATAAGCAACATGGGGCCCACATACACAAACAATATATGTATATGTATATAATGTACATCTTTAACCTATTTCGGTAATAGTGTTCTATAAAAGAAAAAAGAAAAAAATTGTGTCACTAGGCTTGTCAGACCCTTTGCTGAGAGATCTGTCCTCCATATCTCCAAAGGAGATAGAGTTTCTCTACAAGCTGCAGAGAGACAAGCTTTGGTGATCAGTGGGGATGGTGAGGAAATTCTGATGGCTACAGTGGAACGATTTCAAACTCTGGATTATCCTATTCCTGTGTGAAGTGTGCTGGTCCTATGATATGTTTCAACCATAAACTCCTGTTTACAAAAGTCCGACAATTAAGTTCGGAAATTTGTTACAACAATGTTGCTAAACTTTTTTGATATCAGAGGGATTATTCATTATGAATTTGTACCAACTGGACAAACAGTTAACCAAGTTTAGTATTTGGAAGTGCTTTTGCCAACAATTCATGGCTCTTGCATCATGACAATGCACCAGCTCACTTGGCACTGTTGGTGAGGGAGTTTTTAGCCAGTAAACAAGTAACTGTGTTGGTACACCTTCCCTACTCACCTGATCTGGCCCCCAATGACTTCTTTCCTTACCCGAAGATAAAGGAAATATTGAAAGGAAGACATTTTGATGACATTTAGGACATCAAGTGTAATACAACAGCTCTGATGGCCATTCTAGAATTCCAAAATTGCTTTGGAGGGTGGACTAGGCACTGGCATCAGTGCATAGCTTCCCAAGGGGAGTACTTCAAAGGCGACCATAGTGATATTCAAGCAATGAGGTATGTAGCACTTTTCCTAGGATGAATTCATGAACTTAATTGTCAGACTGTGTATATCCTAATTTTAGATGGACCTCTTTAGAACACTTAAAGACAAGAATCACCTCTTTCTTTGCATGCCATCAATGCCAGATTGATAAACTGATGAAATGTGTAAACTGTGCACTGCAAAAGCATGTCAGATGCAGCTTTTCTCCTAACAAATATCTCAAGTCAGGATTAGCTTAATCCAGTCATTCATGACTCCAATTAGAATATGCCACTTTATTGAAAATCATGGCTATCTTACACACACACACACACACACACACACACACACACACACACCACTGCTTCCCTGTTGTTATCCACAACTCAAATTTCAAATAAGGAACACCTGGAAAATCTTCAATTTACATAGGAGGACTTTCAGATTTTCTTTCTGTTAAGTTACATAGACTTCAAGTTTATATCTATCAAGCTTTATATCCTCGGGGAAGTCATTCAGATAGCAGCCCATCACATTGATACCACTAGAGTTCATCAACTTGAAAATGAGTTCCTAAGCCAGGGGATCTATCTGCTTCAGTATTTCCCTTCCTTACCATCTTTTACCCACCCATCTTGTGTCCTATTCCTCTCTGCGATACCCAGTCTAGAAGGAAATACCTTTGCTCATCATATATCTGGGGTCTGCCCCAATGATTAGATGAGGGGAGCCAAATACTTGTTGTGGGCCATCCTATATTCCTAGTTTAGTGGAAATTTATTGTTACATGCTCACAGAAGCTTCTGTCTTTTGAGAAATTTGCCACAGGAATTCTTTTTTGGTGAGTCAATAAATTCCCATTAGTTTAAGCTAGTTTGAGTTGTATTTCTGTTACTTACAGCTTAAGAGTCATAAGGGGAAGCTGGGGGGATAGAGTGTGAGCTCTGAACAATAGGGTTGCCAGTTCGATTCCCTCATGGGCCAGTGAGGGAATCGAGCTGTGCCCTCTACACCTCGATTGAAGACAATGAGCTGCCACTGAGTTTCCAGAGGGGCAGCCGGATGGCTCAGCTGGTTAGAGCCCGAGCTCTCAACAACAAGGGTGTCGGTTCAATTCCCGCATGGGATGGTGGGCTGCGTCCCCTGCAATTAAAGATTGAAAACAGCAACTGGACTTGGAGCTAAGCTGCGCCCTCCACACTAGATTAAAGGACAATGACTTGGAGCTGATGGGCCCTGGAGAAACACACTTATCCCCAGTAAATCTTTTTTTTTTTTTTAAGAGTCATGACTAGTTTACCCAGAGACAGAGAGACCTATAACTTGTACAATGAGTGATACATGGACCACTGGAATCCCCAACCATCATGAGTATATTCTCAACTAATAGCAACATACCTTTTATTACAACCTAAGAAAACCTTAGTCTGCCCCTGTTAGTATGGAGAGATAAAAAGTTAATAAACAATCTCTTGAGATGCGCACCCTTAGTTTCACAAAGGACACTAAACTACAGGTAAAAGGGACATCCCAGCAGATACTTTGCAATCATGAAATTAGCCCCCATTTTAACTGCATATAGTGCTCTCTATTTTTTTGTTTTAATTTGGTTTGGTTTACCCATTATCAACTCTCTCTCATTTTCTTTTATTTTCTGCTTGATGACTGAATGGTCACTTCTCAGTCTTCAAAGTTTGGCTCCCTTTCCTGGACCCCTCTATAAAAAAAAAAAAAAAAAGCTACCTGATCTTCACCCCCATTCCATAAGATTTATGATTTATTGGATAACGTATATAAAGTATAATTCAGTCCCAATGGTAGCCTCTAGAATTTTTTTGCCTTTAGAAATAAAAGAAGCCTCGGTGGAAAAGTTGGGCTTAGAGCTGATTCATAAAGAATAGCTAAATCAAAGATAGAAGAGGAGGAGGAAGGAAGAAAACCCCAAGTTAAGGAACAGTATTACCCCAGGCTTTAAGCTCAGAATGAGCTGCTCAACTGGATCAGAGAACTTTTTATTGAAAGCAGTTTGCATAAAGGGAGACCAAACTATAGAAAGACATAAAGGCAAAGTAATTTAGACTTAATTCAGGAGTCTCTGAAAGCTCTTATCCTTGGGATATTCTGGAAATTTCATTTGAGCAGAGAACCATGACAAAAAGGCCATCACATACCCTTACCTTAACCTCTAGAGAATGGTATATAAATCAAGATTATACCCAGGTACACACACACATTAAAACACAGAAAAGTTTGGGCCACAAATAAAAGCCTGCTTAGTCCCAGAGGCCTTTTCTTAATTCAAGAAAGTTGCTTGGGAATGCATTATCCCTGAGAGAGTATTACCCCCTACAAAGAATTTAAGCTTAGGAATGTTTTAGCTATCCTTTGTATTGCATCAGCCAATTTTTTAAGCTCTTAAAGTTAGTGTAACTTCAATGCCAAAAATTTAGATGATATTTGGAAAATTATATTTAGGGCCCAGCAATTCCTAGACCACTTCTCAGATGCTTTCAAATTAAAGATCAATTGAAAACCACAGTCATGCATTCCAAATGTCAGTGATCTAATGGACCATGGGTAAAGCAATATGTCTTTATTTTTACAGTGATAGAAAAGAAATAGACATTTTGAAACCCTTTCATTTTCTTCTATGTGAACTCTTCCTCTAGAACTGGACATTTGTAAATTCCAAAATTTCCAGGCACTCTTCTCTTCAAGTACATGGAAAAAATACTGGTATATAACATTTTTGTGTGTATGTCAGCACTTCCTGGTTTCTTATTACACACAGGGAGAGGTCAAATATAGACATTATATAAGAATATTACAGAGAAAAATCATTGAGGACAGCAGAAAAGAATGCTCACTTTGTATGTACCTAGATACTCACAAAGACCCTATACATAAGGAAAACAATCAGGGTAAAGGGCCAAGATAAGAACAAAAGAACAAAACTATGTAATGCATTTTTTGAAAATGAAATCCTGTACAAAGAGGCACCCTTAATCTCTTTTGGTCAGAGTAAGCTAGGTTATGCTGTGGTAATAAATAACTCCAAAAACCCATAGGTATAAACCAACAAAAGTTAATGTTTTCCTCATGGAAAACCCACTATAGGAGATGCTCTTCAGAGCATCTCCAAATGATTGACTTCATATTTGTAATCCTACTATTACAATTCAAGTCCTCCTCCACAATTGCTAAGGCAATAGAGAAGTTGCCACAGGGAGTCCATGATAGCTTTTCAATTCTTCAACCCAGAAGTGACACACTTCAGTTTTACCCACATTTCACTAGCCAGAACTAGTCATCAAGCTCTGCCTAACTGCCAGGAGGCCTGGAAATACAAAGTACCAACATTATCCGTATAAGAGAGTGGTCAGTGGACAGATAAGAAAGAAGGAAGACAGAACAAAGAAGAGGAAATGAAGGAAAAATGGGGGGGTAGAACTTATAGAAGGAGGAGGAAAAAATAAATAATGTAATTCAACCACAGATTTAAAACCAAGAATCTTTAAATTCTGAGTTCTAATCTCAACTCTATCTCAGTCTTGTACAATATTTAGTTTCTACAAGCCTTAGGAGCCTTAGCCGCATGACAATTATTTCCCAAGGTAGATATGAAAAACAACTTGGAAAAATAACAATCCTAGAGAGTAAAGTTCTCTGAAAAGAGTAGTTGGCAAAATACATATACACATGTATAAGCCAGAAACATAAGAGGTAGAAGCCAAAAGCCTCAAAGAAATAAAGAATACTCTGTAATTTACATATAGAAGATAGAAAGACACTTGAAAATGTCACCTACATTTCCACCTATAGGCACCAAAACATCCAACTAAACATTTTAAAGGACTTCTCTGCTAAAGAAACTGCAGATTTGGGAGATCCAAAATGGAGGAGTAGATAAACACTGTGCCTGCCTCCTTCCACGAACACATTAGAATTGCAACTAAATATAGAACAATCAACCTGGGAAATCATCTGAAGTCTAACTGAATAGAACTTTTACAACTAAGGATATAAAGGATAAGCCATATCAAGAAAGGTAGGAGGGGCGAAGAGATGAAACGGGCTGGCCGCAAACCTCCAGGTCGCAGTTGAGAATCAAGAGGGATATCTCAACTGTAGAGGTCCCGCCTGAGAAGCAAGGAACCCACACCAGACTCCCCAACCTAAAGTACGGGTGCAGTGAAGAAGAGCCCCCACAACATCTGTCTTGAAAAACAGTGGAGATTCCAACTGTTTGGGTGGGATGGAAGGCTGGGAGAAACCTAGACATTCTCTTAAGGGGATGGCGCACAGACTTGCAGGCACTCACCCTGGGCTCCAGCGGAGGGACAGTACCTCGGGGGGAGTCAGAGGCATACGAGGGGCAGACTAAGGTGTGTGATGTCAGAGAGACAGCTGGAGGATAGTCATCATTTTCCCTGTGAGGAAGCCTCCTCCAGGCAGCTAGCAGGTGAGCACCATCTTTGTGTGTTGAGCCCGCCCCACCACAGCCAAATCTGAATCTGATTGGTCTGGTGAGCTCCTCTGCTCCACCCTGCTAACTCACTGGGATCTAGCCCTACCCAACTCCCCCAATGCAGGAGACACTTCCTCTGTGAGCCCCTCCTGCACTACACTCTTTCTTGGAACACTATCAGAGTCCTAAGGTCACAGCAGTTGGCAACTGGCCTCAGTGTATTCTGAGACTTTTGCTGAGTAGCTCCAGGATCAGCACTCGCACCAAAACAGAATCTGCCTTAACTTGGTGACCACAACTCTTCCCACGCTAGTGACTCCCTGAGAGCCTACCTCACCCAACTTGTGTCCTGCATGAGGCTTTATCAGTGGCTGAACCTTAAGGGAACCAGCAGGTGGCAGCAAACCTCAGGGTGTCCTGGCTTTTTTGCAGAGCTACACTACGCCTGGTACTGGTGGCAGACATCATCAACTCACAGCATGGCCTCTCCCACGTGCTCCATAGCACAGGCAATAAACAACCACGGATCTCTTTGTAGCTCCTACCAGGTAGTCCTCACCCGTCACAGGCAGTGGTTGACCTGGGCCTGCACAGGAGCCCCTCCCAAAAGATCCCAGCACTAACATACTGTAAGGTTGGCTTCAGACCAAAACAGATACCACCCAATTAGCCCTTCAAGCGGCACACCCAAAGGGCGGTCTCAACAGGCACCAGAGCCCGCTGGGGTGAATCCCACTCAGTGGGGTAAGCCCCCCACACAGCAGCCTGTAAGCTGTGGACATGGCCAAACCCCACAGCCAATCAGCCAACCTGCTGACATGCCAACAGCAATCAAGGCTCAACTATAACAGGAGGGTACCACAACCCACACGAGGGACACTCCTGGAGCACCTGGAGCAGGTGACCAGGGACACTGTGCCAGGGCATCTACTACTTAAAGCCACTCGGCCAAGACTCGGAGACAGCAGATCTACCTGATACATCGAAACAAACAGAGAGGTGGCCAAAAAAGTGTTCTGCAAAAATAAATACTAACCAGAAAGTTGCCCTATTCCCAAGGTGGCAGTGGCACCTAGAGGTTCTTTTAAAGAGTATCCTTGCTTCTAAAAGAATGTTTTAGGCCACACGATCACAGAGCCATTTAATGTTTTGGTATTATTTCCTAAATGGAAACAATCTGATAATATTACATGTTCCCTATTAGAAACACACTATATACCTTTGGAAAGGGTTTCTGTTTTGCTGAAGTCCAAGATTATCTTGCTTAAAGAAAAAAGAAAAAATATAAACACATTATATAAATTATATTAAAAAATTATATATATATATGTGTATATATATATATACATATCCGTTTATGTATCCGTATGTATACATATATACAAACATTTATTGTTGCTGTGTGTGTGCCTACATGGGTGTTATTTTCTCTGTGCCCACCCCCCATCCCTCCCCCACCCCCCGCTCCATTTGCCTCTCCACTAGAATCCAGCCTAGGAGGCACGCAAAATGAATCCAGGCCGCGTGAATTTGGCAGCCTCATGTATTTGGATGCTCAAAAGTAACAGTCATCTATCAAAGAACGTGTATTGGACTAAATGGAGAGATTTTTAATAAGAGGCAAGGGGGTGCACTTTACCTAATAAAAAGAGCATAGAGAGACCCTGGCTGTGGCTAATGTGCATAAAAAATTCAGCCTGTCAGATCCTCACTTTTCTAATTCAGTAATCTAAATAATTTATTTGACATTTTAGCTCAAGATGACCTTTCTGAGGAAAAAATTACTGTTTTAAACTTTTAGCAAGTGCAAGCCCAGCCACAGAACCCCTCTTGAAGTCTGGCTTTTCCCAAATGAGCAAAGGTTAATCTCGCAGTTCTCAAACACATTGCTGACCCTTTTAAACAGCTCGCAAAATGTCATTTAATTTTTTAATCTAATTTCAATTATATTTTAATATTTGGGTTGAGAATTTGGTGGGGGTGGGGGTGGGGACGTGAGATTCCAGTCAGGTTCTACTTAGAGCTAAGGGTAGGCAAATAATTTGTTTTAAATAAAACAGGTAGTAAGATAGGGTCACGCATCCCTGTTTTAAGTGTATATAAAATTTAAAAAATGCACAATATGTAATAATATCACACATAATTTCCCTGAAGGGGTCACAAGTAGGTGGGTGATTCTTGAGAAAAATAATGTGAGAATCCAAAGTTCTCAAAGGTACTGCGTGATTGAGGCAATTAGCCTGTGAGCCAAACTACTCAAAGAAAACTCATGTCCTAAGCTACCCACTGTATAATTTATCCTCTGATTCCATTCTGGGACAGTTCTGAAACAACACAGGAGATCAGTAGGGTGACAGATGTCATAGAAACATCACCCTTTTATCCATTCCAGAAGCAGTTCGTGAAATCCCAACCGTTTCTCTCAAAAGCCATTCCTTAGATGTAGCAAGTCAGAAAAACAAAAAAGGTAAAATTGTTCATATGAGGATGATTGGATCTTTCAGTGCACAATAAGCTATCATTTCATCATTCCATCCTAGAAAGCTTATTTTGGAAATTTAGAGATGTGGTAGCACTTTGTTAGCCAGGCTTTCTTCCTACCCACACCGAAGGATAATAGAATTTGATCTTCTAACTTGACAAACATCCTGTTTTCTGCAAAATGGTGCATTGTCAATTTTTAAGCAATGTCTTCATGAGAACACCAGGTGGCTTAAGTTTCTCTGTTACTTGCAAATCCAAAACATCATCATTGGTAGCTGTGCCAATGATCTGAGTAGAATCAGCTGATGTGAATATCAAGCCAAGAAATGAAAGCTCAGCTCCATTACTTCCTTTTCATTATCACCTCTCTTGATACAGCATTCCCCAGAGATTCTGCTGTTCCTTATTTTTCTTACCCTGAAACATCATATTCCCCTTAATCAAAAGTGCCTGTAAATCACACTCTTAAGAAGTCGCCTCAAAAAAGGAGTTTTGTAACTAACAACCTACAAAGATGAGCCAGTCTCTTGGTTCTCCCCGCCACTTTATCACTGACACCAAACTTTGCCTCCAAATGAATCTTTAGACGATAAGAGACTTAGACACAAATAAGGATGTTTGCTAATCATTTTTACTTTAAAATGTACATTCTGACAGGTACTATCATAAATGAGAATTATGTGACGTCTAGCACCCGATGCGGTTTCATAAATGAAAGATCATCCATTTCTGTTATTTTAATTACACTCATCCAAAGGTTCTCAACTCAAGGTATGTACCAGAATCACCCTGGGAGCACTGTAAAGAAAACACAAGCTGGGGAGCCCTTCCCAAATCCCACTAATCAGAATCTGTGGGTATGGGCCCAGTCTTATATATGTTTAAATAGCTACACAGAATTTTTTCTGCTTACCTATCCTTGATTAAGAATCACTAACCAGGTAAGTAAGTTTTGACATGGATTACCTAGTGTAATTAAAATAGTGAATGAATATGTGCCCCGAAAAACAGAATTCCCACCATGCCTTAGTTAAGAGATAATCATTAAAACTACCGGGAAAATTTAAACCATGTACAATACAAAAGTCCTCTGTAAAAATATATCTGTAACAACATTTGTAATTTATTTTAGGTACTATTATAAAATGTATCTTATCCCTGCCCCTGATTATTGTTTGGGGTATTTGTTATAGAAATTGCTGTTGCCAGAAACCCCTGACATTCACTTAATAATAACACACAGCCTGTTTCTGGTATACATATAAAAACACTATGTGGTACCTACCACTCATGAAAGAGTAACATGAGGAATTTTGCCTGGGAGTTACCACTGCATTCCCCGACACAAAATTTCCTGGTTCTGATTAAAGTGCAAATAAAATAGATTGGGATGTTGGAGAGAAAGCACAGAGCACCAAAATCTAGTTCCGAAAATCTGTTACTTTTCTCACTCCTCTAGAAGATTCTAGAGGATTCTTTCCAATTCAACATCTCAGATCCCAAGACTCCTGGCTGTCCTGTCCTGTGTTTTCTTAGAACAAGTCTCCCAAAGCTTGATCCATAGAATGCAAGTTCTGCAATAGTTCCTAAACAAAATCTTTCCAGGATCAAACAAGTTTGGAAGATCCAAATGCATGTTAGCATAGCAAGTCTCTGGGAAACTTTTGCTACAAAAATGCAACCTCTTTAATCAGGCTTTTCCATTCCGTGAAATAAGATCCTTATTTCATATGATGCATTAACATCCAATGAGAAGCTTCACAAAACATACTTTGAGAAACACAATAACAGCTATGAATCACACAAGACCAGATTTCTGTCTTTTCTAACTCTGGGAAATATTTTTTGGAGCTCAGTAGAATTACAATAGGTTAGCAAACTCAGTAGAAAAATAAGTGCATCTGTATTTTCCTTTAGAATGTTGAGAACAACTTGAAGACAGAATTAATGAAATTAGAGAAAGAGGAAGAGAGGGAAGAATTTGTGCCTGAAGAAGATAGGCTATAGATTAAAAGTACAAATCCAAGAATCCTTTTGGTTTCGAAAGCTCAGCAGCATTCTAATGTAATTAACTGTTGCTCCTTTCTTCTTAAGTTTAAGTAAACTTGCTTACTATGCTTAAGGTAAGATGGGAAACAATTTAATTACAATGTCCAAGTTCCCCCAACCTATGACATAAACACAGCCATTAACATCAACATTCAGATCTCAGTATCTCCAAGCTCCATTCATTCCTGTCCCACTTCCGTTGCCAATAACAAAGTATTACATCTTTCACTGAGCTACTCATTACCAAGGGCTTGATTGCCAGCTTTTGAACTAAAATTGGTACCTATATTATCTGAAAGATTTAAAATAAGACCTCAGAACTTCCCAATGAGGTAGGTGTTATACAATTGTCATTTTTCAGATGAGAAACCGGGCTTTAGGGAAGTTCAATAACTTGCCCCCGTTTACAGGAGAGCTATGGTTGGAATTCAGGACTGTGTGCCCTTAAATACTCCACTCCACAGCTTGAGAAGCGCAATGTTTGTTCTCGGTGTTTTCCTGGATTGGCCCTGACAAAACAAACCTGGAGTCCTGACTGAAATACTGAAAGCTTGTACTCCATCACCAGCCCCTCCAATAAAGCTGCCATAGCCACCACCAACACTGCCCCCATTGCCCACATGCTGATTCCTGCGGAGTTGCCAATGATACTTTGTAAAATAAAACCGCTGCCTCCTTCTGTGTGACGGTGAAGGGCATCGTCTTCAGTGCCCCAGGGTGTTCCAGATTTCTACGAGACATATTTTATTTTTATCTCTCAGACGAGCCTTGCCATTCCTGCCACCGCCAACTTGCAGTCGCTGCCTCGCTAACCATCAAAACAGAACCCTATACTCTCTACGCCCACCAAAGGACCAAGGAGAAATAGCATCACTGTCCCTTTGGTGTTGGTAAAATGAAGGGAGGATAAAGACAGCTTCCCTAGCTCTGTGTATTGATAGTTCCAGAAGGAGGCTAAGTGGCTTGATCAAAAAATATTGTGGTATTTTGAGAATGGGCCCGTTCAATAAACACACACATCCCTCTCATCTATCAGTGTACCCATACTTAACAAGAAGGTATGGTTTCAAAAAATTCCATGAAAGCTCAACACCACCCTCAAAACAGCATTTAGCCCTGAGCCCTTGCTGCTAAGTTAGGCTCTTGCCAGGCTCCATCTCTCACTATGGAGAGAGTAGTCCCTTTCCTTTCTCTCACCTTTCCCCTAAAACATGACTTTCATTCCGTCCCTCTTCCTATCCTTACCCTCCACCATCAGAACACATTTCCCCTTCGATATGACTTCCAAACAGTTCCTTACCCATTCCATCCCTAACCTCTCCCATTCAAGTCTTCCCCAGCCCTTACCAAAAAAAAAAACTCCACAAACTCTCAGATAAATCATTTGCTACAAAGAGATCCTTTGAGGGAAAAATGTCACCTCTATTCGTATGCCCATGGAGTCTCAGTCATGACTGAGGCCACCTGACCCAGTGTGTTCTTGATTCCATTCATTCCCAGCTCCTTCCCTGGGACTCATTCTAGGTCTTCAACGTAGTCCTCTTTTCTAGCTCCTTCCCCTCAGCCTACAAGGTTTATGATGCCCTTGTTCTTTTACCTAGATCTTGTGAATACTTATCTCTTATCTCCCTTTCACTTGTGAACTCCACTCTCCATCTTTCCTCCTAACTATTGACTTACTCACGCAGCTCCTACAATGGGGCTTCTAAACTTGTTTTTTCAATCCCCATTCTTACTACTTGGTATACTCAGTGGCTACTTTTCCGTCCTTAATTTTCTTCACCTCTGAGCAACACTGCTGACCACTCCCTCTGCATTGACTCCTTTCCTCCTTTCCCTTCTAAGGCCATATACACCTTTTTTGTCTGATTATTTTCTTGTTCTTCTAACAAATGACCCCTCTCTGTTTTGCTTGATGGCTTTCATACTCTGTCTACTCCTGAAACACTGAGATTTCCCCCCCTTATTACTCTATACACACTCCTTGAAAAGATCTCATCTATTTCATTGTTTCATTTACCACCTATAGCCTGAAGTGGCCCACATCTTCATTTCCCACTCAATTGTCTCCCTTGATTTCCAGGCATTTATTTCCAATAGTCAGTTGGACAAGTACACCTGAGTGCCCAATAGACACTTAAATGCTGCTTGTTCAAAACAGAATTTCTTTTTCTATCTACTCTGCTACATGTATTTATTTTTGTGAAAAGCACCATCACCTACCCAATCACCTGAGAGAGAAAACTGGGACTACCTCTTCGTCACCTTCCATGTTACCAGGTCCTGTCAATCCATTTTCTATCTTCCACATCTGCTCTTTCCATGCCTTTCTCACTGCCACTTATAATTTTCTATCTGTCCCTACTTCATACTTAAATAACATCCAGCTGTGAGTATGGTCCCATATATTTACTCCGAACCGAACTCAGGTCCTCAATGTGTCATTCTCTTTAACACTTCCATGACTTTACCTATTCTGTCCTTTTATTCAAAATGCATCTTCATTCCCCTTACTCGCCTGGTAAAATCCAATTTACCCTTAAAAATGTAAGACTTCACATGCAAGTTCCTCTATGGATTCCTGACTTCACCATCAAGAGTCCTCTGTCTTTCTCCTTCATGCTGCCATAGCACACTGAATACATATCTCCATTAATAGCAATGTTTTCCCAGGTATGCAACTCTCTCTTCACATAGCTCCCTCTGTAGACAGTACGTCTTTCGAGGGTATGGAAAATAATGTGTTCTAGTCATCTTCACTTCTCCCAAATTTAACATGTTGCTCATCTTCTAGTAGGTGTTTATTGATTATTGAATAATGTCTGTTGTGCTTTAAAAGAAGTGATGGAAATCAGTGTTAAGAGAGAAAGGCAGGACTTTCTAACTGGGGGAGCAGCACGGAAAAACAGTATGCTCTCATGGAAAGAAGTCTGGACAGGTATTATAATAGATAGTCAGGTGCTTGGGTTCTCTTGCTTAACCTCTGCTATTATTTGTGTGACCTAGATTAAGTCAGTTACTGTCTTAATGTATTGATTTAATCATCTGAAAAATGAAATAAATACACAACTCAGTTATATCCAAGATCCCTCTCACCTCTGAGACTTTACATACTAGCAAGGGTTAGCCAGAAAACAAAGGGGGGACTGAGAGACAGTCTAGCATAATACTCAGGCCTAACTTCAAAGCCTGGCTCTGTCAAGTACTAGCTGTCACCTTAAATAGACCATCTAACTTGGCTAAGCATCAGTTTTCTTGTGTATAAGATACATATAATAGATGTTCTTCCATCATAGGAATATGTGAGAATTAAATCAGGTGATACATGTACAGCATTTAGGATACCGCTCGATACACGCAAAATACTAACCAGCTAAAAGACCAAGAATAAACCCTAATTGGACTTCTCAGCTTGCTGCTTAAATGTTGATTAGCTGTAACCTTACGACTATGGAAATCTTATAAGTCAATAAACCTATGAGTACCAAGATAATCTGTATTTTATATCCCAAATTTGCTGTTTCTGCCAAAGAACCAACCCTTCTTCCACACTGCCAATCAATGAAATCTGGTGTTGCTTGAAACCAGCAGGAAGGATATTGGGGTTCTAGAAAATCATCTTGACAATTTATCCTTCACCAACTCCAATGAGGCCCTGAAATAACCCATAATCAGTTTCTTTCCATCTAGAGGATCAGAGGGCACTAGGGGAAAGGAGTTGATGCCTTCTCTCTTCCCAGATAGGACACGATTGATTCATCATTGAGCCTGCTTCTTTTCAGGAGCTAGGTAGGAGTGAAAGGAGAGGTATAACTCCAAAAAAAAAAAAAAAAAAAAAAAAAACCACATTCCCCTCATTTCTGAGACCATCATTTTGACTACTGACACCATCTTCTCCATCAACCTCCTTCCTTTTCTCCCAAGCCACTCTCTTTTAGTGAGCTTTCTGAGAAGGACGTTCACCTCAGTCTTAACAGACCAGTAGAGAACAGAAGTGGGTGGGCAGGCACCTTTGATCTCCCTTTCTCTGGATCAACTCCCAGATTCAGAGGCATAGCAACAGGAACCTCTCACCTCCATCAATGGGCTGACTCACCCTTCAGAGAGACTATGAAATGATCTACCATCTTCCATACATCAGACAGATTCTAAACTTAACCCCTCCATTTGATGCGTGGCATGATAGATAAAGGAGAAACACAGCACTCTGGGCAGGACGTCTTGAGAACAAGCCATGCAGCTGGCAATGGGATCTCCTAACCATTTTTAGGAAAAAGAGCAGATGGGGCTCTTGACATGTGGGAGTCCTGGCTACATCGTTACAGCCACTGAGGAAGAAAAGGCAGGACAGGAGATTTGGGCTACAGGTTGCCACCCATCCAAATCAGTAACAGAGAACTTAGAAGACATTGGAACAATGCCATTAGTCCTAGCTGCCCTGATTATCTTTAATAAGCCGTGTTCACCTCCAGTCCCCTTTAAGAACAAGGCAAGTCCTTGTACAAATTCATGATTTTCTAGCCCAATCTGCCTTTCTACTATAAAGTGGTGCACCTGAAATGGCACCACCTTACAGGAGGCTTTGCTCCCTCTGTCAGCAAACCCTGCCAGGCAGGCCGCTCCTCCTCTGAATCCAACAGGAACAGTGGTAGTGGGCGAAGAGAAGGTGGCCCTCACCTGCCCACAATGGGGCAACCTTTAAACAAAAAAGCAAGCAGCCTAATTTCTTTTTTTTTTCTCTCAAGGCAGTGTGGAGAGGTTTTGATCTTTCCTGGGTTTGTTTCTCAGCCAGCTCTCTTCCTTTGTCTCGCCCCTTTCAATAAGGTTCTGCAGTTTTATTTTTTCTAACCAGAAAATGTAGTGTGATTCTGTAAATGTTTTCTTGCTGTTGTACTTTTCAGACTATTTTCTTCCTTGTTTTTTGGGGGCCTGAATCTGCCTTTGGTCACACTATCTGCTCCTCTATGGTCACCTCGGAGATTAACCCTTTCATTAAAAAAGCCTGGCCAGGGTCAAACTGCCGCCTGGCTGGGGACTCTTACATCCCTTTGATCTCCCAGCTATGGAGAAATTATTAGCAAATTCTAAGCCTTCCCATGTGATTTGTTTTTGTAAATTTGTAGAAATTATTCCTAATCCTATTACGTGGCCTAGGGCAAACCTGCATTAAATATAGGAGACTTTTTGTTATGTGGCAGATGGATAATAAAGGAATGCTGAATGCAGCTCCATTCCAAGTTATGGGAATCTGGACACTTCATCAGCATTCTCTTAATCCTCTGCCATGGCTCCGCCTTTGATGAATGCTCTCATTTATGACCACTGATGCCGCTCACTTAATTTCAGAGAAGAAAAATAATACCTAGCTGTTAATGTGAATATTTGAGTTTATGGCTGTACAATGAATAATTGTGACATTATCAAAGGAACATCTCCTTATACATTATTCAGTTGTATAGACCACATTAACCAGAGATTGGAAACTTGCAATTTTGCATCTTCCATCTTCTTTGGAACGGAGACACCACACAGACAAAAGTCAGTGTCTCAAACCAAATTCTACCTGACAATGCGTATCAGCCCGCACTATATTTTGCTCATTGTGGTGCCAATCTCCTATCTCACCAATGACATTTTTTCAAAGAAAGAGGGGATTTCCTAGAGACTCGACCCCATGCAACTTCCATAGCTTATTATCGAATAGGAAAATGTAGCCCTGGTTCCTGCTTTAATACTGATGCCACGGAGGGTGTCTTGAAGGTTCGACTGAAAATTAAGTCTTAATGCTGCTTATACTTTATATATAAACTAAGGGTCTTTATCAATGTATGTTTCCACTTAGAAAGCAGGAGAGAATGTTTGCAAGTCCCCCATGAATCACTGGGTCTTTGCTGGGTTCAGCCAGGCAGAGATCGTTCTGGTACCATTAGGGAGAATCATGCAGAATCACTTGCTTCTCTGTTACAGAGATAGATGGTCTCAGCTGCTTCAGCATTTACGCCTTTGTTTCCGGGGAGGGAGGGGGTGAAGCGCCAGGGAAAGGAGGTAAAGAATAAGATGGAACATTTTCAAAGTAAAAACTCACTGCATCATGTTTTTAACTAAGATATGTGTATAGGATATGCACAGGAACATTGTTGGAAAAATACCAGGCATATTTTATAAAAGAGTAAATTTTATTTTATAACACACAAAAACAAAACCTGTATCAGACTAGGAATGGCACCACTGGGTTATCGACTGTTTTAAAATACTTCTATTTTAACTTAATTGCAAAAATGCTTGGCAAGCAGACTTTGGGGTTAAGATCGGACTTCCCTAAAGATGCTTTCCTGAGTTGCCATTTGGGTAATCCTTCTGAGAGCAGTTATAGTCATTGGTGGCAAAATGCCTACAAATAGGCCTGGGAGACCTGGGAGGTGCAGTCAGGTAAATGAAATCAGCAGTATATGTCTTTTTTTTTTTTTTTTTCAGTTTTAGTAAGCCATAAGCTGAACATTTGCATATTCTGCTGGTTTCCCCACGATAGTCGATTTGTTGGCACAAACCATTAACTGGAAAGAAAAGAATTGTTTTAGCCCATTTTCAGGACATTCGTTATAGAAGTACGTGATAGCATTTATGATTGTTCAAGGCCAGAAGCAGGTGTATACAAGGCATGAATAGTCCTATTTGCACTACATATGATTTAGTAACGTATAGTGTACGTATAGTGTACACCAGTAACGTATAGTGTAAGCAAGACACAAGACTTCTAGTCAGTTAAAGAGGGCCTCTGGTTGATCTTCATTTTAATATTACATGAAATTAATGAACTGAATAGCAAATTTGAACTTACTGGACAGACAAGGCTTTCTCACCTAGGCCTCCTAAGACTGATGTTGACAGCACTGAGAATCAGGTGTGGATTCTTGGAACCTCTGAGAACGACACAAATTAAACAAATACCCTCAGCTGAGGAAACTGGCAAAGTTACTTCTGTAATGGGTGACTTGGTAAATGCCTTTTATCCACAAGTCACCATTTTTCTGTGGTTATTATCTTCAACCGATAAAATGCCTCTAAAAACATTCTGATAGCCATTCTACCAGTGTTTATCAGTGGACATTCTGGATTACCTATCCTAGAGAAAACATGGATGAAAAACAAAGAAAACTTAGTTGGAACAGCATATCAACAATATTAAGAACAAATAAATACTGCATCTGGTGCCAACTTAACATAAACGTCTTCTCTGTCTCATCAGAACTGTCTTATTGCCGAGAGAGAGAGAGAGAGAGAGAGAGAGAGAGAGAGAGGGAGGGGATGCTAGGCCAATGACTATTAATGATGGGCATGAGAAACCTGTGGTGTTTCAAAAAAAAAATACCGATGCAAGTTTCCCACCCTAAATCTACTAAATTAGATTTTCAGAAGCGGAAACCAAGTATTTGAATATTTTAGAAGTTCCACAGGGGTGATTCTGATTTGCAACCATGGTTGATAACTGTTCCTCTATAATAAATGTCACATTTATTAAAGGCATTACGGTACAGGAAAAATGGCATCAGCTTTGAAGCAAGGCAACCCTAGACTCATACCATGGCATGTCTCTCACTGGCTGTGTGCCCTCAGACGAGTTGCTTTAGCTCTTTACCTCAGTTTCCATCTCTGTAAAATGGGGATGATCCCTTTTACCTCACAGAGCTACTATCAAGTTATTACAGGTCTGAAACATAGTAGGCACTCAACATAATTGTGGCTTTTATGTGAAATTGAGCTGACTCTGCTTTGTACAAGGAGGAAGAGGACGAGAAAAGGAGGAGAGGGGCAATCATGTTTGCCAAGCCTCCTTTGTGGAAAACAAACAGGTCTCCCTGTCCAAATAATGTGCTGTTACTTTTATCCTGAAAACAGAACTTTTCAAAATAGTTCCAACTCTTTTTTCTTCCAAAAAATGACAGCTTTAAAAAAAAAAAAAGAAAAACTAACTAAAGTAGAATTTGTTTTCATTGTACTTAAAGCTGGCAAGGAAGAGACAGGAAAAAAGAGTCTTAACACTTCTTCTAAGACCTTTATCTCCCTTTGAGCAAACTTTGAAAGACTAAGACAAAGCCATATATAAAACAGAGGCAACGAGATATATATATATATATATATATATATATATATATATATACACACACAATGAAATGAATAAAGCAAATGCCATGTACAGTGGAATTGGGGTTGCAGGCCACAATTAGAGAAGGTTACCTGGGGAGAAAAACATACATACATATATATATATATATATATATATATATATATATATATATATATATATATTATACACACACACACACAAACAGTAAATGTGGCACACTAATAGAGAAAAATACACTCTTCCCCCAACCAGGCTGGCACTTAAATTATTTGGGACCCTGACATCAGGTAAAGCCAATCCCTGGGACTCACTGATGTTTTTAGAAATGCAGAGCAACCACTACAAGACTCCAGACCCAGAGACCAAAATTTTCTTCTTTAATCTAACACGCCTAGTGTCTGTTTTCTTTTGTGCAAACACATCTACAGCAAATGGGTTGGGAAACTCACCATCTATATCATGTGCAATAAATTATACTTTCCTGAAATGTTGCCTCGCTAAAATATGCTAAGAAAGCTGTGAACAATATTTACAAATAGTTCAGATGTCACAACAAAACACCCACCACTCGTGCATTCTTACATTTCACTATAATAAGTGTGGTAATAGAGGATACCGCTCTTAAACATTAGAAAAGTATTCTTTACAGAGACATAATTGGGAGAAATTCTTTAAATTTATAGAAAAATCTTTTTTCCCCCTTCCAGAAGAGTCTGCTCTCTCAGCTGTCAAGACAGAAGCCTCAATTTTGCTTGCTTCCAGCATCTCGTCACACAGCAGGCTGTTAGTACTTATTTTCATTTTGGTACATCGTTAGTTTCCTGACAAAGCAGAAAACAAAACTTTGTCTTCTTCTATTATATACTACAACTTTCTTTTTAATTGATGCAAACTAACAAATGCTATATCATTTTAGGGGAAGAGAGAAGAGTTGCCTTGCATATAAACCAAAGGACCTGACTTTGCTTTAATCTGGGAGGCGAGTGGCAAGATAGAATCATTGGAAAAAGACAGGAAACAGGGAAATTAAGTGGGTCTTCAGGCCTCTAATGAGTAAAGAGAAGGGCTTATTTTATAACTCACTTTGCCTGCCTCTACATACCATGTAATTTCAAAACGAGACAAGCATGAGAAGAAACTTTCAAGGTAAAATGCAGGATACTAGTGTGAGATGCTATTTTGAAAAAAATAGAAACAACTTACAATGTGAAAGATGTCAATAGGAAGATATTTGAATATCAGGCATTTTTACCGTGAAAGACATCCTTCTATGATATATGAGAGAGATAAGGAAAAAGTGCTATACCAAAGAAGTACAAAAAGTTTTCTAAGGTTGATTTTGCTCATATTCTTCATTTTTGTTCATAAATCAACATTGAATATTGCAGTGCTTACAAAAATCTGTAGTCCAGCTACTTAATACTATTTTTCTCTAACACTAAGACTCAGCCACATTATGTTAACATTTTTTGTAAAGAGTGATGTAAAGAAAATCACTCTTTTAATCAAGGAAATCAAATATATGTATTTTTTAAATAAAGCATCTGGTTCATTGGTTCATTTGCAGTTGCTTTGCTATTTAAGTACAAAATCCTCTCTTCGTGGGTCTGTTTTTTAAACCCCATCATTGGGTTTTTGTCACTTAATTAAATTAACCCTATATCCACAGACTAAGGTGGTAGTTGAGAAAGAAAACCGTCAGTTCCTAATTCCCCCTGATGCCAGAACCCTTCTCTCAGATGCCTTGTAAGTATAGTAAGTACAGAAAACAGAATCAGGTAAAAAATAAATGTGTTTACCTACCATCAAAACACCTTTCAAGCCCAATGCACATTTTTGTTCTCTTAATGCCAACACAAATATGCAGGCACTGTAGCAAGGGGTGCTTTGAAATATAGCTAGACAGACCGATGAAACGCGCTGCTTTCTCCCTGCCAAATTCCTGCGTATGGGGAGTGATTAAATGTGCCGCCCGCATATTCAAATACCGAATAAGAAGAGAATCTTGTATCTCTGCCACTTAGACAAGTATAATTTCAATGGAAAGATTTATGAACAACTCGCAGGCAGTTTGGGGTTAGGTTTTATTTATCAAACAGCACAAGCCTTCACACTGCATCTGGACTCTGTTACAAAGTCACACAGACACGGGAAACCCAGGAGAAGGGCACTCATTTTGGCCAATGAACAAGCAAATAAACCCAAACATCAAGAAGGCAGCTTTGAACAAATAAACCACTCTGTGCCAGACGGAACTCACATAACATTACCCAGGAATATAACCAAACAGCGGAAGAGCTACTTTATTGTGGCTTCATTGCAGTTAGAGAAGTCAACTGTAATTGCAAAAGCCCACAATTAAAATTTTTTACATGTGAATTTATTCTGCCAATGCCATATGAAATCACCAAAGGCTTCTTGTATGACAAAGGACCCCAGCCTTTAAGGATATTTGAAAATAATAACAGGGTTACAAATTAGTCAGAAAACAAAATGATTCTAGAAGATGTGGTGCTGACATTTTTATTTTTAGGATTTACTTTTTTTTTTTTTCTGCTCCATTGATTATTTCATGTGTGTAGGTTTGTGATTGCCAGAGAGATAAATGGTTGACGGCTGTTATTACACTGCCCCAGTTACGACACTTCCACCCCGACTGCCTGGCTTCAGTGATCTTTTGGGTATGACATTTCAGCTTTGGCCTCGGTCCCCATCAGTCTCTGAGGCAGAATCCAGGCAATGATCTTTCTGGGACCTGACTAAATGCCTAGTTAACTACAAGGTTACTCGCCCTGAAGCAGGTCACAAAGAAACATTCAAGCCCCCAGATGTCTTTCTTCTGGCCTCAAACAAAGCAGATGTCTTAGATTTTTCAAGGATGTGTGTAATCTATTTGGCTTTGCAATTAAGAAATTATATATTTACCATGTCTTTGGACATTTTGTCCTTGTTGTTTCAAGGGAACCCTTTCTTTCAAGTGCGTATAAATCAAATGACATTTGAAACTTTGCAAGGAACGGATGCTTCTTCATATAGATTTAGGATAAAATGTGGGAGGGCAAACGGTTTTTCTAATTTACTGATCAGTTTACTCTGATCACATATATATCACAAGATGATCAAGCGTTGTGTTTTTAATAAAAGACAAATCTGTTAAGACGACTGAAACCATTACTGAGCATTTCTATTTTGGTATCTACTTTCAAGACTCGCAAGCAGATGAATTCACACTAGGCTGAGAACTGGGAGACAGATTAATACGCCAGAGCTTGGTTCTTAATGAATTTTGATGTTTCTGTTTCAATATATAAAAACATGTTCACATGATCTTAAAAGAAATATCTTAGTTTCCTGGGAATAAAGAAAAATGAATGATAAATAGATACCTTAATTGACATTAAGGATATTTGAATAAAACTCAATAGTTATGTAGGTTTTATGTACATACTTACATATATATAACAAATATATATGTGGGTATCATATTCTAAAAGGAGTTACATCAGTTCAAGTAATTTGATACATGTCTTCACAAAATCTATCCAAAACCCACTTAGAAGTTTTTCTAAATATGTTTTTTCATTTCATTCTTTATTGGTTCCCAACATCACAGCCTAGCCATTAAGTAACCACTGTCTTTAAAGCATTATAAATATTCATTTTCAGACAATAAAGTCTTTAAAAATCCTCTCAAAAAATTTCAAGCTACTGCAAATAGATAAATCACCACACACCTAAGTCTGTATTTGCATAGTTAAATTATGTATTATAACTGTGGAGTCTTTTACTTCTATTATGTAAAGGCACACAGTGGTATGTTTCCATGAATCTTTCCTGGAGGGGCTGCAACATTATCCTAATAAAGTCAAATATCCCACATACTACTAGAGGTGCTCCATTTCACCTGGAAGGGACTGGGATAAAAAAGCAAAATGTACCAGCCCTGGAGTCTGAATTCCTTTCACTTAGCAGCTTATGTCATCTTCTTTGTGGTAATTGAATTGCTCTTGTTCTGTGGATTCGTTTTAACAGACACTCTCTTATTTGCATAAAGGCAAAATTGAAAGCACTTTTGAAATAAACTTAATATATATTATGTTACCATTTTTCTTAGCTTTGTTTTTCTTTTGTCTCTAAAAGAGCACTGAAGTGCTTTAAAGCTTTTTCTAGACTATAAATTCTGGGATAAAGTTTTAATAAGGAGAAGTTATGCCACCTGACATGTCAACCACAATGGCTAGTCATTCTTTTTCCTTCAATTTAAACCACGACTAAAACACTAGCTTATTAAAAGTTAAGACTTCAGCCAGTTTTTGTGATTTCATGTATATTTATGAGATTTGTTTTTGGGGGTGGGGTTATCTTTAATCTGATGCAATCTCTAAAAACATCAACGGAGATTTCTGATTGTCTTCATAAATGTCTAGTATCACAATAGGTTGCTGGGAGAAACAAAATTTTCAACTAAAAAAAATCTATTTTCATAAAATATCAAATTTCTAAAATACAAAAATAATCCATAGAACACAGTTGTCTTTAACATAATAAATTTGAATCTTTGTTAAATTATAGATGGTGAAACTTTTTTGTTTCGGGTTTTTTATTTTACACCTTGTTTTTGTTTGGGTTTGTTTTGTTTTTACTTTGTCTTTAAGTAAATGCATTGGGAAGAATTTTGTATTTTACATAACTATAGACTTGATTTTTTCTTTCTGGTGTTCTAAGAAATCAAAGGCAAGTTAGAATACAATAAAGAATAAAAATGTGATCAATTGAATAAAATATATGTGAGAAGTCTGAACAAAGTGGAAATTTGAATTGCATCCCCTAGTATTTAAATAAGCTATTACAAAAGGAGTGTTAGAAACCTCTGTGTTACATGATTTCTTGTGAATAATGGAAATGCTCTCTACCCGGTATTTTTGTTTAAATGGAATAAATGTTTGAGAAGATGGTGTTTAGTCATTGTAACCTTCAATACCACCGGTATTAGTACTGTTATAACTTCGTCTTTTGAAAGGGAGACATACACTAAAAATAAATTCACAAAGTAATAAAAAGAAGTGCAATTTAAATCTATCCTCCATCTCCATCATTTGCGAGTGGATCATTTCTCCTCTAAGGACACTGATGAAGACTTTCAAGCATCCTTACTCTGAAAATTCTCCTGTCAGAGCTAAACAATATTACAGCACTCTTTTAGGATAATATGTCTCCTCCAATTCAGAATGCCATGCACTGACACTGCTCTCAGAAGTTCTTAAAGAAATTAAAGATAGGTTTACTAAAAATAGACTGCCAGCACCTTCATATGAATTGAATTTGCCATCTCCCGAAGATACTTTAGTACAGTTAGCTACAGGGGCATACAACTGACCATTATCCATTTAAAGTAATTTAAATAAAAGCTATGTTGCATAAAATTAAAATCATATTTGGTGGCAATATTCATCAATAAGGATCATATCTAAACATACTGGATTGCTCCAAATTCCCCAATTACAGATAACACTTCCAACTAGAGATGAAGGCAGGAGGAGGAATTTCAGATATTTCTGTTGGATTCTGTTTTGCCATGGAAGTAGAAAGAGCACTGGACAGTGAGTCAGGGGGCTTGTGGACATGCTGACATCACCACTGTGTGTGTCTAGACAAAGTCTGTGCATATATGTGAATCTCAGTTACTTTTAATACACACACACACACACACACACACACACAAACTAGATGATCTAGAAAGCTCATTCCTCTCCTACAACAATACGTCCCATCTGAGTAAATGTTAGTAGAAGGACATTTTCGGTAGACAATGTGGAATGTAAGCAGAGAAAATGTCATTATACAGTGAGTGAGTCTTCAGAAGTCGTGTTTTTCCCAAAGTCCATGTGCCTCAGCCAGAGTCCAGGAGCATTTTGCTGTCATATAAAAGACTAAACATGCAAAGTTTTCATCGAAGTGAATAGGAATGTACCAGGATTATTTCACGTCATTTAGATGTTTAAGCAGAACATTACCCTTTTTAATTTGTTATATTTTAAATAACTTTTCATGAAAGCTCAGATTGCTTGCAGAGCTAAAACTGTCCACAAAAAAAAATGAAGCACAGATAAAGAGTCTTTTGTTCATGTTATTGTTGTCCCAGTATATGAAGGAACATAACGTGTCCTTTAACTAACTATTGACAGGCCTCTCTTCTGAAGACCGTAGTTCAGATACAAAGAATTTTTCCAGGAGTGCTTTTTATTTGGCTGTGTGGTGGTAAAATGCTAGCTACTGTTTGCAGAGAATTTATGTGATTAATCCCTGGGATATGGATTATAAGAGAGAGGTAGTAAATGCATTATCTGAGAGAAGTATTAAATTATCTTCTCGCTTGCTGAGGGACTACCTGATGTCTGGTAACCTCTATTTACTATACCAGAGAAATCAGAGTGTGAGAATCCAAACGGCCTCACCCATTTGGGGCAAAATGGTCAGTCACTGTTGTCGAAATGTAGAACTCCTCAGTCTTGACTGCACATCCCATGCTTCTTTTCTTCTTTCCCTTTTAAATTCAGTCATTGCCATCTACTACAAACCTCCCACAGCAACTCGGTGTTTTCTTGAAAATAATGGTGCTATTAGAACACAATAAATACCTAAACAAATCAATAAAGGCAAAATGACAGAGAGGTTTGAATTACCATGCCTAGATAACAGAGAAATATTCTCATCCTCAAATCATATAAAATTGTTTGAAGTTTTCAGGAAATTTTTAAAATAATTTCCTTTAAAATTCTTCTTATCTAAAATTATGACTGTTAATAAAATTTATTAAAGATCAACACACATTTAGACAGAATAAAACTGGGAAGGCATCACGGTCAGTCATTATATCTGATGTTTACATCTTGTAGCTAAATATTGGTTTAAGACTTTCTAACATTATGCTTAAATGATTCTATTTGTTAATCATTTATTGAAAATCTGAATATATAAATTATCTACAAGATGTGTCCAGTTTCTTTCCCTTCTCTCCATTACGAATGCAATGGTGCCTACTTGCCCGTAGTACCTGCTTGATTCTAACTTTCCAGTGGGTTTTAGATAATTGTGTCAGCTGCACAACCAGGCTTGTTCAAAGACAGCAAGAAGCACTCACATCCAAATGAAATGTGTATTTGGTCATTCTTAAAATATCATTTTTCCATGGCTTTGTAGAGCATATTGTTTGTTACTCAGATAATGTGCATGCCTTTCCCATGAGGTACTTTTTTGAAATGTGATCTCAGGTCACTTGATGTTAAACTTACTTGCTCTACACAGAGGATGAGTAATGCCAGATAAAGTACTGTCATTTAAAGCATTTTTATTGAGGGGGTTGGGAAAGAAACCCTTTAAGCGGTGTTATCAAGCTCTTTGTTGAACCAGGTGGGACATCCATATGAATAGAATCTCTTCAGACCTAGACCGCTGCCACAGCACACCTGGCCTGTGTTTGGAAAAGAAAGTCGCTCTTGTTTGGCTACACAGTCGGCTACAAAGAGCCAAGACCACCTTAATTTATCCATTAAGAAGAGAGGCCCATATTTAAGAGTCATCAGCAATAAAGGAAAATACACTGGATCATTTCAAGTGCATGCTAATCATTTAATGTAATAAATGGAGCAACTCTAATTATCTCCTGAGGAAATGATTTCACACTAAAACAATGGGAATGAAGAGGTTACTTCAGGAGCATAATACACAGCTGAAAATTACTCATGTGAATCTGGTGGAGATTTCGTTTGCATTTGACAGAGAGAGAGAGAGACAGAGAGAGAGAGAGAGAGAGAGAGAGAGAGAGAGAGAAACTTTCCCTCACGTACTCCTCACACAGTGCCTCCTTAATTCTATGGGATAAAGTAAATAGGGTTAAAGATATTTAGTACCAACCCTGTGGTGTTCTTGTTTCATAACCCCAAACAAAGCTTCCACCAGGCTCAAGATCAGTGTCCATCACAACTGCTTTGAAAGCTGTTCCATAATAAGTGGGTATCTGACTCAGACACAGCAAAACAAATAAATTAGTCTATAAACCATTGTAGTCTCACCACTTCCCGTTCTTCTCCTCCCCCAAAATGATCAATCTGCCACCTACACTAGCCATTACAAAAGAAGTTCCAGTGAGATGCTTGAAATTATTTTTTAAGTGTTTCCATATGTTGCAACCAATGTTTGTTAATTTTAAATATAATGCTTTTTAAAAAAAATAAAAATTCTGCTTAGGTGTGTGTTTCACTTTTTTTCTACATCTCAAAATTAAGGTAAAAAAGTGTAATGGAGGATTTGTGGAAGTATAAAAGGTTTAATGATTTCATCGTTGCCCTTGCAGAAAACGGGTTTCACCATAAGTTTTAAATGGTTTGCTAAATTCCCTGTTTCTATTGCCTGGTTGTTCTATTTCCCGACGAGACTCACACAATGAGCACTATCCTTTTAAGCAGCTAAAAACATACTTACATTACATATAGTAACTACAGTGGATGTGCATAAAGCCCCCTCAACACTAGATAACAATGATTTTGACTTCTTTCAAATCCTTCCTTCAAGTAGACACAAATCTGAAAAACAATCACAACAAAAATAGATAATATGGACTTGATTTTTGGATACCCCCCCCCAATTCCCCATTCCCTTGCTTTTGAGAATAAAGAGCACACTAGGAGAATTTTCCTCTTCAGAAATAACAAAGAATTAGGAAACAGTACCTGTTTAAGTTCCACTTATAATCTAAGACATTCTAAATATATATGTTTCATTGTGAACATAGTAAGTGTAAATAAATTCACAACTCTTGTTTGTTTTGGTCATATTCAAAGGTATGTTGAATTAAAACAAGTCATTCGTTGTTAAGTTAGAATTGGTAAACAAATTAGAGGACATAAAACAACTCCACAAAATAGAAAACAACCCAGTGCAAGACTGATTAATTCTCTTATCAGTGTAAAAAGCCTAAGTAAAAATTATAATTTTGAGGGAGCAGATTTGCATTTATTTAAAACTGACATCTATATTTCATGAAAGGGAATGCGGTGGCTTTCTTTTTACCTTAGGATCACCGCTCTCTGTGTACATGAAAACAACTGATATCAGATATGAAGTTAATTGGAATCAACTGAGCCCGTCTTTACAGGCACACACCGGAATGCGTACCACTCAGGCTCGGCTTACCATAATATTCTCTATGGAATAGTTGACCACAGGATTCTCATTCACAAACAGCCAGGTTAAACAGTTAAATGCTAGCAAATCCTGCATAGCCCTGTGGGAAATTTCACTTTAATCCCGAACTTATAAGAGGACAATCAAAGCCCAAAGCCTGGTAACAAATCTGATCCTCTGTTGCAATCTGTGTCCTCATGGGAAGGAGAGAGGTGCTCTCTGTACAAGCCCGAGATGGATAAATACCTAAATGATGAGATAGATGGGAAATGCAGAAGAGGCGTCTGGTCTCAGCCATTCGCTTCCAATTCCATATTACACTGTGAGAGGCAATTCTTGTGCAGCTCAGGAGCAGCCAGTCCTGATTACTAGAAGTTGAAGTGTGGCTTAAGGAATGATTAATGACAGTGTCGGGAGAAAAACAAAGCACAATGAGAGTTATCTCTAATCCACCTGCTTGCAGATGCTATAGTAAGGGAATGAAAATGGCCCCAGTGAGCCCTGATGATAAAAAAATCAAACTAGAAAGGTGCAAAGCTGTAGATATGTATTAATCTGATATATAAAAACTAGGTATTAGCTTGAATAAAGCATTAGGCATGAATGGAGCCCCATAGGTGATAGATACTGGGCTATAGTGGACTTCACATTGTCTGTATTTTTTAAATCAAACAGAACTGTTCCCTTCAGTATTGCCTTTGACATTAATAGGTTGGTATTTGAAAAGTCACAGTTCACTAGATGAGCAGGCTTGTGAGTGCAAGCTCATTAAACAAACCCCCTTTTCTTGTTGTTCTTAAACAATATGGTGACACCATACCACCACCTTGTGGTTTCTCTGTGCATTTACATGCCACCCCCAGGGAGAGGTCTAAAATTCAATCACATTTTCCAAATGTATAAATCCAGGTGGAACGTAATTATAAGATCAATGGTGTATTTTATAAGCAAGTGCATTTATGAGCAGCTTCACCTAAGACAACACATTGCCAATAAGATCATTGGAGTTTCACAGTGTATTTTTTAATGCAATATGAGGTCTCAGGCTCGTCATTCCAATTGCATCTGTTCCAATTTCAGGCCACTAGTGTAACAAAGATCAGAAGCCATCAAAGATATGCCTATCTGAATAAAATGAACAAAAAGTCTTTTACCCACCTATTCCCTTCCAAAGAGTCACTGGTTTCCAAATTTTAACATGGCTAGGTACAAACAACAATTTAAGCTTTTCATCGTTTTTCTGTAGAAACGTGAAATGTATATGTCCTTCCTTCTAAAACAAAGGGTGTTTTGCTTGTGTCTCCAAATATATACCGACAAAACTGTAAGGACCTTTATAAGCTTGAATTTTCATGTTCAAACATTTTGTTGACTCGCCATGCATTCGCCTTTTGATATGAATGTAATTCCGTGGATGCAATAGCATTTTGTAATTCCACGTGGGATGCTGTCACTCCTGTTGCAGGTAAGATGGATGAGTCCCTGGTCCATGTGGCCTCTGGCATGCAACGTATTCCAAGGTTTGGGAAAGCCAATTCTGCTTTTGTCCAAAATGCTAAATGCCTATTGCATTTTCTCCCCTTTAATCTAACTAGCAACAAGTTAAACGCTAATTCATATTTCATGCAAGTTTTTTTTTTTAAATATTGAAAGTCTAATGAAGATTTAGTGTTCCGTTTTTTAACAAGGCTGACATTACTGTTGAAAGAAAGCAAATACATTATTTTAATTAATATCAATTCATAAGTGCTCCTGATTTATACATTAAACAAAGAGAGAAAGTGTCTTGTCATACACTACAATTGATTCTGCATTCACCCATCATTTACTCAGAGCCCAGTTCCCCCCTTCCTCCATGGGAAATGCATGATGGAAGCTGCCATGTAGAATTGTGTGTCTCTCACGCACAGTTAATGCCGTGCTGTGATCACCTCACCCCTTATTTCCTTATGACGAGCTTCAAGTCACTTCTCGCCAACTGTGCTTGTCTCTACCTGACATCTTCTACTATCAAATAAGCAGCCTCTATTGTTTTAAGCTTAATGCTTTTGTGTATGGCATAGCCTCCCAATAACCGCAGAGAGCCTGACAATACATGTGTTATAAAGGCATAATGTGAGGCCAAAGGAGGTAATTAATAACAGTTTAATGCAGCTGGGAAGAAGAATTGCCTTACCCACCAAAACATCTTTAGCCATTTAGCTAAGTACAGAAATAGCAAGATGACAAGGACCCAATCGGAGAAACAAATGCCCTGCCTTATCGGTTACGACACAGGAGGCAGTTAGGAAAATTCCAGAATTTTGTAAGACGTTCTGATCCCATCAGCCCATCATTAAATTGAACATTATCTATCACCTAAGTTCTGTGAGATTTTCTTCTTTTTCACTTTCGTTCTCTCAATTGCAACAGTCTTCTTTTGAAGTCAAAATTGTGTGTTTTCCCCTTGTGAAATCTCTACCCCAAAGTAGGCAATGCTCTCTTTACACTTCCTTACTTCTTCCCAATGCCACCCCCACATATACACTCTGTGATTCACTTATGTCACTTTCCAAAAGGAGGTGTGGGGAGAGACACCGGGGCACTTCACATTCTGTGCTTTGAGTAAAAAATATTTTTCTCTGCGAGATACTGCTAATCCTGGCCGCAGAAAGACCCCAGAGAGAAAGGCAGATCCTGGAAGGTGTCCTGTGGGTGGGCCAGTGGGAGGGGGAAGAGCCCCAGTACTTAATGCAGAAATATTTTTAAGCCAAAGAAAGGATTTCATTTCTTCTTAATTGTTGGGTGGTGGTACAAGCCAGTAATTATTTTGTCCCCCAGTACCTTGACAAAAATAAAAAATAAAAAGATAAAAAACAACCCTACCCTTAATGCTTCATGCCTGAATCACTCTGACTAATAATGCTGGCTGCTGTTTCCAGGGAGAAAACATTCTAAGACACCAAGTCAGGATATGAATCCCACCTAATTTTAAGAGAAAAATGCTACATCATTTGCCAAGAGCAGGACAATTGGGACCACGAGGGAGGACCTGATACCAAAATACCAGCCAAATTCCTCTCCAGTCAAACCCAACCCCTTCGTTCAATCAGTGTAAATCTAAAGGTCTGTTTGTGTTTCTGGATTGTCCCGAGGCTCCATTCCTGGCAGTGGACATGGCTTCCTCCCCCAATTTCCTGAGAGGTAGAAATGGCCTGAGTGTGCTATACACGTATTTGTTGCTCTGCAAGGTCAGCTAAGACTCAGAAAGAGCTTCAGAGATCAACTTATGAAGGAAAAAGCTCCACCCCAACAGAAATGGAACTTAACATTTATGCTCTGTAAAATCAGGCATCTCCCAATTTATTTACCCCGGCGTGATGATTTATCTGGCATTATATTGCAACAGTAACCCAGGGAGTGGCTTTGCACTTACTCTGTTACCACCCTTGTTTTGTAGTAACTCTGTAAATAACTTGTGTCACTATTCTATGTCCCCTTTCCAGATGGAAGATAAGACGTTATTTCAGCTTCAGTGCAAAACCTTAACAGCTGATGTAAGAAGGTGTTCAGATTCCTATCTAAATTACATGCCAGACATTCTGCATTAACATTGTTAGGTGGGTTATTTATCTACAGCCTGAATATATTTCCAGGATATCAAATGATGACTTATAAGCTATCATCTCTGATGTGATGTGCAAGCCTAGAGCAATATAAGAAAAATTTTAAAACCACCTCTACTGAAGATCTTAGCTCAAAGAAAAAGAATTTAACATTGTTCTATTTACCTTAATTAGCACAAATCCTACCCATATTTGTTTATAGCACTATGTTAGTGACTACATGAAACAGTTAGGAAGCTGTCTACAAGGCCACTGGGTATGTAAGGAAAACTACACCGTCATTACCACCTAGTAGAGGGCAAACACATTGTGTTTTATTGTTAATTTGGACCAAGTCCCTGTAATTTGGTGTTTAAAGATTGTGCATGGGTTATAAGAGTATAGTTGTTGAATAAATGTACCATAATATGTTTTTAGCATCTGTGGATGTTTTAATTGAATAATAGTCTCCTTCATGTATAGCTTAATGAAATGCATTGTGTATTTGGGAATTCCAACAAGGTATACTATTTGGAAAAGAAATCACAAAAGAATTTGCCTGTGCTGTCTGGAACTCCCCTACACAGCTATAATCTGGAGGAGGAGAAATTAAAACCTAAAAACTGTATTCAGGTGGACAAATGTTTCTGTTTTATTTTGTTTTCTTCATATTATCTTTAGTCTCCCTTTGTTAAGAACGAATCTCTATGCCTCCGCCACCCCACCCCGAGGATTTCTTTCTCCCCAAGTGGAAGGTAGTTTGGGCTGGTGTGTTGTGTTATTCCATTAGTTTATGTTTTAAGACTAAGAAGAGATATTTCTGTGTTATAAATTATTTATAAACACAAGAACAAAGGGAGGCTGTCACGGCGGCTGCTACTTTGAGAAAATAAAAAAGAAGTGATGAATTTATGGAGAATCCAATTTGATAAAGAGGGAGGAGATTCAACTGCTAATTATTAACATCCATCTGCAGACTGAGACCTGAGAGTAGAGAATGAGATAGATACATTTACATCTGTCTGTCACCAAAAGAAATCTCACTAATGGTATTCCATACTGTCACCAAACTCTCCCCATCCAGCGTAGAGAGCCTTGAAGACAAGTGAAGATATTTTAATCAACAGCAGAGCACGGGAGTGATGCAAAGAACTTCAGAAATGGACATTCGAAAACCACTTCCTTCCGCACTCATTCTTCCCTGCTGAAACACAGAAAATAACAAAACTGAAAAAAATAAAAAGGTGGTGCCACCTTTATCGTTGTACCTAGTTGATATGGGGGCCGGCAAGTTCTGAAAACTTTTTAATTTAAGCAGCTGCAAGCCGCCACCACCACAGATTTCAATGTGGAGGCAGAGGCACAATGAAGACTGTCCAGCAAAAAAAAAAAAAAAAGTGGTTTATGATGTGAGAAATACATATATATATTTTATTTTGACACTGAGCCTACCTCTTGTCTTCCAGACAATGCTTTCATCAACAGGAGGGAACTGAAAATGGGACGCTTTTGAAAACTCGGGATCCTGAGCTGCTGCCTTCCTATCTTGAGTAGAGCAGAGGAGAAGGATAAATATATTAAGAATTTGTCAAAGAAAAAGAAACACTCCTTGACTGTGTGCAGCTTGTTGGGGGGGAGCGGGGTGGGGGAGGAGTATAAGCCCTTCTTTCTTGAACATTAGTTTAAGTCTACAGACCTTTGAAAAGGGTCGCAATTTCAACTTTGCCCTTGTCATCTTATTTTCGGTAGCAAGGGCATCTATACTTGGGAGGTTTCAAATCACCTTTGAAAAATTTAGGGCACTATTTTTATCTGTCACCCTTCTACACACAAGCCTTGGGCTGGTTCCCATATCTGCTATTCATAGATTTGGCCGTTTTCAGCCTGGATTTTTGATGTGTTGTCCATCATGTGATTTTTCCCAGTTGGTCTGAATTAGCCAGACAGGGTATGGGAAGAAGGTTTTTTTCCAATTCTCTTACTTTGTCACATATTTTTAAGTCAGGCAGGAGGAAAGAGTGGTGTGGCTCCTTTCAAAATTTTGAAGATGCTAATTTATATATAATTTTCTGCACTGTGGACTTTCAATAAAGTTAAGACTTTCTACAAGATCACACAGCCATTAGTCCAAGCCAGATTTGTTTTTTTCTTTAAACATTATTGTGTTTTTAATTGAAATTTTCCTGGTTAGTGAAGCTGCTTTACAAGTTTTCATGAACTTATTTAAAGAATTTGGGAAATATGGATTTAATAAAATGCAGATGACTATCCATTTCTAAGATTTCTATGAATGTTTCATTTAATATTTAGTGTTGGAAATAATGACTGTCCATAGGAAGCTATGAGTAATATCAGAGACAAAAATCCAAAGATTAAGCTGACCACAACTTCTGTTCTTCATGCAAGGACACTACCCAAAAAAAATGGACAGGTAGAGAGATTGATGTGTATTTTGCAATTATCTACAGAGTTGATTTTGATAAAATTGTTTTCAAACATTGTATAGTAATCTATAAAATGGAGATGTTTAAAAAGTATTTTCCCTCATGTTCAATTATTATTAAAGTCACTGGTTTTGACCGGGGAAGTTAAATGCTGGAAACAGGCCTGCAAATCTCTATAGAGTTCTATACAATGGAAAGCTGGCCATGAATCTAATGGGGTCACATGTGGTAAATTGGAATAGATGGGCCTGTTTTTAATAGCAGTTTTGTTAGAAAGGTACAGAGAGGTCAGCCAATAAATCAATCTAAAGTAAACTTTGAGAACTGTTCATTTCTCATTTTTTCCCAAATACTTTTCAGTTATTATCTGGAATGTATATAGGGATGTGTAGAAATTCCAGAAGAATTTAAATCAACATGGTTTACCAGATGTCAGAGCCATACCAGGGAGCTTAGGGACCAGAGGGTCAAGAAATACTGTAGAATGGAGGGATCATTGTAGGGACACATGGGCTGGAGAAGTGGCTCAAGAGGGGACATAGTGGCTGGAATATGACTCCTGCCTTCCAAAGGAACACAATCCCCATTCTCCTAGCCTGTGAAACTTCGACAAAGGAGGATAAAATAATTGAAGCTCGGGGCAGTTGGGCAAGAAATGAAAAAGAACAAAACTTGATTAGGAAAGACCACTGAGGAGGGAGGAAAAATTGCTCTGTGGGGTCAGTGTCCCAAAACATGGCAATTGGAATCAGTATCCCTTTATCTGGAAAGCAAATGTCCAGAATCACATCCCAGGGGCTCACTTTCACTTCCATGTGTAATTCAGATACTGAAGTTCCAATAATACTTTCATGAACTCAGAGACAAGCAAGAGATCCTGGTGGAAAAGAAGAGACGTTGACATCAGAAGCAAAAAACCTGCCGCCACCAGCACCACCTAGCTGGCGATTTGAACAAACCACTTCATGTTTCTGGGCCTTTGTTTCGTCATCATCTGTGTAAAGAATTTGGATAACAGGCTTCTTGTAAGAGATCTTATTACTGGACACTGCATTAGGTGATGAAGAAAGAAGTTGAAGAAAAATTACCTGCTTTAGCTCTTAAAATTGTATGTTCCTAGGATTTAGACTAAGGATAATCTCTCTCTCTCTCTCTCTCTCACTCTCTCTCTCTCTCTCTCTCTCTCTCTCTCTCCCTCTCTGTCTCTCTCTCAAAACATATACACACACACATACACTTAACATATAAAAACAACCTGGACAAAATTCTTTTTGGTATGAATTATACCATATATTACAGAAAAGTGAATCTTCCATTTTTTCCCCTATTTTTTCTTATCTAGACACATTAAGTTTTAAAATAAAATCACATTCGAAGATTGATAAACATGTTTTCTACTAAGTTTCCTTTGTCTAATTTTGAAAGACCCAATCAGATTTTTCAAAAACTGAACTGCAGGTCTGCAGAAGGCTTTGAAGTTTCAGTATGGCAGACATCACAATAAATGCTTGATGAAGGTATTTTAAGTTCTGAAGATGAGAATGGTATAAAGGGAAATACACATTCTTGCAAAGAATAACTACAAATTTATGGGAAATAATATTAACATCATAAATTTGTTAAGCCTATTATCTAAAACCTTTATTCAAAATTTACTATCATTTCACTTATACCTTTCCTTTTCTCTTGGACCACGTGGAGCTTCTGCTCCACATCTCTAGCACCTGTTCCTATGCTCACACTGCTCCCTGCACCCATAAGTGTTTTTCACCGATTCTCCTCCCCACATCCAGATTCTTTTCACCCCTTAGGATCAGCTTCCACAGAGGGTAAACACATCTCTAGTTCCCCCTAGGAGAGTACCAGTTTGTACCTATGGGTTCAGTTTAAATATTAATGGCTCTCCCTTTTCCTTTCTAGTTTAGACAACAAATATTGTAGTCACCGCACAAGTTATCGATTTATTTCTTCTCAGCTCCAAATATACCCTTCTTTGCTCTACTTTGTAATAGTGGAACTGGGCCCTGTAAATATTCTCCTTTGCCATATTCCACAACGTTAAGCCTTGTCAGCAGAGGGCATTAAAGGGATAAGACCTCTCTTCCTGATTCTGATTCTTTTCTTTCTCCTACCACATAGTGGCCAGTGGTGTACAGGGACCCTGCATTACACACTCTCCAGCAAACCCATCCACACCTAAGCAGGTGGCCTCTCCATGAGTTTCACTGGAAGTCAAGACACTGTTTCCCGCTCACCAGCACCTCAGCAAACTTCTTCATTATCCAGGTAGCAAAAGAAGAATTGACAATCCCAGTTTCTGCCTCTTCCCAAAGAAGTATATGATTAAGGCAGTAGGCAAACGCCTAACTGCCCCCACTCTGAGAAATTTGTACTGGAGTTGACAAAGGTAAAGAAAATTTCCAAGATATAATACTATAGTAAGGCAATGTTAACAAAACAACACCCCTTGGACTCAGGAAATACAATGTGATTTTAAAAAAAAAATAAATAAATGTTTCTAATGATGCAAAACCCTCAAATTCAAAATCAAAACTACCTGATGAACTCAGCGGGAAGATGTTTCCTAGAGTGTGGAATTACAAATACATATGCTTATTTAGCTAGTTAATCATACATATTTTCAAACCATATTTACATTGTATTGTAATTTCCCTTAAGACAGGCTAGTATTTTAGCTTGACAATTTGTATCTCACATTTGATAAGAAAGTATTGACTGGAGAAGAGACAGTCCAAGTAGCGCTGAAATTTAGTAAGATGGGAATCTTCCACTTTTTAATCTCAAACTATTTTTATAAAGTCAAATTCTTAGTGATAATAGGATAAGCAGAAATGAGAATCCTAATGGCTCTCTGGAGATGTAATCCCAACCAAGTATCTCAGTGATGTCTAGACTGGACCATGGTAGACTGCATTACCCATCCTTATTGTTCCCCCACGCTTCACTTTGCTGCCACCCCGCCTGGCCAAGTGATTTGCATGGGACATACATAGGTAAGCAGGAGAAATGTATCACTTCCCTTTTGGAGCCAGTGTGTGATTGGCCATTTCCTCTTTTCCGGTGCCATGAAACTGGCCATGTATCCACAATGGCTGTGCCTGGACCCCAAAGTGACAACAACATGAAGCAGGCAACCCACATGGACAGGCAAAATATAAACATGTTTGTGGTTACAAGCCATGGAAATTTTCAGGTTGTTACCATAGCATAACCTAATTGATTCTAACTAGTGTCACACAGCAATGGATAATCGGAATTGAGAAGAAAGACGCAAAAGAAATAGGTGCTCAGTCTGAATGACAGGGAGAATAGTGGCACCCATGGAGATCACAGCACTTTGCTAAGAATATCTTCACAACACAATACAAGTCCAGGCACCCTGTTCTTAATGATTTTATCCTGGCTTCTAAATTGCTGGTTATATATTTGGGAACCCTCCGTACCTCCATCACTCTAATTAAAGCAAAAAAGTATTTTAGATTCTATATATTAACAAACTAACAAGAGAATTAGGACTATCAAGTATAAAATCCAATAGAAAACATAAAAATATGAGAGGGTATGTTCATACCCACAGATACCTACCCATTAAGTCAAGGAAAGATACGTTGTATAAGTTTCATACAATTTGTAGAGTTGTGTTAAGGAGTTTATAATTGAGTCTAATAATGATGACACATTATATTGGACAATTACAAATATGTCTCCCTCATCTATAAACTAGCAAGACTATTAAACTCTTTAGCATATGCAAAATATTATTGTAATTATGTATAAGGATACCACAGAACCCTCTATTATTTGGCACGATAGAATACTAGGTGTTTAAACTAATCGAGTATTTCAGTCTTCGGTGGTTTGCCAACTTCTAAGGAATCATAAAACAAAACAAAGATAAATGCACTTAACATCAAACTATGTTGAATACAGTCCGGTTTTGTGAAGATTCACATAGGACCACAATCTTCCAATGCCTCATCTTCATTGTTTATTATGATCCTGCTAACAATGGAAAGATGTGGAAATTATATCCTTTGATAGCACAGTGTAACAAACATAATCAGAAGACCCAGATAGAAGTCCTCATTTTGTCACTTATCAATAGGGGGACCATACACTCTATTTTCCCAGAACGGTCCCAGTTTGTGCTGTTGAACATACTTATAATACTATTCTCTTTCAATCTCAAAACCACCCCCATTGAACAATAAATAATATGGTCACCCTACTTATGTCTAACCTTGAAGATTCATCCAAGAGTTCATCAATTACAGAACTGAGGATCAAACTGAAATAATATATACAAAAGGGATTTGCAAGCTCTTAAGTACTACATACATGTAAAGTTTTATCACCATAATTGGAAAAGTTTTGTTAATAGAGTATCAAATAACATAATAAGATGTGCTGTCTTAAGAAAACGTTGTATCTTTCTTATTTCCTTCCTTCTTTCATTCAACAAATGTTCATTGGGTTAGTTAGCATAAGCCAGAGAGTGTGCTTGTCATTAGGGCTAGAGATGGGGAAAAAAGAAAAAAGAAAAAAGAAATTGGTCCTTATTCACCCATGGATTTTATATTAGTGTGTCTGTGAAAATTAATTCTATTGGAAAAATACAAATAAATAAAGGTAAACCTATTTTTTCTATTAAATTGGAGAGACAGCTAAAGTGCAGAAAGGTGAAGGTCTCAGATCACTCTGCAACTCAGTCCATTTGGGACAGAAACTAAAACTCAAGACTCCTGGTTCACATCCATGCTCTGGCCAGTTCATTATCCTGTTTTTAAAGGATTAATGGAAATTCTTATAGTGTCCTTGATCTTACCTCAAGAGATCTCCTAGTTCATCCTGGCCTCTAGGCAGGATTGCCTTTAAAGGTAAAACAAAAATAAGGCTAATCCTTGCAATTGTGAAAAACGTTGGTCAGTCATGGTTATACTGGCTTCACAAATCAATCTTCAGGATGTTATTTTTAAGCTTAATGGCCTCATCTTCAGAAGTTTATGAGCTGCCATAGCCCTACAGACCTCAAAAGAGTCCAACATTCTCAGCTGAGGAATGGAGGGCTTTGAACAGAAATAAAAGGAAGGAGAGAAGACTTCCATAGTCAAATGACCAAATTAATCACAATTGAGCAGTTTTGGCTGCAGATCTACACAGGTAAGTTTTCAGGGTAAAGATAAATAATAGTCTTTTTCTGCTATATTCTGGGGCTGTCAACACAGTAAGTCCGTTTGACACTAATACTACACTATAAACACAAAGGGAGTAAGATTGTGTATGAATCACTAATATAGATGCACGTAAATAAATATATGCTTCAGTTTCAAAAGACCAGTCAGAGTCTAACTATCTGCATCTTCCACATGCCTTCCGGCTTCCAAAACCATATTTTAATCAGCTCTATTCTATGGGAGTCAGAAAACATCCTGACAAATCTGAGCGCACTGCCTGCTCTGATGCAGCCATTCAGAGAGCTCCAAGTGCCCTCTTTTGGCCTGCAGAGAGAATTGCAACCCCCTTATATTGTCAAAAGAGCCCTTTGGAGAAAAGAATGTGTTTACAACAAAGCCATTTACTTATGAGAAAACCACAATGATGACTCGACAAGTGGAAGTTGCCTCCGGTCAAAGCACTTCTGCTTTCAGAAAGCCCCATTAAATGAGTTCCAATGGGCATCCCTCTCAACCCTGGTTAGCAAACGCAGCTCACTCTTAATGGCTCTCAAACGGTAGATTTCAATAGCAATTCATCAAGGAACACACGGTTCTCTCTTATAAGCTACCTGTGAGGACAAGTTGTGGTCAACAGTTATCTGTCCTCTTCTTCTCCATTTAGAATTGATATCATTCTATCCTACACAGTAGTTAGCTATTGACAAAATAGCTTGTCAATTCCATGAGGGCATGGACTATATTATTGTTTATCTCTATACCCCTAGATTCCAGGGCAGTGCCTGGCATGTAGCTGGGGCTCTATAAAAATTGAAAGGATCGTGGGATGTGAAGGAACTCATCTGGGGAAAATCTTCCGTAGTATCATTGTTGGAATGGATGTTCTCCCTTCAATCTACGTTGATCTCATTCCCTGGTAAACTTTTCTGTGGCTTTCCTTGTAGCACTTTTGTAACTTGAGCACAGCAATAAGAATCCAATGGTATTAGGTAGCATAAGTTTTTCAAAGGCAAGAAGAGGAACTCAAACTTTGATTATCCCTTTACTTGGTCTCTGCCTTTTAAAAATCTACAGAAAATATAGTGTAAGATTAGCTGCAACCCTCAGCTCAGTTCGTTATACTCAGGTAAAAAATTTGAAACCTATCGGGTCAACATCAAGTCTTATAATATATTCTCATGAAAATTGTCACCTATGTTTGAAAGATATCCTTGAGCAATCTTAAGATATCTTGCAATATCCTAAAGTAAATATTTTCTCAGGAGATCTGGACATCAACTTCACCACTCTGAATAGTGTTCTTGCTGAGTATGGTGGATGGCTGTTGTGGAGATGGTTGCTTGATAAACTGTAGTGAAACATGTTTAATGTAACATATACCTAAGATATTACTGAATGTGACTTTCTGAAATTCCAAAAGACAAATTAGCTGTACGCTCATCTGCAGCCTAAATCACACGGCACAATACAAGTCCATAATGGCTGCCTATATGACCAAATTAAGTTGTATCGGCACTATCTCAAAGAGATTTGAACATGTATTTGGCATACTTCGATCAGATAAGGCCACTCTTTGTCATGAATTGGCATTTACTGAGCACACGCCAGATCCAGGCCACCTTGGCAGTTACTCAACTAGATAAGTAATAGATGGTGCCAAGCACCCTGTTCCCCAACGAGAGGGACTCTTACAACTTACAGAAACTAGTTGAAACACTAGCCAACTAGCCAACTAGCCAACTAGCCAACACTTACAGAAACTAGTTGAAACACAAGCCCAACTAGAGACACCACCATATAAATGAATAGAATTAAACCTAATGTAACAACAAGGTAATAAATGGCACACTCAAATCTACTCAGCATCCATCTGTGTAGAAAAAATATATTAAAATATAATGAATCTTTTGAATGATATTTGTTGGCAGGGGTAAGTAGAAGCTATAAATTCATCTCTGTCTTTCCTTAGTCCAAAAGGTCTTTATAAAGTAACTAAAATAAGAATATTGCTTTCAAATTAAAATCTGTGACAAAAGGTAAAAAGTAAAGTGTCAGTGGATACAAAGAAAGACAGGACAACATATAAGTAGGACAAATATATTTGCGAGAAATTAACTATTTGTTTAAAAGGTAAATTTTAAAAATCTAAAGTGTTACCTCTTATTTTACCCTAATATTTGAAGAACTAATGACTAAATGGCAATGTGACAGTAATACAATCTAATGGGACAAGTAAAAGTAATTAATTAGTGGAGATTTTATAAGTTTATTTTTTAAAAAACACCAATAGACAGAAAGCAGAGAGATTTATAAAGGGGGGATACTAGTCTTTAAGACAATGGGAAACTTCCATTTTAAGTCTTAGTTCTAAAATATATCATTAATAAAAATGAATTTTCATCGACTAGCAGATAAAACTTTGATATCTATGTATGTCCATGTATGTGCATGTAAACATAGACCTGTATGTACAAATCTATTTGAATATATATATATATGTATATGTATATATATATATATATATATATATATATATATATATATATACACATACCATACATAGTCATAAAACACACTTGCTTGGGGAAATATTTAAATTGAGAAATAAACCCATAAATCTCTTCTGCAGAAGCTATTTGTTAGTATTTCCCCTAAACACATACTCAACAAAGAATATATGATATTAAATATGATATACTTATTAACATTTTCTCCCTGGGCTGCAACATTCAGTATTGAGCATCATGCATAACCTTTCAGTTAAACAGAAAAAGAGGTTTTGTGAAAAATATGCTCAGTCCTTCGCTATGGCTGTATTGTCAGCAAGTTAAGAATGTCCAGGATTGCTGAGTCATCCACTGCCTCATGAAAACAGGAGAGGATACAGAATGAAATACTGAAAATAACAAAGAAAATGATTATATTTAAAAAAACACTAAAATATTTTAAAATTGAAAAGCATGGTAAAATACTATATGTGCTTCTTTAACTTATTAAATACCAACATCTAGTGATGGATTTAAGAACCACCATAATTTTAACGTGGTGATGAGCATAAATGGCATTTTGAGAGATCTTCAACAGCTAAAATATGCTATAAAATTATCTGTGATATCTACTGATGGCAAATTCACAAGTATCGATAAAACTATTGTGGTTGCTTACATTTATAATCAAAAGAAATGTTAAATTTCAGTGAGAAATTCGTGAAAATATATATATATATAATATTTTTTTCCATCCATGTTCGTGGACTCCTGTATCTTAAAGACCCTGATGAAAGCTTGCAGTACACACATACGGGTCTTTAATGGTCTCGTTTGGGTAAAGCAATAGTAATGTATCACTTATTTAGGAATGAAATGTGTGCCTATATTCCCTCCTGCGTTACTGATACACTTACAGAAATCTTTACAGTGCCAAACTTATGCAGAAAAAAAAATGCTTACTGTTATACATTTTAAGATTATTAATGAAACTGTCAAGGCTAATTACTAAAGCATTGAATTTGTTTCTAGACATAACATTGGGGTGAGGAGATATTAGAGAATTAAATGACAAACAGGTAAAATAACTGGGATACCAAAGTTGGACAACTAAGTTCACAAACTTTCCACCATGCACTTCCATGGTGGAAAGTTCACGAACTTAATTGTCCAACCTTTCGTATACCTGGATATTTTAATAGAATAGTGAAATATTTAATTCAGTGGTGATTAAAAAGTGGTCTTGAGATTTCACATACAAAGATGTTCACTAATCATTGTTTACAAATGTTGTTCTATGGCTGTAAATCTGGGATTGAATAGCATGCACTACAAGGTTAGATATATTATAGCTAAAGCTTGAAAAAGCGGAGTGAAATAAATCATCAGAAAAAATAGAGAGAAAACAGCGTTCTAGGAGCTTGGCCTAAGAAGAGAATTGAGGGAAGGGAATAGGGTCAGGATGGTAATGGTAAGGACTGGAGTTAAGGTTAAGAAAAAACGAGGTTTGAAAGTCTGAAACAATATTGAGGTTTTCCATTTCCTAGACATCAAAGCCTCTCCTCTGGGTGGGATTTGAGATTTTAAAATACATCCCTACCCTCCAAGCTAAACTATTCACTGTTTTCTAAACTTATTAGTGTACTTTTCCATCAGCATGCCATATGCTCTTTTTTTAATGTTTTTCTTTTCATCTCTACTTATAAAAATCTCACTCATTCTTCAAGATAAAGTTCAGACGGCAACTCCTTAAAGTCTTTCCTAATGAACACTGTCAAGTTAGAATTAATCTCTGTTCTATTTTGGCCTTTCACTAGACCACCATACCACACCATGCCCTTCACTGGGTTGGCTGTGTAAATAACCTATTAAAATGACTAGATTTTTATGGCAAATATCGTTAAGTTCCTCATGTTTGATGTTCTCTGTAGCATTTAGTATCATGCGTAGAATATAACAGCTACTTAATAAATGTTTCTATATTATCAGCTATATCTCATCAATATGAACCAATTCAATAATTCTGTATCATTCATTGAGCCATGTGTCTCCTGAATAGTGGAAATACCCAGGATGAAGATGTAATTGTCTATTCATTAGATGTTAGCTACAGAAATAACCTCACCAGCCATATTCTCCTTTGTTGGGTTTTAGTAATGAAAAAATTAAAGTCCGGAAAAATTTTTCTTATTACCCAAGATCACAGAACCTAAAAAATTAATGTGGATTTTCTAATACGCAGTCCACTGATCTTTAGGTTTCACTATAAACTATATGAAGAAGAGAAGACAATCGGAGCTCTGCGTTGAAAGGCCATAATCTTCACCATATTACATTTAGCTCTTGGAGTGTTTGAGTTGCTTGCTTTTTTTTAATTAACAACAAATTAAAAATAAATGGAAAATTGACAAGATAGCAAATGCTACATCACAGGAATAACTGGACAATGCTGAACTTGAAGATAAAAGACGTCAGTGAACAAGCTGTAAAGAGTTGAGAAAGACAGAAGAAGCAATATGGGGTAGGAGCTAGGGAAAGATGAGTAGAGAGGATAGGAGAGGTTGACATATGTCTCCCTGACGTTTCCCATCATCACTTTAGTTCTTCTGGTTCCTCACACCAAAAGCCCAAATATCTCCCTTTTCTCACCTCCTCCTATAGTAGTCCATCAGCAAATCCTGTTGGCTCTACCTGCAACATACATGGAGAGTTGAACCCTTTCTCACCACCTCCACTATCGTCTCTTGCCTAGATTATTGCAATAGCCGCCTAAGTGGTCTCTACTTCTGCTTTTGCAGGCGATTCTCAGCACAGCAATCGTGGTGACCCAGTTAAAACGTTGTGAGGTCACATCGTTTCTCTGCTTTAAGTCCTCCAGTGGTTTTGCATCAGCCTCTAGATAAGAGCTCATGTCCTCACTTGATCGCCTCCCCACTCACCACTAACTCGAACTTCACCTCCCACTATCATACTCTCTCACTCAATTCCAGCCACACTGGTCTCCTCTCTAGCCCCTCTAATCCAGGCCCACTGCCACCTCTAGGTCTTTGAACTTGCCCTTCTACGACAAGGAAGAGCCTGGCTGGTTCCACAGTCTAGTTCAAAAGTCAAGTTCTCAGTGAGACCTTCTCTGGACACCTACCTAAACTCAACCAGCTTTCCCCTCATGATTCATTTGCACTGCCTGTGCTTTCTGTATTCCCTGCAGGTCTTAGCATGGGATATTTTACTTATTTATTTTGTTTATGTTAGCTCAAATAAAATGTTAGCTCAAATAAAATGTTAGCTCATTGAGGGCTTTTTGCCTTTTCCTATCTTTTTTTTTTTTTTTTTTTTTTTTTGATCATTGATATATCCTTAGTGCCTGGAATGCCAGCTGATATCTAGTAGGTGGTGAATAAATATTTGGTGAATAAACTAATTAACAAATGCACAAATCACACTCTAATAGGCTCTTTACATATGAAAACTTGCACCTACCTAAAGGAAAACTACACACATTCTAAAATCATTTAAAACTAAGCAAATTCTCCAAAAGGTAATTAAGATTTTTTCTTCCAGAGGCAAATTAGACAATTTCCTACTGACTAAAGAACTCCCTACTTGATCATTGGAATTTATTAAGCATACCAAATTCTCAGATTGCATATAAAAAGAGTGTGTGTGTGTGTGAGTGTGTGTGTGTGTGTGTGTGTGTGTGTGTAAGGAAAGTTAACAAAAAGGCTGTGTTTCAGAGAGAGTAATGTCCTTCAGACCTAAAAATTAGTAAAGGCATGATTGACAGGCATCAAATTAGTTGGTTACTAAGAAACCAGAAAAAAAGAGTTTTGCCAAAACTGGAATATGAACTAAAGAAATCCCAGAAAGGACAGAAGCTGCTCTCTGGAACTCAGAAGTTGTCCTTCTGAGCCTTTGGAACTCTGGGTATGATTCTCATTCTAAAATCAGTTCCACAATGTTTCATAATATTCATTTCAGAAATTCTCCATAAATTTCAGGTAACTTTATGATCCAAACTTAGTGAAAATGCGTTAATCATAGATGGTACCTAGACTCTAGAATATATTTTATAAATGTTATCAACTAATATTGAGCAGAACTTTACAATTTATACAGTATTTTACTATAAATTGTTTTAAGTACATGCGATACATTTTTATATTTTACCTTCCCCCCAATATTTGCCACCTATTTTATCTGTATTTTCCCTGATCATGAATTTTATCTATTTTTATTTAAATCCTATATGGAACAAGGTGAAAAGAGCTAGCTAGCTAAATATGTGGGTGCCAAGTTTCATTATCCATATTTTGCAGATAAGGAAACTGAAACTCGGAGAGTTTAAATGAATATGTCCAAGGCCACACACCTCACTAAATTAAGAAGCTGAGACGCTCACAGAAATGATCGGACCCATGCTCTGCTACCAAACCACACTTCTTTTCTGTGCTGTGCCATCCAAACTAGTGTCATGCTTTGTCCAAAATGTTAATCTAGTATAAAATATCACCTTGCGTGGTACTTACTTGTCTAAGGTTGTCCCTCCAGCTGCAGTATAAACTCTTCAAGTTTTCATATGTAAACCTGAGAGGACCAGTCGGATTGGCCTCTCTGTACTTCGCCCTGTGTGTGCCCCATGCCTGCCACAGTTGTATTCACCTTGGCTGACAGCATGGCCGTGTGAGTGTACACACACTCACTGAATGCCTCAATCTCTACCTAGGGCTCTGTTCATGCTCTGGCCCTCACCCAAGGTCCATTAGCACGCACACCAGGCTATTGTCCAAAGAAATTTGTTGGACATGAGTTTAGGCATCGGAGCTGTCTATCTTGTCCTAGCGCAGTGCCTGGCATATGTTGGATGTTCTGTAAGAGTAGCTAAAGTTGCTTAAAATGATTGACATATTTAAAATAAGGGATCCATGGATTGGAACATGGACGTTTACAGTATACCCAATATTTTTGGTATTCTAGTCATAATAACACCCCTAGCAAGATGATGTATAATGACATCACAAAACTCACTTTAAAATCCAGATGCATCAGGATGTTTCCCAGCATGGCCACTCAAGCCAAGTGAGGGACGCTCCAGAAAAACCTCTCAGTGGGCTCAACATGTGACCTCTGGAAGACGCAGAGCCTGGAGGCTGACTCTAGTCTGGATAGAGTACAAATGTGTGAGGTTTGCAGCAACTGCCTCCTTTTATGGCCAGGAAGAGAGGGCTTTGGCAGAAGCAGCCAGCCCTTCCAGATTTTATAATACAAAAGAGCCAAATGTTTCCTTTGAGCCAAAACAGATGCCAAGGAAAGTAGCAGGACTTGAGTTGCCATCAAAGGGCCATGCCCATGTGGTCACCCTCCAGGATTAGAGGACTCCAACAGAAAGAACCGGGACCAGGGTCAGCCAGAGGTTACATCTCCTTTGCCAGGGAATAATGCTATAAGAGGGGTTTCTAGGAAACCCAAAAAAATCTCCCATCTGCCTCTCAGAGGGTTACAAAGTCATATGACCACTGCACTAATTAAGTAAGACTTTTATCTTTCCTTCCCCTTCTGTCCCTCACCTCACCTTGAACTTGAGAAGTGAGTAGGACAAAGTGGAATACACAAGGCAAAGATAGACCTCATATCCTCGTTCCCCACTGCAGATTTCTAAGGCTGAGTCAGGCTGGGTGTCATGGTGCGTAAAGGTAAGGAGAGGTTCTTTAAATTGAACATGATAGTTTGAATATGACATTCTAGATACTGGGCTTCCAAATTGAGAACCCTTTCTGTGCATTGTGCTGCTCACTGTTTTCACATAAGCCTATCATACATCATATATGTCAGACCACACATTATAGAGCTTAGGAGCTCAGGCTGATGAGTCAGACAGACGTGCCGTTGGGTAAGTTACTTATCCTCTGTAAGCCTCAGTTTCCTCACTTGCAAAAGGAGAAAAACAATAGCACTACTTGAGCAGGTTGTTGTGAAAATGTGATAGTACATGTAAAGCAGAAGATTCATGCATTTAACCAAAATTGATTGACTATTTACTGTAGTAGTTCCCTAGAGCTGCAATAACGAAGTACCACAAACTAGGTAGCTTAGAACAACAAAAGTTATTGTTTCACAGTTCTGGAGGCCAGAAGTCTAAAATCAAAGGGTTTTCTGGGCTCTGCTCTCTCTGAATTTTCTAGTGAAGGATCTGTTTCAGGCATCTCTCTTAGCCTCTCTTAGTACCTTGGCTTGGGGCAGCATTCTGTGTGTGTGTTTTCACAAGACATTCTATGTGTGTGTGTGTGTGTGTGTGTGTGTGTGTGTGTGTGTGTGTGTGTGTCCAAACTGCCTTTTATAAGGCCACCAGTCATACTGGATTGGGGCCCACCCTTCTCCAGCATAACCTTATCATAACTAATGACATCTGCAGCAATTATATTTCCAAATGAGATCACATTCTAATATCCTGTGGATTAGCACTTAAACCTATGAATTTTTAGGGAACATAATTCAATCCATAACACCTGTTATGTGCCAGAAACCTCTAGGTACTGACAGCCCAGAAGTGAATAAACTGTACTTAAGGGTATTTGTGCTCTAGTTGAGAAAGCCACACAATAAATGTGCAAACAAATAAATAAACAAGATAACTTCAGATAGACATAAGCGCTCTGAAGAAGGTAAAATAATGAATTAGAGTTGTGGTCCTCAAACATTTTTGTCTCCTCATCCACTTTTCTCCTTGAACCCCAAAACTTTTGTATATGTGTATTATATCTGTCAATATTTACCATTTTAGAAATTTATTCTATTTCATCCATTGTTCGAAGTTCAAAAATTGGTGACGTGCTTAATGCTTCATGTGGAAACACCAAGTTTAATGTAACAAAAATCTAAATAAATGCTCCAAAAATTGGAAAATTTTAGTGTCCACATTTATAACAAAAAACAACATGATTTTTATTCCATCGTGGAATGTTGGCTCAAGTGATCATTCAAAAATCACACTTAGCTACACAACATCCATTCAAATATCTTAGCAACATGTACTTATTAGTAGATAACTTATTGCCAGTTACCACTAAGCTTGTGGTTCTCAACCTAGCTGTACTTTAGAATCACCTGGTGAGCTTAAAAAGTTTTGATGACTAAATACTATCCCAAAACTATTTGAGTCAGGATGTTTGGACATGGGTTCTTCTGAGTATCAGTGCTAATTTCCTTATTTCACTATAGATAATTAAGTAAGCTACAGTAGCTATAAAAAATTGAAACCCAGCAGACACAAATGCTATACATGTGATTTTAAGCCAGGATTGAGAAGCACTGCTCTAGTCTAGATGAATATGAACTCCAACAGGCATGGATTAGTAAGATCAAACTCTCTCTCAATAGTCTGAGAATCCTCAACCTGACCTTTCTCTGCTCCATGGAATCATTTTGATCCAACATGAATATGAACTAGAATATGTACATTATATTAATTCCACCTGTATATAGACAGTCAAGCGATTTCAATGTTGGAAGGAAAAGTTCAGCTCTTGCTGTCTTGGAAAATGCCCAACAATCTGTCCTGCATAAAGGTTGAAATGTCAAATAACGTTGCTTCCTACAAAACTGAATTAGACTGTGACCTCAAATGTTAATATATTCAGATCTTTCCTGTGCCCACAGAAGGTCAAATATTCACAACAGTCATAAAATCTACACTGCCCTATCCTCCCAGGATTTCTGAGGCTGCAGTAACAAATTATAAAGTTAAAGAAAAATTCCATATTAAAGGAAAGTTATAGTCTAAGAAAAAGGAAGACTTCATGAAGATGCAGCTAAACAGAAAATATGTCATCAATACCACACTGACACCTAATAGTTGTGCCATGCTTTACAATTTACAAAACTTTTTTCTGTCTGTCAGTTGATCTTCACAACAGTTATATTTGGCGACTATTACACATATTTCCATTTCCTAAATAAGGAAATAGAGATTACAACACGTCAAGTGACTCATCCAATGTTAAAGGCACAGATAACACTTGAACTCAGGTCTTAGGAAACCTTGAGCCTTTCACTGCCTTTTCCTCTATGTGGGAATGTGTCAATGTTTCCTGAACAGATTTTCCTGTTAGGTACTTCTTTCCCAGACCAAATAAAGGCAAAAATCTTTTTTCAAATTTTATCAATTATGACACCACTCAAAAGTCAGAAAGGATGAATTCATTCACTAGAATAATATTTTTCAACAAAGATTACTGGACATTTTCTATTCTTTACTTTTATTAACAACAGTTTAAAACCAACAGTTACTCAGTAGAACCAGTTTGGGGCCGACTCTTCAAATGATATACAGCATTTTTTTTAAAGACTACTTTTCTCAGTATTCTCTCTACAGTAAGTCAAATAAACTGTAATAACTGAAAAATCTAACCAAACAGACATGAATACAATCACCCCTTGGAGACAATTTTGAGTCAAATGAAGAGGCACACGGCTAAAATAAAGAAACAATTGCTCTCGTAGCATTTTATCTAAAAATCTGATCTGATAAAGAATGTAGTAATGGTAACCCACAAAAAAGGCAGTTCTTTGAGTGATGAATATGAAATGCCCCATTTTAAATAACATCTGTGGCTTTTTGTAACCAATAATAATAAAATGATTCTCTTTAGTTTGTGTTCTCGTGGAGAGCCTAAGGCAGAAATAGCCCTCAGAGTAACAGGATGGTAGGGACACCCTCTCTTTTCATATTAATCCCCAAAATAGCAGTCAATTTTTACAGACACAAATAGCCAAATGAAGACTGGATGGAATAAGAGACCAGGAGCAACAGAAAAGCAGATGCTTTGGCGGGAAAGTCGGCTATAAATGTTGGTTTCCCAGGATTTTGATAGCAAGAGTGTTTATCTTATTGAAAGCAGAGTCTAATTGAATAAAAGAGTTTTTTAAATCATGGGCCATTAATTAGACGGCATGGGGTAAAGCAGGGATTCAGTAATGTAGGAGACTTCTGGGAGCCACAGGCTGCACTCATCGATTCTGTCAGGCTGCCAGAGGAACGAGCAAGCCGAATGTTTTGACTCTTCTGGAAACCTACCTGATACATTTGGAAGTGGCTTCCCTATGCATTGCCTCTGTTCAAATCATCCCATAATTACTCTGGCACTGTAAGCCGCAAACTTGGCGGGCTCTGAAAGATATCAGATGTTTTTCTCATGCTTGCTGAACCTCTCTTAGACAAATTTTGCATTGTTTTTTGTGTCAGTTTTATCGTGGAACATCGTGTTGCCATCTGGGAAGAAAAACAACATGGTAGAGGAGCAGCTGGTGAATGGCGATGGCCAAATAAACATTGGCAGGCACAGGCCATTAGGTGAGATAAGAGGGATGGGCGGACGCCAACACAGACAATCCCTCACCCCTGGAACATCTTTCACTGTCCCCTTCTCGATTATCTTCATTCAAATTCATGGCCATTTTTCATTCAGAAGCTCAAGCTCTCCGACTGTCAGGTATTGGGCTTTCCCTTTTTTTGCCCTAGAGGAACAAGATAGATCTCCAAAGGGCCCCACCAATTGAATTTCTCTCCCTGAGCAGGACAATGGGCTTCTTGAAACAAGGAGAAAGCTTCTGCTACCTTAACAGAAAGGCTCCTCTGAGGAATGAGAGGGTACCAAAACCCTCACCAAGCTTTCCAACCAATTTGGTGGCCATTATTTTGATTATACCCAACGTCATCAATATTTATGGCTTTCAAATCCTTAAATCTTTTAAGGACCATAAATATGATAAACAAATGTAAATAATACTAACATATCTTTGGAAGCAGGGCAGCAAGGAAAAGTAAGTCACACTTGATTAACAAAGTTATCCCCCATGCTTTCTTGTTTCCAAGATATAATTTTTCCATTGTAACATGTCTAGAATCCTATGTCTGCATGCATAGAATAGATGTCTAAAAAAATATCTGACAACCTCCAGGCAGCAAAATAAGTTGTGAAGTGCCAATAATCATTACTGCTTGCATATGTGCAAATTGGTGAACATGCAAAGGTGACTATTCATCCAACCACCTCCACTGTGTTATTCTACTGTTGAATCCGACATGGTTGGATTTTTAACTTAAATTAGGATTCAAAGTTTTGGCTTAAAATATCTTCGAAAGATTACATATTGAATACAGTATTAAATTTAAGTTGTTCAGTTTACAAGAATTTGTTTCATATAGGCAATATGATCGGAGGCAATGGAAAGTATTAAATCACCCAAAATAACACAACAGTTTTTAAGTTAGTTGAGATTGGAACATTGAGCATGTGTGTCATGGAGACTGACCTTAAACTAGAACATCTACCTAACAAAAACCTTCTAATTGACTTTCAGTATATAATTCAATTAAGGTAAAATTACATATAGTATTTGGTTAGTCCAAAAATAATTACAGTTTAAAAGGTTAAAAATAATTGCAAAAATCGCAATTACTTTTGCACCAACCTAATAATATAAAATAATTAATAGAATTGTGTATAATATAATTAATTATATATAACACATAAAATATAATTATAACATAACATATAATTATATATAATGTGGTTAATTAGCATATATCATTCCCCCTTAATTTAATTATATATTGAATATATATTCAATACTATGTATTATATATTACATATAATTTTTCACATATATATGAATTTAACCAGAAAGGAAATGGAAATACAAACAAAACCCTAGAACTCTCAATAATATATAGTCCTAAAAGGGATGAAGTTACAAGCAACAAGAGCAGTATACCACCCTCACATTTATGAAGGCCAGTGACTGAAAAACTTTGAATGCTTGAGTAAAAAAGCTTAAACACAAATTTTGATTGTGATAGTTGTGACGATGGTAGGAAACTACATGCATCACCAATTACAAAAGACATACATAAATCTAAGTACAGTTAATATATTGTTTCTTCTACCACCAAAAAAAAAAAAGTTGATGATGATATTAGAGGAAATAGTCTTTCAGAATTGTTGGGAATCATCTAATTCATCACTTTGTTTTAAAAAGTAAGGTTTTAAATTCTATAAATCACTTGTGATAGAACTCAAACCAGAAATTATGAGCAAAGCAACAGGACTTCATAAAAAGGAGAATGGGAGAATGTGAAATGAAATGCCTTGACCTAAGGGATAGGTCAAATTAGGACCAACCAGTAACTAACTCTTCTTAAACATCAGAACAAGTTCTCTATAAACATCCTCTCTACTGGGTGGGGGGTGGGTGATGAGGGTAAAGGGGATCAAATATATGGTGATGGAAGGAGAACTGACTCTGGGTGGTGAACACACAATGGGATTTATAGACGATGTAATACAGAATTGTACACCTGAAATCTATGTAAATTTACTAACAATTGTCACCCCAATAAAATTAATTAAAAAAAAAAAAAAAAACATCCTCTCTACTAAATCAATCCTCATTTATGTGTTTATGATTAAACATGATCAAGAAGGTTGCTAAGAAACAAAAACATAAAGAAAACTCCCCAAAATTCTGTTTAGATTCATTTCAACATCATTCATGAAAAAAGTCAGTCACTCTGAATGTTTCAATAAATTATATAATTTATGTGTAGCCACCTTCTTTTGTCAATGTCTTATTCATTCTTTTGACATCTGTCAGGTAAGTAATGATAATTGCTATTACCTTCATCTCAGCTCCAATGAGATTGAGTTAGTATCTCCTGTAGGGACAACAGAGTTAGTCAGGCTCCCTCCCCAGGCCAGCTGATGATCCTGACTGGCCTCCTGGTCCAATAAGATATAAGGTCACGCTGGCGCCATCCATCCTGATGTTACTGTTTATGTACCCTAATGTCAACATCTTGGCTGTGCGCCTCTTTTGTCTCTGTATAAAGGGGTCCAGCCATTTTAGGGGACAGGATGGAGACCGGCTGAGGCGGAGACCGTGGAGACATGGTAGAGACCATGGTAGAGGCTGTATGGCACAGGGCTGCTGAAAACGGCCTGTGGGGCTCGTGCCCCAGGGCTGCTGCTGGGGGCTGCTGAGAAACAGGCTGCTGTGAGTTACGAGACTGCTGCTGGCTGCAGGTTGTAACCTGAGGATGTCCAGCTGTGGGCAGCAGGGAGAAACCCCTGGCTGTGTCCCAGGAAGCCTGTGAATAAAGCATGTCTGCTCTGCCTTTGCCCCATGCATCTTCTTCCGGCTCCCCAAGGCACAGACATTGTACTCCCGGGACACCACCCACTCGGACATCGACGTAACATCTCCTTATATGGTTAAATCAGAAATTTTGAGATTATAATCCATTAGTCCATAATCCTTAATCTACGAACTCCCTTAAGATTTTTGCCTACAGACTGTTAATCAATATTTATAAGAAATTTTGTCCTCGAGCAGCAAGGAAAGATTTTCTAAAGTAAACCCAAGGTTAGCAAAACAAAGCACTTCCTCTTCCCTTCTTGAGCATCTACTATGTATATAACATTAGACGGACTCTGTAGTGATGACAAGAAAGGTTATTCCTTGCCTCATTTTACCAATGAAGAAACTGAATCTTAAAAAGGGTAAATAACATGCCCCAAGGTCAAGCAGCTTGAAAGCCCTGAGAATCTGTATCTAAGTCCTGTGACCTTCCACCACTATGTTGTGGTACAAGGTATTTAATAATTAAGTACCAAATTGGTAGCATATTACCAATATTATGACTTTAAAGTCAGTTAATGTAGTTCAGGTAGACTTCCTGGAAGAGCTGAAAAATGAATGGGGCCTTGATGAATCAGTAAGCTTGGTAAAGGTAGATTTTGTCAAAGAGTCAGCAAATATACAAACAAAACAGAAACCAACTACTGAACAACAAGGGAGAGAAACTCAGGAGGGAACAAGTGGAATTTTGTAGAAGGCCTGCAGGAGAAGAAATTGAAATTGGAATGACATGCTGGCCAAGGCAGTGCAAATCAATTTGTAAACGATGGATGTCCCCGTTGGAAAGCTTCCAGGGCGACACAGCAGTATGGACAGGAAGTATCCCCCACCCCTTGATGAGTAAGTCAGAGCCTTCCTGAGAAGGGTAATAGCCTCACTGCTCAGTGAGGCCTAGATGACAAAATGAAAGAAGGCGACAGAGCTAATATGATCATTGCATGATATATTAGAGCATATAATCATATGGATATTTTTCACCCCAAAAGACAGGATCTCATCGCTTTACAGGATCAGTGAAGAACGAAGCACATCCCTGGCTACTGAGAAGCACTCAGAGCTGATGAATTTCTGACTTGTTGAGAGTAAGATGGTTTTGACACAGCTACAAGTTCATCTTCTGACCCACTAGAAGGTCTCTGCTAACAACAGAATTTCATAGGAATAGTGTAGAATATAATGATTAAGTACCCTAAACTCCAAGAATGCAACAATACAGCTATGTAAGTTAAAACTCAGGCTTCCCAGATTTAAGATGTCTAGGATAGGAAAAACTTGTCACATAAACATTAGCAAAAGGGGCACACAGAGTTTGAAAAGGTAAGTATCTTGAGGAAAAAGCAAAAAGAGATGCTAATATTGCACATTTACAAACAAAGCCAGGCGTGGGGAGGGGTGGGGGAGGGGGTACTGGGGAGGGGGAGAGTCTCTACCACAGAGTGGGCATAGGTGGGAACCCTATAAGCTCAGAACTGGTGTAAATATGGAAGGCAATTCATTCTGACCTCTAAATTGATCACTTGTGTCTTAGATCCTCAGAATGGGAAGCTAAATTGATCACTTGTGTCTTAGATCCTCAGAATGGGAAGCTAAACTTTCAGAAAGCAAATACAAGGAACTAAGAACTATTGGATCTAACAATGAACGCCTCAAAGAATGGGATGATATTTTATTACGCTAAAATTCCTAGTACCAAACACAATGCCCAGCAAGCATTACAGATTTCATAAACACTTGATGGCTAAACAGAAGCATGATGTCCCTTGAAAGATTCTGTGAACTAGGCTAGAGACAGAATAGGTAAACCTTACACAGGGATAAAACGGATACCACTGAGGTGTGGTTATCTGAGGAAGGCAGGGGGCCTCTTCTTTCACTAAACTTCTCCCCCTCATGGCAGGCTCAGATGTGACTATTAAAGGGTCATTTCTCAATATTAGGCATCACCCTCTGTCCCAGGCAAATGGCCCTGGAAGCAGCAAGCACATGACATCTAACTGACATCACTCTCTGAAGCATGAGTGGCATTAATAGCCTGATTTGGAGATGTCAAAAACAAGTGAGGCAAAAAAAAAAAAAAAAAAAAAGGAACACGCTAACAAGAAACTGCCTGCTTAATTTGCCTTGAGCTCCAAATACAGAAGACTGTATCTTTTGTAAGACACAAGCACCGCCATATCTGAAAGCAGTAGCAATATTTGGATTCTCTGGCCCTATGCCGTCCCTCCCGTCCCTCTTACTCTCTCCTTTCTTTCAATCGCTCCTTAACCACAGCTCCAGGAGAGCCCATATGCACAGGTAGCTGCTTTCGGGTAAAAATAGGCTCTGCTGTGGTAGTTAACACTCCTGGCTCTAGGTATTTCTATTCACTTTCGTTCAAGCTACATGTCATTTATTTGGCCCACCAATTATCAACGCATATGACATAGCTACAATAACTAAAATGTTGTGGTACTAGCATAAGAATAGAAAGAAAAAAAGTCAATAGATGGCTTAGAAACAGAAAGCAGTGTATATTAAAATTTATATGTTATAAATGTGATAACCCACATCAGTTTCAGCAATAAATATCACTGAACTATTTGGCTAACTATTTTGCTTTTAAATCTATTTAATTCCTAATCTATTTAAAAGGTAAGTCCAAAAATATAAACCAGAAAAAAACTGAAGAAAACGGAGAGTAATTTTTATCAACTCCCTAACTTTTTAAGCTTTAAGTTAAATAAGAAATTACAGGAAAAAAGTTAAATTTGACAACATAATACTTTGTTTTTACACCAAAAAACACCCTGAACAAATTAAAATAAAGCAGATATTTAGCTGAGTTTTGGGGGATTTTTTTGTATCAGTACCTTTATATTTCTTTGGGCAAACAGTGTTCCTTCTCAGCGTATTTGGGTCTATCTCCATTCCCCCAAAAACAGATGAGTGTGGAAAGTGTATAGCCAATCCTACATTCTGTATCCTTAGGCAGAATGACTGTTTCAGGAATGGGTACATGGCCATGTCCACTCAATGAGATTCAATTCAAGAGACTGTTTTAGAATGCCTGGGAAAGAAAATCCTCCTTCACTGGGGTGATTAAGAGGGCTGAATCTCTGCATGGTCACCAATAGAAAAGATACGCCTGAATTAAGTCAATCAGAGGAAATCCGAACTGAGAGATGAACAGGCTCTTGAGTTTGGATGATGCTATCAAGTCCCTGAACTCAGTCAGCTCTACGTAAAGGCAATTCTCTGAAGCCTTCAGTGAGCCAGTAAATTCCCATTTTTGTCCAGCTAATTCGAAGTGGCTTTCTGTCTCTTGTAACCAAAAAAGCATTAAAACTCAAAACTAGGGAGAAAATATAATACACATAAGGGTGGTAATTTTCTGAATATTTAAATTACTCATAAAAATTTATAAGTATTTTACTGCATAGAAAACCGAGCAATTTAATAAGAGGATAAACTGGCTGATGCACATGAAATTTTTGAAATAAGCCATATTAATAATCAAAGAACTACAATTAAAGCATATTTTAGGTATCATGTTTCACCTATAAAGTTTACCCAAAAGTTGCGATAATCATCCTAAATGAAAGCAAAGGTGAGATAAGAACAGCACTCTCAAGTACTGCTTGTGGGAGTCTAAGTCTGTATAAACAGTTTGCTGGTTCAAGGGGCTTCTCAGGTGTAATATGAAACTGGCCCCTGTACATGGAGGGCAAAGAGAAACAGAAGAAAGGGGCAGGCCACTCCAGATTAGTAGGTGGCAGTTTTAATAATCAAGGGAACTTACATGGGAGGCTTGTCTTAGGTGTCCACAAGACAAATAGATCTCTACACGGGCCCACCAGAATCTTAAATGTTATACAGAGGCTTTAACTGAGGTCAGTCATGTATACCATCCAGATGTTCTAAACAGCACATTACTCTCTTGAGGCTATGTCCTTGAAAATGGTTCCCACTGTGGGAACATGGACAGAGCTTACATTCCAAGGACAGCAGAAAGGGTGAGAAGCCTCAGATTGCCCAGGTCCAGCAATAGGGTCAGTCAGTGGTCACGCCCTTTCCACCATCTCCTCCAACAACCTTTTAAATAACTATTTGACAATATATAAATACAAACAATATATAAATACAAACTTAAAGGCTCCAACATTTTGTTAAAATAATTCCACATTTAGGAATCTATCTTAAGGAATAATCGGAAATAGAAATAAAACATTATGTATAAAACACTTCAATAATCATATCATTAAAAACGACAGTTACAACAACAAATGCTGGCGCGGATGTGGAGAAAAGGGAACGCTAGTGCACTGTTGGTGGGATTGCAGATTAGTGCAGCCACTATGAAAAACAGTATGGAGGTATCTCAGGAATCTGAAGATAGAACTACCCTATGATCCAGTAATTCCACTCCTAGGCATCTACCCGGAGAAATCCAAAACTCCAATTCAAAAATCAGTATGCACTCCTACTGATTATTGCAGCACTTTACACAATAGCCAAGATATGGAAACAACCGAAATGCCCATCGGTAGATGACTGGATTAAGAAGCTGTGGTACATTTATACAATGGAGTATTACGCAACCATAAAGAAGAAAGAAATCTTATCATTTGCAACAACATGGATGGATCTAGAGAACATTATGTTAAGTGAAATAAGTCAGAAAGAGAAAGACAAGTACCATATGATCTCACTTATATGCAGAATCTAAAGAAAAGAATATGTGAATGAACTAATCAGAAACAGTTTTGGGGACACAAAGAAAAAACCGAGAGTTGTTAGATGGGCGGGGGAGGGGGGGTTGGGGATAAGGGGAAAGGTGAAGGGATTAGGAAGCAGCTGGTAACCACAAGATGGCCTCAGGGTTTTCTGAAAATTAATTTGGGGAACTTATTCAATAATGTTGTAAAGATTTTGTTGGGTATCCGATGGACATGTGTCCTATTTGGGAGACCACCTCAGAGATACTGTGGATGCCTGATCATGGCATTGTACACCAGAAGCTAAACATTAATGAATGCCAACTATAATTTTATATATATAATGTGATGGCTCGGTGTGAGGTCAGAGGGATAGTGGATGGGGGGAGGGGGTTCACAGTGTGAGGGATATAAATGATGAACGTCTAAGTATTACCTTGTCTTGTACACCTGAAACTAATAAAAAAAATAAAAAAAATAAAATAATAATAATAATAATAATAATAATAATAAAAAAAATGTCTGAGGGTGGCCTGTTAGCTCACTTGGTTAGAGCATGGTGCTGCTAACACCAAGGTTGCTGGTTCAACCCCCACATGGGCCACTGTGAGCTGCGTCCTCCTTACCAAAAAAAAAAAAAAAAAAAAAAAGGAACAGAAAAAATAGAAAAAAAGCGTATTTCTGTGTTTTATAAAATAAAGCTGTAAATGACAAAAAAAACGACAGTTACGAAATGTTTTAAAACCATAGTAAAATATTTTTATTAAATCCTTAAGTCAAAAAGACAATACACAAACTTGTGTTTAATATGATTATGATTGAAAAATTATGTAGGCGGAGAAAAATATGGAAGAAAATAAACCAATGTTCATAGTGACTATCACTGGGTGGTCGGGCAATATTCCTTTTCTTCATACTACTTTTCGGAATTTTCCAAATTGCCTATGATAAGTATAATCTTGATAATCAAAAGACACTTTTTAAATTCTTTTTAATAGCTACTTGCCTCTTTGTCCCATTTTCTCAGAAGTATATGGATTCTTGGAGCGTGCTCTAATTGGCAGGGATTTCAGAGGTGGTATAGATCAACATTTCCCTTAATACAACTATCACATCCGCAGCATCTCTGACAGATAGTCATTCCTTCTCTATTTGAAGTCCTGCAGTGAGAGTGGGAGGGTCAATGCACAAAGCTCATTCATATTCAAAGGGGTCCATCACTAAGTGATAGAGAGTTCCTCCTTACAATGACTCAGCATCTTATGCTGAATTTATTTATGACTTGCCTCTTGGTAACTTCACATCATTAATCCTAGTTCTATTCTCTGGAGAGTGAAAATCATGTTGTGAGAAGATCATGGCTTTATCATCAGGTAGATCAAAGTTTGAATCTCTGCTACCCTGCTGTACTAGTATTATGATCTGGGGCAAGCTTTTGTTTCCTCATTGTAAAGTGGAGAAAGTGATACCCATCTCTCAGACAAGTAAAAGCGATCCTATGTGTAAAGCACCTAGCATAAGTACACAGAGCAATTACTGAATGTTAATTCTCTATTCTCTTATCCTGAGGGCGAGGCACATTGCCTAGAATACAATAAGAATCCAAAAATATTTATTAATGAATGAATGGTTTCTCAAACAGCTGTGAATCCACTTACGCAAACAATAATCTACCCATATTTCCCCATCACATCTTTCAGGATTCAATGAGAGAAATTGAGATGATTTATGGAATTTAGTATGTATTATATTTTAGCTTCACTCTGAATTACTACTCTAAAATTGGGAAAGAGATATGATTAGTCCAGCTAATATTCTTCTTAAACCCATGTTGCTCTCAGTGATCACCCTCCCTTCATAACTGCTCATAAACCATCTACTTCATAGTCAAGGTAATAATTATGCTTACAACGACATCAAAATTATTAGGCATAGCTTTCAAAATCATTTTCCTTGTTTATTTCTTTCATTTGATTTTTGGACATTTTCTCTGAACTATCTCTGTGAACTTTCAAGAAATAAAGTGAAACAACAAGAAAAATAAGCACTAAGTGGCGGTATAATGTATCAGGGCCTGAAGATCTGAATTTATTTGAAGTATATTGAGACTCTCTGTCCATCTCCCCACCCCCACTCTCGTGATTTGATTCTGTCTTCATATTTTCAGGTCTACTCTTTTCAGGAGGGAGATCAGGTACTCAGAGCCAACAGGAGCAAAACGTAACTTTTGTTTTCTCTATTAACTGTTAATATTGCACCAGGTGCCCTTGAAAGTAGTCTCATCCCTCTGGATTCCTTTCAGGATTTTTGGCAACCTTCTCCCTCTCTGAGCCAGTGAATTTCTCTAAATGGTTCATATTGATTTATGCCCATTCTTCTTTGGTTATCTGACTCTAATTTCATTCTTTCAGGACAGGAACAGCAATTGTGATTTTATTTTAAAGTCTCCTCCTTTTCTTTTGAAATATTAAAGCAGGATATTAAGTGGAAATTTTCCAGTTTCCCCAGAACTGTATTCAAGTTCAAAGTTGAAGACTAAAATATGCTGATTCCCATATTCTACTATATAGAATATCTCTATAGGGCTTACTAAACAGCATCAGTTTAGAGTAAGCCTTACTACCAACCATTACCAACTCTTCATGGGCAATGTAAGAAGAGAACTTAGAGGGCAGTGAGGAAAGTAGTTTTTTAAAGAGATACTATTCTATGAAGGAGAAGGAAAGTAGGTTATCTTGTTACTAAAACCAAGAGAAGAGGGTTCAAAGGGAATCCATGTTAAGAATAGGAATGACTACATGAAGGGAAGATGGGAAATTCATTTTCCAGTTGGTAATCTGTTTGACCATCACACCTGGGCTACCGGAGCCACGAAAAGGAGAATTGGAAGGCATGGTGAGGCTGGGGGAAGAGGAAACCATTAAGCTATCTGCCCCATTATTTGACATGTCATGGATGAATGACTTTTCTAAGGCACAAGGAGAAAAGTTGCTGAAATCCAGCAGTCTTCTCAGATTTCACCAAGAAAGCTGACCAGCAAGAAAGAGGATCTGTTTTGGGGTGGACAACTTTTGGAGGGGCGAAGGTAGTGGAAAAGGTAAAGCCAAATTTCTCACATCAGGAACTATGGATTAGGAAGGGAAGGATTTTGGAGATGTTCAGAAGAACTCACGTGAGAGGACCAGTACATACATGCCTTCCAATCAGAAGGCATTAATGATTACCCTGAACCAAATAAATGAGGACAACTAACCAAGCAGAGAACTTAATCTCACCATAGATAATAAAATAAGAAGGCAGTTGCCATTGTCCCTCTTCTTCTACATTGCCTGAACATGACCGAAAAACTCCTGGCCAGAAGATAGAGGAGGGAGAAGTCAATGCTTTGGAGAATGAAGGGAGGAAAAGAGCTTTGAATTTAATTTAAAATTAAAATTTTGAATCAATAATGCAAACTATTCTATTAATTAAAAGTGACTAGAACATTGTGCAATCTAGCCAACATATCACTAAGTTTCCTGTTATTAATTGCATAAAATTGGGTACAATGAAGAAGAGCAGTAATTGGAAGCTTGTCCCAAAATGAACTGAAACCTCATCAACAAATGTATTTAGTTGTATCTTCCCATACTTTCATCTTCTTTTAGAATAAGAACTGCCAGGTTATCAGTATCTGATGTCTGGATTATATTATGGACGTGCACTTAGGATCCTTATGCCTCTTGGTATCCCCTACAATAAAAATGACTCCAGAGGAATCTCTGAAGTAAGAGTCTTCAAAGGGTCTCTATTTCACCTTCGCAATTCAAGAATTCAGACACGCCAGGGGTCTTCTGCCTTGACTAGCTGGGACAGGACAATTGCAGGGCCATCATCAAGGAGCACTGAATGGAGGGGTAGGGTTGTGATTACATAAACATTCAAAGAAAGAAGGTTGGAATTCCTTGGCAGCATGAAATATGGAGGGAATTCACCCTGATGGGAGAATCAAGATGCCTGTTGCAATAGAGGGTCAGGGGGTGATTTTGTAAGTCACGATGGGCAACATCACTTATAATATTTCCAACCCATTCCCACAATAACTTGCACCAAATTCCACTATCAGGGGTGATAAAGGAAATCAAAGAGGTGGGGAAGTGAATTATTATATCAAAATAAATTAGGAAATCAATTGGCATACTAAGAAATTGAAAACTCAAGATCAGATTATTGTAAAAAACTGGTATAGCTGGTAGGAAGAGTTCTTCCCCACTTCACCAGAGTAACACTAAGAACCCTGTAGGGTGACATTCATTTCAAGAGTTGTACCACCCTAAGGTAACGACAAATCCTGCAGCCTGCATGAAAGGTAGCCCACCTCACCAAGGAAAGTCAGCCTAAAGAAGGGATGCCAGACTGCAACAAAACACATGTTCAGTAAGAGGCTGTTAAAATGAGAATGTATGCTGGAATCAGAGGACTTTTAGGGACATCAAAGAGAATGTGCACTACTCTGAAGACCCTGCCCAGTAAAGGGATTTCACAAATTACATAGATAGGGATTTGAAAAAAGAATACTTTCATAATACTTTCCTTTATTATTTATTAATCTTATCATTTTGGGTATATTGAACCCCCAGGGTAATTGTGACCTGAAAGATCTAATAAATTAAGGTATCAATGGTTAAAAACTTAGCATATGAATTTTAACTGGGTCTTTCAAAATCATAAGTAACAGGAATTTCAGGCACTACTACAGAAAAGGGGGCCTTTTGAGGATGGACTCTGAATTTATAAAATCCGTAATAATATTGGCAGCCTAGTATTATACATTAATATGCTATTCTACAAAGCTGATGTTTTTGACCAGTGTTATCAAGGCAAATGTTTTGAGTTTTTCTTTTTACAGGTAACAAATTTTCTTTTAACAAGTTTTTCTTTTCACAAGTTTTTCTTTTTACAGGTAACAAATTTGAGCTGATACAACACATGGCTTAAACCTTCTGTGACCACTGAATAAATGAAACAGTAGAGCCATGGCTACATGATGCTTAGAGCATACTGTTTTGATTTTTTTTTTTTATCTGACATGAAATTTCCTATAGCCCACAAATAAAATTGGCAAGTTCTGTTTCAGAATATTTCAGCTGAATATTTCATACCCAACTATTTATAAGAAGCCCTAAGTAATAACTTCTTCATTTTGAATGTTTTTGCATTGCTTAGGGAAGAGAGAGAGAGAGAGAGAGAGAGAGACAGAGAGAGAGAGAGAGAGACAGAGACAGGTGAATCTGCTGCTACAGGACTTATAGAAAATTGAAATTTACTACATTCAAAACTAAGCAATAGTTATTAATTGGGGATTCAAAACTACCTCTGATTTATAGTACTCTTTGAAAACTGAACAAGGAATTGGACTGAGGTGCCATATTTAGCATGACTAGAGACAGTGCAACTGCAAAGCAAGTAACATGCACTTTCACCCCCAAATATCTGGGAAACAAGCAGACAAAATATCCGAGGGCTTGAAATTTAGCTGCGGGAAATTTACTGCAGCTAAGTAGAAAAGAAAACAGCTGATCCCATCGTAAGCAAATAGATGGCATCGCAAGCAATGTACGATGCAATTAAGAGCAGTGGCAAAGTAATTCACCATTACTATTTGTTTAATCCAATCACTCTAAGCAAAGGTAGCTACAAAGAGAGATTTATACTCTCTACTTCAGTATCTGGGGGAATTCAGGGATTTCCAGCACAAAGACCCATCAGTTGAAGGGCGATGTGACAAGAGGATACAGGGAGATTGGTTGGCTAATGGACAGGGAATAAATTCTCCCAGGACGCTCCCTGTTGAAACCATTGGAAATCAAGTTGTCCTTCAGATCATCTGTATTCCTGTTTCTTTTTTCCATTTTCAATTTATAATAACAATAACGACCTAGACATAGGACATTTCCTGGGCTTTAATGACTGTCTGAGGTTAATGGCCCTCAACTACACCTCAGGCCATCAACCCCTCCCAGCTGGTCATTAATCTCCAGGAAATATCCTGTTCCAGGGTCATTATTGTTTCAATATCAACTATACCTTAAAAGCTTTATGGATTCTGCAAATACAGATCTCTTGCCAATAGAGGTTAGGAAACCTGTTTAGAATTCTGAAATTATCTTGAGTTTGACCCCTCAGAGATGTTTTGTTCAAAATTAAAATTGGTTAAGAAAACATTCAACCTGCTCTTTGTTTGTCTATTTATATTTTCTCAGAAAAGAGGACTATTAAGTAATACAAGGACCCAAACAAAAATCAATGAATATTGAAAGAAAAATATCAGCTTTAAAGGGAATCACCCTCTGAGAACAGTTTTTTGTAAAAACAGCTCCCTAAAAAGATTTATGTGTCTAAGTGTTACCAGACGACACCCCAGGCACAGAATTTTCAAAATACATTCTAATTCTAAAATCTCAGTTTTCACTTTCATAATACCATGTTTCCCGGAAAATAAGACCGAGCCAGACAATCAGCTCTAATGCGTCTTTCAGAGCAAAAATTAATATAAGACCCAGTCTTATTTTACTATAATACAAGACCGGGTCTTGATATGATATGATATGATATGATATGATATGATATGATATGATATGATATATAATATGATATGATATGGGGTCTTATATTAATTTTTTGCTCCAAAAGATGCATTAGAGCTGATTGTCTGGGTAGGTCTTATTTTCGGGGAAACACAGTAAGTACCCCAATTTATACATTAATATTACTATAACAAGCATTCTACCTACAGTAGAATATTCCATATGAGGAGAGGCTGCTGAGACAGGGGTGAAATACAACTTCTAGAAGTAGCAGCTATTTAAGATTCTGATTCAGCAGCAAAGAGGAGGATGCTTGCCCACGAAACATTTGAGATCTAGAGAGCTGATATATAAACAAAGGAGGAGAACAGGGCAGGTGTTTAGAACCAAGGAAACAACAAATGGTAATCGGGGCATGGCCCAGGAACAGGCAGACTATAGAAACACGGGGACTCAAGCAGGCAGGACCTCGTAGAGATGTGGACGTACGGGATGGCCCATGCATAGAGATTCAGACAAGAACAGAGTCTAATTGCAGAATTAGCCAGAACTGCAATTTCAGGTAAACTTGTGACCCTAAAACCGAGGAATAAAATAGATCACTGGTCACAGGAATGAGGCACGAGCCGAAGGGACAGACCAGGAGCAGATTCAGAGAAAACAAGAAGGCAGGCTGACTGAATTCTACCAAGTTAAGATTCCCATGATCCATGAGGGAGTGATCCTAGATCCTGGCTCAGGGCTGAATCCAGCGGCTGTCCAGCCATGGAGCAGAACCTCAAACAGGTCACACACAGCTACTCACTCCAATATGACATTTTCTTAAAAATGAAACAAAAAACCAAAAAAAGCCCTTTCCTTTGAAATATCACTTGAAGATTTTACTCTAGGTCACATAAATATGAAAACTACAAAGTATCAGGAGATAAAGCGGGGTGTAGGAGAAAACAATAACCTCCCAGAATTTTCACATTAACTCTTCATTAGAGGGAAATGAACCATTTAACTCATATCAAATAAAATTATATGTTATTGTTTTCCTACTTGACCACCACTATAACATTTTCTGTAAGCACCGAAGTGGACATACAAATTGCTACTGGAATATTTTTACCGTGAAATCAGGAAAGCAGAAGACAAAGATGTGTTTGCAACAGACCTTGCGATAAGGACTTGAGTGTAAATAGTTTATTTGGAAAACTTATTAGATGATTCTTAACCCCCTCACCTACTTTCAGCATTCAGCCTGAACTAAGATTGGAGAGATTTCTTCACAGGGCTGTGCTGTGAGTCTACACCCACAATAGGGAGTGTAGGAGTGCTGTACCTCTCCGGCCTAGTGAGCTCTGAGTTCCAAAGGGAAGGATGAGAAAGCTGCTGCTCCCTTTCCTCATGTTAAGTGAGGTAGGCACCAAACATGTTCATGCCCTAACGCCCAATGAATATGTTACTTCACATGGCAAAAGGTTTTTGCACATGTGATTAAGGATCTGAAAATGGAGAGATTATCCTAGGTTATTTAAATGCGCCAGAGGTAATTATGAGGGTCCTTATAAGAGGGAGCGAAGAGGGTCAGAGAAAAGGCAATGTGATGATGGAAGGACAGGTCAGAGAATCACAGATTTATAGATATCCCACTGCTAGCATTAAAAATGAAGGATGCGGCCATAAACTCAATGCAGGTGTCCTCTAAGAAGCTGGAAAAGTCAAGGAAACAGATTTTATTTTTCAGTTTCATACTCATTTTCTCTTTTATTCTTAAAAGTTATTTCCACCTACCTGGATGGACTACAAATGCCTTCTACATGCTCAAATCCATCTTCTCCCCAGACCATCTCCCCTCTCCTCTGGTGCTGTTAAAGACATCGACACGCTCCCAAACCATGGAGCACAGTCTGGGAATATCTCATTCAAGTACCCCTGCAAGTTCTGTGGCTCGTTTCTTTGCAATGTTTCATAAATCTTGTTTCTCCATCTCATCACCAGCACCCCAAGTCAGGCCCTTGGAACCTCTCTCCCAGACAACTGTAAATGCACCTAACTGGCCTCTTTATCCAAAACATCAGGTCTCAATCCATGACCAGGTAATGTGCCACAGAACTCCCCTGCTCCCACTGCCAGTGGCCTCCGCGTGCTCATCCCTGGGAGTTGCTTTCACCTTGACTCCCAGAACAAGATGGAAAACAGATTCTTTCCTAGAGCCTCCAGAAGGAATTCAAGTCTGCCAACACCTTGATTTTACCCAGTGAGAACCATGTCAGACTTCCGACCTCCAGAACTGTACGGTAATACATCTGTGTTGTGTTAATCCCCAAAGTTTGTGGTAATTTCTTATAGCAGCAATAGGAAATGAATACAACAAAAGAAGCATTTTAGGGAGCCCACCAGGAGATCTTACTATAAGCCCTACAGCAAAGAAAATTCTGGAAACCATTGTCCAACTCTCATCTAGAATATCTAAGGATATGATACAGGTTAGCTAACTGCTTTGACATTTGAGTAAACAAGTAGGAATTGGTCTCTGTTCCAGAGCCGGTTTAGACAAAGACTATATGAGTGTGTTCTGCCTACATACGATTATCTGAGGTCTTATTCATCAAAGCCATGTGCAGAGCCAGCTTCATGGACACGGGACTTGTACAGTCACACAGGAACCTGCTTGCAGAAGGAACCTGTGCTTGGTTTAATGTTCTGCTGTCAATGGCTTGACATTCTTAATAATTTTTGAGCAAGGGGTCCTATGTTTTCCTTTTGCACTGAGTTCAGCAAATTATGTAGCTACAGTCCTAGCTACAGGGGCGGGCCAGAGACCAGCAGAAAGAAGCTGGCAGAATGACGAAAGTGTTAATGGCCAAGGAAAAAGCAAGTGAACAGCTGGAGTAGACATGCAGCTGCCCAGGTTAGAGCTAGAGATTATAGGTACATCACGATAGTGATTGGGAAACCTCCACAAATTTTGTAAGAACATCCCTAAGAGAACGAATGAGGTCTAAATAACAACCAGGCCCTAGGATACACGGTGTCAGTGCACAACAGTACGAGGCAAGTAAGGCCTTCTTCCCTTCCTCTCCTAGTACCTAGTATGTGTCTGAAGGTGTGGCCAGCTGGTGAGGAAGAAGAACACATAGATGTGCTCCACATGGAAAGAGATGTCAACTAAGACCATTCCCAGCTGCAGCCTTTCCACCCCTCAGTAGGCCTCAGCTGTCAGAGGACAGAGACCTCAACTCTACAGCAAGTTTAGAGTTTTGACTATGGTATGGTACCAGGTCCTTTGATTACTGAACTGAAACATTGTTTTGTGACTGAAAGCAACCAGAAAATATCAATGGGATTGCCAAATTTCCATGTGGGGGAAGAATTAGCCCCAATGAAAACAGTTTATGAAATACAGTAGTTCAAGGCAATGGTTACATAGGTCAAGGTGGAGGAGTTAGGGATAAAAAGTCTTTCATACAAGTTTAGTGGACATTGTTCACCATAAAGATTTAATGTTGCCTTTATAAACGAAACAGAGAATAAGTAATATAAAGGGAAAAACAATTCCAATATAAGATTTCCAATAGGAAAACAATACATGACAAAAATTTGAACCACTATTCCAAATGGAAACAAGGTCATCTATCTCCCCGGAATGTCTGATTGGAATGCACAGTATGAATCAGTACTGAGGGCTTCTTGCTTCCATCCACCCGTCACCGGCCCAGAATTATCTTTCTCAAATACCATGACCATGTCACTCTTCTACCTAAAAAGTCTGATGCTTCTTGGAGTCGCCTCAAGGTGAAACCCAAAGTCTTGAGCACAAGTATGCAGTGTTCCTCAGCTGATCCAGCTGTCCTCTCCCCATCGAGTCACCTATGCTCTGAGAGCCCTGATTCCTATATTTCGGTTACTCACACACCACTCTCACAGTCACGTTCCCCCATAATTGTCTATTCCATATTTTTCTATAAACCAAGTACTGATTTTACTCAAATTTATTCTCATTCAAAGCAATCTCTTTAAATCAAGTTTTAATGTACTACTGGTAGTTCTACTGAATATTTAACTATTGCTATTAAAATTCATTTTTAAAATTTAAAATGCTACCTCTGGTTCCCACCTAACACCATCTGTTATACCATCAATTGTTCATGTAACATACATTGAGACTTGCTACTCTAGACAGAAATGACTGCATTTTTTACCCCTGAGCATACTGTGCCTTTGAACCTAACTGTGACCTCTTCTTAGTATATCCTTTTCCATTTTCTGTAAAGTTACTCTCCTTACAGAGGACTCAGTTCAACCCAAAAGACACCTCCCCTTTGAAGCTTCCTTAAATACTAAAGTGATATGGTCCCCTCTGTATTCCTAACCACTTTCTACCTGCCTACACTATAACATTTGTCACATGGTAGTGCCTTATGAAACTTAGTACTCTAATCATCTTTGGGTCATTTCATTACCTAGATCAATAACTATTGGGTGCTCATAAAACTGTTCGTTAAATGAATGAAGAATGATGGAATATAGTCATGAGCCGTATAACATTTTGGTCGATGGACTGTATATATGATGGTGGACCCATAATATTATAATGGAGCTGAAAAACTCCTATCACCTAGCGATGTCATAGCCATCATAATATCATAGTACAGTGCATATTCACGTGTTTGTGATGATGCTGGTATAAGAAAACCTACTGCCCTGCCAGTTGTATAAAAGTACAGCACATCCAGCTACAATAGTAGGCAATACCATCTGGGCTTGTGTAAGACACTATGATATTCTCACAATGACAAAATTGTCTGTCATGCATTTCTTAGACCATATCCCAGTCATTAAGTGGCATATAACTGTATATAGCCAAAGTTAAACCAATCGTAGGTCATTTATAGTATGAATATTTTAGCATAATATTACTTCTGTTAAACAAAACACATCCAAAAATCTCAATGCATGCAAGACTTCGCTATAATTGTCAATGAGACTAATAGGCAAATTTAAAGTACTATTTTTCCTGTATGCCAGAGAAGAACACAAAAGAATTGAGAAAGAAGTCTAAAACTACACCAAATTTCAGTGTAAATTTTTATAAATGTTTGTTTGCAGAGACTATACTCACCCTTTCTAGGAATTCTCCATTTAATGGCAAGTCTAATTGCAAATTTTAAAAATTAAATCTAAAAAATAAAATTTAAAATAAAGCAAAGGGTGATTAAAGCAGAAGTCAAGCATCAGTTACTTCGGAAGAAATGATCTCATTAAAAACAAAAATTATGTCACTAAGATGTGAGGTACACTAACTGCTCTGTAATACCACCATCATGTTATAGTTGAGGAAATTCTCTCTTCCTATTGCACTTTCCCAGGTTAACAAAAGAATAAATCAGAAAATGTTGAGGTATGTGGTCTCAGGTATAGAAGATTTTTTTAAATCTTTTTTTTAAATCCCAGCAAGACGTTAAATCTCTCTTGTCCTTATCTTCCTCATCTGTAAAATGAAAAGCAGCTGACTGATATACTAGTAGACATGCAAAACAGAAAAATTCTTAAGTGCATAATTTGGTTATACCTAAAAAATATAATGACTGCACAAATACATTCTCTGAAGTGCTTTTATTTGGGAGGAGGCTGAGAGAACAACCTGAATGTTCCTAAGTTTGGTCACAGTTAAATATTTGTTGAATACCTCATGTAAAGTGAATTGTGTCCCCCAAAATTCATGTTGAAGTCCTCATCTCCAGCACCTCAGAATGTGACTGTATTTGGAGCTAAGGTCTTTAAGGTGGTAATTCATTTTAAATGGGTCAATAGAGTGGACCCTAATCCTATCTTTATAAGAAGAGACACACACAGAGGGATAACCAAGTGAGGACACAGCGAGAACATAGCCATCTGTAAGCCAAGGAAAGAGGCCTCAGGAGAAACAACCTGCTGACATCTTGATCAGGACTCAGCCTCTAGAACTGGGAGAAAATAAATTCCTGTGCTTTAAGCCACCCAGTCTGTAGTACTTTGCTGTGGCAGCCCTAGAAAATGAATCCAGGCACTCTCCTGGCCCTCAAGAGGAGACAGATATTTAAACAGATCAATAGTATGGTAAGAAGGGTATGGTGCAGCAAGTTATGGATCTGATCAACTCAGCAGAATTTTACGCAGTGATTAAAAGAATAATAGAGAGTATGTAGGAACCTAAAAATGGTTATAAAAATTAAGTGAAAAGGCAAACCACAACAGTATATCTATTCTATAACTATAAACAGATGACTTATTAATAAACAAAAAAAATAGAAGAAACTTGGAAAAATACAGGGATTTCGCTAAGGTGAATCCTTGATGAACTTTCTTTTTTCAGTTATTTATTGCTGTTCTAACAATAATGGTGCAATAAATTAAAAATATTTAATTTTAAAAGACAATACATTAATATTTTGCCAGTCCAAGCTGCCATAGTTTGTTGGATATTAAATGATAATAATGTTAGCTATGGTACATTCTCTCACTCCTTCGCATTTCAGTTTAGTTCAAGTTTTTGCTTTTGAGAAAGCTATTCTGAGAAGTACTCTGAAAGAAAATTCAAAGAGAGTTTATGAGCCTAAACACTGTATAGAAATAGTGATTAAAAATAAGTTAAGGACATAAGGAAAATAGCGTAATTGATTCTATATTCAGAAAAACAGTGATCTAAAATGAGGTTCTAGATCTTTGCCTGCGTATGAGCCTCAAAACCAGGCTCATTTGTAAAAATATCCTAGAAGAATTTACCAGGGTGACACGTGGGCAAAAGAGGTGAGCAGAAGAAACAGCCCTCCACCCCTGAGAGGCAGCAGGAAGGCCAGGCCCAGGCATGTCCATTCAGGGCACACGGACCTGGCCAGTCCCCTCACAGCAGAAGGGCAAAGGCCCAGCCAACAGCCTGAACGCCCAGACTGCAAACAGAGAGGGTGTTTTCACCACAGACTTCCACACAAAGGCTAGTGCATTCCTGGCAGCAGCGCCACACCATCTGACACCTCTCAGCGACTTTGCTGTGCAGGTCAGGGCAGGGCATGGAAAAGGGAACAAGGTACAAACAGCTGCTTTAAAGCTGCACTGGGTGTTAATCAAGCCACCTCCTGAATAGCAGGAAGGCTTATATCAAGGATCTTAATTTGTCCCCAATGCCCTGTTTTTACCTTGATTTAGCAATTCTCACTAACAGCAATCTGTTGTCCTCATCCTACACAAGGCCCCACCCATGAGGCTCTGCTACTCCAACGGGCTTGCCTATGGTAGCCCCTCAAGGAGAAAAGCTCCCTAGGAAGGACAGAGAGCATTATTTTTTATCCCAGTTAAAGTTCCTATCCAATCCATTAATAGCTACGATAACCTTGGTCCAGGGCATTTCCTGGAGAAGCTATAACCTGCTGGGGTTAATGAACTCTCCCTACCATTAATTCCTAGGAGAGGCCATTGGCCTGAATTGTTACTTAATTACTCTTCTGTGTACAGCTTCATAAAGCAATGAAATGCCTTCTTTCAGGAAGAAGGGAGATGGTAATGGGGGTCATCAGAGGCCATTAATTTTACAAATAGTTTGTTAGAAACTCCAGTGTGTTAAGAAGTCACTCTAGCCCACAAATCAACTCAATGCAGTCCTTATTAAGTCGAGATCCGAAACTTCCCAGGTTAACGTGATTCACACACAGAATGTTAGATATGATGCGGACTCTGGCCAAAGTGCATATACACACGTATGCAGAAACACATTCACCATAATCTGCAATTGATTTTTATCTACCCCCTCTAGTTTAGTTGCCTAAAGGTGGCAGAAGAATCTCAATGGGGCCAATTCGAGATATCATGAACTTTTCCCAGGTGAAAATCTCTGGTAACTTTTTAATCTTTCAGGGGAATTATTCCTCTCCAAAGCTCTCCTTTCCCAGGAAGTGGGAGATACAGGGAAAAGCTCTGTATCTTTAAGGAACTGAAGGAGGAGCCTTGGGTCTTCATGCTTGTGGTAGTGGGCCTGCTGACCTCAGGCTGCCTGCTGGCCTTCCAGGCTCCATGCTGGCCTTCCAGGCTGCATGCTGGCCCATGTGACCATGAACGTTGTTATTACCCATGATTGTGAGGGTTGTGGATTGTGCGTCCACCTCAGCACAACCCGAGGCATCCCATACTAGGCCTCGTGACACATCTACACCACACATCTGGGTCTGAAGATGCTCAGCTGCTGTCTCTGGACCACCCTATTTAAAACCGCAACCCCTTTGCTCCCACACAATGCACTATATTTCCTTTTACGCCCTTCACCCATTTGTTTCTTCCTATCATTCTCCTCTTTTATCATACCAAATAAAATAGATTTACTCATTTATTTTGCAGCTTGTGTTATCCCTCCCCAGCCGCCACACACTGTAGAATGTAAATTTCATGAGGGCAGTACTTTTTGGCTGTTTTGTTCACTCTGTCTCCCTAGTGCTTAGATCAGTACTTGGCATACCTAGGTGCTCTTTCAATGTTTCAGTGTTTGTTGAATGAATGAGTAGTTAGTTGGACACATGATGATATTAGACTGCTGGCCTTAGGACCCAAAGTCCCCAGATTAATCCCACTTGGGCAGGGAGGGAGCTCAATCTCACAGAGAAGTAAGAGAAAGAGGCTATCTCTTCATGCTGCCCAGAAATCAGATTCATTAAACCTACTACTACCAAAGAGAAAATTCGGCCACGAAACACATGTACTCATCTAAGCTCTGAACTCTTCACCAGTGATGAGAAACTGTTGCCACCCACCCTACTGTGACATGCTGCCCCACCCATCCAATGTCAATAGCAGAATCATGACTCCTTAGAAGGCTCCAAGATTCTATTGGATAGTTCCAGTGGGGAAAGATTAGACTCTTGAGAAGCTAATTGTCTAGGGCAGAATCAGGAAGACCATATACATCAGAAGGGAGGTAGAGTTTGTCGAAGAAATAGAGAAAAAACAGAAACTAAGGGGCAGAACAAGCCAAATTATTTACTTTTGGTTGGTTTTACTGAGCCCTATTTAATACGAAAAATTTTAGGATCTGGAGATCCTTGCCGAGGCCAAGCTAGAGAGCAGATTAGTTTTCCGGGCAGTTACGTACCTGCACACATGCGCGCGGGGCCTTAAAGAAAGCAGTTGAGCCTAGAGCAAAAAAAGAACTTAAGAACAATTGATAATCTCTATTGATTCTTACTGCTGTGTATAAATTTCAAAAAGTTTTGGATTGGCGAACTATCTCTGAATATATCTGCTAGCAGGACCTGTATCGAATTTTCCAGCACAATATCCTTTCTGAGGCATAATCAGATCATGGGCAAAAGAATCAAAGCCTGGGTTTCTGTCATAGGCAAAATGTGAGGGTGGGAGGGAGAAAACTGGTTAACTTAATTTTGTTCCTATCTTTTGGAACTCTTAGCTAGTTACTGTTTTTCATAAATGGACTCATTTCCCCAATTCATTAGATACATCTCTGTTGTTATTTTTAGGGAATCTACAATGGGAGAACACAAGGAAAGTCAGCTCAATTATGAGTAAGTAATCATGATTACGCAGAGCCACATCCAAGGACCAAGGTATGAAGCAGGTCTGCTATTAATGCTTTCCCTCCTCTCCTTCTGCTCCCAGGTACCCATCCCCCACTGCGCTCCACCCCACGCACTCCATGCCCGCCTGAATTGAGAGCTTTTGTCAATTCCCCCATCCAAACCAGCCCTTCCAAGATAGAACTTTCTTTGCCAAAATCACCCCTCATTCCTACTCATAACCACAGTCCCTCTACCTCACAACCTGGTTAATCATTTCAAAGACAAACCAATTAATAAACTGACATACAAGAAAAAGAAAAGCTTAATGAGAGATTCCCATGTGCCAGGGACCCGTTCTAGACTACTCTAGGAGTCTTACCATTATATTTTTTCAAATTTACTTCAAAACAGATGTTTGTATTCTTGAAAGTGAATGCCAGGATCCTATTTGCATGTGCTCAATGGGCTGGTTCCCATGGTAGATTCTCAAGCTTTGGAGCAGGCAATGGAGGAGTTTTGAGATGGGAGGAGGGGGAGAAAGACTGAAAACCTAGCTGCTAGTAGAAACCTCTTGTGCTCTGCATAAAACTGCACCCTACCATAAGTTATGCCAGCAGTCTGGATAAAGTACTCAGTAAAAGCGGATTTTGTGAACAATTTGTGTGAGAAACCATTCTCTTCAATTGCAAGAGGCCCTTAAGGAAACAAAGCTTCTCCTAGAACCAGAGTGGAAGTACTCTATTAAACTGATCACTTTGGTGAAGAAAGCCTAGGAAAGACTTCTCTTTCTGAATGAGTTAAGAATAATTGAAACAAATTATAAAGTATGATTAAGAAATATAATTTCCTAAGAATGGAAAAAGAAAGGTATGCTCCCAGAAATAGTCAGGTTAATGAACTTCATGTCTTCTAGATATTCCTTTTGGCCCAAAGTTTATTGATCTTAAGATAACTTGCCGTTGTTCATTTGGGGGGCTGAGTCTATAGGTCAGAGAAATTAGAAATCTTAAGATTGGCCCAGTCAAAGAGGAACATTAACAGTTTGAACATGGACCTTGAAAAGGATATGCAGAGAATAGATGAAGCAAATCAGGAACTTCTTCTCGAAATCCACAAGAAAGAAGATGATATTCAGAGGTGAGTGCTGGGGTTTCATGATGGGAAGGTATCAATCAAAAAAAAAAGGATGTTGAGGGGAAGAGACAAAACTGAATTTTCCTACTCACTCTAGAGACATACATCCTGTACAGCAAAAACTTTCTACTTCATTCTTTGGCATTTCTCTGTGGCTTAAACCCTGAAATAAAGCAAGTTTCAGATCACTGGGTGATATTTACCTGTTAAAAGAACATTGAATGTTTGACTTGGGAAGCAGAGGAATCTTACTTTCCTTGCCTTTAAAGTGAATCTGATTCTAAGGATCCAGGAAAGAAAGGTTTCTAACTTGAGATCCGCATTTATTGCCATTGAGGTCCACTTAAAACTGACATGTGTTTTATCGGTTCTGAAAGTGCCATTTCCTCACAGTGTGTGCTTGTGTCATCCAGGCTGGAAAGTGAGATCACTCAGACCAGAGACTTAGCAGAAGATGAAGAGTGGGAGGAGAACTGCACCATGCTGGAAAGGGAAAACGCCTTGCAGGAGCTAGAAGAAGAAACAGCCAGACTTGTAAGCAAGAAACTGGGAAGAGCCATTTGATAGGTTTTATTCCTTATCCTGTCACATAAGTTAGTCCCCCCTTTTTACATACAACGAAGAGTCAACTCTAAAGTCATGGCAGAAGGGGTCCATGCATGGAAGGGGATGTGTGGATTGGAAGGATTTCTTTGGTAATATTTAATATTGGGAAGCCCTGCATATGGCATCTTTACCCCGTAAGTTGATGTGTATATATTGAGATCAACCACAGGTCCTTTACAATAAGAGAGTTACTGCAAGAACATATCACTGGGCTGAAATGGAGAACGATCAACTGAAGAAAGATGATGGTGGTGTGCAAATGCACACTTACACTCTGCTTCTTTCTCTCAACAGGAAAGGAAGAATGAGGCTCTGATCCACAGTATAGCAGAACTTCAAAGAAAGGTAGGATGGGTCTTTTGTGTTCCCCTGTGTCACCACAGCATCCCAGGTCAACAAAGAGACAAGGGAGGGAGAATGATTACAGAGGAACCCACATGTCTGAGAGGTCTGTGGTAGGGTGAGTTCTCCTGCGCCCCTCTCCTGAGGCTGGGCCTCATGACCTAAACGCCATGGATTCTCCCTAGAAGCATCAGGCAAAAGCAGTAGGTGGGATATTCAGGCTATTCAGTAATCCAGTGGGTTCTTCATTCTATCACAAGGAAATGGATTCCAGCAGACACTCTGTTGAAGTGATTGACTGGAATCTTTGTGGTGAGAGGTTAATTTTACTTTCAACAGAGACTTTTAAAAAATACTTCTCAAGAATTCCCTTTTCCTTACCCAGGCATTCCCTCTACCTCAGCTCCTACTCAGAATGCAATGATTACCCTACTTTCTGACTCATGCCTGCAGGCCTGAGTGACCCAGAATGGATTAGGGGTTCAGGGAAGTACTCCTGTCTTGACTCTAGCTTTTGTGGTCAAGACTAGTGAGAAGAAGATGGAGGTAGAATAAAGATGTTTCCAAGGGCACCAAGTATCCACCAAGGGACCATTTCCCGGCAGCTTTTATCAAGGCCAAGTTACTAGCCCCCACGCACTAGAGAATGTCTGTCTTCTGTATTTTTTAATTAGATGTATTTTTTTATTTGAAACCGTAGCTTACAAGGAAATCATTTAAGACAACCAAGTGTGAAGCAGGCAACCTAAAGGGAACCCCAGAAGAGTCAACGGTAAACAAAAAACAATTTTGAATAGGTTTGGAGTATGTGACCAGGAAACAAGCCTTCAAGTGGAAACAACTGTCAAAGTTGGGATAAATTCTTTATAATTTTAGCCCATGTCAGGCTTAAGCCTGGGTCTCCTCGGCATTTAGAAGGAATTTCACTCTTAAGCCATATATTTTGTTCTCTCTCCCATTAGCAAAAGCAGAACGTGAATGCACCAATGCATATATAACACCGGAGGCAGTTGAAGTCCCTAATTTAAATCCTGGCCCCAGCAATAACATGGTGTATGATGTTGGGCAATTTACTCAGCTTCTCCCAGCCTCAGTTTGAAAACTGAATGAAATTGTATATATATATGTATATGTATACGTAAATTGTATATGTATATGTATATGTATATGTATAATTGTATATGTATATGTATATGTAAAATATTCTTTGTTTTTTTGTGGGGAGGGAGGAGGAGACTAAAACCTGGGAAAGTAATATAATTAGTTAAAAATAATTTGTTAAAAGTCTGGCTGATGTATATGTATGAATTCACCAAGGTGGAGCTAGACAGTTTACACGCCCTGGCATTGATTCCAACCCAGAAAATAACTCATTCAATCGGTCACTCGAGTATTTAGTAACCTCTACCTGCTAAGCACATCATACAATGCTTAGCACTTCTCTCATTGGGTTCCACAGCTAAAAACCTGGGTACAGCCACAACCCATCTGATCAAAGACGTAAGAATTTGAGACTTATTTTATTCAGAGAGCAGATACAATTCTTGATATTTTCTGTAGAATGACATCTTTGTCCTTGCCTTAATTTCTCCTTAGCTTTTTAAACCCACACTTAAGCCCATACTGTGTGTATGAAGCCTTTGAAGATATGGACACACTAAAAATAGAAAATGAAAGAACAGAGAATTACTCCCCTACCTTCTGTTGGCCAACTTAGGTGCTGATGGTCACACAAAAAATAAAGTCCAAAGCCACCATGTAAGATTGCTTGGCAATGCTCATCCAGGAAATTTATCTGAAAAGAAACAATTCTGGAGCCTGCTTGTATATCACAAAGAAATTGGAGCTAAGATTAGAAAGGATTAAAAAGCCCCTTGCCTATCCTTGCCACATAACTACAACAGTCAAGAGATGGATTTTCTTCCTTTTTCTGCCTGGAAAAAGTCTTTCTGACAAAAATCCCACCAGAATCTAGTGGTGACACTTTAAGTCTGGCTACGACTCAGACATTGTCTTGAAAATATATAGCCCTTAGGACATTTGGCTGTCTGGCCCTAGATGTAATTGACTGGAGGGTAAAGAAACTATTAGAAGAATCCAGATGTGAAATAAGGTACCTAGATGAAAGTGGAAAAATAGAGATGAAAATGGAAGGAAGGAAAGATGTGGACATGTCTGCTCTATCTACAAAATATATCCCAAATGCATCCTTTCCTCTCTATCTACTACTATTGCTAACACTACCCTTTTGCAAGCCATCATCACCTCTCACCTGGATGCTTGAAGTAGCTTCCCAACTAGTCATTGAGCTTCTCCTCTTATTCCTAAACAATCAACTTTCCACACACAGAAAAGTCTTCTTTAAAAACACAAATCAGAGTGTAACCACTTCTTCAAGCTCTCTCCTGGTTTCTCAGTGCAATTAGAATAAAGAACCAAACTCCTTCTGGAAGCTATAATGCCCTACATACTCTCGTCTGTATCTACTATTCCCCATCTCATCTCCTTCTTACCAGTCTCCCCTATGCTCCGGCCACATAACTTCTCCATACACACCAGATTTGTGCTATTTCACAGTCTTGGCCCTTGCTGTAACTTCTTCATGGGATGTATTTCTTCCAAATCCCCCATTTGTCTAATATTTCTCACTCAGACTTCAGCTCAAATATCATCTAATCAGAAAGACCTTAGGCAATAATAGCTCTTACACCATCACTCACTCTTATCACATTACTCTGTTTTCATTTCCTTCATAGCTCTTATCATTATTATCATGTTGGCTTATTTCTTTTGTCCCCCAACTAGAACGTCAGCTCTGTGAGGCAGAGAGCCTATCAGTCCTGTTACCACTGTCTCCTCAGCACTCCCACTGTCCCCTCCCTGTCACTCCAGCATAGTGGCCAATATAGACTAGACTTTGATCAAATAGTTAAGGAACAGAGGGAATAAGGAATACAAGGGAGGGAGAAAGGAGTGAGCAATGAATATATAAAAGGAAGAGTGAAGTGTTTCAAGATTGATGTTTTTTCCTAAGAGAAATAGCTGAGAAAGAAGGAAGTAAGAAGGAAACTAGGGGTGAAAGAAGCATTGATGGAGGCTAAGGGGTCAAAAGTATAGAAAAGCAGGTTGACCAGGCAGCTTCAAAGTATGCTGGATGATGGCTTGACCCCTCCATCAAAAAGACATAGGATATCGCACTTGATATACTCCAACCACCTGTGACGTAACCTTTGCCATTTCAGAATGGAATCCTGTATGATTTTCACCTTGCTGAGTTACCGGTCTCCTCTCCTTTCTATAGGTTAAGTTACAACAGCTGGAAGCTTCCTGTGCTGACCAAGAGAAGGAACTGACAAAGGTCAGGACGATAACTTCAATGGTACTTCTCGAAAGGAAGGGGAATTTGATCCTCGGTCAGACAATCTAATATATTCCTGAATTATCTAGTTATAACAAGGTTCCACATCCTGACCATTATGGGGCCAAGGTGGGGATGACAAAAAGGAACATCAATGCAGTCCCTCAGGTTACCTTCTCTTTAACCTTTTTACAGGGTACATTCCATAATCTGTATCTTCAACAAATTAATATCTATTCTTCTCCCAACGGCTCCCAAATCATTCCACTTGGGACTGTAAAATATTGCTTATTCATCCTCAAAAAAAGGACATGTGTTCATATATACAGCAAAAACGTATGTAGAACAATTAGAAAACAACATTCATGGTCTGGGACAAAGGAGAAAAAGAGTATACTCTTGTTCTTATAGCAACTTACTCAGAGAAATTTTAAACTGAATTTTGGTTCTCAGGTAATGGAAGATTTTGCATTTGTGGCCCAGCTCTGTGAAGACCAGGCCCTCTGCATAAAGGTACAGCTTCTAATAAAGGAATAGCCAAGGGTGTGTTAAGGTACAGGATGAAATGGAACCAGGATTTTCAAAGAATACTGTCTGGAACCATTTTAACTCTTCAAGGTGGCACTAAAAGGGACTTTAAGATCCTCGAAACTCTACCACCAATATCATTCTATTACTGCCCTGGTCTCCAAGCCTCTGTGCTGTTAAACCAATAATGAATGCTTTTCCTATGTCTAATCTCAATTGCCCTGGCGGCCCATTGGTCAGCCGTGGTAGGGTGAAGACTGAAAAAGGGGATAAAGTAGCAGTGGGAATGCCAAACATTCATGTCACAGTGTAATGATACATGCTTATTATGATTAGAAAAAGCATAAAGCTTCTAATTAGTAACTGTGGTTTCTTTTATTTCTCTTTGAAGAAGTACCAGGAAACTTTGAGGAAAATAGAAGAAGAATTAGAGACTCGGTTCCTTGAGAGAGAAGTGTGAGCTTTGGCAAACAAAGGAACATCCTGGTTTTAGTGGTAACTCCATCTCAGCCTCGGTCAGAGCAAACATTTCTCTGACCAATTCCTACGTGGAATTGAGTTAGCCCCAAGACCACATATCATTCTCCTCTGTTAGTGAGCTGGTTTACCCCCACTAATCCACACTGACTTTAAACTGCAGTGCCTTCTCCCATCCTTCTTAAAAGACTTGAGAAACACATCTCCCTTCATAAGTTTATCACATTATCAATTATTCAACTTTATACTAAAGTCAGGAACATGTGCCTGTTCCTGAATACTAAATACTAATACTAAATAGCATTAATAGTATTAATAATATACTATAAATATTAATAGTATAAATAGTATTAATAATACTAATACTAAAAAGTATTAGTGCTCAGGGGCAACCGGTAAGCTTAGTTGGTTAGAGCATGATGCTCATAACACCAGGGTTGCTGGTTCGATCCCCACATGGGCCAGTGTGAGCTGCACCCTCCACAACTAAATTGAAACAACCATTTGACTTGGAGATGATGGGTCCTGGAAAAACACACTTAAAATAAATAAAAGTTTCTTTAAAATTCGTTATTGCTCAGGCAGTTTGATTAAGTGGACATTTTTAGTATGTCACAGAAAAGGCCTTAAAACTTAATACCATCCTTACTTTCCCCAAACATGGAAAAACTGTACAATGTGGAATAGGAATGAAACTAACCTCTAGACACACAGTAAAGCTAGCATAGTATGAAACTCACACTGTATACTATATTGAACTATGAATATTAAAAATTAGAGATGATAAATAGGCATCTAAATGATGAGACACCAAAAACCTCACTTCCATTTCTTGACCCTCTTTAGAAGTTTAATCTTAATTCAGTCAAGAAGCATTCTATTTATTAAATATTTTGGATCTTGGGATCAATAGAAAAAGACCTTGAAATACAGCTAGTATAACTGAAAAACGGATTTTTTTTTGTATTTTAATTAATTTAAATGTAAATATCTACATGTAGTCACTGGCTATAATAGTGGACGGCATAGCTGTAAAATATAAAACTGTTTTTAAATAACCATCACATAGTATAAATATGTGAGTGTACTTTATTCAATCCCTATTTTAATTATTTTCCCCAGATCAAAAGTCTTGAGCATGAACCCTGCAAGAAAAGATTATGACAGTCAAAATAATAAGGTAAGCCCTCCATTCCATCTTCAGCTTCTCTCAGTGTCACTGCCTTTCAAAGGAATTTCCTATATCCTACAAGCCACAAAACATGTACCAATCTTCCCATGTACATTTTCCAAGAAGAGTAGCAGACACAATTCCAAAGCATTCCAAACCTAAACAAACAAAGAGGATGCTAAGAAACAATTGTCTTCTCTCTCTTACAGGCACGTTCTCAGAGAAACTAGCCTAAGACCTAAGACAGTTCAGAACAGAAGCAAGAAAGAACATTAACTGAGGATACACTCCGTGGAGAGGAGGCCAATACATGATACATACACCACTCACTCCTTCCATCTCCCAAAATCACAGTCCTCTTTCCTGATGATCCCAACAGGGTTTCAAACCTTTCACAACACAGAGCACCAGGCATCTATCACCATCGAATCAGAGTTGGCCTGTGAATTAAAACATAGGAGGTCATTGCTTCTTTATGATACTGCTTCAGTTATATTAATATTTAACATTACGATGTCACCAGAATATATGGAAAGGTCTGAAGGAAATAGAATTGGATGTAGAGCACCAAGCCTCTTTGCCTATGTGGCATCTTACAGAAACACGTATATAGGACTGAAAGATAAACTTTTGGGGGCACATTAATTTTGTAATTTGCATTTGCTTTAGAGTTAAGGTTGACATTCACCAGAAATTTTATGTTGCTGAGACATATAGTCTTCATAATCTCAGCAAAGAGAAGTCATTTCTTCCTTAAAAGCTAGTATCAATGATTGACCATTGTCGTTGGAGTCATCCAAATGCTTGGATATATGTCAGACAACATTCAGAGTTGCCATTGTTCCCTTTGTCCTGAACAAGTTCTTTGGACCCCAAGCTTACATATTCCCCTCAGCAAACAATATCCCCGAAATTAACCTCTCTAGAACCAAGTGAGGCATGCTCCCAGATGTGCGCCATCACCATCTGCAGTGGCTCATCAAAGTATTCCTTCTGACCACCAAGCAGAGAAAAACAGTTCTCTTTACCAAGATTGTTAGTCCCATGATGGTTCCATGACCTATGATGTTTGAACAATCTTTATAGAGAGGCTGCCTAAGCAACCAACCAGCTGGCATGCCATTTAATCTCACTCAAGCTACAGAACCAAATTTGTAACCCAGAAAGTTCTTTTCTAACTCTATTTCCATAATTTCCATAATTTTAAATGATCATTGACTCCTCCTTCCTTTTTATTTCACAAGAAAATTAAAAGGAAAATGAAATAACTAAGAAAATATTCAAGAAGAAAGAGACCACAGAAATCCAGGATATATCCTCACATTTACATTTTTATACTTTTTAAAATGTATCCCTTAGAATAAGTTTGTATGGTTTCCATAGCCTGTAAACTTCTCTAAGGATTGCTGGCTAAGTAGAAGGTAAGGGAGCACTTAAGAAACCCCAGAATCAGAAACCAGGTTTCAGGCCTGGCCCTGTCACTTACTAGCTGTACAACCTTGGGCAACATACTTTACTTTTCTATGCCTTCATTTGTTCCTATCAGAGTAGAAAAAGGTAACACAACATTTTACACATATACATATATATATATATATATATATATATATATATATATAATTACATATATACATACAAATATATATATATAATTATATATATAATTATCTTTGAAAATTTCATCTGTTTATGCATATGTTAAAAATTGTAAGATATTATCTAAATATAACATTTAACTAATGGCTCACTGAATATTATTTGACAGTGATGATACCTTCCAGAAATTGCTTATTTATCAATGTGCCTTCTTCTCTCAGGATAATTGTCTCCTAAAGAAGGGAACATGGTTCTGTGAAAGGTAAGTAAATGCCTTTGAGTAAACTATCTGGAAAACTGGAAGTTCTACTGAGCCCTCCTGGCAGACAGCAAAGTCTAGACAAGGAGAACCTGTACACACACACACACACACACACAGACACACACACACATACACAGTCAAGTCAAGAGACTAGTGTTATCAATGACTACATTTCTCAGTTCTAATGTTATGACTTCCTTGTTCAAAGGCAATTACTAACTCAACTTTTCAGTATTAGAAGTCTGGCACTTTCGGTATTAGAAGCCTGGTAGCCATCAGAAACAAGAATCGTATCATCTAAGAGATAAGGCAAATCTCATACTTACTCCCTTTTCCCTTTAATAACTTGAGTTAGAGTAATGTATGTGGTTCCCCAGCAGCATGAGCAGATTAGAAATGGGGAGATCCTTCTGTGGTTCATAAGCGTGATGGTTGGGTTTTCACACTATTGTGTGCAACGTTCCTCCCTCAACCCTTGTTATTATAACAATAACAATGTCAGCACATTACCCCTTTGACATTAAAAATATATACATATATAAATGGGGGAGAATTTCTAAATGCAAGTATACTACTGCCTAACAGCAGATAAAAGAGAAAAATGATTGTGAAAAAGAAATAGCACCTAACACTATCCAGCACATAATAGCTCTAAAATGCTTGTTAAGCTAAATAAGAACTCAAGATTCAAACAACTGAGTGGATATTAGTGCTGAGGGAATCACTGTGATAGCAAAGTAAAATTGGTATTTATGAAGCCCCTGCATTTTCAAGAAAAGGTCAAACAATGTTCAATAGAATCTGTTTAAGAAGGCATAGAGAAACATATTCAAAGTGGTATTAAATGTGATTTTGAAAGTGTTCCATCAATATAATTAACATAAAATTATTAGTGTTTAAAGGTCACCTCCAATTATCTAGAAATTTTGTTTAAGGGGATAACCCTTCATACGAGATAAGAGAAGTATTACATAAATCGATACCACTTGAAAATAAGACCCAGCCAGACAGTCAGCTCTAATGCATCTTTTGGAGAAAAAAATTAATATAAGACCTGGTATTATATTATATTATATTATATTATATTATATTATATTATATTATGCTATATTATAGTATAGTATTGTATTGTATTGTATTGTATTGTACTGTATTGTATTGTACTGTATTGTATTATATTATACCGGATCTTTTATTAATTTTTGCTCCAAAAGATGCATTATTGCTGATTGTCCAGCTAGGTCTTATTTTCAAGGAAACAATGTATCCCTAAATACAATGGTCCTGGAACAACTAGCAGAATTTTCCCTAGAACTCCAAGAGAACCTCATGACATCCTGCACATCTCGCTCATGACACCAAATTACAAATGTCTTTCCTCTTGTTCTGCTCCAACATCCTGTGGGCACTGGTGTATAGGGCACTGACTCAGAGACATGAAAGCTAGGTGATTCCTAGGATTCTCCCTGGAAATGTCATCTCAGAGAGGTCATCTCAGAACCTTCTCATGAATATTATACCCAGCTTCAGGCAGAATGGTGGGAATCAGAAAGGGCTTCTGATTCCAATTCTGACCAAAATGCTGTATTAGAATGGATCCTGGTTACTGTCACCAAAATTAACTCCACAGGAAAACTTTAAAAAACTGGTGGGGAAGGGGCTGTTTTGGACGGGTGAGTGGAGGTGGGTAGTGAATTTGTCCTGGGGCAAGAGGCAGCCCAGCACAGCTGGACAAGGGTAATACAGGAAAGAAAGCAATGGAGGTTTGTTCCTGAAAATCACATTAAAACCACAAAGGCAAAATAATTCATCAGTTGAAGAAATCAAGACCACCATAGGGAAATTTATGACATGTATTCAGAAATATTAGAGATAACATGAATGAAAGAAGAGAAATATCATAGTCATGGATAGGAAGCCTTAATATCAATCATATACATATTGTCTACAAATGGTTAATAGAGTCAATTCAATTCCAAACTCGCCAAAAGATTTTTCATGGAATTGAATAAAATGATTCTAAAAAACACTGTATATGGAAGAGTAAAGGATAAAAAATAACCTGGACAATTTTAAAGAAGTACTAGGAGTGGGAACAGGCCCTTCCAGATATCAGGACTTGCAATGAAGCTACAATAGTTATGAAAGTGTAGTATTATCAGAGGAATAAGAATTTTGACCAATGAAATTGAACAAAAATCTCAGAAACAGTGCACATATACAACTTTGATATGTGACAGCAATTGTGTGTCAGAGAGGAAAGTAAGAATTGTTTGATAAATATTGTGGGGGGAAAAATGGTTAGCAAAGTGGAAAAAAAAATAAAATTGGAATACAACTATATAGTACATACAAAAAGCAAGCCCAGATGTTATGGACTTCAATGTCAACAAAACAAAACAAAAACAAAAAAGCCTTTAAAACTCAGCATTAGTTATCTACTACTGCCACATAACAAATACTCTGACACTTAAGGGCTGCAAACAACAAATGTTTATTATTTCACAGTTTCTGTGGATCAGGAATCTGTGAACCTCTTAGTTGGGTGGTGCTAGGGCTTGTTATGTGGTTGTAGTTAAGATGTTAGCCCTGAGGTGGGGAATGTTATGTTTTTTGGGTGTTTTTTTTTAAAACAAGACACAAAAAGCACTAATGCTACTTAAAGAAAAGGCTGGATCAACTACTTTATTAAAATTAATAACTTTTGTTCTTTAACACTTTAGAGCAAGTGAAAGTTATAAAATAGAGTCAAGATACTCAAAATACACACGGGAAAAGGATTGATACCAAGAACATGTAAAAACTCCTACAATTAATAACAAGGCCTAAACAACCTAGGAGATAAATGGACAAGAGGAAACACATAACATCAATAAACAGATAGATGTTCAGTATCACTGTTCACCAGGAAAATACAAATCAAGACCACAATGAAATATTACTTTACCTACATATGATTGGCCAAATTTTAAAAATCCAACCTTAGCAAGGTATTGAAGAGGGTGTAGATTCACAGAAATGTATACCCTTCAAATGGGGTATAAATTGGTGTCACTACTTTGTAAAACAATTTTCAGAAATAAAAATAAAAATAAACATTAAATAAATAAACAAACAAGATAATTTCAGATAGTGACAAATGCTAAGTGAAAATTAAACATGGTGATGGAAGAGAGAGTAGCTGGCAGGCCAGCATGCGGGAAGGGGCTACCTTTCTCAGTGTTTGCTGGGAACGGAGACAATGAGTGGGAGACATTTGAATACCAAGAAGGAGCCAGACATGCGTTTAGGTATGACTTATTATTTTGTTCCAGGTTTGCTAACCTTTGATTAATAGTCTCTTGGCTTTCTCTTTTCAGGATTTTTCGACATCTCTTTTTCAGCACCCTATTTTTCATCAGACTTCTGGGCTACTTGTTTTTCTATATAAGTTTTATAAATCCAGATGTTCTTATCAACATACTGCCCAAGATACTGAGCAGGGGCATCTTGTGGAAACTAAGTTGCTTCCTCTTTCCATCTCTCACGCTTGAGACAGAGGACATGTTACCCCACTGATGCCCAAGAAATATCCTTGAGCGAAAGAAACAAGTGGTATCAGTCTAGGAGATGGAGGAGCTTGTGGAGGGAAAAGGTTTTCTTCAGTTTTCCCCTTGAGGTTTGCCTACTTGATTACATTCCCTCCCTGTGTTGTCTTTCCAAGATTGACCCTGCTCAGTAAAGAGCTCTGTCTATAGATCTCTGTGGCTATATGGATAAGCTAAACAGTACCAGATAGTAAACAAACTAGATCATTTTTAGAATAATGTCAGAGATGCTAAGCAAACTTAAGAGTTTATCAGTTCTTCTAGTGAATCTTGAAAATCTAAGAAAATGGAGCTCTGCAATGTGGAAGACTGCTCACTACTTATATTAGAACTCTTTTTGGTTGCTGGTAATCTCAGCTTAAGCTAATTTATAAATTCATAGCAAAAAAGAAAATGTACTGCCTCAATGAACTAAAAACCTGGAGCTTCAGGAATGGCTGGATCAAGAAGCCTCAAAGCAATGCTACTGGGTTTCATCTCTCTCTTTTCTCTTTGAATGGGCATTCTCCTCTTGGTGGTAAAATGTCCTTGGGAAGGTAAGAAGGAGAGACAAATATGCATACACATGCATACATGACATATGATCCTACAATAAACTGTATATGCATACAATCGTACAATAGAAAAATAGAGGAGGGAGTGATTCCCCATGGCAGTGTCCAATAGGAGGTGACATGAGATCCAAGGATGATGCTAGTCTGAGAGGGTGAATAGCATGCCAGTCACTAAATAAGATAGTGTCAGCAAATAAGTCCACATGTCAGCAAAGCCATTATTTAAATAGTAAAAGCATAAAATAGTAAAAGTATTGTCTACCCTAGATGAATATATTAAATAGAAGTAACCAAACAGAAGTATCAAAATATTGAGTAACTTTCTTAATCTGGTAAATTTATAGAATGGGTAAATTCTTTCTTAACTCTAGGCTTCAGAGAAAACCAAAGCCTTTTTTCCTGACAATCATCACCATGTTTCCCTGAAAATAAGACCTATCCGGACAATCACCTCTAAGGCGTCTTTTGGAGCAAAAATTAATATAAGACCGGTCTTATTTTACTATAATATAAGACCGGTAATAATATAACATAATATAATATAATATAATATAATATAATTAATATAATATAATATCTAGTCGTATTAATTTTTGCTCCAAAAGATTCATTAGAGGTAATTAGTCCGGCTAGATCTTATTTTCGGGGAAATACAGTAGAGTAATGCAAAAATACTGGTAGTCTGACAATACAATCAAGTCTGAGTTATTTACCCAGCCCCTAAATGGAAATACCCTCCACCATGTCAGTAAGATCTGCATTGAATGCACTGTTAATTCCTGCAATGAATGGCAGTGGGATTCTGGGATCCAGTGGAATCTGGAAGTTTCTTTCTACTGGGTGGCTAATGCCACATTAAACTGGACTTTATTCTTGGCAAAAGGAAACGTTTGGCAGGCTTCCATTTACCAGCGCCCTGCCACATGATAGAGAAGAAATGCACACCCCCTAACCTCAAGAATTTAAACTCTGGAATCATGAATGAAAAAGTACTTATTCATATTGTGGTTTCAGAGTCATTTAAGAAAGTTTTTTCAAAAATTTCCTTTCATGCATATTTCATTCCTCATCACTCTATTAGCTGTAACTCAGTGGCATAATGCTGAGAAAATACCTCAAAAATTATTGTAGATCATGCATATCCCTAATGCCCCCTTAAAATCCACAGAATTCCCCTTTTTGTTGTTTAAAGTAAAGGTAAATGTTGGCTATTGTTTGGGATCATACCCAGAGTACAGTAACTGAGAGTGAGAATTTAGAGCACAGATGTCCACTCAAAGGGTAACGAGAGCCAGCTTAAAAAAAAAAAAAAACCTAACCTGTTCCCAGAAGGCTGAGAAAGTTAACAGTTTCCACCATGTAACATCATTACTGTAGAAAAGAATTCTGTGGTGTTTTAGACGGATTTATTAAAAAGAAGAGGAAGGGGAGGGGAAGGGGAGAGAGAGAAGTGAAAAAAGGGAGGAGGAAAGAAAAGAAGAAACATATGTGGATCCTTTGCTGGTGTAAACTTGGACATTGCACTGCTGTTTTATATGACTTTATTTCATCACAGCTTCCCTAAAGTGGTTTAAAATTTTTCAATTTATAACACTGAGAAGTAGTGGTCTTCTAAAGGCAAGGTTCAAGGGTTATCATCCCTGTTTTGAAGATTCTTTCTGCTAAGAAACCTAACAGAAGCTCTTCTGCGATTGCAGTGAAAACTAGGAAGGGAGCACTCCTATGCAGCGTTTCTGCCTGCAAACAAATGTAGGGGCGGTAAGCTGCTGTTAGCTGGGCCGTCTTTCTTCTGCGGCTGAATGTTTACAGCTGAAATGGGCTCTGGGTACCAGCAGCTGGCCTCCGTCCCAGGGTCTTGATGGTGCAGAGCAGCCTGCTTTGGCTCTGGAGCAATGCACTTCCCTCATGATTTGACCACCGCTGCATGGCTCCCTCTGGAACAGGAGAGGGCACTGTTCCATGCTGACTGTGCGTCTCCTCAGAAGCTGTTTCTCCACAGGTAACTTATACCCCTGTTAGATGCAGACCAGATGGAGGAAGGTCCATGATAACAGCAAACCTGCTCCACTTTTTTCAGATTCATAGACCAGAGCGGTTTGAACATCAAGAACACAGGCAATAAACGTAGTACCCTATCCCAAAGGCTGAGTCACTACCTGCAATTATAACCTGCCTAAAATCTTCAGAATATGTGTCCTGAGTAGATTTCCTTACATAGTCTCTGTCCTTACATCTATGTCTTGCTTGAATCAGGACTCCACACTTTGATAAATCCCCAAACTAGATCTCACTCTTCAGTGCTACATATATTAAATTTTATAAATATACAAACTTAAGATTCATGGAGACAGGAAAAGAATGCATGTTGTTCATCATTCTATAAACTGAATCAAATTTCCCCTTGGTGACATTTATTTTTCCTTTTCAAAGTCCTCTCTCCTCTCGATTCCTTAAATAATCCACCTTCTTCTTCCTCCACACAGCTTTAAAAAAAGAAAAAACGCTGCCCAGAACCATTCCACTCTCCCTCTCAGATTATGTTTTCCACTCAACAAAACCAAAGTTTAGGAGTTACTGTATAGTAAACCAAATGCTTCCCACCACACACGCTAAGATGCGTCAGCAGACCCAGAAAGAGCACTGCATGAGTTTGTCATGACACTAACCTAGCCCCTTCATAGCAGATATGATGTAAATGATCATAAATTCCATTTATTGAGCACTAATTATGTGTCAAGCACTTTACTAAGTGTTCCGCTTGCATTACTGTATCCAAGGTAGATATTATTATACCCAGTTTATAAGTAAGGAAGCTGGTTCTGAGAGCAAATGAAACAACAAAGTACTGAGTTGAAATGACCAGCATCTAAGCCTATGTCTGGCTCCAAAGCTTGGCCTGTAAAACACCTATTGTTGACAGCAGATGTTCACCAGACAGCTAGTCAAGGAGAGGTTGGGGCACAGTCCAGACTGCTGGGATGTTCACCCACTTGTGAAGGGGAAAATCCCAGCCATGGATGCATTTATAGAATTAGGCACCATGGAAACTGTCAAATCATAGACTCATAGAATTGGCAGGGAATTTAGACATGGCTCAGTCCAGCCCAGTGTGGTACTTCCCCCAAGATCACACAACTAGTTAGTAACAGAAGTAGAATAAGAACCTGGTCTTGAGTCCTTTTTCAGTGATCCTTCTAGTACACCAGCATTTCCCAATTCTTTACAGTTGGACACTAACATAACGGAGTTTTTGTTGCAATTGTTATTTAGAACAAAAATCAACTTTACCCTCCTGTCTTCCAAGGTAAAGGCATAATCTGGGGAAATAAACCTCCAAATTTCTCTCCCTGCTCCTACAGAAACTACCAGAGAAGGCAAGAGAAGAAAGGGTGACACTTGAAACACATGATCCTTTTTTTTAGCAGAGCACATTAATAAATCTTGAGTTATGCAAAGTGTGAATCATGGGGGAGTAGTAAGTGCTAGAGCTGAAATGCTCTTTATAACAATGATATACAAGGAATTTTTGTCACATCTGGGAGGACAAGAAGTAGGAGAGAAAGCTGAGCAATAATGATGAGACACTGAAATCCAAGTTGGTAGAAATGAACACAGGACTTTCAGAAGACTGGGAAAGCTAATATTCAGTTTTCTTTTCTCAGTGATGATGAAACTTATGCTCCCACATGCTTGCTTCAATCGCCAGTAAAATCTGCCACACATAGTTGTAGATATTTGCCTCTACAAGTTGCCTTTTGTTGACTCTTACAAGTGAATTTTGGGAGAAAAGAAGAATTATGTCCCAAGTTTGAGTCAATACCAGACCAGAGATAAACAGCCTTAAAGTTATAGAACAAAGAAGTAAATAGGAGAAAAGATTTGCAGAAATCCTCGGGGGAGGTGGGGAACAGTAGACAGAAAGTGCAGGATGGTAGGAAAGGCAATCTTAGCTAGTATCAAAGAGTGGGTGGCTCCTGGTGACATCTAAATTATAGAAGAATCTTCTACATCATTTTCATTTCTCATCTTAGTTCTCTCCAAAGAATAAGACCAATATCAAGGAGATTTTCTCCTATATTTTCTAAGAGTTTTATGGTTTCAGATCTTACATTAAATGTTTTGAGTTAATCCATTTTGAGTCGAGTTTTGTGTATGGTATAAGATAAAGGTCAATTTCATTCTTTTGCATGTGGATATCCAGTTTTCCCAAAACCATTTATAGAAGAGACTATTTTTCCCCACTGTGCATTCTTGAGGCCTTTGTCAAAAATTAGTTTACCACATATGCATGGGTTTAATTCTGGGCTCATTTTGTTCCACTGATCTATGTGTCTCTTTTTATGCCAATAGCATACTGTTTTGATTACTACAGCTTTATAATACAGCTTGAAATTAGGAAGTGTAATGCCTCCAGTTTTGTTCCTCTTGTTCAAGATTGTGTGAACCATTTGGTGATTCACGTTGTTCCCTACTAATTTTAGGATTTTTTTCTATTTCTGTGACCACACGCCATTGTAATTTTGATAGAGATTGCACTGAATTTGTAGGTTACTTTGGATATTAATTCTTCCAATCCATAATCATGGGATATAGCTCCATTTATTTGTGTCTTCTTCATTTCTTTTATCAGTATTTTACAGTTTTTAGTGTACAAATCCTTCACCACCTCGGTTAAATTATTTGCTCTTTAGTTGTTGAGTTTTAGGACTTCTGTACATATTGTAGATATTTCATCATGTATGTAACTTGCAAATGTGCAAATATTTTTCCATTTTGTTGGTTGCCTTTTACTCTGTTAATAGTATCTTCAATGCAGGCATGTTTTTTTAATTTTCTTGAAGTCCAGTGTGTCTTTTGTTGCCATGCCTTTTGTATTATATTCAAGAAACCATTGCCAGATTAAGTGTTGTGAAGGTTTTTTTGTTTTGTTTTGTTTTGTTTTGTTTTGTTCTGTTTTTTTTAATTAAAGTTTATTGGGGTGACAATTGTTAGTAAAGTTACATAGATTTCAGGTGTACAATTCTGTATTACATCATCTATAAATCCCATTGTGTGTTCACCACCCAGAGTCAGTTCTCCTTCCATCACCATATAGTTGATCCCCTTTACCCTCACCTACCACCCCTCTCCCCCCTTACACTCTGGTAACCACTAAACTATAGTCTGTGTCTATGAGTTTTTGTTTCTCATTTGTCTTGTTCTTTTGTTGTTCTTGGTTTATATACCACATATCAGTGAAATCATATGGTTCTCTGCTTTTTCTATCTGACTTATTTCTCTTAGCATTATAATCTCAAGATCCATCCATGTTGTCACAAATGGTCCTATTTCATCTTTTCTAACCGCTGAATAGTATTCCATTGTGTATATACCACAACTTCTTTATCCATTCATCTATCGCAGGACATTTTGGTTGTTTCCATGTCTTGGCCACCGTAAATAAAGCTGCAATGAACATTGGAGCACACGTGTCTTTATGGATAAATGTCTTCAGATTTTTCTCTGTAGATACCCAGGAGAGGGATTGCTGGGTCATACGGTAATTCTATTTTTTTTTTTTTTTGAGGAACCTCCACACTGCTTTCCATAGCGGCCGCACCAGTCTGCATACCCACCAACAGTGTATGAGGGTTCCTTTTTCTCCACAGCCTCTCCAACACTTGTTACTATTTGTCTTGTTGATGATAGCCATTCTGACTGGGGTGAGGTGATATCTCATTGTGGTTTTTATTTGCATTTCTTTGATGAGTAGTGATGTTGAGCATTTTTTTTTCATATGTCTATTTGCTATTTGTATGTCCTCTTTGGAGAAATGTCTCTTTAGGTCCTCCGCCCATTTTTCAATTGGGTTGTTTGTTTTTTTGTTGTTGAGTTTCATGAGTTCCTTGTATATTTTGGATATTAGCCCCTTATCGGAGGCACTGTTTGTAAAAATCTTCTCCCATTCAGTTGGTTGCCTCTTTATTTTGTCGATGGTTTCTTTTGCTGTGCAGAAGCTTTTACATTTCATATAGTCCCATTCATTTATTTTAGCTTTTACTTCCCTTGCCTTTGGAGTGAAATTCATAAAATGCTCTTTGAACCCAAGGTCCATAAGTTTAGTACCTATGTTTTCTTCTATGCAGTTTATTGTTTCAGGTCTTATGCTTAAGTCTTTAATCCATTTTGAATTAATTTTGGTACATGGTGACAGCAGTCCAGTTTCATTCTTTTGCACGTGGCCAATTCTGCCAGCACCATTTACTGAAGAGGCTGTCTTTTCTCCATTGTATGTTTTTTGCTTCTTTGTCAAAAATTATCTGTCCATATTTATGTGGTTTTATTTCTGAGTTCTCAATTCTATTCGATTGGTCTACCTGTCTGTTTTTCTGCCAATACCATGCTGTTTTGATTATTGTTACCCTGTAGTACAAGCTAAAGTCAGGGAGTGTGATACCTTCAGCATTGTTCATTTTTCTTAAGATTGCTTTGGCTATTCGTGGTCTTTTGTGGTTTCAAACAAATCTGATGATTTTTTGTTCTATTTCTTTTAAAAATGCCATTGGGATTTTGATGGGGATTGCATTACATCTGTATATTGCTTGGGGTAATATGGCCATTTTAACTATGTTGATTCTTCCAATCCATGCGCACAGAATGTCTTCCCATTTCTTTGTGTCTTCTTCAATTTCTTGTCTTGTAGTTTTCAGCATATAGGTCTTTCATATTGTTGGCTAAGTTTTGCAATTGCAAAAGGAATTGGGTTTTTTTTATTTCTTTTTCTGAGATTTCATTGTTAGTATGTAGAAATGCAATGGACTTTTGTACGTTGATTTTGTAGCCAGCAACTTTACTGTATTCGTTGATTGTTTCTAATAGCTTTTTGGTGGAGTCTTTACGGTTTTCAATATATAGCATCATGTCATCTGCAAAGAGTGATAATTTACCTTCTTCATTCCCAATTTGGGTGCCTTTTATTTCTTTCTCTTGCCTGATTGCTCTGGCAAGGACTTCCAACACTATGTTGAAAAGCAGAGGTGATAGGTGACAGCCCTGTCATGTTCCTGATCGTAGAGCAAAAAGCTTCAGTTTTTCACTGTTAATTATGAGATTAGCTGAGGGTTTGTCATATATGGCCTTTACTATGTTAAGGCATTTTCCTTCTATACCTATTTTATTAAGTGTTTTAATCATAAATGGATGTTGTATCTTGTCAAATGCTTTTTCTGCATCAATTGATATAATCATATGATTTTTGTCCTTTATTTTGTTTATGTGATGTATCACATTGATGGATTTGCATATGTTGAACCACCTGTGTGCCCCTGGGATGAACGCCACTTGGTCGTGATGAATAACCTTTTTAATGCATTGTTACATTCAATTTGCTAGAATTTTGTTTAGGATTTTTGCATCTGTATTCATCAGAGATATTGGTCTGTAGTTCTCTTTTTTGTGTTGTCCATACCAGGTTTTGGTATCAGGGTAATGTTGGCCTCATAAAATGAGTTAGGGAGTACTGTCTCTTCTTCAATTTTTTGGAAGAGTTTGAGCAGGATTGGTATTAGATCCTCTTTGAAGGCTTGGTAAAATTCACTAGTAAAACGATCTGGTCCCGGACTTTTGTTTTTGGGAAGGTTTTGGATGACTGATTCAATTTCGTTACTGGTGATTGGTCTGTTTAGATTTTCCAGTTCTTCATGGTTCAGCCTTGGGAGGCTACATGTTTCTAAGAACTTGTCCATTTCTTCTAGGTTACTGATTTGGTGGCATATAGTCCTTCACAATATTCTTGGATGATCCTTTGTATTTCTGTGGAATCCGTGACAACTTCCCTGTTTTCATTTCTGATTTTGTTTATTAGTGTCTTCTCTCTTTTTATCTTAGTGAGTCTAGCCAAGGGTTTGTCAATCTTTTCAAAGAACCAGCTCTTTGTCACATTAATTTTTTCTATTGTCTTTTTGTTCTCTATTTCATTTACTTCTGCTCTGATTTTTGTTATTTCCTTTCTTCTGCTGACCTTGGGTTTCACTTGTTCTTCTTTTTCTAGTTCTTTAAGGTGTAACATGAGGTTATTTATTTGGGATTTTTCTTCTTTCTTGAGATAGGGCTGTAATGATATAAATTTCCCTCTTAAAACTGCTTCGCTGTATCCCCAAAATTTTGGTAGGATGTATTTTCATTCCCATTTGTTTAGATGTATCTTTTGATCTCTCCTCTAATTTCTTCTTTGACCCAGTCGTTCTTTAAAAGTATGTTGTTTCAAAGAAAAAACCAAGAGTTGTTAGATGGGTGTGGGGGGGGGGGTTGAGGATAAAGGGAAAGGTGAAGGGATTTGGAAGCAGCTGGTAACCACAAGATGGCCTCAGGGTTTTTTTGAAAATTAATTTGGGGAAGGTATTCAATAATGTTGTAAAGATTTGTTGGGTATCCGATGGACATGCGTCCTATTTGGGAGACCACCTCAGGGATACTGTGGATACCTGATCATGGCATTGTACACCAGAAGCTAAACATTAATGAATGCCAACTATAATTTTATATATATAATGTGATGGTTCAGTGTGAGGTCGGAGGGATAGTGGATGGGGGGAGGGGGGTTCACAGTGTGAGGGATATAAATGATGAACGTCTAAGTATTACCTTGTCTTGTACACCTGAAACTAATAAATAAATAAATAAATAAATAAATAAATAAATAAAATAAAAGTATGTTGTTTAATTTCCATGTATTTGTGGGTTTTCCTACTTTCTTTTTGCAGTTGATATCCAATTTCAAAGCCTTGTGATCAGAGAATGTTTGGTATGATTTCAGTCTTCTTAAATTTGCTGAGGTTAGTTTTATGTCCCAATATATCGTCTATCCTTGAGAATGTTCCATGTACACTAGAAAAAAACGTATAGTCTGATGTTTTAGGATGAAGTGCTCTATAAATGTCAATTATGTCCATTTCATCTAATGTGTCATTTAGGGGTGCTATTTCATTATTTATTTTCTGTTTGGGTGATCTATCCATAGTTGTCAATGATGTATTTAGGTCCCCTAGTATAATTGTGTTTTGGTCAACTTCTCCCTTTAGTTCTGTTAGTAGTTGCTTGGTATATTTCGGTGCTCCCTGACTGGGGGCATAAATATTGATGCCTGTTATGTCTTCTTGTTGTATAGTCCCCTTTACCATTATGAAATGTCCATTTTTGTCTCTTATTACCTTTTTCGCCCTGAAATCTGTTTCATCTGATATCATTATGGCTACACCTGATTTTCTCTGGGTACCATTTGCCTGGAGTGTCAATTTCCACCCTTTCACTTTGAGTCTATGCTTGTCCTTGTAGCTGAGATGTGTCTCTTGGAGACAGCATATGGTTGGGTTTAGTTTTTTGATCCAATCTGCTATTCTGTGCCTTTTTATTGGTGAGTTCAGTCCATTCACATTTAGGGTGATTATTGATATGTGAGGATTTCCTATCATTCTGTCTTTAGTTTTCTGGTAAGACTGTGTCTCCATTGTTTCTTTGCCTTTTTGTTGTTGTCTATTATTTCTGTGTGGTGGTATTCTATGATTTTTCCCTCTGTTTCTTCTTTTATTACACTATGTATTTCAGTTCTGGATTTTTTTGAGTGGTTACCCTGAAGTTTATGTAAAAGAATGTTTGATATTTAGAGTATTCCATTTCCTTCAGCATGGTTACTTTCTCCATTCCCATATTCTGGTTCAGACCTTTCCTCTCCCCTTTTTTATGTTTTGGTTGCCATAAACTGTCCCTGTTGATGGTGGTCGAATAGCCTCCTTCAGTATTTCTTGTAGTGCATGTCGTGTATTAGAAAATTCCCTGAGCTTCTGTATGTCTAGAAAGGTTTTTATTCCTCCTTCATAGCTAAAGGATATCTTTGTTGGGTATGTTATTCTTGGCTCATAATTTCTCTCTTTCAACAGTTTGAATATTTGCTTCCACTCCCTCCTGGTTTGTAGAGTTTCTGCTGAAAAATCTGATGATAATCTAACAGGCTTTCCTTTGTAGGTTACTGTCTTCTTTTCCCTGCCTGCCTTGAGGATTCTTTCTTTGTCATTGATTTTAGACAGCTTCAATACAATGTGCCTTGGAGAAGGCCTGCTGGGGTTGAGGTAATTAGGTGTTCTATTTGCTTCTTGGATTCGAGGATCCAGTTCTGTCCTCAATTTTGGGAAGTTCTCATCGACTATTTGTTTGAGTATACTCTCTGTTCCCTTCTCTCTTTCTTCTCCTCTAGTATGCCCATTATTCTTATATTGCTCTTTCTCATGGAGTCAGAAAGTTCTTGTAGAGTTCTTTCATTTCTTTTAAGTCTCAAGTCTCTTTCTTCTTCCATCTGTGTAATTTCCAGGTTTCTATCTTCGATGTCACTGATTCTTTCCTCCATCTGGTCAACTCTACTACCTAAGCGGGCTATTTCATTCTTCATTTCTTCTATTGAGTTCTTAATCTCCAGAAATTCTATTTGGTTCTTTTTTAAAATTTCAATCTCTTTGGTAAAATGTTCATTTTGTGTTTTGATTGTGTTTCTGAGTTCATTAAACTGCCTTTCAGTGTTTTCTTGCATCTCATTGAGTTTTTTCAGAACTGCAATCTTGAATTCTCTGTCATTTAAGTCAGTTAAGATATTTCCATATCTTTAAGTTCCTTTTCTGGAGACTTTTCACTTTCTTTCTGAGCTGTCTTGTTGCCTTGGTTATTCATGGCAATTACTGATTTATTATTTCTCTTCCTAGACATCTACAGGAGTGGCTTCTGCAACAGGTTGATAGGAAGCGGTATTTCTTTTGTTTTCCAGTACATGTTTGTAGAATGTTTTATTTTTTCTCTGACTGCAGCCTTTTTTTTCTTTCTCACACTATAGTGCTATATTTTCTCTGCACTATTCTAGCTTCTCACACAATGGGGGGATTCCCTGGAAGGCGGGCTTCTCCTATGTTAACAGTTCGCCTGGGTCATAGGGCACCACGTCCCTGTGGGGATGTGGAGAACTTTTGAAGTTCCAAAGCTCTTTCTGCACCAGATTCAGAGCCCATGTGTTTCAGCAGTTTTGTTTACTCCTGCAGGGATCTACCCAGATAGGTGGGGACAGAGCCGGGGTGAGTTGTGAGAGGTGACCCAGAGCAATGGTGGCGACCACCACCACAGCCAATCCTGCTTCCACAGCTCCTTCCCATTTGCTAGAACTAATTGGCTGTGAATCTGTGTCTGCGGACCACAGTTTTCAGAACTGCAAATATTCTGTTCTTTTGATCTGACACTGCTACTGTTCTGCTTCTAGCACTGGGCAGGTGGGGGCGGGGCAATTCTGAGAAGTTAAGCGGGGGGCAGCTAGTCTCAGTGCCTAAGGCTTCCATTCTCTGCTCAGCAGTGAGGGCTTAAACCACCGTTTTCAGCCTTCTCCCCTCAGTCTTTGCTCTGAGGTCTCTGCCATGAGCATTGGGTTCAGCTGTGTTATATGCTGTCCGCTCAGCCCTGTGGGCCATAAATGCAGCCTTAGCAGTCCGAGTTCTTCCCTCTCCTGCAGCTGCGGTAGTTCCAGGATGCAACGAGCTCGGAGCACTGAGCTAGGTCTACATACTGTGCTTGTGCAGCCCCGGCTCCGCACTTCTCCCTTCTCTCCTCCCCTGATCGTGCAATTTGCCCACCTTTAGGTGAATTCAATAGTGAGACTCTTTGTCTTGACTGTCTGCTGTGCAGGGAGTCCTTTGTGGAGTTATAGTTTTCAATTTGTTGTAAATTCCAGGGGAGATTTCCAGAGGCTCACTTCATGCCACGATTTTGATGACATCTCTGTGAAGGTTTTATGCTAAGATTTTCATAGTTTCAACTTTTATGTTTAGGTGTTTAATTGATTTTAGTTAATTTTTGTATATAGTGATAGGTTAAGGGTCCAACTTCATTCTTCTGCATGTGGGTATCCAGTTTTCCCCAGTACCATTAATTGAAAAAAACTGACCTTTCCCCATTGAATGGTCTTGGCATCTTTGTTGAAAATCATTTGAGTATATATGTAAGGGTTTATTTCTGCACTCTCTATTCCGATTCATTTGTTTATATGCATGCCTTTATCTCAGTACCACACTGTTTTGATAGTATACCATATAGCTATGTAGTAAGCTTTGACATCACGAAGTGTTAGTCCTTCAACTTTGTTCTTCTTTTGCAAGATTATTTTGGCTATCCACTGTTCCTTGAGATTCCATATAATTTTAGGATGGGTTTTTGTATTTCTGCAAAACAAAAAATAAAAAGGCATTGGGATTTTGGTAGGGATTGCATTGAAGTCATAGATCACTTTGGATAATATTGGCATCTTAACAATATTGTTTCAATTCATGAACATGAGATATTTTTCTATTTATTTTTGTCTTCTTCAATTTCAGCAATTTTTTGTAATTTTTATTATAAAAGGCTTTCACCTCCTTGGTTAATTCCTAAGAATTTTATTATTTTTGAAGCTATTGTAAATGGAAATGTTTTCCTTATTTTCTTTCAAATTGTTCATTGTTAGTGTTTAGAAATGCAACTGATTTTTGCATGTTGATTTTGTATCTTACTACTTTGCTAAATTTGTTCTAACAGGTTTTCTGCTAAAATATTTAGGGTTTTCTATATTTAAGATTATATAATCTGTGAATGAGATAATTTTACTTCTTTCTTTCCTTTTTGGATGACTTTCTTTACTTTTTATTGCCTAATTGTTCCAGCTAAAATTTCCAGTACTGTATTAAGTGGAAGTGGTGAAAGCCAGCATCCTTCCCTTGCTTTTGATTTTGGAGGAAAGGCTTTTAGTCTTTTACCACTGAGTATGATGTTCACTGTAGATTTTTCATATATTACTTTTAATTATGTTGAGGTAGTTTCCTTCTATTCCTAGTTTGTTGAGTGTTTTTATCATGAAAGAAAGTTGAATTTTGTCAAAAGTTTTTCCTGTATCAACTGAGATGATCATGTGGTTTAATCATTCTGTTAATGTGATATGGTATATTGATCAATTTTCATCTGTTGAATCATGTTTCCATTCCCAGAATAAATCCCACTTGGTCATGATGCATAAGTCTTTTCATGTGCTGCTGAAGTTGATTTGCCAATATTTTGTAGAGAATTTTTGCATTAATGTTTATAAGAGAAATTTGTAGAGTTCTGTAGTTTTCTTGTAGTGTCTGTGTCTGGCTTTGATGTCAGGGAAATGCTGGTCTCATAGAATGAGTTAAGATGTGTTCCCTCCTCTGCAATTTTTTGAAAAAGTTTGAGAGTAATTAGTGTTAATTCTTTAAATGTTTGTTAAAATTCACCATTGAAGCCATCGGGTCCAGGGCTTTTCTTTGTTGGGAGATTTTTGATTACTGATTTAGTCTCCTTACTTGTTATAGATGTATTTTATAGAATAGGTTTTCAATTTTTTTCATAATCCAGTCTTGGCAGATTTAATATTTTTAGGATTTGTGCATTTCGTGTAGGTTATCTAATTTGTTGGTGTACAAATGTTCATAGTACTCTCTTATAATACTTTATTTATGTAGCATTGGTAGTAATAAACCCACTTTTATTTACTTACTTGATTCTTCTTTCTTTCAGTCATTTAGCTAGAAATTTGTCACTTTTGTGGATTTTTGTTGAACTTTTGACTTAATTGATTTTCTATTTTTCTCTTCTCCATTTACCTCTGTTTTAATCATAACTTAATGCTAAATCTGCACTTCATATATCAGCTGGCTCACCCAGCTTCCTGTCACACCTAAGTTTAATAAATGGCCTTTTACAGTGGACATCTCCCCAATGTGTCCCTAGAAACTCCCTCCAGACTGGCATCGGCCCATATTCAACCACAAGAAGCTCTTTTAGTCTAAAACTCCAGATATATTAATGTCTGCAGCTATAGGAGCAAGGTGGGCTTTGGGAAAGAGTAAAGGGGATGTGTAAAGGCAATAGTGAGGGGTGGGTGGCAAGGAACTGTTTTATACATTTTCCTATCACTTTAGTAGCTCTTCAAACAGAGGAAAATGTTCATATCCTGATTTGGTTTTGACTCCCCCATATTTCTACAATCATAATTTCCTCTTTTAAGTGCTGATAAAACTTTATCCTTTTGGGGTTAAGAGACTATGCAAAGAAAAGAATAGGAATGGAAGAATGGACTTAGGTGTTAAATGGCACTAGATTTTTGTAAGCAACAGCTCTCCCTACCTCCACCTAGAGCCCACTCCCAACACACATATAATTTGGAAATGAGGAACCAACCCCTCAAAGAAAAGCAGACCTTGCTCCTCTTCAAAGATCTTCATGCCAGTAACACAGAAAAGCCCACTAAGGAGGGAAAATCCAATTTTCTATCTTTGCCAGCCACACCCTCACCATGCTATTAGGACTGAAAGCCATAGTCAATAGAGGTTTTTCTACATTGTTCTCCTTTTTTTCATTCTTACAAAAGAGTCAGGACAAAAAACAAAAACAACAACAACCAAAAAAAAAAAAAACATGTAAGTATTTGGTAAAATTCTTTTACACCCTAAAACAAGATTTTTATCTCTCTTCCTTTTCTCTGATTCAGCCTGCATTCCTTAGGCAATAATGGTCAGAAAGTTGCCTCAATAACAGCTCATGGCATTTTTCACAGAGTCCAAATCAGCTGATCCCAAACAAGGTGTCTGATTTCCACTCAGCCTGCCACAAAGCTGCTCTATGAATTGTCCACTGTCATCTTCCAGCATGCAATTCAGTCATTTTGTAGAAGCCAAAGATCCTTGAGAGCTGAGTGCAAAAATATACATATTTTTATCACTATGCTGCTCTGTGATAACTCAGAAAAGATGTAAGAAACACGCAAGAATATACCAAAATCTCTTTTCCAAGGGCACTTTGCTGGCCTGTTATACAAACTGAAGAAAAGTCCGTATCCACTTTATCCACATGGTGGTGCTAGCCTCAAAAAAATTGCCCAAAAAAGAAACGAAAACAGTTTCACTTTCCTCTCACTGATGATAAACCATCGATGGTCAAGACATCATCCATCTAAGGGCACTACACATTAATTCTTCAAATAAGCATGTAAAAAAATGGGTTCATATTAATCTTCATCCCCACGCTATTTCCCAGTGGGAATTAAAAAACCAATTCACCATTATTCCCAACTCACTGATTCAATTTTGACCAATCTTGGGGCAGAAGAGTGACTCATGCAGAGCTGTTCGATGTGTGCAGTCCTGGCACAGAACCTTATTATGCCTGAGAGGGAGCTGGTAAACTAACTATCTAAAGCTCTTCAGTGGGTTCTTCTAAGTGCTACTGGCAGTCAAAGAAGATGGCAACAGCAGACATTTCACTGGTGTCACTGAATAAAAGAAGACGGGTTCCATGTGGGTGCCTTCCAAGCCAATCGGCAGAAAAGACTAGAAAGTCTGTTTTGAGCTTCTCAACCCAAAAATATGCTCTCCACCTATCATATGAACAACACTCACCAGCTGCCTCTTCTTTTTATGGAATCTAAATCTTTCATTTAAATGTTTGTAAAAGCTCAGAGGAATCTCATTAAATATGTTAGATAGTACTTAGACAATGTAGAAGGTGCCAAATGGAACCAATTACCAGGTGTAGAAACAAATGATTGTTTAAAACATGCTGTCAACACCAAAAGCACTCTCAACTTTTGAAAGTGAGACCTGACCGAACTTCATTACTAGTCCTCTATAAACCAGCCCTTTCCTGATGCAGATACCGGTCACAATGCCAACCATGAGCACAATGATATAGGTCCACAGTGTTTTCAAACCTGGCCCCAGACAATGGCAGGTTGTTGACACCTGTGATTTGGCAGGCAGCACAAGGTGTCACTTGCCAATATATTCACATATCATCCCCCTCTGGCCTGCCATAGACTTTTGACCCTTTTACATGTTTAAAATACTCAACTTTTAGGAAAGAGTTGCTAAGAATATTATCTCTATTATCTTCACTCATAAAATATACATTTTAACAGAGAAGGAAGAAAAGACCCAAGGAAAAATTCCCATTAGAATAAATGAATTCATTAGATTGACTAATCCTTGGAATAGCAAGGAGCTGGATCTGGAGAAGATGGCATACGGGACAACTAAGTGTCAACAAAGACCAAAGAGTTCAGCACTCTTAAGTTCTGAAGCCAAGGAATGACTTGGGGTACAAGCAAGAATGAGTCTGCAAGAATTTTCCCATTTTAGATTAGACATAGCAAAATGATAGCTCACAAGCTCAGACAAACTCACGTTTGCATTTTGTTCAGTTCACACAGTGGTTTTCGGGTTGTTGTTTTTTTTAAATTTGCATTTGTTGCAAATATTTTAAATTCTGGAGGTACCACCTGAAAATCTAGATGTTGGACTTCTCTTTAAAAAATGAAAAGTCTTGTCCCCACTGGACAGAATTCTCATGTGACAATAATTACTCAAAGCTGAGAAATGACAGCTAAGTCAACAGAGCATATAGCCATTTGTTCACCACAGTTCCCAGGACCCCTAACATGTCATACCTGGACTGCCATCAGTGGACTGCCACCACTCCCCTTTAAATCCCAATCAGCCTTGATTCCTGGAGACCACATAGAGATAGAATCCTTAAAGGGAAGATGATAATGCCAGCAATGCGGGGAGGTACCAAAAGACAGACACCTTGCTGAAAAGGACGTGGTCATATCTGACAGAACTCAAGAAAACACCCCAAGAAAAATTAATATAGCACAGCTCATACTGGACTAAGTAGAAAACACAAGGGGTTCCAGGGACTCGGAGCAGTGTAAAGAGGAGAGAAAACTGGAAAACCATATGATGTGATGAGAAAGTTTTCGGGAATCTCAGCCTTTGATTTACGAGGAGACAAACCACAAGACTTACTAACAAGTCTTGTGAACTTCAGAAATAGTCCAAGGCTCCCTGTGTGGCAAGGATGCAGCCTATGTGTTCCCTTTGCCGCAGCTCATGGATGAGGAGTGATAGAACTGAGCTGCAAAAAAGAAGGTGTGGTTTAGGCTGAACATCAGGAACAAAGCACGTTCTAGAATTGTATACATTAAACTCTGAGATAATTGCACAAAATTGTCAATTATTTGTGCTGAAGCAATTGTGCCTGAGTCTTATTTTATAAAAGTGATTGAGTGATGGCATGAAGAAGTCAATGCCACTGACAGAAAAATGTATTGTTATTCACAGTTTCCCCAGAAATGAGAGGCATGGCACACCATGCAGGGCCATCTAGAAAAAGCACCACAGTTGATCAGGAGATAGAAGCAGGAGAAGAGAGAAAACATGGTCTAGAGTTTTTATTGTGTTTTTCATGGAAGAGGCAAAGCAGGGAAGGGAAACTCGCTTAGGATTGGCTAATTTGAATAATGCTGGCAACCTCTGGGCTATAACAGGTGATCTCTAGTTGTCTGGTACCTTGCCCTGGGTGATTAGGGCAGGACAAATATTGGTTTGGTGTCTGAGAGTTAAATAACACAGGTGATTGCAGGTATGGATTTGGAATTCATTGGAAAGTCTGTAATATGATTTTTTTGTTATTACGATATTATTGACTATACTCCTTATGTTATACTTTACATTCCCATGACTATTTTCGAACTCCCAATTAGCACTCACTTCTTAATCCCTTCCGTTTTCCACCACTCCCCGCCCCCAAACCTCCTCCCAGCTGGCGAGAATTAAAACGTTCTCTGTATCTATGAGTTTGTGTTTTGTTGTTTGTTTTATTCTTTAGATTTCACATGTAAGTGAAATCATATGGCATTTGTCTTTCTCTGTCTGACTTAATCTACTCAGCACAATACCCTTTAGGTCCATCCATGTTGTTGCAGATGGCAAGATTTCATTCTTTTTGTATGGTTATATTCCACTGTGAATATGTACCACCTCCTCTTTATCCATTCATCCATTCATGGGCACCCATGTTGCCGCCACATCTTGGCCACTGTAAACAAAGCTGTAATGAATGTATGGATGCACATGTTTCTTTGAAATAGTAGTTTGGTTTCTTCAGATAAATACTCGGAAGTGGGATTACTGGGTCCTTTATTGTCTCTTGTTATAACCTTTGTGTTAAAGCCTACTTTGTCTGATGTAGCTATTGCTATGACAGCTTTTCATTTTTTCCATTTTCATGAAATATCTTTTTCCATCCCTTTTTTTCAGTCTGTGTGTCTTTTGATCTGAAGTGAGTCTCATAGGCAGCATATGTAAGGGTCTTGTTTTCTTATCCATTCAGCCCTCCTGTGTCTTTTGATTGGAGCACTTAATCCATTTATATTGAAAGTAATTGTTGACAGATATGTAGTTATTGCCATTTTTTTTTATTCATTTTTTTTTCTCTTCTTCTTAAAGAAATCCCTCTAACATTTCTTGTAATACTGGTTTGGTGTTGATTAACTTATTTAGCTTTGTCTTGTCTGGGAAACTCTTTATCTGTCCTTTAATTCTAAATGATAGCTTTTCTGGGTAGAGTAATCTTGGTTGAATATTTCCTGCCAATCCCTTCTGGTCTGGAAAGTTTCTGTTGAGAAATCAGAAGTTTTATGGGAACTCCCTTGCAGGTAATGAATTGCTTTTCTCTTGCTGCTTTTAAGATTTTAACTATTTTTTTAAGTTTTGGCATTTTAATTACGATGCATTTTGGTGTGGTCTCTTTGGGTTTGTCTTGTTTTGACTCTCCTGGCTTGTATATCTACATTCTTCACCAGGTTAGGGAAGTTTTCTGTCATTATTTCTTCAAATATGCTTTCAATTTCTTGCGCTCTCTCTTCTCTTTCTGGTACCCCAATGATGTGAATGTTGGTACATTTGATGTTGTCCCAGAGGTCCCTTAAAGTATCCTCGCTTTTGGGAGGTGGATTCTTTTTTCCTTTTTGCTGTTCTGATTGGGTGTTTCTTGCTACCTTAACTTGTAAGTCGCTGATTCAATCCTCTGCTTCATCTAATCTACTGTTGATTCCCTCTAATGTATTCTTTATTTCAGTTATTGTAGTCTTCATTTCTGACTCATTTAGGTTTTCTATCTTCATTTTTGTGTTTCATATCTCTTTGTTAAGTTCTCACCAAGTTCATTTACTCTTCCTCTTAGTTTATTGAACATGCTTATAACTGGTGTTTTGAACTCTGCATCTCGTAGATTGCTTGTCTCCATTTTGTTTCATTCTTTTTCTGGAGCTTTCTTTTCTTTCATTTGGGACATGTTTCTTTGTCTCCCCAATTTGGCTGCCTCCCTGTATTTGTTTTTATGTATTAGGTAGAGATGCTATGTCTCCCAGTAGAGTGGCCTTATGTAGTAGGTGTGCAGTGGGGCCCAAAGGTGCAGTCTCCCTGGTCACCTGAGCCAAGTGCTCCAGGTGTGTCCCTTGTGTGGGTTGTATGTATCCTCCTGTTGTAGGGCCTTGGTTACTGTATGCACATCAGTGGAAGGGGTTGACCCTCAAGCTGATTGGTTGTGAGGACTGGCTGTGACTACAGTGGAGGATCTGTTCATAGGCTGACCTTATAGAGCAGGAATCACTTTAGCAGAGCTCTAGGGCCTGCCCAGTCTGTCCTTCGGGTTTGTCACATGCAGAGGCAGCTGTGTGATGCTCTGGCTTAGTCTGAAGCCAGTCACGCTCCTGAGAGGGACCCTTCTTCAGGCCAACTCCTGCTGTAGCTTGTTCCTTGCCCAGGGACATCTGGCATGAGCCACAAAACATTCCGCATATGACAGCCACTGTGCTGGGTTTGGAAGTGCCTGGGAGAGGCCAAGGCATAAACTGAGGCTGGCTGCCACTAGTGCTGGGCAAGAGTTATGAGACTTGCTAAGGCCAGATGCTGCTTGTTTGGGGTTCGTGAACCTTTGAGAGATTTTAGGAAAGTTCGCAGCATGAGCCAAGACAGACCATTTATATGGGAAAGCCACTGGAAGCGGTTTGGGTGTACTTGAAAGTTGGGTAGGGTAGGGTCTCAGGGAATCACCAGGGCAGGACAAACAGTGTTATCCAGGTTAATGGATACTCAGATATGGCAGCACCTGTGTCTGCACACTGGGTCGTGGGGGGGAGCTCAACAAAGAAATAATAGGTTCTGCCAACATTTTTGTCTGGGAGAAAGCTGTCCCTCCAGACCTCGCCCTGAAGCCAGTCAATTCAGTTCCTCCCTCTAAGTCCCTGGAAACTTTTGAGCTGCTGACCTAGTGCTATAACTCAGAGCAGTGAGCCCATCAGTGAGTAAGTCCATGCACAAGCCCTTTAAGAGGAATATCTGAGCTCTCTGTCTCACTCAGCCACAATCTCCTCTGGTTTTCACAGCCAGAAGTTGTGGGGACTTCTCTTCCCAGCACTGGAACCCTGGGCTGGGGATCCTGGTGTGGGGCTGGGACCCCTTGTCCAGAGGGACCTCTGCAGCTGAGATATCACTCCCAATTTTTTTTTTTACAGTCGTAAATTGTTTATTAGGTAAGAATTTTACAAACATTACTCATATTAGCGGTAGTGGTGGAGCTGGAGAGTATTGCACCTTCCCCAAGCTGCATGGCAAGAACCACCAACAGTATGGTAGAACCTGTGGCCCTTTCCAAAGCCACAGCTATTGCGGCCTGCAGCTGTCAGCCCTCATATCCCCCTGTGCTTGTGGACTGGTTTGGTGATCCACTGGATATCAGGATTCTGTCCGATAGCTTTATGGAATGGATCAATGAGGATAACCTCAAAGAATGTGTACGTGGAATCTTCACCAACCCAGTAAGAACTCAGGACTCTCGGAGCCCCACAGTCGCATCCAGCTCACTCCTTGGCAACAGACTGAAGGCTTCGAGCAAACTTTAGCTGGTTAACACCGTGATGGACAGGCTTGCCATAGGTCACACCCTTAGGAACTGGGCATTTGTAGCCACCATGGCACCCATGAATCTGATATATGACATAACCATGCTTGCCTGTATCCTAGCCTGTGTGCTTTATTGGGCCAGGTGGGGCTAGGGGCCCTGTAAAGCGCAGAGAGCTGGCAGTACTGCCAGCAGCACACCTTGCTGCTACTTTCTCCTCCATAGCTCCTGAATGTACTTGTAAGTGCCCATCTTGGCTTACCTGATGGCTGTGGCCAGACCTCCCTCCCAATTTTTAAACGTCACATGTGGGTGTAGGATCTGTCCGTTCCATGTCTCTGTCCGTCCTACCAGTCTACCAGTCTTATAAAGGTAGCTTCTCTGAATGTTCTTAGTTATAGTACTTCTGTTCAGCTAGACTTCAGGCGATTCTCAATTATGGTTGCTCTATAGTTTAGTTGTAATTTTGATGTTGTCATGAGAGGAGGCAAGCACAGTGTTTACCTACTCTGCCATCTTGAACAGATAATGTATAATATGGTTTTTGTGCACCTATGAAAGCTGTATCACAGATGAGATGTAAACAACTCTGGTCATTAATTTGACCCCGCGATTGATTAACAGATGCCAAATAGACAAACACAGAATCTAAGAAAACAGATTACTATGAGAGTTTACGAAGCCTTCAGTCTAGTCCCTCCATTTTATAAATGAGAAAATGATGTATATTTAAAGAGGTAATGTCTTTTGTCCAAAATCTGATGAAGCTTGTTAGCGGTGCTGCATGGAATAGAATTCCCATGTACTACCCCCAAATTTGTGACTTCTCTGCTACACTGTTGATTTATGCCAATATTTATATTTACTTATGCAATTCCCTTCACAATGGTTTGAGAATCTAAAGCAGGGATTGTCAAACATTTTCTGTAAAGAATCAGACAGCAAATATTTTAGTCTCTATCACAACTACTCAACTCTGCCACTACAGCACGAAAGCTGCTATAGACAATACATAAGCAAATGGATGTGTCTACGTTCCAATAAAACTTTATTTATGGACACTGAAATTGGAATTTCTTGCTGATTTTCACATCTTGAAATATTTAATAAAACATTTTTTAACGATTTAAAAATGTAAAACTATTCTTAACTTGCAAACCAAACAAAAATAGACAGTAGGCTAAGTGTTTCCTATAAGCCATAGTTACTAATCATTAGGTTAAACAATATCTGCACACTCCCTGTGAAATATCAGATGTTTAAACCAGATAACAGTTCACCACTCTAGGTTTTAGTTTCTTTCTCTTTTTTTGTGCATTTTATTTTTTTGTATTAGTTTCAGGTGCATGAAACAACATAATGATTAGACATTTACACCCCTCACAAAGTGATAATCCCCCCACAAGTCTACTGGCATCATACACAGCAATTACAATACCATTGACTGTATTCCCTATGCTGTACTTTACATCCCACGACCATATATACAGAGGGTGCCAAAAAAATGTATATACATTTTAAGAGAGGAAAATAATGGTATTAAAATTACACTGATGGTAACCACTTTGAGGACCTCTTGTAATTGCAGAAGTCAAATGTGACTTGTATTCATCTTTTGTTATTGGTATATATTGAGTATTATAATTTTAATACAGCTTTCCTTTCTTAAAATGTATATATATACATATATATGTATATATATTTCATTATAGTTGACATTCAATATTATTTTATATTAGTTTAAGGTGTACAGCACAGTGGTTAGGCATTTATATAAGCTATGAAGTGATCCCTCTGATAAGTCCACCTGATATCTTACCCACCTGATATCTTACATAGTCTTTACAATGTTATTGACTATTAGGTTTTAGTTTCTTTATTGATAAAATTATGTAACTAGACTCTATGGTCCCTTGCAGACCTGTGACCTTGAGGTTTTGCCAAGGGTACTCAAAAACAAAAATGTGCTGTGAAAGGGCATCTGTGGACTCTCTTTCATGAAACACTATTAACAATCCAGGAACCAAAATAATTCAGAAACCATATTGTGAAGAACATTAGACAGAATTTTAAAGTGAAAACATAACAAATATTTGTGGAATGATAATTTGTAAACAGGATTAAATGAATTTCTCTACTCTAAGACTTCGCAAAGCTAATATGCATTAGGACTATCAAAAGGAAGGGTGTTTCAAAAGCAGACTCTCAGGCAAGGACTTGGGTACAGGTAGTTTTTGTCAGAGGCAAAAACAGGAAACACAAATGAAATAGGCAAGATTGAGACAGGGAAATGAGAAAAGCCATACAGCTTATATTAATGAACAAGTTACTGCTATGAGCAACTAGAGCTCAAATCTACCGGAAACTCTTTGAGAAACTACGATGTGGCTTCAAAATTATTCCAGAGGGTGGGAAATTAGGCATTTATCAAGTCCAACCTCCCAATGGTTGAGGGTTACCTTGAGGGCATGCTCCCACACTTGAAGTTGTACCTTCAGAGAGCCCATGGAAGCACCCAAAGAGCTGAAGAAATCCCTCAGGCAAAGAAGGGAGCTTAAGGTGGGAAGCTATCAACATGCCAAAAACATCTACCAAGGCTATATCCAGACAGGTGTAAAAGAGATAAGGTATGGGTGTCAACATGTTTGTTACAGAGGTAATGGGGGGGAATCAATATTTTCTTACCTCCTTTGCCCTCAAAATACCTTCTTCCATGAAGCATCCCAACTCATTTGACTCTAGAACTCCTTTATCCATGAAGCATCTGTCCTTAGAGAGATACTATTCTAAGGTAAATAGAATAGTGCCAGAGACTGAGTAATCTCAATAAAATTAGAGGATCTCTTCAGGCTTTATTTTCTAAAATCAACATGACAAAGCATACACTAAATACCAATAAGCCTCTGTCATCTCTGGCGCAGAAACTAGGCCAATACGTTTCACACAGTGCCAGGCATGAGGTCAACTCCAACATGGAAAAAAAAAAAAGAACAATTCACCTCCAAATGAGGTTGCCATATGAAGTGATGCAAGTCAGAGGGGAACAGAATGTTCAAAGTACAGTTGGAACCTTGACAAGGCATCACCATCTGCCATCTGAGTCCCATATCCTAGTCCTTTAACCATCTGCACACCTGCTCGGGCATGTCACATTGGGGAATGGATGGCTATGGCATCATTAATGCAGTGGCAATAAAAACAAAAGCTCAAGATTAGCTCTAAGGCCTCCAACACCATTACTTCCTAAACTTTGGAATCTGCTTCCACGAAGAAACATATGGAAAAGAGATTCATAAGCCTAAAGTTTAAATCTGCACAGGGCTGAAGTTTCTGTGTGATCTGAATTTTTAGACTACTGGGTCATACAGAGAAAAGCAGCAAATTGTAACAGGAATAACACAGAAAATGCTAAGCAGAACCTAACCTGGAATCCATTATACACTCATTTTGAACACTGATCAATGCAAGAATCACCTCTTGTCTTTCTTCATTTGGATTTCATCTCTAGACCCCCTTTTCCCAGGAAAGCTAAAATAAATCCACCCCAAACCAATGATGCCTCTAAGTGCTCAACATAATCAGTTTTCCTAGAGAAACTTGTAGAAAAGAGTAGTTTGGCTATTCCAGCTTTTTCAATCCTCCACATCAGAGACTGGTTTATGTAAACATGGCACATCAAAAGAGGAAGAGACCTCATCCAGGATTCATTCTCTAAGAAAGGTGAATGACTTGGTCTATTTTCTCTCTAGGCAACAGGAATTTGGTTCCAAATGTTAGATAACGTCCTCCCAGTTCAAGTGTCTATCTTTAAAAATAACTGAAGGGTTCTTTTAACTTAAGAATTTCAATGGTACCAAAAGACACACTGTTAATAAGAACCCACTGAGTACATTGCATGTGGTGAAATAGATACACCCTTTTCTAATTAGTTAGGTTAAGTATATGAACCTATAGGGAACGAACACAACATGCTGTTAGATATACAAGCTCTGAGGTCAGATGGTTTGGGTACCATCTGGCTTCAGTGCTTACTAGCTGTGTGACCCAAGTCAAGTCACTTAAACTCTCTGAGACTCAGTTTCTTTGTACATAAATGAGGAATGATAATCCATGTAAATGAAAATACACGTAAAGTTTTTACCATGGTATCTACAGCACAAGAGTTTTAAAATGTTAGCTATTTGTGGTAGGCTGAAAAATAGCCCCCATAAGATATTCATGTCCAATAACCTGGAACTTGTAAATGTTATCTTACATAGAAAAAGCATTTTTGGAGATGTGATTAAGTTAAGGATCTTGAGACAGGAAGAATATCTTCTGCATTATCTCAGTGAGCCCTAATTACAACCATAGGCATCCTTGTAAGAGGAAGACAGAGGGAAACCTCTCTCTCTCTCTCTCTCTCTCTCTCTCTCTCTCTCTCTCTCTCTCTCTCTCTCACACACACACACACACACACACACACACACACACATACCCGTGCAAAACGTCCATGTGAAGATGGAACAGACAGAGATTTGAAGGAGCTGGCCTTGAAGATTGGAGTAATGTGGTCACAAGCCAAAGAATGCCAGTGGCCACCAGAAGCAGGAAGAGGCAAGGAAAAGAGTCTCCCCTAGAGCCTGAGGAGGGAATGAAGCCCTGCCGACACCTTGAGTTCAGCCCACTGATAAAGAGTTTGTACTTCAGTCCCTCAGAATTGTGAGAGAATAAACTTCTGTTGTTTTAAACCAACAAGTTTGTGGTAATTTGATAGAGCAGCCATAGAAAATGAACACATTTTCTATAGGTAATGGATTCCCTCTTGCTGCATAACAAAACGTGGTGACTTAACACAAACCTTTATTATTTCACAGTTTCTCTGTGTCAGAAATCTGAGCACAGCTAAGCTAGGCGTCTCTGCCTTAAAGGTTCTCACAGGCTGTAACTGCGATGCGGGCTGTGGTCTCATCTTAACACCTGAATGAGGAAAAATCTATACAGGATTCAGTTCTTCACAAGCTGCTAGACTCAGGGCCCCAGATTCTCACCGAATGTTGGTCAGAGGCTGTCGTCAGTTCCTCATCATGTGTGCTTCTCCACAGGGCAGCTCACAACATGGCAGCTGAATTCGTCAGAGTGAGCAACAGAGAGATCAAGAGACAGGGAGAAGATGGAAGTCAATATCTTTTTTAACCATCATTTTGCTCCATTGTCTTTGTTAGAAGTGATCCACTAGGTCTAAGACCATTAATTCCCCAGGATAATTAATGCAATCTTTTTATTTGATAGCTATCCTGACTCTTCATCAGCAGCCGATTGTTTCTGAATATTGAACTAATCTAACTCATGTTGATCTGCGTATTGTATAATGCAGGACTGTTAATTTAAAAAAAAAAAACAAAAATCTCCCACTCTTTCAATCTGCAAATGCTCAACTCAAACTTTAAAATAAAAAAGAAATATCAACAATATTTATGTAGCTTTACATCTGTTTCCATGTATTTCTGTGTAACTACTCCAACTCTGAAAAAAACATCTGCTATGTGGTTGCCTAGGAATGACTTCTACCTGCCACTGTTGTGATGAGAGGATTTTTCTAGATTTCCCTGCATTTGGCACAAGGACTGCAACTTCCAGCCCAGAACATCTCTTCTCATTTTCAATGGCTATACCCTATGTCTCACTGTCACATCTGTCTCTCTCCACCTCAGAATCTGTGGCTAGCCTTCAAAACGGTCCTATTACTTCACTAACATTTTGCTCTTTGAATGTTCATACCACTCAGATCAAACATCATAGAGCCTTTGAGCTGAAAATATCTTAAATCTGTCTAATCAAAATCGGTAAGAGAAAAGCTCAGTGATTTCTCTCTGATATTCTCTTTTACTCTCAGTGCTAGTTAGAGTTAGGGTCTAGAGCCTATTGTCTCAATCCCTAATGCAGTGAGTTATTGAGTGTGTGTGTGAGTGTGTGTGTGTGTGTGTGCATGCATGCGCACGTGTGTGTGTGTTGCTCATTATGAACTCCTTTTAGATACACTGATTAGTTCTCAAATACACAATATGTACTCAGGAAATGTTTGTAAGCAACATCAAAATCCATACTAGAACAAGAAAATAGATCCAGGCTTCTGAAAGGAAGTGAAGTTAATGTGTGAACTTAGCCCCACGTAGAACACATCCTTTCCTTGGCTTCACATCCTAGTATCAGTCAAAGACCAATCAGAAGACAGAAACTCCACAGTAATTTGAACAGGGAAGATTTAATAGTAAGAAATTATTAACTATTGACAACTATCAAGAAGAGATAAAAGAGAACCCTAAAGATTACCCTAGGTCTGTGTGACAGAACCCAAGGAGGAAGGAAGCCCCTCCCCAAGGCTGGGAATCAGACCTGGTTAGAGAGCTATGAATGTAGCCTCCTGGACAGAAGAGAAGTTGCTGGGCTGCCTTAGGCCACAACTAGTCCACAGTCAGGGGCCAAGGCTGGTGGGCATAGAACCATCACTGGCCGCCAATGGAAGCTGCCAGCAAAGGGTACTGTGGAGTTCACTGGGCAATTGTCAGAGGCACCCACATAACTCACCTGGAAGCCACCCACAAGAATACTGCTTGGCTCAATGGGAAGCCAGTGATCTAGGAAGCTCCCTGAAGATGGTACCACTGAAACTTGCTGTGCGTCACCTCCACTGGCTGTTATGCAGCAGGATGACCCAGCACCACAGAAACAAGAAGGAAAGAACAGCACATCTGAATCAGGAAGAGAAGCTCCTGCCTGCAGGGTGCCTCTTTTGCACTCTGTTGACAAACTTAACCTGGTGCCAAGAGATAAAGAAGAAATGTTTACAAGATCCATTTCAAGCATAATGATGAAGAATGGAATTGGAGCTCAGAGGCAATAAATCAATATTGGGCACACTTTCATCATCAGTGTAGAGGCAGGAACTCTAGTCTCAGCTCTACAAATTAACTAACACCCAGGGACATTAGACGCTGGATACCCTGCATGATGCCTTGGTATTGCTCCAATTTCCTTAATCCAATCTATGAAACATTTTGAGTTTGATAGTCTCAAAGAGCTAGTCTATTACGTTAATATGCAACAACTGAAAATAGCAAATAAAACACATTTATCAAGATTTCCTAAAGCTCACACTAATAGTATTTCTTTCTATTTCATTTTGCCAGATACCAAACTTTAAGATTAAAGATAATTTTTACCTGATTTCAATTGCTGCTTGTGATATTGTAATGATAAAAAGAAATGTATATATTTGGTCTGTGTCTCAGTTCCAGACACAAGAGTTTCTGAAACCCTTGGAATTTCCTGAGTGATGGGAGTAAGAGTAACTTTTGTTATTCATAATAAGCCCCTAAATTGATGCTCACAAGGTTGCTCTTGGTGGGCTCCTAGATAACTTAAGTTTCCTTCTGGAGGCTCCATGGGTGAATCCATTTCTTTTCCAGCTTCTATAGGCAAGCTATATGTCTTGGCTCATGGCCCTTTCCTCTTATCTTCAAAACCAGCAGTATATCATCTTCTCTTAGACCTTTGCTCCTGTCCTCACATCTTCTGTCTGATTTATACCTCTTGCCTCCCTTGTATAATACAAAGACACTTGTGATTACAGTGGTCCCACCAGGATAATTTCTCCACCTAAAGACCCTTAATTTAATCACATCTGCAAAGTCCTTGGTCAGGAAATGTAATATAATACATTCACAAGTTCCAGAGATTGGATATCTCTTTAGGAGGCCATTCTTCTGCCTATCATACAATCCTTCCTAAACTTAAAGTCTCTGGAATATTACCTGGATTTTACTTCATGTATATTTTCTTTATTTAACATGCACTTATTTTCTCATATAAAACGGTCTCTATACCTATCAACCCAGTTTTCAAAATGCCATAATGAGTCACTATGGCAGTAGAAAAAGGGGAAAACATAATTTCTTCTAGGGCATTTAAAGATTCTCAAAGCAAAGACTTGTTTTAGACAATGACAATTAATTAGAGGACAGAGTGTCAAAATGGGATTAGGAAGAAACAGTAAAATACCACTACTCACCTATTAGAATGCTTATTGCATATTTAGTTTAGATTTTTTTTTTTAAGAAACTGCAAAAATATTTTCCAGAGTGACTAGGATTTTTCACATTCCTATCAGCAATGTATGAGTAATCCAATCCAGTTTCTCTGCATCTTCAGTAGCTTTGGTGATGTTTTACTTATTTATTTATTTATTTATTTACTTATTTATTTATTTTAGCCATTCTGATAGGTGTGGGGTGATATCTCATTGTGGTTACAATTTACATTTCCCTAATGGTTAATGATATTGAACATCTTCTAATGTGCTTATTTGCCACCAGCATATTCTCTTTACTGAAATGTCTCTTCATAGATTTTTCTCATTGGATTATTTTTAAGAAACTGCTGAGTTTTAAGAGTTATTTATATATTCTAGATAGTATTCCTTTGTCAGATCTGTTGCTTGCAAATATTTTCTCCCAGACTGTAGCTCACCATTGAATTATTTTTTCACCTTTGTCAAAAATAAGTTGGGCATATTTGTGTGTATCTATTTCTGAGTTCACAATTCTGTTCCATTGATTTATGTGTCTATTCCTCCACCAATACCACACAATCTTGACTACTATAACTCAATAATAAGTCTTGACATCAGGTAGACTGATTCCTCCAACAATTTTTGTCTTTATCAAATCGTTTTACTGATTCTAGTACTTTTGCATTTCCTCATGAATTTTAGAATAATATTATCTCCATAAATATCTTGCTGGGACATTGATAGGGACTACATTAAATCTGCATATCAATTTAGGAAGAACTACATCTTTACTTTGTTGACTCTTCCAATCCATAAAGATAGTATGTCACTCACTGTACATGTAGGTAATCTTTGATTTCTTTCATCAGCATTTTTTTTTGTTTTAGCATATATGTCCTATACATGTTTTTTTTAATGATTTTATTTTTTGAGTAATTATAAATAATAATAGTATTTTAAATTTCAGTGTAAACATATTCATTGTTAGGATATAGAAATACAATTAATTTTTGAATGTCGATCTTGTATCCTGCTACCTTGCTGAACTCGTTTCTTACTTCTAGAAGATTTTTTTTTCTTTTCTTGTAGAGTCCTTGAACTTTTCTGCATAGAAAATCATGTCACCTGCAAATAGGGGCAGTTTTATTTCTTCTTTTCTAATCTGCATGCCCTTTTTTCTTGCCTTATTGCACTGGTTAGAACTTCAAACACTACGTTGAATAAGAGTGGTACGACTAGGTATCTTTGTCTTGTTCCATAAATTTTGAAATGCTTTACTTTTATTTTCATTCAGTTTAATGTTTACTTTTATTGAATTCAGTTTGATTTTTTAATATTTTTCCCTTGAGACATCCTCTTTGACCTATTGATTATTCAGAGGTATTTTGTTTATTTTCTAAGCTTTGGAGATTTTCCTGTGATCATTATGTTATTGATATTTGGGTTAATTCCATTGTGGTAGGAGGGCACAATATGTATGACTTCAAGTCTCCTAAAATTGTTGAGGGTTGTTTTTTTTTCTTTTATAAACATTGAGATTACCTATCTTGGTACATGTTCCATGGGCACTTGAAAAAATATGTATTTTACTGTTATTGGCAAGGTATATTCTTCGATTATCAATTTGATCCTGTTGGTTACTGAGTTCTTCTATATCTTTGCTAATTTTCCATCTATTAGGTTGGTGTGAAAGTAATTGTGGTTTAAAAGGTTAAAAACAATTGCAAAACCAGCAATTAATTTTGCACCAACCTAATAGTTCTAGCAATTGTTGAGAGAAATGCTAAAGTCTCCAACTATGATTATAGATTTGCCTATTTCTCCTTTCAATTTTATCAGGTTTTGTTTCACATATTTTGCAGCTTTGTTGTTTGGTACATACATAGTCAGAATTGCAATGAGATTTTTTTGGTAGATTGGCCTCTATTTCTCTAGTAAATTTCTTTGTTTTAAAGTTTACTTTATCTGATATTAATATAGCTACTCCTGCTTTCTTTTGAGTAATGTTTACATAATTTCTCTTTTTCTACCATTTTACTTTACAACATGCCTATATTGTTATATTTCAAGAGAGTCTCTTATAGGCAGCATGTAGTTGAGTCATCTTTTTCAATCCACTTTGTCAATATCTGTCATTTAATTGGTGGATTTGGACAATTACACATAATATAATTATTAACATATTAGGGCTTAAATTTTTCATGTCATATTTTGTTTTCTGTTTGTTCTTCCTATTTTTTATTTGTTTTCCTTTCCTGCATTCTTATGAATTACTTGAACATTTGGGTGTATCTCTTTGTATATCTTTTCAGTGATTGTTCTATGTATTACATTTCATACATATGTGCATGTATATATATGTATATATATAATATGCACATATACATACATGTAAATTATCATACTCTAATAGTCCTTTACCAGTTTGAGTGAAGTGTAGAAATCTTATCATTGTTATATCCTCCTACCCTCCTGTTTGTAATTATCTTAAATAATTCTCTTTCTGATGGTCTAAGGTTCCTTCTTTTACCGTTTCCTTTCTGATAGAAAGGAAGAAGAAAGAAAGAATAACTAATATTTCCTTTAGTTATTCTTTTAGGTTATGTCTGCTGACAACAAATCCTCCAAGTTTCCCTTCATCCAAAAATGTTTTGATTTCCCTTTTATTCCTGAAGGATATTTTTGCTGGACATAGGATCGTGGGCTGACAGTTCTTTTCTTTCAGCACTTGAAAAAATATTATATCAGTTCCTTCTGTCTCCATGGTTTCTGATGAATTACCACTATCATTCAAATTGCTTGCCTCCATATGTCAGGTACCATTTTCCTCTCACTGCTTTCAAGTTTTTCTGTCTTTAGTTTACACACGTTTGATTATGATGTATCTTAGTGTGCCTTTTGGTTGATTCTCTTTAGAGTTAACTCAGCTTCTTGGATCTGTAAATTCATGTTTTTGCCATATTTAGAAGGTTTTCAGTCATTATTTCTTCAAGTACTTTTAAAGTTCTTTCCTTCCAGCACTCTGATGACATAAATGTTAGATCTTTGTTATAGGCCCACAGGTCCCTGAGGCGCTGTTAAATTCTTTTTCAGTCTATTTTCTCCCTGTTGTTCAGTTTGGGTAATATCTAGTGTTATATTCTCCAGTTCACTGATTTCTTTCCTCTGTCCTCCCCATTCTATTGTTGGACCCATAAACTGAGCTTTGTATTTCAGTTATATTTTTCTGTTGCATAATTTCTATTTCATTCTTCCTTATATCTTCTATTTCTTTACTGACAGTTTCTTTTTGTTTTTCATTTGTTTCATGTGTGTTCATAATTGCTCACTGAGTGATTTTTATAATGACTCCTTTAAAGTCTTTGGCACATTAGACTCATATTTCTTACATGTCAATGTTGACATCTTTAATTGTCTTTTCTCATTTGGTATGAGATCTTCCTGGTTGTTGATATAGCAAGTGATTTTTTTCTTAAAATCTGGATATTTTAAGCACTATGTCATGAGACTCTGCATCTTACTTAAATCTTCTGTTTTATCTGGTTTTCTCTGACACCACTCCAGCAGAGGAAAGGGTTTGGGGTAGGGAGCACCATGTCATTACTGCCAGGAGTACAACTACGCCGCCATCCTGGCAATAATTTTATGTACTCATATGTTATTTAAACTGTATATATTATTATTTCAATCAGAGAAACTACAATATGTATTTTAAATGACTTAGTTCAATCATAAATTCCTCTAGAAAGCCTTTCCTAATCCCTCAATCCTGGGTTAGGGCTCCTTTCTCTATGTGTTCCCAGATCCCTCTATACTTGTCTCATTACAGAATTATTATACTATTTTGTAGATACCAGTCTACTTGTCTATCTCCACTAAACTCGGTGACAATGTAGACACTGTCTTACCTGATGGTGAATCCCTACACTAGAATAGTGTCTGACATATAAATATATTTTGGAATACTATCATTGTGCTGTCCAAAATCTTCAGGAGCTCTTGGTAACTTTCACAGGAAAGTTTGCACTCAGCTTGTAATTGAAGACTCTGCAGTCAGACCTACTAACCTCTAGAAATGAAGCTCCCATCATTACCCTATATAAATCCTTTCTTCAACCAAAATGAGCACCTTGTGTGCAGAATCCTCCTACCAGCTTGCATTTCTACCTACCAGTCTGGAAGAATGATCTGAGAAGAATCTTACCTCATGCCTTCTCCTCACCTTTTCTAGAATCCTTTTTCAACCACCCTAAAATACTTTTTCATAGTATTTGTGAATTGGAACTATCTTTGACATATACTGACACATTTTATTTCTAAGTACACCATTATCTGCAGGATCTCCATATCTACAACATCCATGCGAGTAGTATCATCTATCTTTTGTCCTTAAGATATGGCACAGTACCTTGTATCTCTTGCAAATAGGTACTCAATAAACATTTATTGTTGAAGAAAAAGAAAACCCAAAATTTGGAGTGTTTTAAGAGGATCCAATATTAAGCCATAAATTAAGAAAACTGGTTTCTCCATCTAGCTCAGCTCCTTACTCACTGTGAGAGTGTAACTATATATAGTCACTTAGCCCTCTATTTTTCACTTTCTTCATCAGTACAATGGGAATAAAAGTTGATCATATATACACACCTTAACAAAGTATTTGAGACTGGTAGTGATTATGACCATATGCTGTTTCCCAGAATTGTTTTTGTCTATGCATTTGTTACACATAGGTCAAATGACCAGTTTCATAGGTAACAGGCTGAGCAAGTGAGTTCAAGAGTTCAGAAGTGAGTTGCTAGTTCCACATTAATCTAGCCTGTTGCAAGCCTCATTATGTGGCAGCTACCCCATGGGACAAGCCTCTCACTTGATGACTGACTCAACCAATACTCAACCAATTTCATTCAATAATTCTCAGCAAATGCATCTATGTGTGCAAACTCATTTTTGCTCACAGATTAATTTCTCTACGAAATGTTTCAAACACAAATATTTTAGAAGAGAGTACAACTCAGGGTCTGTCTGCGGAGTCACTTTTTGAAAGAAAAAAAAGTCAAGATAATTGTGCTTGCATAGAGAGTTTCAAGCATTCACAATCAGTGGGAGACAGAGTCTACTTACAGAGCTACAAGGGAGAAGGAGAGAGGCAATAGGCAGGATAGCAAACAGCTCAAGAAAACTGCTTTCGCTGTCAGGAAAGGATCTCCAGCTCACTTGGTGCAGTGACTCCTACTGCACTCCAAAAACTTCTTCCATAAGATCACAGAGTGGACTACAAAGGACTGCTTTGACACAAACAAGGAAGTCAGAAAAATCATCCAAAATGAAGACTTATCTTTGAACCTATACTTAATGGATCCTAAGCTTGGGATTCTACAGAAATACTGCTCTAACTCAGTAGAAAATAATTTTAGCAGTTTCTGTAGGAGGAAAGGAGGAAAGAGAAGCAGATAAATCAGACTAGCTTGGGTGTATAAAAGGACCAGCAGGAGTAGTAATGATCTGGAATAAAGTGGAGAGAAGGAGTCAAATGGAAAATTATTTGGCTCTCTGTGTTTGACATTAACTCTTCTTGATCCCCAATGTCAAGTAGGTCTCACTTGGGGCTACTGTATATAGTATCTAACACAGTTGGGACTACTGTATATAGCATCTACACACACACACACACACACACACACACACACACACGCACTCACATGCACATGCACACTGGTTGATAATTCACTATCCCAAGAAGTGTAATTCGAGAAACAGGTATTGTAAAGTAGATTTCACCACTAACTCAACTCTCTCAGAACTGAGAAGCTTTAATAGAAAAGTATGAACAACTGATGTGTATTTATAAACAGGAGGCTTTTATCTCAGTAAAAAGGTTGTAGTTTCTTATTGGAGGCAAATTTGCTATGCTAGACTGTTTGGGGTATAATATCTCAGATAACATGCACTTTTCTTTTGCCACCAAATTAAACCTCAAGAGATTCACTGCACTATCTTCTGAGGTGTGTAAGCATTCTTTACTCATTTACCCTTGAGCTGGAGAAAATCTTTACACTCCTAGGAACTGGTTTCTTTCCTGCCCTCCAACCTCCAGCTGCTTTACATTTGTAGGCGTCCTCTTTCCAGGGCATGTGACTTAACTTTCAGATGACTTAACACAAAGTCAAACTTACTGATGATCTCCTTCTACCCCTGTAGCTGAATCCTAGCAACTGGATTTTGGAGACCTAGCCCAGACCGTGTACTTCAGTTCTGATTATCATATCCCTTTCTGCCTTCCTTTGTGTTAGTCTTGGTCACTGCCTGGAATGAAGAAGATTAAGCCATGATCCTGGCACCATCCTAGACTTCCTCTTCCTCACCTTCCAACTGAGTAATCATCAGATTCTAGCAACTTTACCTCCTATATATCTCTTGAGTCCAACTTCCACTAACCTCAATTTGGGCCATCATCTATTCACACTTGTATTATTGTAATGGCCTCTAAATTCCTCTCCCAGCCTCCAAATTTGCTGAGCTCATATGATTCTCCATATTACAGCCTGAGGAATCATTCTAAAGTGTCCATTCTCTTCTTAAAGCCCTGTAGCAACTTCACCTTGCTCCCCAAATAAAGTCCAAACTCCTTAAAAAAAATAAAGGGCTCATCCTGATATAACCGCAGTTACCACACGGACTTCGTATTGCTTACCTCTCCACATACACTCACCTCCAATCTAGGTTCCAGACACATTGAAGTACTTTCAGTTCCCCTGAACAAGCCATTTTGTTTCTCATTTTCCGGCCTGTGCTCATGCATGGACCATTACCCTTTGCCTACTCATTCTTCAGGTCCCCATTTAGATGGTATCTCTTCTAGAAGCCCTCTCCTGACTCCCCCAAATGAGTTCTGTGCCCTTCTATGTGCTGTCATAGAAACCCGTACTTTACCCTTATTATAGAAGTTCTTGTGCTGGAGTGTAACTGTCCACTTACTAACCTCTATTTGCCCTTGGACTGTGAGCCCCAGGAGGTCAGGGTAGGATTAGGTCTTCTCATCTCTGCATTCTCACATCTGGTACATATCCTGGCACATCCAAGCTCTACAATAAATGTTGGCCGAATGAACTGATGCACACCCAGGCCCTAGGAATGAGGTCATGTCTCCATCTTGCCACTCCCTTACATCTCTCAGGGACAGTAGTCTTACCTCTAAATCTCTAGTCCTGTGGTTGGACCCTGCTTAATATCCTTCCAAGTCTTCTCACTGTTGTTAGAATGAAGTCTAAAACCCTACATATGGCCTGAAAACCATATTCCATTTCACCTGTTTCATTACCATTTGCGACAGCCAGTTTCAAAGACGGCCCCAGTGATCCCACCCTCTGTAATAACAGACAACTACTATAACACTCTAGCCTCACCACTGTCCTCTGTCCCTTGCTAGACGTCTCTCCCTTTCAGAACCATGGCAGGGTCTCTCTTGCCTGGGGGTCTTCCAACATGCTGTTCCTTTATCTTTCATCACCACCACAATTACTTTATATACCAGCATAAATAGCATTTCCTTAGGAGTTTTCCCTGTCTCCCCAGACCAGATTAGGCCATCTTTCATATGCTTTCAAGACAGCGGGCAATTTTCCTTCTTAGCCTCTTTCACATCTATCATATCATTTGGTAACTATTTGTGGATTTGCCAACTATTTGCCAAGTGTTATACTACGTAAGAGGCAAAACGAGTATTATCCTGCCCTCGTAAAGTTTATAAGCTAGAGTAATTCTTTACTAAATTATCCTCACTTAATCATTTACTTGATTACATACATTTGGTATTTATCATTACTTGTTTCTGTCTTTTCCACTGGCATAAAATCCTGTGGGGATTATGCCTCGATGTTCCCTGGAATTGCCCCAGTGTCTAGCTGTATCCATTCATTCATAACTGTAGCAGTAATCGTCAGAGGACTGCCCAGCAAATCAAAAGTAGAATTGTTAGTAAATCACATCATAAAACTGATTCTCTCTTACTTTCCTAATAGATTCTTTTGTCACAACTTCCATGTGCTTATCTTGCTTTTCCATTCCTCTTCTCTCTCTAGGGAAACGCAGTGTCCTTACTTACCATATAAATGGCTGTAACAGCAGAAGAAGTAGGCTAAGTCAATGAACCAAGGCTTTTGACCTGTCTCTGCTACTAAATAGCTATAAAATCTGGGGGAAGTTCCTCACCCTTTCTGCACCTTTCTTTATTTGGGAAATGGATGAGTCAGATAAAATGGTCACTAACACCCTTCCAGACCACTGAGCTCCTGTTTGAGATTCTTCAAAATGAAAGCATCAGAATCAGCTCAATACATTGCATCTGTATAGAACATCTAATTCTTGTCAAAGAGCTTTCTTACATATTATTTTGCCTAACTCTCACAATAAACTAATGATGATGTTATTAATGCCATATTGCAGTTAAGGAAATGGATACCTAGAGACATACATCTGAAGGCTTAAGATCTAAGGGATTTCCTCTTTGATCCTATATTTTTTTGTCAAAATATTATGAATGCTTCAAAAGGCATGATACACTTCCCTGGGTAAGACTTTCTTTCACGTGGACATTGAATACTAGAGTTCTCCAGGTCCCAGACAACTTGGTGATCACAATGTGACCGGTGAGATAATGAGTCTACATACATATGACATGGAGTGAGCACGAGGAGTAAACACTGTTACTCTATCATGCTGCATTAGGGATTCATTTATGTTTGCTTTTTTTAGCTTAGAAAAATAAAATTCCTTTAAAATATCAAGAAGAAACACTGAGTCACTCCAAGAGACTTGTTCCTTTGCCTCTTTCCCTCGTTTTGCCTCCCCAGCCACCCCCAGATTCTGTTCTTAGACCTTCTCTGCTCATTCCACCTCATCTTTCTGGTTGAGTCCATCTACTCCCACTGTCCAATGACAAGCCACATACTGCCAATTCCCAAATATTTACATCAAGTTCTAACTTCTCCAAGCCCCAGATTTATGTCACTGATCACCTGCCAGACAGCTCCACCGATGCCCTGTGGCCTCTCCATGCCTAAACACCACCAGAAGAGGCCCCTGAACCCTATAGTCTAAAGGACCCCACTGTGGCTCTCCTCTGACTACGACCCTCACCACAGGGTGAGGATTCTGCAGGCCAATGGGAACTGCCCACCCAGAGCCCATCCCCTACTTCTAAACCATGCTGTAGGGACCAGGATCCACTTCCAGAATGTCCACAGTTCTCTTTCCCAGGCTGATTCTCCCGAGGGCAAGTGGTACCACTTTGTACACATCCCTAAGTGCGAGGATGGCTCTTTATTGAGGGTGTGGACAGAACTTGCTGGCTGGAGTGTCTTCACATATTGTGTGAAGGAGAAAGAGGTAGATAGGAAAGGGGGTAAGCTGTAGGCCTGGGTGTTTTCACATAGCTACCTTCCAGCATGGGTCTCAGAGGGGTCCAAGAATTCTACATTGGAACATATGCAGGTATGTGGGCGAGTGTAACATTTTATTTAATAATGTGTTTGCTTGATTTAACTTTTAAATATTTAGACATGTAGAATGTAAACCTCCATTTGGACCCTTTAACAAAGTCCCAAAAATACAAGCGGAGGGTCTGGCCACCACAAAGCTCACTCATCTAAAATCAAACCAAGCTTTGCCTCTCCACCTATCTCAGCTTAGGTTGCTTAAAAAGTCCCACCTGAAGTAAGAACTTGCAAGTAGTTTACATGAGTGGTGATCCCTAAGGAGCAGGAGTGATGGAGTGGAAAGGGTGGAACAGGGGAAAAGAAAAGCCATCATAAAAGTGTGTTGAGATTCCACTGTGAGCATCAGGGCTTGATTCTGACAGACGGTCTTGAGATTGGCCACTCAGAGATAGAAGAGGGAGCATTTGTCCTGTGGACCCCTTCTGCAGTGATTGATGGGAGCCCCAGGGCAGAAAGTGAAGACCTAGGGCTCCGCAGGAGGAAGGTGTTCAGCACACAAGTGAGCTAAAGCTGCCCCATGATGATCTACCTCAGCGTTGGCCGAAAACAGAGGGGAAACCAAGAATACCAGATATGCTTGCTAGACCACTGTACTTCTTTCCTCCTTCCCAGCCTAAACTTCTATTTCCTGTATTCTATTTTTATTAATAACTCCACTAGCCACTGAGTCTCCCTAGGAGAGAATTCTGAAGTCACCCTCACTTCCCCTCTCTCATCCTTCTCACCCCATCAGTCACAATATCTTGACAATTCTACCTCTGCGATATTGCTCAGCTGGAGCCCTTCCTCTGCATTGCCTTCCACTTGGCTGTGAAGTCCCAGCGCAATTGTTAACAGCCTCATACCCACATCTACTAGTGGGGGACTCCAAGGCAGCTGAAGGCAGCATTAACTGACATTTTATCAGGCCTCCCTCTGACCCATCTCTCCCAACTCGAATCTCATCTGTACATTTTGTACTATCTCCACATCATGTAACTATTCTGTGTTAGAACTTCACTATCCCCCATTGCTACAGAATCAAATCAGAAACCCACATCCAGCCTACAACATCCTTCTTTCTCTTTCCCAACTTCCTCCACCCCCAGCTCATCTTCCAGAGCCGATCTCTCTCTCTCTCTCTCTCCCTCTCTCTCTCTCTCCCTCCCTCCCTCCCTACCTCCCTCCTTCACACACCCTACACTCTAGTCACACCCAACTTCTCACTATTCTCCAAGACAGCCTTGTCCTTTCATGCCTCCACATTATTATTCATGCTGTTTCCTCAGTCTAGAAATCATTTCTGCAGCGGCCACCCCCTCATACCTACACATCTGCTAAATCCTCATGCATCTGTCAGGGCCCAACTGAAACGTTACCTCTCTGGCTCCTCCAGGCTGATTCAGTGCTCCCAGCCCTCATGCAACACTTCAGCCATGCCATAATGAGGCACTTGCATGACTCTCTCCATCCTTGGAAGTTCTTCCAGGTCAGGGAATCATGTTTTATTCATCTTTGTATTCTTAGTACCCAGCACAGTGTTTGGCACAACACAAAGTGACATAGTCATTAGATAAATGTAAGAATGAGCAATTCTGAGTAAAATAAGAATGACTCCTTTCCATACCCCTAGTTTAAGAGACACTTGAGCAGAGACTCTTAAAAGGGGAATTCAGCAGGTAAACAGTGCTGAACAGAGTCTGGTGCCCATAAAGGCTGGAGAGGTGAAGGGGGCTGAAAACGAGCTAAGTCATTGGTGTTTCTTCTGGAAGCAGCAAGGAGGTGTTCATGTGGTATTTAACACATGAACAGCAAGTAACAACAAAAAATGAACTGGAATAGGTAGGGCTAATGATATGAAAATTACCTAGCCCAGCCTATCTGAAGGAGGAAGAAAAACACGTAGTTAACATCAGATCTATCTTAATCGTCATGTGAGAGTATGTATAAAGGACAATGTATGCCCTTTACACTTACTTATTTAAAACCTTACTTTACAAAACATTTTACAATTTGTAACTGTAATGTGAAATTAGCAAATTTCCATTTGGATCCAAATGAACAAGTATGTGCCTTTGTAAAAGGGATCTGTGACGTATCTGGAATGACAATTGCAGAGGGGGAAGGGGGTGTTGGCAGCAGGATATTCCCAACTCAAGAGCACCAAGGCCCCGGCCACTAGAAAGAGCAGCCGCGACAGTACCTGCCATCCAGGACATTCCCACCAGCCACCAAAAGCAGTAAGTGCAAAACACCTAGTACAGACTCAAAGACTTCTACCATAGAATTAGCGCTGGGGAATGGAATGAGGAAGTAGGCCAACATCACAGCATAAGGTCCCAGCATTGCAGAGCTAAAAATGGTTTTATGACAACTGAGAATGAAAATAATTGTCCAAAGAAAATGGAACCAGCTACATAAATGTAAACATCATCCCTATTTGTCCTGTACAACTGTAATCCGCACATTTATTTTTAAATCAACATAGAAAATAAAACCAAAGAAAAATGATGAGATCCTATTCATGGAAAGAGCTCCCTTATCTTGTCCAAGACATCTTAGCTTGCATCCCAGAAAACTTGTTCTATGATGTCCACTTGTTCTATGATTCCGTCCACTCTAGTGTCTCCATTCCCTAGGACCAAGATATGGATGGCACTGTTATGACTATAAGGAGAAACACAGTTGATTCTATCCTTAGCAAAACAATGTTTTGCTTTTTTATCAGACAACTGGTGTGAGACATGGGAAAACCAAAATTTCAGTGATGCTTGGATCTTCTACTCTACTGGGAATCAGACATTCATTTCCCATCAGTTTCAACTGCTCTGTTCCCCTAACTAGCAAACGTCCAAGTTATCTGAGGTATGTCATGTTAGTTATTTAGCTGTATGTTATAAGCAGCATGACTTTTCATGTTAGTTACTGCACACTGAGTCATCTCAACAGAGTTTGAAATTAAAGTCAGATCACAGAGGAAATCAAAAGGCATTCCACATGTGTCTCTGAGCTACAGGATAAAATCCAGCTCACTCTCCTCACTTAAGTCAGTCAGGAATTAAATGTAACAAAATGAAATGGTATGACAAAGACAGGCAAGAGACTCACATAATCAGCTGTGCCCATCTGTTTGGGGGCAGGTATGAAAGAATACAGGCTTTAACTGAAGAATAAGGGATTTATGTGACGATAAGTTAAAAATGCCAGTGTAAAAGTTGTTAAATATAGAAATGGATGGAAATGGATAAGAAAGATGGAATAGTCCTAGGTGGGTTCTAAAAATAGTAGTGGTGTTCACCAGGCTGGGAATGCTTGGTTATTATGTGGTTAATGAATTGTAAAGGAAAGCTAATATCAAGTTTAAGGTTATGTCTGAATAGGAGACTATACAAATTAGTGCTATTCCAAACTCTATCAGGGCATGGCCTCAAGTTCATGCTTATCCTCCCACCTCTGTAGTCTCTGATAAATGGTAGTATTCATTATATAAATTAGCATTCCTCTTTTTTTCTGATTATTGTTTCTTCTTGAAACAGAGTTTCTAGAGATGCATGTATCCCACATACAGAGTGAAACTCTGTTTCTTACTGTTGCCATTCTCTTTTCCCCATTCTAGAAATTATACCCCAAGTATAGATTACTTCACAGCACATACCTGAGTTTTTAAGGCTATTTATCCTTTCAGAAGAATCATACTGATAAATAAAGAGGATATCTGCCTTGACAAGTAAAGTCAGTGGCACCCAGCTCAGATAATACAATGGAAACAAACCCTAGCATTCTGAATTAATGTTCTAATGCTGCATAACAAATTACCACAAACTTAGCTGCATTAAACACCACATATTTATTATCTCATTTTCCACGGATCAGGGCTCTAGCCACAACTTAGCTGGGTCCTCTGCTGAGAGAATCACAAGGCTGCAATCAAGATATTAGCTGGGCTACGTTTTCATCAAAGGCTCAACAGAGGAAAAATATACTTCCAAGTTCATTCAAATTGTTGGCAGAATTCATCTCCTTGCAGTTATATGACGCGGGCCCCAGTTTTGTGCTGACTGCTGTCCTCAGGTCTAGGGACCACCTATAGTTCCTTGCTACATGACTTTCTCAAGCATAGCTACTGGCTTCATCAAGCACTCGGGAGAGCCTCCAGTCTGCTAAAAGAGAGCCTTACATATTACAACATAATCACCAAAGTGACATCCCAGCACCATTGTCACCTTCTACTAGTTAGAAGCAAGTCACAGGTTCCCACCCAGTTCAAAGGGAGGAGATTACGCAAAGATGTGAACACCAGGTAACTCGGGGTCACCTTAGGGTCAGTCTGCCACAGCTTCTGTAATGGCGTCTTGACAAGGATTACATAAGCACTGAAGAGGTCACCAGGCTGCAAATCCAGGCATTCTCTAGGAATCACAATACTCTTCTTCTGCAAGGAAATAGAGTTACCACATGATCCAGGAAGTCCTCTCCTAGGTATTCCTTCCCAAGAGAAATGAGAACACGTTCGCACAAATCTTAGACATGAATATTCATAGCAGCAGTATTCATAACAGCCAGAAAGTGGAAATGACCCAAATGTCCTTCGACTCTGAATAGATGAATAAAATGTGGGCTAGCCATACAATGGAAAACTATTCAGAAAGTAAAAAAATGAAGTACTGAGACATGCTACAACGCGGATAAACTTCAATAACATTATGCTTGGAGAAAGAAACCAGTTACACAACACCACATATTTTATGTTTCCATTTATATGAAATGTCCAGAATACACAAATTCATCAAGACAGAAAGTAAACTAGTGGTTACCAAGAGCTAGAGGGAGGGGAGAATAGGGAATGCCTGCTAATAGATTTTTATATGGAATAATGAAACACTAAATTAAGACTGCAATAATGGTTGCACAACTGTATGAATATACTAAGTATTTTAATACATGAATATTGTGGTATGTGAATTATAGCTCAATAAAGGGTTTTTAAGGCCCAGAAGAGTGTCATTTAAAAAAAGCAATATAAGACATATTATTAAGATACTAAAATATCAAAATATTGACATTTCCCTGGCATTTATATGATTTATAGGTATTCTAAATATTCAAAATTGGGACCATCTAGGAAAATCTACGCTGTAATAAGATCTTCCCATAATACAGACATGAAAAAGTGAAAACCAGGCACATAACTGGCAAGTGGTTTTCCCAACAGCCCAAAAAAGGAATTTAGTTTCATTTTTGTTGTTGTTTTGTACGTGGGCACCTGCATGTGTATGTCCTCTCACTGCTGTGGTGGCTTTCTCTTTTTCTTTTCCCCGAATAAGTGCTCCTTTTGGCAGACTGAAAACAAAAAAGTAGTTTTTCAAGAGTTTGTGCCAGTATCCATTTCCATATTCTTTGGTGAAGTTCTGCTCTTTCTCCCTCATTAACTCAAATATTAGACACCAGTAGGGTTTAAGAAAAAGAGTAATTTCCCAAAGATATTTCTCTGTGTTTCAGAATATGGAAATTCAAGAGAATATACGTATATCCAAATATCAAGTTTTACACCTTAACTGTATACAATTTTTATTTGTCAATTCTAGCTCAAAAAATGGGAAACAAAGAAAATTCAAGAAAACAAGTCAAGAGACAGTACTAAGGTTATCCTCTCCTCATACCGAACAGCAGACACCAACTCCGGAAACCTTTAAGCATGAAGTAGACAGCAGTCTCCCCTTAGCCACGGGGTATATGTTCCAAGATACCCCATGGTGCCTGAAACCACAACAGTACCAATGGACCCTACATATACTATCTTTTCTTCTACACGTACATACATACACCTACGATACAGTTTAGTTTATAAATTAGGCATAGTATGAGAGTAACAAAAACTAATTAATAACAGAACAATTAGAACAATATACTAAAATAAAAGTTACATGAATGTGGTTTCTCTCTCTCTCCCAAAATCTCTTTTCCTGTACTCACCCTTCTTCTTGTGATGATGTGAGATGATAAAATGCCTATGAGATGAAATGCATTTGCAGTCAGAGATGTGACAGCAAAACTAACAGGAGTTCCTTCTCCATAATTTCACATATAGAAGATTCGTTCTTACCATAGATCTTAGCAATCTCAGCATATGATTTTTCTCTTTCCTTATTTGGTCAAGAACTTCCACCTTTTCACTTCAAGGCAGCACATTACGGCTTCTCTTTACCACATCTGAATTGTCAGCATCACTACTCCTACACTTTGGGGTCATAATTAAGTAAAATAAGGGAGACTTGTGCACAAGCGCAGACATACTGTGACAGCCAATCTTGATAATGGTGCCAGCAACTAAGTGACAAAAGGGGCGGGAGAGTGCACAGTATGGAGACCCTGGATAAAGAGATGATTCGTGTCTGGGCTGGGACAGACCAGATTTCATCCCGCTACTCAGAATGGCACGGAACTTAAAACTTATAAATTGGTCATTTTGGAATTTTCCATTTAATATTTTTGGACTGTGACTGACCACAGGTAATTGAAAACCACAGATACGGATAACTACTATAGCTACTTTTTAAAGTGACAGTTTCAGCAGGGATCCAGAGAACTTACAGCGCCAAAAACCTTAGTCAGCCAGGCACACCTGCTCATACCCATTTAGAAATAAATTTAAACTGATACCAGTTTAGAGATGTATTTGACACACTTATGGACGTGTATATTCACCAGCTCCCTCTTCATCAAACTGATCTACCCGTTCCTTTTGCCCAGATCCACCTGGGGAAAAGACATCCTAAGAAACAGTAGTTAACCAGAGGCTTTATGTATTTCAGTGGCCTAACTGCTGCAGATGTGCTACAGTTTTACAAAGCACTGATACTTCCTGTAACTTCCTCAGTGCCCTAATTGATGCCAGCCCTCCCCCCTCTTTATCACCTTACTGAAGAAGGGCAAAAATAAAAGTATATGCTATCCCTTGAAGCAATCTAGCCTTTCAAAGATAACAATACAGCTTTCATGCAGAGCTGCTCCCTAATATCTAGGTCATTTTCTAAGGTTGTTCCAGAGCTACATTAAATCCTTCAGGAACCATCACCATTTTAGGAATATTGACACCCAGAGGCCCAGGGAACAGGTTTAGCCTAAGTCAAGACTCCAGTATTTGATGACTCTTAGTGGTCAAAAATAAAGGGATTGTCATTCTATCCCGTCTCCAGCAAGGACTGCACCTTAGCCACCCACCTCTGATGTGCTTTGATCCACTTTCTCAGAAATCTACAGCAAAGGGGCTTTCACCAATCATATACCCACGATACTAATCTATACATTTACCATTCAGATTTGAACCCTTGGGCTTATCTCTCAAACCCAGCAAGGTCCCTTGGTACCATTACTTGAATGTCTGAAAAGTCTCCTCCCATCCCTAGCTGGTCTTGAGACAGGTGGAAAGTGAAAGAGTATTCTTTCCAGATTTCACTACACAATCAGTTGGAATTTTGATGATGTTCAGGTGCGTTTTTAAAATTCCTAAAGATAAAACCAAATTTTTATGGGATCCTTTTCATAATTCTATATCATAATCTTACTGTTGAACCTCACACACATACAAAAGAAAAGGGCATTTCCCTGGTGTAGACTATCTCCTGATGAAAAGGCCTGTTTCCTTAGTGTTGATTCATGGGAGGAAACAGTGGGGAGCTGGGAAGAAGCTGAGGCCCAGAGAAGACATCCAACAAAGCACACAAAGCACATTCACAAACTCAGAATCACAAAGCACAGCTCAACAGAGCACCCTGAAGTGATTGCTACAACGCTCTGTAGCTCCAAAGCCCCCTTCCCACTGCTCCATGGCTGCAAGCTCCAGGAATCCTGGCATTAAACAGTCTCAGGGAATCTCAAACGCGACATGCTGTCTCTAGTTCCGCTTTATTGTTCCTCTTAGGCCAGCTGCTTACAAAATTATGTTTGTTCTTCTACTTCCTTTGTCAATACTTCCTCCAGCAGCCAAAACAAACACTCAGCAATAAGGCAGCACACCAATCCCAGAACCAGAAAAAAAAAAGAAAGAAAGAAAGAAAATTAAAACCTCACTGCACACATGTAGCACAGGAACACAAAAGTTCAATTTCTGTGAGAAAAGAAAACAGCTATGCTCTGTATCCATCCCTGTTTTCTCCCCTCCATCCCCACCCTCATTTTCCTTCCCCATCCAACACCAAGAGGGTTTCTTGAGCCTGGAGTCTTTGCCAAAGGGTCAAGGACACGAGCTGCTCTAAATTCACAGCCCTTCCAGCCCTGCTCCACCGTTCGCAGTTGTTCTGGCAGGGCTGGGTGACTGGGCTCAAGGTCAGCCACACTAGAGCATGTGGATGTCCTGGTGTTGAAAGTGTTGCAATGAAGCTCCAGAGCCTGGCTTATCTAAGTTTGACTTTTCTTCACCATGGCTCCACTGACTGGGCTCCAGAAACTGTGGTGTGCAGTTTGAGAAGGACCACGCTAGGAAAAGGCCCTTATTGGGAGGAAGTTGACCTCAGTTCTGGTCAGTCTCCTTCACAGCCAGGTCTCCCTCCAGCCCCACCTGGCTGAGGTTGGGCAAATCATTTAAGCCAAGAGGCTTTTGACATACTTGGGGAAACTAAATCCTGACCTGACTGAAAACAAAGCCAGGGCTCAGTGACATCTTGAGGTCCCTTCCAGCTTCAGTATCAATGATTTCTTGATAGTCCAGACCAGGGATGGCAAACTCAATTGCCAAGGGGCAGGTGACACAAATATGTAACACCAGCTAGAGAATGCATGCTCTGTGTAAAGGGGCAGCCACTGTTTAACTCCAGCTGAATGGAGGCATTCAAGAAAGTAGGCTTGGTTTTGCCAGAAATTCTGTATTTCAAGAGAAGGCAGAGTATGATATTTTTGTGTGAAATCTGATTTTAAAATTTTACACCTAATTTTATAACTTTACAATTCTGTGAAAGCCGAACAAAGCATTTCCAGCTCTTCCACCACCACCACCACTGCTGCCACACAAGTCTGTAAACTTCAGTTAGAAATTGACTCTCAACTACATATGATCCATTTATGGGTGATGTGGGAAGTAGCCTCATATCAAAATCTCCATGAAGGACTTTTTCAACTAACCAAGCGCCCACTCACAATATACCTTTAGATGTATACATCCCTCCCCTATGCTTGCTTTGCCCTTGAAAATTACTGCATGATATGATGATGGGAATGTACTATACATGGGAATGTTGTGACAACAGAAAAAGATTGACAATTACTTGAAAAGAAGTGTTTATGTTCATTTGGACTATACAGTTTTGCAAAGTTTTCACGATCACTTTCATATCATCATCCCTTTTCTAAACAAAAGGAAGAAAATAGAAATTAATAGTTCAGAGTAACTAGGTCACTATCCTGAGGTCACATAACTGACAAGTGATAAACATGAAATTCGATCCAAAGTCTTCCAACTTGGGACTCAGACCTAGCTTGGCCTTAGTGTACTGGTGTTCTTCCCAACCCTGGCATGATTCCTCATCATCCAAAACTTTTGGACCTGATGATACAACCACTCTCACCACAGTTTATTAGAATAACATGTACCATGACCAGACCATTACCTATAATGAGGACAGTGGTTTCCCTCAATGAAATGAATGTTCCCACTATTAACCATTCTTCATAAGAAAAGAAGCAGGAAAGGAAGGGGACAAATACCTCTATCTTTGCGGGTATGGGAGAATGAGATCAGATTTTTGGACATGGAGCAGGACGTCAAGAAAATTACCACTGGGGTGAGGTAAATTGGCCCTTTCCATATGACATGGCTGAAAGGGAAGAAAGACAGTAAGGAACTCCCTGCACAAGGCATGGCCAATGGGCTCAGAATCTGGGAAAGTTAATAAAAGCTTTTACATTTGCTTTTTCTTCATTATAAACCCCTCTCTTATCTTAAAGCTTTCAGCGAAATATTTTAAATGCCATAATATTGCCTTATTTATATTACTTACATTTTAAAGAATCACAAGAGGGGCAACTATCCACACTTGGAATGAAGTAATTCAGAGCAAATGGAAAACATGATGTTGGATATCTCCTGACTGTCCCTGTAGATGGGCTCTCCATCCTTCTTTAACCTGCTCTTTACCCTGTGAGGCTGAGCTCTACGGACTACATCTATGGGTTTCCTGGTTCTCAGGATCCTGGATGGATTTATTCAAGGAGGAGATTGAAAATAGGGAAAGAGGAGTCTGAGACCAGGGTTTTTTTCCCCAGTTCCCTCCTCCCCATAGGGTTGAGATTTACTGGCTGCATCGCTTGACCAAAGGCCCTAGCTTCCGCCAAAATGGTCTCCATTAGGCACACGTAGCACATCGCATACTGATACACGCAGCCTTGTCCTCATTATAGAAATGGTCATGGGAACTCAAGTTCCAAACCTGGAGTGCTACACCCTACTGACACTTTTGTAAGTTGGTCTTTCGTTAAACTCTCTTTAAATGACCCAATAGAGTGTTTCTCTGTTTCCTGCTGGGACCCTGATTGGCAAACCCACTTTGTCTGAGTTGATGCTACCTAATCAGACTGAGGAATAATTTCCATAGATAAAATACAGATTCTTAAAGTTCACTTCAGTAACTGTTGAAAATGAACACACTCATGTTCTAATTCATGAACTGACACCCTGATGAAGATCAATGAAACGTCCATTACCCAAAGAGTACTCTCATGTTCCTTTCAGGGCCACCTCCCCCAACCCCAAAAAGGTAACTACTGAATTAAACCATCTTTCACAACATAGAGAAGACTGATAACAAGTTTGGGCTAAGTAAAATCGAATGTAACAAACAGAAAGGACTCAAATAGACTTAATAATTATTCCTGTTATATATTAGTAATAAGTACTTATTGGCAATATAGTACCAGAAAAATAGGAAAGGAGAAGATGATAAAATGACTTGACTTCCTAAGATCATCAGGAAAGCAAGGTGCACATAACACATTAGGATAAACCTGAAGGATGGAGAACTTTGATTTACACACAGACTATGCATTGTTTACCACAGGCCTTTGTCATTCTGAAGACAGATGACTGAACTAAAGAAAGGTACCTGATACAAAGAGTATATCTATAATTATCAGTGATCTGTAACCTGGCCTGGCATGGGGCTTCTACCTAATGAAGGCCCCCAGTCATGTATGGATCCCAGAAGGTCACCTCACATATATACACTTTCTTGGAGAATTTTAAAGGGAGACTTCAGAGCAATTGAGTAGATAGCAGAATGGCACAAGGATTTTAAGGTAGTAGAAACTGATGGCTAAACAGAAGCCCTGGGCTAGGCAGTAGAGAAAGAGATTCAATGGTAGAGGAACAGAATTAGAAAGTGGCTGAGTCACCACATGGTCAAGCGCTGGGCCAAGAACCTCAGATGCCCATTTCTAAGGGGATGAAATACAGAAATTGCTGCAGAGTAACATCAGCTACTGATGGATTTTTAGAGCTAATGCTACTGTTGTATCCAAACAACACTCCTGTTCTCTGTGAGGCCTGGATGGGTGGGGGCTGAAATATATTTCTTTCCATATGGTAATCTCCCAATAATGGAGGAAACGAGTTTTTGCTATTCTTTACCAACTGAAAGAAGGTTTGTAAAACTAAGAGAGAGCATAAGACACAGGTCCAGGAGTCATCAAATCTGTGTGGGAGAAACTAGTTTTATTTCCCTAATGTCTTCAAATAAGTCTGAATGGGAGGAAACACCAATGAAGAGGTTGCCGAGTCATTGGTTGTTTGTAGTTTCTAGCCATGACGCCTTCCCAAACAAGAACACTTGGCAGCCTGTAGAAAGAGTTGCAGGGGGTTCACAGTGAGGCCTGGACCTGTGCCTGAGGCTAGAGTGTGGGTAGTGGTACCAATAATTTTAAAGAGGGCAACACACAGACTTTGAAGAGAGAAGGTGACAAGAGAGAAGGAAATAAGATTTGAAAGAGAGACATAAATTGCCTTACGTGAATAAGAGGAGTCATTCATTCAACAACATTGATAAACACTGTGCTATGGGACATAAAATAAAACGACATAATTCCTGCATTATATAATTCTTTGGCGTTCATAGTGTAATCTGATAATTCCGCACTGATTTTACTATCCGTAACCAATGCAGCAATAGGTAACCCATGTGTGTATGTGAATTAGATAATCCATTCAATACTTATAACATGGTGTGTGAGTACTCAGTAAATACAAGTAATTATCAATGTAGTTATTATTTCATTATAACACCATTTTGATTTTTGCTCTTCCTCCTTGAGATAATGTCCCTCTGGCAGATATCACTAGCTGCCTGTTCAGTGGTCCTTCCCTTATCTCTTCTAGGCTAACAGAAGCCTGATTTTGTCTGGGGCAGAAATACATCAGGATTGACCTCCTAAAGCAAAGCCCTCAGAGTCATTCTCTTCACCTTTGCAACTTTTCAGTTTCCCAAGATCCCTTGCAGCCAGGAGTTACCATGTAACCCAATTTTGACTAATGATATGTCAGGGCATGTCTGCTGGGAGAAATGTTTTTCTTTCTGGATTATAAAAAAGAGAGAGTTGAGAGACAAAGATATTTGCTGTGTCCCCTAATAGGCATTAGGGGCTGATATCAGGAGCCCCTATATGTACCTTATGACCATGAGATGACAAGCACAAAGAAGGAAAGTCAGTGTGCTGGGCAAGACCCATGAGGTGAAAGGCTGGAAAGATCTTGGATCCCTCAGGATATTTTAACTCTCTGAACAACCCCCTACCTCCAATACCCTTGTTAAGTAAATAATAAATGCCCTTCGAGTTCAAACCTTCTTCAACACATTATTCTGCCATTGACAGAATACAACTTTTCATTATTTTTAAGAGACAATGTCCCTGAGTTGATGATATCTCCCACCTAGAGCTGCACTGGTCAATCCAGCAGTCACTAGACACATGTTACTGTTGAGCAATTAAAAGTGCTTAGTCCAAACGGAGATGTCTGGTAAGCATAAAACATATGCCCAGCTTCAAAGACTTAGCAAGAAAAATAAAAGAAATGTGAAATATTCTGTTAATGGTATGTTACAAATGAAATAATACTTTGGATATATTACATTAAATAAAATATATTGTTTATTTTACCCGTTTCTTTTTGCTTTCTTAATGCAGCTACTAGAAAAGTTAAAAATAGGTATGGGGTTCACGTTATTATTTCTAGTGAACTGTGCTGTCTAGAATATAAAGGCAGAGCACAAGAGTGTTTAGTTGTACTGAGAAAGTAGAAGGAGAGGAAGCTACAAATATTAGGATATGGTAGTAGTGGCTTGCTCCATGAGATGGCACCATATGAAGTTTCTTTGTATTTTCTATATTTCTAGACTAACTTTTATTTCTATGTACTTGGAGAATAAGAAAAATCAGAACTTTGACTTCATAATGTATATCGATGGTTGGTCTCGCTTTGGCCCTTTCTATATTTATTTACAATATTGTAATTAATTGTATTACAATAAGTTAATTGTAATACAATTAATAAAATATTTATTTGCAATATTGTAATTAATTGTAATTAATACAATATTTACAATATTGCTCTTGTCAGTAGGTGAAAGGATACATGCCCACCTCTATGTAATTCTCCATCTTGATGCTACATTAAACTCGCAGTTCAGAATTACACTGAACGAAAAAGAGAAGGGTCTTCCCATCTCCACCTCCCTTAAGCTCCTTCTTTGGTCTCTTGATTCTCTCTGTATTCCTAAAGACCTGTGATGCCCTACCCTAGGCCCAACCCCACATCAAGTTCCAAATTTTATTTCATCCGAGTTTTCTCTCTTAACTACAGCTGATTTCAGTTAAGTATACAAAGGAGATCACCAAACTCAGGGTGCCTTAAAGTACTAAAATTTCCCTCAGGGATATTTACATTTTGCATTTTTAAAACAGATCTCCAGTTAACCCACATGATGTGTTCACTGTTCATGTCATAGCTAAAGCAAACCCAAGCAATAGCGTGGAAATGGTTTGGTGCAGCAGGTCATTTCCACCAGCCGAAATGAGACCAAGTTTTAACCTATTAGGCCTACGCATGATGCTGTTCCTACTACTGGAAATGAGTGCATCCACTTAATTCCTCCATCTTAGCCCATTCAAGCTGCTACCTTAGACTGGGTAGCTTAGAAACAGCCCAAATGTATTTCTTACAATTCTGGAGGCTGGGAAATCCAAGATCAAGGCACCAGCAGATTCACTGTCTGATGAGGTCCTGCTTCCTAGTTCATAGACAGCTGTCTTCTAGCTGTGACCTCACATGGAAGAAGGGCCAGGAAGTTCTCTGGGTTCTCTTTTATAAGGGAAAAGCCTCATCTCCAAATACCATCACATTGGGGATTAGGTTTCAACATATGAATATCGGGGTACATGAACATTAAATCTATAGTACCTATAAACCACACGCTTATAATTGCTAGTCCTTTCTACACCATTTGGATCAATTGACAATCTTCAACCCTAAGCAATACACACAGAGAAAGAAGTTGATTAAATGTTTATAAAACTGGGAGTGGTGTGGATACAGGGGGAATAATGAGAAAGCAGCTGAAAACTAGGTTCAAGGTTTGAATATGAAATTTATAGCTTCCTAAAAAGACAAGGAAGCAGCAAATGAGTGGGAAATTTTTCCAAAGGAATGGAGATATACAGATAATGTTCAATTTTAGATTCCGCGCTGCTCCTATCAACAACATGAAATCCAGTTGAATATTTCAGCAGCATATGCAATTCAGCTAATCGGAAAAATATGCAAGCAGTTGAGAGTGTCTTCCACACACACTTCAATATACAGATCTGGAAATCATCCCAAATTCTCAGGCAAAATCAAGTCAATCAAAAAGTCATTAGGGTTATCTTAACCAAACATCGACAAGGCAGTGCTATTTTCCAAAAGTAACATCCTTTGGATCCAAAAGAAAGTCTCTTGAGTTTCCCTTTATTGTAAGAGAAAAACCACTGGACCCAGAAATTTTGATTCAGCTCTGTCTCGCTAACTCCATTGGTGTTGAAAAAAAACCATTTCACCTTTCCAAAAGACCAAATATAGTCCAAGGTCTCATCTAACCCTACCACGTAACAATTTGATTTTCCTCATAAGTTTTCTAACTTGTGCGAATAGCTATACATTTCAATTTGGGGAAGAACAAAGAAAAGGTGAGTTAACATTTTTATGCCTAATCTATGTAAGATCTGGCTAGAAGAACCTATGCCAAAATGTTGAAAGTGTTTTCTGTCAAATTGGTGGGACTGAGAATGAATTTTTTTTTCACCTGTGTGAAAAAGTCTGTACTGAAGGCTAAGATGATGAAAGGAATTTATCTCTGTGTAGTAAAAAATTTGGTCTTGCTCAAAGAAAACACCTGACCTATTATGCCCTTGGCTTCTGGGAGGTAATCTATGGACACTCCAGATAGAAGTGTCTTATTTGTTTGGAGGCCTTGAGTCATACTAGATAGTCTAACAATGTGATTTAGAACGGGGGCTCTGGGTCATGCAGTATCAGTTGACCTGGGGACCGAGATCCACCATGTGAGCAATCAGCGAATCATGCCCATGTAACGGTGGCTCAGTAAAACCTCCGGACACTAAGACCCAGATGAACTGCTCTGATTAGCGGCACGCCACAAGAAGAAGACAACGGAAGCCACCTGTGTATAGTATTTCCAGATTCTTCCATACAAGCTTCTGCCCTTGGCTGATTTTAACCTGTATCCTTTCCCTATAATAAACCATATTGTAAGCATAATAACTTTCAGTGAAGTCTGTGAGTCCTTCTCGTGAACAGAGGATGGTTTGCGGGACCCTCCAAACTTGCAGTTGATCTCAGATATGAGGACAGCCCTGGGACCTATGTTCTCTATTTTGTTGTTGGCCTAAACTCTCTGCAATATCACAGCAATCGATTTGTTTTAAAATTAACATTTAGGATAAATACTCTTCTTAAAAGTCCAGGGGCCTTTGACCATTTCCCACACACCAGACGACAGCCTCCCAAAATGTTCTGTATTTATTCTTCCTCTTTCTCTTCTATCACTCTCCCATGTGACAACTAGGTTCAAGGTTTGAACCTAGGTTCACTCTACTCTTCTCCCCTAAAGAAATGCTTGCTTATTTTTAATAAAATAATTTTCGTATTTCTCTTAATTTTTGACTCCTACGTATCCATTTCACTAGAATTTCATTTTCTTATTAAGAGTATCTATATTTATTCTAATTGTTTATGTGTATATTCAAACTTTTCTACCATGAATATATATCGTTTTAATAAAAACGTAACCTCCTCAAAACCTGGCCCACATATTTTCCAGTCTTGACACAAATTCACACATAAAATATAACGGTCCAATCAGAACAATTAATTAAAAGCAGTTTATATTTGATGGTGTTTAAAATTCTCTTTTCCAATTTTTGACATTCTTGATACAGCTTACATCCCAACTTCTAATCCCCATAATGTTCTCTCTGCTTTTAAAGTTCTCTTTAAACTTTGCCTGAGAAACTCTTCACATTCTTGTCACCACTTCTCTGTTCTCTATAGCTATTATCTTCTTTTCTACTACTTATTCTCTGTCCTTTTCTAAGTAAATCCTGCTGTCTTATATTCTGCTGTCCTATTTACCTGTCCTTCTTTTCCTTTGCACAAAATGCCTCCAAAATATCTTATAAGTGAGAACCAAAACCATCTACACCCACACAGCTTACTAACTATATTAACATGACTTTATTATTCTAATGTGTTTATCAACATAACTTTACTATTCCAGGAAACTTGTCCAAAAAAATAAGAGCTACAAATAACTTTACTCTTCATTTCAGTACCCTCTGAAAGACCAATCAGTTCTTCAATAGAAAGTATTAAATGATACACCACCGTAAGACTCTTGGAACCACTCTTCCAAATCATAACTTTTTTACATCCACCAATCCTAGACTATTATATCATGCTCCTTATGTAATCCTAAGCAAGCCACTACATTGACAGACTCACCTTCATCTAGGTAAGTCTTCAAAAATCTCAATAAATGTCTTGGCTTTGCCTTCCCTCTTCCGAGGCTCTATTATGACTATATCAAGGCTAGTTTTTCCTTATTTTGGTAAGAACAAACTCAGCTTTGTGCTATTACAGGTAGTTTTTGTGATATTTTAGGGAGCCAGCATTTGAACTAAGGCCCAGGATTAAAGACAAAGTAGCCAGTCATGATTTTCCTTTGTGATTGAGTATTTATATGGGTGCTTTTGGTAGAGACGGTAGTAGGAAAATGCGTTTCAGGATGGTAGGGAAGAGAAAGAAATATACAGATGTATGCTACTTTAAAACTTGTAACAGACTTCTACAACCAACATCTCATTTGACCCTTATGATAATGATATGTGGTAGACAGAACATACGAGTTCTGACAATTAAGTTCACGAACTTGTTGCACCGATGTTGCTAACCTTTTTTGATATCAGAGGGATTACTGATTATGAATTTGTACCAACTGGACAAACAGTTAACTAAGTTTACTATTTGGAAGTGCTGAAAAGGCTGCGTGAAAAAGTTAGACGACCTGAACTTTCTGCCAACAATTCATGGCTCTTGCATCACGACAATGCACCAGCTCACAAGGCACTGTCTGTGAGGGAGTTTTTTAGCCAGTAAGCAAATAACTGTATTGGAACACCCTCCCTACTCACCTGATCTGGCCCCCAATAACTTCGTTCTTTACCCAAACATAAAGGAAATATTCAAAGGAAGACGTTTTGATGACATTCAAGACATCAAGCATAATACAACGACAGCTCTGATGGTCATTCCAGAAAAAGAGCTCCAAAATTGCTTTGAAGTGTGGACTAGGTGCTGGTGTCGGTGCATAGCTTCCAAAGGGGAGGACTTCAAAGGTGACCGTAGTGATATTCAGCAATGAGGGATACACAATTTTTCTAGGATGAGTTCTCGAACTTAATTATCTGACTTTGAACAATAGGGTCCTTATTTTAAAGATGGAAACACTAGACTCATAGAGGTTAAGTGAGTTTAAGATTTGGGACACAGGGGCGGCCAGATGCTTCAGTTGGTTAAGAGCACGAGCTCTCAAAAACAAGATTACCAGTTCAATTCCCACATGGGATGGTGGGCTACACCCCCTGCAACTAAAGATTGAAAACAGGAACTGGACTTGGAGCTGAGCTGCGCCCTCCACAACTAGATTGAAGGACAATGACTTTGAGCTGATGGGCCCTGGAGAACCACACTGTTCCCCAATATTCCCCCAGTAAAATTAAAAAAAAAAAAAAGATTTGAAACACATAATATGAAACAGCTAGAGGAAAATTCTAAAGCAGGAGTCATCAAACTGCATCCTGTGGGCTAAATCTGGCCCCATGGCCTGTTTGTCTAAATAAAATTGTACTGGCACACAGCCACATCCATTTGTTTGCACAACTGTCTATGGCTGCTCTAGTGCTACAACAGCATTGTTGAGTAGTTCTGACAGAGACCATATGGCCTGCAACGCCCAAAATTTTTACTATCTGGCCCTTTACATAAAAGGTTTACCAACCTCTAAGCTAAAGCAAGACATCATAAACTCCCAAATAAATGAGATAAAATGAGTAAACTCCGAAGGTCTTGAAGATATTAACCAGATAGTCCTTCATCAAGCTAAGGGATATTTGATAATATGAAGTAATAAAATGCCAGGTTCTAAGGTTTCTAAATAATACGAAAGAGTCCTCCTATGTACTTGTCAACCCAGATATTCACTGCATTAACATTGTAAATTAAAATTGTGTTGATAAAGAATGATCATTCAGGTAGCACTGGAGACGTCTATGCAGCAGCAAATAGGAATATAAAGAGCTACAGTAATAAAAATATTGATGAAATTTGAACTTTAAAGACTTGCAGCATCAGAACATATTAAGAGAACCCTTTAAATGCTGAATCAGCAATAGCTGAGACAGGAAACCAGTCTGACATGAGCAGGCATGAATTATCAGGAAACACATCAATAGCCTAGTGGATAATAGAGTCAGCTTTCCTGGAACTCACAGAATGAGTTATGTCTGCTTTTTTACTTTCCCTCTGCAGCCTGAGCTTGAGCCTCTGCACAGCTCTGCTTGCTTCCGGGATTGCTCTTCTATAGTCTCCTCTCCAAACCAAGTGATCCTTTTACAACAGCACTTAGACCATGTTACTATGCTTGAAACCCTCCAATGGCTTCACATCTCACCAGAGGAAGATTTTCCTTGGAGCTAATAAAGCTTGAGGTTCAGGGCCCCAAACACGAGATATTTTAACCACACGTCTATTGTGAATTTCTCCTCTGTCACAATTCTCTTTGAGTCAAGTAGTGCTAGAACAGACACAGGCGCTTGGGGAATTAGTTAAGAAGTTGAGTGACAGAAGCATTTTGTTTGAGCTAGTGGGATACATTATTGTGGTTCACAGTTATTTTGATGTAAAGTTTTTGCTGGTATAGGAATGGCTTCCATGAATCCTTCTCCTGTCCTCCATGCCAGCACATACTGTGACACTGAAGTTCAGGGCTAGAGTTCATAGATAGGAACTTGTCTTTATCACACCAAAAATACGCGGCTAGTGGAGCAGAAAAGAAGTTTGAAATGTATGGAGCCAGAAGCTAGTCTGTGGAAAAATTCTTAATCTTGTACTGAATGTAAGAAAGAAATCTGAGAAAAGTTTTAGGATAGGACAACTATCCTAAAAATGTACATGGCATTAGCAATGATGAGTTGTGAAATTAAAGAAAATTTTTCTACACTATGAATAAAAAATATTGACCAAGCAAACTAAAGACTGGATTATCGTCCTATTCTTCCTGTAGAAAATGACATTCAAAATCATACGTAAAGAGATAATGAAAGAGATTTTAGCCAAATAATGAAGGGAAAATAATATAGAGGGGTGTCACAGTTAGTTAATAAAATTACTATGGTGTGTGTGTGTGTGTGTGTGTGTGTGTGTGTGTGTGTGTAGTGTAGAGGAAGGGGCGGAAACCCTTTTCCTCTACCCTCCTAGGTTCTGCCTCTGAGGCTCTGAAAATTAAACTGACAAAACATGGACTAACAAGAGAAAAAGAGTTCCTTAACAGGAGCAATGAAATACTTACAGAAGAAAGTCAACGATGAGTAACTCAAAGGGGTGATTAGAATTTGGGGCTTTTATAGCATCTTAACAAAGAGTAATAAATTTGTAGGAAAATGACTAGGCAAAGAAAACAGATTTTGACATTTAGGGGTGACAAACTATGGGAAGGTAAACATATGGAGGACAGCAATAGAATTTAAGGGCTGTTTTAATGAGGATAGTTATGTAGATTCCTCTCTATCTTTGGGCTGCTAAGAGTCTCTGGTGATTGAGAGTCATTTTGCCCTTCCTGGTAAGAGAAAAGGGAGGACAGAGACTTTTTTTATTTTTCATTTTTTGCATCTTGCTGTTTCTCATTGTCTTCGTCTCAAGATAAACCTTATGACAATGTAGCATATTTGGGAATGGCATATTCTGATCCTCTGCTTTGGTATTTATCGCTGTTTTCAAACTGATCATTTCTTGTGATTTTTTTTTCATTCCAAATAACTATTTAGGTTTGTACCTAATTTTCTATTCCCTTATGTAAAGAAGGCCCCCAGGGTTGTAAAATTTCAAATCCCACAAATCTAGGAGACACCCTTAAGCCTTAGAGTTAAATACAATGCCCTTGTATTAGCCTGCCAAGTCTTGCAAAACGGGATCCTGCTACTCTCTGACTCCTCTCCAACACTCCTACCTTCTCACTCCACTCAAGCTGTTGTAGCCTCTTGCTATTCTGAAATCATATTAAGCACATTCCCATCACAGGACTTCTGCACTGTCTGTTTCCTCTGTCTAAACTGCTCTTTCCCCAGGGATCACCATGACTTTTCTCTTACTTTCTTCAGGTCTCTGCTAAAATATTGCTTTAACAAAGTTCCCTGATTACTTTCATAAAAGAACACTGCCCTCCAGCTCCCATCACTTTCTATTATCTTATCTTGCCTTATTTTCCTTACAATTAGCACCACCTGATAATTTCAATAGGTATTTATTTATTACCAATTTTCCAAGTAGAATGTAAACTTCTAGGGACTCATTCACTGCTGTATCCCCATGGCCTAGAGCAATTCCTGGCTCATATTTGGGTCTTTCAAGTTATTTGTTGAATGAATGAGTGAACAGAGTTATTACTTCCCAAATTTAAAGGGATTAGTAGTAAATGGAAGATCAGATTATTGCCATAACTTATTTTATTTGCAAATTGGTATGTATTTAATAAACTATATCTGATTTATTAGAGAGCAGGGTTTAGTTCTTTTCAAGGAAAGCTTGTAGTTTCATATAAAGAGGCCAAAGTAAAGAACCTTTTTAAGTATTACTGAGGGCAAATAATTAAACTATGTAGACAATTATGACTCTTTCTAGGAGGGTAAACCAGGTGAGCAGTATTTTTATCAAACAGTACCTGATTGAGGCCCATTCCTATTGGTTGATAACATCCATTTTGTAATATCTTAATCTTGCAGTACAAGCTGCCTTTTCAAAATGTTCTTAAAACTGACTTATTTCTCATATAATTAAACATAAGACCTCACATCCTACAATCTGGAAGAAGTTTCAGAGATCACCCGGCCTAGTGGATCCCAAGCCAGCTGTGTATTTGAAGGATCTGGGGAGTATGTAAAAAAAAAAAAAAAAAAAAAAAAAAAGGATAGATTTCTAGGCCCAGAAGCTAGTATATCAGAATTTGACAGTGGAGCATACATAATACATAGGTGTATTTTTAATAGGCTCTCCTCTGAATGTTACACAGCCTTCCTGACTCGCCAGTATTTTGGAACTACTAAATTTGTTTCCTCTTCTTATTCATTGTTTTCACAAATGGTGACACTAATGTATATAAACCTTAAATAGAAAATGGAAAAAAAAGAACCCAATACCATCTGAGATAGTGGTTCTCAATCTCATGGAACACATAGAATCACCTGAAAAACATTTATTCCAATAGCTAGACTCTTCCCCAGGCTAATTAAATCAGAATATCTGGGTGGCACCTAGGATATTACTATTTTTATAAACTACACAGTGAGTCTAATGTGTAGCCAGGATTGAGGAAGCCTGTTCTAGAAGAAAAGAATTTCAAGAAACAGAGAAACTATTTTTGTTTTCTTCTTAGGCACTTCCTAGTTTCTGAGTTTTAAATATTGCCAAAAAAGCAACTTGGAGACATCTCATTCTACTGACATATTTATAGTTGAGAATCTTGGATTGTAGAAAGAAATTTGCCCAAGTTCAAATCGTTAGTTAGAGGCTGATTTAGAACCTGAACCCAAGTATCCCATTTTGAAAGCTGGTGCCACTTTTACTATATCAAAGTCTTCTAATTCAGTGTGCTTCACTCCATATGCAAGTCTCTAGTGACCCGATAGACAATCTTTCATTCTCTGGTCATAGAACAGCTTCAGCTGTGAACCACAAAAGAACCAGTTACAGATCGGATGAAATGGTAGGCTACCTAAGCAGCTTCAGTATACCAATCTATAAGAGTATTTCCCAAATACGCCTGGTCAAAAGAGTAATTTATGGAAATGGTTAATAATACAGACTCCAAAGTTTCTCCACTGACGGTTCTGACTCAGTAACTCAGCACAAGACTTTGGAATATGTAAGTTTAACAAGGTTTGCAGCTCATTCATATGCTCTGCAAGTTTGGGGAAGACCGTACTAAAATGGTGTCGGAATAAATGATACTTTATCCCACTTAACTCTGATTTCCATATAATGACTTTACATAAGGAGTCAGCAAACTTTTTCTATATTGGGTCAGATAGAAATAGTTTAGGCTTTGCAGGCCGTTGTGGGTCTCACTTACAACCACTCAACTTGTCGTCGTAGTATAAAAACAGCCATAGATAATATAGGTGAATAGAAGTGGCTATTTTCCACTACAACTATTTACAAAAACAGGTGGGGAGCTGGACTTGGCCCATACACTATAATTTGGCAACCTCCTGCTTTATAACTACCAAAATGAAAATTTATGATTATATCTTTTAGAAATATTTGCCGACAATAAAAACAAAAATTAACAGTGACTTAAATGAGGATTTATTTTATCCCACATATCAAATTTAGACTTAAATGTTTGCGGATGTTAGTTTAGCAACTTAATATCTTGGAAGTGCCAGCATCTACAGCCTCTGGAAGATATATCCTTATGTATCACTGGCTAGATTTAGATCACATACCTACACCAGGTTCATGACTAAGTTCACTACCTCTAAAACCGAGGCAATTCTGTGCGTGAGGGGTGAGAGGAGGGTACAGAGATCTGATAACAAGGAATACAACTGGGTAAATGTGCTTTTACGTAACCAACTAACAGTGTCTGCCACAGTCCATCTTTCGGCAGTCTAACTTACACGCCCTTCCTCCTACACATGCTGTTTATGTAAGTGTACTCACCTCCTCCCCACGAGAGAAAAACCACAAATTCACATCTGTGAGCTGTAACCAAACAATACAGTAATGTTTCAATAAAAAAATTTATTACAGTAAAAGACACATTGCCATTAATTCCCCTCAAAATACTCCCCCTTGCTTCGAACACACTTATCCCATCATCTTGCCACTTTCTGAAGCAGTTCTGAAAGTCCTCTTTCATGAGTGTCTTTAGTTGCACTGTCGTGGCTGCCTTGATGTCCTGAATCATTTTAACTTTAGTGAAGGTGTCAGATCCGGTGAATAAGGTGAATGAGGATACACAGTAATGTTTTTATTTGACAGAAATTGTCATACCAGAAGCAATGTGTGACACAGAACGTTATCGTGACAGAGGATGATATATGACACACTTTAAAACACACCTTCTCTCAACCAAGTCACACCCGACTGACTGCACTGAACAAGTTGAACTTGTCACACTGTCACCAAGGTTCAACACACCACTTCCTATATTGAAGATCCCTGCCTTTCTACTGGATGGCACTTGGAAGTAGCATTCACTGTATTTTGTGATCACAATGGAAAGGCTCCATGTCATACATCACTTCTAGTACAGCAATTTCTGTCAAATAAAACCATTACAGTGTGTCCACATCCACCTTATTCACCATATCTGGCAACATGCAACTTCTGGCTCTTCCCCAAAGTCAAAATGACTGTGAAAGATAAACATTTTGAATCGATTCAAGACATCGAGGCAGCCACGACACCACAACTAAAGACACTCACAAAAGAGGACTTCCAGAAATGCTTCAGAACATGGCAAGAACGATGGGATAAGTGTATTTGAAGCAAAGGGGAGTATTTCGAGAGGGATTAATGGCAATGTGTCTTTTACTGTAATAATTTTTTTTGTAACTTAAACATTCATCATATTTCTTGATCACAACTCATACTTATTGCATCCAGGCCAAATCTACGATCTCTAGGTGATGCTCAATTTTCTTCATTTGCTCCAGAGGTATCTTCTGAAAGATCTTGAAGTTTTCTCTGAAGGAGAGGTTATCTGCCTCCAGCCCATCTAATATATAATGATGGGAAAAGACTAAATAAATAGTTAATATTTACTATCGTATATTCTATCCTGCTAAAAAAAAATAGTGAAAAAATGCCTGTACTCTCAATGGAGAAATTTCCTTGGTTAATCAATCTGACAGTTCTGTTTGCAAAAATCTATTTTTCTTCTATAGCCTCTGGTTCTTCCCTCTACTAAGATATTCTTTAATCATTATTTTCAATGCCTGTATCTGAGATAGGCATTCAGGAGAAAGTTTTTCTAATTTTAGCAAAACTTTCTCCTCAAAGTTGGGAATTGCCTTTCAGCTTCAACAATTATATGCAGTGTTGGCAAGGCTTGCATTATCTTTAACAATATATTTTCTCTCAAAAACTTAGTAGATTTAGTCTATTTGCTTCTGGTCAATTCCTTGCATTAGTAACCACAGCTGAAGATTTTGTCTAGGCATAGTCTTTGTCTAAGAATTCTTCTCTCTCTGCTGCTAGATCCTGTGCTCTTCCAAATCCTCTGGCATTTAACACCCATAATCAGGTCTTTTGGGTAGGAAGCTCCAGTTTCATTAGTCTTCAGGGTGCCCTTTCTCACCTCTGCTTGTTTTAACTTGGTTACCAAAGACACCTTTTCCAACCCGGCATGAGGATAAATTATGGGACTCTGTTCGTTTCAATTGGAGGTCAGAGTCAGAGGGTATCTTTCTTAGCAAAATTATACTTTCTTTCCTCTCTGCTTAGAGATCAGCTATCTAACTTGTTTTCCTCCTAATAGGACTTCTTTGCTAACAGCCACTAAAATAAACCAACACACATAAACATCCTGATTTTTTTTCTTCCATTGCCCATGCCACTACAACCTCTGTCAACATGCAGTCTGCATTCTAAAATATATCAGGTAATGGGTTCCTTAAATGTTTTGCCATGTCAAAGGTTTCCCGCTTAAGACAAATGGGCCCACTCTGACCTACCTCTTAAAGTGTGTTACTTGCAGCATTCTATTTTCAGGGCCAAATTCTTTATCAGTTAGATATTATGTCAGTTGTGAATTATGAAAACTCAGTTAGTTAACCATAGTTTAAAGTATGGTTATTTATGTTTGAAAATATTATACTTTTTAAAAAATAATTTTTGTCTGACATAAGAAATCTAGTTGTGAGTAGTGCAATTGGTTCCAAAGCATCGAGGTCCTAAATCAGCATCTCTGTGATTCTTTTGGCCTCTTCTTCAGGGTCACCCAACAGCTGCAGCACATCATCGCACCTCATTCAAAGGCAAGGAATAGGATAACGGTGTCCTGCAAAGCATTTCTCCTCAGCTTCTGTATCTTATATCAAGAAGTAAAATCCTTCCCAAAGCCTACCAGCAGATCCCCTACTTAAATCTCATTGGCCAGAATTGGATCAGAAGCCTGTTTACCACTCTATCCATGGCTGGGCGTACCTTCCATAAAATTAAAGAAGGTCTGCTAAACAAGAAAAAAAACATGTGGTCCTGTCAGCAAAGAAGGGTAGATAATATCTTTAGGCGGTCGACCAACAGTGTCTGTTATAGTACTGTTCCCAACAAAGTTGGCAGAATTCTCAAATGAAAATTTTTAAAAATTAAAACAATTAAACCTTCTCATAAACCTTTTCTCACGCCACTGCAAATTGTATAGTGCAACTACAGCCTGCACCCAAACTCCCCAAACAAGCTATATTAGTGTTCTATTGCTGCATAACAAATAATCACAAATTTAGCAGCTTAAAACCATACCCATCTATTGTCTCACAGTTCTGTAGGTCAGTAGTCCTGGTGGTCTTAATCGGTTTCTCTACAGAGGTTCTCAAAAGGCTGAAATCAAGTCTGGGCTCTGGGGAAGAATCCACTTACAAGTTCATTCAGGTTGTTGGCAGAATTGAGTTCTATATGGTTGTAGGACTGAGGTCGCCATCCTTGATGGCTGTCAGCTGAGGGTCTCTCTCATCAGCGAAAGGCTGATTTCTGATACTCACATGTAGCCTCTTCCATGTTCAAAGCCAGCAATGACATGTCAAATCTTTCTTTTGCTTCCTTTTTTTTTTTTTTTTAAAGATTTTATTGGGGAAGGGGAACAGGACTGCACTGGGGAACAGTGTGTACTTCCAGGCCTTTTTTTTTTTTTCCAAGTCAAGTTGTTGTCCCCTTCAATCCCAGCTGTGGAGGGCGCATCTCAGCTCCAGTTGCCGTTTTCTAGTTGCAGGGGGCACAGCCCACCATTCCTTGCGGGAGTCAAACCAGCAACCTTGTGGTTGAGAGGACGTGCTCCAACCAACTGAGCCATCTGGTAGCTCAGCTCAAGATGCCGTGTTCAATCTTAGTTGCAGGGGGCGCTGCCCACCATCCCTTGCAGGAGTCGAGGAATCGAACTAGCAACCTTGTGGCTGAGAGCCCACTGGCCCATGTGGGAATCGAACCGGCAGCGTTTGGAGTCAGGAGCACGGAGCTCCAACCACCTGAGCCACCGGGCAGCCCTTGCTTCCTATTTTTGACTTTCTTTTGCTTCTAATTATGTTTTTCTGCTACCACCTGGAGAAAACTCTCTTAAATGGTAGTAGGTTAGATCAGGCTCATCCTAATAATCTTCCTGTTTTATAGCCTATTGATCTATAACCTTAATTACATCCTAAAAAAACCCTTTTGTTATGTATAGCAATATAACCATCAGGGTAACTCCAGGTGTACAAAAGTTATGGGGGCCATCTTGTAATTCTGCCTACCACACAAGCTCTTACAGCTGAAATTCTGCAAACAAATTATTTACAATTACTGCCATCTAGTAGGAATAATTAAGTTATTTATTATCTAATTTTAAAAATTATTAAATTGTCTCCAAAGAAGGTATGTTTTTGAAAATTACAAAAGAAAGCTGAAGAAAGAGTAAATGTTTCTGCAAAGCAGGAACTATTTTAATATCAAAGAAGTCAGAGAATAAAACTTTTAAACATATGTTAAACAAGACTTGGTAGCTACTTCCACATAAGTTAAATCTTTTCTCAGAGTAATAACACTCTCCAGCTATGACAAGCACAAAACTGTGAAATGAAAGATAATTCCCAATACGTTAAATGTTGTTTTATTACATACATGTATGTTCCCTATTTTGAAGGGAAAGAGATAAACAATGTTTATGAAGAGAAAATCAGATGTCTCCCTGAATCCAATTAAATAAGTGTAAACAAATACTTAAAGATTATCATTCTGAAGTCACCAGCACAGACAGTTTCCATTTCATAATTCAGGTACTGTGATTAGCATACCAATACATGCACTAAAAGAATAATTGCGGGTCACTGATCAAATAAATCTGGCACATAGGCTAAGACTGCCCACCACAACAAGCATGGCATGATGGGCATGTCCCGTGTTTCACAGAGCTATAGGTTCCAGAGGCCAAAACAACAGAGCCGAGGGTTGGAGGGACAAGGTAGAAAAGGAGATGGCAGGGGAAAAAAGAGAAAAGTTGCCCAAAAGACCAGAGACAAGAGGATCAAAACAATCTGCGAGTCCACACATTTACAATAGCCCCTAATATTCACCCTTCCTCAATTTCAAAAGCAAATGAAGAGGTTGTTTTTCTCCACCTTTCTCAGCCTGTATTTTGACTTCAGGACCCCCTTTCTCTTTCACAGCTGCACTTTGAATTACTAAATTTAACTAGATTTCACCATCTGGGCTTTTCCCTCAACTAACACTTCTGTAAGAATTGATCAACATGCTGGTCATTTTCCAAATAATCCTTTTATAAGTTATCACCTTCTTCTACCTCAGTCCCCTCTAAATCACACACACAAACACACACACGCACACACACACACACTCACACACACACACTCTTCCCCCTCCCCACCCAGGCCTCAAAGAATGCCTTTGCAGCGGGTTTTGAAAGGGAAGGGAAGGGAAAAAGAAAGAAAAGGAAGATTAAACAGATTAGATATAGATAGATAGATAGATAGATAGATAGATAGATAGATAGATAGATAGACAATGTTTCTTGACTTACTTTTTACAGTTTTGAAACATTCATAATCAGTAACCTGTTGCCCAAACAGGCGACAAATCCATATTCATCTCGAATTTTTTTCTCACTCACAGCCCCCATGTAATCTTGCTATGAAGTTTCCAGGGATGCCGTAAACCTGTTGCCTTAACCTTCTGGGGGATGCTCTAAGACAATATAGCTCATGTATAGTTTGTTACAGGTCAGGATGAGGTTACTAAAACTATACTGATTGTGAGAGAGAGTGAAATGAAAGGAAACAAGTCGAGGGCAATTGATATTTGAGGGCTAAGCAAGATATTTTAAAAGTACCAACAACCCAATCAAGCATATGAAGCAAAGAAGAATGAGGCACAGGACTATCAATCAATGGCAAGATCAGTAGTTAGCTTAGGGGGATGTTTTAAGAAACCAAAAGCTCTTCTTTGGTACAAACAAAAATACACACAAGTTCCATTCAGCAAGGTTTCACTGATATCTAGCAGTGGGCTGGCGCTACAGTTCTGTTTTAATTCCAAAATATAGAGATTCTATGTCATTAAGACTTCCAGGTACCTTAGAGAGCCCAAGTGCTTGTATATCTAATGTGCATGTGTCTCTGTAGACCACATACTCCATTCTCAGGAATTCTTTAAATAAATGTTGGCCTCAGAGTTACTTGTTGATTTCACTTATATATCTTACTTATTAACCTCTGCATTAAAGATGACCCAGAAAAACTACAGAGCAAGCATATATTTGAATATTGGGTGAAGAGGGAAGAGGATGTAGATTTTCAAAAGCTCTATGGAAAAGAGAAATAGGTAATAAGTGTGGTTAGATTTAATTGAATGACTTGGACATTTAATGAGAGAGAGAGACATGAGTAAAAATGGAATAAAACGGTAGAGTTGTAGGTTTTTACACTTATTTTAGAAGCAAGATCTGTTTTGCAAACACATTTTCACAAGGAAATCCAAATACAAAAGGGATGAAAGTAAAGATTATCTGGTTGAAATAAGGACATGAAACCCAAGCCCTATCCAATGTAACCCAGAGCCCAACCCAATGTCTGGGACCAACTTAGAGGTTAAATTGAAAATCAGATTGAAAACACACAACCATCTCCTTGGTAAACTACCTGAAAATTAGACCCCATATAAGTTACTTAATTTTTGACTGGCAACTGGGTAGTATGAGGGACAGCTAGAAGTGTTTTGCCAAGGTCATCTCAGGTCCAATACTCATTATTTGCCCAAGTGACACAGATGCTGGAATATCAGCCACAATGGAATACAGTAACTGACCAATACCTTAGCAAACCAATTGATATACTTAGCATAAATTTAAGAAAATCTGCTGTTAAAAAAAAAAAAAAGAATGATTTTTCCTTTACAGGGCAAGAAGAAAAAAAATGTGCAAACTTTCCCTGATTGCCTCATTTATTTATACTGCTGAATGATACAAGTATATTTATACATATGTATATATTTGCAAATCACTTCAAATTCTTTTTGTAAAGAGTAAAGAAATGAAGTATAGTGAAGGAGGGATTCAGTTCAAGATCGTGACGTAAGACAATCTTGAATCTACTCCTTCCACAAACACACCGAATCTACTTCTACATATGGAACAATTTCCTCTGGGAAAAAAAGAAACTAAAATAAAAACTGGCTGAAGGACTCCTACGCATTGGGCCAACGAGCGAAGGCCCTGGGTAGGAGAAACTGGGGCACCATCTTTCCATAAACCCCACGCCCAGCAAGGCAAACCATAGTCAGGAGGGAACTCAAAACCTGGAGCTTATTCCTGAGGAGCAAAGCCCCCATAGGCAACCCCAACTTTTAAGACCTGTACCTGGGAGAGGAGACCCCAAAACATCTGCTGTGTTTCCCCGAAAAAAAGACCTAACCAGAACATAAGCCCTAGCATGATTTTTCAGGATGACATCCCCTGAACATAAGCCCTAATGCATGTTTTGGAGCAAAAATTAACATAAGACCCAGTCTTATTTTGGGGGAAACATGGGGGCTTTGACAAGAAAACATCTCTCACCTATAACCCTCAAGGCTATAAAGGTCTAAGAATCCTCTTAAAGGGCTCATGCTGGACTCACCTACTCCACAGCAGAAGTGGCAGGTCGAAGGCTGTGGCTCTTTGCATGGGCGAGACTCCTTTGCTCGTGTTTTCTCTAACTCCTGGCTTCCCCCGTCCTTTTCTGGCGGGCACTATCTTCACCTCCCACTCTGCCGTGCTCCACGCAGTGGGCGCCAACTTCACGCTCTCTGACGCTTTGCAAGCGCCGGTATCTCCCGGATGGGAACTTTTGCACACACCTGCGGAGCTTTCAGAGATCTGCAGAACTTTTACATACATCTGGTACCCCGGTGTTTTCAGCAGCCACCCAAGGGGATTCCCCTTGATAGCCTGGCTCTGGTGGCCAGGACGCTTGTGGTCCTGGGTCCCCGGGGACTGTAACAATTGGAGAGACTGTTCTTGTCCACTATCACCCTCAGAGCACAGCGCAGACAGCTAACTGAAACATACTCCAGTCTTTCCATGAAAGAGGCCTATTTGCCTAACCTGGAGCTTTAGCATGAGGGGCAGGTTTCAGGTCTGGCCCCCAGGAGGTGGATGTGCTCTCAGGGAATGTAGGTCGGTGCATGCCATCTTTGTGCTCTCCCTTTGTCTCATGCAGCACACCGTTATCTCCAGAAAGGTGCTTCTGTGCTTGTCTGGGGCTCCAATTTTTGGACTGCCTCCAGGGGACATCTTCAGATCTCCAGACCTCCAGCTCTGGTGACCAGTGGGGTTTACAGTCCCACAGACTGGATATATTTGCATGCTTTAAAGTAAAAGTTGCTGCCTGAAGGTATGGCTTAGCCTGACTCTAGGTGCTGAGATCCTCCCCTGTGGGAAACGACAGGTCTTGGTACACCCTCAACTATTGGGATCCAGCAAATACAAATTAAGCTGCTTGGATAATCACAAAAATTTGAAAGACAACCAAGGTTGAATGATAAGCTTCATTCAGAATGAATAAGTTTCATTCTTATGTTCAGTGTTCCTCTGCCAGGAAAGGCAGAACAGCAAATTCTGGATACTGAGGTTGCTAGTAGTCCAGATGACCTTTTTGCAGCACACCTGCTATACATTTCATGTCCTACCATTGAGTCAGAGGCTAATTATTACCATAGCCTTTTTCCCCTCTAGATTTTTCATTCTGAAGCAAAGAGGCACTGAAACGTCCATCAAATTCCACTAAATTTCTGGCTTGTCCTAGTAACTTCTTTTGACTTCCTGGTACTGTTCACAAGGGAAGGAAAGTTGGATGAAACACAGGAAACTTACTGGAAACTTCTGTTGTTTTTACATAGCATTTGATATTTCTATATGGTGAGAGGGGCAAAACTGGAAAAGGTGGCTCTTTTATCTAATGCATAGAAACCAACAAAGGGAAAGTCAAACAAAATGAAGAAACAGAAGGAGGAAGGAAAGCCTGTGCAATGGCAAGCTGGATAATAAAGAAAAACAATGTGTGAGAGAACAGATAAAGATCCAGGCAAGGATCAAGATGGATAAATTCAGGGAGAACTTAGGTACTCATTCATTAACTACTTATTCAACACTAATGTTCTAGGGAATCTCATGCCGGGTTCTGGGGGTACAGAGATGGGAGTGGTTGCCTGGGTTGTGCCTACGAGCTGATGGAGACAGGGCTATCATGTTGCAGACCTGCAGAAGGTGCCCTCTAGAGTTGTGCAATAAGGTGACCCTGGGTGGACGAACCAGACTTGAGCAATGAAATAAGTCCTCTAAGATTCATGAATTCTGTCGAAGCAAAGAGACAGAGTGACTAAGACTGCCTGGATGAGTTAAGGATGGCCTTCCAGAGAAGGTAATATCTGAACTGACTTCAGAAAATTAGTGGAGGGTTGCCAGGCAGAGAAGGGGGAAGGGTCTGCCGGGCACTAGATAAGGTGACCATATATGAGAAATATAAAACTTCTCTGACACCTAAAATCTCTGTACCCCATAGGATGTCTAGTTTAAACACAAGCAACTTAACATGTAATTAAGTAACTTTCTTAAAATCACATAATAGAACTACATGGAAAATCAGTGTAAACTCATTTTAATCAATACTTAAAAGGAAACAAAATGTTATCCTTTTTTGTTTCAGTACTAAAGACAGCTAACACAGTAGCCCTCTCTGAATTGCTTGTCTCTCTCACCATATAGAGTATAGAAACATCAAATGCTATGTATAAAAACCAGAAGTTTCCAGTAAGGTTCCTGTGTTCCTGTGTTTTATCTAAAACTTTCCTTCCCTTGTGAAGAGTATCAGGAAGTAAAAAGAAGTTACTAGGACAAGCCAGAAATTTAGTGGAATTTGATGCACGTTTCAGTGCCTCTTTGCTTCAGAATGAAAAATCTAGAGGGGAAAAAGGTTATGGTAATAATTAGCCTCTGACTCACTCAATGGTAGGACATGAAATGTGCTGCATAAAGGTCATCCAGTCTACTAGGAACCTTAGTATCCAGAATTTGCTGTTCTGCCTTTTCTGACAGAGGAATACTGAACATAAGAAAAGGCAGTTTTCTTTACTCATTGCTCATCATAAAGAGCAATGTGCCTTAAGACTGGAGCAATTTTAAAGACTTGTATTTAGACCTAAGGGGGGGAAAGAAAATCCTAGACTTCTTTACACTCTGATGTTTCACCCTTTTTAAGTAATTGAAACAATAGCCAAACATGTTTCCAATGTGTAGTATTTCCTTAGCTCCCATAATTTATCGTCTGGGGCAGGTGACAAATGTGTTAATATACTCAAAACATTAGTTTTATCATTTAAACCTCTTCAAACACACTTTAAGAAGTGCATGGGGTTTCCCATGAGAAGGTATAGCATTGATGCTGGCTTCATGGTCTCTGAAATCAGACCCTCTTGGTTTGAATTCTGGCTTCCTGAGTAACTTTGGCAAATCACTATCTCTTAAACCATAGTTTCCTAAACGACAAAATGAGGCTAATAATAGTAACAACCACTTCACAAGGTTGTAATGAGGATTGAATGAGACGATCTGTGAAAAGACCTATCATAATTTAACTACTCAACAAATCAAATGTTTTTCTCCTTATTTCATTCCTGATATTTTCACTCTAAATTGATGGTGGAAAGATAGACTTATAAGAGTGCATGGGTTATAATACACTTGCACTCTGAATTCATTTTGAGCTGTTCATGTTACCCCGTTTCCCCAAAAATATTCCCCATTAGCCAGACAATCAGTTCTAATGCGTCTTTTGGAGCAAAAATTAATATAAGACCCAGTATTACATTACATTATATTATATTATACTATACTATACTATATTATATTATATTATATTATATTATATTATACTATAAGACCTGGTCTTATATTATAGTAAAATAAGACCGGGTTTTATATTAGTTTTTGCTCCAAAGGACGCATTAGAGCTGATTGTCTGGCTAGGTCTTATTTTGGGGGAAACACTGTAATAGGAACAGAACATCTCTTCTTTACCTCGAGTGTTAGGAAGCTTTCAGCAACGAATTGCTGTAGAGACTACAAGGATAAAGTATGAATGTATACAAGAATATTTGAGAGAAGGAATAAAAAAGGAAAATAAAGATCGAAGGGATACAAATTATTTGAAAAGTGGTGATTGTATTTAGGATAGTCTTCCAATTATCCATAAGGATCACTGAATAAGAGAAAGAAGAATCAGCTGGCTAGCACACCCAGCCCCAGATTACAGTCTCCCTGCCTCTCCACGGGTTTGGAATACACTGGAATCACAAGTTAATGTGTGTTAAAGTCACCCCTACCTGATCAGCACCCGGTCCTGAACTTCACTACCAATGACATGCGCCCAGGTTTATCTGGCTCTCCCTAAGGCCGTCTAACTCATCTAGGCAGTCCAGAGTCTAGGTAGGGAATAAATGCATTAGGATTTTTTTAACTGGTGGGGGGCAATTATTGGGGAGCAGAAGAGTAAATTAGAAATGTAAACTCCCATCCCTGAATCTCAGTCAATGGTAAACAGTTGTCTGCTGCTTACTGTCCTTGATTTTAACTTCTTTTTCTTTTCAAGTGAGAAAAGTGTCCCCAGATGGAGAAATGACTTATGGAATAGAAAAATGCTGGATTAATAACCAATCATTCTGTCTCCAGCAGTGTAGTCAACTCGTCTTAAAAACCTTTGGGAGGTTCTACTTGAAGCTGTGGTTTCATTTCAAAGGAAACCAAAAAGAGGGGGTGGAGGAGTGAGAGACTATAGGAAAATCTGTTCCCTATGTCTTCTTTAGACTCTTCTAAAAAGACAATACAAAAAAGAAAACACACAAGTAAAATAGGTTCAAGTATGGTAAGAATCACAGTTTCTAAAGGATAGTGAAAGATCAATCATTTGAGAGTCAAGAAACCTGTTTCTAATGTATACTTCATCTGTGACTCATTATGAAATGTTGATGAGAGTCACAGAAACTTTTAGCCTCAGTTTCCCCATCTGTGAAATGAAGATTTGAATAAGTGGTCAAACCACATTACATCTAATGTGCTTTTAGAGACTCAATGAAAATCATGAATATGTATTAATACATGTATTAATACAAAGACAAGGGGTTCCCTGCTGAGAAAGGCTAGACTAACAAAAAATAAATAAATAAACATTCATATTTGGATGCTAATTGGATGTCCCAGATTAAAGGAATTTGTTGAAAATTACTGGGAAGAAAAAAATTGACTGGTGATAAAAAAGACGATTTTTATAAGAAGAGACAGACAAAATCATAGAAATTCAGTGACACTCATTGACTTGATAGAATTAAAATGCTTTCCCTTTATCCTGTAAAGAAAATCCTTGAGAAGTTTACGGACTGTCACCATCTGTTCAGCAAAACATCCATCAACATAATATTTTCCACATGTTACTTTTTTTTAATTTTGAAAACAAATTAATCTTTTCCTAGCCAAAATGTTTTATTATAACCATTGTCAAAGGAAATTAGGTAGAAACTCTCTGTTTTGATTCTACTCCTCTCCCTACCCACTCCCTACCACCAAATCATTTGCATTTCCTATGGCAATGTATGGCTTGAAGATGAGAACAAACTAGTAATTGGCTTTTTTTTTCAAATCATAACAGGTCTGTATCTCCTAATGTAGAATTCCTGCTCTGAAACCCATCTTTCATGAGGTAGCAAAGTCATATCTCTCCATTTCCCTAATCAGAACTCCACAGTGACTTCCACCAACTTGGTCAAGGCCAAGAGTACCATCATCACCTAGGAGTCCATTCTTGGCTGTGCCATGGCAGCCAACCACGCCTCTCCCTACTATGCTCCTATCACCACTCCTCTGACTGATGCACTCAGCAACCAGACCTGGAAGTATATTATGGGGCACTTACATATGGGGAACTGGTTAAGCAGTCTCTGTAAGTCTTTTGTCTGAGGCTGGAGCTTGAAGTCCACAGGGAAGGTCATCAGGAAGAGAAGATATAAGTAATGGTGAGCAAGTACAATCTGGAACCCACAAGGATAGGGACAGACAGGAACCTGTTATATCAGTTGTAGATGCCTCTAACTTTGATGATATAGGGGTCCTGCCTGAAGAAGCCCCTTGTCACAGAACTAAATATACATGTGGCCCTGTCAGAGAACTTAGAGGAGGAGGATCCCAGGGAACGTGGTTGTGTCCTGTGTCAATGAGGTAAGCCAACAGATAGTGACAGTGTGTGTTAATGTGAGCTACAAGAGTACCTGTCTTGACTTTCCAAGCATAAAACACAAAATAGTTGCTGTTTTCCTTTCAACCTCCAAATCTATTGCAAACACATCTCTTGCAGCCCATCCCAACCAGACACATTCAAGGAAGGGATTTCTAGGAAATACAATTCAACCTTGCCAAGTTGACATCTTACAAGGCCACCACACTAATCATTCTATCATCTGATGAGATTGTTCATACCCATTTGTAATTGAGAAAAATGAGGTTTGGATGAGGGTAGGTAACTTACCTGGAGTCACAGGAGCTAGTAACTGGCAGAAGCAAAATTCCAAATGCCTCTACTTTGCCTAATTAAGACATATTAACTAACAATGGTCCATTTAGGAATAGTGATTTAATAGGCATCGCCCCAAAAGAGCCTCTAGTATCAACTTTTATTATCATTAGCCCTTACAAATATCAAACACTTTGTAGTTTTCAACATTGTGTCTTATAAACTTTCCCTCTGGATTCTCAGAACAACACTGTGAAACAGGCAAGTTTATCTACATTATACAAAGGAGGAAATTAATTTTTTTTGCAAAAAGTCTTTTTTTTCTATTTACTTTTTAAAATTTTTCAATTACAGTTGATATTCAATATATTAGTTACAGATGTACAGCACAGTGGTCAGACATTTATATAATTTATGAAGTGATCCCCTGTTAAGTCTAGTACCTCCCTGGTGTCATACATAGTTATTACAAAATTATTTGCTACTTATCCTATGCTGTACTTTACATCTCTATGACTATTTTATAAATACCAATTTTTACTTCTTAATCCCGTCACCTTTTTCACCCAACCCCTCTACCTGTCTCCTATCTGGCAGCCATCAGTTTGCTCTATGTATATATGAGTCTATTTCTGTTTTGTTTGTTTATTTTGTTCTTTAAGTGAAATCATGTGGTATTTGTCTTTCTTTGTATAACTTATTTCACTTAGCATAATAACTCCTACGTCCATCCATGTTGTCAAAAATGGTAATATTTTATTATTTTTCATGGCCAAATAATAGTCTGCTATATATATATATATATGTATATATACATAGCCTACATACATATATATATGTATGTACACATATATACACATATATACACATATATATATGTGTATATATATATATATATATATATATATGCCATTCTTCTTTATCCAGTCATCTGTTGACAGTCACTTAGGTTGCTTCCACATCTTGGCTATTGTCAATAATGCTGTTTCCACGTGCACTTGGAAAGAATGTATATTCTGCTGCTTTGGGGCAAAATGCTTTAAAAATATTAATTAAATCCACCTGGTATAATGTGTCATTTAAGGTTGCTGTTTCCTTGTTGATTTTCTGTCTGAAAGCTTTTGATGACAATGAGGTGTTAAAGTCTACTACTATGGCAGTATTATTGTCACTTTCTCCCTTTGTGTCCATCAATATTTGCTTTATGTGCTCCTATGTTAGGTGCATAAATGTTTACAAGGGTTATATCCTCTTGTTGGATTGATCCCTTTATCATTATGAAATGTCCTTCTTTGTTATTATACTCTTTGTTTTAAAGTCTATTTTTTCTAATAATAAGTATTGCTCCCCCAGCTTTTTTGTTTCCATTTGCATGAAATATCTTTTTCCATCCCTTTACTATCATTCTGTGACTATCTTTCAATCTGAAGTGTGTCTCTTGTAGACAGCATATGTATCCGTCTTATTTCCTTCTGTTAGCTACCCTATGTCTTTTGAACGGAGCATTTAAGCTATTTACACTTAAAGTGATTATTGGCAGGTGCATAGTTATTGCCATTTTATTATTCATATTTCTGGGGATTTTTTTCCCCTTCTTCTTAAAGAAGTACCTTTAGCATTTCTTGTAATACTAATTTGGTGATGATGACATCCTTTAGCTTTATCTTGTCTGGAAAAGGAAATTAATTCTTACTTATACTTTTCTAAAACCACACAGCCAGTGGCAGAGCCAACCCTATAATGCAAGTCTCCTGATTTAGCCCATTATTCCAGAGCCCCGTTCAGATTAAAGTAGCTGGCCAGAGTTGACAAATCATCCAGGAAGGAAAGGAAGGGAAAGATGATAAAAGACCATAACCAATAGTAGATCTGTTGGCAATTCTGTCAAAAAAAAAAAATTAAACACAATGCCACAGGTTTGCTCCTAATCTAGCAAATGAATTTACCTACCTCATCCTTACCCTCATCTGTATCCCAGTAACAAAGAGAACCAGAACAATTCCTTGTTACCTGACATGGTTTGCCATGTCCAAACACTAGGCTCTGAGTCTTTCTGGGTTGGTGGGAGGTGGGCACTGAGTCAGTTTATTTTAGGGAAAAACAATGGTGTCAACTATAAAAGGAGTCAAATTCTCATCTTATTTTACTAAAAAACTGAAGTTCTCTCTTGTCTAGACTTCCAAGAGAAATTTAACTATTTTGAATGTTATAGCTAAAATTAATTCATTCCTTCTACAAACACTTGTGGAATTTCTGTCATGGGCAAGCAGAGTGCTAGGTACTCTGTGGACACAGCATGAATCAAATATAGATTCCATCCTCAAGGAACTTATAGGAAATAAATAGGTGAGGTGTGACGATAAATCTACGTACCATGAGATGCCATAAGAGAAATTATAGATCAAGTACTATGGGAGTTCACTTAGAGATAATTACTTCTGGTTAGTAATAATAAAGGAAGGCTTTGTGGAGCTAGAACTTGAAGATAATGTCTAAAGAAAACAGCTGTGAAAACAGAGTTGTTTAAGTTGGCTGGGCACAGGGCATGTGAGGTGGAGAAGTGGGAAATAGAGTTAGAAGGGTAGGTTGGGAGTAGTAGGAAATAAAGTTAGAAGGGTAATTGAAGCCAGATTGTGGTGGGCCTTGAAAGTTTTGACAAGGAATTCAAAATTTATGTGCAGACAACTGAAGTTCTTTCTCAAAGAGTGTTGGGGCAACTTGAGACACTTGGGTTAACTATAGTTTGCAAAAGTTTGAAGAAAAGCAAATCTCAACTCATTTACATTTAACGATTTCCAATCCTAATTGTCACGGAATAAATAGATTTATTCACTCTTTTTAACCGAAGGTAATTTATAAACTCTGACAACTAACTCTTCTGACTAATCTGTCATCCTCAAAGATGAACAAAGAAGTCAGAAAAGGAAGGGAAAATGTCCTATTGCTGACTAAATCCAATGCTTGGTTCAATTTACTCAAGCCCAGGACGATACTGTTTTCTTGTCTTCAATTATTGTTTTCTATAAGCTGATGGCCCTTGATTGGAAGAGAAATCCCTAGCCCATTTGTACAGGACAAACAAAAACAAGCAAATCAGTAGCTAATTTTCTGATAGAGAGAATCTATTACAAGAATGGTTGCCTCTGGAAGTATCTCAACCGGAGTTACATCAAGTCTTCATTTCAATGACTAGTAAAATGAATACACTTAGGCAAGACAGCTCATGAAATTATCCATCGCTGCATCATTCAGCAGTCATATGATAATGTCCCACGCTATGGTGACTGTATAATATTCATATGAAACTTCATTCTCATGGGAGAAAAGAAATCAAGTCATTACATTGGCACTGTTTCCTAATAAAGATTTCACAGCCTGAGACTCTAAAAGCAGAGGGGAAATTTTTAATTGCTCCCTTAAATATACATTTGTATGTGTACAAGTAAACAAATATATTATTTTAACATATTAATTTAATATTATAGTATTTAATTTTATTACTATGTTAATTTTAATTAAAATTACTATATTAATTTTAATTAAAATAACTCAATTTTCTTCCTGGAAAGTGAAAAATACCCACTCCCAATAACGTATTCCAAAGACCAATGGGCAAGTATCCAATTATCCTAATTAGTGATTTTTCTAGAAAAAAATAGAGATTATAACAGAGACCGAGTGCCCTCTTCCAGTCAGTTACTACATAGATAGATGATAATGATATCAAACATTTATTTTATTATACATTTTCATACATTTAGTTTTTAATTTTGGCTAAAACTACTTTATAAATACCATTGTCTTGTTTGATGGGCATAAAAAGACAGAACCAGAATCCCAAGTGCTGGAGAACTGGACAATTCCCCAAAAGAGGAAGGAAAGGTACAGAAACAGAGGTGGAGAGCTAGGGATGAGCCAGAGCAGCAGCCAAAGAGTGGTGGAGCGCTTTGGTCCTTCCCACTCCCCACCACCATTACTCCCCACAAACAAACCAATCCACTCACAATTCACCATTTAAGTTTTTATTTAGTCTTTACTATTATTCTCTTAATATGAATACTGTTCTCTTTCCGTGAAGCCTTCTTATCATATAGGTAAAATACTGGGTTCAGAGAACCATCAAATGACAACACATCTCCCTCTAACAAAACTGTTGAAAACACATTCCTTTAAGGTTAAAATTAAACAGCCTCATCTGACTTCTTTCCCCTCCATGGCAGCAAACACTGGGTCTGTCTCAAGCCTTCCCTGGCTGCCATGCACATTTATAGCAGTTCAGAGGCCTCCAAATAGGCAAGTAACAAGCAGAATGAAAATGGAACAAATGTTCTCCAGCCCCAGTACTTTGTTTCCAGGAGCAACTGGTGTCAACTTCCAGAATCTCTAAAGTTGGAAATGATGAGAATTAGTAAGGGGAACTATGTGGTCCAGAAAAAAAATATATGTGGACCTGAATGGCTTGTCATTATTAAATTTCCAAAGTGGGTCACAGACTGCCTTTTTGCATTTACCAGGTTTCATCCACATTTAAAAGTCTATGGAAAAACAGGAGGGCCTTTCAGGGGGAAATTCATTCATGTTTGGATTCAGGCAGACTTAGGAGCCTTTAATAGCACTGTCATTATCCTGCAGGGCACACCACAGAGCAGCCAGTGAGCTCTCCCTCAATGGGCACAAAATTTCTTCTGGAATTTACAGAGCAGAAACCTTAAACACACATCACCATAAGAACCAGATTACATAATGTCTCCATCACCCTCCTGACAGCTACAATTATGAGTCAATCCCTGGTTTAAATATGAAACCGGAAGTTCTGTGTTTCCCCTCTGACTATGTGGCAGGCTAAGTCGAGCTCTTTAGGCCTGTCAGTTTGGAGATTTGAGCTGCTCCCACAGTCACTAATTTAGCATGAGACCAAATGACGGGGTAATTAAAAGCAGCGCTGCAGAGACCTGCTCCAGGACCAGATGTTCTCCTTGTTTAACCATTGCCCACATACAGAACAGAAATAGCCCCCCTCTTTTCATTTTTCTTTTTCTTTATCCTCCCCACCTAATTTCCGGCTTCTGATCTTTCAATCCCACAAAATAAAATAAAAATAAAAGTCCCATTACTGAAAGATGACATGTTATTGAACACATGCCTATAAGTTGTAACATGCCCTTTACTCTCCTCTTTGTACTTCTTGAAGCCTTCCAGCTCAGAAAACTAAGTTGCCCTGGCAACCTCACATGAGTAACAGCTCTATACAGCCCCACCTAACTGTAAGGACTAGGATTTAAGCCAACATAGACCATCGTGGCTCTTGGTAGCCCAGAGACTAAGTAAAGAGCATTGCTTTTTGGTGTTTTAGAAGCCAAGGACTGGCTGAATGAGGCATCCTCTCTCCTAAAACAGGACAAATAAAAGTCTCCACCCTAACTTTTAGAGAGCCCTGGTTAGGAAGGCTATGGGTCATCTGGTAAATAAAGGAGAGGTATTCTCTTCATTTTTCTGGCTGCTGGACAAATAACAAGACAGGAAAAAAGAAGATGAGCTAATCATTTACATCTTCCAAAAATTGGAAAGCAGATATAACTAATCTGATGTTATCAAATTAGGTGAACTAGCTTTGACATGTCCCTTAGAATCCAGGGTCTGGTCACTATCTAAACTGCAGGGTTCCCTAGCATTGAAACACCAGAAACCTTGAGACTATCTTGGAAATCAAGAAATAGAGATGCAGTTGTAATCCCTCAGTTTGTGACCATAGACAAGCCACTTTTACCTTTCTGAATCAATTTCTTAACCTACAGTAGAAAATGATAGTCTTTGTTTTCTGCTCTTCAGATCTTTAATCCCTGCAAATTTCACCCTCACCAACAATTTCTAGGCATGAGCAGTTCTAAGTTTTTAAATACAAGGTGTTACCAAATCCTCAGTATTTCCAAATAGGTATAGTCTTTTAAAAACTAAATCTAAATGCATAAAACATGATAATCACATAGGGGTTTTGACTTTATCAATGTAATCAGACAAGAACCTTCAGTCTGGCCTTCACTGATCCATTTTGGGTCATTAATTATTTGCTAGAGTAAGGTAGATTGATCCACGCCACTGCCTATTAATGACTAATCTGAAATGAGGATAAAGCTTGTCTAAAAAAAATACATACATATACATATATATATATATATATATATATATGTATATATTAAATCATAAGGAAACAGAAATACTCAAATCATTTAGAGAAAACTCAGCAGTTCTGTAAAGTGAGGGGCACTGCTACTGATACTGTTATACGACTTTTGTTCTGTCCTAGAATCACTTCTCATGTGGGATTAGATGTGGATTGTGCCCACCAGGCTAAATAGACAGAAATGAATAGTCTGAAGGAGTCTCAACTCTCACAGAAAATGTCCACATCAAGACAAAATGGCGCCCAGAATGACAGCCAAGCAGAGCCACATGACAAGAAATAAAGTTGTAGGCAACTGTATATTCAGCATACTGTATAACCTGACACAAACAAGGAATCATTGGGGTCTCGTCTTTGAACTAGACTTTATATCACTGACCACTTGATCATTGTGTTTATAGGGGAGGGGCGCTATGAGAGTTGGGGGATATGACAGAAGCATCTATTTATTTATGTAAAAGTCAAAAGCAGTATTTCTTACAGCTACCTAGAGATGTATTTCAAGTGAGATGTTCTCTAGTATCTCATATTTATGAGCTTCCTGATTGGAATGCTAAAGTGGAATTGGAATGCAACTGTTTTTAATTGAATGGGAAAAATATTTATGAATTCAAAGCCTCAGAGGAAAACACTTAAGTTAGAGGTGTAAACAAGGCCCAAAATAACAGGAACCACTGAGACATATTTAGATCAACATATAAGAAACAATGATGCCCATCACACATAGTCATTACTCTTACTGTCCAGCTTCCATGGGTCTTTTAAAGAATGAATGAAGGATCAACTACTCACACTCCTTTAAATATAAAACATGAATCATGTTTGCCAGTATTAAGCGTCCACTTGCTGGGAAAGAATGACTCCTCTACCTGAGCATCCCACTCGGCCTTGGGTCATTTCAGGAAACATTTGCAACATGTTTATGCTCTCAAAAAAATGATTTCCTACGCTTTCCTTCAAACTTGTCCTGAACTTCTGCCTAGCCAAGGATCCCCAGTATCCACCTAGCTCCCCTTATTTCTTGTTTAGATATATAAGTGACAGAAAACAGCCAACAAGTTAGTATTAACTCTTTACATTCCTGGTTTTGTTTGTTCAGCATTCATTTGTTGTCCACTTACGATGGTCAGGGACTGCTCTGAGCACAGGGGATACCAGAATAAGAAAGACAGGTTCACATTCTCAGGGAGGCATATTCTAGTGGAGGGAGACATTAGACTATTAGCTCTAGCAATAAGTGGTACAAAGTCAACAAACCAGATGTCCATACCACCTTTTTACATAGACGTTTACTGGAGGTTCCAGTCCCATACATCTTCCACATGTACCAGTAGATAAATTGTTCACCTCCAATTTAGAAAGAACTCCACGAACACCCAGAGCTATACGGTATCAGTTCTCTGGCCTTTTTATATTCATTTTATATTCATTTTAATAATGATTAAGCTCAGAGAAGACATGTGGGTTTTCTGGGGCCACACAGTTGTCCCAAAGGAGTAAGTAGGAACATCTTAGGGAATCATCGGAGTATCAAAAAAAGCTGTCCCATTCTAGTCCTTCAACATTTACAGGTTACCTCATTTTTACAGCTCTGGCTGTGACCATTTCTGGACCCACGACATGGCCCACTCCACCTCTGAGAAAATGGAAAATGAGGAGCAGTGACCTCAGAAATAACTTCCTCCTTCAAACGCAGGTTCTTGTCCGCCTAAACTTTTACAGCAGGGCAGGTGTTGTTAAGTCATACCAAAGAGCCTTTCAAAGCAGCAACTCTGGCCTGCAGGTCAGCCTGGATCTCGTCCAAACTGGGTTCCACCCACGGTGAAAACCAATCTGTTTATTGGTACGCTTTTATGATGTTACAGAACGTCTGCGAGAGAGGGAGCTCAAGTTCCCGCCTGCTCTCTAAGTAACCCGCCCCACAAAGGTGCACACACACGCTCCGAGACAGAGAAAAGCTTGACGGTCCTTCCCTCCTCCCAGGCCTGCAATGAAATGCACTTTAATTGCATCAAAGGGCTCTTCTCAATGGGGTTTCAGAGCCGCGAGAACGGCGTTCCCGGCGAGGGTTCCTTTCCGGCTTGCCAGCATTCCTCCGCACGGCGAAGGGACGGGGATGGGGCTCCTTCGGGAGGCCCGGAGGCTCATTTCCATTCCTCTCGCATACAGCCTCCGTTGTGCGGGCCGGGCCTGCCGAAGGCAGCCACGGCTGCGGGCGAACAAAGCCCCATTCATCCCCAGGGCCGGCTTGCTCGCGGCCGCAGATGGGCTGGCCCCGGCACGCCATCCTGCAGACCCGGGCGCGCGGCCCGGCCCGGCGCGCACTGGGCCGGATTCAGGAGGCCGGCCCTGGCCCGGGCGACCCGGGCTTCTTTCTCGGCGGGCTCCACCATTACGATCGGCTGAAACCCGCTTTCATTTCTGGGCGAGGGAATCTGCGGACACTGAGTCTTTTCAGCGTGGAAATCTTCAGTTCACTCACGGCTCATTACGAACGGAGATGTCAGTTTCCACGGCCCTCTCCCTGGCTCCCCACCCCTGCCCCTCGGGATGGTACGGCCCAAAGTTCCCAAGTTGTGAGACGACTTTGTTTCTCCTCCTAGGCCTCTGAAATCCCGACGAAAGGGTCACTTCCTGACGTTTTGTGTCTCTTCAGCCCAGAGCCTTGAAAGTTCTTACCCTCTTGTTGTGACTAAGTACATAATTGCAAGCCTTCTCCGTAACTTTTTTTCAGGACCTAAACATTCCTGTAGGTTGAAGCTTGGGACTCGGGCTTCACAACAAAGACCACTGTTTTTCCTCCCCCATCTCTCTCCTGGGAAAACGAAGAACAGAAAAGAAAACATGCTTGTTCTCATACCCTCCCTGTTCTCAGCGTTCAAGCACATTTCCTCTGCTGCACACATTAAGACCAGCAACAGGTTAAGGCTACAGGGAGCTCTCCCATCAAATGAAAGGGTTGCAGCTTCTCTTTTCCTTCACTGCCAGGCAGCTGTGGGGAGCTGGGACTTGATTCCTACTCCACAATCTAAAGCAGAAACAGGCTCCAGATCTACATTCCTGGGGTGTGGATTAAACAGGGAATAGCAGAATCAAAGAACAACAGATATAGGAAGATTTATCAACCCTAATCCATTCGTTTTACAGATAAGATAAAGAGAAGGGAAATGACTTGCCCACCCTCAGAAGGAAGTTGGTTCATTTTAGGGCATCTTAACAATTGCCCTCAAGCAAACTTTTTGAAAATAACCTTAAAAATAATTTTTGACAAGAAAATCTCCAAGAAAAATTATTGTTCAAAAGATGTATTTTATGTCTGTGTTTTTCTCTGTGTCAGAAAGGCACACACCCCCCCTTGAACTGTTGGGGAAAAGGTGAGAAACCAGGTTTGAAATGAAGATTAGAAGAGAATCTTAAAGTATTTTCACAAAGAATGCTCTCTGTTTCTTTTACTTCCTGCATTTTGAACATTGCTGACCTCTCTTCTCAAAGTACTGCATCCTTGATGTGGTTAAAAAACACAGCACAATAAAAACCAGTTACCACTTTAAGACTCTTTTCCTCTTGCTGGAAGAAAACTTCAGAATCGTAACATGGAGATAGGGTTACTTTGCAGTGGTTATTTATGAAGGTACAAAGGAATCAGTGTACACACAGAAAAAGGAGAGAAAAAGTGTACTTGCCATGTACTAGGTACTAGATTAAGTACTTGACATGCATTACCTCATTTAATCTTCATAATAATCTATGTGGTTTACTATTAATCTACTCCCATTTTACAGAAAAAGGAATCAAGGCTGATGGAGGTTAACTTTAATTTTATCAAGGTCACACCGATACTAAGCGGCCAAACTAGGCAGGCCAACGCCTGGACCTGATCTCTTTCACACTAGGCTTTGCTGGAACTTGATACACAAACACATGGGAATACACCCTAGGCACAGAGGTCTGGAGTTGGGAGCCAGGGTGGCTCCAGACAGACATAGGTCTTTGTGCTTCTGAAAGAAGCCACACTGGCTTGCCCGAAGGCTATAGGAGGGAGAAGCTGCTCCCTACTGTCCTGCCTGGAAAAGAAAGAGGGCCCTTCTGAGGACTTACTAATTTAACACTGAAACTCCCCTTTCAGAATGCAAAATAGTGTGAGTTAATAGTCACTATGGATTTCAAGCTGCCTCGTGATTTTATCCTTTAAGCAATGCTCTGTCAACTACAACAGTATCTCAGCTTGCCGTGTCAGACAAAACTTGGGTTCAAGTTCAGATCTGCCATTTCCAAGATATGAGACTTTGGGAAATATTTAAGCATGACAAATCTCAGTTTCCTCATCTATAAATCGGAGAAAATCAGAATACCTACCTCACTGGGTTGTGGTACGGATTAAATGAGATTTTCCATGTTCACTGTAGTAGTTGTCCTACCATAATAAGCATTTGTATCAATCCAGGTAGACTAGGCTATATACTATGGTTTAAATATATATATATATATATATATATATATATATATATATATATATTAATTATATATATTTATTTCTCACTCACTCTATATGTCCATCTCAAGCTAGCTGAAAGCTCTGTTCCATGTCTCTTCACTGGTGGAGGATATGCCATCTCAAATCTTGCCAGTTGTCATGGCAAAGGGGACAAGAGTAATTACATTGGTAATGAAATGCTCAGCCTGGAAGTAACAAACATCGTTTTCTTATATAATTCATCAGCCAGAACTAATACACTCTCTCCATCTCACACTGCAACTGCAATAAGGCCAGGAAGTATGAAACTACCATGTGCCCAGTATGAAGGAAGTGAGGGACAGAAAATGCATCGTGACCAGCACTGAGGACCAGCACTGATGACCACCACCACATTCAATAAACAACAGCTGTTCATCTTCCTTAGGATAGCAAATACCCGTTCTTTATTTTGTGACTTCCAAATTGATAGTCCATGAGACTTTAGAGCAGCTTTAATGCAGAAAGCTGTATAATCTCAGGAGTCATGTTTTGACAAGATTCAGCAATAGCTTCTGGCTGCACCAGCCTACAAATGGATTCTCCTGCTTCACAGCAAATCCACCATCCCATAAGAGGAAAACAAAAACAAAAAAACTTATGTAAAATGTTTCCCTTTGGCATACTCAATTTGGAGTTCGCAGTGGGAGGGAGCAGAAAATATGCAAATAAGAGCACACACAAAGTTTGACCCTGGAACTAAGAAAGTCTCTAAGAAAGATGCTGTAGTGATAGGGTGCGTCACTGACATTCTCATTCTCCCCCCATAGCAGATTCACTCAGCTGTGTCTTATGAAAATGAGGCTTAACCTCTCCTCAACATTCCCCAAAGTCATTTCAAGTGAACTTGCCTTTGTTTTCTGAACAATTCAAACCTCATCTGGAGTTAATCTGACACATACCTTGCTGATTGACTGACCTACACAGACATGCTTCTCTACTCTTCTTTTTTTTTTTTTTTAACAGGATTTTATTGGGGAACAGTGTATCTTTCCAGGCCTTTTTTACAAGTCAATAAGTTGTTGTCCTTTCAGTCTTAGTTGTGGAAGGTGCAGCTCAGCTCCAGGTCCAGTTGCCATTTTCTAGTTGCAGGGGGCACAGCCCACCCTCCCCTGCGGGAGTCGAACCAGCAACCTTGTGGTTGAGAGGATGCGCTCCAACCGAGCCATCCGGGAGCTCAGCGGCAGCTCAGCGGCAGCTCAGCTCAAGATGCCGTGTTCCATCTTAGTTGCAGGGAGCACTGCCCACCATCCCTTGCGGGACTCCAGGAATTGAACTGGCAGCCTTGTGGTTGAGAGCCCACTGGCCCATGTGGGAATTGAACCGGCAGCCTTCGGGGTTAGGAGCATGGAGCTCTAACTGCCTGAGCCACCAGGCCGGCCCTCTACTCTTCTTTTTTGACTTCTGCTCATATTGTTTGAAATTATTCTATTATATTCTTATTGGGCCAGCCCCATATTGTTGGGCATTTTAAATTGTTACTAATTTGTCAATATCGTAAATACAAAAAATAGCACTAAACTAAATATTCTGGTACATAAAATCTCCATCAGCATATATAAAAATCCATTGAGGCTGAAATCAGTAGGGAAAATTATGTGAATTTTGCTCCAGAAAAGTTATTCAACCCATGTGGTAACCTTTACCTCTCCTTGTAGAAACACCAAACATAGGGTGTAGCTCCTGCGTGAGAATACGTAAGTACCTGGCATCATGTGGATTCCCTGCTCCATCAGCATCATGGACAACAGTGGTACCAAATTCTTCAAGAATTTGGTTTTCAGGATGGTATATTTTTCAGGATGGTATATATACCTCAAAATTTCCCCACTTAAAAAATGTAACGTATGAAAGTGGCCTGATTTAAAATAATGATTATAGGACGATTTAGCAACAGAGAAGATTTGGTAAGTGCTCATGATTCGGTAAGTGAAAAAAGCAAACACTACAGTGACAACCATATTTTTCAAAATGATTACAAAAAGGACTGTCGAGGACTATATAAAAAGTATTCATGTTTGGAGATAATCGGGACAATTTTTTCCCCTTAGTCCTCCAGAATTTTAGAATATGGTTATATTGTTTTATAATAATCTAAAAAATGTAAGTGGAGCAATGGATACATGTGATGTGAATCCTCCCTGGGAAAGCTGTGTAGCAGCTGCTCTTTCAGAAGTTCTCAGCCATTGCTGCACTTGAACCAGACCCAGTTGCCTGAATGTGGAGGCCACATTTTGGTTCTCCAGGGTTTTCTCATAGCTGCTTCTTCCCCTCAAACAGGGAACTACCCGGGTGGTTAAGCAAACAATGTGATGTGGAGCATCTCCACCAGGCCTGACAGGGAGGTCTCCTGAGACCTCCGGTAAAGGGGACTGAACTTGCAGGGGGTTCAGAGCAAAATGATTTCAGAGCAAGAAACCATTTAAAAGAAACAGGAAATGAGTCCCTCAAACCCAAACCATGTGGAAAGATAGGCTACATCATTTAAATAAACTAACAATAATACAAGTCTATATAAATGCCCCGTTACTCCCACATTCCTGAACATTATTTACAGTCCGATAGGGAAAATCTATTTATTTAACCAACATTTCTTAAGCACCTATTCAACCCAGGCACTGGGGTCATCTAACGGTTTCAAATTAAATATCATCTCAGCCTTCCCAGGATATACATTCTACTGAAAGAGATAGACATACAAATAACTACCCAAGTCTGGCAATGGGATAAATTTAATAAATTTAATAACATGCCTCTATGTTAACAGAATAGGCAACTGAAAGGGCCCACTAACTCTGGCAAAATTTCCAGCATAAGGAATGAGAGACAAATGCATGAAGTGAGGAGGTAAGATGGTAGAGAGTGAATAAAGACTTTTCTCTTTAGAAGCTTACGTGGGAGGAAAAGAGAAAAAACAGGAGGATAGAAAGTAGCTTTAGTTGGAATTCAAGATCAAGAAAGGGTAATTTCTTAGGTGGGAGAGGAAGAAGTTGAAGACACAAGATAGACAAGGGAGATGGGGAGCGGGGCGGGGTGGGTGGGGATAGCATTGCACGCATGTTTAAATAGTACTATCGCTTCCTCTTGGAATTTTTACCCTATCAACCACAAGTTGCCAAACATTCCTCTTTGTATAAAAAGTTCCTATGTTCCAGCTTTTCTTCTGGCATGGTTTTAGCAGGACATTAGATCTAAGATTCTATCTTATGTAAATCTGGCACTTTTTAAATAACAATCATCTTCTAGAATTTATAGATTTTATATTCTAAAAGGGATCAAATTAATAGTTATTTGGCACGGCTCTTTGCCTTTTGTTTCTTCCTTGAGACGTTACCTAAACATGAAGTCAAAGTTCCAAGTGTCGAGAAACAAAGATGCACTGCATTTAGAGAAACGGAGTGATCCATAAGTTAGAAGAAAAAATGGAGACAGTTATCTTGGGGAATATTATATTTTTCTTTTCTTTTTCAAGTGTTTTAGTTTTTAGTCACATTCCAATGTACCATTTTAAAAATTCTTGCAAAGCTCAGTGGCTTATCACAGATATGCATCTGGTGATGAAAAAATGGGTAAAATTAAAAACAAAAAAACATGTCTTGATAGAAATAATGCTTTGCTATTGTTACGTTTTTTTCTTCAGTGAATCAAAACTAATGCTAATTCTGTAAAAACAGATATTTGAGTAGAAAAGACAATAATGAAATGAAATATTCCTTTGCGAGGAATTTTTTGAAGTATTTTCAAATATAAAACTTTTTACAGCATTCTAGTGGTCAGAAGAAATTACAGGATAGAGGGTCTAGTCAACTTGAATAGCAAATCTTATTTTATCTGTTCTCCATCTTTTAGAGATAATGTTACAGTCTGAAAACAACCACTTCCCTGTTGCTGAGATCAGTAGACTATCCTTTAGTGCTAGTATCTGAGATATTTATTATTTCACTTTCATTCAAAACCAGCACCCAAACTAGCATTGATAAACTAAAGGGCCATAAAGTATGGTATGGAAGCAGAGAATCTGAAAATACCAATGTATCTTTATTCATAGCATAATTGAGTTTCTGAAAGGTAGGTGGAAAATAAATTTGTTTTCCTTTTAGGTGCATTATTGCTTTAAAGCCATCTTAAGGTGAAGTTTTTAAACCTCCAATGAGTAAATTTCTAATTCACATGTCTAGGACACTGAAACCCTCTTTGATAAAACCAGCTTATCTCAGAAAAAGTATTTTACTCTCTGGAAGTGTAGGACTCACCTGTTCTACTGAGGACCAATCAACATTATAAAGTCAGCTGTATTGACAGTAAGGACCATTTATCTTGCATGAGCAGAATAGAAAGCAGGTATCGGTTATTTTAGCATCTGGAAGTAACTATGGTCTAGAGCAGGGGCTGGGGCAATACAGACCATGGGCCAGATCCAGCCTCCCATCTAATTTTGTAAATAAAGCTTTATTGGAACCCAGCCATGCTCATTCATTTATGTATTATCGCTGGCTATTTTAGTGCTATGATGGCAGAGTTGAGACACTGCAAGAGAGACCATATGTCTCACAAAGCCTAAATATTTACTATCTGGTCTTTTATAAAAGAGGTTTGCTGCCCTGGTCTAAAGGAATGTGAAGGCCTATGTCTACTGGAAATATTACAAAAATAGTTATACAATCTTTTTAACCTGTGGCTCAAAGAGTACCTGAAAAATACTGAAAAATACTGAAAAAATTACTGAAAAATAGAAGGGCAAGGAAGGACTTAGACAAATAAACAGTTGTTTCTTAAACTAAATTGTCTGTTCATGTCAGCTGTAATAAAAACTGGTAATGCTTTTTGTAGTATACTCCAAAAATTCCTCCAAATCTCTCCTTAAATAGCATGGTTGGCCTTCTCATACCACTTTAGATTTTGAAGAGCCTAATCTTCTACTTTATATACATATTTTGGTCAAAGTGGTTTCTTCCCCCACTTCGATTCTATTTTTCAACATTTATCCTTCTGTGTGAGGTTCTTCCCTCTGAACAGTAGATAACATCTCAGCCCACTTAGCTATTATTTCTATCCTTGAATTCCTTTCAGTATATTTGGGTTGGGTTTTTTCTTAGTGTTTCTGAAAATGTGCTTTTCTATATTTATTCTGTACATGACAGTTCAGTGTGCTTCATTTTACTTCCTTCCTTAATAAACTATTTTGTTAACAGTGTTTATTTTTTCTTCCCATCATTTATCCTGTTGCAGTTATTTTTAAGGTGCTACTGATTCCCTGACACCCAAACTGCAAGGTAGAGTATGTCAGATTTACTTCTCACAAGTTTTGTCAAAGGTCACAGGAATACTTGCGTCTTTTAAGACATTTTCCCTGAAAAATCTGCCATCTTATTAAACAAAGGTCCTTTCTAACTGGATTCAAACTACAAGTTTTATTGACCATCTAATTAAGTTACCTTTCTTACATATTTTTAGAAATATTTATGGGTATATTATGTTGCTGTAACAATAAAAATTACAAGGGATGAAAAAATGCAGCAAACCCATTTTTCATTAAATCACCTATGTTGAGTGTTATCATGGGCCATTATATGCAAAATCAAAATGAAACAGCCATCTTTTCTTTAAGATGGAAAATATGGCCTGGATTATGGTCCTTTAAAGTGCATTCAGCTGTACACAAACATCTGTTTGAACACACACAGCTGAACAATTATGTCAAGAGAATATTGATTAAATATTTGATGTCAACCTGTTCTAGGGTGTCATAACTAGTGACCAATCACAAGGTTCCACACTCAAAGCTACCCTTTCCAGCATTTCTATTCTGATTTTAATGAAAAAGATCAGAGACTTGCTGGTTATACTGATGGTAACCTGGAAGATACCTACTAGGGAAATAAGCACCGTGTTGAAATAAATAATGAAATTAACAATGATAGATGTAAAGCTCTACCTTAAAGTTTTACAGAAGCATTTTTTTAATATCCTGCTAGGAATCTATGTTGGTAAAGTAACTTATGCCAACAAATATGTCACACTAGTGTGAATATATAAGCCAAATTTTTAATATGGCTTAAAAAAATAGAAGAATGAATCTTTGACTGTGTTCGTTAGACTCTGATATTCCTATTAAGATTAGCTGTATTCTGTGATAGAGCAATTCACAAATTTCTCTCTCTCTCTCTCTCTCTCTCTCTCTCTCTCTCTCTCTCTCTCTCTCTCTCTCTCTCTCTCTCTCTTTCTCCCTCTCTCTCAACACATGGAGAAAATGTATTTTTCTGTCCTACTGAATTCAGTCTTAGAGATGTGATTTGCTTTGGCCAAAGAAATATAAGCAGAAGTAAGGTGTGTCCCTTACATATTCCAAGAAGGCAAGCTTCAGGCAGAAGATCTAGTATGAGCTTTGTCTTGTGTTCTTTTGCTTCTGACCCTGTGAACAGCAATGTGTGCATAGTGGCTGCTATATCTGCCTGGGTGCCAGAGCAAGGATGACAGTGACAACATGGAGCTCCCAGCTCACCACCCAAAATGGCCATGTGGAATGAGCCATTGAGATTTCAGAGTTGATTATAGAATCATAACCTCTTCTATTTTGTTGATTATTGATTTGGTTGCTTATAGTATCATAACCTAGTCTATTTTCTCTAAGCACTGTTGAGACCACTTCTGAAATATTATGTTCCTATATTTTATGCCCAGAGGCTGATGCCTAAAATGATAAAGAGAAAAGACTCCGATAGGGAAGAAAATTGGGCTTCTTAAAAACCACTTCAAAAAGGAGATATAAGCAAAGGTTTGCGTGTGTTCGATGGAGTAAATTCGTAACAATAAAGGCACTCCAAAAATGGAATGGATTGGCTTACCAAGTGATGTCTTTCTCAACAGAAATGTTTAAAGAATAACTAAATGCCCAGAGATCTATGGAAAAAACTAAAGCTTTAGGAACAAGGCTGAGTGAGATAACTTCTAATGTCCCCACAATTTCTGAGATTATCAGACTGAAACAGATCTAACAATACTCATGTCACATGTTAACATTTCCAAGGCTACAAAAACTCATTCCATACAGCCTTGTAATGTAATATATTGGAAGAAAACAAGTACATATATGATTATTTCTTCTTAATAATCATTGCCAAAAGTCAATAGCTCTCCCAATGGTATCCAGAAACCTTGCCTTTCCCACATCAGGAAAAGTCTCCAAATAATAACTTTAATAGCTTTCAAGCACCCAGCAGCTCTACCATATTGATCTATAGCTCTCTTATGAGAGATAGTTTTACAAAGATGTCTACATCTCCAAAGTTTTAGGAATAATATCTTTGGTTCTATCCCTAACATATTCTGTAATTTGAAATGAATACTAAACTTATTTGCTAAACTCTCTTAGGTAATGGAGTTTTTAATTTCGAAGATTAGTAATAGTCTTGGAAAAAACCTGTTTGCCTCCCTGATAAGGAAGTCTAGGAAATGCCCCCACATAGACCTCGAAACAACTTCCTTGTTTTCAAAATGAAAATTCTTGTGCTGATAGAATATCATCCTACCCCCCCCCCCAATGCACTTCAGAAAGACAAATAATTCCATCTTCTTTACTTCCTCTAAGATTCTGATAGGAGAAAGAAAAAAGTGTTGCAAAACTGCACAGTCTTTTTAGACCACAATATATGTTATGAATACTAGGCACATTGAAAGCATTAAGACAAAGATATTTGATGTTTTGTTAAATTCTATAATCTGTTATTTGTGTTGGATAATTCCATTTATTTCATAATATTCCATTTCCCTCCGATATTTAATCATACTCTATACCTACTAAAAACAATACAAGAAGTAAGACAGTAAAAATAAAAAAAGACTAAACTCTTTATACTCTGTCCCAGGACAATACCCTGGGATCATCTGTAAGATAAATTGTCCAAGCACTTCATCTCAGTTTGCTGTACATAGAAAAACATCTCAAGTATCAAAGATTGATTATCTTTTGTTGTAGCAGGCAGAAGCTTCATAAGGAGCCAAGTCTAGGATAGGTCTACTTAAAGAACCAGGAGGAGATAGACCCCAGAGGTGGCCAGATTGACAAAGGTCATCACTGAAGTAGTATAGAGCAGTGGTTACAAAGCCAGACTCTGGAATCAGACAACTTGGATTTGCATCTGTGCTTCATCATGACTAGCTATGTCAGCTTGGGCTCGTTATTTAACTTCTCTAAATGTCATGTTTCTTACCTATAACAGTATATGCCTTAGAATGTTATCCTGTGAGTGAAATGAGACAATACATTATCTCAGTATCTCCTAGTAATTATCAATTACTTATTGTTGTACAGCAAGTCACTCTTAAGATTTAGTGGCTTAAAGTTTCTTTATTTGCTCATGATTCTATAGATTGGATTTGGGCTGGACTCATCTGGGTAGTTTTGTCTCTCCACATGGCAATGGCTGAACTCACTCATGAGTTTACAGTTAGTTGACACATTGCCTGGGGTTGACTGGTCCTGGATGGACTCACTCACATGTCTGAGGACTCAGGTGAGATAGTTAGATAGGCCAGAATGGCTGGGATGGTCTCTTTCCTAATGATCTCTCTCTCTCCACATGCTAATTCATCCTAAAGGAGATTAGCCTGGGTTTCTCTACCAGCAGCAGTATTTAGAGCAAAAATCTCAATGTCTACATGCTTTATTAAGCCTCAGTTTGCATCCTGTTTGTTGATGGCCGACTGAGCAAAGCAAATCACATGGTCAGGTCCAGAGTTATTGTAGGAGCACACTCCCCAGGTTGTAGATTCCAAGATTCACAACTCATTAGAGGCCATTTCTTTTTTCACTGCTGCAAGAAATGAGTCAATTATCTTAACTTAGTAAAGTTAGCTATCTTCATTACCATCATTATCACCGTCAGCGTCATCTAGTCAGAATATCTTAATTTGAAATAAGTTATCTTTGAAGAAATAAATTAAGAGTTTCAGATTTCCAATGTCAGCAACTTGGCAGGCAAACACACAATCCATAAGCATTTATTAAGCACCTGTACACACCTGGTTCTTTCTTAGCTGCTGGGGATAGAGCAGTGAACAAGGAAGTCCCTGCCCTCGAGGAACTTGTGTTCTAGTGGACGGGAAAGAAGGTTTCAGAAAAAATGGCAAACGTGTGGAATGTTCAGGAAGAATGAACAATCTTAGGGTTCTTATATTGAACTTTTGAATCTACCGAGAAATGTCTCCTATCAAACACATCTCGTGGAAACTGTTAGTCTTAATCAGCCAGGATTAAAAGAGAAGATCAGAAAATAGCACAGTGCATGATAAACTGTGTATATCCACTAAGCCCTGAATACAACAATTAGTGCATATGCTTTCAACTTGAGTATTAAATAGAGCATCCTACCGTTGTTTCCTCGAAAATAAGACCTAACCAGAAAATAAGCCCTAGCATGATCTTTCAGGATGATATCCCCTGAACATAAACCCTAATGCGTCTTTTGGAGCAAAGCTTAATATAAGACCCTGTCTTATTTTCAGGGAAACACGTTATTCTTAGGCTAGGTTGGGGTTCAGAAGGATCATCCATGCTCTAATCTAGAGCTATTTGAAGGGATTAGTTCATATAGCAATTTGATCAGATCCAGTGTTCCTTGAAACACCCTTAGGCAATTTCCCACAACAAAAAGATTAGAAGTCCAGGACCCTAAAATTCAAGATGTCTTTGGGCTATCACCCTACAGTAAATCAGCAGATTATCTGATTTAGAAGTAATCTGAGAATCCCTGGGAATTACAAGGATATTCAAGGACCAACTTGGTATCTTAAGGGATAAACCCACAGACCTAGGGCAATAAGGAGGCTGTAGCATTTGCCAGGTTTCAGGAGGACACAAGAGGACACCGGAGCCCGGGATTACGGACAGGACTCTGACTGGAAGTGGAAAACCAAGAATTCCAACAAATAGTTTATCATTAATGTTAAAATTAAGGAGAAATGTGGGGTTAAATACAAAAAGAAGGTCTATTCTATACACAAAGGAATGATCTTGGAAGCTTATTGAAGCCATGAACCACAGTCATTTCAGTTTAACGTTGGTTGGGGAACGATTATGTGCCAGGCACATAATCCCGGTCCAGATTCTAGAAATATATCGATGAATAGAGTATGAACAGAATATAATCTTCAGGTGGACTGACCAACCAAAGGAAATGATCAGAAGCAAAAGTTGGGTCAGTCAGGAATCGGAATACAGGAACTGGTTGATGTCATACCACAAAATGTGTTGTTTTGACAGTCTGGAGTCAGTTCCTCTGGTTGAAGCTTTACTTGACCACAGGCAATTAGTCATTGCTTCCTCTGTTTCTACAGTTCTCTGTTCTTACCTCGAATATAGAATTTATCCTGTTCTACCTCTTTATGTCTGGTTTTCCCTGGATTATATCCCCACAAAGTCTGACACATAACAGGCATCTAATAAATGTATTTTAATTATATGCTTGATTAAAGGAATAAAAGAGTGAAGAAAGCTGCCTTGTTTGGAGCCTCTCTTTAAGGCCACAGGCCTTGCCCTGCTGGATTAGAAAAGGATGTGCTCAGAAACAGGTTCTGAGTCGGAATGAAACACATCATTCATTTATCTTACAACATTCTTTGACCATCTTTTCAAAACCAACTTGATGTAACACTGCAGAACTTCATAACTAAATTGATGACTAACCAAATTTAATAATTTTAATTATCAAGAAACCTATGGAAAATCAACTTTTTATTATAGTCACAATTTACTTGTTTACCAAAGGGTAAAAGTAAAACAACAAAAACAACAACATATTTAAGGCAAAATAAAAGTTGAACCGTTTTAGGAAAGTTGATACACAGTGAGGCTCATTTTTCTACACAGCGGTTTTTATAACCATGTCAAGGATGGCATTTAGTTCTCTCGCTCACACACATACACACATACTGTGTTACTTTAGTCTCATTAACAGGTGCCTTTCAGCTACTTCCTTTTTCTAAAACAAGAAGTATTGAGTCAGCGATTTGGCCAGGGGGGAAAAAAACTCTAAGTAATGACTATTAATACTGAAGACTTCCTAAAGTTGGCAAAATCTGTTTCCCCTTTAGAAGACAGAGAGAGCAAGCTACTAAAAGTCAGTTATCACTCATGGAGTCAGAGATTTAGGAAAAACAGCTTCTAGAAGTCTTGGCTTAGTTAAAATTTGGACCAGATATTTTGGGACATGGCCCAGAGCTCTTTACATTGGCTATTAACAGAGGCATTTCCATTTCAGGGTAAAGGCTTACAAAAAATTAAAACGCATTCAGTATTTCTATGTTCCAAGGACTGTGATAAGTTCTTGTATAAAGTTATGATTCACCCCAACAACAACCCTGAGAGTGCAGCTGGGAGTAGAGATATGGTCTTTCTGACTTAAAGGACATGCTCTAGACTGTTACTTTATACCGTATCCAGCTGAGATCCCTAGTTCAGGGATAAAGTTGAAATATGAAGCAGTTTCTAATTCAGAAGAACTGTGTTCCACAAATTTCTCATTTCTCTTGCTGAGAGTAGCAGAGAAAGAATGTCAGTTTTCCAGATGTCCCAGCAATAAATATCCAGAGATTGGGACTGAACATCAGACAACCTATTACATATGTCCTCATTCTGCTTTCATTATAAGGTATTGGTTCATCTCTGAAAGACAAAGACATTTCAACTATCTCGCTGACAACCCATTCTGGCCCACACCACCGCAGAAGAAATGTGTGCAGTGGTTCAGGGTGACCCAGTTAAGAGCAGTCCCATTTAAAGCTATTAAGTGTGGTTTCTTTTTCAGTGAGGTCATCCTGTTTAATCCCTCTGGACTGAAACAGCCTATAAAGCAGTCTCTCTAACAGCTTATCTCAGTTCATTTCTTGGTGGACTAAAGAGCTCCGCTATTCAAGAGTGCTCTCTTAAAGTCAGAACAAGGAAGAGGTTGGTAGTGAGGGGGAGGATAGGTGGAGGAAACTCAAGCAGTAAAATGCTAGTACATAGAGAAGCAACTCAAGGGATTGCTAAAGGACACACAAAGAGGCTGGGAGCACATATAAGAAGGAAGTGTGAAGACTCCTCATTCACTTCCTCACCTTTTAGTAAATTGATCCTTGCTTAGAACCAACTGCAAAAAAAGGAAGAGGAAAAGGGCTATATTCACAGTGTTTGTTCCCATGGTCCACCATGGGAAAATGAATCTCTGGAACTGCCCAGTAGTTTTGTCTTGTTAATAAGGCATCACAGTGATGCCTTCCTGGAAACCCATGTAAAATAAAAAGGTACATTACTTATTAAAAGTTTCTCCATTGAGAAGTTTCTGAATTAGAAACTTTGGGTGAAGTGGGGAGGGTGGGATGAGCAATCTTTGTTTTAACAAACCCTTCAGGTATAGTTAGAGAACCAATAACTTACATGCCTTTATCTCTCCCATACATTTCCAGCATAAAAAGATAAAGCATATGAGCCTTCTTCAATTCAGACTATGAGATATTAAAAGGATAAAGTAGGTCTATATTTACTGATTGCTAGAGAGAAATATAAGATGCAAAATAGTATGAAGGGCATGATATCATTTATGTAGTAAAACTTATCATCTGTTAATATCTATCTGTTTTTTGCCTGTAAACAGAATATTTCTGAAGGAACTGTAAACAATAGTTACATCTAAAGATCAAGATATGTGGGGATGGGAGAGGTGAAGGGGACACTTACTTTTTACATTTATAGTCTGTTATACCTTTGTATAGCCTTCCTTCTTTTTATACGTTTATACTTGGAAGGTTTCACGGTCGATTGTGATGATCAGCGGGAATTAGGAGCCATCATAGAGAACTGGCTGTTAGTGCTCATTTGTTCAGTAGCCATGAAGTGACTGTTTAAACATTTGTTCATCGATCTTGTAGATTCTCTCAAGCTCACTGTTTTCTAAAGCTTCTTTGAAGTCCTGTTCCAGAAAATCTGTGCATCCAAGATAGGACCATCCTTGGGGCAATACCAGTCTGGCAAGACCAGGTAAGGAACTCTGCATCACAGGAGCTTCTCAAATCCATTGTACAGGCAAGTCCGAGGTCCCCTACACTCAGGTTCAGCAGCAGTGTGGCTAGGTGCAAGAAGACACTGAGAAATGCAATTTGCTTTACATGGGTGAATACAATTAGCAAATAGCATAACCATTTGTCGAAAAGAGTCCAGCTTGCTTCCTCTACAGAGATCAGCATGCCCTGTTAGTATCCAGGAAGGAAAATAATTCTCCAGAGCAGAACAAATCTGTCTCAGCACTCTCATAGGCTGTCCTCTCCATTTGCCTAGAAGCAGGGAAAACCCCAGGCAAAATTAAGTACCCTTAAATTATCTTCAGATCTTTCTACTCTCCTCTTTCTAAGCCTTTCCCATCTTTCTACTTCTGGGAGAAACCTGAACCTCCATGTCTCTATCCCAGTGTCCTCCAAACTAACACCTCAGGAACTCTACTACAGCAACCGCCCATGCCTGCCCACCATCTTCAAAACTATTCCTTCAGAATTGCTTCTCCCAGCACCAAAATTTTACCTTCTTTCTTCCTTCCCCATCCAAATGTTTAGTCTTTAATATGTGAATCTTATTTAGTTGTAACTAAAGAAATCAATTCCAGAAAGTCACACCAAGGTTTACTTCAGTAATTCAAATCTTATTGTCCCCAGCCTCCACACACCTGGAAGATACAGCATTTGGAATAGTGTGTGGGGGGGAAGGAGGGACTATATAGAAATTTTAAGGTGGATGTAGCATATGATTTGAAAGAGCCCCCAATTCAGAATTATAGTCTGTGAGTGACTTCAAGAACCATTAATTTCATAGTTAACTTCCCAGGACTATTTATGTATTAATGGGCAATTCTTTAAGCCAAAACTGAGTGTCTAATTATGGGACTACAGGAATGTTGCTGGTGGGGAAGATAATTTGGGATAAGGAAGCCTTCCTGGGTTTCTTCCAAATACGTCATACTGACATGTACATATCTCATCTCAACACTGGGTGTTCTCCCCTGCTCGAAACTTTGCTAAAGATTTTGCTAAAAAACTTGTAGAATCTTTCCAGTAGGTCACTTGAAATTCCTCTTATTAGGCCAGTTCTGCCTAATAAGGCAAGAGAGGGAAACTATGCATTCTATTACCTTTTCATTTTTAATGGTATTGACTCTTGAAACCCAGAGGAATGCTAGCTTCCATAAGCTTCTCTCCACATACTGATATTTTAAGTCTGGAATGCTAAGAACCAACAACCTTCATTTTGCCCCTGTGGACAGGACATAGTTTACCTGACCTAGAATAGACAGTGCTGTTTTTCTGGTGGAAATCTTGGAAACCAACATGGAAAATATAATGATGGTAGCCTCATAAAACAGGGAAATATCCACCCACAAATATTTTTTTAGAGCCCACACTATCACAAACGCTTTGCTTCCATTTTGAATGGTCACTTTACTTTGCCTACAACACCTCAGAAATATCCATTTCTGGAACCCCTCTAACTCCACTGTCAATATTGAGCTCCACACTCAATTTTGGTCTACCTATGATTACCTAAACCGATCTTCAAACATCTTTGCTATCACAAAAACTGGAAATGATACCATTATTAAAAAAGCAAACACTCCTATAAGTGAACTACAAAGACGTTACTAAACAAATGTTTTGGTTTAGCACAATTTGACTAGGATCATGTAGACTCAGACTAACTAAATAATCTTCCTTATGGTGTAAAGATGATAGTCCAATCATATTTTTTTCATGAGATTCACCACAGAGAAGCTGAATGTTAATGATCCCAGCCATTCAAATTCCAGCCTGCAATCTAGAATTTGATTCTAGATTGCGCAGCCCAGCATCAGATAAATCTGATGCTATTTCACTAAGAAAAGCTGCAGTCATTTATTAGAAGCTCAAATGTTAACCAAAGCCTCAGAGTGGAATTCAATTAAAATTCTAGCACTCAAAAACTATAACCTTGAGCTGTCTAACAGGAATTTAACAAATATCTTAAAGCAGTTTTTGTTTTACACATGTCTCATTGGTTGCAGAGAATAGAAATCCACTTGAACCACCTTAATTTTAAAAAGGGGTTATTATATGGTTATCTCATGAATCCCAAGGGTAGGGGGCAAAAAAGCCTTACTAGAATCGGATAGAAGAAAATTCTCAGGAACTAAGGCAGTGATATATTCTCTCTCTCTCTCTCTCTCTCTCTCTCTCTCTCTCTCTCTCTCTCTCTCTCTGTCTCTCTCTCCCTTTCTCCCTCCCTTTCTCCCTCCCTTTCTCCCTCCCCCCCCTTCTCCCTTTTTCCATCCTTTCCTTTATCCTTCTCTATTCCCCTCTCTCTCCCCATGGTTTCTCATCTCTCCTTTCTCTGAGGCTTCGCCTCCATATTTTCTCTCAGCTGAAGCACTTTCTTTGCTTCTCCATGCCCAAATTGCAAAAGATCACCTCTCAATCATCAAAAACAGACAAAAAGCTCTGTTGCAAACAACTGGGAGACAATGAGACAGGCCAAACATGGGTAAACTCACTGTTTCTGATTGAGTCAATGGAGACGCATAGGGGCAGAGTCTTACAGTATAAACATGGCTTCTGGGACTCCCCTCCCTAAGAGGGCTGGAAAGATATTAGTTATCCGTTTTACCGACAAATATTTTAAAATCTAAAGGTCAACAAATTGACAAATAGAAAAACCATTAGGCTAAACCTTTGGGAATTCTTTCTCACCCTAATTGGTTTCCACTACTATGAGAACTTATAAAAAATCCTTTAGTGCTCTTTCTTGGGGAAAAATACATATATACTAACAAGATCATCTTTTTGGTATAGTTGAAAAATAAGTAGACTGGGAAGATTCAGAATTCAGGCTCCATTAGCTAGCAAAATGTACATTTGCCTGATTCACTGCTACTCCCTGGGTCTCCTCCCCCTATGCCAATCTCTGAGGCCCCTTCCAGTTCTAATATGCTAATTCTTTTGAGATGTTAACCTCTACTTTTTAAATAACTATTTGCAGAAAAGGGCTTGTCTGACTTGAGTGGTGCCTTTTGGGGGAATATTCATTCCGGCCAGAGATCAAGAAGTCTGCATCTCTTTTGATTTTTGTCATTATTGTTTTGGAACTCTAGAGATTAGAATTCCTTGGACAAATTGCTTGCATAGTGATAGCTTCATTCACTCTTTTAAGCTATTTCAGTGCCAATTATAGGAGTCTCTAAAGAAATTGGAATATCAAAAGTGAGTTAATTTATCTTACGCTCACCAACAAAATTAGTCTCTGGGGTATTCAAACACACTTCTGCTAATTTGGGCAATTTTAGGGTCACTTAAATTCCAGTGTACATTCAAAATAATCCCAATAACCATGCACATGGCCTTATTAAACTCTGCTTTTGGAATTCATGCAAGAGTGACAGTGCAAGAGCTTTAAACATAGAAAGCGAGCATCTTGAAGCCTGCTAACTCATTTCCTCTGATGAAAATCAATAAGCTTGTGACCACCACCAACACCATCAAAAAGCAGATGCTTAGCAGACCAGCTCAGCAGGCCAGCCACACCTTAGATTTCACATCCTTTCCCATTAGAACTGCTGTATGTGGCTTTTGAACCAGGCCGGATCAATCAGATATAACCGAAGATATTTCTTGTCTTCTCTAGCACAAATTTCCGCTCTAAAAGGAAAATGGGTTCCTATTTTAAAAGTGTAATAATAAATCAGGAAGTGTTATATCCATCATGCCAACCACACTTTTTTTTCTTGCATATATTCTACATTGCAATTAAAGGCATTTAAAATAGTCAATTAGGGATTTTACTACTAGAAATATTATTTTACAAGTGGCCTCTTACTCAAAGAAATACTGTTATTACCAAGAAAAAGATACTTCGATTACATGTTCATTTGTAATAAAAATAACAAATTGAGCACAAATGCTTGGAACATAGTAAGTGAGCAATAAGTATATGTTTACCTTCTTTTCCCAAGTTCAATCAAGTGTGCAAGAAAAAAAGAGAGAAAGGAGTCTGGAATTTTTTTGGAATTTGTACCCAAGGCTATAATACTTCATTCAATTTAATTGTAATTTTCCCCCCATGATCTCAAAGTATTTTCACACTTATCATTGATCTTTTACAATCAACATGTAACATAAACAGGGCTAAATATTACCAACTTCATTCTTAATGAAAAAATTTAAGCACAGAAAGGACAAGAGACTTCTCCAAGTTTTTTGTTTTTTTTAATTGGGGAAGGGGAACAGGACTTTATTGGGGAACAGTGTGTACTTCCAGGACTTTTTTCCAAGTCAAGTTGTTGTCCTTTCAATCTTAGTTGAGGACGGTGCTGTTCAGCTTCAAGTTGTTGTCCTTTCAGTCTTAGTTGTGGAGGGCGCAGCTCAACTCCAGGTCCAGTTGCCATTGCTAGTTGCAGGGGGCGCTGCCCACCATCCCTTGGGGAATAAACCTGGCAACCTTGTGGTTGAGAGCCCACTGGCCCATGTGGGAATCGAACCAGCAGCCTTTGGAGTTAGGAGCATGGAGCTCTAACTGCCTGAGCCATTGGGCCCTCTCCAAGTTTTTAGCAACTTAATAACAGGGTAGAACTCAGAGTCTCTGACTTTGGTTTATTATTCAGGTTACAAGGCTTAATTGAGAATCTAATCCCAAAAAGCCCTTTGCAACTGGCTGTAAGATGTTTTCCTTAAAGAACTAGCTTATATTCTTTAGAAGGTAGGTCACCAATATCATACAAATCATATTAATAAACAATTTGACTCTCTCTATTTCTCTGTCTCCCTGTGTTTGTGTGTATAATATGAGTATATATATATATATATATATATATATATATATATATGATATGTAGCAGATATTTGTGTGTATATGTATACATAGATACATACATATACACTAACAGATCATTTCCCAGAATTGCTTAACAGAAGAATTCCACTTCTAAAAAATGTGAGATAATCAGTTTAAGTATGAAAAATGTACCAAATTCTACCATAGATGTGTCATTTATATTGCAATCCTGTTTCAAGACTGGAACCCTCCTGAGAAACTCTGATAAAGTTTTTCAGCTTGAGCAGAAATCATGCAAAATTTTAATAGTTTGAAAGGCAGTAAAGCGATATCAATAAGATGAAAAATTGTCATAGCAGCTAATTGCATTCAGGGGTCTTCCTGAGAAGTTAGTAATTCTCAAATAATGAGCAAGAGGTTGATTTTTATCCTATAGTTTGTAACTGACTATTATCGTCATTATCATATAAATTTTTGCCAAACACCCATCACATGAAATCTGATTCATAGCAGCATTCGGCACTGTTATCACCGTTCCGGAGATGCCATTTACTCACAACCCTACCTACTGCCAAAGCCTGAGTTTGAAAATGAATAAGCCTTTCAATAAGAATCTCCCTCTTTCATTCAGACTTCTCTGTTCTAGGCTTCCCCATGCTGCAGTTTGCACCAGAGACTAACCCGGATGAACTGGCACAAACCTATGAACTTGAATTGGGCAAAACACACTGGAAAGAGAGGAAATTCATCCTTTACTTTCAGCTATCTACCAGAACATCTCTCTGGCCTCTTTCCCACTTCATTCTATACTTCTATGTGTGTATATATCCTGTACTACTGCCCTTCTTCATTTCTTCTTTTTAAAATTTTGATTAAAAATTAAAATTATTTTTTATCAAAAATATGTGCATGTGTATCGGGTCATATAAAGGTCAAATAGTACCAAAGTCTTATAATAAATAAGAAGTTTTTCTCTTTTATATGTGATCTATTGGCTTTCTACTGGAGAAGATAAAATGTAGCTCTCTTATATAATACTCCTTACCAAACACACACATGTATTTTCCATCCTGCCAATATTGAGCTTTTTATTAAATCAATATTTGATGTTTACATTATTATAGAGTATAAAATATCATTCACACATAAGACATGTAATGCACTTTGATCCCATTTTATTTCTTGTAAAATTTTTGTTTTTCTTAGAGTGAATAATGGTCACTCTTTTGGTTCTCTACATACTCATCACTAATCAGTGCCCAACTCTCTGACAGTTATAAAACTCTCAATACAATCAAACACATAAGATAATCCATAATTTTTCCCCCTTTCCCACAAGAATCCACTCCTTCTGAAGCCCTATCCTCTCTAGCTCCAATCTAGACCATTTACTCACTAGGCCGACTGTACAATTGTCATTCTGGGACTTCCCATCACCATCATTCTGGAAATTCCCTATATTTTTCTTTGGTTGGTGAGTTCCATTTTCTGAATGCCATGTCTCACTCTCCTTGGTTTTATTCCCTTATTTTGATGGAACCCATCTTCCAGTAAGTTGCTCAGAAAGGCTACATGAGAGATGAATGACCCAGGCATGTCTAAAATGTCTTTTTTTCTATCTACACACTTGTTTGGTAGTTTGGGTAAAGAAATCTAGTCTGAAAATAATTTTTATGCAGAAATTTAAAAGATTACTCCATGGCTTTCTAGCTTTCAATGTTGTGTTTAGAAGGCTCATGTTATTCTAATTCCCAATTGTTTGTGGGTTCTTGTTCTATTTGTTTGTTTTATTTTTTTGTGGGTTGTTTGTTTGTTTTGTTTTGTTTTGTTTTTCTTTCACTAGAAATGCTAGATGTTTTTCTTTAACCTTGAAGTTCAGAAATGTCACAGTGATTTGGCTTGGTTTGGGTTTTTTGTTTTTGCATTACTTTTCTAGGCACTTGGTAGACCCTTTCAACCTAGAGATTTACATCCTTCAGTTCTGGAAAGTTATTTGTATTGTTTCTTTTGGTAATTCCTTCCTCTTTATTTTCTCCATTCTCTCTCTCTGCGAAATTTATTTTGGTTGAGGTTGGATCTCGTGGATGGAACCTCTAATAGTCTTATTTTTCTTCCTCTCGTTTTTTTCACTTTTTTCTCTGAGAGATTTCTTCAACTTTATCCTCAAATCCTTATTTGAATGTATTCAGTTCTGCCTTCATATTTTTAATTTGCAAACATTTTCCTTAGTCTTTTCATATTTCACAGTGTAATTTCTTCTTTTCTCTTTTTGATAATTTTTTCTGAAATGTTTTAGTCTAATGCTTCTTTTATAGACCTTAATTTTTAGCTCTATCCACACTCACTTCCACCAAAGTAGCTTGCCTACAATTCGTGGGTGTTTCTCAAATTTGTCAGCATGAATCCACTTACGTTTTTTTACCTACCTCTGGCAGGCCCTTATTTTTTGCCCATCCCCCTTTACTAAGTCATACTGTCTTCCAAACTTTGATGACACGTCTATTACACTTCACATCTCTTTTCTCTCCTGAATAGATTAAACCCTTTGTCATTTCTTTATTGTCATTTTAGTGAAGTTTGGGGAGATGACCCATGTGTTCCATCCACCATATTGACTACATGTCCCTCACTACTCTTTCTACCACACTTTATTGATTTATTTGGCCAATATTTGTACAGCATGAGCATATATGTGTGGATAGTAAGAGATACAAGGAAGTACAACATATATTCTTAGCTCGAATGGAGCTTATACACAAGTTGAGAGACAACATACACATACATGCATTAACAAATTTTAAAACAAGGTAATAAACTTTTAGAAATATGATAAAGTCCTAATTCAGTACAATATCTGATTAAGTGAAAAGGAATAATATAGCTAACCACTGCAAGCTAGTCCTTGGCCTAGAGTGAGAGGGCATACTTCACTAAGAAAATAGTACTTCAATTTCATAGAATTTGGAAAGCCTTTGAGAATGAGGGAATTCTAAGTGAGATCAACAGAAACACAAAAAAGCATGGGGAATAAATTTGGCAAAAAACAAATGTTCATACAAGTGAACTACAACTTGGTTGTGATCAATTCCACATTTTAGGTGAAAAAATATGCTAAGAAAAATATGGATAGTAATTAAAAAAAACACTGTACTGAGACTCAAGATAGTGGTCCTAGCTGCACCGTGCCCTCGAAGTATAGTTAGGGTGTCACCATACTGCCTCACCTTCCAGTTCCCCTCCACAGCCTGGGAATTATACCTAACAAAACTGTTCCATCTACTTTATAGTGGAACTTCTGGGCACAACCATTAACCTCTCCTGAAGAAATTAGCAGATCAAGAAGCAGATTCTGCCACATCAGCTTTCTGAATAATTCATATAGCAGAGTTTTAGATCTATTTGCTTAAAGGTTTAAGAAAATGTAAGGGAGTGGGTGGATGGGTTACAGCTCTAAAGGAAATGGTAGTAAGCTTTAGAAAGAGAAAAGGTAAGTGTGGGATAAAAGATTCTCTGGGACAGCAAATATGCTGAGGATGGCACCTGCATAAGAGTGCAGAGTATTACTTAGCAAACAGGTAATGCCCATTTTTCAAAAGAAGAGGGAATTACAAGAGGAAACCATTCAAATTGGAACACCAAGTATTTGTAAGGAAATAAAATGCAATCAGTTTATATTTGAAGAAATGTTTTTGCTACTTGGTAGCAGCAAAGACTATAAATACCTGATTATTGTAAATGGCATGCCAATATCTTCTATAATTAACTAAAATCTGGATAGATCATCAAGCTACCAAGTTTGGTTTCTTCTATTTTTTTCTTTATTCTGCTCCCCCCATACACTGGTGCAGCCCTTATTCCCACCGAGGACCTTTCCAGGACTCCTCAACACTCACAGCTTAATATTTGTTTTTCCATTTTCTTCTTTTGGTTTACCTGTTTGTTTTGTTTTGAAAAGTACTGAGAAATCCTTCATAGTAAAGTCTTTTAGCAACTGTCTAAATGGGTGGATACCTGTTTTGTTTTTTCTCTGCAAATGCTAAAGGTAACGACTGACCTTCCCTAGTGGCTTTTCAACAAAGCTGCATTTTTCAAAGGGGACTAAGAAGGAACCTTAAATCTGGGCGGTGACCAAGTATCACGACTCTTGCCAGAGACATACGCTAGGAGCACAGCTCTTCCATTGACAGTGACAGATGCAGTTGCCCAAAATTAGGCTCGATGCTATGCCGTAGCCAGAGGTAGGTCCAAAAAAGCCAAATTGGATGTAATTCTCCTCTCATCTTAACAAAAACTGTGCATCTAATGTACATCTTATTCACAGAATCAGCCATCGGTCTAAAATTACTGTCAGTGCATTTTCGTATGTGTTGCTGTACTGGAGAATTTCTGTTGGTCCCTGCAGATCCTCCCTCCATCCTTCTCCAGTCGGCTCTGTGCCTTGCTAGGCTGATCTATGAGGACAACATGAACAAGACTCCTGTGCCCTCTGGCTTCCCCTTGGGTTTGGCTAATGAAAGACTTGGCAGAAGATCAGAGGTAGGAGGAGAGCAAGATCAGATCAGAGTATATATCCCCCTGGCTCCTTTCCTGTGAGGTGGTCTTGGGTTGGATATGTCCCTCCGTCTGGGATCAACATGCCTCTTCAAATAACTTTCTCCGTACATTTTTGTTGTTGTTGTTCAGTAACTGCTCCCTCCCCTCATCCTTTCAGATCTAGCTGCAATAACACTTCATTCACTGCTACTAGCCTCAGGTTGCTGCACAATGTACTATACTCTATACTCTATCCTCCCCCCTCCACTACCCCACCACCCAACACACACACCTATATGAACAGTCTCTGTAAATAAACTATCCTGGAATCATCCTAATTTGGGTATGCCATCTGTTTCCTGCTAGGAGGTAATTATTCAACAGAGGTAATTATTCAAGAAATGTCATTTTTAATAAAATATTTTATCTAAAACGTCTATACTTGAAAAGAGGTGAAACTAGTATCACAAGTGAAAACATCCTACCTTTGAAGTCATAGAAATGTTGGTTCAGATGTCAAACCATCCTCTTGTAAACGGTGTGTGCTTGGGACAAGGTACTTAAACTTTCAGAGCCTTAGTTGTTTAATCTTTAAAATAAGAAAATGATAGTACCTGCATCATAGATATGAAGATTACATGAGACAATTTTAAATTAGATTAAATAAGTCCATGTAAGTCAAGGTCTTTATTTCTATTAACTAATAAAACATAATAATAATATAAATACTTATTAGTTAATAACTAATTATTCTTCTGAAAGATGTTTACTCCAGGAGGGACTTGAATTAGATTTTAAAAATTGGGTACCAGAAAATTATGTTGCAAGTCTCAGCTAGGACTTACCCAAGATGTGTTTCCTCACACAGAATGTAAGATTCATTGTTTCTGATTTTCCATTGGTGTCCTAGTTCCAGACATCTAAAAAGGAAAGCTACCTTGAGATTTTGGAAGAGAATCAAGATCAGAAGTCACTTCACTTGCTGCCAAATATAGTGACCACTTTGTCCAGAAATCCTCCTCAGGATGATCATATACAAGTACCATTGCACATATCTGTAACTTCATTCAAAAGCAAAATAAGGGCTACCATTCTCCTATCAGTGCCATGAATTAATCACTAGCTTTAATTAAGAATCACATTGCAGAGGCCTCTATAATTGGAGAGTTAATTTAATGAACTATTGCAAGTTAAAGTAATTTCCACTTCCTTGAACTTAACTGTGGTGAACAGAATTTTTTCAGGAAAACTTCATTACCTGTTTGATTATCCTAAGCCTTCCAGCCCAACTACTTTTGATCATGTTTGTCTCCATTCCAGGGAGCAAAATCCTGCATGAGTTTGAAATCAGAAAGATGCTGACAGTACATCCATGAAGCAGATGTACTTTTGTTTTACAAAGTTTACATATGTTAATAGATTTAAATTGATCTATGAACAAAGTCAGTTGCCATTTCTTGATTATTTATATAAATTAAAGGATGGCTTAACTTAATTTCTACCATGTGTGCCCTCTGGCAATAAAAGTTGCTGAAGATTTCAGTCCTTCTTTTTTCAAGGGATTTAGGAAGAATGACTACCTACTATCTGCCAATAGTTAGCTGTACTTCATAAGAGGCAGTTTATTTTGGAGCCTATAATGATCTAATCAAGAAAACCATGGATCTGATGTAACTTCCCCTAGTCAGCTCCAGCACCTCTCCTAGAAAAGACTATAAACAAACTGCAAACAAAAGAAATAAAACTGTGTAGGATTCCACCACCAGGCACAGTCCCAAACCAAGACATGCAATTTTAAGGATCTTCACATCATGGCCAAAATAGACAAAGTAAATGTGGTTAGCTTGGCTGGGCATGGATTATTGGGATAAAATGGCACTAACCCCTGCACCCAAAATCAAGAAATGGTACTTCTGAAGACAAAAAAGAGGGTTTGTGATTCTTAATAGTATTGACAGATACGTATTTGACAACAAACAAACTCATTGAACACTATAAGTATCTCTTTCCTAGTACCCCTGTGATAGAAGATCTTCAATATGAGAATAAATAGGAGAGAAAGGAACGTTTTTAATTTATCTCATATACAACTCTCTCAAGGCTGATTTCCAAAATAGGAGTGTATAGGCTCTAAAGTTCTTGGCCTGGGTTTCTTAACCCAAGATAGACATATGCTAGCTCTATTTACTCTTGTTCTCTATCCTAAGAATAGAGAGGGAGGACCATGTCACAACACCAGAATTAATTCTAACCCCATATATACCTTTAATTCCCTTTGTAGTTTTAGGCAGGTAACATCATTTCTGATTCTTGAAGGTAAAGTGAGATTGTTCAGTGCAATGGGGTAGTACATATGCATGAATTTTAGAAATTCTAAAGTGCTTTACAAATGATGATTGAATGATGAAACACTTAGCTCTGTGCTCCCATTTCTCAACAAGTATCCAATTATTAATAATGCAGTAGAGAAAAGGAGTGCAAATTTCCTCAGTGACATTCTTGTATTCAGTGAAATAGGAATGCAGCTTATAAACATTTTTTTCTGAATCACCTTTATTTTAAAAAAGGATCTTACCAATGGCTTAGATAAAATCAAGGGTGATAAATCCATCAGTGGTAACTATGAAAAATTGTGATATAATATTACATAGTTCACTTTAAAAAATATTTTGTATCTGATTGCAAGAATAGCACATGCTTACTGGAGGACATTTAGTAATTATTTTTAAAATTATTAACATTTGGTAGTATTATGGTCCCTTTTATTCCCTAGTCAAACGTACATATGTGCTACTTCTTAACAAAAGCTTCTCTCCTTCACCAAAGGTGAGACCATATGGACAATCTAACCTTCCCAATGCCACTTGGTGGTGTCATAGTTAAGGTAAGTGTGCTGGACTCAGTGGACAAGGTCTATTCCTCTATTGCAGTTTTCTCTATATGCTCTATGTTTTGACGGAGCAAACAAAATGGTGAAGTTAAGAGTTGTGGTAGGCAGAATTGTAAGCTGGCCTTCAAGATTCTTAGCCCCTGGCATACCCACATCTTCTCCCAGATATCTAATCAAACACTAATCTAGGTGCTGCTATGAAAAATTTGCAAAAACAAATTAAGGTCACAAATCAGTTGACCTTCATTTAGGGAGATTATCCTTAGTCAGCCTGCGCTAATCAGGTGAACCCATTCAAGGGACACGATTCTTCCCAGAAAGAGATTTGAAGCATGAGAGGGAGGTCTGTGGGAACTGAGAATAGCCCCCGGTGGACAGTCGGCAAATAAACAGGGATCTCAGTCATACAATGTAAAGGAACAGGATTCAGTAAGCAACCTGACTGAGCTCAGAAGCAAATTCTTCTCCAGCACCTCCAGAAAACAACAGCCTTGTCAGCATTTGACTTCAGCCTTTTAAGAACCGGAGTGGAAAAGCCAGTTATGCCCATACTTGGATTTCTGACCTACAGAACTGTGAGTTAATACATGGGTATTATTTTAAGCTGCTATGTTTGTGGTAATTTGTTATGAACAATAGAAAACTAATGCAAAAGTTTTATTTGTAAGGTCTCCAATTTGCTTTGATTAAGGAAAGCAGTTCTTTCTTTTATGTTGCTGCTGTGGTATTCTATTACATGCATGAATGTATCACCATTTGTTTATCCATTCAGCTGTTGAGGAAAATTTGAGTTGTTTCCAGTTTGGGGCTATTCTGAGAAAAGCTGCTATGAACCTTTGTGTTCAGGTCTTCATGGGGACATCCGGTGCTATTTTTAAATTCAGCACAGGAAACATATAAGAAACCATTAACTCAAGGATACTTCGGTTCTATGCCTCTGACCTGTTATTCAGTCACCCTACGTTTCAGTTCTAATCCTTGAGAATCAAGGGCCCTGGATCTCATGCAGCAGCCACCAAGTGTCCTGGCTGGGTCCCTCCGCCTACTTCCCCACTTAATTCCAGTCCATGCTCCATAATGCCTGCTTTGAACTTTTTGGCAATCCTACAAGTATAAAAAGTCTAAGAATATACAGAGACACAGTAGCTTACATTCAAACTAGCTAGCAGATGAAAAGGAAACAAATAAACAGAACAGAAACCACCTGATCTCCACACAGTGCTCTTCACTGTGGATGCCAATTCTAGGACATTTGCAAATCCAATGGTCTTAGCAATGCTACTGAAACTTCCCACTAGTTTTTCACTGTATTTGCCCGTCCCTAAAGAAATATTAGGAGAGTATTCCATTGTCACTAACGCCATATTTCTCACTCAGTGATAGAAGAGAATAACACTTTCACAGCCTTTCTAAATATAAAAGGGGGAGGAGAATAAGCTTGGCAACTTACCTAGAAAGTCAGTGAGTCAAGGATAGGGAGTAAGAATTCAGGTGTCTGGAATTCTCAGGAGGTGCACTCCACATCAGCAAATAATTCTTTTTACTTGAAATAGACCTAGAACCAGAGACACTAGAAATAACATTTGACCACAATGAATACTTGCACAGTTTTTGCTTACGCTTAACTTTCCATGTTTTTTGGGGGAGGATGGGAGGTTAATTTTTTTTTTTTTCAATTTAGTTGCTGGGTTGAATGTGATTTGTTTTAGTCACTATCAAGAGCCACAGGTGACAAAATAGGAAAAGGAAGGAAGAGATACCATTTTGTATGACTAATCAAGATGCCTTGTTCCAATTTATATTGCCTCAAAACCCCCTCTCTTTGTTGATAAAAGATTATCAAATGTCAAATATATACAGGTTTTAGAAATGTTAACTTCAAGAATGGTTGTCACTTGTGGGAGCTAGTGCTTTGAAGTAACCAGAACTGAGGAAAGGGTTGCTTATAGAAATTGACACTATGAGATACATGATTTATTTGAGACGGGACAGACATATGTCCAAACAGATAAAAATGGCCTGTGTCAGGGGATCATACTAAAATAAATACTGCAGAAGATAAAATTGTCTTTTTAGGATACAGCTAATTGTAGAATGAGCTCTTTTAACTGAAAACAGTACCCATTTGACCACCTCCCTGATCCTTGAAACCCTGCCTGACTGTGAAATTCTTTCTTCTATCCAGTCACCACTTCTCAAAATTCCCACCTAATTCCAGCATTTATTCTCCCTCAGTGATTCAGCTCTTGCCCAACCCTCTTCATGTGTGTGTTCTCATAGTACCAGGGTACCAGGCTTTTTCCCATTCATCCAGTGCTGGTTCCTTACCCTGAATCCCTGAACCGCTTCCTGAGTAGTGGCAACTGGATGATATTGGCAGGAGAAATTTTTCAGTGAGGAGTTTTTTGACCTCTTTAGTCACTCTGGAAAATCTGTGCACTCTATGTGAGTGAGGCTCTGGAACACTATGGATTGTTAAACTGATCAGAATCCAGCCACACCCAAGGCCCCAGGGAAGGCCTGGCTTCCTTTTGGGATGATTCTTTCTCATACTCTTTTGAGCTCACCCTCCCCACATTATTTATAATAATACATTTAGCATAGACTGTGAATGGTTGTAGAGACTTAAACCAGGACATTGGTCCATTGGGTTACAGAGATTGTCCTTTATTTGTTATAGAACTGCCCCACAAGTGACTTTAGGAAATACTACTCTTTGACTTGCAGAGTAGGGGAGGACCATTGTATTTAATAATACCTGGGATACCCAAGGGACTTATCTTTATAATCCACTGTAGCAGGCAGCTGCTTGGGCATGGAGCTTTTAAAAATTCCCCACTACAGCCAATTCTAGCCTGAGATTTAATCTCACAAAGGGAGGTTCACAATTGAGAACACCTGGCTGGGCTGAAAGGTTTCTGGTATACGTGTGTGTATGTGTGTCTAGGGGGAAAGCAGCACCTTCTCACAGGTAAAAGTTCCTCCCTCATAGAGAGACTTTGGAACCATTTTTCACAGTCTTTCTTCTCTGTTTGCCAGGGTTTGGTAGTTTCCTGAAGGAAAGATACCTCTGAGAGAGTGATGATATGTCATAACAAAATGGGCAAGTCTCATTTCTAATCCCCCTCTGTCACCAACTAACTTTGTAACCTTGAGCTAATAATTATTTCATTTGTAAAATGGGGAAATCCTCCCTAGACCCCATGATCTCCTAAGGATTTGTAGCTCTATGATCTATTTACCTGCCATATGTGCCTAAATACATAACAATCCTAAGAAATCTCTCTGGGCCATGAAAACACACAAGCTTGGTATGTGTACAAATAAGTCAAATGTTTATTCAAAACGTTTATTACTTAGCTATGTATAAATATTTAAAATCATATTTACAAAATAACACATTGATTTTTTAAATACTATATTTGTCCCCTATTACTTCTCAAAACAATGTTATTTCTCACCGGTGTCATTTTGTGACTAATCAAAGTTTTTCAGACACATCATTGTCACTTCTAAGTTGTTTGAGAGCTAACACTTTTTTAAATACACAATTTTCTAAAGATTCCAAAATGAATACCATAAGTCATAGTTTTTTATACATCTAAAAAAATTTTTCAATTACAGTTGACACATATTAGTTTTAGGTGTACAATATAGTAATTAGACATGTGTATACCTTATGAATCGACCACCTGGATAAGTCTAGTACCCATCTAACACCAGACACAGTTACTGATGTAGGTGATGTTGGATCTGCTAGCAGTTTCTGAGTGCGGGCTGGGATCATGTCTCGTGAAACCGAAGAATGGAAACATGGACCAGCGAGAGGCAAAAAGTTTTAAAAAGAGGATAATTTATTAGAGTGAGGAGAAGAGGTTGCAGCTCTCGAGCGGGAGGGGGTCCCAAATGGAGGATGTCCCATGATTGAGGCAAAAGCTCTTACTTTTATACCGTCCCTTGCCTGCTTGGGGAAGGGCTGTTGTTTGAAGAAGGGAATTTGTTTGAAGAAGGGAACTGGCGCCTTCTAATGAAATTCGTCTACCAGGTTTGTTCTGCTTGCCCATCCTAAAGGAATTAGCAAAGTAACCCACTCTTTATCTATCAGGTCTGCTCCATTTGTCAGGCCAAAAGGAATTTTATGATTAACCTCAAAGCTTTGTTACATTATGTCCTGAAGTGAAGGAGTGATTTCAAAACCTGAAGTTTTAGGATATGACTGTCTTTGTTTATTCCACCAGGGACCTCCCTGTCTCCCTAGGGACATGCTAACTATCCTGTAACATTACTACAATATTACTGACTGTATTCCCTATGCTGTACATTACATCCACCATGGCAAGAACTAACACTTTTAGAGTCCATGTGAAATACTAGAGATGTTATCCCAAGTCACAAACACCCATTTGCATAGCACTTTCATTTACTATAGGTGTATATTTGTAATTTCCATAATGTGCCACTTGCTGAATTGCGATTTTATGTGTTCTCTAAAAGGCCTACTTAAAAAAAAAAATCTAACATTTGCATCTCAAGGCTAATAACTTCAAGAATAATCACTAAATCAGTGTTAAATTTATTTTCCAAATTTTCCTTTTTTCAACCAGTCTGGCAGATGACCTCCATAAGCATCAGAACAGATATTAACTTAGATCATTTCATCCCAATGCATCATTCCCGAACAGTGTTTTTTTGTTCCACATTCAGATGTTGAGAGAGCACAAAAAGATGACTTCATTAAGATGTGTATTGAAGGTGACCTCCTTTTTTCTGGGAAATAATTTCAGAAACAAAAAAAAAAAATTCACCTTACATTTGAGGAAATGGGGGTTTATATAAAACCATTAGTTCAAATTAATTCCAGAATTTTAGAAATAACATGTACTTTGTTTGTCTTTCTTCATTTGTCTTTGGAACCCAAGGTCACAGCACTTTAAAATTATATTACTATTATTCTGCTTTCGAAAGGAAGAATCAGAATTTAATATATGTGCTCCACCAACAAGGCTTACTCTGAACCACAAGAAAACTAAAAGAAAGCCCTTTAAAAAGTAACCACTCTACTGGTTTACCACGTACAGCCCAATGCAGACTAAGAACATAGAAAAAGTTCACTCTCAGTGCTTTACACTCTTCCCAACAACAACCTAGGCCTTGTCTTTTTGTTTTGATTTTTGTTCTTTACATGGAAGGGGGGAAATATTGGTGCCTGTAATAGTGACTGGTCACTCAAGAAAATGTTGTCACTTTAGCGGGGCCCTTCCTAAGATACAAGGGCATTCCTGCCAGAAGTTGACTAGGGAAACTTTTTCCAATCAGGCAGGAAATGAAAAGAAACCTGTGCTTCCATTTGGCTCAAAATAAGAATGAGTGTATATAGAAGTGTCCCAGAAAAAAAGAAAAAAAAAAGGCAAGAAAAATAAACTCAGCTTTCCACCACCAACCTTTTTTGTCCCCAACAGAAACCTACAGGCAAGCTGTTCCCAGTGGATGTTAAATATTCAAACTTCTCGTAGGGAAGCGTTATGCGTGATTAGAACAAAAAAGTAGAAACAGAGCTGTTGTGTTCTCTTGAACTCTGTAACACACAAAGTTATTTGACCAGTTGTCCAAATGTCTCCTTCACCTACCTCACCTGGGGGGATGGGAAGAACAAAGAGGCTTTGGCTCCACAGATAAAGTAATTCAGCTCTAAGGAGACTGTGAGTCACCTTAGTAGATCCTAACTCTTATTTCCATCTTAATGGAAAACTCAGTCTGAAGGCATGCTCAGGCAGCCAATCATTGGGATGCATTGTTCCTAAACCTTGGGCGTCACAGGGGAAATCTCACTGTAAATGCTTGCCCCAACCCTAGACACTGGCTACTGGATTTCACCAGACCTCTGTTCCTGCTTTCAAGAAAGAAAAGAAAAATAAAAGCTTCCCAGTATCTATATTAGGAGAATTTTGAATAGAATTGTTTAAGGAGAGGGTTAATATGTGGTATTCAAGATGGCCAACTCCTCCCCCATATAAAAATCTGAAAATAATTCTGATAAAAAGAGCATCTCTTCTTGCGAGCAAACCAGATGGCTACACACCCCTTCATCAAGTCTGTTAGTTTTCACTTCGCCGCCTTGGAAGTTTCTCCCCAGGAAAACACATGGACATGAGACTTTTTGACTGAGTTAGGAATCTGTTTCAAAACAAGGCCCATCCACAGTAACTCCTGGGTCTGCCCAACATAATTGCCTGCTTCATTTTCTTCAGGATATTTTCCCTGGCAGACTGACTACCCTTCTGGATAACTAAATATATCACTTATGGTCAACAAAGTGAAAACATTGAGACCTCTTTGTGGAGAATTCAGACCAAAGCTCAGTGCTTGCTTGAATTCTCTGGATCCATGCAGTATTTGGGGGCTAGGTGAGCTCTAGAGAATTGGAGCACTCGTATTTGAAAAATGTCTCAGATTCTACTTGAAGGTTTATTTGTAGAGCTACCCACTAAAGCATAAGAACATCAGAGACCACTTATTAAGGAAAGCTTCCTTTTTCATCGGGAAGTGAGTATTGAATACTGTATACAATCTCGCTTCCTCTAAGTAATTGTCATATCCCAAAGAGACATGATAATTAAAGTCCAAACTTGGAACAGTTGGTGCTAGGGTGGGTGTCCATTGCCTAACATACTGTGTGAGTACATTAAAAAAAATTTAGCATCTCTGCAAATATAGAATTACTGACAATAGCTTGAATTGACCAAAAAAAGTGTTAGTGTGGGCTAAAGTAGTCTTTATATAGACATAGAGTTCTCAGCGTGGGGTGAAGAGTCCATGGATAAACTGCAGAGTGGTCCTTCTAAAAATTCTATGGATAACAAGTTGGCATCTGCATATGTGCCTTTGAGAGGGAGGGTCCATATCTTCTTTCATATTCTCAAAAGGGCACCTGACAAGAATCAGAAGCATTAGTCTAGATCCTGTACGTTAAGAACAGTCTAGAACACTGTACGTTAAGTATTAGTCTAGAACACTGTACATTAAGTAATGTACTATGCCCTCATGACTTGGTTTTACTGATTCAATCTTTGAAATAAATTCATTATCCTCTCCCCAAATCCTGACTCTGCCATATGCTAACAACCAGGTGCTATAGTTTGATTAATCTAGTTTAAACCATAACTGCATATGAGATTGATAAGCAAATTTTCTTCTCCCAGTTAATCTTAATCTTTTTTAAAAGAAATCTCTTTAAGAATATGATTAAATTAACCATTAATGAGAACAAGATATATCTTGTGAAACATCCTTGAAAAGAAATGAATGCTAATAATATAGTTTGGTACCCTTCTCACTCGTTCTAATTTAGCCTTAATCATGACGGAATTATAATGTGTCTCATAAAAAACCTAATCTTTTTTTTTCTTTTTTTTTTTAATTTATTGGGGTGACAATTGTTAGTAAATTTACATAGATTTCAGGTGTACAATTCTGTATTACATCGTCTATAAATCCCATTGTGTGTTCACCACCCAGAGTCAGTTCTCCTTCCATCACCATATATTTGATCCCCTTTATCCTCATCACCCACCCCCCACCCCCTTACCCTCTGGTAACCACTAAATTATTGTCTGTGTCTATGAGTTTTTAAAAGACCTAATCTTGTTTAGCATCAAAGCACTCTCAAATTTTGTATTATATGTGAAAACAAAGTTTAAAAACATGTGTTAGTTACCTATTGTATCTTCAGATGTGATCAAAGAGATCTGTATATGGCAAGATTTAAAAAAAAAACTCTAAATTTAAATAAAACTTCAGCACTTGATCAACTTTATCACTTGGTCATTGCTTAATTCAATTTTAACTTTTCTATCCCAGTATATTGACACACCAAAATTTTCACAGGAGCCTCTCAATACTTTAAAATTATTTTTCAAGAAAAACTTGATTGAGGTATAATTCATATCTCATAAAATTCACTGTTTTAAAGTGTACAGTTCAGTGGGTAGTGTTTTAGTATATTCACAAGATTGTGCAACTATCATAGCTATCTAATTTTAGAACATTTTTGTCACCCCCAAAAGAAACCTCAGATCCATTAGCAGTTGCTCCCCATCGCCACCCACCCAACCACTGCCCCCAGCCTCTGGCAACCACTAGTCTACTCTTTGTTTCTATTGATTCAGCTATTCTGAACTTTTCATATAAATGGAATCGTACAATATGTGGCCTTTTGCCTCTGGTTTCGTTTACTTCCCATAAGGTTTTCAAGGTTCATCCAATGTTGTAGCCTGTATCACTACATTCTTAGGGGCTGGCCGTTACAATTTTTCAATGAGATTTTATTTTGGCTGTTACTAAGTATACATAGTGTTACAGTGATGTCTGTCATGTGCTGTTCTGTTGAACAGATCCTGTGGCAGTGAATAGCCACAGTGGTCAGAGCCATGGCTTGGTGCCAAGCTGACCCTAAAGAGAGCTCAGAAAGGGCACTGAGCCATTGGATATCCTCACAACAGCAGAGTGCTGAAGTCAGTCAGGCGAGAGCAGAGAGCAGTACTGTGGGCTTTGTAGGGCATCAACACCACTCTTGGTCCTTCCAAGCATTGTATTTGCTTTATGTGGGCTGCCCCAAATTCTAGGGTTCAAATATGTGCAGAGGACACAAAAAGGTTGAGAACTAATATTTCATATACCCTAGTTTTCTCTGCTTTAACTAAATGGTAATTGCCATAAACATACAATGAATCCTTCTTTGGGTGAAAACAAAATGCTCTTAGTTTGGCTCGATACGAGGTTTGCTTGTCTTTTAGTAGATGGTCATGCTTTGCTGGCTCATGACCACAGGTAACCTATTTATCATGGCTTTTGCTTTCTTTCTCCCTATATCTCCGAGATATAGACTGAGGAAGGACAATCTGTACAATGCTATGATGCCACTCAAATCATAAAAGGACTGCCGTCCTTTCTCCCCTATCACAAAGAGAGCCTTTTCCACTAAATTCTTTTTAAGAACCATACAGCCTCCTTCTCTTCCTTATAATGCATCCAGCAGTCATAAGAGTTCATTTATTTACTTGGAGCCAGGTGTGTTTTATTTGACTACAATTACAGGATTCTTGCCTATTTTAACCACAATCCTAGAGTAATGATTCCCCTACGAACCATCTGATCACCTAGCAAGCTTGTTAAAAATGCAGATTTCCTTGATTTGATTCTGATTTGGGAAATCACATTTCAACATAGGACAATTCTTCAACAATTGTCCTATGTTGAAGATCCATTAAGAATCTGAGAAACACTGCCCTACTCGCTTCAGTTTATAAACTACCTCAGACACTATTTCAAAAATGTCTCTCTTGAATGTGTATGTATTCTATAAAACAATAAAGTTGGGGACAAAGACACTCATTTACATGTGTTTTGTTATTGCTTGTTAGAGTGCCCTTCTGTTGCCGATTTTTATCCATGTCTTTCTCCCAACACAGTGTGAAAAAATGATTCTGTTGTTGCTGCTTAATTGGAAGATGGTGACTCTAGAGAAGACTCTAGAGAGAGAAAGCTAGCTCAAGAGCAGGAAAAGAAGAAAAGGCAATTTAGTATGCTTGTGCTTGGAGAAAATTGATTGGTGCACTGAGGAAGTGTTCTCTGGTATTTCTATTTTGAGGAGATAAATGTTATTTGTGGCAGGGACAGGCTTGTCAAGTGGGGAATGTTTGTGCAATAAGGACTATTTCCTTCTATAAAACTTTTGCAGAAAGCATTTTCAGAATACAAACTTGGAGTATTAAATGTGTGTGTGTGTGTAAGATTCTGTATCAATACTCAGTTTCCTAACTTTGCTATTCCTTGACTTTGGCACAGGGGTCCTTCTTCAAGAATCTGAATCAAACCTTTTAGGTAGCACAATAAGGAATTTTGAACAACATACCCACTTTGGAACTAACAGCAGGTTTTAGCAGTGGGTTGAGGGCATCTGGTGATAGCAAACTTATATCATCTTGCATATTTACATGTCACCATTCATTTTGTTTAAAACCGAAAGAATGCATATAACTGTCAACTAAAATTGCCTATCTGAATCTGAAGCATTATTTTTCATCAAAAGGCTATATGCCCATCTGTAATAATAGTTAACATCAAAGATTTTTGAGAATACCTCTCTCCCAGAAGTGCTCTCTGCTTAAGGGAGAGCACTTATCTTACATCTGTATTTTACTTTGGGCTCTATTCTTGAGTATCTAACACTAAGCTCTATCTACTGCCAAGATTCTAATTCCTAGTTGAAACAGTGGAATAGATTAGTGCACAAAGCAAGAAGCATTGAGACAGTGTGTAAACCAAAAGGCAGAAGTATATCTCGGGCTAGAGACTTGACTAAACAGGGTTCAGCAAGTCCAAAAGAAAATAGAAATCAAAGGTCATAGTTAGCAGAGACTGGAACTAATCAAGGAAGCAGAAGCCAGGAAAAACAAAAAGCTAACGGAGGCAAAAACAGAGGAAAGTTCAACACCAGCGGACAGCTCAGGTAAGTGGTCAGTAAGCAGGAATCTGCCTGCTCAGAAGGCTAAGGCAGCCCAGTCTCAAAACAGATGGAGAGCATCAGATGTAAAAAGAATCCATTCTGGAAAATCATCTCTCTGGGTCTAAGGCTTCTTATCCATTTTCTGTTAAGATTGATCCCCACAATTTATCCAATTTAATGGAAAGGAAGGTATTATTGGGAAGTAATAGATTGTATCATTAAAACTAGTAGTTATATGAGGCAGGATCAAACAATATGGTGAATGTTTAAATTTTTAAAAATTATTACAGTAAAAGACACATTAACCCCCCCTCAACATACCCCCCCTAGCTTCGAACACACTTATTCCATTGTTCTTGCCACTTTCTGAAGCAGTTCTGGAAGACCTCTTTTGTGAGTGTCTTTAGTTGCGCTGTCGTGGCTGCCTTGATGTCCTGAATCAATTCAAAACATTTACCTTTCATGGTCATTTTGACCTTGGGGAAGAGCCAGAAGTCTCACCGTGCCAGATGTGGTGAATAAGGTGGATGAGGACACACCATAATGTTTTCCTTTGACAGAAATTTCCATATACCAGAGTGATGTGTGACACTGAGCCTTTCTGTTATGATCACAAAATACGTGAACGTTGCTGCCTAATGCCACCCAATGGAAAGGCAGGGATCTTCAATATGGAAAGTGGCGCATCGAATCTCAGGGATAGTATGTGACAAGTTTCAACTTGTTCGGTGCTGTCAGTCAGGTGTGAGCTACTATTGAGAGAAGTGTGTTTTACAGTGTGCTGTAAATCATAGATTCACAAACAACATATTGACACGAAATGGGCAAATGGTTTCATCCTCCATTATGACAATGCTCTGTGTCACACATTGCTTCTAGTATGGCAATTTCTGTCAAATAAAAACATTACAGTGTGTCCTCCTCCACCTTATTCACCGGATCTGGCACCGTGGGACTTCTGGCTCTTCCCCAAAGTCAAAATGATTCAGGAGATTGAGGCAGCAAGAAAGCGCAACTAAAGAAACTCACAAAAGAGGACTTCCAGAACTACTTCAGAAAGTGGCAAGGAGGATGGGATAAGTGTTTGAAGTGTGTGTGGGGGGGGTTATTTTGAGGGGGATTAATGGCAATGTGTCTTTTACTGTAATAAATGTTTTATTTATTATTTTTTTTATTTAAACATTCACCAGATTGTTTGATCACACCTCATAAATTCAAATGTGCATGAGAGGGTGGGAAGTGATGTGGGAATGGAAAACAAACATTATAAAAAATTTCAGTCAGGCATCATGTCCTTGAAGAAGCCATCCTGGAATTCCCTGACTGGATTCGGAGCCCCTCCTGCTGCTCTCACAGGCTCCTTTTCTTTCACTTACTATGGCATCTACCACACCCTATGGTGATTGTCCATCTCCCCATCCAGGCTGTAACCACCTGGAAGGTAAATATGATGGCTTATTTATCTTTATGTACACTGTAGATAGCAATTTTACAATAAAGGTTTATCAAATGTCAATAATTACCTTTGTCTTATCAAACCACAAGTTCCTTGTAAACAGTAAATGCACCATTATGACACTTCAAAGACACAATATTTTAGTTGATAAAGATGAACATTCCGTCTAATAGTCTTTATTCTCCTACAATTCACTTAAGTAGTATCTCATAGATGGGTACTCTACACTCACACCAAAGAACTCAAAGTGAGACAAGGAGCATATGCTTCATACTATTTGTAGAAAGCATATTCTTTACACTATTTTCATTGAGTTAGTGACTAGTTTTCAAGGGTTCAATTCTTTTGAAAACATTCCAATCAGCTTTCTTTTCTATAAGGGCCCTTGGTCATTTTTCAAAGAGGCAATATCGCGTAGCCATTAAGAACACAAACTCAAGACACAGACTGCCAAGTTGAATTCCCGCTCCTCCACTTACTACCTGGTGGTGACCTAAGGCAAGTTATGTAACCTCTCTGTGCCTCCATTTTGCCATCTGTAAAATAGAGACAAAGGTTGTTGTGAGAACTAACTACATTTCTGGTATTTTTTTTTTAAGTGCTTAGAACAGTGCCTGGCACAAAATAAGCTATATAAGTTATATAAAAATTAGTTACTATTATATTTTACTTTGCCAGATACCACTGATTACTTTGATTAATAATTACAATATCCACAATATATTTGGGTCCTTAAGATATTGCTGCTCTCCATTTCATATTTTTCCCCAGTTTGTAGTAAAAGATACTGTAAAAATAAACATGTGCTAAAAATGGAAAGGAAAAAATTAGTATATATTAATATTACTTCATTTATCATGAAAATAAGCTATAACTTTTTGAACTTATCGTATAAAACTTCGAGAGTTTATCTGAAGACCTAAGATGGAGTATTGAGGAAAATGTGCATCTTTTGTCTTAATTATTTCCTAAGAAGTTACTAAACCTGAGGCTATTATTATTTATACAGAAGGAGAATCTCTTATACATCTGGAAAATTTCAAAACATTGCCAACATGTATTCTGATCATTTCTACTTCCTGTGGTGGAGTTTGAAAATCATGCCAACTTTCATAACTGCTGAGATTTACAGAGCGAAGTCTCATTTGATAATCTTGCAAAAATGGATAAGCAGGACTATCTTCCTTTTCTAAATTCCACATATGCCAGTTTTTATCAAATGTTAAAAAAAAAAAAAACTCCCACCAGCCCCAATCTGATTCCAAGCAGGTGCACACACTATTTCTTAGCTCCATCTCCAGGGTAACCTGTGAAATCCCTCTTCCCTCATAATTTCCCCTAAGTCTAGTTAATTTCAACCTGGAATCTTTTACTAGAGGAGGATAAAGCTTTAGATCCACCCTCCTAGGTTCTGGCTTGTGTCTCTGTTATCTAACCAGTGAAAAGTAGAGAAGAATGGATGGATCAAAATAAAATTCTCATTTACCTAAAATGATCAAGAGCTGGGATGTAATTAATAAGTTTTCCAGAATTAGCAAATTTCAAAGGATTTTGAATAAAAGAAAATAATAACATATGATAAATCACACTCGAACATAAAATGATTTTCAAAGACCCAGGTTGTGTTTTATGATGGTCCCCTGAACAGCAGTCATTGTTTAATAGGATCAGAAAGTACATACAATGGGACTATAAATAAGTTATTTGAAGCATTCTTTCAAAGTTGGTTATTAAATCGTTATTTTTTTCTTAGTTTGTCATTTGTCTCAAATTGGGAGGAGAAACGAATTTCACTTATTTGAGGTTTCTATTTTTTCTGATTTTTTTTTTTTGGAATGTTACTCATCATGGCCTTTTTATATAATACAATGTGCTTAACTCCAGTTTATAGCTTTGTTAATAGGCATAGGCGAGCCAATGATTTCTCCTTTGTAAAACAGCAAAAATAACTGATTTTTCTAAGTCCGATCAGTTCTCACTATTAGAAGTATAGAGCACATTTGAGTCAAAGTCTTTTTCCTCAGAAACCCTGTTGTTACCATGGGAAAACTGTGAAAATGCTCAAATGTGGGCATGTTATAATTAGAACCAAACGTGGGCTTTATAGGACCTGTCATGATGTTTCTAGGAAGCTAGTTCTGCGTTGGCTTCATGAGACATCCTTTTCCTACAATCATGACTCATTTGTGACTTCCAAGCCTCACTCCTCCTCCTCCTAACTCACCCCCCCCACTTGTTCTGGGGTGGAAGAATGCCCAAATCCTCCAGAGACAGTGAGTAGGCGGGTGTCCAGTCCACTAACAAGAACACACTTCTAGGCATTGTGGAAGTGGGACAAAGGATGTAGCTGAGTGTATTCAGAGCTAACGATGTGATGGGTATATGTTAATCATACATGGGGAGACTCATTTCTTTGGCAACCATAGCCCACTCACTAATCCATCCAAGCCCTCCCATTCCTCCCTCCTCTCTTCCTTTCAGGAAAGCATGTGCAAGTTCTCCGCGAAACGATGAATCTCTGCTCCTCAGGGGAATGTACGAGTCAGAAATGCTTTTAAAAAGGAAAGAGAAGCCAAAGCCTTTGCATAAGTAGGCCAGCTGCAGAACCTCAAGGGGGGGGGGGAGGAAGGGGGATTTGGGAGGAGAACCCTCTTTGTGGCCTTGACCCCAAACCTCCCTTTGCCACTTGTTTCCATTGTCTGGCCACATCCCCAAACAAGCCAACCCACACCTCTGTGACTGCACCCCCTGTCATTTTCAGGAAAAGAGATTTCTGAATCCTTCTTGGCATTTCTGTGCAATCACAGAAATAATTCATTGAATCACAGAACTAAAGAGATGATCTCATCACTTTTATTTTTTAAATGATGAAAACGCCATCAGGAGAGGTTATGTGACCTGCCCAAGCTCACGCAGCTCTCGATACATAGAATCAGAACTAGGATCTACATCTTTTTATTCCTCATTCTTTTCCTTTTTCACATGAGCCTGTAATAGCAACCCTAATGGTAGATATGCTCTTCGCACCTCAGTTCTCTTCCTATGGTTTCCTTTAATGCTCTCTCGCCATTTGTGTAATGTATAACCAGCATACAGTGAGCAGAGTCTGATCATGAAGATTTATTTGTAGTGTTTGTTAAAAATACAGATTCCTAGGACTTTTCTTGAGAGATTCTCAGATGGGTCTCAAGAATCATTTAACGTGTTTCCCAAGTGAATCTTATAACCAAGTCAGTTCAGGGAAAAATGCAGAGCAAAAGTTGAAAAAATACAAATATATATATATGTTTGATAGGCAGTGTGTCCCAACAAGAAGAGAATGGGGGGGGGGAGTGGAGAGGAGCAGGAATTTTGCCTCCTAGCTGCTTTTTTCAGTGGGTTAACCACTAGACCACACTTCCTTTCTAGGAGAGGCAAGGAATTAAAATCAAAGGTTTACCACTGATTCAGTCTGCCTGCTAATGCTGCTTATTGCGCCATGCTGTGACCCTACATTCTGGCTTGGAAACAGATGTGGGGAGTGAGCAGCCTGACGTACTGAGGGATGGGGGAGGCAGGGTGCAGGCAGACAGCCAGGAAAAGAACTTCCTCTGCTGCTAAATTTCAGGCAGGAGTGGAAGTCAGTCTAAATTGTTACCATGCAGATCTGGAATCATTTTTGCAATTGCCTGGCTCCAATTCCTGGTTTGTGCATTCTGCAATAAGAACTGAAAACTCGGTAATGCTCCTGACCTCGCTTTTGCCTATGCCCTTATCTGAATGCATATTATGAAGTTACACATTTAGCTTGACAGTCATTTCATTAGGCAAGAGAGTTTGGTTACCCTTTGTGCCCCACACCCTCCCTCCCCATGCACACTTTTTAAAAGGAAGTACAGAAGAGTTAAGCAATTTGACCAAAGTTACACTATTCTCAATATTGTGGTTGTTTGACTAAAAGTGCAACTAAGCCATTTCAACTAAGCTTTATAGATTCCCTTAAATATATTCTTATCACCCGGCAACTAAAAAAAAAAAAACCTAGATTTGTTTTCTCCCTTAAAATGAGTACTTTGATGCGCCCTTAGACATGTAGTTGACCATGTCAATATTTATGAAAAACACATAGCTTTTGAGTATTAACTGTTGATTCCAGAAATAGTTTTTGTGACTTCTTTACTAAAACGGAAGATCCCTGTGGGTGGGGCAGAAATTTCAGCTTTGGTTTTCACTAGACATTGCACATGTGACAGCGCTTAACTGCCAGAAGGTAGAGGAGCTGGATTTTAGGTCCGCAGGGGTTAGCTTTCCCAGGTTTAGCAAAGAAAAATACAGGACAGCTAGTTAAACTGGAATTTCAGATTTTAAGAATGTTGGTATAAAAAAAAAATCACACTGAAAAAAAAAAAAAGAATGTTGGTATAAGGATGTCTCATGCATAATTTGGGACATACATATAATAAAAATTTCATTATTTTTCTGAAATTCAAAATTAACTGGGCATTCTGTAGACCCGTCTGGCAGCCCTAATAAGAGTCCTTCCCATTAGCACTAGAGTCTCCAGGATTCTCTCAAAGACGGTTAAAATGCAAACACTTTTCTCCAGAAGGTTTTCGGCATGGCAGCTGAAGAGAAAGCAGTCTGTCTACACAACAGTCATATTACATTGTGATAAATTGTATAATAGACATGCAGAGTTCCAGAATCACAGGGCAAGGGGCGACCAAACAAAACAACCATGATCATGAAGGTTTCTCAGTGTTTGTACCAGTGAGTTTGGTTGTGAAGGATAAGAAGTTCATTAGAAGGGGGTATAAAAGCTTCAAAGACTATGATAAATTCAGTGTGGCTGAAGCTTCTGGTCTGCATGTACAGGACTAGGGGTCATACTTGATGGGCCATAAGACGTGAGGTTTGGGAGGTTGACTAAGGTAGCCTGGTGAAGTGTCCTTATGCCAAGCTGGAGAATTGGAAAATGCTCTTGATGGATAGAGAAGCCAGCAAGGGTTTTTAACTGAGTGGCATAATCATTTCTGTTTTTGAAAGATAATTCTGGTGGCAGATTGGAGTGGGCAGAACTTGTAGGCAGGGAGACTAATTAGGAGGTTATTGAAATAGCCCAGGCAAAAAAGAATGAGCTTATTTCAACTAAGGCAGTGATGGTAGAAATAGTGAGGGACACAAAAATTACAGTGACATTTAGGTGATAGAATCAATACAACTTGGTGATTGATTGCATCAGGGCAGTACGATAGAGGATAGAATTAATGTAGTGTAAGTCTCCAGACAAATAATGGGCATTATTTTCACTCTAATTCTATCTATAGAATGGACCAGTAATGCTTACCCCATTTACTTCAGGAGGCTACTGTGAAGACCAATTAAGATCATTTACGTGGAAGCCATTTGTCAAGTATAAAAAGGTGTAAAAATGTACAGCTATTAAATGAATATGCATCTATCTCAGCAGACACTGAGCTCTTTCAGGGCAGGAGTTACATTTTACTCATCCTTGGTATCCTCTAGCATACTGCCTTGAATATACAGGTAACCGACACGTTTGGAGCATTGAATCAAATTTGAAATCCTACCATGCCAGACCAAAATAGCAAACACCATTGTTTACCATGTTGTTGGTGTGTGCCTGGAAGTATATGATGGATCTAGGTTAGTGACAATGCCAACACAATCCGGGCCACAAATTCCAGGAGAAATGCCCACTTGAGTAATGCCGATGTTAAAGAAAATATTTTTCTCTTTGTTCACAGATACACCAAATACTGAGGGCCATCTTAGCTGCCCAGACAGGTTTCCTACTTTATATCCCTCCCATTTTATATATATATATATATAAATATAATTTTATTTTTTTAATTAGTTTCAGGTGTACGAAACAATTTAATAGACATTTACACCCCTCACAGAGTGGTAACCCCTCTCTCCCCCAATCTATTACCCCTCTGACATCGTATATATCTATTACAATTCCATTGACTCTATTCCCTATACTGTACTCCATATCCCGTGACTATATATATATTAAATTATGGTTGACATTCAATGTTATTCAGCTTCAGTGGGCATGAGGGAGAAGGTGAGGGGATTAGAAAGCACAAATTTGTCGTCATAATATTGCCATGAGAATATGAAAGACAGTTTGGGGAATATAAACTCCGATTATAAAGTATCAAAACCCTAAATAAATTATTTGCTTAATGTGCATTAGACATCACCTTGGTAGTGTCTTGTAAGTACACTAGGCTCAGCTTAGTTTTAGGTGGGGAATATTCTGTCCTTATCTCTGTATTCCACTATCTAGCACCATGCCTGTGCTATGGTTGATGCCATAAGCTCATTGTAGCTGAAAGATGATAATTTTTAAATGGAGTACCACTCAAACTTTGAATATAACACTCTATTCTCAAGCAAGCAAAAAAACAAAAAAAAAAACACAACTATCAACTATCAGTCTATCAACTAGAATTTTATTATTGCAAAATATGGGTACCACATTTTCAAATAAGTTCATCAGATTCTTCTCCTCCTAAATTAAATACATCTCCCTCACTCTTTTCCCTTGTTTTCCTTTCCTTCATTACTCTGCTGTTTTGTAGGCTATTTTTGATTCCAAGAATGATATTTTCCGGGTAATTGTAGTTCTTTCTATTTAGAGTGAAAATATATCAAGAGAGACTGCCATAAGCAGAAGTCTTCTGTTTCCACCAGGTAGAAATTACTATATTATTAGTATCATTATTATTATGTTATTAACTACTATTCATAGTTATTTACTGCGTATATATCATGGATCATTTGTGAACCTTTACCTAAATTATCTCATTTAAATTTAAACAGTCCTATAAAATAGCTCCTATTGCTCCCATTTTATATGTGAGGGACCTGAGGCTTTAAAAGTAAATTGTTCTAGGTTAAAGAATCTGACAGAGGCAGGATTCAAACTGTATCTTGCTGAATCCCCAGTCATTTTTTAGCTTCTAACCCAATGATTCTCAAACTCTAACAGGCAAGAGAATCACCTGGAGTACTTGTTAACTACAGATTTCTGGGTCACACCTCCATAGCAATTCAGAGTGCTTCAGTAAAGCTGGATGGGACATAGGATTTATGGCTCTAATAAGTTCCCAGGTGGTACTGAAGTTGCTGACCCAGAGATCACACTCGGAGAACAACTGGAGTAAACAACACTACCTGATGTCGGCTCGTTAGTGTGCTCCAATTCTATGACAGTCATTGACATGAGCAATGAGGATACAAAGATGAGTGAGGCACTTTTTGCACTCAGGAGTTAACAATCTAGTTGAGGAGAGAGATAAGAAAACAGAATATCAATAGTACAAATATAATAAGTTCTGTAAAGTTATATGCACATATCAGATAAAAACTCTCAAAAAACTAGGAATAGAAGAAACTTTTCAACATGAAATGGCAGCTATGAAAGAATATACAGCTATAATTTTATACTTAATGGTAGAAGACTGACTGCTTTCCCCTAAGATTAGAAACAAGGCAAGGTATAAACTTTGATGGCTTCTCGTCAATACTGTACTGGAGTGTTTAGTCCAGTGCAATAAGGAAAGGGGGAGAAAAGGTATCCAGATTGAAAAGGAAAAAATAAATCTGTTAACAGGCAATATGATTGTCTATCAAAATCTTATAGAATGCCACTAAAACTAATAGATGAGTTTAGCAAAATTGCAGCATACTACATCAATCTATAGAAATCTGTATTTTTATATAATAGCAATGAAAATTTTAAATTTAAAAATACAATTTACAGTAGAATAAAATAGTTAAGGGTAAATCTGGCAAAACATGTGTATGACCTGTACACTGTAAATTAAAAAACATTTCTGAAAGAAATTAAAGACACAAATAAATGGAGAGATATGACACATTCATGTATGAAAAGATTAATTCTTGTTCATGTAACCTCTTTCCAAACTGATCTATAACTTCAGTGCAATCTCAATCAAAATCCCAGTAGACATTTTTTTGTCTTTGTATTCTAAAATTCAGATGGAAATATTATGAACCTAGAAGCGCTAAAATAATTTTTAAATAGAACAAATTTGAAGAATTTACATTATCTTTCAAGACTTATCCTAAAGTGACAGTAATCAAGATTGTGTGTTATTGATGTAGAAATAAACAAATACATCAGTGGAACAGAATAGAAAATTCAGAAATAGATCCATACAAGTATGGACAACTGATTTTTGACAAAGGTGTAAAGGTAATTCAGTACAGAGGACAGCATTTTTAATAAATGGGGTTTGAGCAATTGGATATCCATATATAAAAAATAAAAAACTTCAGTTTGTACATCCCAGTATATACAAAAATTAACTAAAAATGGATCAGAGACCATGTAAGATCTAAAACTCCTACAGGAAAATATTTTTTAAAAAAATCTTTGTGACATTGGATTAGGTAAAGATTTCTTAGGTACAACAACAGAAACATTCCATAAAAGAACTAAATTTTACTTTATGAAAATTAAGAACTTCTGCTCTTTGAAGGACACTGTTAAAAGGATGAAAAGTCAAATCACATAATCTCATAAAGACTTTGTATCCCCGAATATGAGGTCTGAGAATTAAGTTCACAAAGTCTTCCTAGAAAAAGTGCTACATACCTCATTGCTGAATATCACTGTGGTCACCTTTGAAGTACTCCCCTTGGGAAACTATGCACTGACGCCAGCACCTAGCCCACCGTTCAAAGCAAGTTTGGAACTCTTTTTCTGGAGTGACCATCAAAGCTGTTGTCGGATTACCCTTTATGTCCTGAATGCCATCAAAATGTCTTCCTTTTAATATTTCCTCTATCTACGGGTAAACAAAGAAGTTATTGGGGGCCAGATCAGGTGAGTAGGGAGGGTGTTCCAATACAGTTATTTATTTACTGGCTATAAACTCCCTCACAGACAGTGTCGTGTGAGCTGGTGCATTGTTGTGATGCAAGAGCCATGAATTGTTGGCAAAAAGTTAAGGTTGTCTAACTTTTTCACACAGCCTTTTCAGCACTTCCAAAGAGTAAAGTTGGTTAACTGTTTGTCCAGTTGGTAAAAATTCATAATGAATAATCCCTCTGGTATCAAAAAAGTTTAGCAACATCGTTGCAACAAATTCATGAACTTAATTGTCAGACTTTGTATATAAAGAACCCTCTAAACTAAATAATATGAAAACAAACAACCCATTTTAAAAAATAATGGACAAAGGATTTGAATGGACACTTTACCAAAAAAATATAAATAAGCAAATAAGCACATGAAAAGATCATTACTCAACATCACCAGCCATTAGAAAATTAAAATAATAAAATCACAATGCTATATCTCTACATACCTATTAGAATGACTACAATTTTAAAAGACTAACCAAACCAAATATGTGGAGCAACTGGAACTCTCCTGCCTCACAGGTAAGAATATAAAGTAGGACCCCCACTTTGGAAAGCAGTTTGGCTGTTTCTTAAAATGTCAACAATACATTTACTATATGACCCAACCATTCTGAGTCTAGGTATATAACCAAGAGAAATGGCCATACAGAAACTTGTACTCATATGTTCAAAACAGCTTTATTTGTAGTAGCAAAAAAATGAACATAACTCAAATGTGCACCAACAGATTGATGAATGCATAACCAAAGTTTGGTATAGCCATGTAATGAAATAGTTCCCAGCAATACAACTGAATGAACCACTCATACATACAACAACGTGGATAAATCTCATAATTATTATGCTAAGAGAAAGCAGCTAGAAAAGAAAAACAGTGCATATATGATTCCATTTATATAAATTCTTATAAACTAATATGTAGTGACAGAAATTAGAATAGCTGTTGTCTTGAAATGGGGAAGATGTGAGGACAATTGAGAGGGCATTACAAAGGGCACAAGAAAACTTTTGGGTGTATTCCTTATCTTGACTGTCATAATGATTTCAAAGGTGTGTACATATTCCAAAAACTTATCATATGTAAATTTTAATGTTTATCTTGTCAACTTTATTTTAGACCCCTTTATGTCAGTGATACCACTTAAAAAAGGACTTATCTGTGTTGTGTACTTTCAGTGTCTAGGATAGGAGTAAAAGGAACTCTATAATCTATTTCAAGTAGTGTACAATTTCTAGATATTATTTATAAAAAAAGAAATTTTTGTCATTGTAGACATAAGTCAATAAATCATAATGTCATGGCTTCTTACCATAATAATATCACAGAAAGGCCCAACATGAGTCAAATGTCTGTGATTCTAGTTCTGCTTTGCTGCTGAACAACTGGATGGTCTCAGAAATCTCCACACTCCCTCTAGGCCTACTTTCTACATTCCCAAAATGAAGGCATTGGACTGGATGAAGGGACATCATATTACACTATGCTCAGAGGGTGAAGAGGAGGATGGTTAGAGGAGCCAAGCCGACTAAGCACTAAAACCCCTTTTCTTTGCTAAGGACTGAATATTTGTGCCTCCCCCCTAAATTCATATGTTAAAGACTTAATCTAGCATTGTGATGGTTTGAAAGTGGAGCCTTTGGGAGGTAATTAGGTTTAGATTAAGTCATGAGGGTAGAGCCCCCATGTTGGAATTAGTTCCCTTATAAAGAAAGAAAGAGACCAGAGCTTGCTCTCTCTCCACCATGTGAGGATACAGCAAGAAGGCAGCCATCTGCAAGCCAGGAGGAGAGTCCTTACCAGAAGCTGAGCATGATGCACCCTAATCTTGTACTGCCCATCCTCCAGAACTGTGAGAAGTAAATGTTTGTTTTTTAAACCACACAGGCTATGATATTTTGTGATTGTAGCCTAAATTGTCTAAGACATCCCTCCAACCGGAGTTGTTCTGCTTCTATCAGTTCTATGTAGTTAAGGTTTGTCCTTTTGTTTAGAAGAACTGGTTTACATGTATTTCAAAAGAAAATTTACTACTGTGGTAGATGACCTAAAAGTCTCCGCAGGTGCTAAATCCAAGGGTCCTAATTAGCATAATTAAGTCAGCCAGACATCCATTGTAACTATGAGCAGGAATTTGTTTACAAAGCTCCTTTATAGAATATTAAGAAACTCCCAGGAATCCTCCAGAAGTTTCCTACCAAACCCTTTTGGTATTTTATTTTGATTCAAACGGAAGTGATGCTCTTCCTTGTGTTTATTGGCAATGTGCTCCCGAGGGTTTGTGGCCTTGCACAGAGGGCAGTGAGCTATAGAACAGATACTTCCTGTGGCTCCACAGATAGAGTCCATCTGCTGCCCCAATGGCCCTGCCAGTCGCATATACTCCTCTCCATTCTCATAGTGGTTCTCAACGCCTCTAGAATTATTCATCAGTGAGTCTAAGTAATTCAGGAGCCTTTAGACAGCCATGCAACCAAATCTTCTGATTTGTGTGGGAGTCATGTTTTCCAAGAGACCCCATCTGCCTTGCAGCTCACAACTCTTCCTACTAATTTTGTTTTCCTCCTAAGATACTTGCACATTGTGCCTGTATTCTTTTTCATTCCTTTAATTGCAGTGACTCAGTTTGTTTTTCCAGTGCCCACATCCTTTCCCATAAACTTAGAGCATTGAAAACACGGTATGGTGGAAAGGAAACCTAGACTCTAATTCCTGCTTTGTTATTCAGCTTCCTGTGTGATTTGGGAGGACTTATGTCGTCATCCTTCTGGGCCTCAGTTTTCTCATCTTAAAATGGGAAGCTTAGATTAATTTTTTCTAAATTATTTGACCTACCATTGCTAATATGGGACATGATTTTACATTGTCCATAACATACTTAATAAATACATATTGATTTTCATGCATGTTAGAAAAATATGTAATTGTTACATCGACCAACTTAAATTAGATTTTAATCTCATCAGTAGACTATCTAATGGTAATTAGATTGTTTTAAGTGAATTGATTTAAAGTAAAATATTAAGCAGATTCAAGGGGTAACTTGATATGGCAAAACTTAAGAAGATTATCCATAACAGTGGCCTGGAAACAGCGTTAAATTTTGCTCAATGTTTCACAGGAAAACTAGGCTTCCTTCGTGTTGGATTGGAGTCAGGTGCCTGAGTTCTGGCCAATGAAATGTTAACACAAGTCATGTGTCAATTCTGAGAGAAACCAGTGTGCTCTCTCTGTCTTTCTAGTCTCTTGCCGCAGCAACTTTGGAAGCTGTGGCATTATCATGAAAGAGCTTAGAACCTTCAGTGATTAGATGAATGTCTGCCTCCCCAAATTAAGCGTGTGACTAAGAAATAAACATTTTCCTTGTCTTAAGCCACGAAGATTTCTGGGTTTATCATCTCAGTATAGATTATCTTATTCAGACTAATACAAAGCGCGATAAGAAAATCAGTTTATATTTAACTCTAAAATTCTACATTCTCTCCTTTTGCCTGTTTCCTTCTTATTTAGTTTTAACCAATAATGTTTTTCTTGCCATCTAACTTCAAAGTCCCTTCTAAGTGTATTTGCTTATGTTTGCCCTTCTAACTATCCCTGTTTTTAGAAGTGGCATTTATTTTAATGACGGCTATAATTCTGCATAACTGCAAAGACCCCTCCTCACATCTAAAGAGGACTTGGCAATTAGTGTTGTTGTCTGTTGGTGGTGCCTTTCTGAATAGTCTTTGGTGGCTAGCAGCTCTTTCAGATGACTCAAACACAAAGATGACACTTTCTGCAGATCCTTGTTCTCTACTGACATAACCATTTCCAATGGTTATGAGATTGAGTCCTTGGCTAGTAAAAGCCACTTCTTCTCTGTCTTGTGTCAGACTAGCCAGCTTCTTGCTATTGGTTCCAAAATCCCATCAGCAATATACATTGAAACAGGAACATACAGGAAGCTCACCTATCCACCCTGTTCATAGTAGGAACCCTTATCAAGCCCAAAACAACTGGAGGAGCCTGCTTTCTTTTACCTTCATCATATGCCAGAACAGCCAGGCAACTTGATGAAAATCATCAGTTTAACCCTTGGAAGCTGATTATATTTTGGATCTTTATGTGTCTTGTGTTGTCTGGTTTTCTCAGATGATGGTTATAAATATTTATTATTTTTTAAAAAAAATTTGTGTGTTTTTAAAATTTATTATTATTTTTTTTAGTTTACTGGGGTGACAATTGTTAGTAAAGTTACATAGATTTCAGGTGTACAATTCTGTATTACATCATCTCTATATATCACATTGTGTGTTCACTACCCAGAGTCAGTTCTCCTTCCATCACCATATATTTGATCCTCCTTACCCTCATCTATTATCCCTCTTCCCCCTTACCCTCTGGTAACCACTAAACTATTGTCTGTGTCGATGAGTTTTTGCTTCTTCATTTGTCTTGTTCTTTTGTTGTTTTCGGTTTTATATACCACACATCAGTGAAATCATATGGTTCTCGACTTTTTCTGTCTGACTTATTTCACTCAGCATAATAATCTCAAGATCCATCCATGTTGTCGCAAATGGTATTATTTCATCTTTTCTTATGTCAGAGTAGTATTCCAAAAAAGTGGTTTTTAAGAAGCTTGTTTTAAAATCTTGGTCAAATCATACCCTCTTAGTTATAATCACCGCCACAGCTCTCTATATATTCAATTTACATGATCTGTCAAGTTTTTGTCTTCCTGTTCTCCAAAGGACATTAAATTTTGATTCAATTTGCTTCTCAGTACTTGATCAATCAGTATATCAAACGTGCTGTTCAGACAGTGGGACTAAGAGATGATTTTTAAAATGTAAACTGATGGGAAATTTTTAAATTACATATAATGTTTCCTTACTCAAGATAATATATAAACCTAATTCTTGTGAGGGTCATATGCCAGTGGTGACCCTTCAAATGGGCAAGGAAAGCCATGGCTTTTAGTCTGTGAATTTCTAAATGGAATGATCATCAGTTTGTTATTTATGCCCTGGAAACTTCCAAAAATAATTGTAAGATTATCATAGAACTATTAAAAGTGATTAGCCATTGAAAACACAATATGTGTAGCAATGTTGATGTCTGTTGGTAATCACAAGACTGTGGAATTATAGAATAGTGGAAATGGAAGAAAACAACCAACAATATGGTTAAGCTCCTTATTTCGCAAATAGAGATGAGAAAACTTAGACACAAAGAGTGACAATTTGTTATAAAAAGTAAAGTAATTTTATTGAGATATATAATGCATATAATATATAATTCACAAAACTTAAGTGTAAAATTCAATGGTTTTTAGTGTATTCATAAAGTTAAAATCATTATTACAATCAGTGTTCAAATATTTTCATCATCCAAAAAGAAACAACGTACCCATTAGCAGTCACTACCCTTTTCCCCTTAACTCCCCTCACCCTAGACAAATACTGATCTACTTGCTATCTCCAATGATTTGCCTGTTCTGGATACTTTACTTATATGGAAGCATGCAATATTTGGTCTTTTGTGATGGCTTCTCTCACTTAACAAATGTTTTTCAGGTTCACTCATGTTGTAGCATGCATTACTAATTCATTCCTTTTTAATTGCTGAATAACATTCCATTGTGTTGCATATCACATTATATTTATTTATTCATTGATGGACATTTGGTTTGCTTCCACTTTTTTATTATTATGAAATATGTTGCTATGAAAATTTATGTAAGGTAGAATAGGTAAATGTGCTTGCCTCCTCTCATGACAACATCAAAATTACAACTAAACTACAGAACAGCCATCACTGAGAATCACCTGAAGTCTAGCTGAACAGAAGTCCCACAACTAAGGACATACAGAAGAAGCCACCTAGAGACTAGTAGGAGGAGCAGAGATGCAGAACAGCCTGGTCCCACACCTATGTGTGATGTTTAAAAATCACGAGAGATATCTCAGCTGTGGAGGTCCCCCTGGAGAAGCAGGGGTTCCCAGCCCCACACCAGCAGCCCCAGTCCAGGGTTCCATTGCTAGGAAGAGAAGTCTCCACAACTTCTGGCTATGAAAATCAGTGGAGATTGTGTCTGAGTGAGACAGAGGGCTGCTGGAGTCCCAGGCATTACGTTTAAAGGGCCCAAGCACAAACTTACTCACTGATGGACCCACTCACTCTGTGCTCCAGTGCTGGGGAAGCAGCTCGAAAGGTACCAGGGGAATCATTGTAGAAAGAGGAACTGAACATCTAGATTTCAGGGTGAGAGCTGGAGAGGCAGTTTCCTCCCAGAGAAAAGGGCTGACAAAATCTATTATTTCTTTGTTGAGCCCTCGCCCCTCTTAGCTTACAGACACAGGCAGTCACCATATCTGTGTCACCATCAATCTGGCCAATACTGTTCACTCTACCCTGGTGATTCCCTGAGACCCTGTCCCACTCAACTTACAGAACCATCCAAACTGCTTCAGGTGGCTTTTCAATACAAATGACTTGTCTTGGTTCATGCTGAAAATTTTCCTAGAATCTCTCAAAGGTTCACAAAGCCCACACAAGCAGCATCTGGCTTCAGTGTGCCACATAACTCTTGCCGAGCAGCCCAAACCTGGCTCTGGCAGCAGCCAGCCTTGGTTTGCAGTTTGACCTCTCACAGGCACCTACAAGCCCAGCATGCTGGCTACTACTTGCAGATTATTTTGTGGCTCATGATCCCAGCAGGGCACATGTTCTGGCTGAACTTGGTCTGCAGCAGGGCCCCTCCTAGGAGGCCCTGGGGTCAGCATGCCCGGAGGCCGGCTTCAGACCAAGCCGAAGCACCACTCAGCTGCCTCTGCAGGTGACACACCCAAAGAGCATACTGGGTAGGCACCAAAAACCTGCTGAAGCAAATTCTGCTCCGTAGAGTTAACCCCTACACAATAGCCCATCCACTGTAGTCACAGGCAGTCCTCACAACCAATCAGCCCGAGGGTCTACCCCTCCTACTGACATGCAAACAGCAACCAAGGCTCAACTATAACAGGAGGACACAGATAACCCACACAAGGAACACACCTGGAGCACCTGGTTCAGGTGACCAAGGAGGCTTTACCACTGGACCCCAAAGAATACCTACTCTAATACAGAGGGCCACTCTACTAAGATCGGGAGAAATAGCAACTCTACCTAACACATAGAAACAAACACAGGGAGGCAGCCAAATTGGGGAGACAAAGAAACATGGACCAAATGAAAGAACAGAACAAAGCTCCAGAAAAAGAATGAAACAGGATGGAGACAAGCAATCTATAATATGCAGAGTTCAAAACACAGGTTATAAGCGTGCTCAATAAACTAGGGGAAGGGGGTGGCCAATTGGCTCAGTTGGTTAGAGTGTGAGCTCTGAACAACAGGGTTGCTTGTTCGATTCCCACATGGGCCAGTGAGCTGTGCCCTCCACAACTAGATTGAAGACAACAAGCTGCCACTGAGCTTCCAGAGGGTTGGATGGCTCAGTTGGTTAGAGTGCAAGCTCTCAACAATAAGGTTGCCAGTTCAATTCCCGCATGGGATGGTGGGCTGCGCCCCCTGCAACTAAAGCCTGAAAATGCAACTAAAGCCTGAAAATGGCAACTGGACTTGGAGCTGAGCTGTGCCCTCCACAACTAGATTGAAGGACAATGAGTTGGAGCTGATGGGCCCTGGAGAAAACATATTGTTCCCCAATATTCCCCAATAAAATCTTTTAAAATATATATAAATAAATAAAATAAACTAGGGAAACAGTAAATGAACTCAGTGGGAATTTGAACAAAAAGATATGAAACATAAAAAATGAAGATACAAAACATAAATGAGTCAGAAATGAAGACTACAATAACTGAAATAAAGAATATATTAGAGGGAATCAACAGTAGATTAGATGAAGCAGAGAATCAAATCAATGATTTAGAAGTTAAGATAGTAGAAAATATCCAATCAGAATAACAAAAAGAAAAAAGAACTCCCCCCCCAAAAAAACAATGAGGATACTTTAAGGGGCCTCTGGGACAACATCAAGCGTACCAACATTCACATTCACATACCAAAAGAAGAGAAAGAGCAAGGAATTGAAAGCATATTTGAAGAAATAATGATGGAAAACTTCCTTAACCTGGCAAAGGAAATAGACATACAAGCCCCGGAAGTGGAATCATCTTTAGATTCTTGGTTTTATGACTCCCAACCCAGTGAACCTCGTAGGCTCAGGAGTCAATGCATTTTTAGAGGTTTTCCACTTCCTTGTGACACATTTAAACAAGGCTTCACAAAATAGATTAAGTGCAATTAATCTCTTGAATATAAATATTGGAACATCAAGTTTGCTATTAACTTGAGCATCAATATACGATGAAAAGCAATAATCCCTGCCTTTTATTTCAATGTACTTCTCAGCATAGCTAAACTTAATATATATAATTATATATGTATAATTTATATATTATATATCATTGGCATATATATGCTAGCTTATATTTTATATAATATCATTAATATATTAATGCATATGCTGCAAGTCAAATCTCTTATCTCATCATAAATCATTATATTAGAGAGAGTGACATGGGTTGCTGTAGAAACTGATCCCAAAATGTCAGAAGCTGAAAAGATAAAAATTTACCTCTTTTCCTAACTAAATGATCTAGTTTGGGTAACAGGCCTTTCTGATCACATGCCAACTCTCCTCTAAATAGTTGATCCAGCACCCAGGCTCCTTCTATCTTATTAATCTTCCATCATTAGCACATGGTTTCCAAGACATCTTCAACATAAATTTGCAAAGTTGTCATACTCCTCTGCACAGAGCAACAAGAGGGAAAGGAGTATGGAAGATCATATGTGAGAGGTTCATATGGACCTGATCTAGAAGTGATGCCCATCTTGTCTGCTTTCACTCTATTGCCAGACATATGACAATGCTGAATTGCAAGGAAAGTTGGGAATTGTAGTGTTCAAGTGGGCCAAGAAAATATAGAAAAAAGTTTTGGTGATCCTCTAGCCAGTCTGCCACAATTATTGTTCTCCTCTATGAGAAATTTGTAGCATCAGAAATTTTCATTCCAAAGTCTGTTTCCCTAAATTGAATGTCTAATATCTCTTACTAAATCTCAATCTTCCCTCTCCTAAATTAAAAAAACTAGAATTTTAGATGCAAAATTCTTTTAGCCATCATTTAATAATGTAAGAACAAATTAGTTTTATACCAAATTTTAATGGTTTACCATATGTGTTGGCAAAGATTGTGCATATGTATAAATATTTCTAATGTATATATCTTTACATACTTCTATATGCCTTAGCTAACTAAACTCTGAATTTCATGAGGAAGGAAAGAAACATGTCTTAGCTTTTTATCCCTGGCACTTAGCATGATAACCAGAAGATCGTATTCATTTATTCAGCAAATAATTATTAAGAGGCTACATGTAAAAGTTAATGTGCTGGGCATTGGAGTACCAAAGAAGTCAATAAATAAATTTCCCTATCTTCACAACACTTACAGCCAAGAATTCCACATCAACCAAGAAGGTAAACTAGGGATCCCCAAACTTTCCCTCTATGTAACATCTGACAGGGCCTCACAAAATATTTTTAAAAACCATGGTAGTATCAATAGCTTTGTAATGTGTCAACATGGTTAGGATAATCTATATTTCCCAGAATTTACTTTCATGTATGATTCCAGTTAAGAGAGGGTCATAGGACATATTTAGAGAGGGGGAATGAAGCAGCAACCATTTTGTAACTCATACATGTTGCTTATCTGCTGGCTTACCCTATTAGCTTGAGGAAACAACTATATCAACTGCTCTACCTTAGCTCTTCTTTCATCTTCTCTGACTCCTGGGCCAGGTGTGCGTGCTTAGCTCTGTGACAAGGACCCTGGCATCTGCAGAATACCCATACCATCAATGTCATAGACCAAAAGAACTGACAGTAGCTTTAGTCCATCCTTATGGGCTCACGCTTGTAAGTTCCAAATTGTTCTTATTCTCTATCTCTTTATATTCATCTTCCCTTGCCTGCCCTATGGACTTCAAGCCCCCCACAAAGAGACTTCTTAACTTGCTTCTGCAATTGCTTAAAATCAAATTTCTATAAAACAACAATAAAAAAAAATCTCTCTCTCCCTTTCTATTTACCTATATTCTGCTTCTCTGATTGAACCCTAAACTCTGACTGTTAAAACTATTTTAAATAAATAGATGAGCCTGCAATGATATAAGAGAAATTTGCTGAGGCCAGAAATAAAACACAAATCCAGGAAGCTAAACAAGTACTGAAGTTTTCCAGCAATTCTAAGATCATATATGGATACCAACAAAACAAACTTGCTATGTGCCAGGTATTGTTCTAAGCACCTTACATATGTTAACTCATTTCATCGCCTCATTAACCCAATGAGGCAGATGCTGTAATTATCCCAATTTTGTGAATGAGGAAATTAAGATGTATGGTGGTTAAGCTAGCAAATAGCAAAGCCAAAATTGGAATCCAAGTAGCCTGGCTACAGTGCCTGTGCTTTAATTCTATACCATGAGTCCTGTGACTAAGTGCTTCAGTACATACCTAGTAGGATTAGGAACAACCTTCAGTACTGTGAGGGCATAATTATGGATTGAAGACAACTCTACATAAAACCTGGACTCAGAAAACTATGCACTTAGATGGAAATTCCAAAAAAAGATCTTTCAAGAGAATGCATAACTTGGAGAAATCAAGCTTTCACTTGATAATGAAGCCTAAAAGCTTAGCACTATAATTTAACATTCAATAAGGTCCATAGGACCCTCAGGCATCTATTTGACACAAGCAATTAATAGTCCTATCTGGGAGAATACACCCTCAACCTCAGGCCTCAGAGAATTTCTATGCATGAGAGAAATAACAGATATTAATTTATAATGTTTTTAAACGCACTATACTGATAAGGAAACAAGACACAATGAGCAAAAATCGCAGAAACAAACACACAAAAATAAACTTGTAACCATTTCAAGTACTGTAATTATCAGATATAGACCATAAAAGATATGTTTAATATTTTTTTTTTATTGAAAGGAATGGAAATATAAAAAACAGCAAAAGACTGTAAACAATTAAAAGTCAAATTTTAAAAACACAAATATATCTAAGATATGAAAAAATGTCATTCAAATTCAATGATCACCTCTAAGCACTAATAATAACTTATGTCTTGGTTTCTAATACCATTCTTCAATAAAAGAAATCAGAGGTCCTTGGAGAATTGGTTGATACTAGGACTTGAGAAGGAAATATACAAAATTAGCTTGGAGTATATTTTAGGACTAGAAAGTAAAAAAGCGAAAAAAAATCATAATGATATAGGAACACAGGCATTAATTGAAAGAGCTCACAATTTGAAACAGTTGAACAACAAAATAAAGTAGTATTGGACTATAACCCTCTAAGTATAAATATCCATGAACCTATACTGATGTAAATGATTGAATCAATAAGAAAATGGAGGAGAAGGAACAAATCTCCTATGAGGACAAATTCCAAATAGTTTTTTACATATTCCATCATCAAGAAGGTGGAGCATAACTCTCAGCTCCTCAACTGTGGACTGCAAAGAGTCACTTCCTTCTACAGAGGACAGAGTAAAAAGAGGGTTGGGTGGAAAATGATTTTACAGTGGAGAAATTGATGAAACTTACCTCAGGCAGTGATCAAGGTCAACATCAACAATGTTGACAGTATGTACCCTTGATATGATATGAAAAATGGCACTTTACCTCTGTGATCTTCCTCCCCAAAACCCACAACTCCAGTCTAATCAGGAGAAAAACATGAGAAAAGTCTTAATAGAGGGACATTTTACAAAACATATGACCAGTACACCTCAAAACTCTCATAGTTATCACCAAATAAGCAAAGTCTGAGAAATTGTCAGTCAAGAGGAGCCTAAAGAGATGTGACAACTACATGTAACATGGTATCCTGTAATGAGATCCTGAAACAGAAAGAGGGCATTAGGTAAAAACTAAGGAAATATAAATAAAATACGAACTTTAACTGATAATAATGTATTAATACCAGTTCATTAATTGCAATAAACGTACTATACTAATGTAAGATGTTAATTGGAAAAATGGATTTAGAGTTTATCAGAATTCTCTGTACTATCTTTCGTATTTTTCTATACATCTAAAGTTGTTCTAAAAATAAAGTTAGGTTTTTTCATTTCTTTTCAAAAGTCTCACTAGATAGATTAAATAGTTGTTTGGACATAGCTGAAGAGAGATTTATTTCTGGAAAATAGATCCCAAGATACTACTCGGAATTCAGCTCAGAGATGCCAAGAGAACTACAGAGACTCAGACGACATAGCAAGAAGCTCCAACATATGTCTAACTGAAGTTCCAAAAGGCGAATAACAAGGGAATAAGTAAGCAATACAATTGAAAGAATGAAAGTCTGAGAATGTTCTAGAATTAATAAAAGATACAATTCCTTAGACTCGGGAAGTCCAATAAACATCAAGTAGAAAAAAAAAAAAATCCACACAGCAAGATGAACTGCAGGCAAAAAGAAAATCTTAAAAGCAGCCAAAGGAAAAAAAAGCCTAATTACCTATAAAGTGACATGAATTAGACTAAAAACTGACTTGTCAGTCAGAAGATAGTGGGATAATGTCTTCAAAATTGTGAGAGAAAATAATTTCAAACTTAGAATTTTACACCTGCAAAAACTATTCTTGAAGAATGAAAATAAAATAAAGATATTTGGATAAACAAAAACCGAGGAAGGTTACTATTAAAAGATCCTACTAAACAAACATCTGAAGGATGTCCTTTAATAGGAAAAATGATCCAGAAAGGTCTCAGATCCAAGAAAGAATTGTAACTAAAGAAATAGGTAAACCTATGGTAAATCTAAACAACGATTGAAAGCATAAAAAAGTAAGATCTATTTCATGAAGTACAAAAAAATAGAGCTAAAATACTAGACATAGTTATATGTAAAATGAGAGGAGTAATATAAGTTCACATATACCAAGATCATCATATTGTTTAGGAGTTTGGTAAAAATATTCACTCACCTTATACTTTGTTAAGTGTATATCCGTAAATTCCAAGAGTAACCACTAAAACAATAGATAATAGAATATACAGAGGGTTCCAAAAAATGTATACACATTTTAAGAAAGGAAAAAAACTGTATTAAAATTTGTAATACTCAATATATACTGATGACAAAAGATGCATACAAATCATGTTTGATTCCTGCCATTACAAGAGGTACTCAAAGTGGTTACCATCAGTGTAATTTTAATAGTTTTTCTCCTCTCTTAAAATGTGTATACATTTTTTTGTCACTCTATGTATTCCAAACAAATAAAGGAGAAAAAAATAGAAGTAAAAAAAAAGTTAAACAGAACAAAAATCTCAACCAATTTGAAAAAAGTCAAGAGAAAACACAAAACATATGTGCAGGACAAAAAGAAAGCACAAACTGAAATGGCTCCAATAAATTTTTAAATCAATAATTACTCACACATAAATATTGGACAAATAGGAATCTTATTTTCTTCACTGAAATATCCTACCATCATGTTTATCTCCTCCTTCAGTGTTATATGGTCAATTGTCTCTGATCAAATTTGATACGTGGGCCTGCACAATCACCTTACCATAAAATATATTGTATTTGAGAGAGGTGGTGTTAAATACACTCTCCATTATTGGCTCTTTAACCTCTCCTTAATTGGTGCTATTACAAGAAAGTCCTAACATGAACAGTAAAAATGAAACACCTCAAACTTAAATATGTCATCCATATTTCACCATCCTCACTAGCCTATGATTACAAAATAAAGATACACTGTTTACTTCCGAACTATAATTATACAAACTCCAACTGGCCTGTTTTTGGAAAAGAGCTTTCTTAGAGAGTACCCCAGGTATTTCTAAGAGTTTCTCAGAGCACTGCCTCATGTATACTTTCAAGAAAAGCCAATTTCCTTCCACTCCAGTCTTCTTAATATTACACTTTTTTCTACTGTGGATGACCTTACGTGCACACCGCTTCAGTGAACATTTCCTTCCATTGCTGGTGAACTACCACTGATCCCTATCCCCCCAATCTCACCTCAGGAATTAGACCTCTTCTCTTTAATTCCCCACATTATACCTAAAACCAGTTTGTGACTTTCAGTAATATTTCACTGAAGACTTAAGGAATGATGTAACTATAATATGATGTGGCTATTAAAGCACCTAGTCATATGCAAAGAAGATATACAAATGGCCAACAAGTATATGAAAAATGCTCAACATCCTGAATCATCAAGGAAATGCAAATCAAAACCACAGTGAGGTACTACCTTATACCTATTAGGATGACTATTATCAATAAACAAAAGATAGCAAGTGTTGACGAGGACGTGAAGAATTTAGAACCCTTGTGGGAATGCAGAACAATGTAGCCTACTATTAAAAACAGTATGGAGGTTCCTCAAACAATTAAAAATAGCACTACCATATGCTCCAGCAATTCCACTGCTGGGTGTTTATCCAAAGAATTGAAATGAAGATCTCAAATAGATATTAGCACTCCCATATTCATTGTGGCACGGTTCATAATAGCCAAGTTGTGATGTGGAAACAACCTGAATGTCCATTGATGGGTTTTTTAAAAAATGTGGTGTAGATATACAATGGAATGTTATTCAGCCTTAAAAAAAGAAGGAAATCCTGCAATATGTGACAACATCAATGAAATTTGAGGACATTATGCTAAGTGAAATAAGCCAATCACAGAAGGATAGGTACTGTATGATTCTACTTATATGAGGTATATAAAATAGTCAAACTCACAGAAGCAAAGGACAGAGTGGTAGTACCTAGGAGCTGGGAGGGGGAGAAAGGGACAGTTAAAAATCAATGGGTATAAAATTTCAGGGATGCGAGATGAGTTAAGTTCTAGAGATCTGCTGTATAATACTGTGCCTATAGATAACAACGTTACCTTTTAGACTTAAAAATTTGTGAAGAGAGTAGATCTCATGTTAAGTATTCTTACCATAATGAAATAAAAAAATTTAAAAATAACCTAATTATAGAATCTAAAAACTAAACTCAATCTAAAAACTCAGGCCTCCATGTGGTTTGGTCAAGCTCAACAGCCACCAACCAAAATGTTCAAGCCTTTCCACCCTACAAACCCAGGCCTAACTAAACCCCAACTCTCCTAATCTATGATTCCCTTTCTTTCTCACTCCTGTGTGACTGATAGTCGAACCATGGATTCCCTTGATGAAGATTCTACTCCATAGACATTCGGTGTATCTCACACTCAGAGACCAGAGAAATTAATCAATAGTAATATTCTAAAATCTTATTTCCTAATGTCTGAATTGCTCTGTCTCAACAAAATGCCATGTGTAAAATATCAATGGTTCAATCCATGTGTTGCTGTGCCAAATCAACTTCCATTCCTTTTCACCATTTCTTCTCACATATTAATTGGAGAGAGGAGACTATACGTTTATGTGGTAAAAGTCCACTTTCCTAGTTTGCTGTGCAGAAATGCCTAGAGGAGAACACTATGAATGAGGGTAACATGAGGGTTACTATAATAAGTAAGATTAAAAATTTCAGTTTATTTTCCTTTCATTTAATGATCAAAGATGGTGTTCCAAGTCTGTAGGCAGTGTTCCTCCCGGAGGCAATTCAGGGACCCAGGCTTCTTTCATCTTGGGGTCCTGCCATCCTCTAGACTCTGTCAACTGCATCCATCAAGGGAAAGGAGAAAGAGAGCATGGAGAAGGCCTGTCCACCTCTTAACAGCCTTGGTCTGGAAGTGCCCCACATCATTTCCGTTTACATATTTTTAACAAGAACCAAGCACATGATCACAACTAATTGTATGGAAGGCTAGGGAATATAGTCTAGCTCTGTGCTCAGAAAAAAAAAGAGGAAACAGTTCAAAAACAGCTACTGTGTTTCCCAAAAAACAAGACCTCACTGGACCATCAGCTCTAATGCATCTTTTGGAGCAAAAATTAGTATAAGACCCAGTATTACCTTACATTACATTTACATTACATTACATTACATTACATTACATTACATTACATTACATTATATTATAGACCCGGTCTTATAGTAAAATAAGACCGTGTTTTATATTAAGTTTTGCTCCAAAAGACGCATTAGAGCTGATGATCCGGCTAAGTCTTATTTTGGGGGAAACATGGGTAGCTGTTTTTCTCAAACATATTTAATATACAAATTGTCAAAGCAAGATCAGTTTCTGTCCATAAGGCAACTTCCATTCAGATTTTGGGAAAAAATTAATTCCGCTAGAGTACAATTGTCCTAGTACACTCAATTTACTTAACAAATTATTTTAAAAGTCAGTCTAAAGCAACTCCATTTACATTAATTCACTGCATTTAGAGCTTTCCAAACAGTAGGTAGGGAGAGCCATGATTTAAATCTACATGACTGAAAACAAAATAATCCCTCCCAAAACAAAGAAAAAGGTTCACCTTAAAGGCTAATTTCTGCCCCTCACTTTATGAGCCAAAACTGAATTCAACTTCAAAATAACAGTATTCTATCCTCAAAATTTTCAGTCAGTCTCCCCTGACTCCCTGTTACAATTAGATTGTAAGGTTTGGGGGAATTCTTCATCCTCATATATCACATGATGACTCACAATACATTTGACAAACCAAGCTGTCAATAAACATTTGTGGAATTGAACTGATTTGATGTCAAAGATCTTCTTAGCAGGTATTTTTTTCAGTGGGAAACAAATCTGGGATAGTGACTTGCAAAAGATTCTTTAATCCTTATTTCCACTTCATAATGAAGGAGAACAGCTGTGAGAAAGACTGATAATTTTTCCTAGCAGGCTGGAGCAGGCCACGTGTGTACATGGTGAGGGTTAAATGAACTAACTGTAGCCTAGCCTCTATTTAGAAGTAATAATTCCTGTACTGGCTTTGGATTCAAACAAGCTACTTAACCCAAGCTATTTGCACAAGAACGTCTAAGACTTTTGAAATCCTGGTGTGTTAGTATTTGTGAATAGTATCAATTACTTTTCATCAGCCCACAGCCTACATGAACCACCCAGTTTTTTTGACTTCACTAGACTAGTACACCTGGTTCTTCAGAATTTCTGTATCCAAGGCTGACTTAAACTGACCCAACATAGCCCCAGCCTTCATTAAATAGAAGCTTTTTGGCAATTAGTTTCTCAGGTGACTCATACCTCCTTTTCCTTCTGATTCTAAAGTCTAAGTCAACAGCTATCACATTTTCAGCCTACAACATATGCCCTATGTACTAATTAGGTTTTAAAAAAATGTAAATGTAAACCTATGGCTGACACAATTTATGAGGACTCCAATAAGTCCACTACACAAAAGAAAAAAATGTATAACAGACTGGGAATAGAAGTGATTTTCCTTCAACTGATAAAGAACATCTACTAAAAAAGACTCAAATAATACTTAATGGCAAAATGACAGAAGTATCTCTAGTCTAGTCAGAAACAAGATATGAATGAATGCTATTCCTGGCTTTTTTCACCATTCTATTGGACTATCTATATAGTCCAATAAAACAAGAAAATAAAGTAGAAATACTAGTAGGAGAAAGTAGTAAGAAAGATAAAAACAAAATCCATGTAGGTCTCTAGATAGACAATACACCATACCAAAAATTAGCAATGTATCCATGTACTAGCAATAATCAATTAGAAAATATAAGATCACTTAAAAAAAAAGCTCATTCATTGTAATAACAAAAATGCTAAGTGTACATCCAACCAAATATGTTCAAGATACTTAAATGGAAATTTTTAATAATATCTCAGAGAGCATAAGAGAAGGCCTATAAATGAAAAATATATCATTTAATGGAGAAAATTCAGTATCATAAAAGTGGTAATTCTCTCCAAGTTAACCTGTAACTTCAATGCAATCAAAATCCCAACAGCGTTGTTATAATGCTGATTTTCAATTTCATATGGAAAGATAAAAAGCTAAAACAACTAAGAAAATTTTGAATAGAAGAGGAGGAGGAGCAATAATGTCCCACAACTGTCAAGACTTATAAATCTGTATTAAACAAAATGTGTTGTTTGTAGGGATATAAACAGACTAATGGAACCGAATAGAGAGCACAGGAAAATATCCACATATATATAGGGAAAACTGATACTTGACAAAGGGTGAAAACATGATAGACCATTAAATAAACAGTACAAGAATAATTGTTTACATAAAAAATGTAAAATGAGAATTATCTCCATCATGCTTATAATTATATTCCAGATGGATTAAAGACCTACATAATAAAGGCAAAGTTTTAATTATTTTAGAAGAAAATATTGGATAATATAAGAAGGGTTTTTACAAATAAAATGAAAATAGGATAAACTTTTTAAAAGATTGATATATTTGACTTCATTAAAATTTTAAATTTCTATATTTCAGAAGATACCATCAATAAGCAAAAAAAGACAAACCATACACTGGGAAAATAAAGTTTGCATTATATATAACAGAGAAAGAAGAGGTGCCCAAGATATCTAAATAATGTTGACAAATCAATTTCAAAAATTTAGTAGAACATTGAGCAAGCCTATATGACCAGACAATTCATACAGGAGAAAAGCCAAATGCAAACATAACAACATCACTTACAGCAATAACATAAGAAATGCAAATTAAAACTGTGAGATACCATTTCACCATCATTAGACTTACAAACATTTTAAAGTTTGATAACTCCAAGGATGTAGAAGATGGAGGAAGCAGGAACTCTCATATGTGCTGATGGGAGGGAAAATTGGTGCAAATGAGCAATATCTGATATAACTGAAGAAAAAATTTTGAGCCAGTGCTTCTGCTTCTAGTTATAAATTTTTCTGTATGTACTAAGCAGGGTGTATAAAAATGTTAATTGCAGTACTGCTTGTGACAGCAAAAATAAATTGGAAAAAAAAAAACACACATCTACATACCGTGTTTCCCTGAAAATAAGACCTAACTGGACAGTCAGCTCTAATGCATCTTTTGGAGCAAAAATTAATATGAGACCCAACATTATATTATATTACATTACGTTACGTTACGTTACATTACGTTACATTATATTATATTATATTGTATTATGAAGACCCGGTCTTATAATAAAATAAGACCGGGTCTTATATTAATTTTTGCTCCAAAATACACATTAAAGCTGATTGTCCGGCTAGGTCTTATTTTCAGGGAAAAACGATAGCATCTTTGGGGAATAGAAAAGTAAATTATACAACTGACTAATGCATTATAATTCTTTTACATCATAATTTACATGTATATTAACATGATATTGGCATAGATAAACTAAAAGCAGTAAGTTTCAGTGAAATATGTATTAAATCTGGTAGTAGAAATATAAGTATTAGATTTTTATCTAATCTTTTTGTATGCATGTAATATTCTAGGAACTTAAGCAGCTGAATTTAGAATATTTGCAAATATACAACATTCAAAAATCCAGGCTCTTTTTGAAGACAGACCTTGCTACAGGCAAACTAAACATCATTTGAATTTAACTTCAAGACCTAGCCAGACATCGTCAATATGGCGGCATGAGGTGAGCCTTTGTAAAGCTCCCCTCGAATTTACAACTAATCGAACAACAATAACTCCACAAAGAACTCCCTGCATAGCAGACAGGCAAGACGAAGAGGCCCACTACTGAATTCACCTAAAGGTGGGCGAATCGCAGTAGCGGGGGAGGAGGGAAGGGAGAAGTGCAGAGATGGAGCCACGTGAGCGCAGGACTCAGACCTAGCTCAGTGCTCCCAGCTCGCTGCATCCCAGAACTACTGCAGTTGCGGGAGAGGGAAGAACTCAGACTGCTAGGGCTCCGCTTATGGCCTCAGCATATAACACGGCTGAACCCAACACTCACGGCAGAGATCTCGGAGAAAAGACTGAGGGAAGAAGGCTGAAAACGGTGGTTTAAACACTCACTGGTGAGCAGAGAAAGGAAGCCTTAGGCACTGAGACTAGCCGCCCCCTCCCTACCCTCCCAGAGCTCGCCCCGCACCCACCTGCCTGGTGCTAGAAGCAGAACAGTAGCAGTGTCAGATCAAAAGAACAGAATATTTGCTGTTCTGAGGACTGTGGACTGCAGACACAGATTCACAGCCCAACTAGTTCTGGCAAAGGGGAGGGAGCTGTGGAAGCAGGACCGACTGTGGTGGTGGTCTCCGCCATTGCTATGGGCCACCTCTCACAACTCACCCCGCCCCTGGCCCCACCTATCTGGGTGGATAAATGAACTCAGAAACACAATCAAAAAACAACATGAGCATTTTACAAAAGAGATTGGAATTTAGAAAAGAACCAAAGAGAATTTCTGGAGAGTAAGAACTCAATAGAAGAAATTAAGAATGAAATAACCAGCTCAGGTAGTAGAGTTGACCAGATGCAGGAAAGAATCAGTGACATCGAAGATAGAAACCTGGAAATTACAAAGATGGAAGAAGAAAGAGACTTGAGACTTAAAAGAAATGAAAGAACTCTACAAGAACTTTCTGACTCCATCAGAAAGAGCAATATAAGAATAATGGGCATACCAGAAGGAGAAGAAAGAGAGAAGGGAACAGGGAGTATACTCAAACAAATTGTTGATGAGAACTTTCCAAACTTGTGGAAAGAACTGGATCCTCAAATCCAAGAAGCAAATAGAACACCTAATTACCTCAATCCCGACAGGCCTTCTCCAAGGCACATTGTATTGAAGCTGTCTAAAATCATGGACAAAGAAAGAATCCTCAAGGCAACCAGGGAAAAGAAGACAGTAACCTACAAAAGAAAGCCCATTAGATCATCATCAAATTTTTCAGCAGAAACTCTACAAGCCAGGAGGGAGTGGACCCAAATATTCAAACTATTGAAAGAGAGAAATTATGAGCCAAGAATAATATATCCAGCAAAGATATCCTTTAGATATGAAGGAGAAATAAAGACCTTTCTAGATATACAGAAGCTGAGGGAATTTTCTAATACACGACCTGCACTAAAAGAAATACTAAAGGAAGCTATTCGACTACCATCAAGAGGGACAATTTGTGGCAACCAAAACATAACAAGGGGGAGAGTAAAGGCCTGAACCGGAATATGGGAATGGAGAAAGTAAGCGTGCTGAAGAAAATGGAATCCTCTAAATATCTAACTTTCTTTTACATAAACTTAAGGGTAACCACTCAAAAAAAATCCAGAACTGAAATATATACTATAATAAAAGAAGAAACAGAGGAAAGCATCATAGAATACCACCACACAGAAATAATAGACAACAACAAAAAGGCAAAGAAACAATGGAGACATGGCCTTACCTGAAAACTAAAGATAGAATGACAGAAAATCCTCACATATCAATAATCACCCTAAATGTCAATGGACTGAACTCACCAATAAAAAGGCACAGAATAGCAGATTGGATCAAAAAACTAAACCCAACCATATGCTGGTTACAAGAGACACATCTCAGCTACAAGAACAAGCATAGATTCAAAGTGGAAGGGTGGAAATTGACACTCCAAGCTAATGGTACCCAGAGAAAGTCAGGTGTAGCCATAATGATATCAGATGAAACAGACTTCAGAGTGAAAAAGATAACAAGAGACGAAGATGAACTTTTAGTAATGGTAAAGGGGACTATAAATAAGAAGACATAACGGTTATCAATATTTATGCCCCCAATCAGGGAGCACCGAAATATACCAAGCAACTACTAACAGAACTAAAGGGAGAAATTGACCAAAACACAATTATACTAGGGGACTTAAGCACATCATTGACAGCTATGGATAGATCATCCAAACAGAAAATAAATAACGAAATAGCAGCCCTAAATGACACATTAGATGAAATGGACATAACTGACATATATAGAGCATTTCATCCTAAAACATCAGACTATACATTTTTTTCTAGTGTACATGGAACATTCTCAAGGATAGACCATATATTGGGACACGAAATCAGCCTTGGCAAATTTAAGAAGATTGAAATCATACCAAGCATATTCTCTGATCACAAGGCTTTGAAATTGCCTATCAACTGCAAAAGGAAAGCAGGAAAAACACAAATACATGGAGATTAAACCACATACTTTTAAACAACGACTGGGTCAAAGAAGAAATTAGAGGAGAGATCAAAAGATACACAGAAACAAATGACAATGAAAATACATCCTACAAAAATTTTTGGAATGCAGCAAAAGCAGTTTTAAGAGGGAAATTTATATCATTACAGGCCTATCTCTAGAAAGAAGAAAAATCCCAAATAAATAACCTCATGTCACACCTTAAAGAAGAACAAGTGAAACCCAAGGTCAGCAGAAGAAAGGAAATAAAAATCAGAGCAGAAATAAATGAAATAGAGAACAAAAAGACAATAGAAAAAATTAATGTGACAAAGAGCTGGTTCTTTGAAAAGATTAACAAAATTGACAAACCCTTGGCTAGACTCACTAAGATAAAAAGAGAGAAGACACTAATAAACAAAATCAGAAATGAAAAAGGGGAAGTTATCACGGACACCACAGAAATACAGGATCATCCAAGAATACTATGAAGGACTATATGCCACAAAATTCAATAACCTAGAAGAAATGGACAAGTTCTTAGAAGCATATAACCTTCCCAGCCTGAACCATGAAGAACTGGAAAATCTAAACAGACCAATCACCAGTAAAGAAATTGAATCAGTCATCCAAAACCTTCCCAAAAGCAAAAGTTCGGGACCAGATGGCTTCACTTGTGAATTCTACCAAACCTTCAAAGAGGATCTAATACCAATCCTGCTCAAACTCTTCCAAAAAATTGAAGAAGAGACAGTACTCCCTAACTCATTGTATGAGGCCAACATTACCCTGATACCAAAACCTGGTAGGAACACAAAAAAAGAAAACTACAGACCAATATCTCTGATGAATACAGATGTAAAAACCTAAACAAAATTCTAGCAAATCGAATACAACAATGCATTAAAAAGATTATTCATTACGACCAAGTGGGGTTCATCCCCGGGGCACAAGGATGGTTCAACATCCACAAATCCATCAATGTGATACATCACATAAACAAAATAAAGGACAAAAATCATATGATTATATCAATTGATGCAGAAAAAGCATTTGACAAGATACAACATCCATTTATGATTAAAACACTTAATAAAATAGGTATAGAAGGAAAAATACCTTAATATAATAAAGGCCAGATATGACAAGCCCTCAGCTAATCTCATAATCTATGGTGAAAAACTGAAGCCCTTTGCCCTATGTTCAGGAACACGACAGGGCTGTCCCCTATCACCTCTGCTATTCAACATAGTGTTGGAAGTCCTTGCCAGAGCAATCAGGCAAGAGAAAGAAATAAAAGGCATCCAAATTGGGAATGAAGAAGTTAAATTATCACTCTTTGCAGATGACATGATGCTATATGTTGAAAACCGTAAAGACTCCATCAAAAAGCTATTAGAAACAATCAACGAATACAGTAAAGTTACTGGCTACAAAATCAACGTACAAAGATCCATTGCGTTCCTATATACTAACAATAAATCTCAGAAAAAGAAATACAAAAACAATTCCTTTTGCAATTGCAGCAAAAAGAATAAAGTACCTAGGAATAAACTTAACCAAGGATGTGAAGGACCTATATGCTGAAAACTATAAGACATTTTTGAAAGAAATTGAAGAAGACACAAAGAAATGGAAAGACATTCCGTGCTTATGGATTGGAAGAATCAACATAGTTAAAATGGCCATATTACCCCAAGCAATATACAGATGTAATGCAATCCCCATCAAAATCCCAATGGCATTTTTTAAAGAAATAGAACAAAAAATCATCAGATTTGTTTGGAACCACAAAAGACCCTGAATAACCAAAGCAATCTTAAGAAAAAAGAACAATACTGGAGGTATCACACTCCCTGACCTTAGCTTGTACTACAGGGCTACAATAATCAAAACAGCATGGTATTGGCAGAAAAACAGACACAAAGACCAATGGAATAGAATTGAGACCCCAGAAATAAAACCACATAAATATGAACAGATAATTTTTGACAAAGAAGCTAAAAACATACAATGGAAAAAAGACAGCCTCTTCAATAAATGGTGCCAGCAGAATTGGATAGCCACATGCAAAAGAATGAAACTGGACTGCTATCTGTCACCATGTACCAAAATTAATTCAAAATGGATCACAGACTTAAGCATAAGCCCTGACACAATAAACTGCATAGAAGAAAACATAGGTACTAAACTTATGGACCTTGGGTTCAAAGAGCATTTTATGAATTTGACTCCAAAAGCAATGGAAGTAAAAGCTAAAATAAACAAATAGGACTATATGAAACTTAAAAGCTTCTGCACATCAAAAGAAACCATCAACAAAATAAAGAGGCAACCAACTGAATAGGAGATTTTTGCAAACAGTGCCTCCAATAAGGGGCTAATGTCCAAAATATACAAGGAACTCATGAAACTCAACAATAAAAAAACAAACAACCCAATTGAAAAATGGGCAGAGGACCTGAAGAGACATTTCTCCAAAGAGGACATACAAATGGCAAATAGACATATGAAAAAATGCTCAACATCACTAATCATCACAGAAATGCAAATAAAAACCACAACGAGATATCACCTCATCCCAGTCAGAATGGCTATCATCAACAAGACAAATAGTAACAAGTGTTGGAGAGGCGATGGAGACAAAGGAACCCTCATCCACTGTTGGTGGGAATGCAGACTGGCGCAGCTACTATGGAAGGCAGTGTGGAGGTTCCTCAAAAAATTATGAATAGAATTACCATATGACCCAGTAATCCCTCTCCTGGGTATCTACCCAAAAAATCTGAAAGCATTTATCCATAAAGACACGTGTGCTCCAATGTTCATTGCAGCTTTGTTTACGGTGGCCAAGACATGGAAACAACCAAAATGTCCTGCGATAGATGAATGGATAAAGAAGTTGTGGTATATATACACAGTGGAATAGTATTTGGCGGTAAGAAAAGATGATATAGGAACATTTGTGACAACATGGATGGATCTTGAGAGTATAATGCTAAGCGAAATAAGTCAGATAGAAAAAGCAGAGAAAAATATGATTTCACTGATATGTGGTATATAAACCAAGAACAACAAACGAACAAGACAAACAAATGAGAAACAAAAACTCATAGACACAGACAATAGTTTAGTGGTTACCAGAGGGTAAGGGGGAAGGGGGGTGGGAGACGAGGGTTAAGGGGGATCAAATATATGGTGATGGAAGGAGAACTGACTCTGGGTGGTGAACACACAATGGGATTTTTAGATGATGTAATACAGAATTGTACACCTGAAATCTATGTAATTTTACTAACAATTGTCACCCCAATAAATTAGACCCCAATAAAAAAGACCTATCCATAACAACTGATTACCCCAAATCCTTCTATTTTTTTTCTCCCAATGGCAAAATGCAAACGTTTTAAATACCTCTATAATTATAGTAAACACAGACAACAATCTCTAAAATTGCACTATACTATTTGCTGTGACTAACCTATGGGCTGTCTTTAAAGAGTTAGATTACAAGAGGCCATCTGGGAAGTAGAATCAAACACGAGATTCCAGGTGTTTGAGAGGCAATGCAAAGGTATTTTCTTCTTTTCAGTGGTAAGTGAAAGTGGTTTTCATGTAAGTTGTTTTCTAGCTTATATACAGAAAATCTGGAAAGCTGTCTGAAAATATGTTGTAAATAATATTAAGGCAAGAAAACTCTCAACTTTGAACTAACAATTGGAAATGAGAGTAAACCAGCTCTGATAATACTAGTATTTTAGGTGGTTGCCATCCCGTTGCCACCCCCTTGCCACCCTCTGCCACCCCAACTTCTGCAGGAAATCTAGAATAATCCAAAACTCTATAAAGTAGGACTCATGATTACAAATACACATGTACAGCAATCATTATTGTTTATATATTTAGACTTGTTTCATCCACCTTTTTTTGTTTTTTTTTTTGTTTCTGGCGGACTTTGTCTCTCTCCTTTCCTGTTTTCACTTAGAATATAAGGTTTGTCTATATTGGTGTGGAAGCTATAGGTTATATTTCTATTCTAGTGGTTTTCCTAAACATATGTACTTAGCTATATGTTTTTCTAACAAAATCTAAATTATTCAGTGTCTCTCTCGTCCAACTAAACAACACGATGACCTTAGAACATGTGACCATTTCCCACCCCCATAAAATGATTACTATCTACCTTTGATTCCTTATTTTTAAACACAAGATGGTATTATTTTTAATACTTCAATTGTTATTTTAAAATTTACCAACATCATTTAACTGTGTTCACTGTTGTTTATTACATCCCTCCTATGCCCTCTCTGTATTCTTGCCTTTACTGTATAGTTGCTCTTTTAGAAATGCTATGTGGGTGGAATGTATGTCTAAAAATGTCTTTGGCCTATCCTTACCCTTGAATAATCATTTATGGGAATAGGATTATAGGTTGTCAGTTATTTTCCCTCTTAACTTTGAAGATGTTTTACTTTGTTGTCCTCTGAAATCTATGATTATGGATGAGAAGTCTGCTGGCAATCAAATTTTCTTGATAGGTAATCTTTCTTTGGGATTAGGTAGCCTTTGAGATTTTCTTTTTTTATTTTATTAAATTTATTGGGATGACATTTGTTAATAAATTTATATAGGTTTCAAATGTGCAATTCTATAATGCAACATCTGTACATTGCATTGTATGTTCACCACCCAAAGTCAAGTTTCCATCACCATATATTTGACACACTTTACCCTTTTTACCCTTCCCTCACCCCACTTTCCCTCTGCTAACCACCATACTGTCGTCTGTGTGAGATTTTCTCTTTATCCTTGATATTCTGCAGTTGTACTCTGAGGTGGATTTATTTTATGTAAGCTACTTAAATTTTGAAATGCACTTTCCATCTAAGGATTCACGTCTCTTCGATTCAGGAAAATTCTCAGCCAATTTCTTTTCAAATATTGACTCATCATGACTGCCTTTAATCTGATTTTCTATACAAACTAGATTCTCTATCTAATCTCCATATACTTTCAGGGAATAAGACTTAGGGTAAGCTCCTTTAAAATTATGAGAAAAATTCTAAACTACATGTCTCCAAATTGACAGGGACTAGTGATTGCCCAAAACATGACTTTACAAAGGCCCCTAGCAAGCTCTATCATAGTGAAATCATGGAACAATGAGGATAAAGAAAAGTCCCTAAAATATTCCTTTCACATCAATATCAGAAACCTAGGAACCACGGAATGTTTAACCTACAGAAAATTTTATTCTTCTGAAGATAAACTTGAGACACAGAAAAATGAAAGATGATTTCATTTCAAGCTATTGTCAGAGTCAAGACTAAACCCCAAATTTCCTGAATTTCAGTAAAGTATTCTTAATGCTGTGCCACATCATCTTTCTAAAACATTAGAAATATCTTAGCTTTTACATGAAAATCCATGCTCAGCTCATTTTCTAATCCAACAACACAGGATCTTGATTATCAGGAGCCAGTCAGCATCAATGATAATAACACCATGCGAATAACAAGGGGTTAATTGGCTCACCCAGAAACCTGGGTGACTTTGCTCTCCAACATTAAGTCCTGCCCAAGCAGCCAAACAAGAGTGATTCACTCAAAGAAAAATTACTGGAAATATTGTGAATCAAAAGGCCTGTTCAGTGGAGGAGCTGAATATATGCTCACAGTATAAGGAAACCCGCACTGATTTTTTTGTGGGTGGCTGCAAAAATAAAGTTTCTACCAATTTCTTAAGACAATATGATCTATGCCAGGCACATGGTTGTTCTTTGAAACTAAGAGATGAATGGCACTGAACAAGTCATGCACTACTTTAATCTATCCATTGATGAGTAATTTCAGTATTTCAATTTGTGCTGTGTGCCCAGAGTGTCATGGGGAAAAGGCCAAAAAAAAATTATTAGCAGCTGCGTTAATAAATACAATACATTGTATTTTCTTTCCTCCTTCACAGCAACATGAAAAGGAGAGCTTGTAGAAGGGAAGAGATCCCATTTTGTCAACTGTGGGTGAGGCAAAACAGGATGTAATTGGACTTTGCCCACAAGTATATAAAGGAACAATTCTAAGTCAAACAAATACAGATCCTCAACCTGGTTAAGAAGCCCAGAAAGAACAATTCGTCAGCAAGAGAAGAGAAAGGGCATTTTTTAGCTGAGCCTGGAAGGAAGAATCAAATGTAGATAAAGAAACATCGATATTTTAAGGTGAAGAAGAAAAATTGCCTTAATCTTGCTGAAGAAAGGCGAGCTTGTCAGTATTTCTGCAGTGGTAAACAAAGAAAGCTTGGGGATTTATAGAGAAAGAAATGTGTTTGAAACAACCATTGGAGTTAGGCAGGTAATAGAAGAAGAACAAACAACAGAGTTGATATACAATGACCAAGGAGGAAATTTTTTTGTGGACCATTTGGGTTTAATTATGAGTCTTTCTGTAGCAGCTGTCTATGGTTAGGAGCAGTAGACAAAAGAGGTGCCTCTGAGGGCAGGAGAATCTGATTAACAAGACCGGAAAAGTCAGACAGGCTGAAAATCTCACCCTGAAGTTGTTGAACATTGAGTTCTTGTGAAGAGAGAGACTAACATAGCCAGGGGAAACAAACGAGCAGGCCTGACAGAACGTTCAGTGAACTGGCAAGGAGAGGACAGAATTGGTAGTCCTGGGGCAAGAGAAACTAAGCAAAAAGTAGGACCAACCCCCAAAGAAGGTGGCCAATGATCTTATCCCAAGGGATCTAGAAAACTCAAGTCAGATCCAAGGTAGTGTCAATATCCATGGACTTATTTGAGGGCAGGGAACCACAATAGGAGTCATTAGATGACAGTAACACATAGTCAAAGCAGTTAGAGGCCAAAGGAGGTGAGAACCACTGGATTTAAATACAGTGTTTCCCCAAAAATAAGACCTAGCCAGACAATCAGCTCTAATGCGTCTTTTGGAGCAAAAATTAATAGAAGACCCGGTCTTATTTTACTGTAAAACAGAGTCTAATCTAATCTAATCTAATCCCGAGTCTTATATTAATTTTTGCTCCAAAAGATGCATTAGAGCTGATTGTCCGGCTTGGTCTTATTTTTGGGGAAACACGGTAGCAACTCAGGCAACTATGACTGTGAAGTGAGCAAAGTCCAACCCACAGGGGAAGAAGCTGACAAGGAATCAGCCAGCTCCTCAATCAAGGGATCAGGGATTAGGACTGTGTTTCAATCCCAGCGTAGAGTACATATCAAAAACCAAGGAAGAAGCCAGCTGTAAACACTGGGTACGCGTAATGGGGCCTGGGGGAAAATGCTGAACTAGGGTGGGGTTCATTCATGACATTTTAAGCATATGGGCCACAGACCAGTTCTCAGTTATAATACGAATCCTAGGGAATAAAAACCTTTTTTTTCCCCCTGGCTTTCAATATATATTATCAGCTCCAATGTTAAGCAGAGCTAGCCTCAAGTTGTGAGGTTTCATTTCGTATAGCTCAGTGGTTCTCAAACACAGGCAGTTTTGTCCCCCAGGTGACATTTGGCGATGTCTGGAGACATTTTTGATCAGAAGGATTGCTACTGGCATCTAGTTAATAGAGACTTGGGATGCTGCTAAACACCCTACAATGCACAGAATGGCCCCCCATAACAATAAATTATCTGGCCTAAAATATCAACAGTATGGAGGGCGAGAAATTCTGCTCGGGGTAGAGATGGGTCTGGCAGGGACGGGCACCAACAATCACTTGATCTGTGGTGAAATTACTATTACACTGTGAGTGTTCATTCATTTATTCAATCACCCTTTCAGCAAACACTTAGCATCTATTATATGCTAGAGACTACTGAGAACTGGGGATAAAATGAAGATTAAGAAAGGGTCCCTCCCCTCAAGAAATTATCAGCCTAAAAAGAAAATCTCAACTTCACAGCCTTTATTCAATTTGATCAAAAATGCTAGGATACAAAAATACATTATTGTATCCTTCTATTCTATCCTTTGCAGAATAACATAAATTATTCCCATAGGCAAACTGGGTTGGGGCTGAAAATCATAGTGAGATGCTTTCAAAAGGCATGGAATGTACCTCACATTTCCAAGAGCACTAACTTCAGTGTCTTATGGAAGGAAAAGGCCAGAAACAAGAATGTGGGTAGGAAAAGAGACAGACAGATGGGGCCCTTTTCACAAGTAAGCCTCCTGAATAGCCTCCACAGTTTGGCCACCAATTAGGAAGAGAGTCACTTTTAAACATGCAGCTTATAAGTATTTTGGAAGAAATACATTGTTGGTTGCAACTCAGTTTGAAATGTACCAAAATACAATGTAGATTGAGGTTGGCTAGAAAGATGATACTAGATCAAAATGGGAAAAGCAAGAGTAGTGCGATGGTAATGGCATAGTCTCGATGGTTGGCTCACTATAAAAATCTTTCAGATTTTCTATAAGTTTGAAAATTTTTATAATAAAATCTTCAAAATATACAGTTTAACTCCCGACTCCTTGTTTAGAAAAAACACTTAAGACTAAACCATACGTAGTTAAGTAAACTATAAAAAATGTTTTGCGTAATGTTTACTTAACTGTTGCTTGAGGAGCACAGCTGCAGTAGAGTACTTGAAATGTGTTTCCTGGACCTGAATCACTGGCATCGAAATGCAGAATCTCAGAATTCAAGATATTCTCAATGAAATTTGAATTCAAACAAGCTCTCCAGGTAACGCATGTGCGTATTAAAATTTGAGAAGCACTGGAGGGATAGAAACGTCAGTGACCTAGCAGACCCAAGCGCTACTTTTCATTCATTCATAAATTTAAAACTTTTACTTATTGAGTTCTCTGATGTTCCTGCCACTGGTTTAAATACTGGGGACACAACAATGATTAAGACAAATCCTTGCTTAAAATCTAGTGAAAGAGATAGTTAATAAACAAGAAAGCAAAATATTTCAGAAAATGACTGTGCAATAAAACAAGTAAGGATATTAAGAAAAATTAGTTGGAAGCTATTTCAATTACGAAATTTGATCAATAGTGAGCAGAGTCCTGAATAACAAGGAACAGCAAGTGTAAAAGCCCCGACACAGGAGCCAGACAGGATGTATGTCTTCACATGTCTGAAACAAAGATTCTTCATCTCCAAAATAAAGGCAAATAATCTATGAAGTTTTTCTAATTCTCTGATTTCATAATTAATTTTAAGATGACCATGCATAAGTGTTCTATGAAGAATACAGAACTGTATTTTTGATAGAAACAAACCCATGGCTGCATTTTTTAGGTAGCAAGTATTAAAATGGCCACATGTCCAGGGGTTCTAATCAGCGCTTGGCTTAATTCATCTCTTGTAGATCTAGTCTTGTATTTTTTTTATATATTTTTTGCCTCCTTATTCCTTAATTCATACAGACAAATCGAAGAGAATTGATAATTATCAATCACTTGCTAAGTGCTCAGTAAGCCCTTGTATCTAGGACCCATTCCTATCACAGTCCTTTCATCTTCCACTTATTAGTTGATATATTAAACAGTGGATTCCATCTGCAAGGATGCCAGTATCCCAGCAGTTGAGACTCGAGATGAGATGCTGACATTGAGCAAATGGGCTGAGGAATACCTAACGCTAGTTCCATCAAGCATCCCCTGAGTTTTCTGTAGAAACTTTCCACATGTGAAAACAACAGCAAAATGGGAAACAAGGAAGCACATTACATATCTCTCGGCAAGATTCCGTTGGAGCACATGGCTTGGGCCCAACATGTCCAGGGAATTTTTCCTTCCTTTCAATCCTAAATCCACACCTCACTAGGATCAAGGGGCTGAAAGGAAGATCATGGGTATCCTGCCGACCTCATTCCCACTACTCATCCTGCTACATTTGTGACAGACTGAAATGAGTTTAATTCTTGAAAACCACTTCACTCTTTCTTATTTCTAAGCCTTAAGATACGCTGTTCCCTCTGCCTAGAACACTCTTTCCACCTACAACCCTGTCCATCTGGCTAAATTTTGTTCATCTTTTGGGTCTCTGAGCCCTCTTCTATACCGCCTTACTCTTCTACTACCAGGGAATAAAGTATTCCCTTTATCACACTGTATTGTAGTGATGTGTTTACTTGTCTGCAGAGCCTTAGGTTGTTAAGAAACATGAGGAGTCAGGTACATCTTGTTGAGCTTTGTTAACCCAGAGCTGTAGCTACAGTCTGTGGTACACAATAGGTGCTTAATGATTATTTATTGAATGAATGAATGTGATTTCCATTTGTCCCTTTATTAATAGTTTTTGGCCTCGCTCAACCATCTTTAGATCTGTGTTCTTCTCAACAAGCTTTTCTAATCTTTTTAGATAAGGACAGTTTTCAGAATTGAAAACTTGCTCTCCTGGTATCTTAATGTCCAAAAAAGAATTTCTTTTCAAGAGTTCCTAGAAAAGGAATCCACAGTATTTTTAAAGATACAAAAATTTTTATTTTTTAAATCTAGGAATCCATGACTCTTGTGACAGCTGAAATAAATACATTCCCTTAGTCGTCACCATTCTCTTAAACCAGTTTGAGGAAACATGTTTTGCTTTTTGTTTTAAACAAGAACAGATTGCTCAGGGTTTGGGGGAGTCAGACACAAATCAGAAAGTCCTTCCTCTTTCATTTCACAAGTCCATGCTCTCTGCCCAGCCCTGAGATATTTATTGAGCTGCAGATGAAACAACCCTCTTTCTCTTCTCCAGGCAGGCAGCCTTGTGTGGTGTTGAAGAGTGAAAGAAATCATGAACACTCTTTCAGCAGCCACCCTGGGCCAAGGCCCAGGCCTGCACCCCCCCCCCCCACCTCACCCCCAGGGAGGTTAGCACAGAGGAGGAGGGCCAAGCATTCTGCTTACACTGGACTCAGGAAACTCTGAACCCAAGAGGCCTGAGTCTAAACTGGGAGAGGGAATTGGAGTTGAAAATTAACTCTTCAGCTGCTGGACAAGCTCAGCAAGCAGTGGAATGATACTACTCACCAGATCCAAAGAAGAGCAAGCAGCTGATACCTGCTCCAAAAGTCCTTCTGCTATCTTCCCTCTGGCTCTAGACCAACCTGTTCATTTTTTTAAGTTTTGGAAGTGTATGCAGGAAACCAACATTTGCTGAGTTCTTTTTAGGTGCTAAGCACTGTGCTAAGTGCTTTACATGTATTATCTTACTGAATCATACATACATACAACCACGTGAAGTATTTCTTTTTATGCTAATTTTACAAAGAAATTGATGTTCAGAGAAAGCAAGTAACTTAGCCGTTTAATTAATAAATAATAGAGCCTAGGTACAAACCCACATCTAATGAATTCAAACCCCAGTGTTGTTTTTTTTTCTGTCTGCACCTGGGGATTTATACCTTGAAATCAGAGGAACACACCCAAACTTTGGGAGGCAGCACAAAATTTTAAAAGGTTCTACTTAGCTTGTGACATCATAACAATAACCATTCTGTAGGTGACCAGGGGTTGATCCAAGCCAGTATATTGTCTCCAATTGCACTGATATGCTAAGATTTTTCTGAAAGAGCATTTTGACAAAGGTTAGCTGTTTACCCAAATAACTCAGATTCCCTTAACAATTCAGGATGATTTTGACACCCAGAAATTAAATATTCCCACATTAACAGAACTAAGTACTTAGACTGTCCCTTAGCATTGTATATCTATATTTTATAGCATCTATCCAGAGATATTGTAATGATTTGTTTATCTTCCCCACTACAGTATGAGCTCCTAAAGGACAGGAAGGACAGAGAGAATCTGATTCATTTTTGTGTTGCTTAACCCAAGGCCTGACACTCATGGTTACTTATTAAATGTTAGTTGGATTACTCTAGCAGAGACCACAACTGTAAAAACAACTAGCTATAAAGCAATTTGATAAGAGCTGACATTGAAATAGGTTCAAGATGAGGTGTAAGCATGTAAAAACAATCAGTTAATTCTGTTTAGAGGAAGAGCTGTTGGGGAAAGTTGCACAATGAAATGAGTTCACCAGGTGGAGAAGAAATGTTAAAAAAGGCATTTCAAAGATACAGAAGTTTAAACAAAGACAAGAAGGCAGGAAAGCATGGTAAGAAGCTGCAGGAGGGACCCATAGATTTGTCTTCTTGAACTTTTGAGGGAGGCAGAGGAAAAGTAACAGGAGTCAAAAGAGTTAAGAATTTTTGTCAACAACATCAAAGTGTGTCTACTTATTTCTTGACATTTTGTGCTTAGTATATCATTTAAGGTATGGTTATAGTCTAGAGGCTATGAAGCCTGGAGTGTGCTTGTGAATAGGCCATCCCCGTAGACTGCTCACTCCTAATATCAGTTGTAGGACTTCCGGGGGAAGTGAGATTGCGTGACCCATAGGGCAAGGGTCATCAATACTGAGGAAACCTTTCTGGGAGACAGAGACAATCTCCTTCTACTAAGAGTAAGAAATGAAGAGTTTCCCCTAGTATTTACCATCAACATATCCCTGAACTAGTTCTTTCAGGGAGCCCCATCTTCTCTCCCCAAAGTTCTATCTGTTCTCTTCTATAGCTTAGTCAAAGCCTTTTTTCTTTTCTTTTCTCTTCAGCCCCAAGGAAATAAAACCCATGCACCCTTGACAAATAGAATGGAGGTTTTATAGGAAAGATCTAGGATAATGAAATCCAGTGGTTTCCTCAAGGATGGAGGACTCTGGAATGCAAAACAGGGGAAATCTTCTCCCTCTTTGATACCTCCTCAACTTCTTCCTCTTTGCTTCCTTTTACTTCTTTATTTCTCCCTGCAAAATGGCCAAGACAGCCACACCCCAGCTCCCAAGTATGTATAAATCAATTCAGTTCAAATCCCAGAGTCTAGGACCTAAGCATCCAAATTCAAAACAGCCAAACTTCAGTGACCGCTTTACTCTTGGTTCAATAAGCTGTGGCCTGTAGGTGCAAAATCATGGTTTCTACAGCAATTTATTGGTGGTAGAGGATCAGTTTTTCAAAGGATATGTATTATATTATAAAAACCCCTTACCTTTCTCTGTAATTTCTTTGCCCCTGCCAGAATTTCGTTTTTTAATCCAGATCTTTTAATGGATACATCTTGTCCTTAGATGATGTTCTCTAAACATTTCAAAAGCAAAGAAAAATTTTTCCCCTGCAAAATGTTTCATTGTAACCCAAGATGTAAAACAGGTAAAAAGCTGAGTAGTTGCCATTGGTAGAGCAAGGGGAGAGAGGAGACAGCACTTCCTCGGTACATTTTGCTCCATGGTGCCTTCTGAACCCTTGCTTCAGCTCCCTAGGGAAGCTACTGCTCTCATGTTTATAACTAATAATAGTCACTTCCATTGCTATGAAAAAATTATGTTACGCTTCTGTTTCCTGACTTGTCAATGTTAGACAGTATCTTTGGACTGCCCACTATAAAAGATAAAGCATTTTAACTCAATTCTACTTTCTCCTCCTCCCTTCCTAGTTTGGAGTTAACTTATTTTTAGTCCTTTCCTTCATTACTGTTATTATATTTAAAGAGTATTTTTTTCTTTTGACTTTAGGTAACATCTCATCTCTCCACCAACTTAAATAGCTCCCTCGAACTGCCCTCCTCTCCTCCCCCACTTTTAACATCTGAACACAGGATAATTAATAGGCTTTCTATCCATCATTTCCACTCCTTGATCCACTCTGTTACATAGAGTACTCATTCTCTATGTAACAAAGTTTCATGAATGCAAAGTTTATTTTAGACCATAAGCTCCTAACAAGTGATGAGAGAGGTGGTTTATATTCTTCTAAATGGCACCACTCACAGGAGCAAAAGCAGACAAATATGGTGTGGTGGTGCAGGTGGCGGAAACCATCATCACTGATTTCAAGAGGCTGAAAAATCTAAATTTGAAACACTCTGGGGAGAGGAAGAAAAGGAATAGTTTCCTGCAGAAACTCAAGCATCCCTTAGATTTCATGGTCCATTTTCCTTCACAAATGCTGTTTTTGTTCCTTTACACAATACAACAGAACACTGCCACATTCAAGCACTGTTAGAACCATTTTCAATTAGTGGCAGCCAGTGTCCTAGTGGCTTCATCAGAGAGATCCCATGTCACAACCACACACAAATATAATATAGTCTGTGAGATGCTCATACTATTTTCCTTGTTGCTGACAAATAAAGTTGTCCCTCTGTCTCTTCCTCATGCTTCTACTTTCCCAACTTTTCTGAGATGAATAAAGATACTCTTTCAATCAACTTTCTCCATAGATAGCCTCCCTCTGTAAATGATTTTCTTAGTAATTCACTGACTTTGTTGGATGCACTTAATTTCCAGGTAGTTGGCTGGTAATTCAATACTCATGTTGGAGAAGGTGCTGAAAAACTGATGAGGGAAGAAAACTTTCAGTAGTGCTAAGTTATCAATGGTTTTTATAAGTGGTGATAAAACATTAAGAAAACATAGGTAGAACAGATGATCCTGGTAGAATTAGGAAAGGAAGGTACCACTGGGGATTCTGTGGACTGGCCTTCTCTGAAGTTTTCTTCTTCTTTAGTTGTTCTGATTCGGCTATGGGTTTGGGATGGCTCAGTCCATGGGCAAGAGGGAAAGATTTTATGAGCTTTCAAAGTACCATTTAATTGAGGTATATTAATCATCAAGTCCTTAGTTGATTTTGAGCACCTATTGGAATTCAGAAACATTTTCAAGTGTGCAATCTTATTCGACCTTCCCAAAAATACTGTGAAGTAAAAAGGCAGGTATTCCCAAAAATACTGTGAAGTAAAAAGGCAGTGTATTCACTTTATTTTGCAGATTAGGAAACCATGATTTATGGGAATTATGTGTGTTTCACAAGGGCACATAGCTAAGATGTGGCAGAAGTTTTATACCACACTATGTTGCCTTTTCCATTTACTGCCTGGGATTGCACCAGAAGATTCTCTGGAAGTGACAAAGTTTAATCAAACAGGATTCAGGGGATATAATCACCAATCAACTTTACATTGTCTCACACTCTCCCTTTAAAGGTTAATCTGTGGGGAGTATTCTTCTTCTGACTTGGATGAAAACATGATTTTTCTGATCACCCAGGTAATAAAAAATCCAACTGTCCTTTAAAGTTGCAAACATGATCTTAAGTTCAGAATTAAGAGTATCCAATTACATGCAATAACCAAAACTTCAAACCAGATTTGGAATTAAAACTCCTTCCCTCCTATAAAATCTTTTACATGTAGGAGGTCAGGAAAGTGATTTAATAGGGGAGGGGAAATCCTTCTTCTTTGTTCCTTCTCTTCTCCATTTTTCTAATCCAGTTGTGATCCTTTCTTCCAAGGTCAAAAGTTGTTGAGAGGAAAGAGGAAAGATTAGGGTGGATAGGAAAATTCTCACCTAATTAGTACTGTTGTAAAGCGGCCTTGCACTCTTGTGAATAACACTGACTCTTGTGAGCTATTTTGTGGATTCTTAGAAAAAGCCCCATCACTGAGGCCTTCTCATCTGAAATTGCCTTGGCATGACTGGCGCACACTCCTCCAGTTCATCCATCTAAAGCAAACCAGGCTGTCTGATGCCTTTTAGATTTCTCAAACAGGAGGAAAACTCTGATCTTCAAGTCCCTTGCACTGAGCTTAAGATAAGGTGAAGATACCTTACCCTGTCCCATTGGGGAGAAGTAGAATCCTAGCCCAATTCTCGCCAAAGAAATTCTCTTTAAAGTCCTTCCTCAATCCTATTCTTTTAGATCTTCAATGTAGTAAGAGTTGAAACTCTCCACGCAAGACTAAGTATAATGGGTTTTGAGACATATCCTTTGAAACTTTTCATTCTGATCTGGAACATCTCCAGGAAATGTATCTATTAGCTATATGTGCCTTAGTCAAAAATTTCAAATCTTATATATCTTATTACATCAAGTAAGAATAAAACATGATTTCTGCTCTTTAAAAGTTTCCTTTCTAACTGGGAAGGCAATCAACATATGAAACTACATGAAGATAGAAGCAGCATTAACTACAAGCATTGCAGATGCTCAGTAAATAGAGAATCACCACAGGCTAGAATAATACATTCTATAAGCCTTACATTAAAGCAAGCAAAAAACTAGAACAAAGCAGGCATTCCAGGGAGAAAAATCATTTAAAAAGGAAAATATGTGATTAAAGTGATCATGCTATTTTTAGGAGCTTTCCAGATTGTCTCTTCTGTACATTTCTATCACCATAGCCTTAGGCCATTGTCGTCACTCACCTTGATTAATGCAGTAACCTCTGGGTTGATTTGCCTGAGTTTAATAAGCCACCTTCTCTCAGTTCATTCTCATCATCTGGATGATACTCCCTCCAGATTCATATTTTGTTGTTTCTCCTATCTAGTCAGCCCAGAAATTCCCCCAAATCTCTGTTATTTTGTCTCTTTTCATGTACTATTGGTCTCCATCTGACTCTCCTACTTCCTCATCTTCACCTGGTATGTTTGGTGATTGATCTGCATTTTGTATCCATTCCTATCTCCTCCTAGAGTACCTTCCTTTGTATAGCAAAGCCTAAAAGCTAAAAATCACATTCCCAGACGCCCTTACAACTAAGGTGCTGGGTGTGAAATAGGCTTTATCAATCAGATGCAATCACTCAAAGATCAGCAGGTGGAAATGAAGGAGAAGTCATATTTGAGCAGTGGTTATTTCCTATGGGCAAGGAAAGTTGTGCAGATATGGACATTTTTGTATTCCAGTACAAAGTTTCTAGCTTTTTGGGTGCTGTCAGCAGCAGTAGATTCCTGATTCCAGCTTCCTAACTTTCAGGTATAGCACCCTGTTTATTTAAATCAGTAGGTCAAGTGGACCTCTTGGTCCCCACCTCCTTGAATGTGACAAGATAGTAGCTTCCATAATAGGTGGCATTCTGTAAGTCATTACTGGAGACTCAGGCTGGAGCTCATTCTTCTAGCTCTTCCAATAATTTCATAAGCACATAAATCCCTTATATTTAGTCTGTTTCTGCTTAAAATAGTGTGCCTTCTTTTTCCTATACAAAACCTTGCTTTGTTCACTCTCTGATGTCAAGTCATTCAATAGGCCCTAAGTAAAATGGAAATTTGAGTCATCTGCAAGACAGGCAAAAACAAGCAGGAGGGTATTCCAAATGGAAGTTTATATTTTCTCCTATATATTTTCATAGTACCCTGTACATACTGCTATATATATATCATTGAATGTATATAAGATTTTCCTAATATTTATCTTTCCTCCTTAGTAGACTTCCCTACTTCTTCTCCAGAGGAGAGACTTTGTCATACCCATTTTTGTACCCAAGCTCCTAGCACAGTCCCTAGTACTTGATAAAATTTCAATATATGTTAAATGAATTAATGGATGGGTGGATGGAGTGTAAATAGACCCTCAAACTGATGCAAATGACAATCTTTAGTGAATAACTTTTTCTGTTTATACATAGTTTATAATTGTTGTTTTGTTTGTTTATTTGTGGAGTCTTGTTTGATTGTTTTGCTCTTCATACTGAGAATATTTTTAAAATCTACTAACTCATGGAAGTCAAATAGTGGGACTGTCTTAATTTTCCATTCTGAAGCATTGCTACAAAGAAGAAAGTATACAACTGCATGAGTATTTCCCCCCAGATTTAGTTTCATAATGAGGGACCAGAAAAACAAAAGTAGAGAAGCGTTTTCCTCTCAGTGTAAAATGACATTACCATATACTAAGGACTACACTGATATAGTACTTAATTGGAATAAAAACGAGAAAAAAACTATATCTAAAAAGATAGATTGTGTATCTATTAAATACAATAGTTAATAGTAATAGTAACTATGTTTAGTATGTATATTTTTATTTTATACTCAAGAAATTAAACTTTAGTTAATGGGAAGACAAACTGGGATTCAAACCTGACTCTGACAAGAGACACAGCTTAAATATAAAGATACAGAAAAGTTATAAGGATGGAAAGGATACCATGCCAACTTTATCCAAAAGAAAATAGGTATAGCTATAATAATATCAGATTAAGAAGACTCTAAGGCAAGCAGTATGACTAGGCAATAATATGGTAATAACTATGTGTAGGGCCACGTGGGCACTAGACTAGTCAGGGGGATCACTTTTTAAATTGTATAAATGTGTAACCACTATGTTGTACATCTGACATTAATATAAAATAATATTGCATGTCAAGTGTAATTGAAAAACTGAAAGAGGGGGAGGTGAAGGGAAATAAAAAGTTCAAATTATCAGGTACAAACAAATAAGTCACGGGGATGTCATGTACAGCATAGGGAATACAGTCAATAATATTGTGATAGTGTGGTATGGTGTCAGATGGTTGCTGGACTTATTACGACGATATACCTTCTTTAGGTATACGGTGTGTGATCAAAAAGTAAAGTGAATGTCTAGATTGGGAAAATGCATTATATTGCAGGAAGAATGCATTGCCATTGGTCCCCCTCTAAATACTCCCTTGCTTTGAGCCCATTTTTCCCATAATTCTTGCCTCTTCCTGGGGCAATTCTGGAAGTCCTCTTTTGTGAGCATCTTTAGTTGTGCTGTCGTGGCTGCTTTGATGTCCTGAATCGATTCAAAACATCTCCTTTCATGGTCATTTTGACTTTAGGTAAGAGCCAGAAGTCACATGGTGCCAGATCCAGTGAATAAGGTGGATGAGGACATACTGTGATAATTGTGTTTGACAGAAATTTCCATACCAGAAGCAATGTGTGACATGGAGCATTGTCATAATAGAGAATGAAGTAAGGGCACTTCAAGAAGGAGGACTTCCAGAACTGCATCAAAGGGTGGGAGGAATTATAGGATGGGTGTGTTCTGAGCAAGTGGGAGTGTTTTGTGGGGGTTGGTGGCGGTGTGCCTTTTACTGTAATGGAATTTTTAAATTTGAACATTCACTGTATTTTGTGATCATACCTCATATAAATGCTTAATAACTATTGTGTACACCTGAAACTAATATAAGATTGTATGTTAGCTATATTTTAATAAAAGTCTTTAAATAAATATATTTTTAAAAGAAGTATGACTAGGAATAGAGAGGAATATTTTATATTGATAAAAGTGTCGATTCAACAGAAGTCATAAATTTCTATGCATTTAATAACATAGCTTCAAAATGTATAAAACAAAACAGTCAAATCCATAATAATAACTGAAAATTTTGACATGTTTTGGTAACTGATAGTAGGCAGATAGAAAAACCAGTAAGGATATGAGATTTTTAACAAAATAAGAAAAAAAACTACACCTAAAAAGATAGGTTATGTATCTATTATATCAAAAAACTTCATATAACTAATACATATATAACACTATATGTATAAAACCAACAACTTTGTAAAATACATTTTTTACTAATGCACATGGAATATGTGCCAAAATACATCTTATACTATGCCATAAAAAAGTCTCATCAAATTTCAGAAGATGAAATCACATAGAGTGAATTCTTGGACCACAGTGGAATTAACCTAGAAATCAATAACAGAAAAGTGACCAAAATAGCCCAAAATATTTTTTATTAAGCAATATATTTTTAAATAGCCCATGGATCAAAGACAAAATTACAATGGAAATTCAGAAATATTTTTAACTAAATAGAAATGAAGACTTGTTGTATCACTACTTGTGGTATGCAGCTAAAGCAGTGCTCAAAAGGAAATACACAACTTTAAATGCATATATTAGAAAAAAAGAAAGGCTAAATATCAAGGATATAAGCTTCCATCTCAAGATTCTAGGCTGAAAAATAAAAACAACCCAGCAAATTAACCCCAAAGGAAATAAGAGCAGAAATCAATAAAACAGAAAGGAAACATACACTAGAGAAAATTAACAATGGAAAAAGATGGCTCTTTAAAAACAAATTTAAAAATTGATAAACCCTAAAAGGTTAATCAAGAAAAGAAAAGAAAATACAACTTGCTAATATCATATATAAAAAGAGAGACTGCAGTGCAGATTACACAGACATTAAAAAGATAAACAGATGATAAATTTGAGTTTAGATGAAATGCACAAATTCTTTGAAAAACATAATTTACCAAAAATGACTAAAAAATAAACAGATACTCCTAATAGTCCTGTGTGTATCAAAGAAATTGAATCCATGCTTAAAACAATGAACATTCCAGGTCCAGATGTTTCACCAGCAAATTCTTCCAAACCTTTCAGGAAGTAATAATCTTAATAATAACAATCTTATGCAAACTCTTTCTGATAAGGAAAAAGAAAGACTACTTCCCAACTCATTTTATAAGGCCAGCATAATCTTGACAACAAATTTGACACTAACATTACAAGAAAGAAAAATTACAGGCCAGTAACTCTCATGGACATAATGCAAAAATCCCAAACAAAACATTAGCAAATTGAATCCATGGATATATTATAAGGATAATGTCAATCAAGTAGGATTTATCACAGGAATGCAAAGTTGGTAAATATTGGAAAATCAATAATAATTAATAGAATAAAGGAGAAAATCCATATGATTATTTCAATTGAAAAATAAACAAGTCGGTCTCACTAGGCTTTAAAGATGTAAACAGCACTGTGTGAATTCAGCTAAAAATAACAAAAAATAATAAAACTGAGTAAAATTAAAGCAAAGAAGATTCATGAAGTGTAGAGGCAAGCAGTTAAAGCTGTTTCAGTGTTTAATGATGCCATCTGGGATCCAGACTCTATCCTTCTGCTCTGCCACTTTTTGAAGCATCTATAATAGTGCCTGACGCTACAGTAGGTGTTCAGTAAATGTCTGCTGAAGCTTATTACCTAATGACCAGAAGACTAGCCTAATGGTCTTCAGGTCCATGTCCAATCATGAAGAACAAAGCAGAAAGTCGTGTGGTGCCTATATCCCGAAAGCCAGAAACCCTCAGCTTTCATTTCCTTGTAAAGAACTGACTCATTTGGCCACCTGACTGTAAGAGAATTTGGAGAGTAAGTATTTTCAGCTGGGCACAGTATCACCCTGAAAAAACAACACACACAAAAAATGAAAAAAAAACAAAGTTCTGTTACTCAGGACAAAGAGAGAATAGAGACTGGGTCCCTATATAAAGAAGGCACAATGATAAGCATTGTTAAATCTGCATTATTAGTAAGAAAAGTCACCATCTCTGAGGCAACTGAGGTATGACAAGGAGACAGGAGAAGTAAAAAATAGCCATAATAAAGGGAAGAATAAGATAACAACCATGCAAGAAGTTCAAACAAGTTCTCAGGGAAATCAAAGGCAGATAAGACAACATCAATTAGGGAGACCTAAATGGCTTCATAGACTAAAATTTTTGAGAAGTTTTAAAAATGGCTATGACCTGCATAAGTAACAATGGGCAATAAGTAGTATATTCTAGCTGTAAATTACCAGCAAAAGCAATTAGACAGTATATCAAGTATCTGAGTAACAATAAATGTATGCTGTGGTATCAGATATTCATAAGAATCTAATGGGAAATAAAGCTAGAAACATAGTTTGGACTATATCAAAGGGGCACTGAATTTAATTCAATCAACGAAGAAAAGACCGCGAAGGATTTGGGGCAGGAAAATGACAAGATAGATGTGATATTTTCCCCCCAGTTTTATTGAGATATAATTGTGTGATATTGTGATTAATAATAAGAAATGTGTATTTGGTTTTCATCCCTGTTTCTGGCACAGAGTTCCTAAAACACTTGTAATTAACAAAGTGACATATGTGTCTTTTGTTAATGAAGTGACTTTTGATTGCACCCAAGAAGGTTGGTTGCCAGGGGAACCAAGCTGGTGATTACAAACTGGAACCTTCAGTCCCACCCTCCCACCCCTATCTCCCATCCTCCAGGGAGGAAAGAAGAGCTGGGAATTGAGTTTAATCACCTATGGACAATGATTTAATAAATCATGCATATGAAAAGAAACCTTCATGAAAACCAGAAAGGATGGGGTTTGGAGAGCATTGGGGTTGGTGAGCGCATGGAGGTTCAGGGACAGTGGCCTGCCCAGAGAAGGCATGGAAGCGCCATGCCCTTTCCCCACACCTTGCCCTGTGCGTCTCTTCCATATGGCTCTTCCTGAGTTATATCATTTTATAATAAACTGGCAATCTAGTAAATAGAATGTTTCCCTGAATTCTGTCAGCACCTCTAGCAAATTAATCAAACCTGAGGGAGGGAGCCACTGGAAACTTTGAAGTATATAGGTGGTCCGTCAGAAGCCCAGATGACACCGTGGACTTGTGGCTGGCATCTGAAGTGGGGTGGGAGACAGTCTAGTAGGACTGAGCCCTTTATCTGTGGGATCTGATGCTGTTTCCAGGTAGATAGTGTCAGAATTGATTTGACTGGTCTGACACCCAGCTGGTGTTGGAGAATTACTCAATTGTGTGGTGAAACACCCTTCAGGTTGAAATTGGTAGTAGGACCCTTACATTTTTATGTAACATAGCACTAATTTAAGGTGTACAACCTAATGATTTGATATGTGCATATACTGAGAAATGATTGCCGATGTGCTACTTTTGAAAGTTTATTCTGACAAGCAGAAGGTTCTTAGTACTCTAATGGTTTCAATCAAATGATAGGGGGAGCAAGAAAAGGAAACGCTGAATGAGAGAGACCCTGGAAAGGAAGAACCATTTGGATGTGGCAATCGGCTGGATGCCAGGATTAGAGAAACGATGAGCACAGTCTTAAGCTTTACTGAAAGAGTGTAATGATGTCATTAACGGAAGAGGAGGTGTCAAGAGGATATCTAAGTGAATTTGTTCTGCCAACCCAAAGATGCGGCTTTAGGGTTCATCCATATGGACACCAAGAAGTTCTCTGAAGGAGCAAGCCATGGAGAAGAAACCCAGGGCAAACTCTTGAAAGGAGTTAGGTGAGTGGAAAATGTAAAAGGAGCCAGTGAAAAAAACAGAAAGGAAATGTAACGAGGAGGAGTTAGAAATGTGAATATCAGCAGTCAGGAGCCAGGGCCTTTTGGCATCAAAAACAGAAGAAATGAATTTTTTGCGTTACTCGGTTATTGCCTACGTAGCTTCTTTGGTCCTGTATTCCTTAAACACAAGAAGTGTCTAATTCACTTATTTGTTTCCGATGCATAGCTCATGCCTGCCACTGAATATTCCAATACAGTAACCCCCCCTTCTCCACAGTTTCACTTTTTGAGGTTTCACTTACTTATAGTCCAAAAATATTAAACAGAACATTCCAGAAATAAACAATTCATAAGTTTTAAATTTCGTGCTATTCTGAGTAGCGTGATGAACACTTCTGCCATCCCACTCCATCCTGCCTGGGACGTGAATCATCCCTTCATCCAACGAATCCATGCTATGTGTGCTCTCCTCCCATTAGTGACTCAGTAGCCATCTTGGTTCTCTTATAAACTATCACAGTGCTTGCCCTCAAGTAATCTTTATTTTACTTAATAATATCACATTCTCATAACTTTTATTACAGTATATTGTTGTAATTGTTCTATTTTGTTATTAGTTATTGTTAATCTCCTACTGTGCCCAATTTATGTTACACTGCCCTAAATATCTACATATAGAAAAAAACAGTCTATACAGGTTTTGGTACTATATCCGTGGTTTCAGGCATCCACTGGGGGTCTCGGAACATATCCCCTGTGGATAAGTGGGCATTGCTGTGATACAGAGGGAGAAAAGGAGATTGGAAGGGGAAAAAAAGAGTTAGGAAGGATAGAGGAAGAAACTAAAAACAGTTGAGTTGGTAATTCAAAGTGGTTTCAATAGAATAAGAGTAAACGACACCTTGAAAGTGGTTCCAGGTGTGACTAACACACAATGAAGACAGTGCACACAGATTGCTTTTTCAGATGGGTTGATGGCAAAGAGAAAGGGGGTGAGTGAAAAAAAACGTACTGTTTTTGTTTCATTTGTTTGCTTGCTTTTATTTTGTTTACTGTGATGGGACTGCCATTTGAGATATTATTCTATGAGTTTTTCCTTCTGATATTTCAAGCATTCAGTTAGCTCTGTCCTTACACAAAAGTCTTCTCAGGTTGTTTTTTGTTGTTGTTGTTGTTGTTGTTGTTGTTGTTGTTGTTGTTCTCCCAAACTCTTAAGCCCTTAGGGGAAGTTAGGAAATTTGTTGTTGAAGAACCAGTTTCTTGGGGGAAAAAGAAAAGAAGACATAGTTCCCCCATACTCCAGTTTTCCAAAGCTGGGGCAGGAGGAGAAAGTAAAAAGAAGGCTCTTTATGGATTCCCAGAGTATAGATGAGGCCCTGCCTCCCAGAAGCCCCACAAAAGAAGGTAAGACCTTAGAGACAAAGGGCTGTGTGATCTATCTAGGGATACAGGACCCGGGCAGCCACAGCAAAGATGCCCACATGCCAAGGAGTATGGAAACCGACTCCTTAATGATGACCTGGCAGACCAATGACCAAGAGAACAACTGCTGCCTTCTTCATTCTCCCTCCATTCTCAAGTCTTCCTACTGCAGAAGTTCTACTAGGGGTAAAGAGTAAAACGTGAAAAAGAAAGAAATGAATGTTTTTTAACCACATCAGCAGAACGGGGCTTTGAGTTCAAAATTAAGCTGCATTATAGAAAGCACAGAGAGATAGGTTGCCAGCTGAGTTTGTGGACTGAGTTCTGCTGGAGTAGATTTGCAGGCAGAGGAGCAGAGGCCTGAAAGACCGCAAAGTACAAAAGCTGGAAGTACCACACTCGCACACCATGATATGGACAGCCCCCAACCAAACTGCCCTGAACCAGAGGCCAAGGTGGGAGAGATAGAAGTTAAGGAAAATCTCCTCAAATGTCTTCTATTTTTAAAGTAAACTTTGGGGCCAAGTATAGGGACCGAGTTCCAGAGAGCAGTTTCCAGGCTCTCAGCCTCACCTGGAAAGCCTCACGTGGAAAGGTGCTGGCTCAGTTATTAGACGGCCATCAGCTGTAATCAGATGGCCACCTGCTGTGGCGGGGTGGCCATCAGCTGTTACTGGTTAGCCGTCAGCCACTAATATAACTGCTGTGGCTACGCTAGGGAGTTGGTTGGTTTGCAGGCAGAGAAGTGGATGGCGGATTGCATATCATGTGGATCCTGCTTCCTGTGTCTCCAACCCAGCCGCCAGTGAGAATATAGTGGTATGACTCCCCTATCTATGACTCCACTGGTGTTCTTTTTTGGCCTCACCATATCCTGAGTTCTGGTGCCAGGAGTGGGACCAGATCCCCCCGCATGACACCAAGTCAATGAAAAGAGAGTACATTTATACCATAGAAAACAATGTAATCATTAAAAATTGTGTTTTCTAAGAAAATGTGATGGCGTGGGAGAAGCTCACAATAAAATATTAAGTCAAAAAGGATATAAAATGATAGTTTGATACAAATGATCTAAATAAACATATATATAAATTAAAATATTAGATTAAAATTCACCAAAATATTGTCTTCATCTCTGAGTGGTGAGACAATAATTTTATTTTCTTCTCTTTGTATATTTTCCAAATTATATTTAGTGAATATGTATTGCTTATATAATCAGTTATTTTTAAAATAAGTGAATAATATAAAGCAGATTCAAAAGTATAAAAAGAATTTGAGCTACTAGAAAATACAAATAGCCAAGAGAGAAATAAGTCTGTCTTACAGCAATCAAAATGGAGCAGGTCTAGATAATCACATCCTCACCAACATGGCCATTGCCAAAGATTTGGAATCTAATTAAGTTATCTTTGTTGCTTCACTACTGAAGAAAAAGGCAATTGAGAGGAAGAAAAAAAGTGTTACTCCAATGCTATCATAGGTATCACCAAGGCACAATAGGTGGATTTCTATACAGATGTTCTTATGACATTTAGTGACATTCCTTTTCCAATTTTTTTTTATTCATTTCAGGTATACAAAGCAATGTAATAGTTAGACATTAACACTCATCACAAAGTGATAACCCCTCTCCCCCAAGCTACTACCCCTCTGACATTTTCTATAGCTGTTACAACACTATTATCTTCCTAATGCTATATTCCACATCCTGTGACTATATGTATATATATATATGTATATAAAATTATAGTTGACATATTATATTATTCTACTTCAGCTTCAGGTGTGCAGTGCATTGGTAATGCACCTACATAGTCTATGAAGTAATCCCCTGTAAGTCGAGTGCCCATCTGGCACCTTATGTAATCTTTATAATATTGCTGATTATATCCCCCATACGGTATTTCCTATTCCCATGACTACATTGTATCTACTAATTTGCACTTTCTATTCCCTTCATGTTCTCCCCCATCTCCTCCCCACTCCCATCTAGGAACCAACAGTTTTTTAAAACATATCTGAGTCCATTTCTGTTTTGTTTGCCCTTTTCATTTTTATATCTTTTACAAAATTCTTGATATAATGTGTACAGATCCCAAATTGCCGAAAAACTCAAATAACCAGATTTTTCCCTGGGATATGTAGTGATAGTCACTTTTCATAACAATGACATTAATGTGCTGTTAGATATTTAGACATTTATTATTATCCCAAAACACTAACGTCATGGTCAGTGTAGGGTTTCTTTTAATCTTCTAATTCTATAAAAAATTTGTTCATATGATACAATGGATTTAATTATCCAAAATATTCAGTTAACCAGAAGACCCCCCCATTCTCTAAGAGTGTTAAATTAAGTAGATTTTATACAAATTCATCATTTTTTAATTATTTTAGTATCTGGTTGTTAGATGTGTACAAACAACGTTATCCCTCTTTGAAGAAATGTTACTTTCAATCTCTATGCATGCAGCTGAATGGAGCTAGAAGAAAACAATCATGCATGCTGACCAGTCTCTCTTTAAATTCATGACATTCACAATTATTAATTTCAAGTGTGCCCTTCATGCTGCCCATCAATCATAGGGCATTTCTCTAGTCCATTACAATCCTAGGACTATAATACTATATTTTCTCCTCTCCTCAAACTTCCAACACCTCCTCCCCCATCTTCACTCTCAGCCTTGACCTTAATTGCTATTGCACTGAGAAAATAGGAACAATCATTCGAGAATTTCCACAAGTTCCCAACAACACCTCCACCCGCCCACCAGCATCTGGGCCCTATATGCTCCTTCTCTCCTGTTACCAGGGATGCACTGTCCATCTTCCTATCTAAGGCTGAACCTTCCACTTGTTCACTAGACCCCAATCCTTTTAAATATTCGAAAACATTGCTCCAGAAATTCCTCCTTTTTCCTCCTCTTACCTCATCATTTTTCCTCTTGACTGGATCATTCTATCAGTATACACACGTGATATTATTTCTCACATCTATGTTGCCCTCCAGCTACAAGTCCATATTTCCATTCTTCTTTAACAGCAGTTCCACTAAAGAGTTATCTATACTCATATCTCTAACCCTCTTTTCCCATTCTCTCTAGAACCCCCTTTGACAGGGCTTTTGCCTCTTCCAAGCACCAAAACTGCTCTTCACCAAGAGTGTGCACGTTGCTAATCCAATGGTCAATTTCTTTCATTTACTCCTCGGTAGTGTTTAGCACCATTGTTCACTCCTTTTGGAAATATTTTGTTGATTTGTTTTCCAGAACATCACACTCTCTTGGTTTCCCTCCTACTTCCCAGTCTTCTTTGCTCATTTATCCTTATTTCATCAACCTCTTAACATTGGGTACCCCAGGGTTAAGTCCTTGGCTTTCTTCTCTTTTTCATAGATATCCACTCCCTTTGTGGTTGCAGTTGTTCTCACAATTTAAAATTCTATCTATATACTGACTACTCCAAAATTTATATCTCCAACCCAGTTCTGTCTCTCCCACCACCAGATCTGGGTGTCCAACTGCCTACTTATCATCTTCATTTGAATGGGCATCTCTAACTTAACACTTGATCTCGCCCATAAAATACTTCTTCTTCATTCAGTCTTCCCTTTTGCTTAGACAGAGGAGTCAACCTTGATTCCTCCTTTTGTCTTACACCTTGGTCCATCAGCAACATCTGTTAGATCCACCTTAAAAATGATCCAGAATCTGATGATTTCTCATCTTTCCTACTACTTCCTCGCTGACACAAGTCATTGTTAGCTCTCTTCTGAATTATTTCAAAACCCTTTTGACTGGGCTCCCTTTCTCCCCTTGATCTAGTCTCATAGGAGCCAGAGAGACCCAAGTCTTTATAATGGCCTACAAGGTCATACACAAGCTCATCCCAAACTTTACCTCTCTGACCTCATTTCCTATGATTTCCTGCCCCCCTCATTCACTCACTGTGCTCCAGTCACACTGGTTTTCCTGTGGTTTATCCAACACACCAGGTACACTCTCTCATAAACACCTTTCCATTGATGTTCACTCACTCTGTCCTTCCCCAGCTATCTCCATGACTCATTCCCTTGCCTCCTTCAGATCTTTGCACAGATGTCACCTGTTCAGTGTGGCATTTCCTGACAATCCTATTTAAAACTGCAGCTCACTCTCTCCACCAACACACCCTGTCCCTTTTACCTGCTTTATTTTTCTTCTCAACACTTATCACCATCTGCCATGTTACATCTTTTATCTGGCTAGGAGTTAGGCTGTGTTTACTATTTGCTGTAGCTGTAGGTGTCAGAGGTTAATTTTCCTCTGGTGTCCTTGTTTTGGCCTCCCTTACCATAACCCAGTTATCTCTGGGTTTCCCTAAGGACTTCTTAAATATTGTCCGAGATGCACAGTTCTTCCAGTTGTTATCATAGAGGAACCCTAGTAATGTGGTGATGAGGTGTGGGGGAAGGGAACCATTTTATACAGTCCTTGTGATTAGTGTTTTAACGAGTCTGTGCCCCTGAGCTGTTACTTTCACAAGTGCTTCTCAGTTTTGTTTTGGTTTTTCCCCCCTTAGGACAGACAGGAAGGGTCAGGGGTGCTGGAGTTAGTATTTATTTCACTTCCCTTGGGTTAGGTAGCAAAGCCCCAGTAGGTTGGGCTTTGGTAAAATAGTTCTCTTAAAGTCAGGTCTTATTAAGCAGAACAGAACGCCCTGGGCATATTTCAAAATGGCTACTTTTCCCCTCCCCTGCCAGAAACACAAGGGAGTTTTTCTCTGATCTTTGCTGTGATAACCTTATAGGGCTCCTGGAGGGAAAACTCACAAAAATGGCGGGATCTCCCCTAAGACCCAATCCCTTTGGAGTTTTTCTCTCTCAAACTTGTTCACACTGAGCCTCTAGCAATTTGTCATTTACACGTTACACATTTACACATACCTTGGGGCTCTTTCCCAAGGAGGTTTTAGCTACTGGGCTTCTGATTCTTTGCATCTGCCAGTTTGTCTCTGATTTGGGGAGCAGCAGTTTGCCCTATGACCTCAATTCGCTGAAGGAGCTAAGAAATTTGTTGATTTTCAGTTGGTTCGGCTTTTTTCTTGTTGTGTCGAAAAGGCAACTTCCAAGCTCTGTACATGCTGCGTCAAAAATTGAAAGTCATTGGTACATATTTTTACTCAGTTATGTTTGTTTATTCTCTCCCTCTGGAATGTATGTTCTATAAGGGCAGGGATTTCTGTCTGATTTGTTCAGTATAGTATTGTTAGTGCTTAGAACAGTGCCTGATCCATAATAAGCACTCAGATAATATTTCTTTGAAGAAACTGAATAAATGAAAATAACATCTCCCAATAGTTTCTAGCACAGAAATTTCTTAGTGGGGATCACTGAACAAGGGCGTTCACCTCTACTGCCCCTCTGCCTTGGGAAGCTCTTTTATCCTCTATTTTCCTCTTTACCTGGTTAACTCCTATACATTCCCGTGTCTGCGTGAACGTCAGTTCCTCCGGGAAATCATTCCTGACCTTCAGGTTAAGGACCACAAGTACTCATAACCCTCTCACATTTATTGTAATTTAATAATTATGTAGTCATTTAATTAATATTTGTATTCATCACATTATAAGTTCTTTAAAGGGAGGAACTATGTCTTTTCTATTCACGTTTGTGTACCTGGCACCCAACAGACTGCTTGACACAGATGTTAAGTAAATATTTGTTATATAAATAAAGGCAACAACTATCTTGTCTTGGCAACATAACTATATTATTGCCACATAACAAATCACCCCAAAACTAAGTGCCTTGGAAACAACAATAATCATATATTATCTCTCATAGTTCCTATGAGTCAGGAATTTGGGACTGGCTTAGCTGAGTGGTCTGGCTGGGGGTCTCTTCTCAAGGGATTATAGTCAAGACATCAGCCAGCTGTCTGAAGGCTTGGGTGGGCCTAGAAGGTGTACTTCCATGTTGGATCTTTCACATGGCTGACAAGTTTGTGCTGGCTATTGACAAAACATCTCAGTTCCTCCCCGTGGAAGTGTTTTTCATGGTTTTTGGTATAGTCTCACAACATGACAGCTAGCCTCCCCCAGAGTGGGCAACCCAAGAGAGATTAAATGGAAATGGTAATTTTTGTGTGTGACCTAGCCTCAGAAGTCACACATCATGATTTCTGCCATATCCTGTTTATTAAAAGGAAGTCCCCACTTCTGGCCCATATCTAGGTGAAAGAGAATTAGACTCTGCATCTTTGGAACTGTGTCAAAGAATTTGTGGACATATTTTACTTGGACATAACCAAGTAAAAAATTAATGTAAAAGGGATGAGGAAGAATCTGATGTAGTGACTCAAAATTAATTTTCTGAGTTTTAGAATAGAGAAGGAAAGATAACTCTTCAGTAGTTTAAGACAATTATAATAATGAATCAAACAGTAGATTAATATCTGAAGAGATTATTTCTTTAATTTATCATCAATGTGGATGCAGAAGTGTAATGTTCATAAATGGTTCTCTACCTGAGAATATCTTAGGGAGAAAAATAATACCAAATGCTAGAAGGTCAAGGCCAATAGCCAGCATAGTACCTTCCATCCTTGGAGGGGTTACAATACTCCTATAAATACCTGAAAAAGAAAATCTTCAGTCTGTTTATGCATTAGTGGGGTCACTGGTGGAAGACACGGAGCATGTGGAATTACTTTCTCTGCCTATTTATATCAGCCAAATATCTGCTCCTAAGATTGGAGAATGACGTGGATAAAGTACAAGGTTAGAATCTGAAAAGGCATCAATTACATAATATATTGTAACAGTACCACTGGATATATTGCCAAGCAGAACTTTAAACTTTAGCACAAGCCACGGTCCTTAACCCACTTTTTGTGGACAAGAAGTTAGTCTCGGTATCTTAGCTCTCTTCCAGGTAGGGTATATTTTATTTGTCTGCTAAAAATACCTCTCTAGTTTTAATTGACTGCTGCTGTCTTCTTTCCTTCCTTTCCTGGGCCATTTTGAGCACGGAAGAATGGTTTGTACATCATGTAAATAATAAATAGCCCACACCACATAAGCAATATGTGTACATAGAAATGATGGTAATTCATAGAAGATGAAAAGTTCAGTTTTAAAAATATTGTGTGTATGAATGTTTCTGAGTGCATTCCTTTTTCATCTGAATTCCCAGTAAATGAACTTTTCACATAAGTGACTTTTTCATGTAACAAAAATTATTCCTTCAGGTACTCATTGTTTTTTTAATTTAAACACTTTTAATGGACATTTTAATAAAATACCATAAATTGTTCTACATTTTTGAACTAAGTGTGCTAAACTTTGAAGTTTGCTTGATGATTCCAGATCATCTTTAGGATTATTAAAGATTGTTCTATATGTTAGAAGGCAACCTAGTGCGATAGGAAGATTATTAGATTAGGAATCACAATGACTTCATCAAGTTACTCAAGCTCCCTGACACACAGTTTTCTTATCTGTAAAATGGGAATAATATCTTCCCTGGATTTCTCATTGATTATGATAAATATTAAAATATATAACATATGTAAATGTTATCAATCAACTATTGGCTATAACAATGTAGATACTAAAATAGAGGACCATTTTAGCCCAAGAAGTGTAATGAAGTTACAATTTTAATGTTTTTGTGTTTATTACATATGAATCATGATTTCCCAAAGCAGTTAAATTACGTTGAAAGTTACAGTAAATAGATTCTGAGTAAATGGATTCTCCTGTGGAAAAGAATATTTACTCTTAATTACGTGGTTTTTATAATACCCATTTTTGCTGTATGGAGTTCTCTTTTTGCTTATTTTCCTTCTTTGTTCTATCTAGCTAGTTGAATTTGCTACATGAGGGACCTCTGAATAACTGAAGCTTTATAATCCATGTATCTTTCCTTAGCATAAGTGCAACTGCCATAAATACTTAACATATTTCCCATGTTGATGGTCTCTGAAAATACATATAAGTATATAAAAATATGGCCAACACAGACCAACACTGACCATGGCCAACATAGTTAAGTTTCACATGTTGGAAAAAGCTACCTTGATACATTTCTAATATCATCATTAGACTTTAGTACATCGATTTTTAGGAAACCATAGGCTTAGCCAGTCACATTGCTAAACAGAGTGGGTGGTATTTAGGTCATTATCTCTCTAGAGCTGTTGTATAAAGCAGATGTCTCTCCTCCAGAGAAAACCTTCAAACTCACCTTCACAATTCCATCACAGAACAAAAAGAACAATTGAGCTATGGAGGTTACAGGCTCTAAATTTGACAGTGATTCTGAAAGTCATTTCAGGGCAATGCCTAAGTCAGTGGTTTCTAAACACTGGACCGTGGCCCAGGGCATCAGAATAAGCTGGCAAACTTATTGCTGCTTCTGACCTTGCACAATTGAAGCCAAATCTCTTGAAGATGAAGCTTAGATATTTATTATTTTCAATAAAACATCCAAGTGGTTCTCATGAGCAGGTCATATCTGAGAATCACTGGTCAAATTTGGATGACCGAAGGTGACCACCACTCTGCCTGATCTCACTGTTGATAGAATGTTCCATAGAGAGGCATAGGATTCTGCCATTCTCCCAGCACAATAAATGCCCATCAAAAATCAGTAGAACTCTGATTTTCATTCCTTCAGCAGGTATTTATTAAGCTCCCACGGTATGCACCGTGATGGGTGTCAGCTTTACAGCAACGAATAAAGTGGATATGGTCTCTTCTAGCTTAAAATCTTATAATAGAAGTAGAAGGAGGTAGTATATTAAGCAAATGATCCTCAAATTTCTATATATCATGGGTGCTATAAAGGAAAAATAGGGTGTTTGAGAAAGTATAACTAGTGCTTCAAACATTAATGGAGTATGGGAGTGGTCAGAGAAAGCCTCTATTAAGAAATAACATTCAATTTGAGATTTAAATAATGGGCACCAATTAGTAGTATGAGCAATCCAAGAGTAATTAACAGGTGGGGTATGTGAACCCTGTGGCAACAAGGAGTTTCACTTCTGGAGGACTCTGTGTTCTCAAACTATAGTTTCAGGTCCATTGAGCAGTGTGCCTTAAAGCAGCTTAGGAAAAGAACAGTCAGAATCAGAAGGGAGTCCACAGGACTGGTGGGGTCCATTAAGAAATCCCAATTCTGGATGTTCATTTAGTATTTATTATCTGTTTTCAATCTAGGGTACTGGTAATCAGATTTTACATCATTTGATCTAAAACAGTGGTTCTCAATCTTGGCTGTACATTTGAAATCTCCTGGGGAGATTTTTAAAAAAAATACTGATGTCTTGGCCTCACTCCTAGAAATTCTGACTTAATTGTTCTGGGGTGTAGTCTGGACATGAAGGTCTTCTAAAGTTCCCCAGATGATTATAACATGTAAATAATTTCGAGAATCACTATTTCAAGGAGAAAAGAAAATTACATCTGAAGTGATGAATGAGGAAAGTCAATGAACAGTTAAAATAATCTGTTTTGCATATCTTTCTTGTAAATCAAAAAACAGCCAGTAAAATTGAACCTTAAGTTGCTAGCACACTAACCAATAAAGATAGCTTCACTGGCTCTCTATTGCGTATATAGATAACCCTCTGGCACTCGATCCATTTTTATGAGACAATTCTTTATGCCTATGGCTTTGTGTGCTGGGCCAAGGGAAAAGATGTAAATACAGGTTAAAAATATCTTCTCCCTTGGAAAATTCAAAGTTCATTTCGAAAGACAGTCTAATATCCACAAAATAATAAAATAGATACAGTTTAAGGTATTAACTGAAACAATAGAAGTTTAAGGGATGGGGGAAATGCTTCACTGAAGGCTGGGCAGATGGAAAGAAACAGAGGATATGGGATTTAAGTGATCTTGGAAGAGGGAAAAGGAGTAAGCCCAGGCAATAAAGTAGGAATAACCAAGGTAGATGAAAGAGAATAAAGACCTGTCTTATTGCCCTCAGGGTGGGAGGTGGGAGTAGGAAGACATCAGCTCTCTCTCCAGTTGAAATGGCCAATATCCAATAGCCATTATCACATCTTGTTTTTCAGAGAACCATTCTGAGGCATCTCCGCTCATAGTGAAAAAGACTGATTCTGTTTTCCCACTTTCCTCCACCAGAAAAAGTGACTAAGCTTTGATTTCCAAATGCTTTGATGTCTACTGCCAAGTTTTACATTTTTTAGTCACTCAAGGTCCTCTAGTCCTCCTGTCACAGGTAGATAAAATGGGCTTTCATCTATTAATAGTATATTTAGATTACCTACCTAAAAAGAAATCAAATCACAGTTAGACTATATTATGTATTTACTAAGTGCCAGGTACTATGGGAAGCAATGCACATACCTTATCTCATTAAATTTTCACAGCATTTCATTAGGAAACAACTATCCCCATTTCTTCAGATGAAAACTAGGAGGTTCAGAGAAGGCAAGTGATTTGCCCAAGTTCACACACTAAGTGTAGAGCCTAGACAGCACCCAGGTCTATCTTCTTCCAAAGTGTAACTTATAGGTAAAGTTTATAATAGAAATTTCAAAGTTTCAAACTTTATAAAGAAATTATAAACTTTGAAAAAGTTTATAATAGAAATTAAGATTCTTGATATTACTTTACTACACCGAAGACCTCATGATCACTACGCAGCAGAACTGTGACACTTTTCAAAACTACAGAAGCTTGGATCCCACCTCAGAACTACTAAACGAGAATATCCAGGGTAAAGCCTGGAAATCTATAATGTTTTCTAGGCCCCACAGGTGATGGTGATGGGCAGCCTGGATAGAGAACAACAGCCTCTTTCAGTGGCAAGGGCTTGGAAAAATTTGTGCGGCCTAAATGCTCCTTCCTTATGCAGGTCTGCATAAGGCTCCTCACCTAGAAATATGCAGCATCTTCCTATTTAAACTGCTGGAAACAACCATAAGGAAAACAGCAATGGTGCTAATTAAAGTAAGCAAGTGTGACAGGACACTCTATCTTGGAGGAGCTCCACCAATCCCAAATGCGGGGAACTTAGGAAATGTCAACATTTCTAGTCAGCAGTGGCCTATGGGATTGTTGCATTCTCCAAAAAGTATTAAAACATATTACATTAACCCTGCTGTTTCTGGTGTGCCATGTGCTTCTGGAGCCGAAGCCTGTTAAAATGAACCCAGTTGCCATCTTCAGTCATTTTAGCATGTATTTTTCACATCTCTAAGAAATTATTTTATTTGTTTAAGTACTAACAGGTCAGATGCTCAACACCACTACAGAAAATGCAGTTTGGGACACATTTGGGCATCATCAAATTGTGACAATTTTGCTAAACATGAACTCAACAGCTTTGAATGTTTTTACAACCATCACGTGGTTGTTGTAGTCAAAAGGGTTTGGGAAAACCATGACGGGCTGGGAGAACCAGAAGTTGACCTTTAGAGTATTTGGTAATGAAGTGGGATAGGTAACTTCAGGTCAATCCTTTACCCTTTGGCGGGGTAGAGGGAGGAGGGGAGAGGAGCAACAATCCATACTCATGTTATTCAGGGGATCGTTCTGAAACGATCATACTTAAAACTAAATTTTCTTGCTTTTGGGGTGAAAGACGATCATTCTAGGGTAATCTGTATAAAATGAGCCATAAAGGAAACAGCATTCTTTCATCTTCCATAAGGACTGAGTCACTAAGTACAGGCAAAAATAAAATTAAGCTTCATAAGCTTTATGAAGCATCCATCATTTGTTTAATTGTGGCTTATTTGAAGCTCTGTGCTAATATGTTGTTTCATAAGCAATTGAAAATTACCAAGAAATGTATTGGTGTCGAGTTGTTTGACATTTCCTAAACACAAAGGCAAACGAATATAAATAAGTCAACTTCTGGAGATAGAAGTAGAGGTATACCTTAGATCTTATGTAACAACTTATAACTGCCCAGGCTTTCAAAAATAAACAAGGATATAGCAAAGGAATAGTTTTGGAGCACATAAACTCAATCCAAGCAATAAAATGAAGGCCATAAATGTATTTGCCTACCAGATCCTATATATTCATTTCTTGTTACAAATGGTTTAATATAGACAGGGAAAGCAACATACCTAACATCCCCATATCCATGATTCCCTGGGAAGTGGCAATTAACGAGAGACAAAATGTAAGAGAGCAATTAACATACTTTCCGTTGCTTTATCAAGTCCAAATTGTAACACACCTTTTTAGTGGTTAGTTTTATACAATTAGAACCTTCCACCATTTATTGAGAGCAAATTGTTGGGACTTATTCTTAGAGCAATCTCATCTAGTAGAAACATCTCAAATGTATCAACTGAAAAATGGGCAAGAATAGCGAGGTATGGGAAATCCCCTCTGTACATAGAACAGTTTTTCATAAATACCTTTGAAATCATAGGCTTATAGTGATCTACCACATATGAGAACTAACAATCAAGTTCACAAACTTGTTGCACCGATGTTGCTAACCTTTTTTGATATCAGACAGATTATTCATTATGAATTTGTACCAACTGGACAAACAGTTAACCAACTTTACTATTTGGAAGTACTGAAAAGGCTGTGTGAAATAGTTAGACCACCTGACCTTTTCGCCAACAATTCATGGCTCTTGCATCACAACAATGCACCAGCTCACACGGCACTGTCTGTGAGGGAGATTTTAACCAACAAACAAATAACTGTATTGGAACACCCTCCCTACTCACCTGATCTGGCCCCCAATGACTTCTTTGTTTACCCAAAGATAAAGGAAATGTTGAAAGGAAGACATTTTGATGGCATTTAGGACATCAAGGACCGTACAATGACAACTCTGATGGCCATTCCAGAAAAAGAGTTCCAAAATTGCTTTGAAGGCTGGACTAGGTGCTGGCATCAGGGCATAGCTTCCCAAGGGGAGGACTTCAAAGGTGACCCTAGTGATATTCAGCAATGAGGTATGTAGCACTTTTTCTAGGATGAGTTCGTGAACGTAATTGTCTGTTCTCATATTGGTGGTTATTCTGAAAGCACCACTGCTCGATAGAGGATCCATACACACTGGTGCTTCAGAACATTACCACACCAAGACCTATTTTCAGTAATGATTCTTCAATCTCAGTGAGTGAAACAAACTCACTTTACAAAGGTGAAGAAAGGCAAAAGCCTGAATGATACATTTAAAAAATAAAAGTGAATTCCCCATTTTATATCTTAGTTCTAGGTTTATAGAATCATAAAACATTCCATTTGGAAGGGATCTTGGAGATCATGCAGCAATCCTTTCATTGTACAGGTGAGAAAACTCAAACCCAGAAGACTTTAAGTCTCTAGTTCAAGGCCATATCCCAAGTTCACTGCTGAACTACTGGGTATATCACCAGTGCTCTAGTTTATTAGAGAGAGACAGAGGGACAGATTTCCCTTTCACATTCTACCAACTGGAAATTCTTTGAGGTTAACAACTAGCTCTTTTTTTTTGGAAGGTGCTAAACCCTTTGGTCATTCCCACATTAATGCCTTGAGTGCTTTAGACAGGCAACATCTAGATGTTTCTGTGAAAGTGTGAAAGGGAGGTTTGTCTGAACTACATAGAGGGGAGCAGAGAGACTGTCCCACAGGAATGTAGGAGACTGCTGAACTTGCCATCACATTTGAAAATGTCTATCCCTAAGTCTTAACTTACTACTTGTATGACCTTAAGGAAGTTACTTGATGTCTCTGAGCATCACTTTTCTCATCTATATAACCAGGATAATAACAATTACTTCCAAGGTTGTTATAAAGCTAGATTCCAGGTTGTTAAGTAAATTAGGAAAATAACCAAGCAAAATGCCTGGCATTTGGTAAGTGTTCATTAAATATTAGTTCTCTTTATTTTTCTTTTCATTCACTACTATCCCTACCAGAAAGTTCTAATAAAATCAAAGTGGTCTGTAGACTACTGGGCCAAAATTTCCTTATCCACGAAATAGAGGTAAGATAACCTACTTCACAGAGTCACTGTGAAGATTAAATGAGACGGTGTCTGTGAAAGTGTTTTGTAAAGTATACACTGTTATACACGTAAGGGTTTAGTATTGTTATTGTTATTATCCACACCCCAATACCCCAGACTCAATATTTTGTTTTCCAATCTGCTTAAAATACTTTCACGTTTCCTCTTTAAGTGCCTGACACTCTTCCTTCAATCCCTAACTTTTCCTCTTCTCTGGTCAAATGAATAGTCCTTAGTATTTACCATGTTCTAGGTGGGTGTGGTGCTACATAATGAAGCCCAGTCTCTCTGCTCTACCCACTGTGGTTTGTCCGTCCCCCTAACTTCTGTACAGCACGTGTTTATTATCTCATTTGGCACTTACCACATATCATTAGGATGTTTTTGCACTTACGTGTTTGGATTCCTCTACGAGATTACTGGACTCTTCAAGGACTAAGAATATGGTTTTGTTTTTTGTTTTTGTTTTTGTTTTTTTCACAAACTCCACAAATCTAGCGGAGTGCTTTGATCAAGAGAAGGCTCACAATACCTGTCCATTGAGTGATGGATGAATTACAGTATTGAATTTGGCCAATAACTTTGTTTCAGTTACTCTGAGTACATTAAAACTTACCAGAAAACTTAGTGGAGTGAAACAACTATTTATTATGCTCATAGATTCTCTATGTCAGAAATTTGGACAGAGCACAATGGACAGGATACAAGCCCAAAGGCTTGTATCTGCTGCTAGATGTCTGATACTGAAAGGCTTAAAGACTGGAATTATCTGCAGGCTTGTTTGTTCACATGTAACGTTAGCTCTTAGCTAGGAACTTAATAGGAGCTTTTGACTGGAACATATATACATTGCCTCTTCATATGACCTGGGCTTCTTTCACAATATTGTGGCTGCAAAAAAAAGATAGGCAGGGAGAGCTGTGTCATTTATGTGATCGAGCCTCAGAAATCACACAGCATCACTTCTGTTATATTCTACTGGTCATAGAAGCCATGAGCCCACCTCGGTTGAAGGAAGGGGAAATAAACTCCATCTCTAGATAGCAAAGTAGCCTTGTTCTGAAGGACCATGTAGCAATGGAAATACTGCTATGGCCATTTTTGGAAAATGTAATCTGATACAAGCCTTTGTTGTTCTGATGGAATAACACCAAGTTTTTCTGTTAAAAACTTAAGGGGCTGTCTTACTCTTAAATCTCTAAATAGATGACATGAAATCTAGAGGTCATTTGTTTTACAAATGGAGAAGGAGAGGCATGGAAAAGATATGGGCATAGTGAACATGGGTCCAAGCACCACTTTCCAACGAACGGTCAACTGGATATTCAGAGCGACAGAACCATTGGTTACTATTTAGGTAATAAATAAGCAGACCCATGTTTAACATTTGGTTGGAGCTTCTTTTGCTTCCCCAAAGGTGCCTTATCCTTGTTAATACCACAAAGTTGGCTCCCTGGTTGATTTCCCTGACTGAGAACTGATTTTCTCCGTAGCTATTCAGGATGTGGAATAGCTCACTAATAATTGCATGGCTAAGGGAGAGCAAAGACGGTTTTTCAAGTTTGTATGTTCCTTACTTTTATGTGAAAGATTTAGGACTCCCTCTTATCAATATCTCCCCATACCTAACCACCAAAAACCAAACAAATAAAAGAGGATAAGGTGGCAAATAATGGTATACAGACACCAGAGTATGAAAAAATAATCTGCAGACGTGTTATTGTAACAATGAAGCAGCTTTCTCCAAGAAAGGTACACAGTAGAAGTTCTACAAGGTCAGTGCAATGTAGAATACTTACTTGTTCTCTTCCAAGACATGCAGCAGGCAAAACTGTGAGGTAATAAAGTCTGCATTCTACCCTTCTTCCCCATGCATTTACACACACACACACACACACAGACACACACACACTCCTGTTAGCACTCTTTCCTACTCTGTCCACACTTAACAGCACAGGCTACCAGGATAGCTTATCGCCGCAGGCCTTCTGGTCTGCGAAGAAAATTTCTTGAGTCCTCTTTATACATACATTTTTTTAAAATATGTGATTTTCTAGGCTGCTCACCCAGCTTCTCAGAGTCCTGATGCCAGTGTGCTCTACTGGTCCTCATTAATTGGTTCATTAAGTTTTTCTTCCAAGTAAACTATTTGTTATTAGGATCTTCTGGGGACCTAGAGCCTCAGACTTTCAAAAACAAACAGCAAGAATCAGCGACACTTGGCAAAAGCCTTAAAAAAGTGAAAAACTTTTGGCCCACCAATTAGCCCTCTGGGGACATGTAGCAGAATAACTGAACCCAAAGATGTGTATAATGTAGATGCGTACTACCATGTTACTTATCATAATGAAAATTTGGAAATAATCTGAATATCGAAAAATAGGGGAATGGTGACATACAGTAGAGAATATAAAATTAATTAAATAATGGCCAGGAATCCATAATAGGATAATATGCAAACATTTAAAATAATAAATTAAATATATGTTTATTGATATGGATGGTATTCTAAAAAGTAGGTTACATAGCACAATATAGGCAGCCATCTGGTCTTTGAAAATCTAATTTTCAAATGTATATATTTTTCACACGCATAGGAAAACCCTAGAAGGATATACACCAAAATGTTGTGTTATAAAACCTCTGGTATAAAACCTCTGGTAACTCAGGTATTTGGGGATTATTTTAATTTTTCTTATTTTTGCTTATTTGAAATTTTTATTTTTACCCAATGATGAGTATCACTTGTATTTCTTTTTTAGTTAAGTAAGTTGAAAATTAGCAGCAAGTTGGTAGAAAATATATTTTAACGAGACAGAGTTTTTAATTTCCCCTCAAAGTTTATCCCATAATCAGCCATCCATTCTGTTCATGGATGGTCTAAGTTTTAAGAGGCAGTAGGTAATTATATTACCAAAGTATTATTACAAGTGCACAAATCTCACTGCTCAATACGAGCATTACAGTAGGTAATCACTTTAAAATGAAAATGGAAGTCAATATCTGTACCTAAAACAAAAGATAAAATAAGGAGTAGAAATTTTGGTGCCAAGCTAATGTCTTTTCATTCCCCAAATTCAATCAGAGTTGGATTAAGGGGCTGCCAGCCAGGCTACTTTACTTATAGGGAGTCAACATACTAGGGAGCACCTTTGCTGCTAATGTAATGAGTTGCAGAACATTGTATTTACCAAAAATGTTCTCAGGAAAAGTGAAATACGGGGCTTAAAAAAATACTTGGATAAAGCAAGTATTGGGATGGGAGTGAGACATCCCAAGGGTCATGCTTAAGTCCTCATTGCCTAAAGAGGAGGGTCAAGTTAACTTCAGGGTTTCTGATTTGCAAAATGGTGTACATGAATTGGGGACAGCACTGGAGTGCTTGGACCTAAGGAGAATAGGCAGAACTCTGCTTCCAGTGGTCTTTCTTCTATGCTTTTCCTCTGCAGTGTTCAGCCCCTCCTCTACATAAACATTTACATATTTAAAGAAAGTTGATTTGTAGGGATGCCAAATGTTTGGCCTGCCCAGAACCCTCATGTGCTTCATTCCAACTTTGAATCCAGCACATAAACTATCAGGGCTCAAAGTTTCATCAGCAATACCAGTACTGGAGCTCTTGCTTCCAAATGGCATCTTCATAGGACTATATTTATAGCCGTTAAGTACCCTACTATAAAGACTTCTTTAGAATTTCCAAAGTCTTCTTAACAAAACATTGTTTCCAGAGTGTAAGAGGATATGCTATATTCTCTCCTCTGGCTCTATCTTCTCCCCTCTTATTTCTCGTGAATTGTCCAAATTATTTGCCCTTAATTTTTTGGTTCCATGTAAATAAAATTTAGTGATGTTCTTAGAATTACTAGAAATGTTGCCCTTTGGAAAGAGTGCATGCAGTACTCCGTACATTCATTTGTTGAACATTTTCTATATGAGCTTAAAGGAGTTGGACAAGTCCACTGATGACAGCCTGTCCGATAGGGATGATGGCAGAGAGACGCACAGCATGTTGTGGGAAGAGAGTATGACCACCTAAAACACTGGAGACTGTGAGTTTTGAAGGATGAGCAAGATCATTAGACAAAAGAGGAGGAAAGATCATTTCCCGCAGCAACATCAGAGTGCAGTTTCCCAAAGTCTATTCTGTAGAGTGTCAGCTCAAAGGGATGCTAATAGGTGATTATCAGTAAAACAGTCTGTGAAATATATGTTCGGGAAAAACAACGACAACCCTGGGTTACACGTCAAACAAACCCCAAATGAAGACTATTCTATTAAACACAAAGGCGAGGGAAGACTATTCTTCAAAAATGTTAACACCATGAAAGATAAAGAAAGAAGAAAGGTTGTCGTGGCCGTGGTAGTGTGCTTGTCAGATCTGTCAAGAAAGAACCTGCTGCAAAGAATGTCGTTGGCCTGTAGCCTCCAGCCAACACATCTTTGTATCTGCCACAGTGTTTATGCTGAGACCACACTCCCTGCAGGCTGCTCCCAACCAATGACTGTGCATGGAAGGTGAACTGTGGCGGGGCCATACCTGCCCATACAGGACTCCTCTAATAGGAAGCCTTTGCTCTGGGGCTCCCCATGGGCCTTGGGATGGATCTTGTATCTTCTGTATCTTGATGATGGTGATGGCTACACCAATCTATACATAGGATAAAGTTGCGTAGAACTAAACGTACATAACGAACGAGTATATGTGAAACTGGAGAAATCTGAATGAGGCCTGTGGATCTTATCAACATCACTTTCCCAGCTGTGTTGTTGTCCTATAGTTGTGCAAGATGGGGAAACTGGGTGAAGGGGGTATGGGATCTCTCTAGATTATTTCTTCTAAGTATATGTGAATCTGCAGTTATCTCACAATAAAAATTTCACACAGACATACACTTTAATCTTTCCTAATACATTAACATTTGTATTTCCCAAGGAATAGAAGTCTACTTTAATAACACCTAAAGGAGACAATAGCTTTATCCAGAAGAGCAGTTCCAATAGCTGGCTGCCTTTCTATTTAGGGTAGACCCAGGAGAAAGATGATTTTGTGCAGGCAAGTCTTTTGGTCACGTTCACATCTCATGACATCAGCAGCTGCCTACTCCACCCACTCCATCTTCCTTCAGTGGATTGAAACTAAAATTTTGTTCTTATATATGAAAAGCTGTTCTTAGCCTTGTCCAACTTAGTAACTGACTATTTGCACATTTCCCTGCGTTATAGAGCAAAACTTAAGAAAACTGTTTTATTCTAATTTTTCTTTTTTGAAGGTGAAAGATAAGTTCCATTTGTGAAATGTATGTCTAATACCTCAAAGCATGAGAAATAAAAAAGCTGAATTCCAATGGGTGTGTAAAAGCGTCCTTTTTCACCCTCCTCTCAGCCCTGTGGAGGAGTAAAAGGCTTTTTCTCTGTTGACAATCAATCAACAAATATTTACAACCTTTTCAACAAGCTTTTCCAACCATTACTACATCATTAGAGAAGACTTCTTCGAACTCCCTCGCCTCTTAAAGGCTTTAGGGAATTAGCTGCAGAAAGATGAAACCACACACAGTTAATAGAACTCCCACTCTGCTCCCATACTTCAACCGCAGGTAGCTTTTAAGAGTCAGTTTGTGGTTCTGGACACATGGGTTGGACTGGAATGGGAACCCAGAACAGAAGCAACTGGAAAAGGAGATAAGCAAGTAGAAAATGTTGGTTATTGTTAGAATACTACTCAATTATATTTGACTTCTTTTAAACTAAAAAAAAGGTAGGTTAAACTGTAAAATAAACATTCTTCACTATTTGTACTTCTTATCTGAATAACTAAGATGCTCTGCAATTAGTACATTTAGTAATTTGCCTTTAGAAACAACCAAGATGATAAGTGATCTACTTAGAATGCTGATTTTATTCATTTCCTTGCATGTCCCTCAGTGGTTCAGCAGGTTAGAAATGTTGTACTTACTTACAAGATTGCATTTATTCTTCAGTAGTTCATCAGTTCTAAAACTGAGCACTTAAGACCTCACAGAGCGGGGAGAGAGAGTATCTGGGCACTCTCTGTACTATCTGCTCAGTTTTCTTGTAAACTGAAAACTATTTTAAAGAATAAAGCCTAGTAATTAAAAACAAAAACCCCATAGAGACCCAGAGTTAAGGTGATGAATATATCTGAATAATTTCCTTACTTTATATGCTAATATCCTGATTCCTCCCCTTTCAAGAAAGTATAACAAAAGCCACCTGCCCCTACTCCCCAGGCCCTTAAAATTTACTGGTTGTATTTTGGAAGGAATCTATTAGTGGAGGTGGGAAGAAATACCTAAAGGAAGAGACCCCAAGACTGTCCTACAGGAAGAAAGGAAGGCAGACCAGCATGTTTCTTAGGGACCTCACTCCTCCAGAAGGGAGCTAGATGGAACTGGCTGACACAAGACAGCAGAAGAGCAGAATCCCTGAGAAAGATCCTCGTATACAGAGTCCATCCTCCTCCTTGCCTTCTGTAGGAGAGAAAATGGCCACATCCACTGGAAGTAAAGAAGAAAAAGGCATTATGCATTGGTATGTGGAAGGTTTAGGCCTCTGAAGTGACACAGACAAGACTGGCACGTGGTTCTGCAGCCCGTGGCTGGGTCAGGAAACACTGCCATTGCCAGACACAGAGAAGAAGTGTGTAGGAAAGACTGCAGTCCCTAGGACATTCACCCCTCAGGGATTCCCCTCCACTGTCTGAGCAGAGGGAAGGATTGGATTGGGTAGGAAGTTCCCACGGGGCCCAGACAAGGGGAGCAGAAACATCAATTTGCTACAGTAGGACATCCCAGCTCTATCTCATGACTGGTATGGCCTGAGGGAAATCCCTATTATGTAAGTAACCTCTGAAATGACTCACTGGGTCATGCAATGTTGCTAAAATGCTGCATCCTTTGTAATAAAAATCCCCATTAATATTTTTTTAAGTAAACTTACTTTCAGAGAGTCAGATGATGCAACCCATTTCAGAAAGAGTCAAAAAGAAGAGGCTCAGGCATGCTGCAGCTTCCTCACTCCAATCCTGAAAGGACTCTTCCAGGACATCCAACCAATTGGACCTAAAACCCTGAGACTTCTGCCTGCACTACCTACCCATTATATGGCTTTGGGCAAGAGGCTTCACTACAAGGTCTCCTTTTAAACTGTCTATAAAAGTGAGAAAAATATCTTCCCAGGAACAGCCACCATATCTGTGTGCCACTGGTGATACTTTATCATCTGTATAGATATATACAGAATGCTAAACTGCATAAGGTACCGGTTAGGATGTGAGATGACAAGATCTAACCCGAACCTCAAATCTTTAAAATCATTTCCATGGACTTCTCAGAAATGTCAGTTAATTCCATTTCCCCAATCCTAAAAAGCCTAAAAGGGTATGTAGCATGGTAATTTCCTAACGTGGGTAAACATGGAGGAAGGAACATCTGGGGGTTTCCACAGGTTTTTTTATAGTTCAAGGGTGTGGAGATGATATTGGGATTCCCAGCAGCAACATCAGTGAACTTCGAGGATTGTATTTGGTTGCATGTGCAGGATTGCCATAAACCTTCAAGGTGCAAAAAGCGATTTCCAGACCCAGACATGGTGGATGATTGCTAGTCTCTGTCCTACTTCCCCAGATAAAATTAGGATAACAGATAATGCCAACCTTATACACCAAACTCAAATCTTACTCTTCTCAAAATTGCCTACTGTGCCAAGGTTTCCAGTGGGTCCTGTCCTGGTACTTTTAGGTGAACCCAGCGCGCCCACACAAATGCATGTAGGAGCACATGAAACACCCGCCAGCCATAGGCACTCATCTCTGGAATCTGTCTAGACCATTTCCCTTAGATTAAGAAATTCGCCCAAGGTCACACAACCAGGAACTGGCAAAACTGGGATTCAAGTCTAAGTTTTCCCACTGTGGAGCCTGTGTGATAATGACGCTGGCTTGGTTAACTGAGCCTCTAATAGTCCTTTAAAGGAAAAACAGTGCTGCCATTTGGGTTTGACAGGTGACCGGTCAAGGCTAAGAGCACTAGTGTTCAAGAGGCTAATGACAAAACACATAAAGAATCTCAGGCCCAGGTGGTTCTATACATTTCAAGAGTTGTCATCATTTTATCTGCCAGAATATAGCTCCTCTGTCCATACCTCCTATTGTACAGGTCGACAGTTAGAAAATAATACTGAAGTCAGTTAACATGTACTTTGTATTTATTTTCACTGCAACTGAGAGCAAAATGGGATTAAAAGAGTATTCCTATCCTCCAGCAACTCACATCTAAAAGGGCTGGGGTGGGAGTACAGATATGAAAAGTAAAGCAAAAACACAAATGTCTGTTATTCCGGCCAGGGAAAGATAAATGCCATGAGAGAAAAACCAAGTCCTGTGGAAGCATAGGTATTACCAAAATGATTTTTCCTAAAGTCCTTGGTGTTCTTTGCTATCAAGTGAACCATAAGCTCACCTAATAATAACTTGTATATCAATTTATTTTACCTCAGTAGAAAATGCCTCAAAAAGTCTTAACTTGCTGTTGCGATAAGCCCCTCCTCTTCTATTTTTATAACAGAGAAGCAAAATTCTCCACCGTTGTTTTTTTTTCCCCCTGAGCATTCTTAACATGTTAGGACTCAGTTCAGATCTTTTTGAGAACAGCATAATTGGTAGGAATGTGATCAAGGGCCCTATTCACTAGGAATGTACACACAATTTACGTGGCCAAGTTATGTTGGTTTCGGTGGCATATGCTCAAGTCACATAGAAGCAGCTTGAAGATTAATGCAGACAAAAAAAATTATTCATTTTTTTTTTCAGATTGTTACAGCAATATAGTGAAGCCATTCTCTCTGCTGGGCTTGTGTCAGCACTTCCAATCTAACCCTGTTTTTTCAAGTCTTTCAGACTTGGCTGTGAAACTGCCCTGTGGGTCTGAAATTCAGGAGACAGTATTGTGAGGCCGTTTTGATTAGATTTTTGCAAGTTTCCCTGTCTGAGCTGTCTCCTCATTACATGATAGGCAAGAAAGGTTGCACAATTCTAAAGCTGTTGTGTTTCTAAAATGAAATGGAATTATCTGCCTGACCACCAGGACAGCGTTTAGTATTGCTATTTAGGAATAAATTAAAAATCAATTGCTTTGATCCTTTAGAATTATACAAAAAACACCTTTGAGTTGTATGAAAATTTTAAATATGTGATTTTGAGCTCCATTTTTATGAAATGTGAAGATGTTAACCTGTTTAGTCTGATTCTCTCCTTCATGCTTATTTACATGCTTATTCTCACCTTTAAGTGATATGTTTCACTCTGATGCTTGATGTTTTCAGGGAAAATTGGTACCGTGATTTCCAGACCATTACTCTAAGTTTGGTTCCAATCTAAAACACACAGATAGATTTTTCATTTCTCTTGGTAGTGTCAAGACTTGGGGTGTGTTTTTAGAGACAAAGCAATAAGGGCAGTCCACAGATCAGAGAGTTTTCTTTAAGTCAGCTTGCTTTGGCACCTACCAAAGTGGAAAGTGTAGTGGCAAGTGCATGAGCTCTGAGTCAACAGACCTAGAATTAAATATCAGTTTTACTACTGTGTGATCAAGGGCATGTTCTATGAACCCTGGTCTCCTCAATTACTAACCAGTGAAAATAACATTTCCTTTTAAGGGGTTTAAGTGGTTAGGATTCACTCCTTTATTTATTCAATAAATATTTGGGGGCATGCACCTGAGCAATGGAACCACAGACACAATCCCTGTCCTGGCGAAGCCCACAGTCAATCAAAGGGACAAACTTGAATCCGATAATGACCCAAGTAAAAGTAAAAAGGTACAGTTAACGAAATGGATAAGGGCCACAAAGGAAAGACAGTGCGGCTTTGAGAACATCTCAATCTCATCCAAGGAACCAAGGCGGCTTCCTTAAGTGAGTGATGTTTGAGCTGAATCTGAATGGTAAGGAAGTATTATTTAGGCAGAAGTAGGGTACTTGGGGGAGAGCTATTTCAGGCAGAAAGGCCAGCATGGACAAAAACCCTGCAGTAGGAAGAAGCATGGCACCCCGCCAGGTGAATGGAGGGGAACACGGAGCTAGAGGAGGCGAGATAGGGGCCAGAACAAGGTCTTGCCGATGTGATGATCCTGCTCATAACACTTACTTTAACTCTCAGAAGTGTCCCCATTTGAATAATTGTATCATCACACTACTCATGGGCCACATTAATCAATAATTTTGACTTTTTTCTTGAAAGCAATAAAGAATTTTAAGCATGGGGATAACATAATGGACTTAGACAGCCAAGGTATAGAGAATAAATCCCTACACCTGAGGTCTCTCCCACGACTGCGTGTTGCATATCAACTTCACATGGAACCACAGCCTGAGAAAAGCATTGCCAATTTATCAAGGTATAATGCAAATAGCTATCTTCCACAATAGGCTTCTAATCAAGTTTTAGGAACCAATTGTAAGGTATATTCAGTGCCATAGTAGTCAGGATTCTCCGGAAAAACAGAACCAATAGGGTGTGTGTGCGTGCATGTGTGTTTGTGTTGGAGACACAGGGAAGAGTTGTCATTCAAGTCCAAAGGCAATCTGCTGGCAAAATTTTCTCTTCTTTGGGGGAGGTCAGTTTTTTTTTTCTATTAAGATCTTCAACTGATTAAATGAGGGCCACTCACATTCTGGAGGGTAAATCTGCTTTACTCAACATCTGTAGATGTTGAGTAAACATCTTAAATGTTGATCTCATCTAAAAACACACCTTCACAGAAACATCTAGAACAATGTTTGAGCAAATATCTGGGTACTGTGGTCTAGCCAAATTGACACATAAAATTAACCATCACAAGTGTCATTGGTACAGGTGAATTAATAAGGGAGGTTTGGACCCTTTTGGTTTCTAGAGAGTACATCTTCTAATCCCAATTTGGGATCTACTTCCAAGGGTATCGACTCCCAAAGATTCTCATAGCATCTGTGTCGGGACACCAGCTTAATAAAGACAGTTTCTGAACAGACAAAGCGAAGTTTTAGAAAAGGCAAAACCGTGCTCTTTGTGTTTTCCAGGATTCCCACCTGCCACAAGCCCCATAGGTCCCACATTCCAGGGTGGAGTGGTGATGTTCCAGGAAGAGGTGTGGCTGACAGACCTCCCCCCTTGAGAGTTTCCCACCTTGGAAGAATAAGGAAAGAACAGTTTAGCTTGTCAAGGAAATTCCCTGAGGGAGATATTAACTTTGAAACTTCACAGTTTCAACAAGGAAGTTATAAAGGCCAACATCTAAGAACTGAAACTCTTCCCCCACATTGTCTTTAAAAAAGAAAAGAAAAGAAAAAAAAAAAAAGACTCTCATGTAAGTAGCTTCCCTGTGATACACTTGTGCTTGTGTGAAGAAATAGGGCTGTGTATGATACTTTCACCATGCCAACTGTGTTGTAATATCAAGTCATAATTTCCCCATCGTATTATATCTGACTTTTTAATTCAGCAAACCCCTCTCTTATGCTCATGAAGGAAAAAAATGACATGTCATCTGGTTCTCTGTCCACATATCCCCTTACTCGAGAGGATAAGCAAGAGGGATAATTAAGAATCCACAGGGTATATGGAACTTTCTGAAGACATTCACTCTAATGCCACACCCCTTTTTAGGTTTGTTTGTTTGTATTCTGATAACTCAAAGAGGGACAGCATATTTAATACAGTGAAGAACAAGTTTTCAGTGACAAGAATCATTATGTAGACTAGGTGATTTTTAGCTTCACTGTAGACAGAATAAGAGACAATAAGCTTAGACTTAGCATAAGTAATTGGATTTATAGAGATCTATGTGACACTGAACGAACTACAACCTAAAAGTGGTATCTGAGAGAAACTGTGGACTTGACTTCCTGAAAAAAGATCAGAGTCATAACAGACTAGGATTTTCCACACAAGTATCGGTGGTTAAACATCTTATCAGTGTGTCTCAGAAAGGATTTTCACCTCACATATCACAGAAGCCAGTTGCCCCAGGCCTATAACTGTCCAGAGGCCCCAAACTCTTTCCTTCTTCCTATTGACTCTCTCAGTTCAAAGCATACTCAGGACTTTGGAAAAACACAAATGGTTTGGATTACCTGCTCTGAAGTGTGCCCCTGCCCCAAGAGTTAGCACCACTAGTGTTAATTAGATTTCCTTTCTATAGTGTACACTATACCAAACAAACACAGATTCATCTGTGTTGACATACACCATAGACCTAAACATGCCAACTTAAAAATATATACAAATGACAAAGCATTCTAAACAACATTCTATAACTTTTTTTCTTTTCTTTATGTGTAAAAATATACTGATTTTCTTTTTCCACAAAAAAAAAAGTGATAAATTGCTCTTCTGGAGAGCTGTGATATTTCTACCGTATTAGCCAGTTATTTAGAAGTTGAGACAACCTAAAGTTTAAAGATTCTTCATCAACAAATGCCAGCTTTCCTTCAGGAACTAGCTAACTCGTTACAACCTGGTCCACGGTAGATACTAGCAAATCTATCTTCTCTAGAGGTAGAACTGAGCAAAAACAAACAGACAAACAAAACTGATAAGATTTAAGGGAATGGAAAGGTAAGAGATGTATGAAAAGGAAGGGAAACTGTTTATATCACCATTTTTTCATCCTACGATTTATCACCAAAAAAAAAAAAAAAGTCAAAGGACAAAATGTTTCACCCACCCCACGTTTCTACCGTCTCAGCTTTTCTTTCTTTTCTTCCCTTAATTAAGCACCTCCAATCTATTTTTGTACATGATTGTCATCTCTCATCTCCACACAATTCTCAAGTCGTAGAAGCAAACTTGGTCCCTTCAGAAGTGTATAAATTCAATGTAGAATGATTAAGTGTGACATAGACCACATCTGACTGGGATGATGTAATGTTTCTCTGCCTGAAGTCAGGATAGGATGCTCTAAGCATAAATATTCTGTCAGGGTCTTCATTTGTGTATAATTTAAACTGAGTTTGATTAAGTGATATTTCCAAATCCTAGCATTAAAAGAGAATTATATTCATTTGGAAGAATTTGAAAAGATTAATTACCTTGTAGGTATGAGGAAAAGGAAATTTTTTCCTGCCATGGAGGGTCTGATTTTTGTTTCTGACATCATGGATCAGAAATCAATGCTAAGGAGACAGTGATCTGAATTGTGTCCTCCCCTCCCCCCGCAAAATTCCTATGCTGAAGCCCTCACCCTGAAAGTCATTGTTTGTAGATATGGCCTTAAGGCAGGTAATAAAGGTTTAGTGAGCTCTTAGGGTGAGGTCCTAATCTTCTAGAATTGGTGTCGTCATAAGAAGAAGAACACAACAGAGACCTCGCTCTCTCTGCATGCACACAAAGAGGTCATGTGAGCACACAGCAAGTGGAGGCCACCTACAACCCAAGAGAAGGGGCCTCAGAATGAAATCTGTCTTGCTGGCACCTTGATGTTGGAATTCCCAGCCTCCAGAACTGTGGAAAATAATTTCTGTTGTTTAAGCTACCAAGGCTGTTGACTTTTGTTATGGTAGCCTCGGCAAACTAAGACCGAGACCAAGTTCCAGATTGGAAAGAGCAGAAGATGGCCCAAGCCGAGAAGCCCAGTGAGTAATTTGAAAAGCTAGAATGCCCCATGGTTTAGGAACCACAAGGGCAGCACCAGTGCATATAGAAACATGGGGTGCAATTACAGTGAGTTCTGAAAACCAACCGCAGGGATCAGCTAGTATGTAGCTTCGTGCTTGAGATTTGAATCCCTGGCCTTCAGCAACTTTTTCTGAGCTTCAGTTTCCTCATTTGTGCAATGAGGATAAAGATAGTAACTACTTATTGTAAAGAATAAATAAAATATATAGGTAGAGAACTCAGCACAGTACCTGCCTCTTAGGAAACATTGATTTAAATTATCCAAAGTAAGAAAGAGCAGATAGGCCAAGGTTGCACTTAACAGCTAACATGGCCAGAGAACAGAAGCAGAGCACCCCACAAAGTAACAATTCAACATGAAGGCCTAGGAACAACATCTGCAAAGGCAGAACAGCGACGAGGAACCACAACACTATAAAGTATGACCGTTGGACCCAGGTGAGGGGCTGACCATTTGCCATCTGTTCTCGGCTTTGCTGATGTGGAAAGATGTATATGCCATCATTCTAGCAGAAAACAGCCCACTGAAAGAGTGCAAAAGCCAGAATAATTATGGTTAAAGAATCACAACAAAGGATGGTAAACAATCCCTGGATAGCAAGAGAGGGACAGTACCAGATCCTGGGCCTGAATAGCAAGGGGAGGGAGTGGTTGCTGGATCCCAGTGAGACCTGTAGGAAAGGGCCCCAGCAGGAGCTTTGGCCTTTTCTAGAAGAATACAGCTTAATAACCTGAAGCCTGGCAGGAAGGGCTGTGGTGAGTAAGAAGATCCATCTCACTTTCCTGCTCCCTTAGGACTTCTTGCCAGTCCCTCCCATCAGCCAAACCCAACAGAAGCCAGAGGCAAGGAAACCCAGTTGATTCAGTCCTTATATGTCAGCCTTATAAGGCTCAGAGTGGAAAGAGTGGGATATCAATATTTGGGGGGCTCATAAAATACAAGTATACAGTGCAATGAACAAAGAATAGGAGTGTGCTGTCCCTCAGAATAAGATAGGGAGTCTGAGGGCATTGTTCTTAGAGTTGAAACCAGGTATCTTTGTATCCCTTCCCAGTCTAACTACAGACCATCATGTAGAAAGGACCTAAGAAATCCCCCTGTCTCCTCAGGGACACGAAGTCCCCTCCTTCATCACAACACACATCTCCTCCTCAAGTGTTTCGGTATCTTTAGCACCTGGTTTCTACCTGGGGGCTGCTCTTTTCTCCTTCAGCTTTCTGGATACTTAAATTTCTTTCTCGAAATTCTATTTCCAAGTGAGGTCCAATGACCCTATCCTAGTATACCTAGGGACAGGTTTGACTTGAAATGTTTTAGAGTCCGCTGCTATATGAACACAATTGGCGGGGGCCGGGGTGGGGAAGGGGGGAAGGGAATTAAAATCTGCTTCGTCTTTAACCTGTGTCCTGAATGCTCTCTTTTGTTTTCTGTTAGTCACTGAAGAGTAATGGGACTTTGATCATTTTCATCTTGGAATGTATTGTGAAGATGTTGACTTTGGGATCTAGTCCCCTTGCCTCCACCCCACCGGATATACACTCATAAGTCTTAATGACATTAATGAATAGTTGTGTATGCACAGTGCGAGGATAAGACAGACAACTGAGGGGTCAGAGTGGCAATTTCTTTGCTAGAAGCAAGAGCAATAAACTTTGTCCAACAAAGGAGCCAGTGGAGTAGCAATGTAGGCTATTATTTTTTCTTTGTTCTATAGGGAGATGTTATAAGATCTCCTAATTAATAGGATCTTTTGTGCATCGCAACCAGAAGTGCTTTTCCCTTTCAAAAAGAAATCTAACAGCACAGCAAACATATGCATTTTTTGGCTGCTTTTCAAGGCATATTTATTATCTAAGTGCTAGGGTGGAGGATGATTTTCTTGCCAACAGGATTCATAGGACACAGCACTTGAAAGCACATCAAGGAATGAACCATTTCTATGACAAGCACAATCACTGCCTGTAACTCCAACTTAGTTGGTGCTGTCAACACTGACCGCATAAACCACAGACTAACTGAAGAACGTCAGGCACCTAGGATTAAAAACAATCTCTCAGTATTATGAGGTGCTGGGGCCAATCCCCAGAGCCACTTGAGTTTAGAGAAAATAGCAGTTGGTCAGACAGAGACCATTTCCGACTTCCCCCCACCATTTTGACACCGGGATCTTCCTGGTGCTGAACTCGCCCATATCCTCTTGCTAGGAAAGGAATATCCTATTCACCAGAGGGACGAAGCTACTCCACACACCCTTTGCAAAACAGAATTTCTGGAAGAAATCCAATGACCTATGAAACTAAAGCAGGGAATCTGCCAGGTAATTAAGACACAGGCAGGTTTCCTTTGGTGCCTCTCCCACTCCTATACCCATCCCCCTTCAGTCTCTCCCAACTTCCAAAGTCAGAAATTCTCCTTCCCTCGGAGGCAGCCTGTGAAGATGAGGTTGGAATAAAAGGTAGTTACAGGGTTCATGTAAGGTGACAAAGCTGGCACATACTAAACACTTAGCATTATACAGCCACCCCTTAAGAGTGCTCCAAATCCATCAGTCATCATGGAAAAATTAGAAGCTTTACTGGATTTCTGCCTCTCCAAACAGATCTTCTGAACTTCTTAATGGACTCCATAATTCAGTATTTGAGAATAGAGCTTCAGACCAGCAAGACTGTTTCTATAACACACTGTCAGGCAACTTGGAACAGGCAGAAGAGAACAAGTCAAAACAATCAGCTATTTCATTAAGGGGATAAGATTAATCTTGAATGATGCCCAAGTCTGACTCACATTGTCAAATATTATATATGATCTCTATGAGCAGGCCATTTTCCCAATTCACTAAAACATCTGCACATTTCAATGGCTAAGCTTTCCCCTGTGCACTGCCCTCTAGCTGTTTTTGTTGTGGATTATGTAATTTAGTGAGTGATGCAATCAGAAGAAGAATGCTTTCTACCTGTGCTTTGTACATGGTGTCTGATGATTACTGCAACAGGCTAGATGGCACAGAATCTTGGATTTCAACACCCTAAATTGCTCTGCGACCTTGGGTCTGTTACTTACCCCCCTTTGGCATCCGCTGTAAAAATGGGGAGGAGCAAATATTCTTGTCTCTTTCACCACTAGATTTTAAAATACTTTGCAACTACCACGGAAATAAGCACCATTTCAAGAGGCCAATGCCTGGGAAAACCAGGCTAAGAATCCTGGAAAGTGGGCAGTAGGCATAATTTAAAACAAAAAGTGTTCTGCCTTTTTTTATTTACCTTTTGTGTTTAAATTAACTATGTGAGAAGCTGTGTGTTTAAAGATGGGTTTCTGAGTATAATTTAGATTATCATTCAGTGATGTGAAGAAGAGAAAGAGGAATTAGAGAAGTCCAGGAAGTAAAAAGTTTATATTCAATATTAGATGAAAAATGGTCACACTTCACCTTAAAATATATTCCACAAGGATCAACAATTTAAATGTAAAAAAGATGCCATAGAAACACTTGAAGGAGCGGGGTATTTTTAGAACCTTGGTGCCTTGGTAAGGATGTCATAAAACCCTGATGCCAGAAAGGAAAAACTGATGGATATATTATATAAAATTGTATAACTTCTTTAGAGGAAAAAATAAAAGATACACACAAAGTCAATGGATCAGAGAAGAACTGGAGGCAATGTTTCATTTCACATATCAGAAAGAGGCAAATGTCCTTAACATATTATACAAGATGCTCTTTAAAAGTCAATATGAAAATAATGAATACAAAAGTGAGCAAAGGAAATGAAAAGGCAACTCAGAAAAAAAGATTCAAAAGACCAATAAATGTATGGAAAGATGTTCCTCCATGTTTATAACTGAATAAATATAAACTAAAATAATGTAGATATACCTTGTTTTTGTTTTTTTTTTTACCTATCAGACTGACTAACATTTAAGTGCTTCTTAAATCCCCTGATTAGTGGAGGTGTGAAGAAATGGGCACTCGACATTCAAATGGTTAGAGTGAAACTGATTTAAAAAATTGGCAAGTTGGCAACATATATTAAAATTTTACTTGTGTTCTCTAGATCCATCCATGTTGTTGCAAATGATAAGATTTCTTTCTTCTTTATGGCTGCGTAATACTCCATTGTATAAATGTACCACAGCTTCTTAATCCAGTCATCTACCGATGGGCATTTCGGTCTAGAGAACATTATGTTAAGTGAAATAAGTCAGAAAGAGAAAGACAAGTACCATTTGATCTCACTTATATGCGGAATCTAAAGAAAAGAATATGTGAATGAACTGATCAGAGACAGTTTTGAGGACACAAAGAAAAAACCGAGAGTTGTGAATTCAAAGTGATTTTCCTTTTAGGAATTTATTTGGCAGATGTTCTCCCAAAAGTGTACAAAGACTCTTCACGTGAGCATTATTTGTCATAACAGAAATCTGGAAACAGCCATATAGTGTAAAACTCTAGTTGACCGATGTGGACTGACAATACAAGTTGTCTAAGACATTAAGACAATAAGTTCTAGGACAGTAAACACAGTATATACTCTCATTTGAGGTTAAAAAAGGATCTATTATATTTAGAAATGTGGGGTGTGTGTGTGTGTGTGTGTGTGTGTGTGTGTGTGTGTGTGTGTGTTTTGCTTAAATCAACTTTGTGTTGTATCAGAATCTGGGCTGAGGTTTCAACATTAATAATAGTAAGTTATGTCTATTATAGTAACCATAGTCATGTTGCCCCATATTCTAAATATCCATTCAGGGCTTACCAAAAGGTAAACAACACCCTAAACTGTGATTCTTATCTCATCACCTACCTTCAATCTCTATCAAAGAGGATGTTAGAGGATGATCAGAGTGAGGAAAAGGAAAGCTTAGACAAGTGTTGTTGGCTTAATAGCATTATACTTCCATGGGTCCTCTTCCTCGTGAGGGAGGTTGAATGGAGTGCCAAGAGAGAAGGAAAGAAAGAATGGCTGGTCCTGCCAGAAGGAGAAAAAGCATCTTACTCCCATCTCATTGCTTGCCAATCTGCAAAAATTCAGAAGGCTCCCTCCATGCTGTTTTTCAACAGAATGTGGTAAGGGAGCTCTTGGGTGAACTTAATCTGTGTTCCCTAGAACTTGGGGGGCATAGAATGAGGTGCTGTCTCTTGCCTGGAAAAGGATAAAGGCCAGAAGTTGCCAAGTTTTCCCATGAGCTAAGTGATCATGGGAAGATAGCCACGCTAGTGCCATCTTGAAAGGATCTTATCCCAGAGCTCTGCCAGCTGGTGCAAGACAACCACAGCAGAAATATTCTGGGAGAGGAGAGGAGTCATAAGACTGCACTGGAGGAAGAGTCATGAGAAGCTGGGCTGATAGAGTGTCTCCCACCACAGAGAACAGCTGAGAGAACAGAGAGCAGAGTCCCTTATTGGGCAGAGGGAGTCTCTGAAAAACCCACAGAACCATCCCATGTAAGACAAAACCAGCATTAGGTATCCACCACCCAGAGGGCATAGGTCTCTGATAACATAGCACCCATTGATGAAGGCCTCGTCCTTGGACCTTCCATCTAGCCTCCTCCACAGCCCAGTCCTGGAGGAACCAGGGGTAGCAGGGTTCATTCATTTCTGGATCCAGTGGAGTGGGAAAGCAAGATGGAGGAGAGTGAAAAGCCACAACCCACACTGCTCTTCCTCCCTGCAGGTTTCTGAACCAGGATCAGGCCCCAAGCTTGGGGAAATGGGAGAAATTTTAAACTAGACATAGAAGGAACTTTTGATTCTGATCAGATAGACCTTTTAGATACATTTATAAATATCGGGTTTGTGCAAAAGTAATTGCGGTTTTTGCAATTATTTTTAACCTTTTAAACCGCAATTACTTTTGTATCAACCTAATAAATAGATGTGTTTGGAAAAGGTACAGGATCTGCCCAAGATACCATCCAATGGCTGTGCAGGGAGATCTGTAGAGTTTGAAGGGCTTGGGTTAGAGAAAGAATAAAGTTCCTTTTCTGATTTCTAGCCCTATTTAGTCTCACCCATGTTTACGTGCATTAAACATTCCTGAAAAGATAAACAAGAAGCTCTTAGCTGTGCTTCCTCCCACCGTGTGAGAGTAGGGTGTCACATAGGTGGCGGGGAGGGGTGGCTTTTATTCATCCAGACATTTTGCAGCTTTTTACAATAATTAAAAATCACTATTAAAATGTATGATAAATCACTCTTAAATATGGAGCTGATACATACTTTGTAGTCAGATAAATGTATGAAAACTTTTTGCATTTATACCGTGGCATCTTTCTCAGAATTCTCTCCTTCACCTTTAACACAGTTAACTACTGCCTACTTGGCCCAACCATCCAAGACTGGGTGGAGTTCCCTGGCTACCTAGTTGGCCCCATAGCGCACCAGAACCTCCTGGCATCTGTCCATCAATGTGTGCTAGAGAACAAATAGCCCTGAGAGAGAGGCTCCGGTCTCACAGAACTATGTACACCCCCAGGTGCGTTCCTTAAGCCTTTAAAGACGCTGTCAGGGCTCCTGACACATATATAAAGTATCACAAGGATCCCCAGTGTCAACAAGCTCACATCTAGAGAGTTCCACGTTGTTAGCTGGGATGCTCATTCATCCACCTGCTGATCCTTCATTCAGTGCATTCTGATGCCTGGTATTACGATTGACTATTATATACCATGTCACGAGGTAGAAAGTAAGTTGCTGAAACGCCGAGAAAAGGAAAGAGAAATTTCCCCCAATGGCCCCTGTTGCCTAAGAATTATTTTGTTTATGTTGCTATAGTCCTTTCATGTCAAGTCAATGGTGTATTTGCTATGTATCTCCTCACAATCACTCATGACTGTGGCAAGGTCGTTTCTTTCCTTCAGATTAAACGGTCTAAGAGTGGGCTGCTTACCTGATGGCTCCAACAAAGAGACTGAAAAAATCCAGGAAAGACTGTGCTTCAAGGCCTAAGCCACAGCCAAGGACCTCATATCTTTGAGGGACAATAAAAAAAATGACAGTCCCTCTCAGTTTGCAAATCTTTGTCCTCCCTCTCCATGGAGGGAAAGTTTATGTATCTTACTGTATTAACTCTTCTAAAAACTGAGTAGAGAACTATATCTTCTACCTGATTAGAGAGCTACTAAGGTCTGACAATTCAGTTCTTGAACTTGTTGCACCAATGTTGCTAACCTTTTTTGATATCAGAGGGATTATTCATTATGAATTTGTAGCAACTGGACAAACAGTTAACCAAGTTTACTACTTGCAAGTGCTGAAAAGGCTGCGTGAAATAGTTAGACGACCTGAACTTTTCATCAAAAATTCATGGCTCTTGCATCACGACAATGCACCAGCTCACACAGCACTGTCTGTGAGGGAGTTTTTAGCCAGTAAGCAAATAACTGTGTTGGGACGCCCTTCCTACTCACCTGACCTGGCCCCAATGACTTCTTTGTTTACGCAAAGATAAAGGAAATATCGAAAGGAAGACATTTTGATGACATTCAGGACATCAAACGTAATATAACAGCTCTGATGGTCATTCCAGAAAAAGAGTTCCTAAACTGCTTTGAAGGGTGGACTAGGTGTTGGCACTGGTGCATAGCTTCCCAAGGGGAGTACTTCTAAGGTGACCATAGTGATATTCAGCAATGAGGTATATAGCACTTTTTCTAGGATGAGTTCGCAAAATTGTCTGACCTCGTATATCCTCCATGCCCAAGGAGAAACAACCAAGGACCTCTTTCTATGTGCACTGGGGAATGCTGAGGAGGCTGTGAAGAAAAGGGGCAGAGGTAGAAGCTGTGTTGCCACCTTACCCAGCCCCAGCCTTGCCTGGCCTCTACATACTAGCACCATTCCAGGGTACCTGCTGTGTTGGCTCTTCCAGCAACTATCATTCAGTCCTGTGGATTCCAGGGCAAGACCCTCAGAAATCTAAGACAAAGTGAGAACCAAGGGGGCGGAGGGGGAGACATGTGGAACACCTGGAAGTGAGCTGTGTAGGGAAAGAGGCAAAAATCAGGGATCATCTTTGGCGGTAGAATCCAGACTCATGGCCACAAGCCAGGATGACATAGGTATCTGAGATGAAGGCAAGGCAGCAGGAGGGAAAATAGTGATGAAAGAGGGTAGAAGCAAGAGTATTCAAGAACTCGATTTAAAAAAAAAAGGCAAAGGCAAAGAAGAAACTTGAAACAGGGGGAATTTCTACTTAGGACTGGAAGCCTGCTTCCTCTTTCAGTGTGGTCTCACTCTACATAAGGAACGTGATCTGCTGGGTCATGCCACTGAGTCCCCATAGGCATGTGTGCTAGGGAAATGGCTAATGGGATAATTAACCTGGATTTGGGAACCTGCATATGAAGATAAAGGTAGATCCTAACATAGCTCTTTTGGGCTAGTTAAGTACACACCACCCCAGGACTGCTGGGAAAGAAAACTGCACAAGGCTGAAATAGAACAAGTAATTAACAATGCAAAACAACATGCTCTGAAAGGTAAGGACAGGAAGCACTCCGTAATCCTATAAATAATTCCTGTTTATTGAGTGGTAAAAGCACAAGTTCCAGACATATATAAATAATATATTCGTATAAATAATTAAAAACACAAGGAAAATTACATAAGCAGGAACCAAATCTAAATTTGGCAAAGCCCCTGGCTTTAAGAACCCTTATAAAGTATGCTTCTCACTAAGTCCCAGCAACTCATCCAGGGGAAAATCAAGATGAGAAGCATTTTACTGTATCGTATGGAACAGGCCTCAGCATTTCCTTTCTGATTTTCAGTTTCCACACCTGAAAAAAAAAGAAAAAAAGTGTGAATACCTGAGCTCTAAAATCGCTTCCAGCTCTGACATCATATTATCTCCTTAAATATTACTAGACTACTCATTAATTAGGATCCTGTTTATACTTCTGTTGTTCAGAGGATAATAGCTTGTTTTAGGCTTGATTTTCTATCGTTATTGCAAAACCCTCTATGTAAATCCTAATATCTCTGAGCATTCCCATATATCTCTGAATTTCAGTTTTGTAATTTATGACCTGACTTATCCTTAAGCAGCACTTTCTCTAGTAACACTGGTAATCTTGATTTGGCGTGATTTAAGCTAAAAAATTACTATCTTGGGCCAAAAGAGAATACAGCACCTACAACCTGAGTTCACGAATAAGTTAATTGTTTCTCCCTCCTTGGGAGGTTAACTTGTCTGTTTCTTCCAGAGGAAGACGTTACATGGTGTCAAAAGCTCTGATGTAAATTAAATAGATGGGCTTCATTTGCTAAGTTGTGCAAAATGCAGAAGGCATAGGCATTTCCTGGTCTTCTTTCCTCTTGCAATGGTTCCACTTGATTCTAGGGACAAGTTATCGAGTAGTCATGAGTAGCCCTAGTTAGTGAGAAAGGAAAAGTTTAGGTGCATTCTGAGATTGGCATAGCTTTTTTCCTCTCTGCGTCTGACTCTGTTTAGATGCAGAGATAACAGCCAAATCACAACAGCCATCATTTATTGAATAGCAACCATGTGGCAGGCACACACAACATCTCTACTCTTATGAAAATGTGGCCAAGTACATAATATTATCTATGCTATTAGATACTAGTACCTGGAGATATTTATAGATTCTATAGCACTGTAGACATTATACTTTAGACATTAGCATCTGTACTATTAATGTTTGAGTCTAAAAGTTTAAATAAGTTGTCTACGGCCACAAAAGAGACAGAAATAAGATGTAAACCTGGGTCTCATCTGACTCCAGTATTCTCACACTATATCTGAGATCCTTCTCAAGAAACACACTGCACTTGTCTTATTAGGGAGACCACTTCAGGGATGGTGTAGATGCCTGATCACTGTGCTGTATGCCAGAAGCTGAAGCTGAATAATAATGAATGTCAACTATAATTTAATATATATATAGTCACAAGAAGTGGAGTACAGCATAAGGAATAGAGACAATGGACATGTGACGGCTGTATGCGATGTCAGAGGGGCAGATTGGGGGAGGGGGTTATCACTTTGTGAGGAGTATAAATGATAAATGTCTAACTATAAAAGTGTTTTGTACACATAAAAGTAATAAAAATAAATGAATGAATGAATGAATGAATTAATTAATTAATTAATTAAAAAGAGAAACACACTGTAGTGCTTAAGCTTATGGGCCCTAGAGACAGAATACCTGGGTTTGAACCCTTGATCTAGAATTTACTCGCTCTAAGGTTTTATACAAGTTTCTCAGCGTCCTTGAGCCTTTGCTTTCTCACCTATCTATAGTAATAGTATTTACTTCATAGGGTTAAATGATGTAATGTTGCAATGACACAATAATGCAAGTACATGCACTTAGTGCATTCCCTGGCAAGGAATAAGCACTCAGTGCATGGTGGTGACTATGGTTGTTACTGTTGTTTATGCTGTGTGCTCCCTCTAGAAGCAGAATTCATTCAAGTTCTGCAATGGAACAAGGGCCCTTGCCACAATAGCCACCAATAGCAGGTAGCCAATACATGTTAATGATTTCTATGGTTTGCTGAATAAAGTATTCTCCGTGTGCTTTTTATTTACATTCCCTGGTTTGGACTGTCCTTTTTTCTCTCATATGTGTGTGCACACGTACACATGTATGCATATATATTCAATAATATATCTGTGCATGTGTGTGTGTAATACGAGTATGTACAGGTTAACAGTTTATCGTCATTCATTTATATTGATGACACCACAGTGCCACTGAAATGTTTTATTTTAAAGTTTATTATGTGGTATGAAATAGCATTTCTGCATCTGAAATTGATATTAAATAGTATCAATATGACACATATATTTTGAAGATTACCAAAGAATAGATTTTGGAGAAAAATATCACATAGAAAAAATGTGTGTGTGTATCCCATACCATCCATTTACTATGTAGTTATGGTGCTGCCAAGTTCATCAATTATATTTTGGGGAGATAATAATTATCCTTATAGTACATTCATCTTATAGTTGATAAATATAGATGGTGGACAACAACTGTCCGTTTCCAAACTGTTCAGTCTAACAGAAAAAAAATGAATACCCTGAAATCAAGTTGGTTCCCTATGCTATTCATGTTCAAGGAGGCAGGCAAAATCCATAAAACATAACCAAGACTAGCCACCGTCACTTCCTGAGCCAAAAATCACAGATGTTTGAGGCATTAGTGAACCCTGGATCGAAAGCTGGGGAAAGGTGTAACTCTCTCCCAAACCCATAAAGTAGACTACAATAATCTCCCTATGAGCATCATGCCATACTCTTTGAATAAAGAAGACAGTGAACCATGTGAAAATAATGACCTTTAGGACCTTTGCACTGACTCTTCCCACTTCCTAGTAATGCTCTACCTATAAATAGCCACATGACTAACTCTCTCACATCCTTTAGGTCTTTGTTCAAATGATACCTTCTCAATGAGGCTTACCCTGATCACTCTACTTAAAATGGCAACACTCTCACCTCAACATGCCTGATTCTCTTTATCCTGCTATACTGTTTAACTTTTCCACACTATTTAAATTTATTTATTAGGTTTAGTATTTATTGTCACACCCCACACTAAACTACAATTTCTGTGAGGGCAGGTATCTTTGTCCATTGTGTTCATGATTGTATGCCAAGACCCTAGAGAAGCACCTAGAACATAACAGGGGCTCAATACATATTTGTTGAATGAGGCTTCTGCAGGTGATGTTGGTGATAACAACCACAAAGAAGAGACATTGCTCAATACAGATGGGTATGTTCCTAATAAACACAATGTTTTCATCTTTAAACAATGGACAATTACAAAAACTAAATTCCTTTGGGAGGGAAGAAGAATAAAAACTAAATCTATGATCGGTCTCAAATTGCATCACAATTCTCTAGGACTTTTTCAATGGCTTTTTCCATCTGCCTTATGCAGAACCCTAGCATGCCATGTTAAGGTTCTATAAGAGCATTTCACACCAAGAGCACACCAAGTACAGTGTGAAATAGTTGCTCCCCTACACCCAATATTTTAAGTTTATGTGAGGATGTTATATCAGATCTAGCGCCTTTCTCTGTTATTGTCCCCAGGTTACGCTCATCCTTACCCAGCAGTACAGCAGTCTTACCCAACCACAATTAAGGATGGCGCCTCTGGTGTGATGAGGGTATTTCTATCTTGCTTGACCTTGTCACTGACATTATAAAAAGAGTAGAAATAAATTGTATTATAACTACCACAACTTCACACCTTTATTGGTCCTTACCTAATGTTTTAGACTCCTTCCCCTTAAAGTTGACCAACAGGTACAAATCTATATATTTATTATCAGTTGCTATGTACATTTATAACTTAATAACTAGAGTAATAAATATGAAAGTTAAGTGCTGGATCACTTTTTAACAAAATATGCATGTTGTTGACTTCGAAACATTTGAAGACTTCTGATTTAAGATTTCTCTTGGAAATGAATTCTGTTGTCTTCACTAGAATGAATTCAATCTAGCCTGGGTTGGGATGGATGTTAAAATCAAAGTGACTTCAAAAAGTAAATCTAATTCAAGTGAGAGGAGGCAGATATATCCTTACCAAGCATGGATCTAAAATCACTAGAAATGCTGAATGGTTGTTATAATACAGAATCACTCATGTGTTGAACAGAGTCGAACAGAGTATTACTAGGACAAAAGTTGTTTCAATCTCATGCAAAATAACCGGATTAAATGTGTCCTTGATAAATGATATACTTTTTTAATTTCTTAAAAAAAAAAAAAAAAAAACTCCACTCACATAAAACCATCCAATCCTAATTGGCCATTGTCACTGTGATTTCCGGATCTATGACTTCTTTGTCTCCAACTCCATGCTCTGATTGCAACTGTCACTGAGTCACACAGCCTGCTCTAGGCATGGAGCCAAGTTGATTACAACAACTGCTTGTGTGACAGAGAAAGGTGGTTTTCAGGGCCCTAGCAAATGGCTTCTGACTCTGGGGCATCAATTTTGACTGTCATTCACAAGATGGAAAATAAATATCTGCCTATCCTAGTAAACCAACAACCTGGAAAATACATATGGACACGGAGTTCTATCACCACGACACAGTAGGAATGATCCGATTGATCACACTCTAGCCTTGTAATAAGCACACATGAGCACAATCACATTCCCCCAAAACACAATTTCTATGCACTCTATACATTTGCAATCTTATTTTTATTTTCCAGGGTTACCGTTGAGACTTGCTCATTTTTGAATTCGAGGGGCCTAGCACACGTATACACATAAAAAATATTTATTGAACTGAAGTGGAATGAATATAACAAGTCATGAAAACATCAAATCATATGGTAGTCTACTAATAGAGTTAAGACAATCAAAAATTGTTTACGTAAATAAGATGTCCTAAACACTATGACAACTGGGAAGGATATTACTCTGTATTTATTTTCATGTTTCTGTTTCCCCTTCTGGTTTCCATCTAAAACATTACCTAGAACACTAAAACTCTTCAAACCTCTGGAAAGAAGTAAGCCTTTCACTATAATATACTTTTTGCCGTGACTGATTGTATATCTTTGTTTCATTCATATAGTTCACCTAACAAACCATTATTAAACTGAATACATAGTTAGGCACTTGTGGGAGAGAGAAAATAGACTAAAAAATAATCATTGTAGCTACCATATAATGAATACTTCTTAGGCTCCACTCCTATGCTAATGCTTTATATGTATTATGTCAATCAAATAAATCTATGTGGCTGTTACTATTGTTACGCCCAACTTACAAAGGAAGAAAGTTAAAGAGGTTAAGTAATGTACTCAAGGTCATCTATCTTATAAATATGGAGCCCAAGTTCAACCTCTTTGGACTCTTAGACCCCAAACCCCAGTTCTTTCCTGTTCACACACAAGTAGAATCAAAGGAAAAGATACTTTTTTTTTTTTTTTTCCAACCAGCAATGGATGGCAAATGAGACACATGTGCCTAAAACAACTTAAATGACTCTAAGGGAATACAAGGGAAATATAAGATGGCCTAGGCAAAGGATCACTTTCTAGCAAAGTAAATCAACTTTATGTAAGCAAAGTAGAACTTGGGAAAGTCAATCCCAGGCCGGAAAGAATCTGCAATTTTTAGTCATCCCCACACTTCCTCTAGAATATTCATCTCCCAGCTCAGCCAGCTTTTTTGTGTTTTTGTTTTGCAGCTGGGTGTCCCCCAGGGCACTCTGCTTTCCATAGATTTCTGGCCTCAGTAGAAATGTATCCTCCTTTCCCCTTAGCGAAGTCAAAGCTGGAGATTTCCAAAAAGTATTCTATTAAGAACTGAAAGGAAAAATGAACAAGGAGGAGGAAGAAAAGAAGGAGGAAGAATTTAAAAAAAAAAAAATTTGTAGAGAGCAGTAAAAGGACATTTGAAATTATGGAAATTAACGTTTTCGAATGCCTACTTTTTAGGTTTTTGTTTCATTGCTTTGTTTGATTTGTCCTTTGCAAAGTCTACTCAGAAATCTGTCTTTTCAATTTAGTAAATTCAAAGATCTCAAGTTTCTTTCTTTGCCTTTGATTGGAGGTGGGGATAGGTGACAGCTAAGGTTTCTTTGTGCCTATTGTGCAGATGTTACCTTATTTCATTATGAGGACATGATGAAAGTGCTACTATTATCAGCTTTTAACAAAATAGGAAACTGAGGTTCAGAAAAAATGAAATATCTATTCCAAGAGCCCTTAGCTAATCAGAGGCAGAGAAGAGCAGGGTTTCTGACAGGCTCCTTCTCTGGTAGTTCCACTTGCAACTTTCAGAACTCTCCCCTTTTTTGTCTTGAGGCATTTCCTTCTACCATTCAGTCATTTGCATTCTCTCCACCCACAGCTTTTCCAGTAGTTGAAGAGAAAGTCAGCCTTAGGATAGTACACCGAAGACTAGGGTTTGGTGGTTACATGCAAAGACTCTCAGAATGCTTGGGTTCAAACCTTATGGATTATCCATGTACAACTGTGTGATCTTGGGCAAGTGCCTTAATCTTTCTTTTGGGATTTCCTCATCTGTAAAATGGGGATGAATAATGGTGCTACCACCTTACAGGGTGAGAATTAAATATGTAAAGGCACACCTAGGTGAAGTGATTAGAGCAGTGCCTGACACAGCGGAGCATTACATAATGTAAACTGCTGCCATTAGGGAAGTTGTTGTGTGGGAAGAAATAAGAAATTAGGACTTTAACCCTCTTCCTAAAATATGACATATCAGAACTCACTGAGTACTCTGCAGCTGATGGGTCAGTTCCATGGCTTGGGACAATAATGATAAGCAGCAAAGAATACTCAGAAGATAGGAATACGTTGGAATTTCCAGTGTCCATATAATCTATTATATTGATCTTTGAAGTAATGGTTCATCTGGAAGAAAAGAAATCCTGTTGTTAAAAAGATAAACTGAAGCACACTAAATTTTTATTTGAGCAAAAATTGAATCAGGCAGAGATAAACCAGAAGTGGTTAGGAATGGTTGATCAACAAGAGCTAGTGGATAAACTTTTAATATAGAAGAGAGGCAGAAGCAAAGCAAGGAACTCATCTGATGGGCTATAGCTTAAGCATTTGCCTTATTTGGAAAAGCCTTGTTGGCTATTTGCGATTGGTTGTCTCTAGGTTTCAATTTCTTCACCTTAAAGCATTGGTTTGTTTATGTATGCTACTAAGGCATTAAAGCCATCTCAGTCTAATGGCCAATTTGTTTAATTAATTTAACACTGTGTTGTCCATTTTCTTAGCGTGTATATTTCTTTGAGCAAAAAAGGAACTATAGATAAACAGTTATTTATCTTGGGCTGGAACAACCGTCAGAGTTGATAGTTCAATGCTTTCACTACACTCAGCCACAGCCTGCCAACAATTTTTCATTCCAATACAGATGTTTTGAAAACACATGCAGAGGCAAATTGAATCATAGCTCCAAATGTGAAATATTACCCCAAATGGACTCTTTCTCTTGAAGGAAAATGTTATTCTTTTATTAAAGAGATATCGCTCTATCTACATGTATAGAAAGAAAATTACATAATTTGGAGGACTGGGGCAGGGACACTTTATAGTGATGCTCATTTAAAGAAAACTTCACTGAACGAGCTATATAGCTTCATGTTAAGCCTGTTTTCAGACCTGAAGGATTTAAATCGGTCCTTTTGAGATAGACGTATTATTTGTGAAATAGACTGCTTAAGAATAGTCACCAAGTCTTTCACATGAATAATAATTCTTTAATCAAAATTAATATTCCTGCTATAATATATATTGAGTTCAAATGAAGCCTAACTTCTATCTTACCTATAGAACTTTCTGGTTATTCTTAGAATATTTTGGACGGGGCCTGGGAACTTTCATTTTTCACAGGTTTCCTCAGGCAATTCTGATGCACGCCAAAATTCAGAAACCACTGACATACTTTTTAATGTTTGCCTAATGGTATGTTATACAGACATGCTACCATTTATTTAATCAACCTCCTTTTCTCGGGCATTTAGGTTTAATCTAAGTTTTCACCATTATCCATCATGCTGTGATGACCATCTTTATAACAACAGCTAACATTTATTGCATGACTCCTATGTGTCAGCCACTATGCTACACATTTATTTCCTTAGGACAAATTCTTAAGAGGTAAAATTACTAAGGTAAGATTTATGTATTTCTGAGGTTTTTGATGTCCATTGCCAAGCTGCCATTCCAGAAGGTTTGCTCTATGTCCACTTTTGAGTAGGAAAACACTGATAGCTATGTTACATGAAGAGTAGCATTCAGCTCTCAGCTCAGTAAGCACCCACAAACAGGGCTTCATTCAAGAGACTTATGAAAGATACAGCACAAAGTCCTGACTGATGCATCAGATCTTAGCCGCTATTGTTGCTAAAAGTAGCACTCCTGAGTGGTTGCTTCCAGGAATGCCTATCCAGAATCCAGCCACAGAGATGGTATGCTGTTTCTGGGAACTGGCACATTTCACTTGCTGTCCCTTTTACAGCCCATCAAGGCATAGCCATCTCCGGTAGCCAAGGGAACACAGGGCAGTGTGGAAATGCTGGATCCAAGATCATTTTTTTATAGAATGCAGTATGAAAATGTTCTGATATCAGACAAAAAAAGATACACGCACTGACCTATGTGCCTGGTAATTAGAAAATTAAAGCAGGCCTAAAAAATTTGAATCAGACCGGCATACTGAAGTCATCCAGTGAACAAAAATGAAATGCCTTTCCGTCCCATTCCCCTTTTCTTAGATTTTTGTGGAATGAAATGTGTGGAGACTTCTGAATAATGTGAATTAAATCTTCATACTATATCTTAGCCTTCTAATATGGGGAGAGAAAAAATCGTTCGGAACGGTGGCATTTTTCCATGTTAAAACCAGTGTGAGATTTTTTGGCTTCCTAAATAGAATTTTCAAAAATCACAGCAGCAACCCATTATAATGCTAGTACTGGGAGACAAAGCCATCTTGTTTTCAAAGAAATCTGGTTGATTTAATGAACATAATTAAATCACTTTGGATTAGTGTACATATAGTGCATAAAGCAGAGTGAAACCACTTGCTATCATGAAAGAGTAGAATTTTGCAACTGGAATAGAATTGTATTTCACTGGCTCCTCCAATCCTTTTAAGAACATAGCAAAAGTAGGAATTATAAATAATTTCAATAGAAATTGTCCCCACTCTTAATTAGGAAACTAAGGCACAGAGGAGTTAAGTGAACTTCTGAAGGTCACATAGCTAGCACACGGAAAGTGTGATGTCTGACCATAAACCAAGACTCAATTTATGTAGTGTCTGTTCCTTTATTTTCTTTTCCTCTTGGTATTCCCAAAAAAGTGCCCAAGAATTTGCAATCCTTACATATAAATGTTTCTCCTTTGAAACCAAGTAGTAAACGGGGCATCAAAACTACTAAATAAAGGTGTTTATTTATTCCTCTCTACTTACAGCATGCCTCCTAGATGGTGAAAACATCCCTATTCTTTCAAAAGCCTTGTGTATGTTCAATGTGTTACCTTGTGACTGCGTGTCTATCAGAGCAATCAATTTCTCTTCATATGGATTTTAGAAAAGCTAATGTCAGAATCAATTGGCATGTGGGAAAGCAATGAAGGAGCAGAGAGAACAGGCTCTGGAGTTTTCTGTAAGGAGATTAGGGGGAGTGATTTAAAAAAAAAAGAAGCTATTTAGAAGATGAGAGATCAGAAGACAAATTTGTCTGGTCTAAGCAGCAGTATAGTGAGGACAAGTACTTCTGTGGCTATTGTTTTACTATTGTAAGCAACCCGAGCACCTGAAATCAGGTCTGGCACATAGTAAATGCTTAGTAAATGTCTTTTGAATAAAAGAACATGAGTCCGGCACTCAGGAGACCTGCGATCCAGTGTTGGCTTTCTCACTAACCTCGGTCAACCCACTTTTCTGAACCTCATTTTCATCATCTATTACATGAAAGGGTTGGACGAAATTATTTCTGTGATAGATACAGATACTTTTTTCTGCCAAGCTCCCACTTAGTGGACGCCCTTTTCAACTCCATCATCTGTATGATTACAATGGGACCACATTACCAATCACCAAATTCATCAAATCTAACCCTGCTCATGGACACTGTTGATTGGTCTAGGCAGAGGCACTCCCAAGCTGAGCCAGTATGAGTTTTTTCCCAAGGAATTTCAGAACTGGAACCAAAAAGTTAATATCAGCCTCTTTCTGGTGGCTGAAACTGAGAATATACAAAGCCGCAACTGGTTGGTGGCCACCTTCACCAAATTCATATGAGTAGTAGTAGTAGAAGTAGCTGAAAGATAGAAGAAAGAAGCAGATATAGAAGTCAAGCAGAAAGACAGAAACAACTTTTAAATCAATGATGCTGGTTGATCGTGAGGTCCAATGCATTCCTGTCCTTTATATAATTGGATGTCTTAAAATCCTCACATTAAATTCCCCATTAAAACAATTAAATCAGTCACTTAGCCATTAAATTATCTATTATTTGAGATGAAAATAGTTATTATATCCAATATGCTATAATATCTCTTTCATTTCTAAAAGTTGAAGAGTTTATGGATTATGAAAGCTTGCAGGGAGGCCAGGAACATTATACTTTGACAGAAAGCAATTTAACTGGAGCAGACTTGAAAACAGAAAATGTTCTGCTGATGGAAGGTTTCCTGGAGAGGGGATTAAAGTAATATTTTCACTTGGGACATCAGGAAGTTAAATGAAGTACTGTCTGAATGTGAAGGTAAAGAGAAACAAGACACTGTGGATATTATTTCCACAATTTCAGGAAAGCTAAAAGGCAGAGTCCACTGTCGTTATTTAAAATTGTGATATTTTGTTCACCTCGCCTTAGTGCCAGGCCTGAGACAGAGTTCCATCTACACAAAGGGAAGAAGCAAGGATACTGGTAAGAAGTGAAACAGGAGAAAATTATAGAAGCTTTACAGACATCTTAAGTTAAATAAAGTAACTAAATGCTATGTTTAAAATTTGCCTTCCTGCATGTAATTCGTGTGTCCAAGATTTCCTTATTCTGTAGTACAATAATTTTACATTTTCACTATGACCCCAGTATGTGTCATGTTGAGTGACTACTAGGAGAGAAGTACTGGAAAGGAATTATGAGCATATGTTCTTGTGACTCTAAGGTAAAGACCTTTGTAATGAAACACCATGATGCTTTGGATCTTGTTGTGCTGTGGATTTGCCTGGCCACCCTACATTTTTACCTCGATGATGGTAAGAGGCACAAGTCTCCTTCCTGCCGTATTCTCCATGCACTATTCTCATAGATGAAAGTCATATTCTCCTGTTACTATTGTGTCATTTGGTTTAAATGTGGATCTCAACTGGGACTGGTATCTAATACTGACCTGACAATAGCCATTTCTAACGGAGTCACTGAAGAGGCACCGAGAGGCCAGGTTACCTATTTTGACGCATACAGCAAAGAACGGACCCAATGACTCCAGTGGCCTCCAAAGGGGTTGGAAGAATCCCAGGAAGTACACAGGATGATGATCTGTTGCAGTATGAGAACAAAGCCTTAGAACTTTTATATTTCCTGTTTCTTCAAGAATTTCTTTAAGAGCATACTTGGTAAACATTTGCCTTCCAGCTTATCCTATACCTAAAAGCAAAAATCAGATGATGAGTGAGGAGTCACTCCTATCGTTCTTTGTAAGAGTCCACATCACTACAGTTTTTGTGAATCTTAGAAGTACAGCAAAGGAAGATGCCAGGACAATGCCCCCAAGTTGGAAGTACTATGCCTTGATGTGGGTGTGATGCGGTGGTTGGGCCAAGGGCTTAGGCAGCATGAGGAATACCGAAACCACAATGCTGTGCATTTCTTTGGTGCTGATGTCAGCAAGCTCTGTGTAGTTGGCCATTCATTGGGTTGGTGGCATGAGAGTCAAAAGGTAACTTACCCCAGTTCTTTCTTTCTTCCTTCCCTCTCTCTTTCCTTCTTTCTTTTTTTCTTCTCTTATCCTGAACTTCTTTCTTCCTCCCTTGTCCATATCCTTCTTCTTTATAGTTCCTTTCCCCTGTTACTCTTTTAGTCAAACACTAGCCATGGAAGTTCAGTATTGTGACTGTGAGTGAAGCTCTGGAATCCCTGCATTTAAATCAGGGCTCTGTTACTTTCTTGTTGTGAAATCTACTCAAGCAAGTTATTTAACCTTGCATGGTTTCATTTCCTCACCACTAAAATGGAGATACTGATGAGACTCAATCTTGTGTGAGATTAGCACTAACATTCATAAAGCATGTGGAACAGTTCCTGGCCTGCAGTAAGCACCCAACAAATCAACAAATGTTATCTTCATATCCTCCATCAGAGAAGAAAAATTTTATATAAAAGAGTCCAGCAACATGTGTCCATTTTTATTTATTGAGTTGATTATTGTATATTACTGGTCTGAGAGGAGAAAGGTATCCGTCTCATAACACTTTTAGAAATACTGCTGGTTTTATTTAACACCTTTGTTCTGGGGAAGCTGTGCTGGGGAAATATTATGGACAAATATACATTTAATGGTAGTAGAACATAAGTAGTTCCATTGAATTGCTCCCTGATGTATTGTTTTTGCTAGCCTGAATACAATGTATACAACATTTTTGTGTGACTGGAGAAAAGGCAACTTTTAAAATTACATAAATGAAAATAGAATATGAAATACAGAAAAGGTAATTTTGAAAACCCTTTCTACCTAATACTTTATTTTTTTTACCTATTATTTTTCTTAGAAAAGACAACGACCCACTGATAATAAATGAGTATTTATTTATTCATAAATGAGTGTTTAATAAATGAGTATTATCATAACAGTTATGTCACAACAATATTCAGCAAAAGGTACAGCTAAGGAAATGGAGTCAAAGGGAAATTAATAAGAAACAGATGGATTAGGAAATTCACTGAAATTCACTGAAATAAATGAAATTAAACCAAGTGATTAGGGAAATGCAAAATAAAATAATAATAAGATACCACACTGAGGGGGTATTTCATTGGCAAAATTAAGAGATTGTTAATATCTACTTTGAGTGAGGGTATAGAGAAAAGGATACTCTCCTACACTATTGATGAGAAAATAATTGATGAAAAAAATTTGAAAAGTGTTTTTGGAAGATGATTGGGCATTTTCTTGCATTATTTAAAATATTCACTCTTTGACCTTGCAATTTCACTTACATAAATCTTTCTGAGAGAATTTGTCACCTTTACAAGCCCCAAAATGAGTGTACAAAGATGTTCCTTGAAGCATTGTGTCTAATAAAAACAAAAAACAAAATCTAGAAACAATCAATTATTGATGTCTATTTATAGAAAGAGATAAATTATAGTATGCCTACATTATAAAATACTATATAACGATATTTAAAAGAATGAACATTAATGTTGAAAATGTACATGGCATGTTAAAAAGGAAATAGAATAATACTCAAAACATTTGTTTATTGTGTGTGTGTGTATAAATATATAGAAAATAATCTGAAATTATATATTCTAAAGTGTTAATAGTAGTCACCTTTGAGGCAAGTGGAATTGGAGTCCTCATTTTTACTCTGTGCCACTTTTCTATAAAGTTCTAAGTTTTTACAAGGAACATTTGTGTTAACTTAAAAATGAAGCAAAAAGGCAGTTTAGTTTTTACCTTTGCATTTGGGGATTTACCAGGGTGATATATGAAAAGTCCGTGTAAACTTTCAACTCCAATATATCTGATTTAAGGTAACTGATTAAATCTTGAGATTTATTCATGTTGGTATTAATTATTTTGTACCATCAAAATTATTGTTTTAAATTGCACATGATGACCCAGGTTTACATGAGCTTCTGTCAAATTTTGGGGAGGCAACAGGCAACTTTTATTTGTTGAGGGTACAATACTAGACATTTGGCAAAGGTAAAAGAAATCTTAAAAAGCAAGGTCCCTGCTTTGCTAATTAGATATTCAGAACATACACTAGGAACCTAGGAACACCACTTTTTGGAGTCAAATGAACACAACGAAAGTCTGTCCAGTATAGAATTTTTACATGCATTCAGAAGAGACAAGAGAAATAGAAGGCCCAGTGAAAACCACACTAGGACGAATGAAATGAGAAGCAGGACAGGTGGCCTTGGGCTTCAAGCACACAAAAAGCATCCGCAGTCAGTTCTTGAGTTGGGAATCAAAACAAGGTGTATTATGTAAAAGACTATTTTCTCAGAGTATTTAGGTACTAATTAGAAGATTGCTAAAATATACCAAAAAGGCCTGTAAAACTGCCAGAAACATAACTGAAAACAAGCCATCTATGTAAACATCCATCAGGTCACTGTATGGTAACAAACAGACATTCTCCCAGGGAAAATCAAGATAGGTGGAAGGGTAACATATTTAAATAGGCTGAAGCTTGGGGAGTGGCTGTGAAAGTTTTATCCTCATGGGGTTTCATCTTCAGCATTTTGACCTTGTTGTCGTACAAAAGTGTACAAAAAAAGAACCAAATATTTATTATAACTCTCTTCGTTCCAATTGTCCCTTTGGAGGTTGAAGTTATAAAACCAGCAGCATTGTTTTTCTTCTATTCACTCTCCTTGAACACATGCATGAAGCCATTTTCAAGGATGGTTTTTCATTTCATCGTTCCTGTTTATGTTTCACAATAATGTTTTATGGTAATCCAGCTACTGTTAATCCTCTATTTTATGTGAAGCAATATCAATTGCTCCCATAGCACTTTATTCATAACTCTGACAGCACTTACCATGGTAATGGTAAGTTACCAACTTATATCTTCATTAGACATACGTTCCTTGAAGTCAATTTAATTTAATTTCACCTCTGTTACTGAATCTGGCCTATAAAATTTTTAATTAATTAATATTTCCAAAATAGATATCTTCTATGAGTTTACTGAAGATGGATCCTTTGAGAATTGGACCCAAACACCACTCTTTAATGAATTCTAATGATAGTTTTCTGAAGGTTCTCTCTATCCTTTACTGAGTACTTTCAGTTCTATAAAAGATCAATATCAGAAGTGAAGGCTATAAAAAAGAATTAAAAAACCAAGAAATAATTATTTTTAGTGTTCCATGAGTTACATTTCAAGTGATTTCCAAGGAAATGTGACATTGTAGATATACGAAAAGTAAAGAAGAAACTGGGATCGTACATAAATAGAAATAGAATGTATGAATTTGAATGAAAGCTTGGCAAAATCTCTGCTGTCATTTATACATTTGAATGGATAGGAGCTCCAGAGACATAAATTGAAAATAGAAATTAAAAGTTGTCCTTTAGGACTAATAAATTGCCAGTACTATATAAAAGAACATTGATAAGCACCTATCAGACATCTTACTTTATAATTTATTACACAATAATAATTTGATAATATGAATATTTGGGTTTTATAAAAACTTGGAAACAATGGACACCTATAGACATTAAACAAATGCATAGTAAAGAAGAGTGTCATGAAATATATCAAGAATAAGTACATTTCTAAGACGTAGATTTGACCAAATGCTGTAAGATTTTAGAAACCAATTTTTTTCCCCAAATCAATTATAAAATGCTTTATGGGAACTACCAGGAGATGTACTTAAAATAAGCAAGGACAATAAGGCAAGTAAAGAGAGACTGTTCAACGTACTTGGCACAGCTTGGCAGGAGACCCAAAAGGAAGATTGAGATAATCCAACAAAGAAAGGAAACTTGAAATAAACAAAGATTGGCAAAGACCCAGAAGAAAATAAGAGTGTAAAGTATTTTAGGGCTCCTTGATAGAGGCTTTAGAGCTGAGGGTGGCACTGTCTAGTACGAAGGAAAGTTAGTGTCTTCTTAGGATTTTAAGTGTCTTCTTAGGATTTTAAAACTCCTGGAGAATGAAACATCTCCTTCTGGTGAGGGAAGAACTGGCCAGATGTCACTGGAACTGAAGTTTTCAGCATCTAATAATTTTTAAACACAGAACTTTTCAAAATGGTGTATATTTTAGATTTTATCATACAAAGATATTAAAGCTATTGTCATAGCATTCCAAAAGGGACATATTTGGGAATGCTGATAAGATTAGTCTCATTCGAGGAAACAAGAGCAGTTATTTTCATTACTTCTCCTGGCACTTATCCATATAACATCTTGTATTTTCTAAATGTTTCCTTTTGGTTTTCCACATCCTCCCATCTAGATTGCAAGTTTCCAGAAAGCAGGCCTCCAGGCAGCTAAAGTAGTCTCAAGGATCATGGTACTTACATGTATTTGGACCCCTCCTCTTTTCTCTGGCTCCTGATCAGTGCTCAAATTGTTCTCTTATATAGACCATTGCAACAGTCTTTTTACTGGTCTTCAAAATCTTACAATACATCTAAGAATATATGGAAAACCAAAAGGAAACATTTAGGTAACACAAGATGTTATACAACACAGATAATAAAAATAACTACTATATTCTTCCTCTAACACTGGCATTTCTTTATAGAGTTCTTCTTACCTCTATCACCTACATGTCTGTATTCTCTGAATTATAACTGCTCAGCTATATATTATACCATGTTTCCCCGAAAATAAGACCTAGCCGGACCATCAGCTCTAATGCGTCATTTGGAGCATTATAGTCTTATATTAATGTTTGCTCCAAATGACGCATTAGAGCTGATGGTCCAGGCTAGGTCTTATTTTTGCGGAAACACGGTATATACCGGGGGTGCCAAAAAAATGTATACAAGTGGCCACTTTGGTCAATGTTGCTCAGCATAGTTCGCTGTAATCAGAAGTGTCTGGGCACTGATGGTAACCACTTTGAGCACCTCTTGTAATTGCAGAAGTCAAACGTGACTGTATTCATCGTTTGTTATCGGTATATATTGAGTATTACAATTTTAATACAGGTTTCCTTTCTTAAACTGTGTATACATTTCTTTGGCACTGTCTGTATGTATGTATGTATATATATATATATATATATATATATATATATATACACACACACATCGCCAACACAGGTAGAAGTCTGGAAGGGTTAATGTTGTATGTAAATGGAGAGTCTTAAGTTTTGTTTTGATTTTAAATTGTAGTAGAGCAAATAGAAGTTACAACAAAATGCAAAACTTTAAGACTCCCTCAGTGGGTAGTATAGAACTACCAGGCTTTCCACATGCCTAATAGTGTGATAAAGTCCTGTTAAAGTGTGACGTTGCAGAGTGGAAAGAGGAGGGACCCTTCAATAAGTCAGAAAGAGATAGTTGGAAAAAAAGAAGGAATTTTCTTTAGGAAAGTAGGGAGATTTCTTAGAAAAGAGGGAAATGAGAAGGGGCGTGGAGGAAAGAAACAACTCTTACTGGTCCAGCCGCCTGGTGGCAAGAGAGTCCAGGACCCCAAGGAGCTTAGAGCGCCTCTAGGCTTAAAGCAGAAAAGAGCAGAGCCGAGGTGCTGCTCAGTGGTCTAAATCATGGAACAGAAAGAAGAGACTAAAAGGAAATAGGAACAAAAATCCTCTTGTGGGGGGCCGGGAAAAAGACTGGAAATGATTGGTGGAACTACCTTACTTTAATATACTTGGAGGCGGGACAGCCTGAAGAAAAATATACCTAGTCAAGGTATATTATACTATAAGAAAGAGATTATTTACAGCTGGGCTTCTTTAACTTTCATGAGAAGATGAATCACCTGGGGATCTTGTTAAAATGCAGGTTATAATTGAGTAGGGTTGGGGTGGAGCCCAAGAGTCTGCATTCTGAAAAGCTCCCAGGTAAAGCTTTGTTGCTTTCAACACTACACATGAGCATTTAAAGTATTTTTAGAAAATAAATAAATCAATGAATCAGTGCTTCATCATATAGATATCTTCTGTAGGTAAAGACTTTAATTATGAAATTACCCTCCTTTTTGCTCTTAGTTGATGGTAATAAAGACACAATCTGAGGCCAAAACAGTGTCCCAGTTCAAACCAATAATTACATATTTGAGAACATAATCATTGTTAAGTGTCTATATTAATAATAACTACCTCTGTTGTTTACAGCAACACAACTGTACATTAAGTGCCCAACAGAATTTTCTGTGATAATAGAAACGTTCTCTATCTGAACTATCCAATATGGTAGCCACTAACCATCTGTGGCTACTGAGCCCTGGAAATGTGGCTAGTAGAATCGAGGAGTAAATTTTTATCTTATTTAATTCATTTAAATTTAAATAGCCACAGATGCTGGCTAGCGGCTACCATGATGTCCAAAGCTGCTGGTATCACCAAAAGACAACCAGGTGTTTTTTGCCTCCTGTTGGAAGCAGTCTTCCTACGAAGGCTCTAGAATTAGCTACCAATTTACAAAAGAGACACCAGAGGTTTCCAGATCACACTCTGATGGTATAAAGGAATTCATGTACCAGAGGCCCACAGAAGGCAGCTAGCTGATAACAGCCAGGAATTGAATCTTTATCTAAAAAGATGGATTCCTGCCAAGTCATCATCCACAGTAATAATGACTTGAAATGGAAAGAATATCCCAATAAAGATCTCATCTTTGACAAGTTATATATATGAACAAATACACAAACACACACGAGCTTTTGAAGGAGAAAATGTGAGTTCGAGCGCTAGCCACATCCTTATTAATGTGTGACTTCTGGCAAGTCAACCTCCCTGATCTTCAGTTCCTAATTCTCTCTGTAAATTGGAGTTGATAATAATACCTAGAAAGCCAGGGTGTTAGGAAGGTAAGTTCCTGAGGGGCATAGTAAGTTTTATATTCCTATACAATGGTTAATTATTACTCACTAAGAGGGAAGTCAAATTCCATTTTTACAACAAAATCCAAGGAACCACAGAGACACTTTTTGTTGTATACTGAATTTGTGTTGCATGCACATGGCCTTGGAAATCTTATGTGACAGATATTTCAGTACTTCATATTTGTTGTAACGGGATATAACCTTCAAAGAAAGAGCATGCCAAAACCACTTGGGAGAATGATGGTAAGGGAGGAGGTGCTTTATTTAGTAGTGTGGGGCCTAGTAAGCATCCTCCCTGCTAAGATTATACTGAAAATAAAGGAAATCGCAGACTGCTCATTTCCCTTGTACTTGTTGTAATCTTGTGGAAACTTCCTGTAAAAGGCAGTTATAGCATTAAAAGTAAACTGATTTCACACTCACCGGATACTACCAGACCAACAATTGCAGTCCTTTGGGAGAAAAATAAAATAGCTTGTTTCTTTATACTTTGTATTGGTTTGGAAGAACATGGAAACCCTAGTGATGGAGAAACAGACTCATGCCAGAGGCAAGGAAACTATTTAGAAACATGGTTACCATTTAGTTAATTCCACTGAGAGGCAAAGCTCATTAGCCAAGAGACTGGTTACACTAAAAAAAAAAAAAAAAAAAAAAAAAAGTCATTCATTAAGCAAAGTACAGCATGAAAATAGTATCCTCTTTGATCTAGGCACATATTAACTACAGTTTTAAAATACAAAATTTTAATAACATCTACTATAGGGTAATGTTAAAAGTAGTTTCAGAAGTGAAATATGAACATGTATTTTATGTACAGTTGGCATGGCTCTCTTCTCTTTTGGCTTTGCAAGTCTACATATATCTGCTGAGAGCTTATTAGTGCAAGGCACAGTGTGAAATGCTGAATTGCAGCAGTGCTCAGGTCACAATGGGAGGCCAGAAGGGACTCTTGATTTACATCATTGTGTCAATCCATACAGTTTCATTTTTATACAGACACAAGGCTTTGGCACCATGTTTCACTTGAAAAGCTTCCGTTAGTTAAAACTAGTGCTGAAGAGAACACCCAAAAATATGAAACGTTGCTTTTGCCTTCAAGACATTTAAAATGAAACTGGAAAAACCAACACATATTAGTGAAAGTTAATTAGAAAAAAAAGGGGGGGGGAGAGAATTACTAACACAGGTATCAAACAGTAAAGGGAAAAATAAAAGTATTTGAGAAGACAAATTCTGAGTTCATAAGAAAGATGATCACTATGGGCCGAGTGGTCTGGAAAGAGGGAGAAAGCCTTGAATTGGGGCGCTGCATGCCAGCTTCCAGTGCCTCCATGAGCTCAGGCCACCTTGCGGGTTTTGTTAACTCTGGTCTGATACCTACCTGGAACTCAGAACCACCTTGTACCTTCTTAACTTTGATGATGTCCTGTAGTGTCAATTACCTGGCAACTGTGCTGTTGGCTCATGGATGCTTTAGATAATTAATCATCCATAACAGGTTAAGTGTTAAGTGACCATAGCTAATTTCTAAGCTAAGGACAATAGTACTGAGAGCTAGCTACCTGTGAGTACCAGCCGTTGTGACCAACCTGCTTCCCACAGACCCTCTTGAGATAATACAAGCGAGCAAACACAAGGGTTCCTTGTACTCCTAACCCTGATGGGACCACAGAATCCTTCTTGACTAGTGCTCAACCAACTGAATAGAGTTGGAACTTAAGGTGAAACTGTCATCTGTATTTATCTTCTCACACAGCTTTTCAAGTCTTGTTGAGTCCATCTTTCTTAGCTGCACCAGTTCTCTGGTCTTAGCCAGTGTCTACCTTGGCCTATCATATACCTTGGGCCACCCTCTTTTGTGTTGGGCTTCAATTAGGGATGTGTTCAGAGATGTGATGACACAAGTAGGAAAGGGGGGGTAGACTGTGAAGGGCTAAGGGAACCCGGCATACTTCTGAAAAAGCAGAGTTGTTAGCCTCATTACAGATCTGCAGATTAATCTCTGGAGCGGGATCTAGGAATCTGCATTAAAGCAGTCCTTGCAGTGGATACCAGTTCCTCAAATAATGTCATTTCGCTAAACATCATTTTGTTATAACATTTGTGACATGCCACAGGAACGTCACTCTTGTTCATATCACTTAGCCTATGGTAAACTGATTTTGTTAGACGTTGTTTCACAAAAAAGTCGCAGAACCTGTCGACATTAAGCGAGGACTACTTTAAAAAAAGAACTGTTTGGTGACTGTCTTGATCACAGGACTGGGGACAATCTAAAAGCATTCATTCAGGTTGTTGATCATATCTTGCCCTTTTAGGTAAGCAGTCTGTGTGAAAGTCACTAGCATAGTGCTCTGCACATGACAGCCGAGTCGGTTTTCCTGTCTCCTGTCAAAGCCTGGTTATTGGTCATTTCCCCGATGCACTTGAACCTCAAACAGATACAAATCTTCAAAAGAAAATGATGGCTTACTAAGGGCCAGGTTATGTGTCTAGCAACAGTGCTATACACAGAAAAAAAACACAAGCCAGTTATTTATTGAATGGATGAACAAGGCTACTGAATGCTTTACATTAAATCTTCAGAGCAACTGGGCACTGCTTTGTCGTCGAGATTATTATTATCTCCGTTTTACAAAATCATAGTGAGAGCTAGGGCTCTCTGAGCTCTTAATCTGTTTTAAGTGCTTAATGTATATCATTACCTCATTAATCAGTACAGTAGCTATATGAGTTAGGTTCTATTATTTCCATTTTACACAGGCACAGAGTTTAAGTAACTTGTCTAGAACACAAATTATAACTGATGGGACTTGATTCAAATCTGAGCAGCTGAAGAGGTTAGCAGTAGTACTGGAAGGAGTGCAGGCCAGCAGCAACACTGCCTGTTACAGGTTCTTCACAGAAACAAGATAAAAAAATAAAACAAAACAAAAAAACAGCTCAGATTCAGTGGTAACAGAGGTACGATCTGATTATCCCCGATCCCCTCTTCCTGTCACCAACATTGCCTCATCCTCGCTTTGAATAAGGACAATGCTTTTGCGGAAGCAGGAATCAAGAAACCTCAGAAATCAAAGGGATGCTTTTGGGGCAGACTGACTGGTTTAGCTCCTTTATTCATTCGTCACACATTTATTAAGCACCTACTATGCGCAGAACCCTGTTACCCGGCTCCTGTGTACCAGCTCATGAGAGCACTCTGGAAACTTCCCGGAGACAGATGGAAAAAGAGGAATGCTGGCATGTTTGGGAAGTTCTGCCACTTTCTTCTTCCTCAGAAATTGTTCTATCCCTCAAGGTGGCAGGAGTAGCAATCTTCATTGCTAGGGTGCACAAACCTCAGCATGAAGAGCAAAGCATTACGCCCAAAGCTAGACTGATTGCCTAGGAAGATGGGTCAGAAACGTGGGAGCATTGGGGATTCAGTCCCCCAGGCCAGATCAAGTATAGGCTGGCTTTCTAGGTAGCGTAGAGAGAATAGAATTTGCACAGCTCAGAGTCCTCTGGTCCAGGTGACCCTATACTCCAACCTAAACACTCCAGCAGGTTTCAGTGCAAAAACCTTTTGAGATGAATGCATACATTGTCCGCTAACAATGCAAACGTGACAGCTGCCCATTCAACACTCGTCCCGCCTCCGTTCAGAGCAGTTCGTGCCACAGAGGCATCGTCTGCGCTACAGTTATGCAACCTCGCTCGCAGCAGGAGTTATTTCCTGTGCTTCAGGCTGCGCCAGATTCAGGGAACACGCCTACCCTGGGCTTCAATGGAAGTCGTTCTCCATTAACAAGCACTGTAGCTTTCGGAGATGAATGCCCTGCACAGCATACCCCTTGCGCAGTAAAAATCCAAGGTATTACAACTAACTCGTTCTCTCTGTCACACACACACACACACACACACACACACACACTCACTCACTCATTCCCGATGTGCATGCAGTTAGGCGGCTGCAGCAATGCAACCAGAGGGACGGCAGGCGGAGCTCTCTTTGTACAGTCCCTCCTTTAACCCGCACCAACTAAAGATGAACTCATGCCAGTTCCATTCTTTGCGCTGCAAAGAAAACACACGCACACACACGCACACACACGCAGGGCAGAACAGAGCAGCTTCTTGCAATGTCCTCCCTGGGCACCCTGTCATTCTAGCCTGCTCGTTCAAACAACCGGATATTCCAAAGCGAGTGACGGGGCGCCCCGCGCCGCCACAATGCAACCTCGCCAGCAGCTCCCAGCGCAGCGCCCACCCCCGCCCCCTGCCGCGGCGTGCCAAGAGTTTGGAGCGCGCGCACGCACACGGAGCACGGGGCCCGGCGTATCCCTCCGCCTCCCCCGCCCTCTCCCCGCTCCGAGGCTCCACAACGATTTGGGAAATGAAGGGAGGAGGGAACTACTTTCCTGAAACTTGCTATGCTGCACACGACTTCGAGTTGCAGTGATTCGCCCGGCGCCCGCAGCTTTTGCTCGTCCTTTGCACACACTCTCCCGGCCCGGGTTCCCCGCTCGGCAACCCCACCCCACGCTCCCGGTGGCCCGCGGGGAAGCCGGCGGCCCGGAGAAGTCGCCAGGGACTACTTCGCCTCCTTCTCCCGCGGGCGCCCCCGGTTCGGGCAGCGGCGGCGGCGGCGGAAGGAGCGGGCGGCGTGAGCGCTTCCGCCGCCCCCCTCGCGGCTCCCCTCGCGGGCGTGAGGAGGTGAGGAGCCGGCCCGCCGAGCTCGTGGTGGGCACCGGCGGCCGGGGAGCCTGCAGCCGCGCTCCGCGCGCCGAAGCCGCTTCTCGGGACCCCGCTCCCCGGACGCTCCCGCTCTTCGCCGGCCCGGTGGGGGCGATCGGGTCGCCTGCCGCACACAGTCCCCGCCGCCCCCTCCTCCCCCTGGTGGAGCCGTCCCGGCTGGAGTGTCTGGAGGAATCCGCCGCCGCCGCGAGGCCCCTCGCCCGAGTCTGCTGGTTCCTGAGCGCCGCCCCATTCGCTGCCGGGGGCCGGGCGGGAGATGCTGGGGTGGGCTCCGGCAGGACCGTGCCGCCGCCGCCGCCGCCGCCCGGAGCCTGGGCTCGGCAACCCCCCGCCAGCCCCCGCCGAGGCGATCGCGGCTTCCTCCTGTCCGCATCCCTGAGGGAAGCGCCGCCTCTGCTCCCGGGTTCTCCGCCCGCCCTCCCGCTCCTTCCTGGCCGGACCCCGCCTCGCTCCACCCCAGTGGCCAGAGGAGCAGCTCTCCAGCCAGCCTTCGCAGTCCCCCTTCTGTTCCCCTTGCCACCCGGCCTCCTCGGATCCCTTGGCGGGGCGCGGAGGCGAGGGAAGAGGCTGGGGTCGCCACGGCCGAGGTTGTTGCCGCCACCCCCCTGCGGGGGTGGCTGGGGTTCCCGGCCGGGGGGGCACCGTTCCGGGTGAGGCGTCCACCATGGTGAGGCCCCTGAGCCGCTGCCCCCGCGCCTCCCCGGCTGCCTCTGCCTCCGGCCCCTCGGTGCTGCTGCTGCTTCTCCGCCTGCTGTTGCTCCTCCATCTCCAGATCGGATCACGGTGAGGGAAAGATGAGCGAGGAGAAGGCGACTTCTGACAACGAGTAAGCGCCTCCTTGATCTTGATTACCTCCCCCCCACCACCACCACCCACCCAGCCTTCCTCCGCGGTCCCCCAGGCCCCTCCGAGGCTTGGGCGTCGGAAAGCTTGCAGCCCTACCGAGTTCGGTGCATCTTGTTCTGCAGATAACACTGGGTTGCTTTAGCCATTTTATTTAATGGCAGCACCCTACCCCCCGCTCCCCACCCCACCCCCTCTTTTCGTTGCTTTCTTCTGGGGAAGGGTATTGAGTGTTGCGGTGGGATGGCAGGTTTACGTCCAGGAGATGGAGTGATGTGGGTGGATGGAGGCAGGGTAGAAATGACCCCTCCGCCTGGAAGACCTGTGGCCTGTCCTTTTTCCCTGTAGCACCCCGATCAACATACCCTGAATCTCCATCCTGCTGTCTTCATAGCTATTTCACTTGGAAACTAATGTGTGGGAGCACCTCCTGCAGCAAACTCTCTTGAATCTTAATTCGATGAGTCAGTGACTCTTTAATACCGATTAAGCCTCCGTCCCCCTCCCCTCCTTTTTTAAACTTATGACCTGTAAGATTCTTGTAAAAAATAGGGCTGGAGAAACATTTTTAGGATTTAATAGGATTAAGGACACATGGAGTGTGGGAGACGTTGAACTATTCTATTTTACCTTTGCCGACATGGGATATGTCTTTATCACGAGCAGGGAAGGATTTTGGAACGCTCATTTTTTATTCTTCAGCGATATTAAAACACACCATTTACATTGCTTTAACAGTGTTTACCTTGCTGAACATGTTGATGACTTCATCGACTAACTTCTAGACCATCCCGGTTAAAGTTTCTATTTGGCCTGTCTTTTATGTTTCCCAAACGAAATACTGTGCCTCTTACGTATTTTGCTTTAACGTCACGGCTGCCTAGAGGAATACATGCATGGTACGACGACAACTTTCTGTTGAGGCGGGGATTTAATTGCACGCAGACTATTAGCAACCGTTTTCTGGTAATTAAGTTCAAGTTTTGTTGAAAGGGTTGGAAAGAGTACAGTGAGCGAGGGCTTAGTCCTTTAAATAAAGTGCATTCCTCGAGTCAGACCTTTTTGAGAGACCTTTAAAGTCCAACGCCGGGGCCTGTTTCACATAAAATAGCTTGAGAAATGCCGAGCAGCGTTTCTCCGTTCTCCCCTCCCCCCCAAAACACTCTTGTGATGAGCGGGTGTGGGAGAAGGTAGATTGCTGCAGTGTCAGTGCAGTCTAGAATCAGAAGTGGCCGCCATGTTCTCCCTTTTTGTGAATCGCCCTCATTTGCATAGCACACTCTTCATTCATAAAAAAAATAATTAAACATCCATCACCTTGGACATCTCGAAAGAATTTCCTAAGAAAAAGGCTCGAAACTCGATTGTCTTCGTGTAGATTTTTGAGTTCGGGAAGTCAGGGGAATTCGAAGTTACAGGTTAAATTCAAAAACATACGCACTGACACAAACAACTACCCCTGTTCTCAGAATGTTGACACAGTTATGTGGGAAATATCAGTTCGGGGAGGTGCTGAGATCACGTGATCGCCTCCATTCATAAAATACCTGGCTGTCCATTCACAGTGCAGTACTCTGTCTCACTGCCTTCCGCAGATTAGACCTACTTTCAGAGAGATCAAGAAGTACTGTATCTCAGAGAACGCTTAGTTAGGAGAAAAACTGCTGAAAATTCTGAACGGAAATGACGATAATTTTTACTGGTATCTTTTAAGAAAGGAGCTTGGATCAAAATGTCAACTTCTATTTTAGAGGTGGGAAGGGCCTAATTACCATATTTAAAGTAATATATTGAATACCTCCTTGTTGGATGCAGCTAATAGAAAAACAAATGAGGGAATGTGAATTAACATGTGTAAAATATATTGTTTATAAATGGGCTCTTTTTTGTAAGACTTGCCATGGACAAATAGGGAGTGCAAGTTTTTGGTGTAGTGATGTCAGTGAATGATACTGCTGTTACATGAAAAATGAGTAAATATTCCCAGTGGTTTAATCCCCAAAATGTTGATGTTTGAAATACCAAATGGCAATTTTTACTGGGAGGATTGCCTTATTATTTTTTTTAAATTTAAATGTACTTAGTATGGGACAACTTGGAAATTACCTCACTCACCCAGACTTACAATTCTGTTTTCACAAATTTATCCTGCTTTATTAATGTTATTCCCTATGAGCTTTAAGGTGTTTTTGTAGGACAAGAATAATATGTTTTAGCATATAATATTTTGCTATTTGATGTTAACTCTTCATGAAGACAAACTCTTGGTTTTACTTTAAAAATTTTTTTATATTAGAAAGTGATGTGTTTGTCTGGTAATCAGTTTTTATCAGATCCAATATTGTGCATTAGCTAAACCTCAAAGAGTGAACTTCTTTGGGACATAGCTTTTATTCTGATAATTTATGTATCTCATCTTTAATATATACTGTTTTGAAATGGCAGTTTATTTATAATCACATGTATTATGAAGAAACAAAAGAGACAGATTATGGCAGGCACGCTTAAAGCCCTAATAAAAGCCTTATCGTAGTTTAAAACTGCCATGTAATGTGGATTTTACTTATAAAATCCTGACGTGTATTTTTTCCTTTTTTTTCTTTAAAGCCACAATCAATAGGAATTTAATTACAGTAGACAATGTTCTTAACACTCTGTTTTTTCACCTGATCTCAACCTTTTTAAAAAAAGGAAAATCACCGGTATCTTGAGAAACCTTAACCTTTCCTAGTCATTGTGGTAAAATCCAGTAAGGATTTTGAGGCCTCATTTTGAAACCCTTTAGTACATGCTCTATTTTTTTTAAAACAGTGTTCTGTGTGGAGAGCTAGATAGCTCCCAGAGGTTATTGTGAGTATATATTTAATCAAGAATTACTGAAGGATCTCTTACATGTAAGATTTTGTCTTATGCAATGCCAGACTTGAGGAAGTGTTCGTAAAAGTCTGATTTTCTTCTCCAACCTTTAGTAGGAACTGGAACTGAGTTAAAAGTGCCAGTTTAAAAAATAGTTCCCTCCATGCAAGAATAATAGTTTATTTTACATAATATACAAATGGTCTTTAAAATGAATAAGTAATCATTTCTTTGCATTTCTACTACTCAGATAGCATTTAGTATATAATCAAACCTTTCTTTTTCTATGATGGTGATGAATCATACTCATTTATTGATTTTTACTATGTGCCAAGCCCTGTGATAAATGCTTTACACATGTATTATATAATTTATGTATATACGTGTATTCTCAACAGAATGGAGTTGCATAGTAGATACTATCATAGCTTAATATACTGTGAATATTTTCCTATGTCATTAAATATCTTCTAGAACATAATTTTTAATGGCTATATTATAGTCAGTATATATAACAGACGTTAGTTTTAATCATTCCTCTATTGTTGGATATATCTTGTTATTTCTGAACATTGCTACATTTGATCCTGAGTTCTGTCTTCATCCAAATCTGTTACTTTTTTTTTTGAAATAGTCTAGGATGGAGTTAAACGAGACACACACTTTAAGTTGCATTATTCTTTCTGCCAAATTGCCCTCTAGGTAAGAAAAACTCAGTGTATGAGAATGCTTATACCGTACAATGTCTGTCTAGTTCTCTGAAAATATTTTTGCCCATTTTGAAGGTGGAAATGAGATCTTGTGCCTATTTTTAAAATGTACTGGACGGTAAAATAAAATTGATTTTGAAAATAACAAAACTTGTCAGGTTGCTTTTGGGGAACTAGACTAAAAACACTGTATCATAAAAAGAATTAACATGATCATACAAAAGGCATTTGGAGATAATATATGTAACTTTTACCAACCTTACCAACCGTTACGATGCAGTACAATATAGTGTAAAGAGCATTGGACTTGGAATTGGGAAATGCTTTTCTGTCTTAGCTGTCACTAATTTATTCTGTAATTCTGAGCAAGTGACAGCCTTTTTGGGCCTCCATTTGCTTATTTATAATGAAGGTGCTTGAACTAAGCATTATATGGGCCTTCCTGTGCTAAATTACCCTAAAGTAATACAGTGATCACACATTGTGAGTCACTAGACTTGTAACATATATGTTTTTTTTTACATACATGTTTTTTAAATTAATTTTATTATGTTGTTTTTGACATATTTAAGCAAGTAAAAGACTTCTAGTAGAGGGTAGGATGATGAAGTAAAAGCATGAGTTAAGAAGAACCAAGATAAAAAGTTTGGAAACAATTGGTATGTTTGAAAATCTTTTAAGATTTTCTTAATTTGGACTTAATAGCCATATGTCTTTGATAATATATACATCACATTTGGAGAACTTGCCACTGTTCTTTTTAAGCCTCTTTTTAAGGCTGTTGGGCTTAAATACCGATCTGCTTAGTTCTAAGAGGAATTCTTACACTAACAAGATACCAGCCCTCACTCTTTAATTGACCCAGAAGTGCCAAAAAAGTAAGTCTTTTCATTTGGTTATTCATACAAGTCATGTTATTCTAACACTAAGGGATAACTGTATATTTCATTAGTTTAAGAAATTAATGCAGATAATGAATGTTTTCATTCTGTAATATTTAGATTTAGTTTCCTGTTTATAACAAATTTTGTATCTTAATGGCGTCTCATTTTAGAATCCAGAACCAAAGTAATTACAAACTCGCAAGATGTTGATTTTTGTGGCGCTCAGAATGGTTTGAAATGAAAAAAAAAATCAATTGATGTGTTTTTGTTTAAACATTGTTCGTTACTTTGTTAAAACAGTTCATTAGTAATGGATCTTAGACTGAGGTGTTAAAATTGCTTTAGACATAGAGTTCTGAGAATTCAGACTGTTTTCACTAATCTCTAACTGAAACTTGTTTCCATTGATAATTGAAGGAAATGCCAAAAAAACTAGCAGAATTAGAAGTACTTGTGATGACAATTGTATTAATTTCCTAGGGCCACTGTAAACAAAATGCCACAAACTGATGGCTTACAACAATAGACATATATTGTCTCACAATTCTCTGTATTAGAAGTCCAAAATCAAGGTGTTGGCAGGGCCATGCTCCCTCTGATATTAGTGGGGGAATCCTTCTTTGCTTCTGGTGGTTGATGGCAACTTTGGCATTCCTAGGCTTGCATCTGCTTAATTCCATTTTCTGCTTTCATCATCACATGGTGTTTTTGGTGTATTTCCTTATCTTCACATGGCCATCTTATCAGGACAGTGGTCATATTGGATTAGGAGCCCACCCTACTCTAATATGACTTGCTCTTAACTAATTACATCTGCAAAGACCCTATTTCCAAATAAGGTCACTTTCTGAGGTACCAGGGTTTGACTGCAACATTATTATTACTTATTTTTTGGAAGGATGTAATTCAACTCATAACAACCATAGAAATTAGATTTTTTTTCTTATAGTACAATTGCTGTTCAGTGTTTATAGATATCTTGAAATAGTATTTGTTATAGTCATCACTAGTTTGAAATTATTATAGTTATTAAACCATTGTTAGGGCTTATATTTTAATATGTTAATAAAAAAGCACATATATTGTTACTATTTCAAACTAAAAATATTTTGATACTTATTTTAATATTATTGATTTCTTTTGTAATCCTATATATTTTGTTTTAAGCTTTTAATATTGTTCTGACCAGGGGGCCCTAGGCTTGGCCAGACTGCCAAAGAGGTCCATGGTACAAAAGGTTAAAATCTCTTGCTATACTGACGCCCAGAAGGCTGAACCCAAAGATAGAGATACAAAATAGGAAGATTAAGAAACATGAAGGATAAGATGAACAAGTTTTAACATACAACTAACCATTCTGAAAGAAGAGATAATAGAGGAGAGGAAATATTCAGAGATAATAGCTGAGAATTTTCAAGAAGGAGCAAGTCAAACCCAACTCAGTGAACTAAACACAGAACAAAACCTCACAGTTAAACTGGGTTTATCTTGAGATTGCAATAATGGATCCACATGAGAAAATCCATGTAGTTTATCACATTTGAAGATTAAGGGAGAGAAATGATACAACCGTAATAAATGCCAGAAATGCAATATTGTCATTCAATCTCTGCCCTTAGTGTGGAAGTAAATGTTCAAAATTTATATATTTATAATATAAATGTTCATAAATATAGATTATTTCTGCTCCCTAGAATTTTAGACTTTTAATTTTTCTGATTTAAAATAAGAGTGTTGGATTTGATCAACTGTGGGATTTCTTTTAGTTCAAGCGTTCTAGAATCCTAAGTAATACTCTCTCTGTTTCTGAAAGCCACATTTAATATATCATTCCTGTTACTCATAAATATAGAGTTGACTATGGAAATTTCCTTGTGTTTAAAATTTTTGAATTACATTGGAAGGCATTTTCTTTCTACATTTAGAGTGCAGAGAATAAGCTTTAGTAAATTCAAGAGTAATTGGAAATTAAATTTTAATCTGATCAATTTTGTAAGTTTATTTCTAACTTTTATCTGTACAACAAGGTTTATAATTTAAATAAAGACCATTGTGACTTGGAATTAGAATGTAATTATTTTCCTGGTAGTATTTAATGATACTATTGCATATGATTAGACACATCTCGTTTGTTTATTCACATTTAGAGATAACTTTCACAAATGCGCAGTATTTGTTAACAGCTTCTCTGTATTGGTGTCCTATGAAAGGATTACCAAACATTTAGATGAAATTTAGTGAATTGTGACTTTTCTGATGCCCCTTTTCAAAGTTACCGTAACTTTCACATCAAAATGTTTTAGTAACTGGCAGAACGTCACCAAACATTTTGTGTGTGTGTGTGAATTACATTGATATTTTGAGATTGGAATTAAGGTTCAATTCTGGGTTTGCCCCCTTAATACAATATGTGAAAGCATTTCAGAATTTTAGTTGCTGAATTATACATAAGGGTTTCTTACAGTTTTTCAGGATGGATCCTATTAGTAACTTTTTCTTCTAAGAATTGCGGTTCAGTGACATTTGAGTGCCTGCTAGGCACTTGACTTTTCCTTAGCCCTGGAGATACAAAGATAAGTACAACCTGATAACTGCTTTCACTATCCGACAAGGGAACTGGATCCCTCTGAAATGTGGAGTGCTCTGCTTATGAAGTTCTTCCAGGCTTAAGCAGTAGGTGATTCTATCTGGGGGTGGATGGCAGGGTGTGAATCCGTGTGAAGGAAGGCTTCAGAAAAGAGATGGCATTTTAGGAGTTAGCTAGAGATGAGGGCAGTAGGGGAAGGGCATTCCAAAAAGGGGGTAAATAAAACAAAAGCAAGCATAGGAGGAGAAGAGGCAAGTTTGAAGAAAAGCAGTAGGTTTTTAGATACACTTGTTTGGAGGAGAGGTGAGAAGATAAAGTCTTAGGGGCTTGTAACTAGTCTAGATTTGTGCTTTACTGTGTATCAGCAACCTTGGGATAAAAAGGGTGATGGCTAGGCTTGGAGCATGAGACCCATAAGATGAACACGACAGAAGTTCCTAGAAACTTTTTGTCAAAACTTTTTTTGAAAAGTTGAGGAAAATTTATTTCAACTGGTTAGTACTCATAATTTTGAACAGGATTCCCATTACTTTTTCAGATAAAACTTTAAGCATTCAAAGAAAATTTGTTCTTTGAGCTACCCTCCGCCACTCTTCAGGATAACTCTTGTGCCCCAGCTTACATCTTTGTCATGTAGGCAGTGGGGAACCATTTTAAGTCAAATTTGTGTAGAAAGCTGAATACTTGGGCTTGTTTGGACAGTTGATTAGAGGGAAAAGAAAATGAACTCCAATTGACGAAATAGTCAAGGTTTAAAAAAAAAAAGGCAGCTGGAGATAGTGCATTTGGAACTGTTGAGGATGAATTTTTGAGGCAGTTCAGATTTCCAGTAAGTATGATTACGTGAGTGGATATGAAAGAAGGAGTAGGAAGAGGATGGGATGACTTCAGCATTTTAAATTTGGGCTGCAGGGATGCTTTTAAATGAAGTGGGAAGAGGCAGAGAAGTTTTTTATGGGGAAAATAAATCAATTTTCATCTTTTTTTAAATTTGTGGGTGCATACTAGGTATCATGGTAGAAAATGTCCCATAAAGTATTTTAATGACAGGTTTGGTACCCAAAAAAGATTAAGAGGGTAGAGTTAGAGGTGACATCTTCAGCATCTGTAATAGTTGAAGCTAGTGGAAAATTGCTCAAGGAGAATATTCGATAGTAATGGAAAACTGAATAGTGAAACAACAGCATTTTTAAGGGAGAGTAAGAAGAGACACCAGAAGAGAAAAGGCTTGAGAGGTAGGGGAGGTCACAGGGAGTGTTAAAGACAAAATGGAAAGTGATGAAGTGGAGATAGCAAAAAGTAAGATATACTCATTTGGCCAAGATAGGAGTTGAGATTGGTGGATGAGATGTTGGGGCTGAAGAGGAAGAAAAAGAAAAGGAAAGATGGGTAATTGGTAGAGCCCTTAAGGCCCAGGAAAGAGGAGTCTGTCAAACTGTGTACTGCTTGTCCGACTCAATCCTAAGGACCATGTGAGCCAAGTAATATCCATAGTTTACATTACTGAGACTTAAGAGAGGGTTAGTGAGTTGCCCACAGCCCCACCAGGGAGTAAGTGGTAGAACTGGGCTTCAAATTGCACAGTATTTATACCACTCTGTACCTCGTACACTTAATGGCCAGACTAGATTTTAAAGAAAAAAAAACAAAACTAAGCTTGAAATGGTAGACACAGAATTGACAGCTGTTTTGAGGGACTGGAAGTTTGATAAAGAGCATGTAGAGTGGAAGTGGAAAATAGAAAGATAGATTTTGATCAGAGAACAGACTCCAGAATGATGACAGATGAGGGAAGATTAAAGGAAAAACAGGTTGTTGGAGTAGAAGAGCTAGGATCTGCTAGGATATTTAAAAAGGTCAACAATGTGGCTGTTCCAGTTGCTAGGTTGGTATCAGGAGTCGAGGTGGAGAGGAATCCCGATCCAGCACCAGTGTACTTCATGTGCGTGTGGGATGAGCCACTCAGAGTGGGAGGGAGTATGAATGTTGGCATCTGCCTCTACAATTTAAAGGGACAGGAATATGATTTTGGAATTGGAGGTTGAAGAGGACGGAGTCCAAGAGGAGGATAAGAAAAGGGAAGGATTTAGCTGGGAGGTGTTGAGAGTATTAGAAATGATAAGATCTCATGTAATAATGGCCCTATCAGGAATGAGGGATGTTGAGAATTAGAAAGTAGAAGGGAAGATAGACATGTGAATCAAAACTTGAAGGTTTTTCTGAGAGGCTAACCAAGATGTGGACTCTTTCTATCCAAATAATTGTCCTCGACGGAAGGTTTCGTATTCTTTGAGTATTCCAATCTTAATGTTTGTAGAAACAAAATTCACTAATTAAATTTCTAATGCTAACTTAGTGTTCACAATTAACACGATTCTGTGGTTACTGCTGACTGTTGCATTAAAACTTTGGCAAAGCACATAACCTGTTTTTGTGCTTGATTCGCCATCTGTAAAACCAGGATAATATGTCCCTGCTTCAGAGGGATGTTAAGATAAATGTAATCTTCCCTCCCCCAATAGCATTGTTTGATTAGAGATAAGAGAATATTAAAAAGAACTTTCAGTTCTTGAGAAAAAAGGTACTCTGCTATGTTCATGAAATAATCAGTGCTCATTTTCATTTAGCCTGAAGGTAGGGTTACTTTTTAAAAACGTTTAATGACCTGTTGGAAAATTTGTATTCAGAAAAGCTCAAAATCTAAAAATTTCAACAAGCAGAAAAGAATGTAAATCTCTATATTGTGAACATTTTTGTCCATGTTCTGAGCAAGCACTGAGTGAAGAGATAGATATAACAAGTGTTAGGCAAGGCACTATAGAGCAAAGACTTAGCTCTAGACAGTTTTTTGTTTGTTTGATATTTAATACAACTATTTAGTTATAAAAGGAGTATGTTTCTAGAGTCTGCTAATGAAAGCGATTTTAATATCTGAGCATATTTTGGAAGTGTAAGTAGATTTGATATCTCCATTTTCAGTGGTAAAAGCCATCTTTCTCAGAGTCGAATGCAGGAGCTTTCAAATATCATTCGTTGTATGGAGGGCAGAAATCTGCGAGAAGGGGGGAAGATTTTTTTCAGCTTATTAAAGATTTAATTTTATACAACTGTAATCAAACTAGGATCTCTATTAATGGCTAGATCTATTAATAGGGAACCTAGTGGTGAGATAGACTAGATCTGCTAGTTGGAAATTCATTGCTCTTGATTTAGTCTGTTAACTTTAATTTGGAAAGCAAAAGGTCTGTAAGATTATGTTTAGTTCATTTTATAGTCATCAACAACTAAAGCAAAAATTTATTAATATTTTGATTTAGCCTGATGTTTAGCCTCATTCTGAGACTAATTTGTTAATTCAAAAATAACTGCCTTAGATACGTAACTGCTGAAACTTGGTTTAGGAATGAATGTGAAGTACCTGTGAATCAAGATCTTGAATGAACAAAAATCAGGAACAAAAACATGATGTTGAAAATGCATATCCTTTTTCTCTTGAGGGTTTTTTGAGCCAAATAAATCAAACTTAATTAAGTGAGTAAAAATTAATAACATATAACAAATAACTTGAATAAGTATATCAACTCGAGATATTTTTCAACTTTGTATTATGATCATTTTTAAAAGGAAAGTGGAAAGACAGGAGGTGAATGAGTGAGGCGAGCCAGCCTCTAACCTCTTAGTTTTCCTTAGCAATGTTTCCTAGTTTTGATACTTCAGGAGAGAGCAAACTTAGCTGCTAAATGAGCCCAAAAGGAAAAGAATAAAAGATGTTATATAGACCCCATTGTTGTAGAGTCTGAACTTGTATAATAGGTACTAGGCCTCAGCATACATGAAATAAAAGGCTGTAAGTTTGACTTACAATTACTGGCTAACTTTAGTCTTCTCATTTGTGCATTTTGCCCTGTCTCACATTGATGTAGCTAGGTAGTGGGAAGAAAACAGTGAAACTGAGCTGAATCTTTTTTACTGACTGTTACTGTCTGAATGTTTGTGCCCACCTTCCCCCAATTTGTATGTTGAAATCCTAACCCACAGATGATCTAGTATCAGAATGTGGGGCCTTTGGGAGGTGCCTAAAACATGGGGGGGGGGGAGCCTTCTGGAATGGGATTAGTGTCTCATAAAAAAGAGGCTCCAGAGAGCTCCCTGTCCTCCTCCAGCATGTGAGGACTCCCTGAGAAGCCGGTCTATGAACCAGGAAGAAGGCCCTCACCCTCTCACTATGCTGGCGGCTTCATCTTGGACTCCCCAGCCTCCAGAACTGGAAGAGAGAAATTTCTGCTGTTTCTAAGCTACCCAGTCAGTGTTATAACGCTGGAATGGAGGAAGACACTGACTTTTTTTTGTTTGGGGGAAGACAAGGAGCAATAATTACATCAAAACAGAAAGAAATCAGTTAAAAACCCAACACAATTTTCAGTTGCTTCTGGTTCTGTATGTATATATATATTTACTTTGTTTTAGTAGTGTACGTACACATATTTATTATTAATTTTCACCTGATATACTTAATATAAAGAATTTCTATACTTACACATAGTTTTTTTACTAATCGTTATTTTAATACCTGTAGTATTTCATCAAGTTGTACCGTAAGTTTACATAGCTGTCATCTTAGTGAACACTTTAGGTCCAGTTCTTTGTTATTATAAATAACATTGTAATGAGCATCTTTTTTTGTGTATAATTTTTTCTTTTCAGTTAACTTCTTAGGATGAATTTTTAGGAGTGAGATAACTGTGTCAAAGAATATAAGTGGTTTATTTTTTATTTTTTTATTCTTGATATAAATTGCTGCTTCCAAAAATTGACTTTCTATTTTGGATTATTTACAAGTGAAATTCATTTTCATAGTTCTTACATTCCATTTTTGTTCCTAAGTACCTTGTCATTTTTTTATATAGTTCCCGATACATAATTAAATGACAGCTAATATTTGAGTAATTACCAGCATTGTCTTAAAATCATTTTATGGATTTAGTCTTCATAACAGCCTTTTTAAATGTTACTTCTGTTATTACCCCGATTTACAAACATGAGGAAACTGAAGCTTAGCGAAGTTAAGTAATTTGGCAAACATTACACAGCTGGTAAAGGTTGCAAGTCTGTGCCCTAAAACAGTGGCTTTTAAACTTTTGACTGTGACAGTAGCAAACACATTATGCCTTTGACATAGTGTATGTACATGGGTGCATTCACACACACACACACACACTCTTTCATAAAACAACTTAGACTTAACTGTGATGGCGCAAGCTGACTTTTGTGCTCCTGTTCTGTATAAAAATGTAATGCTGGTCAAGATCCTTGCAGTTAAAAACCCTCTGTTCTAAACTACAGTGTAGGATATGGGATGTTCCCTTCTAAGGATCTATCTCTTTATTGATATACTGACGATTACATTTGTGTTCAGCTTATTATTTCATGAAATAAAAGATAATACTAAAAGGTATAGGATCCTCAGTGGAGTACATTTCAAGATCAAGTTGTAAGGAATCGCAGGGGAATTCAGATTTGAATTGCTGTAGCTAGATTATAGATAATAAGTGTTTCATCATTGCTTCTCAGATTTCTTCAGTGAAGTGCCCTGAAAGATAAGAGAATATATCCCAAATGCAGCTTTTAAAAAGTATATAATTATTTTGAAATCTAGTAAACTATCTCAAAGATTCATGTGAATATTGCATTCTAATCAATACTGTAGTTGCATTTCCAATATGAAATATTTTTCCTTATTTATATTAGGAAAAAATGGAAAGCTCTTTAGCCATGAAATCTTTGCGTGTGTCTATCCTTTGACATCATGTGTTCCTAGCCCACGTGGCACATTCCTGAGAGTAAGTGTACTCTTGAGAGTGAGCCTTTGGGGTGCATTCAGGATGTGCTCCTGAGAAAAAGACATGATTGTGCGCTGTAATTATAACAGCTGCCATTTTCTTTCTTTCTTTCTTTTTTTTTAAACTTTTTTATTGGGGAACAGTGTGTTTTTCCAGGACCCATCAGCTCCAAATCAAGTCATTGCCATCAATCTAGTTGGGGAGGGAGCAGCCCACTGGCCCATGTGGGAGTCGAACCGGCGACCCAGGTGCTATGAACACCGTGCTCTAACCACCTGAGCCATTGGGCCAGCCCGCCATTTTCAAATAGAAAATAGGAGCACATAGATTCGGCAAAGATTAGTATAAACTTTTTGAAGTATGAAAACAATATAATCACATTGTAGGACATTTGGAAGACAGTGGGAAATCATCCAAAAAAGAAATTTTGTGCACTTATTCATATTAAAGGTATTATAAAGGGAAAAAAATTCATATAAGGGATCTTAAAATTTGTTGTTCCTGTAAAAACTTCAGGTAGATCATACAATTTATATAGACAGTGAATTCCCTCTCTTGGAAAGAATACAATTATGCTAATTGGCCTCTAGGAACTCTTCCGTGCTGTGTAGAAAAGGAAACTAAGATTCTCATCTCAGTTTTGCTCTTTACTTATATGACCTAGAGCAGATCTTTTTCTATCTGAGCATCTGTGCTAATGAAGACAGTAATCTTTTCCCATCTATAAATTACTTTTGCACGAAAATTATCTATAAATGGATTTATCTACATGAGTTTTGATTTACTTGTAGGGAAAAGAGGCTTTCTAGACGACTGGCATATAAAAAGGGACATAAAGCAGAAGGCAGATAGATAAAAGGTTTTATCTGAACCTTAGAGAGAGGAAGAAAGCTGAGGAAAATGAACATAGCCCTTAGGTTTGAAATGTCTGGGCTTGTTTTGAGAGATAAATGAGATCTGTACAAGGAGTATTAGCTAAGTTAGAGGTTATATAACATATTGGGAAGTTATGTAAAATATCTACATATATTATATAACCTACATATTGGGAAGTTTTGCAAAATATCTACATAGTTAAAATCAGTTTGAAAATTTGAGTGTATCAAATGAACTGGAAAATGCCCTTTAAGAATATTGGTTGTAACAAAACCATAAATTCACAAGGATGTTGAGATCATGTAGGCAGCAGGGGGAGACCTGAAACATTTTAAAGTGGTCATGAGGTGATAAATGAGAATTCATTATACAAAACTCTTTATTTTTAAAAGATAGATATTAATATTCTGTATATTATTTGAGTGTGCTTTCTTTATTGTTTTGTTAATGAAGGTAATTATAAGAGTTTTCATAAGCTCATATATTGAAACAGTATTTGGTACACAATAAGGACTGTTTTTGCCAAAATGCTTTCAGACATGGCCTCAGTCTCTTAACCTTATTTTCTTTCTGAGTTTTAAGTCAGTTCCTCAATTGCAATAGTAATCTTATCATCTTGGTTGGGGAGGGATTCCAGCCTGCTTTAGTACATCTTTAGCCTTTCAAATCATCAAACTCTAAAGGAATTGTATGTAGAAAAAGAAAAAATATTTGCACTACTAGCTTTTAATTCATTCTCTCACAGTTCTTTCAAAATGCTTATATTACTTTGCTGAAAGATACTTTTCTTTTTCCTGCTACAATTTTCTTTATTTCCATTTGCTACCATTTGGGCCTTATTAGAATCCTTTGACAATCAAAAGCAAAGCTTCCAATAGATCTTTCAGTGATGGTGGAAATGTTCCTTCCGTTTGTGCTATCCAATATGGCAGCTAATATGTGGTTATTTGGCTAATGAGTACTGGAAATGTGGCTTGAGGGACTGAAGGAAAAAAGATTTAATTTTTATTTAATTTAAATAGTTACATTCGGCTAGTGATTTCTGTATTGGATAGCACAGATCCTGAGAGTTTCTAATCTTGAATCCCAGCAAATTTTTTAAAACAATGATATGTTTTCTATTCAATCTGAGCAGATTTGTTGAAGAAAGTTCAAATTTTTTTAAATAAGGAGTTAGCTTGAGATAGCGTATCTTTTTCCAAAGTGTGGAACTTGTCCTGATATGTAAAATAATTTTAGTTTTATCACAGACATGGCATTAAATTAAATTGACAGATTATTCCTTTCTTAGTACTTTTTGCATTTTAATTAAGTTAAAATGTTAATGAGTGTGTGTGTGTTTAATAAGAAAGGAGTAATATCAATCTCAATCTCTGATAGAGGAGCCAATACTGTGATTGTGATTATTAAATTTTGTGATTACTATCTATGGCTTGTGATAGTTTTGCTTTTTTAAATTGACTATAGGGATTAAAACCTGTCCTTTTAGGAACAACATTTTTTGGATAATATACATGACACACATATAAGGCAAAAAATTGATGAAGGTAATAGTGTCAAAACAAGGCTGTGACAGGCCTATCCGGTAGGAGGAGAATTAGACTGATAGGGAATCGGGAGCTCTGCTGTGTCACCAGTTTGCTGAGTCATTCTCAGTCTTTTTTAGGTAAGGTTTGCGCTTTGGCAAAAAGGGAAGAGGTTGGTTTAGAATGAGAAGTGATTTTCAATTTTAAAATGTGTTTTATTTTGTAATAGTTTCTAATAGATCGTGACATTTTTTTGAATGGTAGCTAACATGTTAAGCATTTTGCTGTTTGTCAAACATAAATTATCTCATTTAATCCTTCACTCCAAAGCAGATTATACTTAACCCTCAATCCTTTTTTTAAAATACGTTTGGTGCACCAGTTATAAAACAAGTAACAGAATGTAATGTATCGCACAGGGAATATAGTCAATAATATTATAATAACTGTATGTGGACTTATTGTGGTGATTGCTTCATTAATGTGTAAGTATTGAATCACTGTGTTGTACAGCTGAAACTAATATAATATTGTATGTCAACTATAACAAAATTAAATTAAATTAAAAAAAACCGTTTGGTGCACAGAATTGAACTAATTTTTATCTTGATTCATACTGTCATTAGTGTATGTGTGGATCTCTGAAGTCTATTATTTTAATTTTTTATTTACGTGACAAATACCCACTTACAGTATAATCTAAGAATCAGGACATAATAACTAATATCTATCTAAAATGTGCATCTGTCATATTCCCTTGATTTCTCAAGCGTTATACTCTAACAGGAGTTGGGTGTTTACCATTCCCTTCATATTAAAAGTGTTATCACACAGGGGTAAAAGTTTTATGACTGTTTAGTATGCCTAAACAATGTCTGGTTGGTTTTGAATTCTATAAAAGGAATGTAGTTACTTACATGTCAACACCTGGGACTTGTTATTTTTTTTTTCCTTAGTACATTACTAAGATGTATCTTTTTTTTTGTATACTTTTTTATTCATTTGCACTGCCTTATATTCCATTGTGTGAAGTTACCGCAATTTAGATACTCTCAAGGGTATTTGAGTTGTTTCTAGGTATTTGCTATCATGAACATTATTACTGTGAACATTTTTAGAATGTTTGCGATACAGCTGAGTTAAACGTTCTCCTGAGTGTATATTTAGCAGTAAAATAATTGGATTGCAAGATTATGTTGTGAATTTTCAAGTTTACAAGATAATGCCAAATTGTGTCCAACATACTCGTACTTACAGTTTGTACACCTACCAGCAATGTAAGAGAATGGGTATAAAACTGTGCTTTATGGTCTTGATTTGCATTTTCTGTAACCGGTAATGATTTTTTGCTAATTTTTTTAACTGTTTACTATGTGCTTAGACACTGTTTCAAATACTTTATGTGAATTCTTTTAATCCCACAACCATCCTTTTGGGTAGATACTATTACATCCACTTACAGATGAGGAAATTGAGGCTTTCTGAGATTAAGCTAATAAATGACAGAGTTGAGATTCAGACTTGAAATTTGAAGAGGCATCTTTACGAGTTTTGCTTAACTTTACATATAGCTCAGTAGTCTTATGATTTGACAAAGTAGCTACAGTCTTAACTGTCTCTGATTTACCTTGAAGTTTGTATGGCAGGATAGATTGTGTAAGAAAGGGAAAAGATTATGTGTCAACAACTCAGAGCTAAGAATCAGGTGAATATTGTGAACTGAATCTTTATAACTTTAGCTTTGTATGTATTATAAATAAAATTTATTTATGAATGGTATTTTATTATTTATGGGATATGTATGACTTTAATCTTTTCCTTTTTTAATTATTTTTTTTTACTAAGCAAGAGCTTTGAAATGAGTAATTTGTAACTGATTAGCCCAGTTGGGTTAGGCTTTAATGTAAGCACATGAGATTCTAAGTCACATAAATGGTCCAAACAGCCTAGATTTCTGATTGGAAAACTAAGCGGCATTTTAGGTGAGATACACACAATTGCGGTTCTAGACTCTTCAAATAACGTGTCATGAATCTACCTAACTACAATTTTTCTCCCTTCTCAGTTATTTGTACTAAAACTTGGAGATTTGATAGGTGACCGGGCAAGGAAGAAGCAGTGAAGGGATTATGTAAACATGTCCTTTCCTTTTACCAGCCTAGGATATCTTGAGCTATCATTCAAAGATATGTGGCAGTTTTTGGTAAATTAAGCATAAGCTAGTCTTTCTCATTGTGTGTTCCTTTAGAAAATTCATGTGTGTTTGTGTGTGTGTATATACAGAGGGTGCCGAAGAAACAAAAAATGTATATACATTTTAAGAAAGGAAAAAACTGTATTAATATATACTGATAACAAAAGTTGAATACAGGTAACGTTTGACGTCTGCAATAAGACAGGTGCTCAAAGTGGTTACCATCAGCGTTCAGACACTTTTCATTACAGCGAACTACTGTTTGAGCAACATTGACCAAAGTGTTAACATCTCTTAAAATGTGTATATGTTTTTTGGCACCCCAAGTATATATACACACATTGTATACACATACATACTTATTCTCACTTTGAAATAATCTTAGACCTATAAAACAGTAGGAAGAAATACACAAAGAATACCCATATATTCTTCAGCTGGCTTTCCAAAATGTTAACATCTAACTAACATCAGGAAATTAACATTGATGTATTATTATCTGCTGACCTTATTCAAGTTTCATCAGTTGTTCCACTAATGTCCTTTTTCTAGTTCAGGATACAATCCAGCATCACATATTGTATTAAGTATTCGTGTCTCCTTATTGTACTTGAATATGAAACAGCTCTTCAGTCTTTCTTTCATAACTTGGAAACTTTTGAAGAGTACTGGCCAGGTATTTTGTAGAACGTTCCTCAGTTTGGGTTTATCTGATGCTCACTTTTAATTAAATTTAAAAGGCTCGATCATCTGTGTAGATCTGTGTTCTTTTAGATCACTGCTTAAATTTCATGCTTTAGAGAAATAAAATGGTTCGATATCTCATCACTGCTTAAATTTCATGCTTTAGAGAAATAAAATGGTTCGATATTTATGGATAAAGAAAAAAATTAATCCCCATTCATCTTTTGGTTAAAGGAAAGCACACACACTCAGTTTATATTCATGCAGTTATGTTGAACTGCATGATACCCATTTCCGTATACCTTCTCCTTTAGTACATACCATGAGTTCTTAGAGGGTAAAGAGAGTATGTGTTTGTGGCTGTTTAAAATTTATCTATGAAAACTACTTATGGAATGAAAAAGCTTTCACTTCTTGTTTTAAGTAATTGACCCTTGATGCTTTCTGAATTGTCATATTCCAGTGGACACTGGCATTATTGAGATTATACATGGCCCATAATATTCCATACATGTTCTATTATAATACATTTTGGGGGGAATAGGTGTGGGTTTACTCTACGTGCATTAAGTACTGTGTTTCCCCGAAAATAAGACTTAGCCGGACCGTCAGCTCTAATGTGTCTCTTGGAGTAAAAATTAATGTAAGACCCAGTCTTATATTAGGTAAGATCCGGTCTTATGTTGTAGTAAAATAAGACTGGGTCTTATATTAAGTTTTGCTCCAAAAGACGCATTAGAGCTGATGGTCTGGCTCGGTCTTATTTTCGGGGAAACACGGTATTTCCTTTTTCTGCTCAAGAAGCCCTATATAGTATCTTTGATTCACTCCAGGCCTGTCCATGTAAAAGCTACTTACCCTTGCTTAGATGGATAGGTGGTGATAGAATAGTTTGCATTTTCAGACCTTGGAAACGCTTGAAAAGTTTTATCTATGCCTATTTCCCAATATCAATGGGAAATGATTTCTATACATCTTTACTGTAATCTTTTATTCATTAAGACTTTTGGAAATGAAAGTTTATAGGTTATAATTCAATGATGATTAAAATTTGTTTGGTGATGGTTTTTATTTTGCCATTGTTTGTTTTTTCTTCCAAGTAAGGACCAGGGTTTGTAGGTTTGTAAGGGCCTTATGGTATGCTGTCTTTGTTTTTTAAAACCATGATGCTGATTTAAATCCAGTATTGATCACAGTTGAAAAGCATCTCCTAAGTTTCAGTACAGGTATTCCTTCAGCTGTACTGGATTGCTAAACATTTTAGGGTTGGGGGTGTTGGGGGGTATTGGGCATTACATAAAGGGTATGTTGTCAAGGTGGACATTTTATCTTGTGAAATAGGATTACAGGTTTTGAGATTTGTTTCTCTGCAGTAGGGGGAGTCATGATTATGGAATCTTGTTTGTTCAGTAGATGCTGGGGGCTTACATTTTAGACACAAAATTATAAAAATGAAAAATAATTAATAGAGAATATTTTCTCCAAATGTTTACTTTTACATAAATGAAACTAGGGGTAAAGAACGACTTTTTCCCTTTCTTTTCATATCTATTTAAATTGCAGAACAGAACTAGAACAGCATGGGTTTTAAATCCTTGCTTAGTTACTTAGAAATGATGCAAGTGACTTTAAACCCCTTTGAAATTTTAGTTTCTTCATCTATAATATGAATAACACCATTTCGTAGGATTATTACCAGAATTAAAGACAGTAACTTTAACCAAATACCCAAAATAGATTGGACAGATAGTAAGTGCTAGGTAAATATTTACTATTAAGTGATTATTATTGGAGCTTGGATTGTTTGTGTCATTTTAGGTAGTTTTATTGTTGTTCATGATTATAAAAGTAGAAAATAAAGGTAACCTCTAACTGCTGCTAGGGGATAGCCACGATGATATCATGCTGTAAATTTTTCCAGATTTTCTTTAAGGACATATTATGCACATTTTATAATTTTATTTCTCCAAAACTGGCGTCTTACCATGAATGAAATACTCATATGTATCTCTTGTCAGGGGTTTGAGCAAGAGTCATATGACCAGAGCAGCCTCTACCATTCCCCACCAGAGTGGTACATTTATTAAAATTGATGAACTTACATTGATATATCATTACCACCCAGAGTCCATTGCTTATGTTAGGGTTTGCTCTTGATGTTCTATATTCTTTGGGTTTGGACAAATGTACAGTAGTATGCACCACCATTATAGTATCATATAGAGTAGTTTCACTGTCCTAAACATACTCATCGTTCCCCAACTAAACACCTGGCAACTGCTGATCTACTTACTGTTTCCAACAGTTTTGTCTTTTGCAGAAAGTCATATAGTTGTAACAATACAGTATGTAGCCTTTCAGACTGGCTTCTTTCACTTAGCAATGTACATTTAAGATTCCCCCATGTTTTTTCCTGGCTTGATAGCTCATTTATTTGTAGTGTTGAAAATACTCCATAGTCTGACTGTACCAGTTTATCTATTCATTTACTGAAAGACGTCTTGGTTGCTTCCAAGTTTTGGCAATTATGAATAAAGCTGCCACTTTTTAGAGTAGAATGAATTTAAAAGACATTTGTAACTTGCCAGGAGCTATAAACCAAAGTTTTAAAAAGATGTTTGGATACATTTGAGTATTCAGATCATGAAAATAGAAATTGCTATTCCAATTAAAAGGACAGACTGATGGGAAATTACAGACAGGGTTGACTTAATCTTTGAGTGGACAATGCTATACAAACTAATAGCTTCTCTGATATTTATTATAAGTTTTATCACTGACCTCTTTTTCCAATGCTGCACACACCTGTGTTTGGAACTTTAATAGCTTTGCAACAGAAATCCTATATCCAGTTTCCTATAATTTAAGTGAAAAAAAAAACCATCCAAATAAAGACTTTATTATTAACAGGCCAGAGAGCACCAGAAATCATGTGACTCTTATGATGATCAAAACGTGTCTTAACTTTTTAAACAAAAATATTCACACTGAAAGTTCTGGCCTAAGTGTTAGCACTTTTGTGGGGAAGAAAAATCACTTTTGAAACACATATTTCAATGTATATCCAATAACTTAAAATTATGTGTAATGTTTTAAATTTGTGAACTCGTAATTACTGTTTAGATGAGTACTCATTTTCTTGAGAATGGTAATTGTATAAAATTGCTATTGTAGCTGTATTTTCAATACGATGTGCCTGCAAACCATGGGTTTTCCTCCCGTTGTGAAAAGGCAGTGTAGATAATTGAATGTTTGATTATGGAAGGGCATTAGTTTCTTGTTACACATTTTGTTAGTCTGTTTTTGTTGCTTATTGGGTTTAATATTGTTCCTGAGAATAGTCGATGCCATGTTAAGTAAAACTTTTCTAATAAAAGTTGTGTTATAAGCTGTAAATAAAATGAATAAAGCTGCCATTAACATCCATGTGCAGGTTTTTATGTGAACATGTGTTCAACTCCTTTGGGTAAATACCAAGGAGTGCTATTTCTGTACTGTAAGGTAAGAGGATATATAGTTTTGTAAGAAACTTCTAAATTGTCATCCAAAGTGGCCATGTCATTTTGCATTCCTGTTAGGTTGATGCAAAAGTAATTGTGTTTTAAAAGGTTAGACATGAAGGCAAAAAGCACAATTACTTTTGCACCCACCTAATAATACAAGCAGTGAAAGTGTTCCTGTTACTCTCCATCCTCAGCAAACATTTGGTGTCAGTGGCTTTATTTTGCTGTGTTAACAAGCGCACATTGGAATCTCATTGTTTTAGTGAGATGGCATGTAATCTGGAGACTTTTGTCATATGCTTGCTTATTTGCCATCTATGCACTTCTTTGGTGATGTGTCGATGTCTTTGGTCCAATTCTTAATCATGTTGTTTGTTTCCTTATTGTTGAATGTTAAGAATTCTGTGTCTATTGTAGATTATAGTTTTTTTTCAGATACACCTTTTGCAAATATATTTTTCCCCCAGATTGTGGCCTATTTTTTCTTTCTCTTGACAGTGTCTTTTGCAAAGTAGAAAATTTTAATTTTAATGAAGTCTGACTTATCAATTCTTTCGTGGATTATGCCTTTGGTGTTGTATTTAAAAGTCATTGTCGATCCCAAGGCATATCGATTTTTCTCCTATGTTGTTTTCTAGGAGTTAATATATAGTTTTGTGTTTTGAGTCTGTTATCCGTTTTGAATTAATTTTTGTGAAGGGCATAAGGTCTGTGTCTAGATGCATTTGGGGGGGGGGGCATGTGTATGTCCAGTTATTCCAGCACCATTTGTTGAAAAGACTATCTTTGTTCCATTGTATTGCCTTTGTTAAAGGATAGATCAGTTGACTATATCTATGTGAGTCTATTTTTGAGTTCTCCATATTGTTCCATTAATCTATTTGTCTATTTTTTTGCTAATACCATGCTATCTGGGTACTGTAACTTTAAGTAGTGTCAGTCCTCTAACTTTATTCTTCTTTATTCTTTATTATTATTCTTCAGTATTGTGTTGGCTATTCTGGTCTTTTGCCTCTGTGTATAAACTTATGAATCAGTTTGTCGATATCCACAAAATAACTTGCTGTATTTTTATTGGAATTTCATTGAATTTATAGATCAAGTTGGGAAGAGCTGATATCTTGACAATACTGAATCTTTCTATTCATGAATATCAAGTATCTCTCCATTTATTTAGTTCTTTGATTTCTTTCATTAGAGATTTATAGTTTTTATAGAGCTTATACTTTTTTTTAGATTTCTACCTAAGTACTTCATTTTTTGGAGTGTTAATGTAAATAACATTATTTTTAATTCCAAATTCCACTCATTCATTACTAGAATATAGAAAAGTGATTGGCTTTTGTATATTTTGTATCCTGCACCTATACGATAATCACTTATTAGTTCCAGGAATTTTTTAATGTCAATTCTTTCAGATTTTGTACATAGATGATCATGTCATCTGTGAACAAAGACAGTTTTACTTCTTCATTCTTGATTTGGATACCTTTCGTTTTCTCTCCTTACTTCATTAGCTAGAAATTTAAGTACAGTGTTGGGAAATCTGTCTACATTTTATTTCTTTTTCTTGTTTTACTGCATTGGCAAAAACTTCCAATATGCTGTTGAAAAGACTAGTGAGAGGAACTCCCTTGGCCTGTTCTTCATCTTAGTGGTAAAGTTTCTAGTTTCTCACAATTAACTATGTTAGCTGTAGGGGTTTTAGATGTTCTTTATCAAGGTGTTACTTATCTATTCCTTGTTTACTTACAGTTGTCATCAGAAATGGGGGTTGGATTTTGTTAACTGCCTTGTTTGCATCTATTGATAAAATCACCTATTGATGTGATAGATTATATTACATTAATTGCTTATTTACTAATAATGGTGAACCAGCTTTGCATATCTCACTTGGTTGTGGTGCATAATTTTTTTTACACAGTGTTGGATTCAATTAAAATTAAAATACTGATTTTGTTTAAGATTTTCGCATCTGTGTTCATGAAAGATATTGGTCTGTAGTTTCCTTGTGATGTTTTTGTCTGGGTTTGATACTAGTGTAACACTGACCTCTTAGAATGAGTTAGGAAGTATTCCTTCTGTTTCTATTTTCTGAAAGAGATTGTGGAGAATTGGTATACGTTCCGCTATATATGTTTGGGAGAATTCATCAGTAAACCTGAGTGAGCCTGGTGCTTTCTGCTTTGGAAGGTTATTAATTATTTAATCAATTTTTAAAATAGAAGTATAGGTCTTTTCAGATGTGTATTCTTGTTTTGGCAAATTGTGTCTTTCAAGGAATCAATCTATTTCATGTAGGTTATCAAATTTGTGGGCATAGAGTTGTTCGTAGTATTCTTTTATTATCCTTTTAATGTTCATGAGATTTTTGGTAATGTCTCCTATTTCATTTCTGATATTGATAATTTGTATTTTCTCTGTTTTCCTGTTATCCTGTGTAGACTTTTTTGAAGTTTTCAAAGAACCAGCTTTTGGCATTGATTTTTCTCTATTCATTTTCTGTATTCAATTTTTTTTTTATTTCTGCTCTAATTTTTATTATTCTCTTCTGTTTTCTTTGGATTTCATTTGTTCTTTTTCTACTTTGCTAAAGTAGCTTAGATATAGCTTAGCTTAGATGATTGATTTTAGATTTTTTTTTCTTTTCTGATACATGCATTCAGTGCTTCAAATTTTCCTTCAAGCACTGCTTTTGCTGCATCCCACAAATTTTAACAAGTTGTGTTTAATTTTCATTTAATTCAAAATGTTTTAAAATGTCTCGAGATTTCTTTGACCCATGTTATTTTGTGTTCCATATATGCATACAATGTTTACATATACATAAACATATATAAATGAATGCACTGTTATTATTTTGAACAAACCATTATCTGTTAGATCAGTTAGGAATAAGAAAAATAAATTTTTATTTCACTTTCACTTATTTCATCTTTGATTCTCTTTTTTTATGTAAATCCAAGTTTCTGACCTGTATGAATTTTTTTTTTTTTCTCTACAGAACTTCTGTTAACGTTTCTTGTAAGACAGGTCTACTGGCAACACATTCCCTCAATTTTTGTTTGCCTAAGAAAATCTTTATATCCCCTTCACTTTGGAAGAATAATTTTGCAGGGTATAGAATTCTAGGTCGGTGGGTTTTATTTTTTCTATCAACCCTTTAAGTATTTTACTCTAATTTCTGCTTGCTAGCTTGGTTTCTGAGGTGGTCATATGTAATGCTTATCTTTACTCCTTTATAAATAAGGTATTTTTTTTCCTCTGGCTTCTTTCAGGATTTATACTTGATTTTTGATTTGTATAGTTTGAAAAATATTATGCTTAGGTGCACTGTTTGGGGCACTTATCCTGCTTGGGTTTCTCTGAGAATCCTAGGTCTGCGGTTTGATGTCTGAACATTAATTTGGGTAATTCTTAGACGTCCTTCTTCCAAGTATTTATTCTGTTGTTTCTCTCTTTTCCTTCTGGTATTCCCATTACAAGTGTGTTAGCACGTTTTTTAGTTGCCCCACAGTTCTTAGGTTTTTTTTTTCCCTAGTCTTTTTTTGAAGAACTTACTTAGTTCCCCCCCACACCCTTTTGCTTTTTAGTTTTGGAAATTTCTATCATGATATCCTCAAGCTCAGAGATATTTTCCTCAGCCTTGTCCAGTCTATTAACGATCCCATCAGAGACATTCATTTCAGTTTCAGTGTTTTTGATCGCTAACATTTCTTGTTGTTTTTTTCCTTAGGATATCCATCTTTGCTTTCATTGCCCATCTGTTCTTGCATACTATTTATTTTATCCATTAGAGCCCTTAGCATATTAATCATGGTTGTTTTAAATTCTTGGTTTGATAATTCCTACATCTCTGTCATTCGAGTTGATTCTGATGCTGTCTTTTTAAATTGTATTTTTTTGCCTTTTAGCATGCCTTGTAATTTTTTTCCTGATAGCCAGACTTGATGTACTGGGTAAAAAGAACTTCTGTAAATAGGCCTTTAGTAATATGGTGGCAAAGTATAGAGGTATGGGAAGTGCTTTATTAGGTCTCAGTTCCCCCCCACACCCTTACGCCCAGCTTTACTGAGGTATGATTGACAGAAATTGTTTACTCTTAAGGGGTACAACATGATGTTTTGATATACAATGTTAAATAATCAGCACAATCACACTGATTAACATCTCTCCCCACAGCCTATAGTTACCATTTTTTCTTTTGTGTGTGTGCTGTAAGAACACTTAAGATAATACCGTTGGCAAGTTTCAAGTATATAATACAGTATTGTTAATTACAGTTACGTTATTGTACATTTGATCTCCAGAACTTACTTAGGGCTTAGTCTTTTTGTGATCATGTGTCTCTGGATTGTGGACTTTTCAAGTGCTTTTTCTATCCCCCCTGATCCCTAGGTAGGACAGGATGGCTGGAGCGGGCTGTAATTGGGTATTTCGCTTCCCCTAGATCAGTTAGGTGCTGATAAAACTCCAGAAGATTAGGCTCTATAGTTAAATCATTTCTGCTGAGGGCAAACTTTGTTAGAAACAGAGTGCTCTGATATATTTCAAAATGCTTCCTTTTCCTCTTCCCTTCTGGAAGCATGAGAGATTTTTTTCCCTGATAGTCACTGTGAGCAGTTGGTAGAGCTCCAAGTGGTAAAACTCACAAAAGTGTGGAACATTTAGATGACTGCGTCTCCTTGGAGTTTTTATCTGAGTTGTCCACACTGAGCCTCCAGCAATTCATCAGTTGTACCTCAGGTTTTCCTACTGTGGGACTGTTTCCCACGGAGATCTCTGTCCTTGGGTTTCTGCTGCAGTAAGTTTTGATTCTCTGTACATTTATTTGCCGGTCTCTCCAATTTGGGAGCAGCAGTTTGTCCCGTGGCTTCACTTCTCTTATGGATCTAAGAAGAGTTCTTGATCCTTAATTTTATTCAGCTTTTTACTTGTTAGCACAGATTGGTAGCTTACAAGCTTCTTACAGGCTGAAACCCCAAAGTCCTTATTTTTTTAATAAAAACTTTTTGCTTGTATCCTTTTAGGTAAACAATTACTTAATCTGCAATAAGGGTAATTTTTAATCAGGATTTATATTTTGTTTCTCTTTCCTTCCTCCCTCCTCTTTTAATTATATATTACTATAATTTTAATTTTCTTAAGCCTTCCCAGTAGTATTGTTCTGTATCTGACTATAATAGAAATGGCTCACGTATTTCACTTTGAGGTATGGTAATATATATTTAGTTTTAACAGCCTTCACCATGTTAATATTTTCAAGAACTAGTGTTGAATTTAAAATTTTTCAAAGCATTGTTCAAGGTAGTAAAGATTTTCTAAGGCTGTACCTTTTGGTTCTCAGTTTAGTTCCCTTTTCAGCATTTGAATCTTGAGACACAAAGTACATAAAAGTAATATTGCCCTACTTTATTAAGTTTATCAAATTTATATTTAAGATTCTGCTCCTCTCTGTTTCTGTGTATTTTTATTCATACTGCACATTGTGGTTGCTACTTGTGTTGTCTGTAATGCTATTTAATAAGCTGTTTAGATGGGGTACTCCTTGAAGGAAGGGATGAGTGAACTTGAGGAAATCAGAGCCCTTTGCATACAAAAAAATCTATCCGGAAAACCATTCTTCTTCCCCTTCCTTTACTTTTTCCCTTCCTTCATTTTCCCCCTTCTCTCTAATTTACCTCTACTCATCTTTCAGCTCTCTTAGGATTCAGAGTGCACTCGGTTCCCAGAAAGACCAATTACTCTGAGATCTGAGCTATTCTTCTCTGAATGACACATAACTGAGAAAAGTTATGTATCTTTTGGTTTTTGCTTGGGTTGTAAGAATTTACTTGTTTGCACGTCTCCAGGTAATTAGAGTTGCTTCTGGGGTCTTTTATGTTTTCCTAAAGCAAGAAAAAATGATCTGACCACAAGGATATAGAGGAATGAGGAAGGGAGCTGATAGGAAGGTAGAGGAAGCTGGGGAACTGACATTTTCCTATTTTAATCTTGCTTAGGACTAAAATTTTATAAAAGGTTTTATTGTCTTTATAGAGGTTCATCGGTATGTCACATGAAAAAGTTCAGAGTAAGATTGGGAGTTTATATACTTGTCTGTTCACTTACTCAACAATACACATATTGAGCACTTAACTACAATTCGTATAACATTGTATTCAGTGCAATAATGAGCAAGGAAGAAAGCCCTGCTCACGTAAAACATAAATCCTATTAATAGGAGACAGTAAATACCTGAAGAATTTAAGTAAGATGATTTCAGATAATCATAAGCATTATGAGGAAAATAAACCAGGAAAAGACATAGAGTGTGATAGAATAGGGTGGAGGGAAGCTGGGTGTCGCGGCTGGTTCAGATTGCGTGAATCCATGTTGAGGATTCATGCTCGCTGTGGGGACAAGGCCCCAAAAAGCAGTTTCCAAGCTCTCGGCCTCACATAGAAAGGTGCTGGCTCGGGTAATAAATGGCCATCAACTGTGATCAGATGGCCATCAGCTGTGGCTAGTTGGCCGTCAGCTGTAACCCGTAAGCCATTGGCCACTAATATAACTGCTGTGGCTACGCTAGCAGAAAAAGAAATGGGGGCTAGCAAGAAGATGGTGGCTGGCAAGCACGGACTGCTGTTAGGACGGCGGGTTGCAGATTATGTAGATCCTGCTTCCTGTGTCTCCAGCCCAGCCGCCAGCGAGAATATATTGGTTTGACTCCCCTATCTATGGCTCCGTGGGTGTTCCTTTTTGGCCTCACCGTGTCCTGCGTTCTTATGTGGGGAGCGGGAGCAGAGACCCCGCCGGACGCCCTGCACGACACTCGCCATTTGAGGAGGCAACCAATAGAATATCTCCGGGGGCATTCAAGTGAAGGAAATAGGAAGTGCACAGGCCCTGGGGTGTACGGAACTATTTAGAGAGTGGAAAGAATGCTATTGCGATTGGAGATAGTGTGTGAGTTAGGAGGGGCAATCGAAGAGGTGTATCTTATAAGTTATGGCAAGGAGTTATTAAAAGATTTTAGATTGCCAGGCTGTCTTAAATCAAACTTTTTGCTTTGACTATTGAGTTCTTGCATTAGTGCTTTCCTTTGAAACTTAAAGATTATTATCTAAATCCCAAGACTAGAGTAACTCGCTATTAATTGCTTGAAGTGATAGGGAAGAAATTAGTCTTAATAGAATTTTATAATGATCACTTTTCTGTTAATTTATTCAAAATTAAGATTAGTTTTATCGTTTACTGATATTCTAAGTGGTTGTTCCAAAATACAGCTACACGTCAGAACTACTTCAGAAATTTAAAATACAGGATTGTTAAAACTCATCCCTTAGGAATCAGGGAGTGGACCTTGGGAATCTCTGTTTTCAGAAAGTTCTCCAGATAATACTCATTGAGCTAATCCTCAGAAATGAATTTAGGAATCACTGAACTAGTGGAATTTTTATCTATAACAAGTTTGGCAGTGATTCCTGGTCACTTGTGTGATCTTTATTAAGTGAACTTGCTAGGATTTTAAATTTCGTATTTAATGTTTAAGAGCAAAGTGTATTCAGCGCTTTGAAATTTTAAAAAGTGACATTTTGTTTAAGGAGTTAAAAAGATAAAGTACTAATTTGTCAATTGATCTTGTTGCTTGCATTATTTAGGAGATCCTAAAATATGCTGTGTTTACTTATGTAGTTTTCTAATTAAGTAGATACATGAGTGAGTGGTAAAAACGGACAAGTTGAACAAAACTGTTGAACTAAATAGTCATTGTTTAAGATACAATGAAAACTGCAGGTGAAACCTTAGTTGACATATAAATGAGCCAGTGTTTAAGCAATCAGATTTCACATAGGCAGGATTTCCAGCTTCTCCAAAAAATCAACACATACTTATAATACCGACCCTACATTCTTATAAGGCAGCTGCTGTAATGTGGCGTGTTAAGTGTTCCCTTCACGTGGTCACAATCCCCAGCACATATATCGTAATCACTTAAAGCAGTAATCTTTGCTCATTTATGTTTGTTTTGACCTCTGCTTTAAGGTCTAAGATAATAGTACAGGTGTTTAGAACAGATTGAATCTGAATCTTCTGTGTAATGCAAAGGGATGGAAAATTCAAACTTACAGCTATTAATTCCTTTCTAAAAGGTAGACTGTCTTACTTAAAATGATTTGGCTTGACAAAATAATATTAACGAAATCTGAATTATTACTTGAATTATTCTCTTACTGGAGAAATGAATGTTCCACGTTTATTGGTATCAATTCATTCGTATTTTTCCATTCAAATCATACAAGAACCTAGGCTTCTCTTTTGCATTTTAAGACAAAACCATTGTCTTGGCTTTTATTACACTTTATTCCTCAAATTTTCTCACCTCTCGTAAGTGTTCTGACCCCTAACACTGAGTCCTCTCTTCTTCCTTAAAAGAAGTATTTCTCCTAAAGCTTGGTGTCAGTACTACTGTAATATTCTACTTTTCTTTTACACAGGCTTCTAATTCGCTGTTAAAGCTTTCGTTACCAGAATTAATCTGTTCCTCTGAACTCTAATGGCAGTTTTCAAAAATTAAAAATCGCCTTTATTATTTATTTAAGTTAGTTGTATTGTGAATTTGTGAGAACAGGGACTGTCTTCTGCATCTTTGGATATTTTCTGTGTAATATATTATTTGGCTTGTAAAGGATATCCAGTCTATCCATCCATCTCGTTTATCAAACATATATTATGTGCCAGGGACTGGTGAATTACGCTCTCAGTGGCTTTTTAGGTATTTCCTTTAAGTGTTCTTACCAAACTTGAAAACTGAACTCTTATTCTAAGATTAATAACAGCTTCTTATCTACAAGCCTTTGTACTATATGCAGCACCACTGGACTGAATCTTTACAAGCTGGCAAACTTGGAGGCTAGTTTTGTATTATTTGTACCCCCTTTTTCTTGCTTTCATAGGACTAGTTCTGTCTTTGAGTTTTGTTTAAAATAATCTAGGATTCTGCCTGCTAGTTCTATCTATTAAGATACTGCTGTCTTTCCAGGCTTCATTGAAATAGCATTTGGATTCAAATAGCATCTTCCTAGCTGTCTTTTTGTCTCTGCTTCCTGACTATTCCAAGCTTTCCTGATCCTATTCAATATAATTATTCTTAGATACCAGTTTAATGATATTGCCCCTACCCAGAAGCCTAAAGTAGTTCCCTTTTGAATGTGCAAGGCCTTCACCACTAGGATTCCTCTTAAGGGTAAGTCATTTTTGTTGTCTTCAGTAATCTTCCAACTCAAGCAAGAATAACATATTGCATATTCTTTTGTATTCTTTCCTGATGTTCCACCCACTTTAAATTATTATTATTATTATTATTATTATTATTTACCTTAAATTCATTCCCATGTTCCGTCCAAACGTAACCTTGATTCTTCTGTTAAAAGCCCCCTACTTTTCTTTGGGAAATCATCTTTTCTTCATGTTCAGGCCTTTTGGTTTGAAACTGGGTGTGATTGGTTCAGGGATTATCCAGTAACCCACTCCAGACAAATCAGCGACAATGCGACTCAATTCCAGGACTTTTGAAATCTGAGAACAGGCACTGTCTGCTTGACTAGCAGGATTTTGTGTACCTAGAGCTAATGGGGTGGGGGAGTTTAATAAGGAAACTTAACCAGAACCAACTTTAAAATGAAGTCAGTTTTATTTAAAATTCAAATCCTTTTGGTTTGAAGGATGGTTGGTATACTTCAGTCTCTCCATAAGCCAGGTCCCGCTAAATTTTCCATTGACGTGTATATCGTGCCCATAGCCACGCAGGGGTGTGTGTGCAGGTACATGTGCAAGAGAGATTGCTTTTTAACTTTCTCTACAGCCATCCAACAGCCTCTAGGAACTGAAGAATGAGATAAAATCATTTATTTCTGAGTGGATGAATGCCTATAAATGTGAATACTAACTTTTATCCGTGAGTTATATCAACCATGCACTTGCTTGGTTGTAATGGTGATAAAGAACATCGGCTTTCTATTCAAACTTACGTTTGATTCTGTGCTCTATCACTTACAATGTATGTAATTGGGTCAGGAAAAATTGAGAGGTAAGGAAATCTCACTAAGAAAAACTAGCACTGAAACTAAATCTTGTTAGTTATTTTAGTCAAACTGCAGAAGTGTTATCAAGAGTGTCTTTGTTTTGATCCCCAAAAGCGATCCATGTGCTTTTGGTTAATTGGCAGCTGCCAAGACTTGCTCCTCAGAAGGCTTGATTCAGGGGCACATATGTCCTGCCTTTCCACTTTTAAATAAGTCTGTGTAAGCACAAATTGGCTGGCAGGCCTCTCTCACCTACTCTGTCTCAACTCCAGATACATATTTGATGTTTCGAAATGTTCTATCAAAGTCCTTTTTAAATAAAATGCTACTAGAATTTTTTTCTACCCGTCAGTGACATTTTAGGTGATATGTTATTGTTGGATATCTCATTTGTTAAAAGCAGCATTTCTTTTCAGATTTACAACTCATAATTAAAGAAATGCTCTTTTCTTCTTACACAGAGTATTATAATGAATAAATGAAATATAATCTGGCAATATCAATATTTAGCTGATATTAATAAAATGAATTAGAACAAGCAAGCACGCCTTTAAATAAGATGTGTATGTAAATGTGTGCCCATCTACTTAGTTGTTACTCTGTCTCAGATCTTAGTAAAGACTTAACCAAATCCATTCTTTATGGAAAAATGACTTTGGGTTAACTTTTTAAACTCTGGTTCTCTGGAATCCTGATGAAGATAGAATGTCAGTTGAGTCATTAGGCAACATTGACTTGTAAACGTCATCTGGACTTGGGAGAATTGTCGGTGACCTACGGTAGTTCCCCCTTATCCATGAGGGATATGTTTTAAGACAGCCCCCCACTCCCAGTGGATGCCAGAAACCACAAATAGTGGTTACCAAATCTTATGCATACTATGTTTTTTTCCTACACATACATACCCATGATAAAGTTTAATTTGTAAGTTTGGCACAGTAAGAAATTATACCAATAACTAACTAATGAAAAAATAGAGCAATTATGACAATAAGGTAAGGGTTACTTGAACACCAGCACTGCGATACTGAGATAGTCTAATCTGGTAACAGAGATGGCTAGTAAGTGTCACTGGGCAAAGGGATGATTCACTTCCTGGGTGGGACGGAGTGGAACAGTGTGATATTTCATCACACTACTCACAGCAGTGCACAATTTAAAATTTATGAATTGTTCACTTAGGGAATTTTCCATTTAATATTTTCAGATGGCAGTTGACTGCCAGTAACACCTCAGAAAGCCAAACTGCAGATAATTGGAGGGGGACTGCTATACACATTGACAAAAATCAGAGCTCTGGTCTGACCTGAGCACGGTGTAGTCTTTTACCTGGGTATATTCCTTGCCAAGACTTCAAGAAATTACGTCCTTGGGACTGTTACGAGATATATTAGTTCCTAAATGGAGTGTGGGGCTTTTAAGCCAGGAGGGATTCCATACTTAAGATTTTATACCCATGGGGTTTTTTATTCCTTCATAACTGAACTACCAGTTAAGGAGCTAACGAACCTCCGAGCCCCTAAGTTGCTGTGAGGGCTCCCACTGAAGAGAAGTCTTGACGTTGCCCTGCTGTGTTTCCTGTCCTGTTTTTTGTTTATTTGTTTTGTTTATTTTTTTGAGTTAAGGATGCTAAGTAGCTTAATTCAAGTTTTGTGGACTTTATTTAGTTCAGCTGAAAAAAAGCCCATTGAGAGGGATGTTGCAGACATCCTTTTGGTTTGGGATATGAACTATTATTCATTAGTTGTAGTAGGGAGAGAATTGTGATGGAACAGGTAAATATTGAATGTTAAGTTCTTGCTGCATGTGAGGCAGTATGGGTAGTACAGGGAAGTTTAAGGTGTGGTATTTGGGAGGAGTTTGAAATTAAATAAATAGAAGATAATGTTAGAGGAATCATAACAGGGTTAATAACTGCCTAATGAAAAATACAGATGATAAATACATTGAATTCACCAGAAGGAGAAGCCCAGTAGCCTCTAGAAGCTAAGATGAGAATTAAACGTGGGTCTTTTCCATAAATGTAAAGCGCATTCCAGGAGAGAAAATACGATCAAAAGTAGGAATATGCAGTTATTTATTTCTTAAGTGGGTAGTTTAGTTTATAAAAAAGAGAAGGCATTGCGTATTAGCTGCAAGTGTTGTCTGATAGAAAGTGAGCATTCCAAATTTTAAGAATGGCTTCTTTCAATGTAAGCTTACCTGACAACGTAATTTTATAATCTGTGTAAGAGTCCCTGTCCAGCACGGTAGCGTTAGCTACATGTGGCTATCAAGCACTAGTCAGGATTGGCACGTTATATGTGTAAAATGTGCACCAAATTTCAAAGACTTGGTATGAAAAAAAGTAAAACATCTCATTTTATATTATCTATTTAAATGATACGTTGTATATATTGGATTAATAAAATATACTATTAATATTAATTTCACTTTTAAAAAATTGAGGTAAAATACACAAATTTAACCATTTATCAAATTTAACCACTTTAAAGTCTACATTTAGTGGCATTTAGTACATTTACAGTGTTGTGCAACCACCATCTCTATGTAGTTCCAAAATATTTTTATCACCCTAAAAACCGAACATAAAACATCCATATCCATTGAGCAGTTACTCCCCACGACCCCATCCTCCAGCAACCACCAATCTGTTTTCTGTCTATGGATTTACCTATTCTGGATATTTCATATAAGTGGAATCATGTAATATGTGACCTTTTGAGTGTGGCTTCTTTCATTTAGATTTCGCGAGGTTCCACATTGTAGCATATCAATACCTCATTCTTTTTAAAAAACTAGATGTTATATTCATTATTAAAAGTGTAGTACTGAAGGGTTCAACTGTTATTGTAGATCTGTTTTTCTCTTCGGTTTTGTCAGTTTTTACTTCACTTAGATTGGGACTGTGCTGTTTGGTTCATATATGCTTATGATTGTTACATCTTCTTGTTGAATTGACCCTTTTATAAATATATAATGAATGGCCTTTGTCTCTAACAAATTTTTACTTTAAGTAAGACTATTTTCTCTTGTATTAATACTATATCAGCCCAGCTCTCTTTTGGTTATTGTTTCATGGAGAATCTTTTTCCACCCTTTCATTTTCAACCTGTTTGTGGTGTTGAATATAAAGTGAATCTCTTATAGACAGTATGTAGTTGGTTCATTTTTTATTTCAATCCTTTCTGCCAGTCTCTGCCTTTCAATTGGAGAGTTTAATCCACTTAACCTAAAGTCATTACTGATAATGAAGTACTTTTGCTATTTTGCTGTTTTCTGTATGTTTTATACTTTTTCTTTTATTTATTTCCTCCATTTCTTCCCCTTTTTGTGCATTTGATTTTTTTGTAGTGCATTTTTAATTCTCTTCTAATTTCTTATGTAGTACTTTCTCATTGGTTACCATGGGGATTATAATGAACATCCTACATTTATAACAACTTAGTTTAAATTGATATTAGCGTAGCTTTAATAGGATGTAAAATCTCTGGTCCTATGTAGCTCCCTACTCTCTTTTATGTTGTTATTGACATAAATTACATCTTTATATATTAATGTGCCTTTTAATGTAGATTTATAATTATTGGAAAAAAAGAGAAGTTACCAACCCAAAATACCTTAATACAATGGCTTTATATTTATCTACGTAGTAACCCTTACCAGAGTTATTTATTTCTTCATGTCGTTTTGAGTTACTGTCTAGTGTCCTTTCATTTTATCACTTCTTGTAGAGCCGATCCACTAGGGGCATGTCCCGTAGCTTTTTAGTTATTTGAGAATGTCTTAATTTCTCCTTCATTTTTGAAGGGTTTTTGAAGGATAGTTTTGCTGTATATAGTTCTTGGTTGACAGTTTTTTTTCTTTCGCACTTTAAATATGTCACCTTACTGCCTCTGGCCTCCCTTGTTTTCTATGAGAAATTGGCTCTTAATTTTATTAGGAATCCCTCGTATATGAGAAGTAGCTTTTCTCTTGCTGCATTCAAGACTCTTTGTTTTTGTCGTTCAACAACTTGATTATTTATGTGTCTTGATTTCTATCTCTTTATCTTTTTTTGAGTTTACCTTTAAAAAAAAAAATTGTGGAATACTGGGGAACTGTGTTTCTCCAGGGTTCTTCAGCTCCAAGATGTTGTCCTTCAATCTAGCTGTGGAGGGCACAGCTCAGCTCCAAGTCCAGCCGCCATTTTCCATCGTTAGCTGCAGGGGGCGCAGCCCACCTTCCCATGCGGGAATTGAACCGGCAACCTTGTTGTTAAGAGCTCGCACTCGAACCACGTGAGCCACCTCGCTGCCCCCGGACGCAACTTCTTAAATGTGTAGATTTATGTCTTTTATCAAATAGGGAAAGTTTTGTGGCCCTTCAAATATTCTTTCTGCCTCTTTCTTTTCTCTCCTTCGTAGTCTTCCCATTACACATGTTGGTTTGTTTGATAGTGTCCTACAGATTTCTTATGTTCTTTTCATTTTTCATCATTCATTTTTCTTTTCTGTACCTCAGACTGGATCATTTCAGTTTACCTGTCTTTAAGCTCACTGATTCTTCTCCCTTATCAAATCTATTGAAACCTTCTCATGAATTTTTCATTCCTGTTACTGTACTTAGTAGCTCCAGAATTTCTATTTGGTTGTTTTTTATTTGATTTTTCTTAATTGATAGTTTCTGTTTGCTCATACATTGTTTTCCTGGTTTCCTTTACATCTTTGAGTATAATTAAGACAGTTGATTTAAAATGTTTGTCTAGTAAGTCTAATGTCTGTGCTTCCTCAGAGCCTGTGAATGGGCCAAACTTTCATGTTTCTTTTCATGCTTCATAGTTTTTTGTTAAAAATTTAATAGTTTGAATATTCTAATGTGATAACTCTAATCAGATACTTCCCACTCTTCAGGGTTTGTTTTTGTTGCTGTGGGCTATAGTTTTTTGTTTACTTTTCTAAACCATTTGGTAAAGTCTTTATTCTTTGCCATGTGTGGTCTCTGAAGTCTCTTTTCCTTTAGCCTGTGGTCCTCTCGTGCTTGGCCGAAGATTTCCTTGAACACCAGGACAAAAAAACACAAAAAAAACAAAAGCAAAAGAAAAAATCTCCCGTCTTTGCAGATTATGCCTATACTCCTTCAGTGCTTAGCCATTTACAACTCTGCCTTACCCCCTACTTCCTGCTTATACTGAGCCTAGAGATCAGCCCAAAATGAAAACTTAGGGTCAGGTCTTTTCGTAACATGTGTTCTGCCCTGGGTGTGTATGTGGCTTTCTAAATTCCCCAGTAGATGACATCAGTTTTGATTGCTCTAATTCTCCAAAGAAATTGTCTCCCCAGCTTTTCCTCCCAGATTTTTGGTATATCTATTGTTGGCCTCTGTAATATTTTGTCCCCAGAAGTAGCTGGTTGTTTATAGCTGTTTGCTTTACGGTGTGTTTGAGGAACACAAGTGCCTCGTGTGAGTTCTTCGCGTAACTCCAGACACAGTTCTCTGAGACTGAAGTCTATTTTGCTCTCTCTGGAACAGCGACCAGGATCCCATGCTTGAGAACACAGGTGGCCATTTTGAACACCACTGCTATTCGTGGAGGTGGGGACGAGGCTTAGACGAAGGACAAGTAAAAGTGCCACAAAGCTTTCCTACCATTTTGAAGTTGCCTTTTCATTTATCATTGCTTGGTCTCTGTAAACCTTTGACTATTTTCTAGAGTTCTGACAAAGTTGATTCTGACAATTTTTGCTCTGTTTCTTTAGTATTTCTCTTGAGGGATTGGCCCTTAGAGAAACTTTCAGTGCCATCCTACTCTTCTTACTTTTTTAAATTAACTACCAGAAAATTAAATATTACATATATGGCTTGCATTATATTTCTCTTGGACAGCACTGCTGTAGGCTGTTAAATTTCCAGTGAAAATTGAATCCATTTATGTTGCATTTGGAAGGAAAACTCTAAAATTTTCAAAGGTCCCACATTCGCACAATTAGGATTAGCTATTTGCCATTATACATTTTATTCCCAGACTAGCGTAGCATTGTCAGAAGAAATCTTTAAACTTCCTTTTATAGGATGAAGCGTCATTAACATTGTGTAATTTTGTACCTACATTACTAAAGTCACCTTGTGCTGTCTACTTCTTTCCAAAAGCACTCTAGGTCGGTATTTGTAAGAAGAGCTCGGCATTCTTCATGCTTCTTCATCTGATTTTCTTTTTTCTCCCCCTAGATTCAACTATACAAGTATTTTATTAAACGCTTATTTCATGGAAATACTCTTAGGACTTATTTTCAAGTGTTGGCCATATCCAGAAATTTCAGGTGTTGGTGATTTTTAATACTATATGCGGAGTAATATATAATTTAATACTATATCTCTTTTTCTCAGGAGAATATTCTGCAGATTAATTTGGGTTAGTGCCTCTGACTCTGTATCTTTTTAGCATCGTTGGCTTGTTTGCCTGCTCCCTGAACAACTGGCATCCTAGATAGACATGGTTGCCAGTTTCTCCTTGTTATTCCTCTGTTCCTTGCCATTAAATGCCAAGATGCATTCTCAGCATGGGTAAAGTTGTACTCTAAATGCTTGCCTCAGGTGCACTTGAAAAAGTGAGTGTTTCTCACTTACACTAAATAAGGTACAGAACCATATAGAAGGAACTGGCAACATATTTAAAATGTGTGGGTACTACATGGAAGGGAGTCTGCTGGTTTCCTTAGCAAAAGCCATCTTATAATGTTGATGATGAAAGAATTACCTCCTGAGTGTCAACTGAATCTCCCTGCATCTGTTCCCTCGTCAGAGAGAGCAGCGATCTCTCACTGAATGCTTTTGCCATTGCCCTGAAGTAGTCAGAAGAGTATTATCAATACTTCATCTTAGTTATAAATGCACATTTTTTTCATAATGTCTTTGGTAGCACAAATAAGACCAAGCAGTATAATTTCACTGAAGACACCGAGAAAGAAGAGTGATAGGCCACTATCTCTCTTCCCATCTGGTGGAAAGGAACTTCTCATGTAATTACATAGTAGTACATACAAGGATCTAACTCAGAAAAATGGAACAGTGTCCCCTTTTGCTTTGAATAAGAATCATTAACCACGGCTAACCATCAGGTTTCAACTATTTGAGTCTCTTACTCTTTACATGATGGAAGAAAATAACCTAATAATAGGCGTCAGGGAAGACTTTCTGGAGAGTAAGAGATACAGTTAGATAATTCTTGTAATTTAGAGATTGTCCATATTTACTTTGGAGTCTATAAGAATACTTCTTTGCCAAACCTATGTCTGCTTTCAAAGGGTGAAAATCATTTTTCCCCTACCACCCAGGAACGCCTTTAGAAAGGAAGGATCTCTTCCTTTCTAAAAATCTTGAGCTAAGGTGCAAGCATACCCTTGTGCCTGGCTACCGTCTGAGTTCATATCTCCTCTCTCAGGATATGCTTATTTTTGTATATCCGAGATGAGAATATCCAGCTTTCTTCTGGCAAGACCCTATTTGCTGTCTCCCCTTCCACAGAGCAACCACTTTAAGTTTAGTAAAATAAGCTAACATCTTTAGAAGAATTACATGCATACGATGTGATTTGTGTCATGTTCTATAGAAATATCTGGAGAAGGCTGGAATGCCAGGCTATATTTGAACAAGTCTGTGTGACTGAGGAAAACTATTAATTGTAAACTACTTCTGTTAAATGCTTCCCTCTTCTCATACCCTGTCTCTGATAACATTTAATAGTTGGGTGGTAATGTTTACTTAAAATATTATTGTACAGAATATAGGATGTTTTTTTACTGTAAATATTCCTCTATGGAAAAATATTATAAATTCCTTTATAATGAACAAATCTTAAGGGATTCTAAATATCTCTCTCTCTCTAACTCTCCCTCACCCTCACCCTCCCCCTCTCTCTTTCTCTCTCTCTGGTTTTTGAGCTATTTTGTTTTGGTACTGTTGTAGTCTGAAATTCGGAGTCCAAATACTCTCACTGGGCTAAATCAAGGTATTGGTAGGTAGGGCTGCATTCCTTCCAGATAGAGGATCCGGGGAAGACTCCTTTTTTTTTGTCTTTTCCAGTTTCTAGAGGCCTGTATTCCTTGTCTCATGACTTTTTTCTTCTGTCTTCTGCCTCTCTTTTTCTCTTTAATTAACCTTATATTGGTATAGTTTTCATTTTCTAAATATTATTTAACACATTTTGTTTCTTTAGGAGTGTAATAATTTTATGGTTTGTGTACTTGAGAGAAGATTGTGTAACTCTACTTAACCAGCATTCAGGTAATTCATTTGCTAGAAAATATCATCTTGATAAATCTCTAAACTATAGGACCCAAAAATCTATTGCTAAGCAGTGTTGCCCTTTAAATCAAATATTCTTTATCTTAGGTTTGTGAACCTCTTGGAAGGGGCTGTGAACCCTCCCAAATTGTAGTCAAATATGAGTTTTTAGCTATATATGAATTTTCTTCAGGGAAGATAGTCCATAGCTTTAATCACAATTACAATGGCAGCAGTGTTTACCCTGGTACCTCAATTTAAGAACTGTTACTATACAAAACTAACAAAATTACTTACATAGCTCTGGCTTTTTCTCAGATCTGTTTCCTAAATTTGTATACATTTCTAATTGCCTGTTGGTCATTTATAATGTTATAGCTGACTGTTCTTAAACGTAACATTTCTTAAACACTTCTCCTTTGTTTTTCTCTCTGCTCTTCCCTCCTGTCTTTCTCTCTGCTGTCCCATCCCACGCCACTTCCAGACTCCATGCTGATAGCTATTTGGTTCCAGGGTGTTAAGTTTTACTTGCAATTTTTTTCTTTTACCTTTCTGCTAGAGCGCTTGCTGATTTCTCTTTCTTTAGTAATAGTATTCCCGATTTTTAGATGGGTACAGGGTTGCATGGAAATATAGACGTTTCCTAGCTTTAGTTACAGATAGCGTTGATATTGTGACAATGTGCTATATATAAACAAGTAGCTATATAAATGCCTATTTTAAAATATTTTATCATGTAAAATTTGTTATAACTTTCTTAGTAATCTCTGCCCACAGTCTCTCCTTGCTATAACTTTTTCTGTACTTTCAAGCTGTGTAAATATTAAACACCCATTTTTGGTAGGAAACTTCTTAGGTAAGGACATAAATGATGTATATTAGCAACATTGTTGTAACAATTTAGCAGTTTGTTGGTGAAGATATAATTGAGCACTATTTGAAGTAATGTTAAATATATTAAGGAAGGTTTTAAAAAAAACCTGGAAGTTTTAAAGCGTGGATAGAAAGGTTTAGAACTTGGATTAAGCTTTTCGAAATCGGATAGGGAAGTTTTTTGCCACAAATCCATGCTAGACAAAATGGGCCTTAGATATGAAAAGGAATTCATGGTAATAGGTTTCAATTCACCGACATTACATAACACATATGAAGACCTATTTGCTGTGTCCAGGAGAACAGAAAAACATATGTAGCTGAGAATCAAAGACCAAATTGGTTTTATTAACTTCTGAGCAATGGAGAAGGGTAATGTGTGCTATAATTCAGTAAATACATGAATACTTGCTCTGCCTGACAGAGCAAGTATTGGTGATTTTAGGGACTTTCTTACTTTCTTACTTTCACAGAAAATGAGAATTTTGTTTGCCAAAATGACTTTTTTTAAAAAACAGTTTTATCTCTTAGTAAGATGTAAAATAGGTATGTATTAGATCTAACAAAAAGTTAACAGCACAGATAGTAAAAGAAAATAAATGCATTTGACCGTGGTAAATTAAAAGCTTTGTTCTTCAAGAGACAGCATTAAAAAATAAAAGAAGCTACAGATTGGAAGAAGATATTTATAATTCACATAACTGACAAAGAATTAGCATCTATAATATAAAGAATTTATGCAGATCAACAGAACAAACAACCAGCTGAAAATTAAGGATAATATAGAAAGAGTGAATAGAGCAAGAAGGCAGTTCGGTGGATACACAATGGGTTTGGTAATAATAGAGCAAGAGGATTCTAAAAGGGAGAAAAGAAACTAAAAAAAGAAGACCATTTTTAAAGCCAAGCACGCTTTGCATTTGGACAGTTAAAAGTATTAGGGCTTGTAAAATTTTCTATAACTATATCCTTAATTTGATAAGAAATATTTTACCAACATGCAAATTTGAAAATGTAACCATAATTTGCATTTATCCATAAAATGCAACTTTAGGTTTATTCTGGATCATATAATACAGTATTGCTTTTCAAAAGAAACTACGTGAGTCGATATAGCTCAAGCAAAATTTGTCTTTGTGTTTGGTCCTCGTTTTTGCCTTAACTTTTTTGAAATACCAGTTGAAAATTCTAGAAAATAAAGCTCATGGTTACTATTAAGAATTTTACATAATTTAGAACACTTACTTTGTAGTTATATAACCCTGTTAACAAATCCTCTTGGCTCTTCCTCCAGAATCGATGCAAATCAGTCCATTCCTCTTCGTCCATTGTTAGCACTGGTCCAATCTAACATAACCTCTCACCTAGACTTTTGCATTGGTTGTCTAATTCCTGTACTGTGGATGAAAGGATGTACTTGATACAATTATTCAAGTAAGATCAGAGATTAGCGGCTGAAGTACAATTTGAATTTTGAATGAAATAAACGAAACCAAGCAACATTTTTCAATAAGAGTGTCTTCATCAGAATGAAATGAGCTAGGCTGAAACAGTGGTTGTTCTATAGTCCGTTGCCAAAATGAAGAATAGAGCTTTAGTTTTAAGTATTTTTGAAAATAATGCTAAAGAACTAATTATTGTCAGTTTTGACTTTTTAGATAAATCATGGGGAACAAATGCCTTTCAACTAAGTAAAGAAGCTCAAAAGTGAAATTTCTGAGAATTTGGCAATAAGCGTTAAGTTGTCATTATAAATGGCTGTTGTGTCAGAGACTGATAGCAAATACGATGCCGAGAGAGAGTAAAAATCCAACATATTATTGAATTTTAATTCCATGATGGCAAATATTATTTTTCTTTATTTTCCACATTTGTTAGAATGGGCTTCTATTGTTTTCATGATCAGGAAAAATAGTTTATTATTGAAATAGAAGAATATGATTTGGTTTCTGGCTCTTAAGTCACTTTTATCTAAGGAAGGGATAACAAGTGCAAATTTTATGCTACAGGGCAGAGTATGACAAAGTTTATAAGAGCTGCCGTTAGTCTTTGGGAGTGGTTGCAAATTTTAGACAAGAGTTACACTGCTTTTATTTGGGAGAGGAGGACATTTGAAGGCTGGAAGATTATGAGAATAAAAACACAGGTGAAAAGGTTAACCTTGGCAAGAATGAAGGTTTGTAAAAAAAATAAAACAAAAAACAACAACAAAACACGTTATTGAACAGCTTGAAGAATTTTATGGTAAGTAGTCTTAGTCTTAGGTCTTGAAGTTGAAAGCTAGGGTGTGAAATTCTAAACTAATGAAGGCTATGATAGAGGGAATACAGATTTGCATAAGCTTCTGGAATACTTTAAAGTTTAAAGGATCAACTTGAATAGATAAGAGAAACAATTATATTTGGTGTAATTGAAAACATGAAATTTCAAAACAAGTGGATATAAATTATTGGCCAGCTTTAAAACCTCCTTTGTTGTATTAAGGTGAACAATGAATCAGGCAACGTTACTCTTCCAGTAAGGAAAACTTTGTTTTATCTGATTTTCCTAGAACAGAGAGTATGGCACTTTTATAAAGTAAAAAGCAGAAGGAAAAATGAAAGAAATTGGGGCAGCAAGAGGAATTATGTTTGGGATACTTTTGTTTAAAACGTATTTGTACACTGTTAAAGATAACAAAAAATTTATAGTATCTTGAGTAAAGCCACAGACAGTTAAAATGTGGGTTCTTTATTTAAATTACTTTTAACTTATAAGTATTAATTAAAATAATTTTTGAAGAAACTCAGAAATGAGAATACCTAATTTCACTCTCCTAAAATAACTACTAGAGTTTTTATATATATATATATATATATATATATATATATATATATATATATATATTCTTTAATATTATACACATTTTAATATTTGTAAAATATAAGATATGCCTGAGAAGCATTATAGGAATTATAAAGGAGAATTAGTAAAATTCAAAGATGATGAAATAAGAGTCTATGCCCTAAAGAGGATAACAAATACTCCCATATTGTGAAGTCAAAATGTACCCTGAGCTTCTAAATTGAGTATTTTACTCCTTGGGTATTCCAAGTCTTATCGAATCTAGTACAAAGTAATTAAATTTCACAGTTTACTACATAATTAGATGAGAAGAAAGAATCAGGATCCTATAGTAAAATAGACAAATGGTTATTGGGAACTTGAATGTAAGTTTTGACCCACTTCTACCTTTGTGACTTTGTAACTCCACTGAACTTTAAATGTGTTGAGCTTTAAATGAATGAGCTGAGTTCACAAACATTTAATCTAAAGCTAGTATGTCTAAGTTATGAGCTACGCTTCCGGTATATCCTTAGACTCATATTCTTGATAAACCAAATGCCCTTCATTCAGTATTGATTCTGTCTCTCCAGCTTGGTTCCCACTGTAATAAGCTTTCTCCGATTCTTGGGATGCATGTCATGTTTATTTATAGTAGAGGTACTTGTTCCAACATATCCTGCGAGGAGGATTCCAATTTGATATTTATGTCAGCTCAGCCTTTAGGCACACATCTCCGCTGAGCTGTCTTCTGAGTTGAAGACTGGTAAGAATCGGGCCCAAACAAGAATTAGAGCCTCTAAATAACTGAATAATAAAAAGCTTAGATAGAATGGTTGCCTGTAAAGCTGAAGATTTTCAGAGCTTCTATATAAAGAATTATTTGATCCCAATAATAGAGAATTAGAGGTTAACCAATGTAAATTTTATTTTCTTTCCCAGGTCCTACCTGGCTTTGAATTACCGGGATGACAACTATTTCAATTTAAAAATTTTTCTTGTAATAATTAATACTCATATAGTGTTTATTATATTTCAGGCATTGCTTACGTTTACTAAAGGCAGGTTCTGTAACTTCTCAAGGACATACCGCTCGTAAGTTGTTGAACCAGGATCCAACTTATGGGAGTTGGACTGTAGACGTCTCACTCAACCACACTGCCATACAGCTCTAAAAGGCTATAGCTCTTTGACAGAAGACTTGTGTCCAGAATATAAAAAGAACTTCTAAAAATCAGTAACAGTAGATAGCATAATAAATAACGAATCAAAAGACCTAAGAAGAAGAGATATAAATGGCCAATATGCATATGAGAAGATGCTCAACATCCTGAGTCATCAGGGAAATGGATATTAAAGCCACAATGGGTAACCCCTATATACTCACTATAATGAATAAAATTTAAAAGTCTGAAAACACCAAATGTTGGCAAGGATACAGAGCAACTGAAGTTATCATACATTACTGATAGGAATATATAGTGGTACGACCATTTTGAAAAACAGTTAATTAGTTTAAACATACTACTCTGTGACACATCAATTTCATTCCTAGGTAATTAAGAGAAATAAAACATCTGTCTGTATGAAAAAGACTAATACAACAAAAGACTAATACGTAATTAGTGAAAAAAGTCAAGACATAAAATGTACAAGTGGTGATTCTCTTTGATTCTATTAATATGAAATCCCGTAAGAGGCAAAACTAATTTATATGTTAGAAATCAGAACCCTGATTATCTATTTGATAGGAAGGAAGCCTAAGGGAATTTCCTTGAGTCCTGAAAATGTTCTTTATCTTGATTATCATGTTATCAAGATGTGCACATTTTTTCAGAATTTGTTGAATTGTATATTTAAGATCAGTATGTGTTATTGTGTATAAAGTATACCTCTATAAAACAAATATGTAAAGTAAAAAAGCAAGGAGGGTATTCCAGACAAGCACTATGACGAGAAATGACATCTGGGAACCTAACACTTAGAACATATAGAGACACTAAGTAGCACAGAGCTGTTATGTAGAACTTCAATTGATAGTCATAATAGCCAAGACAAGTTTAAGTTATATTCAGTATAATTTTCTGAGAAGTCAGCAAGGCATGCTATTTCATAAAGAATTTCATCAATAATTATTAGTTTAAAAGTTTTAGAACTAAAATGCGTAGATGTCAGTTATCTAGAACATTAGCATATGAAACACATTTCTTAAGATTTTATGTAAAGAATAGTTGAAGTTAATATTGGGAAGTAATTCTGAATGGAACTATAATGCAGTCTCTTAAGAGTGGAGTCTGCCAAAAAGAGGCCATGAAAGGTTTCTGTAGACCAATTTGCTTGATAAGTTACTGAAACAGAACATTTGTCTTTATATGATTTATGTGATTTAGCTTCCCAGATGTTAGAAGAAATAAAAATGGTATCTGGGTTTCAGCATTTTATTTATAATATATTCCAGAAATGTCAGAAACTTAAGAGATGTCACTATTAAATGTACCAGAATACAGCAGTAATTTGTCCTTGTTTATATTGCAGCAGGTGAAAGTACATAGACAAGTTTGATGATGGCCTATGTAATTTGAGCGTGTTTATCTCTGGGGTTTTCCATAACTTGTTCCACGGCAATCACATGAGCTTGAACTATTCCACTGATCAATGGAAATAAGAATTCTGTAGTCTTTTATTGTGAGGTTAGTTGTCAAAATAAAGGTTAACCTTTTAAGTTAGTTTGTGGTTTTTGACGTCTTTCAAGTAGGTGACTTTCTGTGGACTGTCACGGAAGTAGTGAACCCTTTAGTTTCCACACATTAACTAATGTGGGCTTTGGTTTCTCAAACAAGACTGACAGCTTGGCTGGTTTTTGTTTATGGAAAAGCTAATTTCTCATCTTTGTATCTATTTTAGTAATAGTTATGCACGAGTGCGAGCTGTGGTGATGACCCGGGATGACTCAAGCGGTGGATGGTTACCACTTGGAGGGAGTGGACTAAGCTGCGTCACTGTCTTCAAAGTCCCTCACCAGGAAGAGAATGGCTGTGCTGACTTTTTTATCCGTGGAGAGCGACTCAGGGATAAAATGGTAATTAATAATGTATTTTTTGCTATAACTTTAAGATTCTACAGAACGAGTTATATATTTAAAATGATTAGTGGACCATAACTTATGAGAATTATTTTTACCCAGGATCAATGATTACGTTTTTGGAGCTCTTTTAATATTAAGGACAGTGCAATATGCCTGTGTCTTTGCAGCTGGGACTGACAGTAACATGCATGTGTTCGAGGAGAGTCGCTTTTCTGGTTAGGTTTAATGCAAGAACGTTCATGGGCAGTCCCCGGGTTATTAAACCAGCTACACCCTGCCTCTCCTTCTCCCCACTATCCCCGAGAATGGAGGCTGGCAAGCTATAGCCCACAGGCCAAATCCTGGTCTGCCAGCTGTTTCCGTATGGCCCATGAGTTAAGAATGGTTTAGCCTTTTTAAATAATTGAAAATTATTAAAATCAAAGAAAATCAAAGAAGAGTAATAATTTTGTGATACATGAAAATTGTATGACATTCAGATTTCAATGTCTATAAATAAAGTTTGATTGGAACGTAGCCAAGCTCATTCATTTATATTTTATCTATGGATGCTTTCACAGTACAATGACAGAACTGAGTAGTTGCAACAGACCATAAGTATTTGATCCCATAAACAGAACATTTTTTCTGACATCCACCCCAGACTTACATATGCTCAGGTTCTTTCTCTTCATTTCCTATTAATCTAGTTGTCGTAGGTTCACAAGGATACCTGGTGTCCAGCCTTGTTTTTAACTCTAGTATCTTCCACCCAGATGGGTGTTTTCTTATACCTATGTATTTTTAAATTTGAATCTATCCTTTGATAATGTTGGATATTTACTTTTTAATTAATGTAGAAAGCTCTCATTCTTTATTTCATTTGTGAGCCAAAAAACAATAATTATATCTGAAATGTTGAGTAATGTTAGTATCATTCCTGTATCAAGCAAAAGGAGAGCATACACTTAGAAGCAAAATGAGAATAAAGTGCCCAGAATTTCTAAGACCCTTGAAAATAGCTAGGTTCTTTTAAATACATATTTGTTGAATGGTTTGTAAGCCCATTTGGCACATACGATATTATGTCTATTGAAAATGTGTTTTAAATTCCAAATACTTTTTATACATGAACATTTTAAGTAAACTTGCTTTTAATATTGGTTCTTGGTTTCTGACTATTTTTTACTACTGAATTATTTCAGTAATTTAGAAAGTTGCCTAACTTGTCTGTGCTCCAGTTTCTGCCTCAGTGAAAGGAGAGTTATCTTAAATCATCTTGAAAGCCTTCCAACTGTAGTTTTTTGTGTTTATGATTCACTCCTGACAATGAATCTCAATTAACCAGAATGTGGTTTAGGATTATAGGAACCCCGGTTGAATTCAGAAGTGTATATAATAAATTTAACATGTCATCTCTAAGAGTTTAAATATTTAAAGGTGATTCTGGCCTTGGAAACCATAGGGGCTGGCATATGTGAATGCTTATTTAAAATAAGGCTTTGTAGACTTCTAAGAAAGAGTTTGTGGTGATCTGTCCTAAGGTGTAATGCTTTTCGTGTGAGCTAATGACAAGTGGGAAATGTTGGAGGACAAGTTGTAGATTTTAGAAACTGAGTAAAATGGTGAAGATCTAAGGCATTTTTAAAATAGTAAAGATAGCAAAAGAGAAGAAAAAAGTCAAAGGTGGAAAAAGAATTGAAGGAAAAGCTTTCTAGAAAAAGCATAAGAACAAGGAAAAGATGAACTGGATATGAAATAGAGGGGGGGAAATCAGAGTGAAACAGAATGTTTCCTATATTAATGGACCAGTTTACTTTAGGATAATTAAATAAGGGACAAGGTTTGTATAACTAGGAGTGAGGCTGGTCAGACAGCTCTGACTGATGGATTAGGTGGTTGCTCGGAGTGTGGCTTTAACATAAAACTAGTGAGAATGAACCTGGGATTCAGAAAGAACACAAGCTTATTCCCTATGACAGCACTTTCAAAAGAGCCTTTAACCTAATCCTAGGGTGTAGAATCATAATAGACTAACAAGAAAATACGTTCTTCTGTTAGAAACACTGACCTACGAATCAGAACACCTATTTTTTCACGTAACAGTTTCTCCTTGAAGAAGCTTGTTATTTGTAAAACAGGAATGGTAAGTATATTTCAGTGTAGACATAAAGGAAACATTATTCACTTAGAGGGTTGACATATTTATTGTAGGGATTAGCTACATTGTAAAGCATTTTAGATTATGGGGACTTGTATGATCAAAAGCAGAAACAATAATACTTGGCTATAAATTGAAAACAGCAAAATCTTGTGGTGTCTCAAGATAAATAGAACAGCGACATTGAAATAAGCAAATTAATTGCCCCTCTTTGTTGGGTAATACACTTATAAAGTAATACAGAATTAAAGTATATATTCTTTTTTACTATCACTGCATTTGGGAATTAATTTCCATATATATTAGTTCCCAAATGCAGTGATAGTGATAAAGAAATATATATATATATATATATATATATATATATATATATATAGCCAAAAAAATTTATGCAGATTTTAAGAAAGGAAAAAACTATTAAAATTGTAATACTCAATACATACCATTAACAAAAGATGAATATAAGTCACGTTTGACTTCTGCAATTACAGGAGGTGCTCAAATGGTTACCATCAGCGTCCAGACACTTCTGATTACGGTGAACTACTGCTTGAGCAACATTGACCAAAGTGTCCACTTGCATACATTTTTTTGGCACCCAATTGATTGGTGTGTGTGTGTGTGTGTGTGTGTGTGTGTGTGTGTGTGTTTAATTGATTGGTTTTAATATAATCTATTTTTCTGGGTTCTAGTTTTTTAATTTATCTAAAAAAGAACAACTCTGTGACTGTTGACCCTATAAATTTACAAAGTTCTTCCCAAGTTGATAGTTTTCTTTAAAATCCTTCTTGGTAAGTAAACTGCAATTTAATATTTTTCCGATGTAATAGTTAATCATATAAAAGGTATTTGCTGAAAACTTAGGTTTCTATACCCATTTTTTCTGTGAGTCACATCTTAGAATCCTCTACCTTAGATAAATTTTAGAAATGAAGTGAGATACCTGCCCCTCATGCCCCAAGGAAAACTTGTGTCCTTTAAGAAAGAATAATTAGTAATGAGATATACCTGTAGCTAATAAAGAAATACTAGATAATATTTTAAAGAGTGTTTGTAAGTCAGAATACTGGTAATAGTAGTGAAGAAAAAAGATGGCTTTTCTCAAGGGTGAAAGAAACACTTTGGTAGAAGAGTTTTCCAGCCTTGGATTTACAATTACTTGTACTAAAAATATGTCTTGTTACACTTTCCAAAGGTTTATATTACACTGTTGTTTTTTTTTTGTTGTTTTGTTTAATAAGAAAGGGAGCACAAATGAAGACTAGGCTGATTAGGACTTTTTCAGGAAGGCAGCATCATGTGTAATTGGGGTAATACTCAATGGTTTATTGGTTCGTTCATTCAGAGGGATCAGAAATTATTTCTTATGATGCTTCCCTATAACTTGTTTTTATGACACTCACTAAGGTAGAGTTTATTTTATAGGTTACCCTTAATTAGAGCTTCCCAAGCTGCCATGAATAAAAGTGGCTGGAGCCTTCAGGCTGACTGCCTCTTAACTAATAGCAACTCCTCTTTCTTGGTTGTCTTATAAATTTTTTCTTTTTTTAAGTATGCCTGAGGGAAAAAGTTGGAAAACAGTGCTCTCCGTAGGTGGTTTTCATACTTTATTGATAATCGAGAAGGAATTCAAAAGAAACACCAGGCTTTGGTGTTGTGGCCTAAGATAATCAAAGCACTGCATTTCTTCCAGACATTTGGGGATGCAGTGGTCTTTGACAAAGATAGATTCTCAGAACCGCTTTTCTTAATCTACATGAGTTGTATCCTCCATTTCCTTCTAAATCTTTATAGCCTTGATTTCTTCCTTTAATTCTTTCATATAAGTTAGTGTTATCTTGGATCACATTTTTAAAAGCGCTAGCTAAAATTTAACCATGAATTTGTATAGATTACTGTAAAGCTCCTTCCCCATTGCCCATGGGACAGAAGCTTCCTCTTTTGCATTCATTTTTCATTAGATAGAGTGGCTTTTCTCTGTTAGTCTAACACTTAATATTTTATAGGCAAACATTTTACCAAAGTGTTTTCCATTCGTGTAGGTTATATTATTTGACCATTTTTAGCTGAATTGTATATGATACGTAAATTTAAAACACTGTATTATAATACACTGTTAGTCTTTTTAAGTAGCTGAATAAACTGTTAAGGATGACATTGAATTTTGCTAAAATATTTACTGGTAAACAGTTTTTAATAACTGTGGGGATCTAAATTAGGTATTCTTAAGTTTATGTAGTAAGTAACAAAATACTGTAAATTTATTAATTTAATTGAAGTTATGCTTTTTAAAAGCACATTATGGCTAAGAAATGACAAAAAGATGAAATAGGCTACATAGAAAGAGTAGAACTCTTACGACATCTGGATTACTGAAGATATTCTGTGGAAACAAGAAAAGGCATTGTGCTATGTCAAAGCAAAGTTATAAGAGCTATCATTATAAACTTACAGTGACAAATGTAATAATGAAATGAAGAAAGGGAAGATAAGAAACATTTCAAGTTTAGGAAGTTGCCAAAGAGATTAAGGAATTGTTTTTCGGATCAATAAGTAATTAGGTTGTGGATAAAAAATGGTTTATAAAAGTAAGAATGCCTATAAGATAATATAAGTTGGTGCAAAGTAATTGCTGTTTAACAAGTTAAAAGTAATTGCAAAAACCGCTGCCTTTGCACCAACCTAATACCGTGTTTCCCCGAAAATAAGACCTAGCCGGACAATCAGCTCTAATGTGTCTTTTGGAGCAAAACTTAATGTAAGACCCTGTCTTATAGTATGTAAGACCCAGTCTTATAACGAAATAAGACCAGGTCTTAATTAATTTGTGCTCCAAAAGATGCATTAGAGCTGATTGTCTGGCTTGGTCTTATTTTCGGGAAACACAGTAGTTCTATTTAAATTTTTTAAATGGGATTTCTTTTCAGTTATTAGAGTCTAAAACAAAGTTAGAGTATTTGTTTTCTAGGAAGAAAATAGAGTAATTATAGGAATAGTTTTATTTAAAATGAGACTTGCCCCCTTTCCACCAGGGGAAACAGCTTTCTGCCTTGGGTTGAACCTTATAGAAGCACAGAACAATTTCTTGCTTAGCTTTTCCCACCGTGCCTCTGAATTACTCCATTGTGAAACCTGAATCTTTCTACAGAACTCTTCCTCCACTAAAAACCAGTTGCATTAACTCGTTTTCCCTTTAAGATTCAATAACTCTGTCTCTCGAAAGATACTGGTTCTCCTATTTACCATAATATCACAGTTGGGGCGAGGGGAGTGGGAGTGGGAGTAGAGATGGTATCACCATTTTCATTGTGCCGTATTCTCCTTACAGAGCATTACTCCATCATCTAGTACATAAATCACCTGATTGACACTCTGCTGTTCAGTTCACGATCCTGTAGCTTTCATTTTCATCTTCTGACCTTAGCAGTTCCTTCCTATAGCCGACTTTCCCACATCTGAACTTCATCATTATTCTTGGCTACTTTGCTGTGCAGTTTTGACCTTCTGGTCTTCATTTCAGCAGGCTGCTTTCCTGCATCTGGTTGTTACCCAGAACTGTTCCATTTGAGGAATTTTATAATTTCCTGTCTTTTCTTTTTTATTCCCCTTCTCTTGCTCTACAGTTTCATGTTTACTCTGTTACTTAGTGCCTCTGATTTTCTCCCAATTTCATGAAATTCCTCTGGCTTGAGTATTTTTCTTAAAACTTTTTTTAAACAATCTAAATTTTCGTTGTCATTTAGACTACTCGTTCATATTTCAGTAGATACGGTAGTATGTTGCCAAGTTTTCACCTTACTTTACACTGGATGAACTTCATTGGATATCACTGAATCCAACATTATTAAAAGAGAATACTCCTCTTTTAAAGGCGAGTCTTTCATGCAACAAATATATATTGAGAAGCTAATGTGTGCTAGACACCGTTCTAGGCACTGGAGGAATACACATTCCGATGCGAGTCAGAGAAATATTATAGTAAATAAATAAGTAAAATGAATAATATGCTAGACAGTCCTAAGTGCTATGTTAAAGTTTATGTAGTGGGCAATAAAAAACAAATCAGGGGAAAGGAGTATAGGGAGTTTTTTGTGGGGAAGAACTTTTATAATCCGGCACTTCCTTTTTCTTGAATCTATCTGCCGTTCCCAAAGGCACTCCTCCCTTGATGTTTCCTTACTTAGGGTTCATCAAAAGCAAGCATTGAACTTACAGAAATGCCCTCTCCTCTTTTTCGTTAACTAAATTACTATAAAGATAGTATATTAAAAGTTTATGTGGAGTAGAGAATGTATACAGATAGCTTGCTAATCCCGAGGAAATAATAATGGTAGGAACAATGTCCTTTTTATTGTCACAGGTAAGTTACAGACGGAAAACTAGGCAAATTCAGTAAGAGAAAGCACCTTGAGCACATCAGTTTTGCTGTGAAGGATTGGAATTTGAAGACATGCTCATAATCACAATCATCATCATCACCATCATCATCCAAAATTAACTGTTCATTTTAGGGTCAATCCATTGAAGAGATGACAAATTGTACCATTAATGACTTTTTTGTACAACCATGAATTTTGTGACTTTCTTTCACAGTTGTTTTACAACAGTTAATTCTTTAATATTGCCAATATTGCTTGAAGAGAGAAAAAATCTGCCTGTTAGCAACTGTGTTATCTTTCTTTTGGAGCCATGTGATAGCTGTTTCCTGAAAATTAAGATTTAGAATATGTCCCATATTACCTTCCCTAGTGGCTTTTATTTCCTCTTTTCAGAAAACTTCAGCTTAACCCTTTTTTTCAGCACTCTCTTTACTGACTATTCTCCACTTCCTCTTTATTAACATCATTCTTTAGTTATTGATTTATACGGGTTGACCTGGTCTTTCAGGCTCATCAGGATTATCTTGGCTTCATCTTTCTCTTTTGTACCTGATTGTGATACATTTCACATTCCTCCTATTACATTCCATCTGCCATTAAACTGTTACAATAGTTAATAGCTTCCCTAATAGCTGAAGTCCAAACTCTTTAATCTCAAATTATTGGCCTTATTAGCTTTCTAAATATTTCGTTCCTACTTTTGCTCTATTAGAATCTAAATTATTATCTGAATGTAACATGCTTTTAATTGGTTGGTTGGTTGGTTGATATTATTCTTTTAATTATTCAGCAGCTGTTTGAGTGCCTTTTATTTGCTAGACTTCTTATATTAGTTTCCTCAGGCTGCCCTTAAAAAATGCCATAGACTGGGTGGCTTGACCAGCAGAAATTTATTTTCTCATAGTTCTGGAGGCTGAGAAGTTTTAAGATCTAGGTGCTGATTGACTTGGTTCTGGTGAGAGCTCTCTTCTTAGATTTCAGAAGGATGCAGTTCAGTCCATACTACTTTCTATTCAGTTCCACTCTTTTGTGTGTTGATTCTTATGTGAATATTATACTTTTAAAATTAATTTTATATAGAGTTTAATATTTGCTAATACTAGTGTTCCCCTTTACTTCTCTTTACCCCGTTTTGGGGTATATGTTTGTTCATTCTTTCAGAACGGTAAACAACTATTTTTATATAGGTACATTCATTTAAGTTTTTTCATGCATACATAAAATGTTTTGTGACCATTGTAAATGATTTTTCTTGGTTATTTCTGGTATCTTTTAAAGCTCCTTCATGCAATTTGTCTTCTTTTTTTATAATGCTAGCCGAAACTTCCACAATAATATTAGATAATGTTGATGATAATATTGGCTTCTTTTAATGTAATGGTATTTCTAGTGTTGCACAGATAAGTATGATGTTAGCTGTTGTTTTGGGATGTCCTTTGTCTCAATATGAAAGTGTCCTTACCGTCTCTTATGTTTCCCATCAGAATTTAATACTATACTGATTTTTCTGAAATCTGGTTTTGCAGATGTTTCATAGACTTTTTAAGTTGATCTGTTTATTGAGATAATTGTAGGTTATTGATTACTCTTATAGAGAATAATATAAAGAGATCCTGTTTTCCTTTTACCCTGTTTTTCTAATGGTAACATTTTGCAAAACTAGTATGTCAAATTGGAATATATATTCACATTTACACAATCCGTTATATTCAGAGTTCCCCAGTTTTACTTGTACTCATTAGGGTGTGTATTTAGGTCTATACAGTTTTATCACATGTATCCACTACTATAGAAAAGATACAAAATAGTTCCGTAGCCACAAGAATCCTCTCTTCTGTTACTTTTTTTTTTTTATAGCTGTACCTCCTTCTTGGCCTGGCAACCACTCACCTGTTCTTCATTTCTATAACTTTGTCCTTTCACAGATGTTATATAATTGGAATTATAAATATGTAACTTTTCAGGATTGGCTTTCTTCATTTAACATAGTTCCCGGAGGGTTCGTCCAGGTGTTGAGTATATCAACAGTTTGTTCTGTTTTATTGTAGACTAGTGTTCTATGATAACTGTGTACCAAAGTGTGACTATTGACTCATTGAAGGAAATCTAGGCTGTTTGCAGTTTTGAGCTAGTGCAAATATAGCTACTATAAACATTCATATACAAGTTTTTCTGTGAACCTAAGTTTTATTTCTTTGGGATAAAGGAGTAAGAATGCAATTGCTGGGTTGTATGGTAGTTGCATGATTTCTTTTGTAAGACACTGACAAAGTCTTCCCCAGCATGGCTATTATTATGTCACATTTCCACCAGCCTTGTATGAGCAATCTAGTTTCTCCTAGGCATTCGCGCCAGCATTTTGTGTAGTCACTATTTTTTATTTCAGTCATTTTGATAGGTGTGTAGTGATAGCTCCCGTGACTTGAACTTGCATTTCTCTAATGGCTAATGATGTTGAATATCTTTTCATACATTTATTTGTACCTTCTTTGATGAGGTATCTCTTCGTGTCCTTTGACATTTTTCTCATCAGATTGCTTATTCTTTTTCTGTTGAGTTTTGCAAGTTTTTTATATTAATTTTAGATACAAGTTCTCTGTTGGGATATGGGATTTGCAAATATTTTGTCCCTATCTCTAACTTGTCTTTTTACCTCCTTAACAGGGTCTTTTGCAGAGCTAAATTTTGCAGTTTTAAATTTTGGTGAAGTCCAGTTTATCAGTTTTTCTATTTTTCCTTTCATGGATCATGATTTTGGTGTCAAGTAAAAATTCTTTGCTTAGCCCTAGATCCCAAAGATTTATCGTATGTTTTTCCTAAAAGTTTTACATTTTACATTTAAGTCTGTGGTCCATTTTGAATTAATTTTTGTATAAGGTATGGTACGTCAAGTTTCATTTCTTTTGTCTATAAATGTCCAGTTTTTCCAGCACCATTTGTTGAAAAGGTCCTTCCTCCATTAAATTACTTTGGTACTCTTGTTAAAAATCAGTTGAGCAATATATAGATATTGTGTGTGTGTTCTCCATTTTGTTCCATTCTTCTATTGTCTGTCCTAATACAAGTATCACACAGTGCATTATTGTAGGTACATTTTAAGCCCTAATATTGAGTAGAGTGATATCTCCTATTTTATTCTTACTTCTGAAGATTATTTTAGCTATTCTAGGGTCTGTGACTTTCCATATAAACTTTAGAATAATCGTGTTCATGTCTACAAAAATTCGTAAAGGGATTTTAATAGGAATTGTGTTAAACCTGCAGGTAGGTCAATTTGTGGAGTACTGACCTCTTAACTATATCAAATCTTCCAGTCCATGAACGTGATACATCTCTAGTTAGATTTTTAAATTCTTTCATTAGCATTTTGTGATTTTCAGTATATAGATCCTATATATATTTAGTTAAGTTATACTTAAGTGTTTAATTTTTCTTGGTGCAATTATAAATGGTATTGTGTGTATAATTTTGATTATTGCATGCTCATTGTATGTGTATGAAAATGTGATTAATTTTTGTGTGTTGATCTTGCATCCTGTTACTTGGCTGAACTATGACGTTTTTTTGTTAGTCTTTGGGATCTTTTAAAGTAGACAATCATGTCATCGAAACATATGACCAGTTTTATTTCTTTTCAGTCTGTATGCCTTTTATTTCTTTTACTTACTGCGGTGACTAGAACTTCCAGTTCTCTGTGTTTCCACCCTTGGGTATGATGTTAGCTTTTTTTAATATATGTTGTGTTTTTTTTTAATAGGCAGTCTCTATAGAATTGAGATAATTCCTCTCTCTTCCTAATTTGCTGATAATCTTTTTATCATAAATGGGTGTTTGAGTTTGTCAAATGCTTCTTCTGCATTAACTGATATGTAACATCTTTAGCCAGCTTGATGATGGGATAGATTGCGTTAATTTGTTTTTTGTGTGTTTTGCGTGTGTGTGTGTTTTGGAATGTCAACCCAGCCTGTCTAGAATAAATCCCATTTGGTCCGGGTATATAATCTTTTTACTGGATTTGATTTTCTACTATTTTGTTGAGGAATTTTGTGTTTAAGTTCATGAGAGTCTGTAATTTTCTTTTTTGGTACTATTTTTGTCTGGTGTTGGTATCAAGGTAATACTAGTCTCATAAAATGAATTGGGAGTATTCTCTTCTGTTTTCTGGAAGAAATTATGTAAAATTGGTGTTAGTTCCTCTTTAAGTATTTGGTAGAATTCTCCAGTGAAATCATCTCAGTGTAGAGAGTTCTGTTCTTGAGAGCTTTTAAATTAAAATTGCAATTTCTTTAATGGTTATAGAACTATTCTTTTTTATTTTGGTTGAGCTTTGATGATATGTGATTTTCATAGAATTGTTCCATTTCTTCTAAGTTGTCTAATTTGTGAGTGTAAAGTTCTTAATGTCTCAGTTATTCTTTTAAAGGCTACAGGATCTTTAGCTATACATATCCTCTGTTTCATTCCTGAAATTGATGATTTATGTCTTCGCTTTTAATTTATCAGTCTTACAGAGATTTATCAATGTTACTGTTTTTTAAACCAGCTTTTTGTTTCATTGATTATTTTCCCCCCTTTTCAATTTTATTGATTTGTTTTTTGTTATTTTCTTTTTCTTCTTGCTTTGAGTTTTTTGCTCTTCTTTTTCGTTTCTTACTGTATGAGACCTTTCTTCATTCCACCATCCATACTTTTTAAACCCTATTTATTAAATTATTCAAATCCTATATATGCTGTTTTGGTATACTTCAACTTAAAAGCTGAAACTCTCCAACTATCATTATGTCTTTGGATATTCTTTTTTCTAAATAATTTTTGTGTTATATAGATACTGCTGTATAAATCGAATAATAAGGAGTCACGGCTATTAAGTTGTTAGATCTTTGAGACTGATCCCATCAGAATTGTATGGGTCTCTCTCCAAATTATGCAGACCCAGTTGAGGGAGAAGAGAATTGTTTAAGCTTATTTAGTTTTGTTCTGGCAATTCAGAGATCTCACAACCTATGGGAACTTGGGAAGGAGCCAAATAAGGAAGCAGGGAATATTATTGCGTTGGCCAAATAATTATATATTGTTCTTTAGTGTGGCCACCAGGAATTAGTCGGAGCAGTGTCCTAATTATTTTGACAGTTCCCTCCTCTTTCTTCTGGTAGTAATCCCCTCAAATCTCTACAGGGAGTTTGTGGCCTTGCTTGTGGTAGATATATAGTGTTTGACCTGTTCCAAGAGTCCTCCTAAAATCCTTCACTGTATCTCACCTTTCACTCTCACTTCCTACTAATTCTGTTTCTTTAATGGTTACAGATCTCTAATGGTTTTCTGTTTTTCTTTTCCGATCTATGCGATAAGTTATAGTCGTTCTAGGAAATCAATTATTTCACTTAGTTTTTCAAATTTGGGGTTATAAAACCTTACATTGTATTGACTACTTTCTAAATTTTGCTGTGCCTTCAGTTTTGTTGCCTTTCTTCAGTTTTGTTGCCATTCTTAATACTGTTTATTTGTACTTTCATTACCTTCTTTTTGTTTTGTTGCCATTCTTAATACTGTTTATTTGTACTTTCATTACCTTCTTTTTGTTTTTCCATTTCATTAGTATTTGCAAAGAATCAACTTTCAGCAAGAATAGTACAAGGACTCCTCCTATACACCTTTTCCCAAATTCATCAGTTTTTTAACATTTGGTTTTTGTCATTCTCTCCCTTCCCCAGTACATGCACACATACGAACACTTATCTGGTTTTGAACTATTTGAAGTAAGTTGCATACATCCCTCTTTTGATCCCTTAATATTTTAGTGTATTTTTCCTAAGAACAAAGATATTTTCTTACATAATCACAGTGTAATTATTATATTTAGGAAATTTAACATAAATACTATACTTTAATATACATTATATATTCCAGTTTTGTCAACTGTCGTAATAATGTTCTTATAACATTTTTATTCTTCAGTACAAGAGCACATAGCGTGTTGCATTAGCTGTCATGTATCCTTTCTCTCCTTTAATCTGGAGTTGTTCCTTATTTTTTATGACACAGGCATAGTTAAAGAATACTGCTTTCCTTTCGTAGTAGCTTACCTACGAGAAGCACTGCCATGATTCCCTTTGTTACTTTTTTAAAATTTCTAAAATCCCATTCAACTCAGAACAGTGTTAAATAGAAATTTTTATTAGCAAAAATATGTATTTGATAAAATATAATTTCATATGAAACAAGCCTTGTTGTCCTTCATAAAGGATAGTAGTTTTTATGTCATCAAGAAGACTGAAGTTAATAAATAATATGAGGCAGCTATTTGAGATACCAGTTACTGATTTTGGTTATCAGACAATTTAATTTGAATATGGAGTTTTTATTTCAAAAATGAAATGGTTTTTCCTTGGATTCAAAGACATTTCCGTGAGTTACTAGTAAAACTATTTAAGTCTGGTTCCCAACTATACTGCTTTTTAGATAATACTATTTGTAAACATGTAATTATCTGCTTGTAAAGTAGCAACTATAATAAAGTACATAGTAGTTTGAAGGCACATATTTAATTTTACTCTGCTCACCCAAATTATTAGTTTTTATTAGTGAAACAAAAATGCACTTGTACCCATTTTTGGGTTGGTCTATTTTAAATGCTTGTGGAAAACAAGTCTAGTAATTTTGTGATGGGAGTTTTGCTCTATATTTCCCCAAATAACTTGGCATATATCTTCAGAAGTTTTAGTTGTTTAGTGACCGAGGCATTTCCCTTTTTTTTTTTTCTCTGTAAAATGCCCTGAAATTCTTTCAGAAGAGGAAAAACCATTAGAGATTGAAATGTTTTCACTCCCTTTAAAGTCCATTAACTTAAACTCCTTAGAATCTATTCACAAGCTCTTTGAAGTCCTGAGTTCCTTTATTTATCATTCAAACTCCTCCTACTCCCATCCTCAAAAAAATGTCTCCCCTCATAAATAAAGATCTCCCAGTCTTTCATAGCAACTGTTTTATTATGGGCTAGTGACGTCACCTAGAGACCAACATCACCATTGCTACTAATACTTATTGAAGGTTTATTATATGCCAGGCAGTGTTCCAGCACTCTGCACATATTACGTATATGTTACCTCATTCAATTCTTAAAAGTCAGGTGGATAATGAGGGATGGAGACTGGATGGGACTCAACTGGTGTTAGTTGCAAAGCCCACAAGCTTAATTAATCACCATCCCAAATTCCTCTTACACTGTCACTAATATTTTTCTTTTTGGGAAGTGTATGTGCCCTCGTCCTGCTCCTTTTATTATTTTGTATACTTTTCACTTATGTAAACATCCATTTTCAGTAACCACTTTTCTTCTTCCTCTTTCTCTTTTTAACTCCTAGCCTGGTACTATAGGGAACCGACTTCTTCCCTCTATCCCTTCATCAATATCAGATTTTAATATATTTATGCTCACAGTAGTTTTACTTTTCTTAATGTTAGAAGTCACCTATTCATCTGTATTTTTTTCATAATTAACATCTATTTAACCTTAACAGACGAAAGGAAAAAAAAATGTTCTTTTTGTTACCACTAGATTGAAAGACTTTAAGATCTTATTTAAAAATTCATGGTTCCAAAAGTATTTATGTAGCTAGAAAAGAATTTAGACTTGTATGCCTTAACCAAGTTAGATCTGTTTAGATCCATATTGGAATGGAAAGCTGTTCTACCAAATACTTGGACATAGTTGTATTTTTCCTCCTTCATTATTGTAGTCACGTTCCTAAAGCTGGCTCTAGCCAGCCAGGCTGTTTGCAGCAATTATATTGTACTCAAACCTGGTCATGTCTGTTGGTATGTAAAAAAATTTTGGAAAAAAAAATTTTTTGATGCAATCAGTACAAACATTTAAGTGCTTTTGAATTTGTTGTTGCTTTTTCTAGTTTTAATTGTTTTATTATACATTAATTTTGTTTAGTTTATGGTAAATAGTACTTCATTTTTTATCTCATCAGACTTGTAGTTGATCAAAAGTTCAAAAAGTTCTAGTACTGTGCTGATTCTAAAAACGTGACTTTTTAATTTGTTCTTATTGGTAAACTAGCCACGTTCTGAATGGATCAATTAAGGGTTATTAAAGTCAAATTATTTTGGCAACACATTCTTTGTAGTTATTTTTCTTGAGTCAATCTTAACATTGAATATTCACTTTACAATTGCTGTTTGCACTCTGAATATCTTTTTTTATTATTATTAAACTATGTTCTTTTGGGTAGAAAAGAGGTCAAGACCACGAATCTACTTTTTAATTTATCTTTACTCTCTAGTTTATAAATGTTCACAGTGACCATGGAGGTTTGATGAAATTCACATACTCCTAGAACTCCTCAACCACAGGAATTAAGATTAGTTAGAGATGTGTTTCAAGTTTAACAACTGTATACAGAATATTTTCCAGATTATATTTTTGTTGGCTTATGGCATTCGCCTATAGGATAGTCTTAACAGAATTTAGTATTATTCATTTTGCACCAGGTATATAAAGAAGCTCTAAGAGTAAGTATAGATCATGTATTCTAGGAGAGTCGTGACCACTTCTGATCTAGAGAGTACCTTTTCGTTTACTACATTGGTAATTAATTAATAGGTTTAACTCCCTATTGGCCAGAAATAATTTATCCCATTACGTATTTTTCCTACAGAGTAAATAAATCAACTGCTAATATTGGATTCGTTGATTGTAATTGTTTGGCAAAAATGTAATTGCCGTTTTCTGTAATTTGTTTGCTAATTATATGCCAATCATGAATGTGGTAAACATTGAATTCTGCTTCCTACGTGCCTATTCTTATTAATATTACTGTTATCTTAAGATACATAATATAGTGAAAACTACAATGGATTAAAGTCAGAACACATCGTCTGATGTAGTTGAGGGGCAGTGGAAGAAGGGAGGCAGCAAAACTCACTAATATTTAAGAATCCTTCCAGCCCTTAAAATAATTTTTGTTTTTCAGCATGCAGATTTTTATCGATCACATGGTAGGTAAAAGTCTTACAGGGCATTCTTCTACCTACTTTTTTTAAATACAACTTTTTAATTTCATTGCTTTTTCTATTTTGAATTTGAGGAGGGCAGTTATCCTTGTTGCTTAAAGCCTGCTGTATGTTGTCCTTTCTGTGATGCGATTGCATTTATTTTTTTTAATGCTACTTAATGTCAGAAGCAAAACAACTTTCTAATATATTGTGTCACTTAGATGAGAAATTGTTTTACTCTTGACATGGAGACTTTGAGATTATGCTCAGTGATGCGAATGTTTTATGAAGCATAGTTTTAAAAACATCTACAAAAAACAGTGGATTGTTGTGCCAAAACATTACCTGCCTTTTTTCTCTCGTTGCCTATTCTTAAATTCTGCATAGCTACTACAGTAGTAGCCTTTTCCTAAGGGATATTTATTTTTATGCTTCATTAAATATATAATAAAAACAGTAAAATATTCTTATTTCCTAGTACCATTTTATAGATTAAAAATTGACACAATTTGACATCTAGTTCATAATTAGTTGTCACGTTGTTTTAGTCTGGTGTATAACCTCAATCAATGTTTATCGACTTATGGTTGGAACACATTCTTGCATAGGTATTTCTGTGAGTCAAAGATCTAGTTCATTATACTTCCCATTTCCTCAGTGTATTTTTAAAATTAAAGCTCATTTTAAAATTTTTGGTTTGTTTTTTACTTTAAAACTCATTTTTAAAAAAATCATTTTTCTATGTGTTTTGGGAGACTCTAAAAAATAGAAGCCACTTGTAGCTAGAGATGAGTGTAGACGATACTGAAATTATTTATTTATCTGAGAAAAAATAGTTGGAAAACAACTTTGGAAAGTTTAAGAAAGGAGTTAATTCAGCAATATTTTCATGTGTTAAAAGTTAATATTGTGATATTTTCATGTAATAATTATAAGACCAAACTCAATTTTTTATATCTTTTTAACAATTTCAATTTATCATTTTCTAAAATCCCTGTTGCTTTTCTTACTGTTTATGTATACAGTAAAATGTCGCAATAATTCTTAACACCAATTTTAACTTCTTTAATTCCAGAACTTAATTTAATTATGAATTTTATTATTATTGCAAAATGGTTGTCGCAACAAATGGTAAATCTCTACAAAATGCTGTAACAAAGTGCTAACACATAAAAGCCCTGGATAAATATTAATTCTTTTGTAATACCTGTAGAATTAATCAAAGTATAGGAAACAAAACTCTTGAGGCAATTTTATTACTTTGTCTCTAAACAGGCAGATAGAATCTGCCTATTTCAGAATTAACAAGACTTACTATCAAAAAATCATTACATTCAGTGATATGCTGCTAAAGGTTTAACAATCAGCTCTCCAGGGGAAGAAAAAGGCATTGATTTGTAGCATTTATATATTCCCACCATGGCCGACGTCAGTCAGTAGACATCTCTACATATGGAATTGGGAAGGAGTGAGCAGTAGTATACCATTATTTTTTTCTTTTGTTACCTATGCCTTTGATATCATATCCAAGAAATCATCACCAAATCCAATGTCCTGAAACTTGTGTCTTGTATTTTCTTCTAAGAAAGAATTTTATTGTTTTAGTTCTTATTTGGGCCCTTGATCCATTTGCCTTAATTTTTGTATGTGGTTTAGGTAAGCGTCCAGCTTCATTCTTTTGCATGTGAATATTCAGTTTTCCTAGTACCAATTGTTGAAAACTGTTCTTTCCCCCATTGAATGATCTTGGCACTGTTGTCAAATATGTTGAGGTATTTTTCCTTCTAGTCCTAGTTTGTTGAGTGTTTTTATCTTGAAAGATGGTGCATTTTGTCAAGAGTTTTTTCTTCATCAGTTGAGATGATTGTGTGGTTTTTTTCGTTTATCCTGTTCATGTGGCATATTACATTGATCAGTTTTCCTATGTTGAACCATCCTTGTGTTCCAGGAATAAATCCCACTCAGTCATAGTGTATATCATCCTCATAATATACCGCTGAATTTGGTTTGCTAGAATTCGTGGAGGATTTTTATATCAGTGTTCTTCAGAGATATTAGTTTGTAGTTTTTTTGTAGTGTCTTTGTCTAGCTTTGATATCGGGGTAATGCTGGCCTCACGGAATGACTCGAGAGTGTTTTCTCTCTTTCCTTTCTTGGAAAAGTTTGAGAGTATTGGTCTTAGTTCCTTTAATGTTTGTAAAAGTTCACCAGTGAAGCTGTCAGATTGAGTTTTTCTTTGTTGAGAGATCTTTGATTATTGATCAGTTTCATTAGTAATTAGTAACCTATTCACCCTTTTTGTTTATTGCTTACTTAGTCTTGGGCTGTTTTATGTTTCTTGTAATTTGTCCATTTCATCTAAGTTATCCAGGTTTTTGGCATATAAGTGTTTATAGAACTCTCTATAATCTTTTTTATTTCTGTAGAATCAGTAGTAATGTCTACACTTTCATTTTTAATTTTTGTAATTTACATCTTCTCTCTTTTTCTTAGTCCATCTAGCTAAAGGTTTTCCAATCTTTTTGATCTTTTTGTAGAACCGACTTTTGGTTTCATTGATTTTTTTTTTCTCTCGTTTTCCTAGTCTCTATTTTATCTTTGCTCTCATTTTTATTATTTCCTTCTTTCTGCTAATAGATTTGGGTTTAGTTCTTTTTTTCTACTTCCTTAAGTTGTAAAGTTACATTGTTGATTTGAGATTTTTCTTTTTTTTTTTTTAGGGTGTTTATAACTATATATTTCCCCTTTAGCACTGCTTTTGCTGTGTCCCATAAGTTTTGATAAGCTGTGTTTTGGTTTTTGTTCTCTGTTTTCTAATTTCCCTTGTGATTTCTTCTTTGATAGTTGGTTGTTTAAAAGTGTGTTGTATAATATCCAATATTTTGTGAATTTTCCAGTTTTCCTTTTTCATTGATTTCTAACTTCATCCCGTGGTGGCCAGAGAAGACACTTTGTATCATATCTATATTTTAAAATATATTGAGATTTAATCTATGGCCAAGCATGTGGTCTATCCTGAAAAATGTCCCATGTGCACTTCAGAAGAATGTGTATTTTTAGTGTTGGATAAATGTTCTTTATATGTCTGTTAGGTTCAGTTGGTTTATTGTGCTAAGTCCTCAATTTCCATACTTCTGTCTGGACGTTCTATTGATTATTCTGAGTAGGTTTTTTCAGTTCTCAGTTATTATCTTAGAACTGTTTATTTCTCCCTTCAGTTATGCCAATTTTTGCTTCATGTGTTTTGATGGTATGTTGTTAGATGAATAACTATTTGTTATATCCTCTTGCACTCTTGAACCTTCTATTTATTAATATATAATGTCCTCCTTTGCCTCTTGCAACCATTTTGATTTAAAGTATATGTTGTCTGGTATTAGTCAAGCCACCCTGCTTCCTTTGTTTGCATGGAATGTCTTTTTTCCATCTTTCGTTTTGAACCTGTTCACATCTACATCTAAGTAAGGTGAGTCCCTTGTTGGCAGCATGTAGTTGGATCATGTGTTTTTATACATTCTGCTAATCTCTGTCATTGGTTGGAGAGTTTAATCATTTACATTTAAAATAGTTACTAATAAGGAGGGGTTTACTTCTGTCATTGAGCTGTTCCTGCATTCCTGTCTTCTTTTGTGTTTAGTCAATTGTTTGTAGTCAAATGTTTAAATTCTTTCTCATTTCCTTTTGTGTGTATTCTGTAGCTGTTTTCTTTAGTTCTCCATAGTTACCATGGAGATTACATTTAACATTTTAAAGTTATAGCACTAATTGAATTTATACCATTTTAACTTCATAACATACAACAACTCTGCTTCTTTCCAGCTTTATCCCCACTCCTTTCGGTGTTGATGTCACAAAAATACATCTTTATGTGTTGTGTGCCCAGAAACATAAACTAAAATTCTTTTTAGTGCACTAGTCTCTTAAATTTTGTAGAAAACAATATTTGGGGTTACAAACCAAAGTCCCACCAGTAACTAGCTTTTGGTTGTTTTTTTCTTAAAATGTATGAGTCTCTTAAATCATACAGAAACAAAAATTTCAGTTACTAACCACTGTTACAATAATACTGCTGTTATAATTGCCCATGTATTTACCTTTATTGAGATCTTTATTTTTTTATATAGCTTCATGTTACTACTGTCTACTGTCATTTTATTTCACCCTGTAGGACTCCCTTGACCATTTGTTTTTGCAGGGCAGATCTAGTGGTAGCAAGCTCCCTCAGCTTTTGTTTATCTGAGAATGTCTTAATTTTTCCCTCTCTTTTGAAGGACTGTTTTGCCAGATATAGGATTTTTGATTGACAGTTTTTTATTTTAGCATTTTGAATATACCTACCCTTTATTTTCTGACTCCAAAGTTTCGGAAGAGAAATATGCTGATACCCTTATTTAGGATCCCTTGTATGTAATGATTCACTTCTCTTTCTGCTCTCACGATTCTCTGTGTGAATGTCTTTTAGGTCATCTAATTTGGAGTTTGTTGAGCTTCTTAGATGTGTATGTCTTTTGTCAAATTTGAGAAGTATTTTTTGTTTTGTGATTTTTTTTTTTTTAATTTGACAAGTTTTGAACCATTGTTTCTACAAATATTCTTTGTGCCCCTTTCTATCGTATCCTTTTGCAGCTCCTACAGTGTGTGTATTGGTTCCCTTGGTGGTGCCCCACAGGTCCCTTAGGCTCTGCTTGCTTTTCTTCATTCTTTTTTTTCCTTTCTGTTCCTCAGACTTAATAATTTCGATTGTCTGGTCTTCGAGTTCACTAATTCTTTCTTCTTCCTGCTCACATCTCATTTTTTTAGTCCCTCTACTGAATTTTTTATTTGTTTTTGTACTTTTCAGCTCCAGAATTTCTCTTTGTTTCTTTTCATGTTTTTTATCTCTTTAATGATATTCCCATTTTGTTCATAAATAATTTTCTTGATTTTAGTCTATATCTTCATTTAGTTTTTTGAGCATCTTTAAGGCAGTTTTCTCAATTACAGTTGACATTCAATATCATATTAGTTTCAGGTGTACAGCATAGTGATTAGACATTTATATAACTTACGAAGTGATCTCTCTGATAAGTCTAGTATTCACCTGACACCATGCATAGTTATTTTGGCTATATTCCCTATGCTGTACTTTATATGCCTGTGACTATTTTGTGATTGCCAAATTGTACTTTTTAAGACAGTTTTGTGTTCTTTGTGGTTTTTTAAAAAGTCTTTGTCTAGGAGATCTACTATCAGGTCTTTTTCAAGAACAGTTTCTGTTGATTTTTCCCCCCTTTCAGCCACCTATACTTTACTATTTTCTTTGTATGCCATGGGATTTTTTGTTGAACACTAGGTGTTTGAGTCTAATAATGTAGTAACTTTATAAGTCAGATTGTCTCCTTTCTCAGGGTTTGCTGTTTTTGTTACCTTTTTTTTTTAATGGAAATATTGGGGAACAGTGTGTTTTTCCAGGGCCCATCATCTCCAAGTCATCCTTCAATCTAGTTGTGGAGGCACAGCTCAACTCCAAGTCCAGTCACTGTTTTCATCTTAGTTGCAGGGGCACAGCCCACCATCCCATGTGGGAATTGAACCGGCAACCTTGTTGTTAAGAGCTCGCACTCTAACCAACTGAGCCATCCGGCCACCCTTCCGGAGGTTCAGCAGCAGCTCGTAGTCTTTAATCTAGTTGTGGAGGGCGCAGCTCACTGGCCCATGTGGGAATCGAACTGACAACGCTGTTGTTCAGAGCTCGCGCTCTAACCAACTGAGCCATTTGGCCACCCCTGTTTTTTGTTACTTTTTTTTTGTTGTTGTTGTTGGTTGTCTCTGTGCCAAGGATCAGTGTAAGGTGTAAATGTAAAGTCTTCTCATGTTTTTTCAGAGCCTTTCTCTGGGTATGCATAGTCACTTTCTAATTTTCTCCATATATGTAGTTGTTTTTGCATGTATGGCTGTCAAAATGGGGGAAAGTGAAAAATGACAGATAAAAAGGGTGCTGGCCCTTTGACTATCCTGGAAGTCACTTTATTCTATTAAAAAAGGGCTTGCAACAATGAGAGAAGTACAACAGCAATGGCTGCCCTCTTTGTTTTCACCTCTATGATGAGGAGCAGCAGTCAGTGATCAGAGCATAGATACCTGATATTTGAAGGACAGGATCCTTTTTACCCACCCTGGTTCCATGTGCAAGCTGCTCCAGGAACGCACATACATCTCCCAGAGTGGAGGATGGTTGCTGCTACTATGCTAGTAGCTGAAATTGATGAAAATTAACCACAATTTACTGTTTTTTGCCTTCCCCTGGAAATTTCAAGCCTTCACCAGACTCCAGACTTCCAACATACGAGTGGTTACATCAGACAGATTTTGTTGTCGAGTTGGGGAGACAGATTCCTGCTGCTCTTACTCTGCAATCTTCCAAGAATCCTCTTTAGTCTCATCTTAATTTCTGTATTGAGTCACTTTGTGAAGTAGATTAAGTAGCAAGACCTCTATCAATATAGTGTGGAAATACTCTTACTAAAATGTAATAGCTGTTTTCTCACTTCAGTTTGTATTTAAGAGCTACATTAAATGCACTTGATATATGTATGGTAATTTTTGGCATTTAATTTTTGACAGGTGGTTTTGGAATGTATGCTTAAAAAAGACCTCATTTATAATAAGGTCACTCCAACATTTCACCACTGGAAGATTGATGATAAGAAATTTGGCCTTACCTTTCAAAGTCCTGCTGATGCTAGGGCTTTCGATAGAGGTATTCGAAGAGCTATAGAGGATATTTCTCAAGGTAAGTTTTCTTAACTATTAATTTGTTTATCAGTTATGTATAGTAGAGTAACTTTAAACAAGTCAGCTTTTGTGATATGTGATCAGGCTTTGAAAGTCCACTGTAGGTGAAAAATATAAAATAATAGTCTCGTTAGTCTGTTTTATATTTGTATATACCAATTACATGTACATGTTTCCCCGAAAATAAGACCAACCCGAAAATAAGCCCCAGTTAAGATCGTCAGCCAGACGGACACGTTTAATACGTTATGACGATGTTCCAGAAGAAGATGACATGACTGTATTTGAATAAATGTAGATTGTTGTGCATGAAAAAATAAGACATCTCCTGAAAATACGCCCTAATGCATCTTTTGGAGCATAAATTAATATAAGACCCAGTCTTATTTTCGGGGAAACACAGTATTATCTTGAGATATCCATCAACAGCAGTCTTCAGATAATTCAAATGTTTTAAAATAAGAGCTTGAAGAAGAGGGCAGCAGTCAGGTACAACTTTTAAAATTTTGTGTGTGTGTGTGTTATCAGTCATAGTCTGGATTTTGTAATGATAAAGAGAAAATTTCTAATAATCAAATATATGTAGACTCAAGTTATTTTGTGGTACAACTCGTCTTTATTTGATTTCATTACTGAGCATTGGCAGAGACCACAACCCCATCTATTCCTTTGTATATCTTTCTGATCTGTTTAGATTATTGACTGTAAAGCTTGCAGGTTTTAAAGGGAGAAAGACTACATTTGTGTGTAAGACTAGCCTCTACTTAATTGAAAAGAAATCACATTAAAACCCATTGCTTCCCCCAAAAGAAGGGAAACAAGTCTTCATAACTAAGACTTGATTTGTTTTTCTAATTAACTAGGAATATTATATCTATTAATAGAAATAATTTCTATATAAAGTAACTGAATCAAAATGTTCACAACATTGTGATTTGTATATTTTGAAAATGGCACTTTAAGTGGAAAATTAGAAGAAATCAACAGGCCATAGTCAAGAACATGGAAATGCTTAGTACAAATCTATATTGATAGTGCAAGAAACTGTGGTTTAATATTTAGCTACTTTATAATATTAGAGTTTGATAAACAAATAACCTTTGATTTCCAGTTCAGAAAAAAGTTCCATGAATGATAGTAGTTATTTTATCTTCATTACAGGAGCACATAAAATTTCCCTTCATCAGTGTTCTCGGTGTTGACTGCACATTTGAATCACCTGTGAGGCTTTTGAAAAACAGAATAGCTGGTTCCCACTCCACATCACTTGAATTAAACTATCTGGATTGTGGAGCTGAGGCATTCTTTATTGTTCTTATTACATTTCTAGATATATCAGATGTGATGGGGAATTATTATCCTAGTCGAATGATTATATTATCAATTTAAAAAAACAAATGATGAATATAGATCTTCAGATTCTCCAGCAGAGGTGGTGGTTTTTCAAACCACTGCAAGAAACTTAAAAACAATGCATGATGCCCTTTGCCTCCTCACTTCAGAGATTTCTGACATTATTGACTTGGTTCAGTAACTCTGGCATCAGTATATTTTATAAAGTTTCTAAGCTGATTCTGATGTTTAGCTAGCATTGAAGAATCAGTGCTTTAAAGAGAAGTCATTATCCCTGGCAGTTGGAACTTTTATGATTTATGTTAAATTTTGAATTACTTTGAAACCTATGTTTATGTTCTTATAAGAATATATTTTTTTTACTAGGATCAAATAGATTGGGTTTAATGTTTAAAAAGACAGTTTATAAGAAGAAGCTTACAAACTGTTAGCCAAGTAGAGTAGACTGTAATATCCAACCTGTCTTGTTATTTTTAAACATTATTTGAAGCATACTGGTTAGCATTATCAGTCATTGTAGACTTTCAACAATCCCATTAAATTTCTTACTTAGCTTTCTGTGACACTAAGAATAAACTATACAACCCTTTCCAAAGGGCAGATTTCTCATGTCTATGTCAGCTCTGTCGCTCAAGGGGAGCATAAACTCAGAATACTTTGCTATAATAAAACAATCCCCCCTTAATTTATTGGAACTGAAAGTACTCTTGAACATAATGAAAGCATATAAAGAGACGTTGATGCATAAAAGTCAATAGCAACAACTGGCCATTGACTATCAATGGATTAAGGCTCATTTATTTATTTTTTTATGACAAATGCAACTAAAATCCTACTTCTGGGTGCTAAATATTGTTTCCTGGGTCAGAATATTTAGAAAAATGGAAGAAGTCATACATGGGTGTCACCTAAACACTAGAGGAGTGTGGTGTGTATACTCTGCCTAGCAGTTTGAGTATTTCGGAGCATTCAAGAACAGGGCTTGCTAGAAATAGTACACTTTTACGGAAAACATCTCTTTAGTAAGTAATTGAGAATTTACTTATAGAAGAGGAAAACAATCACTTTATTCTCTATTGGTCTAACAAAGGGGCAAGTATGAGTGACCATCTCACTGGTTGCCAGGCAGCCAGAATCACCTCTGATCAAATTCCTATAATATTGGAATAATATAATCAATTAGTAATATTGAAATCTAAGACAAAAATTCTATGTTAATTACTCTTACCTGTTTTCTTAGGATGCCCAGCATTAAAAAATGAAACCGAAGGAGCAGAAGATGACTTACAAGTAAGTAGTTTGGCTTGAAAGGAATTTCTAAACTCAAAGGATATAGAGGAAAGACTAGCTTTAATTAGTAAACAACTGATACAAAATTTTTAAGAAAATATCTATGACACTGTATTTGTCGGGAAATACAGAGAAACAGAACCAATCAGGTGTATGTATATATATATGTATATATATATATATACGTACGAATGTACATATTAGAGAGAGAAGGTTGTTTTAGTTTGGATTGCTTTTGGCGAGGGGATTGTTTTTAAGGAATTGGCTTGTGATTGTAGGAGCTGGCAAGTTCGAAATCCGCAGCATAGTCAGACATGCTGGAAATTCTGGCACTAGTTAATGTTTTGGTCTTGAGTCAGAAGGCCTTCTCAAGGCAGAACTTCATTTCACTTTGGGGGATCTCAGTCTTTTCTTTAAGTGTTTTTATAATGAGGCCCACCCACTTTATAGAGGGTAATCTTCTTTACTCAGTTTACTGATTTAAAGTTAGGCACATCTGAAAATTACCTTCACAAAATTTAGACTGGTGTTTGACCAATAGCTTGGCAATCATATGCATAGACTATACAAGTTGACACTAAAATTAACCATCACAGATACTGCATCCCATAGACAAGGTATTTCTATAAAAAATTCACAGAAAAGGAATTGCAAATTGTTAATAAGCATTTGGACACCCTTCTGTTTTATCTCACCGCTAATCAGCAGGTAATGTAAGTTAACCAAATGACCAAGGGATTAAAAAATGATATTACCCCATACTGTGCTGTCCATGAGATTGACAGATTGATGCCCTGCTGGAGAAAATGTAGATTGGTAGATTGTTTCTAGAAAGCAATTTGGTAATATGTATTAAAAAGCCTCAAAAATAGAAACATTCATGCTTGTTCATCTGGTGAATCACTTTCCAGTAATCTATACCAAGGAACTAGAGATGCACAACAACTTTTTATACCCAGAATGGTGGGTGTATAAAATATTATTGGATAAAATATCCAATAATAAGGAGCTGTCTAAATAGGAGAATGGGAATGGTTGAATTAACAGGTATATTTTTGTCATACACCTATTAAAATGTTATTTATGAATTTGCTTGCAATATACTAAGTAATAAAAACACAAAAATTATATGGTGTTATCATTACTCAGCTAAATGTTCAATATTTTTGTTGATTACTTTTGGATTGTGTAATTCTGAGCTATGTGGCTATTTTATTAGTATTTTTCTGTATTTTTAAAGTTTACTGCAATAAGAATTAATACTTTTAAAATAATACTAAAAGAACCCTAAGTTGTATGTATACTTTGTATTAATAATCAATTAGTCATATTATTGTAAAAGTAGTCATGACCAAAAGACATGGAAAAATGCTTTATGTACTTTTTCAGTCAGAATATAGAAATGTTTTTATTTTATTTGAGAAATACAGCAAAGTTTAAAGAAAAAAACAAATTGTTAACCATCCATGATAATCATGTATTTTTAAATATAACCTTTGGGTCTTTTTCTGTATACATAGATGCATATATACTTGTATTATTATGAGACCATTATACCATAGTCTCATTTCTTTCCTACTTAAAAACCTATTATTTTTTGTGTTTTAAAATATTTTTTCAAGTTTATAATATTTAGTGTTTTTATTTTTATGTAATTTGTTTTCAGTAGATGTATCCTAATTACCAATCTCCCTATTGTACGTTTAAGAGTTCTTATATGTGTTTAAATATTTAAATCTATTTATTTTAGTGATGGTTAATTGTTATTTTAGTGTTTTTATTTTTATGTAATTTGTTTTCAGTAGATGTATCCTAATTACCAATCTCCCTATTGTACGTTTAAGAGTTCTTATATGTGTTTAAATATTTAAATCTATTTATTTTAGTGATGGTTAATTGTTATTTTAAAAATACAGTGAGTTGCAGTTAATTTGGTATTAGAAATAAGGAATAAAATGCAAAATACGTGCATTTTTTAAGTGAAGTCTTTTCCAAGGTTCCATTTTGTTCCAGTATCAAATGTGGAACTGGAAATGGGGAAACGTTCTGAATTGCTCCCTATGGTGAAATTATATTTGGTTAAAATTCAAGTTGAAAAAAGTAGACAAAGAAGATGGGGACATCACTCATTTATAGGGTCGCCAGGAGTTAGAGGTGACTCAATGACATATAACACACATACAAAGAAAAAAGGGGGAAATACTGAGATGCTAGCAAATATGTGAGATAAATAGGGTGTTTTTCTGAACACCCAATTTAAAAATTTTAAAAAAGAATCAACATGGAGAATTAAAACTACCAAAGGAAATTGAAATTTACTTAATTATGCCAAAGTCGTTGCATGTCATTCTTATTTTAAAATAATATATTGGAGGTATAAAGCATTTTAATTTATTTAACTGTTTCATTAGGAATAGAGTATATCTGTTTCATAGTTCACCTATAGGCTTGGCATAAACATTTTGAAATTATTTTGAGTACATATTTACTGATTTATGGTAGTGGTTATGTCAGGTTTACTTTATTTGGTGATTATTTGCAAAGGCAACTAAAATGGTTTTAAAAGAGTAACCCATTATCTAATTCTTTAAACCTAGAAGCGGTAATGTTTATGCTATATTTGGAGCACAAATGTCATGAAGACATTAAATATCAGAGTAGAAATCCTCTCCATTTTGAGTGTTTTTTATTAATTCATTGAGCAAATATTTGAGTACCTATTTATTTTGTTCCAACAACTAGCTAGACATTTAGTTATTTGCTGATGGACAACTTTCTGCTTTCAACAATTTCACATGCTCATCAGTTATAAATTAACAGGAAGACGTTTACCTTTCTATTTCATATCTGTCTTTGGAGGGTTTCATAACACATCATTTGGATTTAAAATCATATCTTACCCATCTTTTATACCTGATGTTTAGTATAGTGTTGATCATATATATAGTTGGCACTCAGGAAAGGTTTTTTGAAGAAAAATCTTCAAACTTCGGATTTTTTTTTAACCTAAGCACTAATAAGGTAGGAATATTCTTCCGTGTTTCCCCGAAAATAAGACCTACCTGGACAATCAACTCTAATGCATCTTTTGGAGCAAAAATTAATATAAGACTGGGTCTCATATAATGCACTGTAATGTAATGTAATATAAGACCCAGCCTTATATTAATTTTTGCTCCAAAAGACGCATTAGTGCTGATTGTCTGGCTAGGTCTTATTTTTGGGAAAACACGGTTTTCATTTGGTTTCTTTCTTTGTGACTCTTTTAATGATCCAGTTAAGGGTTTGTTTGTTTTTAATGCTAGCTTATATTTGTTTTAAGATCATTTTTACAATGTCTTTCCAACCAAAAATATCAGTTACAGTACCTCTAATTGTTTAGATATGCTAGATTGGTAACAGGACCCATAAAACTCACCTCACAACAGACTTGAGGTTATAAGCAAAAAAAAAATTCTCAGATTTCATGCTTTTGAGCAGAAGAAACATGACAGCTAATTGATCTGAAGTGAAAACTTGTCGTATTTTCTCCTTTGGCTACTGAGAAGTACTTCACTAACTTAACTCATTTTTAAAATTATGTAATGTCATTTTTGAGCCCATATGATTAAAAGACCTGTGCCTTATGTTTATTGTTTAAAGTAATTTTGCTGTAGGCAAGAGGGATATAAATTGTTCATGTACTGGTTTTTAGACATGGTAACATTTTTATAAGGCTCTAGATATTAAATCTAAGTTAATGGGTGGGTTTTATTTAGCTAGTTAAATGGATTTTATATTACTGTGACTTATCACCATCCTACATTAACTATCCTATAGTTAAGTTCCCAAAATCTTAGTACATTTTAGATTGAGTTTTGTTTATTATCTCATAAGAGAGAGAAAAAAACACAAGAAACTAACCTGTTTGCATAATGTTTTGTCATTATTTAACTTTTTTTCTTGACTCTTAGACTAATACATTTTAATGTAGAATATTTAGATAGTTAGAAAATTATGAAGAAGAAATCAGGAATTGTTTATCCCCAACCAGGTATAACTGCTATTAATGTTTTATGTACTCCCACTTAGGTTCTTTGTTTTATTCTCGCATGTTGTATTTAAATACATACTTTTTTAAAAGCACCATCAGGATCAATCTCTTTTCCATTTCAATTGTATTTTTGATAGGATTTTTGTTTGTATTGGTGATGGCAGTGATGGTGGTGGTTGGAATTGAAGTAGTATAAATCATAAAATTTGAACCCACACAGTCTGACTTCCCAGTATTTGGAATATAGCTACTATATCGTGTAACTATACCACAGTTTATTTAACCATTCACATTTCATTGAACATTTACTTTATTTTCCATAACTTTTTACATGAATTTTTGTTGGTATTTCTGAGTGTGATCTTAGGATAAAATCCTAGAAATAGGTTTTCCAGTTAAAGGATTGTATAAAGATTTATATAGTTATCAGGAGCTATTTAACTACTGCCTATTAACTCAAACAGATTTACAGACAATAAACAATTCCCTGAAAACCCAGTGCCACTTTTAAGATAAACTAAACCTTTATTACAAAGGTACTTTAGGTTTTTCTGTCGATTAGTCTAGGGTAGAGGACATGTTTTTCCTTTTCTATTGTTGCTGGACATTATATCTTGGTACATTTCTCGCATTCCTTTTATATTGTTTCATCACTGATTACTGTATTCAGGTGGCGTAAACAAAATACTGTGTATGCTGTTAGTGTTTTCAGACAAAGCTCATAGACAAATACAAAATTAAAAACTCAAGGTTAGTTTATTCTTATCCTTAGATAAGTAACTAATCAAAAGTAACTACAGAAATCTACTGAATAAATAGGAGACAATTGTGGTCAAATCTAAAATGAATTGCTACTGGATACTACTCCAAGATGTTAATAGTGATTTTGTTGGGCTCATGGAATTGTTAATGATTTCCTTTCTTTTCTGTGCTAAGTTCCCATAATTTGAGTATATAGTATTAAATGCCAAAAATAGCTTTGGTAGCATTTTCAATGTATGTAGTGCTAAAGTATAAGATTTCTTTATCAAAGAACATTTTAAAATTCTTCCATCATGCTAAAATTAATAGAATAATTAATTATTAAAATCTTCTATTGTTGGCTATGACGCAGCTACACATTTTGAAACCTGTGATTTGTGATATACAACTGCAAGAATGAAGTTCTTGAGTAATAAGTAGATTGATATCACTTTTTTCACACTTGATTGATTATTTATTGGGAAAGACACATTAAAAAGGGTTTACAGGAAAACACTAAGTTTTCCCGGCCTCAGAATTACTACAGGAAGAAAGGACAAAGGGAGGAGAAAAGCAAAAAATCTGCTTTTCTTTTCTCTACAACAGTCATCAAGCCTTGTGTTCTGATAGAAAGCAACAGCCTGGATTATTTTATTGCTTTACCCAGCATCCTTTTGCTTTTACACACAAAATTGCTATAGTAGTCTTGGAAAAAGAAAAAGCTAAACAATCTCTTAGCAACCATAGGAGAATAATTACTATACCAGCCTCTGAGAGTGAAACAGATTTCCATTGTACATTAAAATTGGCATGGGATGCTTTGTAGATAATACAGATGAGCCTATGCCAGCATGATACTAAAAGCATTGAATGTGGTTATATATAACTCTAAAGACAATTTTTTAAGCTAAAAATCATGCAAATGTATGTACAGTCTTTATGCATATCGTATATTAAATTTTCTGCTCTGGTGGAAGATTTTTGGCATTTCCCAGCACCTAACTTTAGATTATGTCCATGTTCCCGTAGTAGTTTTTTATTTTTAAAGGTTATAATCCAGTAAAAAACATTCAAACTTGCCTGCGCCTTAACACTTTTTACTCATTTGTATCCCCCCCCAAAAAAAAGTGTTTTGGTTATTATTAATTATATTTATGGAAATGGTAGATAACCTTTTTGAAAAATAATAATAAAATAAAATGTTTTTCTTATTTGATCGGTAAGTGATAATGCCTAGTGTGGGCAGATGTGTGAGGAAATGGTCTCTCTGTCATATAATATTGACAGATTTTCAAATGATACATAAGCTTGCTAGAGGGTGGCTTGGTAATATAATTGGAATATATGCCTATCCTATATTTGGTAATTCTGTTTATAGGAATTAATCCTAAAGAAATAATGTTACTGGTGTACAAAGATGTATTTATAAGGAGGTGTGCTGCAATGTATATAACAAAATGTTGGAAGTGATCTACATGCCCACATGTAGAGTATTGCCCATGGAATACATGCCATATACACATACTGAACTTCCTTACAAGCATTTCAAAGCACAAGGTACAACTTTATATGTTGATATGTGGAGAGGTCCATAATAAATTATGAAGTTAAAAAAAGCACTATGTGGATAGACTGTCTAAAATATAAATGGAATCAAATTATACATAGGGTATAAACATATATACCGGCCTTAAGTCTAGACAGATATATGTCAAATAATAATAGGTGCTATTCCAAGGGGTTGGATTATGGAATGAATAATTTGAACTTTCAATAGTTATTAAAGTTAATTGTTTTGTGAGTGAATATTTTTTGTTGTTAAGGAGTTCTCTATTTTTTTCTTCCATACTAGATTTGCTCTCAATGGTCTATATTAATATAATGTGATTTGATTTGTGGATTTTTCCACATTACAGGTTAGTGACACTCACTGTGTTCCAGGCATAGTTTAAGCTCTAGGGATAAAAATAGGCAAAATCATTACTGGCTCATATGAGAAATATAAAAAAGAACACTTAGAATATAGGGTGATAGATTCAAGTATTTTTTGAGGAAGTTCAGAGGAGACAGTGATTAATTTGGGAGTGGATCAACAAAGACTTTTGAGTCATTTATGGCTGAGGTAATAAAGATGTTTTTCTAGTAGAAAATTGAAGATAGTTGTTGTGGGCTGAGGAAATGACATAGAAGGGTCAGAAGTGAAACATCAGGTGAGAGGGGGAGAAACAAGTACATCAGTATTTATGAAACAAAAAGATGACAATGAAACAGTAGTAGAAGCCATGGTAAAAGCAAAACGTATATGTTCTTTTGTTTGAACAGTTATCATTGTTCTTTTGTTCATTCTCAAAATTTCTTATTTATATAAAGAAAACATTGTAATTTTTACAGAGACTGATTCATTATGGTAGAAATTAAAATGGCATTTAGATATATAAAAGTGAAAATTGTGATAACGTCTAGTCTTATGAGTATATGGAACATTCTTGTGGATATTTGAATGGTTAAAACCACCTTAGAAAATAATTTTTATTATCTAAACTGGAACATATGTATATCCTATAATCCAAAATTTCCACTCTTGGATGTGTTACCGTAAAAACTCTTGTACATATGTACAGTGAGGCCTGTACAAGAATGTTCTTAGAAACATTATTTGAAATAGGAAAAAATTAACTGTTTCATCTTAGACAAGTCACTTAATCTCTTTGAGCTTTAGTTTCTTCATGTGGAACACAGATATAATAATATCTACCTCCAAGGTTTGTGGGGATTAAATGAGTTAACCCATGTAAAGTATTTGGGACAATGTCTGATACATAGAAAATGGTCAATATGTGTTGTTAGTTATCATTGCTACAAAGAAGTGAAAATGAATGAGCTGTTGCTACATATGTCAACACGAATAAGTTTTATCCAAAAGATCTGAGCAAAAAATGGAAGCCCCATAATGTCCCAAATAGCATGATACCAGTCAAATAAAATTCAAAAGCACTTAAAACTAAAATATTGTTTAGGGATAATACCTATGTGGTAAAACTGTAAGGAAGACTAAGAAAATGAAAAAATACAATAACTTTTAAGATAATGTTTACCTGTTGGTAATCCAAAAGTAGATATGGGAGATGCTAATATGGAGCATTACGTGGGAGTTACTTGTTGTATTGGTTCTAGCCTATTAAGTTGTGTGACAAGTATACACATATTCATTTCATTGTTTATATTGTTATGTATGTAGTCCTTTACATAAGATATTTCTTTATGGAAATCAACAGTTTGGTGTGTATCCTTCCTGGTATAAAATTTAAAATTTCTGTCTACCCGTCTTATCAGTTAGACAGATAGGATCATGTCATCCTGACAGATCTGCACCTAGCGTTTTTTCATGTTAACAGCATCTTGTGAGTGCTACATACAGATCTTTCTCATGTCTGCACAGAATTCTATCTTGTATTTATACCATAATTTTTAACCAATCCTCTGCTGATGCAGCCCTAGGATGTTTTCTTTTATCTTTTTTGTTACAAATAGTATTAACATGACTATTTGTATATGTAGCTATGCATAATGTCAAAGTAGAACTGCACTTCCACCAACATTGCAAAAGTATCCCTATTTCTCCATACGCTTGCCAACATTGAGTATTATTTATTTTTTCGATCTTTCTAGTCTGTATAAGAAATTGGCATTATATTTTTATGTCTTTAATTGAATGAAGTTCAGCATCTTTTCACATATTTATTGTCCATTTTTTCCCTATGAAATAAAATTGGACTTATATTCTGTACATCAGTGTTTCCAGGGGGAGAGGCACCTTTTCTGTGGATTGTATAAACTACGTATTTTATGAAAGTGTTCCTCACGTAATATTGATTGTCTTTACTCTCCTCTCCAGTATGTGCAAGGTCTCCTAGCACAGCTTTATAGTTGGAAACCTTAGAAGGGTTCTAAGCAAAAAAAACAGTCTTTTTGTATTTTTATGGTGATGATAATACTTCTAATAAAATTGTATATTCTAGCTATTTAACACTAAATATTTCCCCCCATAGTAGATACTATTCATAAACTTAATTTCAAATGACCAGTCAATCTTCTCTTAAGTGAGCATACAATAATTTATTTAACCAATTTCTTATTTGGGGACTTTAAGGTTATTTTTTCATTTTTGTTCTTAAAAATGATTCTGAGAAAAATACCATATTTTGTCGTGTATAATGCGCACTGTTTTGCCCAAATTTGTGAGGGAAAAATATGGATGCACATTATACATGGGTAGTACTAATTCCATATCTATATACATAAATTTTTTTAATTTTTAAATTTATGTTTATAAGTTAAAAGTGTAACTCTAGAAATCAATAATGATATCCATATGCAAAATAATACCCTGGAATACGATAATTGGTTTTGTTGAATTTACAACAAACTTGCAACGATGAAGAGTTCTTGAGCTTCTATGATGCATAAATATGATAAATTTATTACTAGTACATAAAATTTCTTGTACCTTGTATCTGTTTTTGTGTTTTGTAATTATTTTTTACATAAAATTTCTTGTACCAAATATGTTTAAAAGTAAATGCTAAAATTCCTTTAAAATACAAAAAACAAATACCTCAATGTAAACAAATAAAAATCTGAACTAAAAAATTAAAATGAAAGATTTTTTCCCCTGAAAGTTTGGGGCAAAAACGTGGATGCGCATTATACATGGGAACACATTATACACGGCAAAACATGGCATACTGTGCCTAAATCTTCTTTCATGCAGTACTTTTTTTTCTTTACTAGATCCAAGAAGTGGTCAAAATGTGTGAATGTTTCAAAAGCTTTTGATACATTTCACTAAAATTGCTTTTCAGAAATGGTTGCAGATTTTACTCTTGTGTATAGAAAGAGCAATAAATGAGTGACCATTTTCCTTATCATTTTTTATTAACTTTGTCAATTTAATACACATCTAGATTTATAACTTGCTGAGATATAATTAGTAGTAGGAAAATACTCTTTTCCAGTTTACCATTCTCCAAAACTGTCAATTTGTTTCTCACAATTCATGCATAACATGTGCCTCATTATAGATTGTAGACTACATTCTCATACAGTGAGGGGTTTTATTTTTTTGTTTTTATCATCTCAGATACCTGAAAGATGTTTTATTGCATAAGCTGAGACCCATTTAGGTATATAGTTGAATTCACTGGGTGATACGCAATATTTCTAGTTAATAGGTTAATTTCAGCAATTTCGGTAAAAATTTTTAAGTGAAACTAAATCATTCATTACCTAAATATACACACTTTTGTTTAATAATGAAACAATAAACACTTTGGACATTTCTCTTTAAAATACAAATGTGTTTTTAATCAAAATGAAATGTATTACTGTTTAATATATAGGATATAAGTAGAATTAGCCTAATTCAGGACAGTAAGACACCAGGTCATATAACCATTTTATGTTTGTTCAGATACAGATTTTTAAGTAAGCTTTATTTTATCTTACAATTCTTAAGTGACTCCTCGGTTAGATTAGAATTCAGTAAAGACAACCTGACCCAAATAGTTATCATCATTAAAAGCATAGTTCCTTTATAATTACTACTAATACTAGTACTACAATTCATGCTTTTATGTAGTTTTTAATCTGTTGAATATCTTAACTAACCCTGAGAATATTAGTATGACTACTATATCCAATTTATAGTAAAATAAAAATTGTGATTCAGAGAAGTGAATTGCTTAAATTTCATACCCTCGTTGGATGATACAAGGTTCCAACCTGAGCCCTTTCTCTAAACTATTTTTTTCCCCCGGTGTTTTCTTCTATTTTATTTGCTTAATTTTTGACAATTACGTGAGTTATTTGTTTTGAGAACTCTCTGGAACAAATACATTATTTTTATTCTTTCAGATTTTAATTATGCATGTCGAAAGAATGTTTGCTGGATACCAGTATTTAGCGAACTCCCTTCCAATAACTTAGCATTGAATGTTGTAACACATTTGGACAACTATTCTGAAAATTACCTAAATATAGCAATTAACTGGGTTTCACGTACTTAGTTTTAGATGACAGTAGATTCTCAAATATATTCTTAAGTTTAATTGCTTACTCCCTAATAAAAATAACAGCTTTTAATTTTCAGAACATTTTCACATAGTATCATCTCACTAAGCCCTTATGACAATCCATGTCATAAAACAGTATAGGAATCATAATTATTTGATAACTGAGACAGCTGGGTTCCAAAGAAATTAAATGTCACAAGGCTACTTTGTTCCAGAGCAAAGTCTAGAACTTGCATTTATAAATTTAAAATACCCATTTTTATGAAATTTACTGTTTAATTTTAGATGTAACACGAAAACATTTTAATGGTTTTTTTTATTTCAAAAAAAGGCTTATAAAGGTTTATACCTTTAACATTGTTAGCCCTATTGTGATTACTCTAAATTATTTTAGAATGAGCCAGTGAAGTGTTTGTCATTTTTACTTGGCTATCACTGTTTCTTCCCAAATAATTTTATGGTAATAGGAAAAGTTATAGCAAATAGTGATCTCATTTTTAAAAAGAAAGAGAGGGAGGGAGGGAGGGATCAAAACTCTTTAGGGCTTTTTATTGTGTAGTATGCTAAGTGTCATTTATTTCCCAGAAATTATTATTTATGAAATTTTAAAGGTCTGTCTTTAGTGACCATCATGGACTAAGCATATCTCCTACCTAAGTCTCATATGACTGTATCCTCAATACTAAGCAAAGTTAGGCTATTTCATTCATTCACTATTCAATAAGGTCATGGACTGCTGTCTTTCTTTTTTTTTTGGTCCCCTCCATGTCACACTACAGCACAGTCCTTGGTACATACCTTTCCTTTCTTCTTTTTTAAATTGGGGGACAGTGTATCTTTCCAGGACCCATCAGTTCCAAATCAAGTGGTTGTTTTCAGTCTAGTTGTGAAAGGCACAGCTCACTGGCCCACCTGGGACTCAAACCCGGGACCTTGGTGTTACCAGCACCGCACTCTAAACAACTGAGCCATCCAGCCGCCCCCATACCTTTCTTTTAACTTGCAAAATAACACTTTTGCTGATTTGTATTTTCTTCCTAATATTTCCTTAATTTTCTACGCATGATACCACTTTTAGTTCTAATTGAAAGCTTCGTTGGCTATCTTTCTTGCATGGCATGGTTAATCTTCTAATTCTTCCTAAGTTGTTTTCCGTGAGAATGCCCAGTTTACAGTCGATTTAAAAAAAAAACAAAAAACAAAAAAAAAATTTAATTTTTACATGGCCCCCTAGTCATGTACATTTAAGTTTGGGGAATTGCTATTCACAGTAAATGGTGGTGGTACATTCTTACTGATTTGCAAAAGACTTGTTAGAGTGCAATATCTAATGTTTTATTGTTGTTTTTTATATTCTGGCAACTAATAAGTTGGGGATTGTTCCCATTAGGCAACTGAAGAGGATACTCCCAGTTCTCTAGTGAAAGATCATCTTTTTCAGCAAGAGACAGTTGTAACCAGTGAGCCTTATAGAAGCTCAAGACCTTCTCCCTTTGAAGATCTGAATGCCAGAAGAGTCTATTTGCAAAGCCAAGCCAATCAGGTGAGAGGATAAGTATTTTTCAGTGTGTTATTCATATATATATATAGAAATCGGATGTGTTAGACAAGGACATTAAAGCCATCTTCCCTTTACCAGACAAAATAAAAATCCATAAAAATATGATTTATAATGAATCAAATCCAGAGCAGTCAGCTGCCTTCATGTGACAGAAAGAGAGAACACTAAAGTGAGCAGTTTCTCTGGTGTCTCCTCTCATAAGGGAACTAATTCCATCAGACCAGGACCCCACCCTCATGACCTAACCACTTGTCAAAAGGCCCCCATCTCCAAATGCCATCACATCGAGGGTTAGTGTTTCGTGAGTTTGGGCGGATCACTAACATTTAGTTTATAACAGGGAGCAACATAAACAAAAGCATGCACGAGCTAGGGAAAAAACAGCATGGGAGGTGAAAAAAAGAGAGGTAGATAGGACGACGGCCAGATTGCTGTGTTTCTACGTTCTGCAAAAACATCTTGGACTTTATCTTGTTTGTTGCTTCACAGACCTGGGTACATAATCATGTGCCAGAAGACACAAGAAACCACAGGTTAAACACAGTGAATTTTATTCAAAAACAAAAAATTCCCAAGTGGTATTCCAGTACATTCCTACCAGTGCTGGGAATTTTCCTGAACACTTGGTATTGCCTGTCCCCCCCCCCCCACACACACACACACCACCACCAATTTAGTCACTTGATGGAAGTAATCTATTGTGATTTTCATTTCTACTTTCCTGATTACTACTGATGTTGAACAGCTTTTTGCATATGCCTCTTGACTATTTAGAAATTGTTTTGTTGAAGTATCCAAGTTTTTCACACATTTTATATTGAGTTGTCTTTTTCTTATTGACTTATAGGCATTCTTTTCATTTATTTTAGATAAAAATTCTTTGTTGGATGTATGTATTGCAGATATATCTTCTCCTACCCTGTGGTTTGCCTTTTCACTCTTTCAATAATGTCTTTTGCTGAATAAAAGTTTTTAATTTTAACAAAAGCAACTTAGCGATCTTTTCCTCTATGGTTAGTGCTTTTCACATCACATCCTATTTAAGAAATCTTTGAATGCCCTCACCAAGCCATGAAGATATTTTGTTTTCTTTCAGAAGCTTTATTTTTTCTTTGATTTTTATAAATGGTGTGAGATTAGGTCAAGGTTTATTTCCTATCCCCGGCCCTCCCCAGCAGCCAGTTGACCCAGCACCACCTATTGAAAAGTCTATGCTTTCTAAAGCTGCTGCACTGCAATGTCACATTTGTCATGTTACTATATATATGTGAATGTTTCTAATCTCTGTCCTGTTCCATTCTTCTACTTGTCTATTTTTATAGCTATACCAGACTTTTTAAAATTATTATAGCTTTACTACAATTCTGGGGTCTGTGACTTACATCCTCTAACTTTGTCCTTGAAGATTTTTGTTGTTCGGTTAATGATTCAACATATGGTCAAGTGCTGTGTGCACTTGAAAAGAATATATATTCGTAATGTTTAGATACAGTATCCTTTCTATATATTAGACCAGTTTGTTGTTAAACATCTATTTGAACTTATGTTCAAATTTATGTATCCTTATAAATTTTTTTAAATCTGCTTGTCAGTAACTAAACAAGGTATGTTTTAAAATCTCCAACTCTGATTGTAGAATCATCTCTTTTTAATTCTATCACCTCTTTATACATTTTGAAGCTGTTACACAGTCCATAATTTTACAATTGTTATTTTAAAATTGCAGTATTTTTACAATATTGTAAAATTGCTGAATTGACTCTTGTCATTATGAGATATCCTTCTTTATCTCTGGTAATACTTCTTGCCAGAATGTATACTTTGTCTGCTATTAGCTTTACTACGTCAGTTTTCTTTTGGTTAACACAGTACATATTTTCCCATCTTTTTACTTGGAACATTTCTGTATCTTACACATAAGATGTCTCTTTTAAATCATATATAGTTGGGCTTTGTTTTTTTCTCAGGGTGTCTGAGTTTTGTTCATTTACTTTTACGGCAATCACTGCTATATTTAAGTATAAATCTACCATCTTATTTGTTCTCTATTTGCCCCATTGATTTCTCTGCATATTTCCTCCCTTTTTCCTTCACTTTGCTTATTTAAGTTTACGTGACTACTTAATTTTTCCCCTTTATTAACTAATTAGTAATATAGTTCAATATTTTTAGTAGTTACCCTAGAGATTACAGTATGTATTATTGATTCCTTAGAATCTACCTAAAGTGATTTTTTTAATCATTTCCTGGACAATGCAGAGACCTTATAATACCTTATTGGCATTTATCTCTCTCATTTACTTTCATGGTGTTGTCATGAATTTTACTTCATTCTTGTTCTCTTTATTGCTGTCTTTGTTTCTCTCTCTCTCTCTCTCTCTCTCTCTCTGTCTATCTCTCTACCTATGTGTATGAAAAACCTCACAAAATATTTTAAATGGTATTCATTTAGGTTTTTCTACCTATTTATGATTGTTTTATGTTCTTCAATCCCTTATTAATTGCTATACTTTCATCTAGGATTATTTCCTGCTTATTGTCAGTGAATCTCAGTTTTTGTTTTTCTGGAACCATCTTTTATTTCCTCCATTTTGAAGGACATTTTGCTGACTATTACTTCTAAGTTATAATTTACTTTCTTTCAGCAATTTAGAAGATGTCATACTGTTGTCTTATAGTTTTCCACCATTGCTATTAAGAAATAATAAGGTGCCAAAACAATGTATACACATTTTAAGAAAGGAAAACTATTACAATTGTAGTACTCAATATGTGCCAATAACAAAAGATGACTACAAGTCACGTTTGAGTTCTGCAAGAGTTCAAGCAAGAGGTGCTCAGAATGGTTACCATCAGTGTCCAGACACTTCTGATTACGGTGAACTACTGCCTGAGCAACGTTGACCAAAGGTCCACTTGTAGACATTTTTGTGGCATCCCCTGTATTGTCTTTCTTCTTTGGCTTTCAGCTGTTTTATTACGCTATGCCTAGGTGCTATTTATCTTGTTTAGGTTTATAGAGCTTCCTGAATCTGTACCTTTATGTCTTAACATATTTAGAAATTTCTCCACCAGTGTTTCTTCAAATATTGTTTCTCGATCTGAGGCTCAAGGGGAGATAAGGACTGGAGAGAAAATTTAGGAATCATCCAAGGGTGGAAATTAAAACTATGAGAGCAGTTAGAATTACTTTGTAAGAATGGTTTTCAAAACCAGAACACAGGGGGTAACTAAATATTATGAGAGGTAAGGAAAAATAGTCACTCTGATAGGAGAACTAGAAAAGGGTAATGTCTCAGAAGCCTAGGAAAGAGTTGAAAGGAAGTGAAGGAGTAGTTTATTAATGTCTTGCATTAATTAATTAATGGTAATAAAATTTGAATTCATCTCTATGAAGGTAGTTGGTAACCTTAGCACAGTTTTAGTGGGATTAGGGGTATTCATGACAGGAGAGGAAACAGACAATTTCTTTTTCTTTTTAATTATGGTCTCCTTTCAAAAAGTTTGATTATAAAGGCCTTCCTTTAGAAAGTAATAGATAGAGCTAGAGGGGGATGGGGCCAAAGAGTCAATAGGCTTATAATTTGGAGGGATAAGGAAGAAACAGTAAAGATTTAGGACAGAGAATGATAGAGCAAAGGTACAAAGGAGACTGTCAAAGACACAGGGAGAAGAATTACGTGAAAAGAGGTAACATTACTTCATCTTTCAGTGCTGAAGAGAAGTTTAGGTAGAATTATAGGTATATTACAGAAGGAGATAAATTTAATGAAATTCAAACTTTATCAGTTCTGGATTATAGACCCCAGCATTCTTGGGTGATGCTGAAATTTAACTTTCTTTTTTTTTTTTTTAAATTCTAAAGACTTGAATGGGATTGGGAGTGGGGCGTAGGTTGATGAAAAAAATTTAAAACTTCTAGGTTGTTTAGATCTTCTGGGAACTTTTCTTCTAGCAACTCTCAGTACAGCCATACTATAGCATATAAATATAGTTTGAAATATTCAGGTTGGACACAAGATTGTGAAAGATTCCCTGCCAATGGATCTAAATAAGGCTTACTGAAGGTTGCAAGAAACAGATATCACAGGCTATGTCAGATGGTCAGGACTTATTGTAAGGACCTCAGCAAATACCATGATAGAAGCACATATTCAGACAAACTCCCTGGTCCCCCCAAACTTGGAACGTCAGTTAGGGTATCTCTTGGTTTCCCTCTACCCTGACTAGTTCTAATACCAGTATTTGTCATCACAGTAAATGGTGTATCATTTATACATTAGCTCAGGGCAGAAACTTGAATCATCCTGACTCATCCTCTCATAGATAGGGTGTGAGACCCTATCTATCCAGTCAGTCAGCATTTCTATAAGCTCTACATTCGAAGTATATTTCTTGTTCAGACCTCCATAATTTCTTACTTCCACTCATATCCTTCCCACCCCCACTCCCCCATCTGTTCTCTACACCGCAGCCAAAGTGATCCTTTAAAGACATAAATCAGATCATATTGCTCAAAATGTTCAAAAAGATTACAATCTCATTTAGAATAATATTCAGAGTTTTTACAAAGCTACTGTAGATGATTTTGCTCCTCGCTTCTCCAGGTTTATTTCCTGTTTAATCTTTCTCACTCACTGTCTCCTAAACACCCTGACTTTCTATGTTTTAAATATATTAAGAATATCTGTGCCTCAGGGATTTTGCATTTTCTCTTCCCTCTATTTGGAACACTGTTCCCCCAGATCTTCACAGAGCTAGCTTCTCACTTCAGGTCACCTCTTCTGTGAAGCCTTCCATGAGCATTCTAGATAAAATAGCAACCCCTCCACCACTGTATCCTTATTCTGCTTTATTTTTCTTCATAACATTTATCACTTCCTAACTTTATATATTTGTCTCCTATTTATACTTTTGTTCACTGATGTTCAGGAACCTAGAAGTTCCTGAAATACAAATACAAGTAAACATTTGTCAAAAGAATAAATGAATAAATGCTCACAGCGTCACCTTGGAAGAAAATGATGTTTTGACAGAGCTTATTCCTAGTCTTGTTATCATTCAATGTTGTGAACTTGATTAATTTAGGATAATTTGGTTGCAAATAAAAGATCCATTCAAACTAGCGTAAGGGAAGGAGGCTTTAGTTTAATGCCATAGATGGCATTTCTTAGAATTCATTTTAAGAATAAACCCAGCAAGGACTTTTGAAATCTTTTTTTTTTTTTAATTTATTGGGGTGACAGTTGTTAGTAAAATTGCATAGATTTCAGGTGTACAATTCTGTATTATATCATCTACACCTCCCAATGTGTGTTCACCACCCAGAGTCAGTTCTCCTTCCATCACCATATATTTGATCCCCCTTACCCTCATCTCCCTCCCCCCACCCCCCTTACCCTCTGGTAACCACTAAACTATTGTCTGTGTCTGAGTTTTTGTTTCGCATTTGTTTGTCTTGTTCTTTTGTTGTTTTTGGTTTATATACCACATATCAGTGAAATCATCGGGTTCTCTACTTTTTCTGTCTGACTTATTTCGCTTAGCATTATACTCTCAAGATCCATCCATGTTGTCACAAGTGTTCCTATATCATCTTTCCTTAATGCCGAATAGTATTCCATTGTGTATATGTACCACAACTTCTTTATCCATTCATCTATCGAAGGACATTTTGGTTTCCATGTCTTGGCCACAGTAAAAAAGCTGCAAAGAACATTGGAGCACACGTGTCTTTATGTATAAACGTTTTCAGATTTTTTGGGTAGATACCCAGGAGAGGGATTGCTGGGTCATATGGTAATTCTATTCGTAATTTTTTGAGGACTTTTGAACTCTGAAAGGTATCAGGTAGCTCCTCTCTTTCCGCACTCCCACTCCTCCTTTCTACCCGACCCACACATACCCCATGTGACTATTTACTTCCTTTTCTCATTACACATCTGTTTCTTTCTTTTTCTCTATAGTTTAGGTTCTTTGTTGCCTCATTGGTTTGTAATCAATCATGATTATCAGAATATTAGGCTTAGCCCTTTAATTTACATAATATTCCAGCCTGATATTACAGAACAGAAAGAGTTAGCCCACCAGGACTAGAAGAGCCAAACACTGAACACTGAGAATTGCAGTGGAGAAAGATTGGTTATTTTATTAGGAATGGCGCTACCCAGGAGAACGAGAAGCTAGTGCTCAAAAGCCCGAACTTTCTGATCCAGGGTTTGGGGAAGGTTTTTAGGGTGTAGGGGAAACAGGTATGCGGAAGCACTGGCGAGGCAGGTTTAATTGGTGGACCTTGGAGCTTGGCCATTTATACTAAGGGGTGTCAACACAGGACCTTTCTGGGCAGTGGACCCTTTGCTTCTGAATGGGTTCCAGTGTTCAAGTTCCAGAACTGGTCCTGGTCCTGGTCCTTTGGCTCCAATTTGGGGGGAGGCAAGACTGGGTCCAGGTGCAGCTGTAGGTCAAAGTTCTCTCCTCTCCAAAGTCAGCTCCCTGACTCGTGGTTTTGGTCTGTTGTTCTGAAAAGCAATTCAGTGTCACATTAAACAGGACAGGACCATTTTGAGCTGATTCTGTGGTTACATTAGATCCATATAGTCTAAACCAGTGCCATATTCTTTCATGAAAAAAATTTGAGTGGATCAACTTAGGGCAGGTTTATATAGCACATACAGCTGTCCATTTCAAGGTTGTAGGATGGATAGATTAGGTAGAGAGGAGATAATATGATGTATACTCCATTCCAACATTGCCACGTTTAGACAGAGTCTTGTTTCAGTCTGTTTTACAAGCTCATGGCCTGCCTGCCTTTGTGTCAAGTGTCAAGTCAAATCCTGGTTTAATCCTGGCTGGTTGGGAGGAGAGTTGCATGGCTAATCACGGCACCCTTTGAGTAAGGAGATGCTTTGTGCTACTTTTTGTAAACTGGAACTATTGAGTTTTAAATTTCCTGCATAGACTTGTTATTCTGCCATTTTTCTTTAAGGTCTGTTTACTAACTAGAATCAAACTAAGCATTAGGGAAAAATTATTCCCTGGATAGAAATTTTTGCAACAGTGCGTAAGATCTTCAACTTTAGACACAGGCAGATCTAATTTTAATGCTTGGCTTTTTAAGTTAAAATTACAAAGCTATTGATGCTCTCTGTCTTCTTGTTTCCTCATATGTAAAGAACAATAATAATAAAACTAATCCCGTAGTGTTATATTAGGGGTTAATGCATTCATATTCATGCATACATTGATAGGTATGTGATACATATGCACGCTTAAATGTTAGAACACCTATGTGCCAGGCCCTATTCTAAGCCCTAGGAATAGCTGTGAACAAGAAAGGTCTGAGCCCTAGCCTCGTGAAAGATATAAATGCTAGTGAGGAAGATGGACAGTAAATAAATTCACAAACCAATACTATTTCAGATAGTAATAAGTGCTATGAACCAACAATGGGAAATAGAATAGCAGAAGTACAGAGAGGGACTTCTGCAGATATATGAGATGATTGAGGAAAGCTCCTGAAGAGGTGTTTATATGGAGATGCATGATGTTTCAAAACAAAACAGTCATATGAAAATCTAGGTGGGAAACATTCCAAGCTGCAGGTTGGTATTTTAGAGAAACAGAAAGGCTTATGTGGCTGTAGTTCAGTGAATTAAGGTGGCAATAGTCGTACTACAAATTACATTTAGAGAGCTTGATAGTGTTTGGCTAGTGTAGGCTGTTGAGAGGACTTGGCATTTTGTTCTGGTATTAATGTGAAGTATTGGGCGGTTTTTAATCTCTAATACAAGTCTAATTTGCATTTTTAAAACATGGCCACTATGTGAGGAATGGACAGATAGAGTATGGTCATGAGTGGAATTAAGACCAATTTAGAAGGCTATTTTTGTCCGGGTAGATGATATTGATGATTTGGACTAGATAGAACTGAGAAATGGTTGGATGTGGGGAAAATTCTGGAGGAAGAGCCCAAAAAAACACTTGGTAATAGATGGGATATGGAATAAATATGCAGAAAAGAGAGGGGTCAAGGATGACGTCTGAGTTGGAGGTCCAAGCAGTTGAGTAGATGATAATGCCATCATCTGAATGGAGAAGACCGGGGAAGACTTACCTCTGTCGCCACCAGTACAGCACCGCTACCACTTCCCGCTCTTGTCAGAGAGCACAGAGTAAGTGATCTGCCTAATATCCAACAGTTGCATGTTAGAGACCACAGACATTTTAGAACATACAGCTGCTTATATGCTGAATGCTGTATGTCATATTTAGTAAATTGTCATGGAAATTTAGTGGCTATAAACGAGATGACTTGACCTGGCAACTGGCATTAAGTCAGATACAAAATGTAAAAAGTCATGAAAAACATAAATAAAAGCAATAGTTAAAAAGCAATTAAAATTAGAATTTTAAACTAAATGTGAACCAGAAACTGAGAAATTGAGGGTAAAAGTATGATAACTACTTCTTAAGGAAGAGTTGATGGAGTATAAAGGCAAAATTCCCAAACTTGTGTGGATTAGGAAATTAAAAGTCTAAAAATTTAAAGAAAAGTGGCATAAAAAGGAAAATAATAAACCAAGCCTTTAGAGAACAAAATTCTTAAAAAGTAAAGTGGTAAGAGGGATAAATGATACATTTAAGCTAAGAACAATGGAAAGAAAATACTAAGTTTTCTAAACATCATGGTGATTTGAAATAGTCTGAAAATATAAAAGTTGAAGAAATATGTACAGCCTAAGATACTGCTTTTAATTTTGTGATTGCTGCTGCTTGTTTTTAATGTAAAATAGGTAGGACAGAGCAAATAGTTAATACATTTTGTTGTTATTGTTTATTTATGTGAAACAAGCCATAGAGTCTAACTGGTATGGAATTTGACCTCTTAAATTTTTAGGGTTTCTTGAAAAGGATGACATGATGAGTTTTCCTCAAGTAAAGAGCTCAAGGAAGCCAGCAGGAGGTCAGAGCAGTAAACTTGATCATTACAGCCTTTGCCTCAAATTAGGACCCAGTAGTTGCCTCACTCTCAGAGGGGGTCGTGTGTGCACATGCTTGCCAGCACATAGATATGATCGTGAGCTTGTGTGTTTGGTGGGGGAAGCGGTGGGGTACAAGGGTCACGGTCGATGTGTTGATTTAGTTTAAGGACAAAAGTTTATACATTTTTTTGTCTTTTTTATGAGGAAACTTTATAAGACATGCAAAAAAAAACTAAACTAAAATATTGGTACCAGAAAGAAAAAAGTAATTGTAAACCAGTTTTACTTTGAGCCAAATAATAGTCTTATTCCAGAGATAGCACTATAAGCTTGCTAATTTTCTTTTCTGTGAATCAAGCAATCGATAAGCATTTGCCTTATTTATGATCTTACTAGATCTTACAGACTCACTAAGACATAGGTGAAATAGTAGCAAGCTTTAATGTTGTTTATAGTCCCAGTGAGGAAGAAAGAGGGCGTTCCATGGCCAGAGTAATTAAAGATTATAATTTTTAACTTTCCAGAAACTGTGGGTCACTCAAAGGAAATTGGTCTCAGCAAGGGTCACAGTAGCAACATGGATTCTGTTACCTAAATTTTTTTGATGATTGTCCTAAGTATTTCTTGTGATCAAATAGTTTTAAATTATTAAGCGAAGATTTACTTTTCCTACTCACATCAGATTTTGTAGCCCCTTTCACTTTCATGTTGGCCATTTTTGAAACACATTTGTTTTGTCATCCGTTGCTTAGGGGGATTTTTTTTTTCTCTCAAAAGACTAGACTCTTGTTTCTTTCATAGTGTTTGATTGTCTTAATTTGTTGTTTGTCAAAAACGAGTGTCTCTGTTCCACCAGTACCTTAGAACTACAATTCATACTGCTATTCTTAACATTATTTCCCTCCAATATGTTAGAGAGGAAATGGTATGTGAAGTGGCGTAATGAAACCTGTTAGTATCCCTGCCTGGTGTTTTGCATTAACTGCCACAGAAAATAAAAATATTACTGAAAGCAACATTCAAGTTTCTGCGAAATCAACCTACTTTTACTTTGGGGATATGACTCTCCTGTTCAGAAGAGCTGTTAAAATGTTGTATATGTTTTTATGTTTACTAATTGATTCCAGCTCTATAATTGTCTTAGGGAATCAGGAAGACTGTTAAAATTAAGAATTAAATTTTGTAGTCCTTTGGTGCCTCAGTAAATGCTTTTGAGTCCAATATTTCATTTGAGCAGCGCCACTATCTTTAGTCTTTATCAGTGAAGAAATTCATGCATAGAATCATTAAGTACATGAATAAATTCAGTAGCTTAGTAATTGTTGACTTATTGGAATTCTAATGTTATTTAGAAATGGTAGGTAAGTTTCCTCCTCTTCCTTCTCTTTTTATTCTAGCTCAGTTTAAAATGTTTCTATTTTATGGTAAATAGGCAGCTTTATATTTCATTAAATGTAACAATTATAGTTTGTTAATCTTTGTCATAACTAGTGCCTACTTACTACGTGCTGGATACTGTCTATAGCACTTATATAACTTATTTTAATCCTCACAACAACCACTATGATAAACTGCCTCATTTGGGGATAACAATTATCTATAGTTTATGCATTTTTTGGTAAGTTTATAATGAAATTTTATAAGAAAAGCAAGAAAAATCATATTAAAATATTGGTACCAGAAGGAAAAAACTAGTTGTAAACCAGTTTTACTTTGAGCCAAATACTAGCAAGAATAAAAGAAGAAAGTAATCTGCATATCCTCTTTAGGAATTTTGGGACATCAATATATCTGGAGTCATATTTGCTCATAAACTTTCAGACATCTTAGGAAATAAGTCAGTTAAGTCTGGAGGTACCCACTTTAACACTTTTAAATACAAAATGTGTATGTTCTGACATCTTGAGTGATGGGCAGAAAAACTTATCCCAGTGAACAAGAGAGTGGAGATACATACATACATACGTCCTGATTCATTTAGTTGAGCAGGGAGGAAAAAAAACTGGTGAATGTAACGGAAACTTACAATAGACTAATATTCGTTATCTAGACCCCGGGAATTTATTTGGCCCACCTTCTTTGGCTGCGGGAACTATAAACTTACAGCTGGTTTTTTGATTGATGGGAGGGAACAATCTCCCAAAATGTCAGTGATGGTGGAGATGCAGAGCTTGAAGTAGTCACCATGTAGAAAAGTACAGACTAGTGCTAGATAATTGTAGAGAGGGAAGTGACCCAAGTTTGGCAGATAGCTCTTAGTATGGGGATTTTGAACATGGCTTCTAGAGCCAGCCAGCCAACCAATTTGGATCTGAATTCCAGCTTTTTTACTACTGATAGTTTTCCTTATCTCCAAGATTAATGTGACATAGAGAAACAAGGCTTATGTTGTATGACTTTGCATAACTAGATGTTTACACATTTGCTGTTGAAATAAGTGAACTCAATTTATTAGAAATTAGAATGGAATATATTTTTCTCTTTTAAATCTACAAGAGACATTCGCTATACATTTAATAAATATTGCAGAAGTTTCTTAACAGGAATAATGTACACTTGCTCTTAGCACAGTACTGTTAGTGTTGTGTACCAATTGTCCATTTGGATGTCATCCAAAAGAGCTCTCAAGAGTGAATTTTTCCACAGTACAAAATCTGGCCCTCAACTTACAGATCAGAAACCTTATTTTGTCATGATATTAATTCTGGAGTCATATTTCAGAGACTAAACTAATCAAGTTTTAAAAAATGATGTGTAAAAATCAGAATGTAAAACTTAAGCCATCATGTGGACTGTAGTACTAGTAACAGCTTGTTTAGTACATTGTCTGCAAAAAAAACAGATCTTCATGAGATACTAGATCATTGCCAGAAGCTAGTTTCGTGTGTATATGCTCAACAGAGTAATTAAGTGCTTTGAATGTTTGATTGCATTCGCCAGGAATAGTTTGATAGACCATTCTCTGCAAGAGAGGAACAACCTTGCCAAAAGGACTAGCCTACTTCCTCACTGTCAAGAAATATGAAGGGTCTAAGATCTTACTCTATTTGTAAGCTAACAAGTTAACTTGCCAATTGTATGGATGCTGCCAGAAGACAGTCTAAATCAGAGACAAAAGACTTCATTACACACAGCCCCATAAAGGAGCATGAACTTCACGTCTGTGTCGGTTCCCCTTGTCCTGTGGGGATGTGCTGAGGTGCACATTGCACACAGTGGGTTTGCATCACGGCATTGGAACCCCTGAGCTTAGGGAACCCAAGTCTTTCATAATGGCCAGTAAGCCTGACTGCCTTTTGCCATGGAGGGAGTCTGTTTTTGTTATACTTGATACTAAACAAACTAACTTCAAAGGGAAACCACTATATCTTCCAAGGGCTTCACTAAACACGTTTTTGAAAAGACTGTCTGAAACAAAAGCAGACTGTGCCTCTGCTCATTAGATCTGCAGAAATGAGACCCATGGAGAATTGCCACCTAACGCTGGCTTAGCTTTTTTCCCTAGTAATGCTTAAATAGGCATTGCCAGTGTTTGTCTTTGACTCATTTTCTGTGCTTGCATGAGCTATTTGACTCTTTTCAATGGATAGGTTCATTCTTTCAAACTGCTAAATGTTCTCATTCAGGTTTTAGTTAAGTCCAATAGGCCTACAAGCCATTGTGACGCTTTTACTCAATTTCGCTTATTTTCAAGTACCTAGAGGTCGTTGGAAATGGGAGATAAGACCATGTTTATCATTGAGCTTATGATCAAAGATTTATGACATTTAACATATGTAATGAACACCTGAGAAACTACCAGACAACTTACAAAAAAGAATTCCTATGCCCCCATTCCTATCCACTTGTCTTCAAGGTTAACATTACCTTGGATTTTGTTTGCTTAGTGTTCCTGTGCTTTTTTTTCTTGATAGTTCTAGCACTTATTTTTCTTCTGCCAGTGGATGTTTCAGTTATTCCCATATTTTTGCTGTTTTTAGGCATACTGCTAGTACAAACTTCCTTGTCTCCAGCTATTCACGTACAAGAGTTTCTTTAAGGTATATAGGAATAAGTTTTTGAAGGTGATGTGCTACAAAAATCTGTGGGACAAATTAGTCTATCGGACTCGTGTTCCATGAGTACAAGAGATAATATGTTGAGCATTTTAAAGATTACAGAAATAGCTGCGGTTGTTCCTTTACAAACTAATTTTGACAACTTGTTCTTATATAATAACCTTGCTACTGAGTAATACAATTTTCAGTGTTACTTCTCCTTTTTAAGTTTTATTTGTGGCCGGTATCTCCTAGTTTGGTGCTCTTTTTCACTCTTTATAGTGTGAACATAAATTCTAAATTTTAGTGCATTTGACTTTATCATTCTTTTGCTGGTTGTTTTTACAAATTCCTCCCTATCCTCGGTTCAAAGATTTTCTCCCTATTTTGTTCTAAAGTTTTAGTTTTGATTATAACTCAGTTTGAACTAACTTCTCTTCTGTGATAGGGATCCAATTTTATTTCTACCATATATATAATTAATTGTCTCAGCACCATTTATTCGAACCTTTCCACCACTAATACGGAGTGCTGTATCTATCATATATCAAGTTTCCAAATTTGTTGAGATCTGTTTCTGGTTTCTCTAATCAGATCTGCTGGTCTGTTTGTCCCCATACCAGTATCAGATTTTCTTCTTTACTATAGTATTAATTTAGCTCTACAAGAAGTCTTAATATCTGTAGAGTAAGTGCCTCTACCTTCTTTTTCCTGTTAGATATTTTAAAATTATTTTTTTGGCTGTTTCCTCTTCAAAAAAAATTTAGAATCAGCTTATCAAGTTTGGTGAACAATCCATTTGCAATTTGTATTTGAATTGTACTGAATCTGTATATTAGTCTGGAGAGGAATTTAGCCTTCTTATTCGTGAATATGCTGTATCTCTGTTTAGCGTTTCTGTATCTCTCAGTAAAGCTTTGCATTATCTTCATAAAAGATATATATCTTTTATAAGATTTTTTTTGGTACCATTTTGTTGTTAGTACCACTGTAAATTAAATTCTTTTAAAATTTCATTTGTGACCAACTTTGAAGAAGCATCTTTAATGGCTTTTTCAGCTGATAAATTCTTCTAAAGACGTATAGCAATAGCATCACATTCCCAAGGTATTAAAAAGCAGTAGTGAAATGAGGTGTATCTTACAATATCTGTGTTTAAGAAGTATAAAAAGTCAGTATTGTCCTTTGTCTTCTCACATAAAAATTGTGTGAGAGGATTAATATTTATGGACTCTATTTACTTAGGTAGTTTCAAAGTATGTATGTGTTTTGGTGGTGGTTCACTTTTTTCTGAGTGTGAAATTGGAGTAAAAAGTGGATATTTTCCAAATAAATCTCAGGAATGTATATTTAACGTGTAACTTGTAGTCATTGTATTCATAATAAGAAATAAATCCCAGTTTTGGGGACAAAGAGGAAAAACTGAGGGTTGTTGGATGGGCGGGGGGGTGGGGATAAGGGGAAAGGTTAGGGGATTAGAAAACAGTCGGTAACCACAAAATGGCCTCAGGGTTTTTGAAAAATAATTTGGGAAACGTAATCAATAATGTTGTAAAGATTTTGTAGGATATCTGATGGACACAGATCCCATTTGGGAGACTACCTCAGGGAAGATGTAGATGCTTGGTCAATGTACTGTACACCTGAAGCTGAACAATAATGAATGCCAACTATCATTTTATATAAAAAAAATCCATGAATTTTGTTGTGTATAAATTGTACCTTGCTAAAGTTGATAAAAAATACGTTTTACAATTTACAAGACACCATTCAAAAAAAAAGAAAAAGAAAAAGAAATATATCCATCAGGAAAAAGCCAGAAAATTCTTTTTCTAATTCCTTTTCTTGCATCTCTTTTTTTATTTGCTCTTGCATCTCTTTTTAAATCTAAGCATGTGCTTACTTTATTGTGTGTTTAAGTTCCTTTTCCTTCATGAAGTCTTCCCAGAACGTTTCATAGTGATTTCTTCCTCCAATAATTTCTGAATTCTTACATGTCCCACCTTAAGTTACAGTTATATACATTTGCAGGTAGGATGATAAAGCATAGTTATATAACTATCTATGAGTATACACATAGTTGTATAACTTACCTATTCCGGAAACCTTAAATGATAGTTACATACCTTTGCATGTAGTTACATAACTATGCTTTATCGTCCTCCCTGTGAGGGTCAGAGCCATTTTTCTGCTTCACTGTGCCTCCCATAGAGACGAGTACTGTGCATTTATTAGGAAATCAAATATGTTGTTGCATATTGAAACTAAAAAGAAAACTGAGTGGGAGGTATTAGCTCACAATTTTCCATAGGTATAGGTAACGGCATAGAAGAATAGATAGTAAAGACAGGCTAGAAAAATTAAATTCTATAATCCAGAAATATTACTTCATTGCACATCAGACCTTTAGTTCTGTAGCAAAATTAAAAGTGGAATGCTGTTGTTACTCTTAAGTTCCTGCTATGTGATTAGAGTGCTAATGAAAGTAAAATGTCAATACTATAACAAACAAGTCTGTGAATGAGATAACCTCTTCCATCTCTAACTAGTTTTATTAAACTTTCTCCTCCATTTACGACACTACTAAGTATGTGGTTCAACTTGGATATATCCATTTAAATTTTTGAATTGAGGTACACAAACTTTTAAATTCACCAATTCTATTCTTAGGAATTTGTGCTACAGATGTGCTTGCACATGTATGTTAAAGGTAATTGTATCACAATATGTGTTGCAATATTGTTTATAACATGAAAAAACTGGGGAAAGCCAACGTGTATGTTAATCAGACTAGTTAAATTAAAAGTCATCCATTCAATGGAATATAAAGCTGCATTAAAAGAATAAGGTAGAGCTATACGGATAAACATCAAAAGATGTCCATGTTGTATGATTAAGCGTAAAAAAGGGAAGGCGCGGTACAAAAGGTCCTATTAATATTTAAAAATGTTAAAGATCCACATACATGCATGCACACATGTGTGTGTAAATTAATACATAGCCCAAAATTGGAAGATACTACCAGAGTGGCACATTTGTTACAATTACCTGCACCCAAAGTCATAGTGTACCTTACAGTTTGCTCTTGGTGCTGTGTGTTCTATGGGTTTAGACAAAAATGTAATGACACCTATCCATCATTATAGCATCTTATAGAGTCTTTTCACTACCCAAAAAAATCTCTATGCTCTGCCTATTCGTCTTCTCCCCTCCACACACACACACACACATTCATACAAACCCTGATAACCACTGATTTTTTTGACCATCTCCATAGTTTTGCCTTTACCAGTAGGTCATGTAGTTGGAATAATACAGTATGTAGCCCTTTCAGATTCGTTTCTTTCACTTAATAGTATGTAAGTTTCTTCTGTGTCTTTTAAACACTGACTAATAACCCATTGTCTGGATGTAGCACAGTGTATTCATTCACCCACTGGAAGACCTCTTGGTTGCTTCCAAGTTTTGTCACTTACGAATAAAGTTGCTGTAAACATTTGTGTACAGGTTTTTGTGTGGGCATAAGTTTTTAAATCCTTTGGGTAAATATCAAGCAGTGCACCTTCTGGATCAAATCAAACGAGTTTGTTTAATTTCATAAGAAACTGCCAAATTGTCTCCCAAAGTGGCTGTACCGTTTTGCATTCTCACCAGCAATGAATGAGGTTTTGTTGCTCTACATCCTCACCAGCACTAGGTGCTGTCAGTGTTCTGGATAATGGCCATTCTGTAACAATACAACAGGTCCTCCAATAGCATCCTTTTGTTCAGCATCATTTCATTGTAACCTGGATGAGTTGTATAAGAACTTAAGTATTGTTTATATCAATTAGCCTATTGTAAAATTGGTTTTTTTAATGTCATTTTGCTACAGTTTCAAGTACCTATCAACAGTGTTAAGTGAGGACTGACTAGTGGTATCTCATTGTTATTTTAATTTTCTTTTCCCTGATAACTTATGGTGTAGGACATCTTTTCACGTGCTTATTTGCCATCTGACTGTCTTCCTTGGTGAAGTGTCTGTTAAGGTCTTTGGCCCATTTTTTTAACCAGATTGGTTGTTTTCTTAGTGTTAATTTTTTTTAGATATCTTTGTATATTTTGGATAACAGTCCTTTATCAGACATCTTTTACAAATATTTTCTCCCAGTCTGTGGTTTGTCTTCTCATTCTCATGACATTGTATTTTGTAGAACAAAAGTTTTTACTTTTAATGAAGTCGAGTTTATCAATTATTTCTTTCATGTGTCATCATGAAGTTGATGTATCTGAAGAGTCATCACATGACCAAGATCATCTCTTCTGGGAGTGTGTTGAATCTATAGACCATTTTGGGAAGAACTGACATCTTGACTCTACTGAGTTTTCTGGCATATGAACATGGGAACATGTGTGCATTTTTTTGTTGTTCATCAGAGTTTTATGGCTTTTCTCATGTATCTTGCACATATTTTGTTAGGTTGATACTAAGTATTTTATTTTGGCGGATGCTAATGTAAATGGTATTGTTTTTAATATCAAATTATTCCTGTTCATTGGTGGTATATAGGAAAGTGATTGGTTTTTACTATCCTGCAACCTTGCTATAATGCCTTGTCAGTTTCAGGAGATATTTTGTTGATTCTTTTGGATTTTCTACATAGATGATCATGTTATCTGTGAATAAAGACAGTTTTATTTTTTTCTCTCAAACTATGTACCTTTTGTTTTCCTATCCTGTGTTATTTCATTAGCTAGAAATTCCACTACGATATGGAAAGGAGTGATGAGACGGGACATCCTTGCCTTGCACTTGATCTTAGTGGGAAAGCTTCAAGTTTCTCACCATTAATTATGTTAGTTGTAAGTTTTTTTGTAGATATTCTTTATAAGTTGAGGAGGTTCTCTGCTACCCCTGGTTTCCTGAGAGTTTTTGTCATGAATGGGTATTGGATTTGGTCAAATGCTTTTTCTCCATCTGTTGATAAGATCGTGTGATTTTTTTTACTCTCTTGATGGATTACATTTATTGATTTTTTTAATATTGAACCAACCAGCTGGAATACATCCTATGTAGTCATGGCATACAATTGATTTTATGCAGTTTTGGATTCAACTTTCTAATATTTTGTTGAGGATTTTTTTCATCAATGTTTAAGGTACTGGTCTGTAAGGTTTTTTTTTTAATTTTTCTTGTAATCTTTTTGTCTGGTTTTAATATTAGGGTAATGTTGGCCTCATAGAATGAATTAATTAGGAAGTATATCCTCTGTTTGTATCTTCTGCAAGATTATAGAAAACTGGTATAATTTATGCCTTAAATGTTTGGTAGAATTCACCAGCGAACCCATCTGGATCTGCTGCTTTCTATTTTCAAAGGTTATTGGTTCAACTTATTCAACAGATGTAGGCCTATTCATATTGTTTATTGAGTTTTGGCAGATCGTGCCTTTCAAGGAATTGATCCATTTGACCTAGGCTATCGAATTTGTGAGCTTAGAGTTATTCACAGTATTCTTTTATTATCCTTTTAATTTCCATGGTATCTGTAGTGATGTTGCCTCTTTAATTTCTGCTGTTAGTAATTTGTGCCCTCTCTTTTTTCTTAGCCTGACTTAGAGGCGTGTTAATTTTGTTGATCTTTTCAAAGAACTGGTATTTGGTTTCATTAATCTGTATTGATTTCTACTCTAGTTCTTCTTGTTTTGGATTTAATGTTTTTCTACTTTGCTAAGGTAGAAACACAGATTACTGATTTCAGATGTTCTTTTCTAAATATGCTTTCAGTGCTATCAATTTCTCATAAGCATTTATTTCACTATATCCGACCAAGTTTGATAAGTTGTGTTTTTCTCTTTACTTTAAAATAACTTTTGATTTCTCTTGAGATTTCTTTTTGACTAGTGTGTTATTTAGAAGTGTGTTTAGTCCACAGGTATTTTGGGATTTTCCAATTATCTTTCTGTTACTGATTTCTAATTTAATTCCTTTGTGGTCTGAGAGCAAACATTGTATGATTTCTGTCTTTTTAAAAAAATTTTCTTAATGTCAGTGTAATAGCCTAGAATGTGGTCTGTCTTTGTTAATGTTCCATGTGAGCTTGTGAAGAATGTGTATTCTACTGGGCTGGATGGAGTAGTCTGTAGATGTCAATTATATCCACTTGATTAGTGGTGTTATTGAGCTCAGCTGTGTCCTTAATGATTTTCTGCCTGTTGAATCTGTCTATTTCTGATAGAGGAGTATTGAAGTTTCCAGCTATAATGGTGGGTGCATTTATTTTTTTTGCAGTTCTATCAGTTGTTGTCTCATGTAACTTGACACTCTTTTGTTAAGCACATATATGCTAAGGATTTTCGTGTCTTCTTGGAGAATTGACCCCTTTATCACTATGTAATGTCCTTTGTCACTGATAACTTTCCTCGCTTTGAAGTTTACTCTGTCTGAAATTAATACAGCTACTCCTGCTTTCTTTTGATTAATATAAGGATGGTATGTTATTCTCCATCCATTTACTTTTACTATATATGTGCCTTTATATTTGCAGTGTGTTTTTTATAGACAATATATAATTGGGTCTTATTTTATTTTTAACTCTCACAATCTGTCTAATTGGTGTATTTACACCATCATCAATTAAAGTGATTATTGCTATAGTTGGATTAATCTTTCATATTTGTTACAGTTTTCTGCTTGTTGCCCTTGTTCTTTGCTTCTATTTCTGTATTCCACTTTTTCCATCATTTGTGGATTTATTGCACATTTTATATGATCCCATTTTTCTCCTTTTTAGTATATCAGACCTTCTTTAAAAATTTTTTTGTGGTTGCTCTGCAGTTTAAAATATACATTTATAATTAATTCAAGTCCATTTTCAAATAACACTAAACCACTTTACAGGTAGTACAAGTACCTTATACTAACAAAATATTCCTAATTTCTCCCTCTCATTCCTTGTATCATTGCTGTCATTTGTTTCGCTTTGTATATAAGCGTACATACATACATAATTATATGTTATCAAATAAATTGTTGCTGTTTTTAATTTTAATTTTTATATATTAATTAATTAATTTATTTATTTATTTAAAGTGTGTTTTTCCAGAACCCATCAGCTCCCAGTCAAGTAGTTGTTTTCAATCTAGTTGTGGAGGGCACAGCTCACAGTGACCCATGTGGGGATCGAACCGGCAACCTTGTTGTTAAGAGCACCTCACCAACTCAGCTAACCGGCCACCCAAACTGTTGTTTTTTTGAACAAACTTCTCTGTTAGATTAAGAATAAGAAAAGTAAAAGGTTTCATTTATTTTCACTTATTCCTTCTTTGATTCTCTTCCATTCTTACATAGATCCAAGTTTCTGGCCTATATTTTTCTTTTCTTTAAAGAACTTCTTTTAACATTTCTTTTACGGTAGGTCTACTGGCAACACGTTTCCTTAATTTTTGTTTGCCTGAAGGATAATTTCCCAGGGTACAGAATTCTAGGTTGGTGGGCTTTTTCACTCAGCACTTTATAAATGTTTCATTCCACTGGCCTTCCTTGCATGGTTACTTAGGAGAAGTCATGTAATTTTCGTCTTTGCTCCTTTATAAGTAAGGTATTTTTTCTCTGGCTTCTTTCAGGATTTTTTCTTTATCTTTGTTTTTTTTTATAGTTTGAAAATATGCTTAGGTGCACCTTTTTGGACATTTATCTTGCTTAGTCTTCTCTAAGCTTCTTGGATCTGTGGTTTGGTGTCTCACATTAATTTGCATAAATTCTCTGGTATTATTTCGAATATTTCTTATGTTTCTTTCTCTTCTGGTATTTCTATTTCATATATGTTACACCTCTTGTAGTTGTCTCACAGTTCTTAAATATTTTGTTTATATCTTTTGGTCTCTGTTCTCTTTGCTTTCAGTTTTGGAGATATTTATGGATACATCATCAAGCACAGCGTTTCTTTCCTCACCCATGTCCAATCTATCTACTAAGCTGATCAACACTTATCCAGTCCACATTGAGCCTCCAGAAATTCATCAATTACAATTCAGCTTTTCTTAATCCAGCACGCTTTTCCATGGCAATTACCACCCATGACTCTGCTTTTCCTTTTTCTTCGTGTTTTTGATCTTTAGCTTTTCATTTTGGTTCTTTATTAGGATTTCTATCTCTCTGCTTGGATTGCTCATTTGTTCTTGCATGCTATTTTATCCATTAGATCCCTTAGCATATTAATTATGTTTTAAATTCCTGGTCTGCTAATTCCAGCATCCCTGTCTTGTCTGGTTCTGATGCTTGTTTTGTCACTTTAGATTTCGTTTTTTGCCTCTTGGTATGCTATGTAATTTTTTTTATAACCCAACATGATGTACTGAGTAAAAGGAAATTCTGTAAATAGGACTTAGTAATGTAGTGGTCAAGTGTGTGGGAAGAGGAAGCATTCTTACAGTCCTATGATTAGGTCTGTCTTTTAGTCTGAGCCATGCTTCTGGACTGTGAACTTCTCAAGTATTTGTCAGTTTTTTCTTGTCTGCTTAGAGGGGTTGGGTGATCACAGTTGACTGAAGTTGGTATTTCTCTTTCCCTAGGTCAAATAGGTTCTGATAATACCCCAGCAGGTCAGGCTCTGGTTACGTAGTTTCTCCTGAGGGCAGACCTTTGTTAAGAACCGAGTTCTCTCTTAATTTCAAAATGATTCCTTTTCTCTCCCCCTGCTGGAAGCATGTGGGGATTTTTTTTATATTTATGCTGGGAACCTGGTTGAGCTCCTGCAGATAAACTCACAAAAGTTGGGTGACTCACTATGACTGGGTCACCCTAGAATTTTTAACTCTCAAAGTTGTCCACACTGAGCCTCCAGAAATTCATCAATTACAATTTAGCTTTTCTTAATCCAGCACTCTTTTCCATTGCAGTTACCACCCATGAATATGCTTTGTTAAGCCGTTACTCCCTGTATTCTCCTGTCTCCGATCTCATAGGCAGTGGTTTGCCCTGTGTCCTTCTCTTTCTTACGGACCCAAAAAGAGTTGATTTTTTTTTTTTTTTCTGTTCAGCTTTTTACTTGTTAGGACACAGTGGCAACTTCCAAACTCCTTACATGCAGAACCAAAACCAGAAGTCTGTATTACTTTTTAAATTAAAGTTTAAATGTATAAGGAAAGACCTAAGTTTAAGTAATAAATAGGATGACTCAAATAATGCTTTATTAAATCCATTTTGAAAAATTTCACTTCTAATAGGTTATGAAATTTTGGAATATACACTGTATATAGTTTTATTAAACATAAGAATTGCATTCTTTTGTCATTTAAGTTGAAATTGTTTGTATTTTAGATAACGTTCAGTCATCCAAGCCTGGACATTCAGGGCAGAAGTATAGAATATGTACAGTGGCAAATATCCAAGGAATGTGGAAGCCTAAAGTCCCAAAATAGGGTAAGTAATCTTAGGTTGTCTTCTGATATGGGATATAACTAATGAACATATAAGTGAAATGTTCTAGTCCTTCTAATACTTCATTTAGTTGAATTGTAGCTAGAAAAAAAAATTAGTGTATAAATTTGCTACATACATGCTTATAAACCCTTGGTCCTATACTTTGTGGCCCACTGAAACTGAGGAAGTGGCCCTACCCTGTTGAACTGAGGAAACAGCCACAACTTTCCCACTTCTTCCCTTTTCTTAAAGGATAATGCATATTCTCAGCCAGCAAGCTCTATTTTCCAGTCCAATAAATCCTATAAGTTCAACAGCCTTGCTTTATTTCCTCTCAACTCTGTCCTCTTAGATGCAACCTGGCAGCGTTTCAGCTGAGATGGTGAATAGGATCCATGATCACACCTGTAACCCCTGTGATTGTCTAGCCACACCTTTGGTGTTCTCCAGAACATGTTTACTCACAAGTTCTACCTTCCACAAAACACTAGAATACAATTCATCCACATTCTTTGCCACTTTATAACAACAATCACCTTTCCTCCACTGTCCAGTAATACGTTTCTCATTTCCATTTGGGATCTCACCTAGAAGCATCTTTAACGTCCATATTACTACCCACAGTCTCTTCAAGACTATCTAGGCTTTTTATAACATGCACCTCAAAACTCTTTCAGCTTCTACCTATTACCCAGTTCCAAAGCCTTTTCCACGTTTTTAGGTATTTGTTACAGCAGCCCACTTCTCGATACCAAAATCTGCATGAGCCAGGGTTCTCCAGAGAAACAGAACCTATAAGAGGTATGTGTGTGTGCGCGTGCACGCACGCATGCACAGATTTATTTTAGGGAACTGACTCATGTGGTAGTGGAGATACATATTCAAAATCTGCAGGGTAAGCTGTCAGGCTTGAGACCCAGGGAAGAGTTGCAATCAGTCTTTACTCTATTAAGGCCTTCACCTGATTGGATGAGGTCTACCTATATTATGGAGGGATAATCTGCTCCACTCTTCATCATCCACCAAGTTAAATGTTAACCTCATCCAAGAAACATCTTTACTGAAACATACAGAGTAGTGTTTAACCAGATATCTGGGCCCAGTGACCCAGCCAAGTCGACACATCAAATTAGCATTCACAGTCCTTATCTTACTGCAGTTTTCATCTCTTTCTTTCTTAGGTCCCTTTAAAATCCATTCGACATGTCAGCTTTCAAGATGAGGATGAGATTGTCAGAATAAACCCTCGAGATATCTTAATACGTCGTTATGCAGACTACAGACATCCTGACATGTGGAAAAATGACTTGGAGCGAGATGATACTGACTCCAATACTCAGTTTTCTAAACCGGAGAGTAAAAAATCAGACTATCTGTACTCTTGTGGGGATGAGACTAAGTTAAGTTCACTCAAAGACTCTGTGGTATTCAAGACACAACCTTCCTCATTAAAATTTAAGAAGTCAAAACGAAGAAAAGAAGATGGTGAACGTTCTCGCTGCGTATACTGCCAGGAAAGGTTTAATCATGAAGAAAATGGCAGGGGGAAATGTCAGGATGCTCCAGACCCTATTCGAAAATGCATATATCAAGTTAGTTGCATGCTCTGTGCAGAGAGCATGTTGTATCATTGTATGTCAGACTCGGAGGGAGATTTTTCTGATCCCTGTTCATGTGACACTAGCGATGACAAGTTCTGCTTACGATGGTTAGCCCTAGTAGCTTTGTCTTTCATTGTACCATGTATGTGCTGCTACGTCCCTTTGAGAATGTGCCATCGTTGTGGTGAGGCATGTGGGTGCTGTGGGGGGAAACATAAAGCTGCTGGATGAAAGGGTCCAGAGCCAAAATGAGTTTAAAATCTTTGTTTCCAGGAATTAGCTAACTTGGATTTGTGGAAGCTTTGGCAAGCAATATGAAACCTTGCCTGGTGTCATTGGGGCCACACGTGGAGGAAGCAGAACTCGTCGGTTCTTGGCATTTCACAAATGCTAGCCATGCCTAACTTTTCCCTTGAGCGCATGGCATGTTTTGTTACAGGTTGTAAAGAGTATTTGCGAAAGGAAGCCATTTCTGGTTATTGGCTATAAAAAGTAAGCATAAAATATGATCCAACTAAAAGGGATTAATTTTTGGCGTTTTTGTATATTTATGCATTAGGTGATGGGACGTTTAAAGGTTTGAATTCTAGGACATGAACTGAAAGTGCACTAGGGGACAGCTGATTTCAGTCTAAGAAAAGTTAACACTTGGAAATTATAAGAAGTTAAACAAGTGCAACTAAATCATTTATTGTTTTTTGAAAGCAGTTTTATGTATAAATAACAAATGTTTATATTTAACTAAATATAAGGTACGAATTATGACGTATTAAACTTTTCTTCCCCTTCCTAGTTCTAAAGTAGATGTACATATATCTACTGTCACATTCCATTATATTTTGAATATTTTACTCATCTAGTTAATAATAACATTTTTCTTTCATGTGAATGATTTGATATTTTCATCCTCATTTCCCTTTGGCTCTGGTTTATATTGAGTTATATCTGTACATTCTGGTAATCTAAAATCCTTAAAAATATTCTAATAGCCTTGAGTGACCAACTTTTTTTTAAAGCACAGATGTAATTGTCTAATGTTCTGATGGGAACGTAACACTTATTTTTATATAAAAAAAGACTGAGTAAACATTATAGAAAAAAAATGAGGTTTGGGGATTGTTTTTGTGGTATTCAACCAGCAAGTTGTTTTCTTTCAGAGTTTCCTCCTTCGAGAAATTATATTGCATTTACAAATATTTTACGAAGCAGAAAGTGTAACTGGATAGTTAGTGTAAAAGTTTCCTCCTGAGATCTCCATTTATCATTCCGCTAACCCAGAATTTGTTCAGCTGTGTTACTAATTTTTTAGCTTCATCCCCAGTGCTGATTATTCACATAACAACAATAACTTTTCTCAGTTGCATTTTATTTTATTTAAACTGGCCAAAAGAAAAATTATGTTAAACTGTGTTAAACTATCCCAGGAAAGTATTTAATCCAACGTTGTGAATGAAATACCTTGTACATTAAATTTATTGCTTTTGCAGAGCATTGTATTACTGGATGTTTTATTTACAAAGTAGTTGGATAAATGTTCAAACAAATTGTTTAAAGTACTTTGGGGTCGAATTATTTTTTTTAAGTGTTACATTTAAACTCTAACCAAGTAAGGGGTTCTTTAAGAACATTCCCTTAGAGGGAAAAGTTGAGAAGTGTGCCTTTCTTGAATGGCTTGAAGTTTCAGAAGTGATAAACATTAAAATCACACTACCATTTGAAGCTTATTTTCTATGCAGGATTTTAAATGTCGTTTATGTATCATTCTTTTTACATTCACCCTTAAGCTTCTGTTAGCTGTCTTCTTCTGCCCCATATCAAACTGAACGATGTATATAACACTATCTGTCTGTAAAATACTTTTTTTAAGAAAGCATTTATATTTATATGACAGCTTGAACTGACAACGTTGTGTATATAGATCATCTTGAAGTATTATTTCACATTGAAAAGAAGAAAATATATTGATAACTATAGATGTTATGAAGAAGAGGTTATTTCTAGTTTTGTACTAAAAATCAATTGGATGAACTAAATCCAAACGTGACACTGTAGCAGCAGTTTTAAGTCTTATTTTTAACTGTTTATATATTTGGATGCTGCTACACCAGATCATCTTCATCCCTGAAGTTTTCAGCTAAACTTGGTTACCTAGAATAGACTGTTAACTTTCAAAATTACTTTTTATTGGTGGAATGGGAATATTGGTTTTCCTTGTGAATGAATTTTCATATTTGTAACTGCGGAGTTTATAATTCAGGTTCGAGCAAGGTGTGAATAACTGAAGAAAATAACTTGCTGGCTATATAGGAAAATGCTGTGGAAATGAACTGTGTATATACTTCTGGGAAGAACAAATTAAATCATTTCTTCTGTTAAGCACTAATCAGTATAGTGCAACTCCTGGTTCTGTACTGTATTTTATATGCAACATATATGCTTTAATATTTTAATGTTTGTGCATTAATATTTTCAAATTGTTTAACCACTTTGCTGCTAAGATTTTGCCGTCCCATCCCCATTTTTTCCTTTACAATTTTAAACAAGTTTCTTAATTAAAAACTATGGTGATAAAATGGTTTTTATTTCACCTTGGATCTTTACAGTTAACACACCCAGTTTCCAAATTGGTCCAGAAGACTAACTGATGATATAATGTTACCTGAATCTCTATGTGGAAATTTTCTCTTGAGTAAATTAGAATTTTTATGTGAAAACTAACAGGTAGTTTAAATTTCTTGTTCTAACATGTGTATAGGTATGTTCAGGGACATTTTCTCGTTCTGCATATACATTTGGCACTGCCTATTGGCTGCTCCTCTAGAACCTTTCTCTTTGTTTTTAACCTGGAAATATAAGCAAAAGGCTAAACAAAACTTCTTAAGTAATAATAGTAAATATGGAAAATGAAATCATCTAGATGGCATGATTGATGGCTTGTTGTGTTCAGACTTGGTAACTAAATGATTTGAAGAGGTGTAGGGGGGATCATTTGATAGCTGAAAAAAACGTGAGGTGTGGAACTTTAGCACCACCTACTGGATAATTTATAGGCCAGAGACGTGAGGTGGCAATTGGGGTCTGACAGGGTTCATCACTGTTACCAGTAAAGGGCTATTTATGTGGGAGCCACCTCCAAATGGAGAAAGCAGGAGTAAGAAATATCTCAAAGGAACTGTAAAAGGAATCTTATCCCTAATGTGTCTTGTTGGTTGCTGGAAGATTTTAAGCACTTTTTTCCTTACATACCTGTTTTAAAATATTTATTGATATTTTGAACTGGCAGTCAAAGTTAATGAATGTGCTGAAGCATTTCTAGAACCAATTCTTTTAACTGGCTCAAGCCATTACCAAAATGGTATTCTTATTTTTCCTCCCATTACTAGTCAGGGAGAATTTTTTTAAAAACAAATAAACATCACCTGTATTAATATCAAGACAACTTTAAAGAGAGTGTGTGTGTATGTCTCTGGGATACTGGGGCAGGGTTAAAATTTGAAGGGGAAAACTTGAAACTACCTATTTTCATTGGTTATTCAGCAGTGCCTAATACGAACTTTCAAAGTAAGACAAATGCACTTTTAATTCATGTTACAGTGCCATCTGATATCTTGGGTAAGTCTTTTTCTTTTATCCCCCCAATCCCATCTGCCCACCCCCATTTACTTGAACAGCACTGAGGTGTTTTTTAATATTCATGTAAGTCTCCAAAATACAGGAAATGTACTTTCCTCCACATGGGCAATTTAAAGAATCTTAAGGATACTTCTCTTGAAATTTCTTTTTGGTCTATGTGGTTACATTTTGAAATATGTTTAAGATTGGGTTTTTAATTTTAGCCCAAAGATACATTGAGTAACATTTTTCTACATAAAACTGAAAACTTTAGTCACCTGGAAAACAGATTCTTCACTAAATATTCTCATTCTTAACTTCACCTGTACAATTACATTTCTCAGTGTAAGAGAAAGCACTAGAAACTTACATTATTGTTGCACTTAAAAAAATTGGTCTATAAATAAACCACAATAATAATAGCACCATAAGATGTTTTGCAGTAAATAAAAACATAAAAAAGAAATCACAGCTGAAGTGATTTATATAAACCAAAAAAAAAGGGCTTTAAGGTATAAAGGTACTGTTTGCCTAGCAGCCAGGTGGTTATAAAACTTTCATATGCTTTGATACACTGATGTTAGCCATTGTTTCTGAAAGCTCCTTAAATTGCGTAAGTTGCTAGTTTTGAAAATTTTCAAAAATAATCTAGTTGAAAAGCTTTTGTATTAAAGATAGACTTAGATTTTTGTGAACATTGCCAGTATGTAGTGTTATTTGCTTCCTATTCTTGACCTCAAAAGTGCCTCACTTGTATATTATTTCCATTAAAAGCTTGACTGCATTCTTTCTAATAAGCAATGAAATATTGTTTAACTCATGTCATGATGTATCTCCTTAGATATAGTTGACTAGCTTGATAGTTTGGGGTATATAATGTAAATATGCACATATAAGTTTGTAACTGTTTTTGTTACATCATACCCATGTAATTGGACATATCAGATGATATCAAAGAATTTGTTTTAATTCACTGATTAAACCTGTCATGAAATATAAAAGGACTTTTTCTTACTCTTCTAGAGGATGACAAACTATCACAAGAGATAATTATCAGAAGAGAAAGCAATAGAAATGGAAGCCTTTAATCATAATTTTTAAGGTATATTTTTAACTGAAAGCTCGTGTATAGTTCATCTTAATGACTTATTCATCTTTGATTGTATCCAGATTTTTTTTAATAGTCTGTTACCTAAAAACATTATATTTATTGGTTTGGGAATATGTTACAGCTATATATATATGTTAACCACCTTAAATGACATGTAGGAAATTTTTAACCCAATTGCTACTAATTTTTGTGTGTGTCCTAGTCAGTTTTAGAGTGTCACTTGTAATATAAACAAAGATAGCTAATAATCTAAATGAAAAATTAACTAGGACAATACTCAAAAACCATAGTGTATTTCAACACCAGAATAACTTTCAGATTACTATATTAGTTATATTTGTTTGAAAAATCAAGAATTAACTCTTTTATACCTTTACCATAAATTATGAAATAGAATCTCATGTGCCTATTTACAGGTTTTCAGAAATTTGTTTTGTATTCTTCACATCAAGTTAATACCCACAAGCGAGTAGGATAGTTTTTACATCAGAGAAATTGAAATGAAGGTTTCTGCTTTGTTATTAATATAGTATCATGCACACGGTGGTCCTTAAAAAAATCAGTATTAATACTATGAAAACTAGAGTTGACTTCTTTAAAATTAAATTCTCTAAGATTTGCAGTTTCAGACCCTTGAAATGATGGCTCAAAATTATATTCATAATAAAAGTCTAAACTGCAGAATCATAGTTGAAATGGTGTTTTGTCTAGCAATCTTCATTTTTATTATGTGTTTTTAAATGATCACTTTTAATCTGCAAATGACCCTATAATGTATTATCCTCCTCATTTTACTAAAGAAGAGATTTAGGCTTTACTCGGCACAATATCCTTTAAGTCCGTCCATGTTGTTGCAGGTTAGAAAATATTCCCAAGATCACTTAAGAGACACCAGGATTTGAACCATATTTTACTTACTCGACGCTCGTGTTTTTAGTCAAAATGAAGTTTTGCCTTTTGTTATGAGTTTCAGATGTACTTCATAGAAGAAGCATGTTGTTTTGTTAAAATGAAATTTTTTTTCAAAGATTTTTTTTTTCAATTACAGCTGACATACAATATATTAGCCCTAGGTGTGTAACACAGTGGTTAGACATTTATATAACTTAAGAAGTGATCACCCCAGTAAATCCAGTACTCATGTGACACCATACATAGTTACTACAATACTATTGACTGTATTCCCTATGCTATACTCTACATCCCCATGACTATTTTGCGACTACCAATTTGTGCCTCTTAATCCCTCTTAATCTCCTCCCTCCACCATCCCCTTAACCAACACCCCACTCCTTCAACAATCAAAATGCTCTCTATGAGCTTGTTTCTGTTTTGTTGGTTCATTTATCCTGTTCTCTAGATTCTACATATAAAGTCAGATGACATTTGTCTTTCTCTGTCTGACTTACTCTACTCAGAACAGGACCCTCTAGGTCCATCCATGTTGTTGCAGATGGAAAGATTTCATTCTTTTTATGGCTCAGTAATATTACGTTGTATATATGGAGTATACCACCTCTTTATTCATTTATCGGTGGACACCCACGCTCCCTCTATATCTTGGCATACACAATGCTGCAATGAACATATGGGTGCACATGTCCCTTTGAAGTGGTGTTTTGGGTTTCTTCAGATAAATTGTTCAGAACTGGGGTTACTGGGTCCTTCTTTGTCTATTTTGTCTGGTATAAGTATTGCTACCCCAGATTTTTTTTTTTTTCCATGTTCATGAAATGTCTTTTTCCATCACTTTACTTTCAGTCTGTGTGTGTCTCAATCTGAAGTGAGTCTCGTGTAGGCAGCTTATGTCAGGGCTTTGTTATCCGTTCAGCCTCCCAATGTCTTTTGACTGGAGTATTTAATCCATTTGTGTTTAAAGTAATTGTTGATAGGTATGTAGTTATTGCCATTTTGCCATTTTATTATTTTTTTTCTTAAGTCCCTTTACCATTTCTTGTAATACTGGTAGTGATGAACTCCTTTAGCTTTTCTTTCTCTTAGAAGCTCTGTTTCCGTTCTTCAATTCTAAAAGATAGCTTTGCTGGGTAGATTAATGTTAGTTGTAGGTCCTTGCTTTTCATCACTTTGAATATTTCCTGACAATCACTTCTGGCCTGCAAAGTTTCTGTTGAGAAATCAGCTGATAGTCTCATGGGAACTCCCTTGTAGGTAACTAATTGCTTTTCTCTTGCTGCTTTTAGGATTCTTTCTTTGTCTTTAACTTTTGGCATTTTAATTATGATGTGCCTTGGTTTGGGCCTGTTTGGGTTCGTCTTGTTTGGGACTCTGTGATTCCTGGGCTTGTATGTCTATTTCCTTTGCCAGGTTAGGGAAGTTTTCCCTCATTATTTCTTCAAATAGGTTTTCAATTCCTTGCTCTCTCTCCTGTCCGTCTGGTACCCCTATAATATGAATATTGGTATGCTTGATGTTGTCCCAGATGCCCTTTAAACTATCTTTTTTGTTTTGTTTTGTTTCATTTGTTGTTTGTTGCTGTTCTGATTGGGTGTTTTCTGCTACTTTACCTTCCAAATCATTGATTGAATCCTCTGCTTCATCTAATTTACTGTTGGGTCCCTCTAATGTATTCTTCATTTTAGTTACTGCATTTTTCATTTCTGATTGGTTCTTTTTTATGTTTTCTATCGTCATTTTTATGTTTCCTGTCTCTTTGTTAAAATTCTCCTTGGAATCATTGAGAATCCTTTTAACCAGTGTTTTACACTCTGCATCCAATAGCTTGTCTCCATTTTGTTCTTTGGAGATTTGTTCTGTCCTTTCATTTGGGACATGTTTCTTTGTCTCCCCATTTTGGTTACCTCCCTGAGTTTGTTTCTATGTATTAGGCAGAGCTTCTATGTCTCACGGTCTTAAGAAAGTGGCCTTATGTAGTAGATGTCCTGTGGGGCCCAGTGTCACAGTCTCTGGTCACCTGTGCTGGGTGTTCCACTTGTGTCCTTTGTGTAGGCTGTGTGTGCCCTGTTGTAGTTGAGCCCTGGTTTCTGTTTGTACATCACTGGGAGGGATTGACCCTCAGAGTGGTTGGTTGTGAGGACTGGTGTGACTACAGTGGAAGAGCTGTTGTGCAGGGGCTGACTCTACAGAGTAGGATTCACTTTAGTGGGATTCTGGTGCCTACCCAGTCTGCCCTTTGGGTGTGTCTTTTGTGGAGATGGTTGGGTGGTGCTGTGGTGTGGTCCAAAGCTAGCCACCTCGTGTGTTGCTTCGGGGGTCTCTTAGGAGGGGCTCTGTTGAAGGCTAAGGTCAGCCGCGGCATGTGCCCTGCCTCAGGCCACTTGGTATGAGCTACAAAGTGATCCGTAGATGTTTGCCACTTGTGCTGGACTTGGCGATGCCTAATCTATGAACCAAGGCCAGTTGCCACTAGTGCTAGCTTTAGGGCTGCGTAGCAAGAAGTACAGGGCATGGAGGTGAGATGCTCTTTGTTTGGGGTTTGTGAACTTTTGAGAGATATTTAAAAAGTCCATAGCATGAACCAAGACAGGCCATTTGTATGGAAAAGCCACCAGAAGGAGCTCGGGTGAGCCCACAAGTCGGGTGAGGTAGGGTCTTAGGGAATTACCAGGGTGGGGCAAATGTTATGTTAGCTAGGTTGATGGAGAGTCAGATATAGCCATCACCTGTGTCTTCATGCTGGGTGAGGGGAAGGCTCAACAAAAGAACACTGGCTTCTGCCAGCACTTTTATCTGGGAGAAAGCTGATACTTAGCCCTCGCCCTGAAGCCACACAATTCAGTTCCTCCCCCTATATCTCTAGTATGTTTTGAGCTTCTGCCCCAACACTGAAAGTTAGAGCAAGTGAATCCATCAGTAAGTTCATACGTGGGCCTTTTAAGAGGAACACCTGGGATTCCAGCAGCCTTCTATCTCACTCAGTCACAATCTCTGCTGGTTTTCACAGCCAAAAATGAAGGGGACTTCTCTTTCCGGGACTAGAACTCTGGGATGGGGAGTTTGGTGTGGGACTGGGACCCCTCACTCCTCAGGGAGGCCTCTGCAGCCAAGATAGCCCTCCCAATTTTGTGGTGCCAGACCATTCCGTATCTGCCCCCATCTCTGGAGGGGGAGGGTTCTCATGTGGCTTCTTCTGTATATTCTTAGTTATAGAACTTCTGTTCAGCTAGACATTGGGTAGTTTTCAATGATGGTTGTTCAATAGCTTAGTTGTAATTTTGATGTGGTCGTGAGAGGAGGTGAGCACAGCATTTATCTATTCTGACATCTTAACCAGAAGTTTGAAATTTTACTTTTAAATGAATGATTTTACAAGGGAATAATTTCTTAATTCCCACTCACATTTATTTTATTTCTGGGCCCACTTTTTATCTGTCTTTCTAAGTTGTGAACTATCCACAGTATGACATATGGAAATCCTTAAAATTGGGAGAATAAAATTGAGATAATGTTCCAGTATATGTTGTGTGCTGATCCAACAGAAAGGACTAAAGACATATATACAGTCAGTATGTGGTAGTGTTCAATTTGCTCAATTGGTAGCATTTCCCTAATGATTTTGAGTTGGAAGGATTCTTTTTCACCAAAGCAATACTTTATCTTAAGGCAGTAGAAAACAATGTTCTCAAATGAGTCTTTTCCTGTATTATACACTTTTTTTTTCTCTCTTTTTCAAATGGCCAGCCATTCATATGTCAGTTATTCTAGAAAGCCTGTCTTTGAACCAGAGTTGCATTTAGTATCAGGGCTACTTCTTGCACATGTATCAGAATGATTAGGTTAGTGTCCCCTCTTCTGTCAAACTTAATTTTAACCTTAAATAATTCACAATAACCAAGAGTCTGTGTGCAGTTAGGAAAGAAGTTGTACAGGAAAAATTGCAGAATTTCTAATATTGAAATAAGATAATTTTTTTCTCGACAATAAAACTTAAGGAAACCTGTGTAACTTTCATTTCCTTTACTTCTTAATTTTGCATTGCCAAATTGCAAGGTATTAACTAAATGACTTTTTTTCTTTTTAAAATATTGTGATATAGAAGCTCTAAACATATTACTTGTCAAACATAAACCTTTTTGGTGCCCTCTATGTTTTCCTCCTTCCTTTTCCCTATTACAGTAATAATGTCTCCAACTTCTCCAAATCTATGAGGGGAATAATTCATGGAGAAGAAATTTCAACAGTTTATTATAATTATTTTTTAAATTCTTGTATTTCCTTAAAGAAAGGCTAGCAAGCTTAAATTTGTGTCTTCAGTAGGGGACAGCAGTGTTTCACTATCTCTTAAAATTTAAGAGAAAAGTTGTATGGATTTATGAGCTCCCAACTAGTTAATACTTCTTATTAAAGTTCTTGTTAAATTGTCAAAATGCACAAGCATGATAATCCAGTTCTAAGAAGGAAATAAAAATGCAACCCAAATTAAGATTACTGATAGGTTGAGTTCATTGATGTCTTAAGGCTGGGAGGCACTTTAGAGATTATTAATACAACACCCTTATGCTACAAATGTAGAAATGGGCCCAAGGGGGCTAAGATATCAGTGCAAGGTCAGTTGCTTACTTAATAACACAGCCTGCACTTTAAACCCACACATCCAACTACCTGAAATACATCTCTTGCAAGCACCTCAAATTCAATATGGCCCAAATTGATTTTCCCAATTCTTCAACTTTTTCCCCCCTCTTCTCTGTCTTGGTAGATAGTGACACCACTGCCCATCCAGTAACCTGTTCATCATCCTTAATGTCTCCTTTTCCCTCACATTTCACCATCCATTCTCAATTTTCTACAATTCCATTTCCTGTGTTCCTAAAACCTGTCTGTGTTCCTCTCTCCTCACTGCCGCTATCCTACTAGAAGTTATCTTGCACTACTGACACTGAAGATTTGGCATTGAATTACTTGGACATCTCTACGAAATATAGAGATGCTCTATATTTTAAATACGTTGGAAGGTGAAAATAACAAAATGGTGATAAAAAAATTGAGATCTTCAGATTGAGATATCCCCAGATTTAGACAAAAGAAATGGTTTGTGGTTGGAATGAGGATGATGATGACTTTAAAGAACAGTTCAGCACCTAGGACCATCTAGAGAATTGAGAGGAACTTGTACTATAAAGTACAAACTTGCAGAAATGATAAACTAAATTGTATGTGTGTACACTTTTCCTCAAAACCCATTCCCTTTTTTATGTAATATAAGTTTGTCTATTGTTTGTTGTGGTGGTTTTCTGTAAGCTTGGATGAAAGAAGAGAGTCCATTACTGGAAACCTTCGAAATCTTATTGTTGATAACATTTTAAGTAAATCAGTAGCTGCATAAGCAGGCGAGCCCTTACTAAAAAGATTTTCTTTGCTTTTTTACAAATCAGAATAGCCTACCTGGTATAGGTTCCCCCATTGAAGGTCACATCTCCAGGTAAGGCTGACCACTTACCTCAAGGATGTTGAGCAGGTACCATTTTAGATATAATAGTCAAGGAAGGACATGCAAATAAGTGGGGAAAGAATCATCTAGGTTAAAGGAAGAGCAAAAACACAAAGGCTCTGAATACAAAGAAGCTTGGCTTGTTTAAGGAAGAGCAAGAAGGCTAGTATGACTAGAGGTCAGTGAGGCAGCTCATGAAAGGACGTAAAGTCACAGAGACAGCTTTTGACACATTCTTCACTTCCTTGGCACTACACTACCCTGGTTTCCTCCTGTTTCACTGATTTCTATCCTCTGCTAGTTCCTTCTCCTCTTTCCAATCTCTAAATTGGAATTCCTCAGGATATAGTAATATATTCTCTCCTTTTTTAGCAATATTCCACTCTCAGGGGATTTCATCCAATCTTAGTTGTCTGTCAACTATATTGGTGGTAACCTCAGTCAGATCTTCTACTTGATGTCTCCACTTGGATGTCACACATTTCAGTTTTTTTATTTTTTTAATTAAAGTTTATTGGGGTGGCAATGGTTAGTAAAGTTACATAGCTTTCAAGTGTACAGTTCTGTATTACATCATCTACGTATCACATGTGTGTTCACCACCCAGAGTCAGTTCTCCTTCCATCCCCATATATTTGATCCCCTTTACCCTCATCTATGACCCCCTGTTACCCTCTGGTAACCACTAAACTATTGTCTATGTCTATCAGTTTTTGTTTCGTTTGTCTTGTTCCTTTGTAGCTTTCAGTTTTATAGCCCACGTATCAGTGAAATCATATGGTTCTCTATTTTTTCTGTCTGACTTATTTCACTCAGCATTATAATCTCAAGATCCATCAATGTTGTCACAAATGGCTCTATTTCATCTTTTCTTATGGCAGAATAGTATTCCATTGTGTATATATACCACAACTTCTTTATCCATTCATCTATCGAAGGACACTTTGGTTGTTTCCATGTCTTGCCCACTGTAAATAAAGCTGCAAGATCATTGGAGCTCATATATCTTTATGGGTAAATGTTTTCAGATTTTTTGAGTAGATACCCAGGAGAGAGATTGCTGGGTCATAAGGTAATTATATTCTTAATTTTTAGAGGAGCCTCCACACCGCCTTCCATAACGGCTGCACCAATCAGCATTCCCACCAGTAGTGTATGAGGATTCCTTTTTCTCCACAGCCTCTCCAACATTTATTATTTGTCTTGTTGATGATAGCCATTCTAACTGGCGTGAGGTAATATCGTTGTCGTTTTTACTTACCCAAAGCAAATGGCATTTTTTAAAGAACACAAAATCCTCAGGTTTGTATGGAACCACAAAAGACCCCGAACAGCCAAAGCAATCCTAAGAAAAAAGAATAATGCTGGAGGTGTCACACTCCCTGACTTCAGCTTGTACTACGGGGCAACAATAATCAAAATAGTATGGTACTGGCAGAAAAACAGACACATAGACCAATGGAATAGAATTAAAAACCCAGAAATAAACCCACATAAATATGGACAGATAAGACTATATTTGGAAAATTGACTTACTTTAGTGTCACTGGTGGTCAAGAATGGGTCAGTGAGTATAATAAAACGCAGAATAATAAGAAAAAATACGAAGGCAGGAATTTGAGGGGGAAAGACAGATTGAGCAAAAGCAATAAAATAATAGAAATCAAAGTGGGGGTTGACCAAGGATTTAAGGAAGACGCAATGGAAAGCCCCACTAAGACAGAATGGTAGCCAGGAAAGCGTGGACAAAGGAGCCAAAACATACAATGGAGAAAAGACAGCCTCTTCAATAAATGGTGTTGGGAGAGTTTGAAAGCCGTAAGGAGTTAATATCCAAAATATATAAGGAACTCATAAAACTCAACAACAAAAAAACAAACAATCCAATTTAAAAATGGGTAGAAGACCTGAATAGACATTTCTCCAAAGAGGACGTACAGATGGCCAATAGACATATGAAAAGACACACATTTCATTTTCAATAAGGCCAAATCAGTTTTGATTTCTCCTTCAAATCTATTATACCTTCACTCATCTTATTTTTAAAAATTATCATAATTTATGTAGTTCTTGGAAGAATTACTGTCTTTCCTCATAAGAGACTCAAAAATTGATTGCAAATCTGAACAGTTCTCACCATGTGCACCATGACCATCTCAGACCAAGCCTCAATTTTGTCTTGCCCAGACCTAACAGCTTCCTGTTTCCACTCTTTCACTCCTAGGGCTTTTATTTTTATTTTTTTTCCCCGTGGAACACTCATGTTTATTCCTTTCACTTCTAACTTACTAGAATTAGAAAAATGGCTTTTACATACACAGTATTGCCAAGGTCTTTTAGGGTTAGAATTGATGTATTACCTCATGTTCATTAAATATTTGTCCCTTCCATTATCATAGTTTCAGAATCATTACATTTTTTTCTTAATTTGACAGTTATTTCCCTTACTCTGTTCCTTTCCCTCCCACTTGTACTTTGAGAACAGGTAAGGAAGGCAAAGAACTTAACGTTTAGTATATTTCTATTAGAATCAGACACTGTTGAACATATGCATATATATTATTTAATTTCTCAATAATTTTGTGAAGTAGATATGATTACTTCTATTTCACAGATGAGGAAGCTGAGGGCATACAGAAATTAAGAAATTTACCTACATTCTTAAGTAAGTGTAGGAGCTAAAATTGAAACTGCTCTTTTCTGACTCCCACACTTTCCTGGCTACCATTCTGTCTTTGTGGGGCTTTCCTCCATTGTGTCCTCCTTGAATCCTAGGTCAATCCTTCACTTTGATTTCTATTGTTTTATTGCTTTTGCTCAATCTATCTTTGCCCCTCAAATTCATGCCTTCATATTTTTTCTCAGTCTGCATTTTATTATACTCACTGACCCACCGGTGACACTAAAATAACAGTCAATTTTCCAAGGACAGTCTAGGATTAGCTTCATGACTACCATTAATATCAAAGCTACTTAAATAAGTTAAGTCTATGCTTTGAAGACTTACAAAGAAAAGGACTAACAGGATGGGCAGCTGAGCCTCTGTAGCATGTGTCTGTAAATGCCTCACATTCTGACAGAGGGCCTTTATTTGCTGCCTGGTAATAGAGCAGCATTAAGCCATTGTGTTTAGTAAATGCTGGCACCCATCTATTACTTTCTTTAGTTTGATCTGCACTTAATTAAAATTTCTACTTCTTATGACAATATAGGTCTAATCTGTGTGTAGTTTGATAGAGAATTTCTCCTTTTCAGCATGACATTTTTCTTAGATTTTTCATTTTCCTCACTAAATGTTTAATATAAGTAAACGTCATAATACGTGCTATTTTTTAACCCGAATTAAATTATTTATTGTTAGTAACAGTATCTCATTTCGAAACTCCCATTTGCTTCTCAAGAAGTCATCTAATTCACAAAATCATAAAAATGAATCACGAACAAGAACTTTGGAAAAGTGGTGTTCAAAACTAAAACACTCCTTGGACCACTCAATTTTCACCAGCAAGAAGCAGGCTGAGAAAGCTGTACAGCCTCCGAAGTCCCACTTCAGATGGAGGATAATAAAAAGGAATCATTTCCTGTAGTAGGCTGAATGATAGCCCGGAAAGGTAACAGATCCTAATCCCTGGAACCTGTAAATGTTACTTTATATCAAAAAATACTCTCTCTGAGTATGACTAATTCAAGGATCTTGAGATAGATTATCCTTGATTATCCAGGTAGACCCTAAATACAATTACAAGTGTCCTTATAAAAAACAGAAAAAAAGTGACAAACAGGAAAAGACAATGTAAAGATGGAGCAGGGAGAGATTGGAAGATTGAAGGGATATAGCCCGAAGCCAAGGAATGCTGGTGCCACCAGAAGCTAAAACAGGAAAGAAAGGATTCACCGCCAAAAGGAGCACACCTGCTGACACCTTGATTTCAGCCCAATGATTTCTAATTGCAAACTTGGCCTCTAGATCTGTGAGGGAATACATTTCTATTGTTTTAAGACATCAAGTTTGTGGTAATCTGTTACAACAGCCACAAAAAAGTAATATACCTCTCACAAGGCAGAGCATTGGGCCATAGAGAACAATAGATAAGAGAATTTTTCTCAGCAGAATCAGGGGCTTTTCCACCTCCAGAGTACAAGACCTACCTGGTGTCTCCCAAGTGGGAGAATTGCTGTGTACTATTGATTGCTTTATGTTTGCTATTTCTCCTCTTTTCAAATGAGAGGTTTTACTGTTTTCCTGCTTTTGCTTCAGTGTTATACATGGGATGTGTTGGAGGGATGGACAGGTAAGTTGACTCTTGGCTCATCGATCTGTGGAGAAACCTGTCTCAAAGAAGACAAGTACGTCGATCCAGGATGTGAAGCTGGATGCAGCATTAGGATGGCACTTTAGGTTGCCTCACTTGGGAATGGATTGATTATGCTTTGTGTGGATAGAAAGGATTGAAGGAATAATTGATGACCTGATTAAGGCAGAAATTGTTCATGCTTATCCAGTGCCCATGTGTTTCTCTACCTTTCCGAGTTGCCCCTCATATGTCAGGCCACAATTTAAACTTTATCCTGAAGATTATAAAACTCCATGAATGGGAGGGTTGTGCCATAATCAAATTTGCATTGTTGAGTGATTATTTTATTAAATGATTCAACCAATATTTATTAAGGGGATTCCAGGATGAACAGGACAGACAAGTCACCTGCTTTCATGGGACTTATGTTCTAAGTAGGGGAGAAGGGTGTTCAATAAACAAACAATTAAATCAAAGAGTGACTTTTGAGATGAGAGCCAGTCATGTGAAAATTAGAGGAAAGTACATTCTAGAAATAGGGAGCAGTTCTGTGGTTGAGACTTTTGGAACTCTTACCTGACTTGCTTCTCCTTGGCATACAGGAGGATTATAATTCCCCAACATCTTGCAAGTAGGTCGGGTTATGGATTAGTTCTGGAAAATGGGCCATGAGGAGATGTGATAGAAATAGTTTCCACGCTGATATAAGACCCCCTAGTACTCTTTCCCTCTTATCACAACGATTATGGACGAGGCCACCTACTGAAATGGTGGAAACTCCAGATTGAGGCAGCCTAAATTACTGAGTTCCCTCATGGGCAACAGTGGCCCTAGAGAATTGTCTGATCCTACTGGATACTTGTGTGATTGGGGATTGCGTATTACAGTAGCATAACCTACCCTAGCCTGTCTAAAGCAAGCCCTAAGGTGGGAACAAACTTTATGGGTTACAGGAAGACCTAAAAGACCAGAAGACGAACAGACTGAGTGTGAGGAGACAGTCAGAAGCCCCATCATATCGGCTTTGTAAACCAAGGTAAGAAGTTTTGATTTTATTCTAAGTATGAGAGGAAATAATAGAAGGGTTTTAAATGGAGCATGATATTTACGAATTTACCATTCTAAAAGATTGTTCTGGCAGCTATCTGGGGAATTGATTGGGGAGGAGGGAGGCAAAACAGAAAGCAGGAAAATACAATTAGGAGGCTACTATAGTAGTCTTGGTAAGTTACTCTTGTTTGAATCAGGGTGGTGGTAGTGAGGGGGAGAAGAAGTGGACAGATTCTACATACATTTTGGAGGAGGTATCAAAAGGACTTCCTAATGGATTAAATAGGATGGATAGGAGGAGGGAATCGGTAAAAGAGAATAATCCTTGGGCTTAAGTCTGGAGAGAGACTGATGTGGACCAGCTTCGAGAAGGAGCAAATCTTGGTGGGGTGTAAAGGAGATCATATCACTTTTGGGTTGACTATTAGACCTCCAAGTGGAGAAGCTGAATAGGGACTTTAATATATGAATATAGTCTTGAGAAGCAACCAGGTTTAAAGATGTAAAATTGGTATGTAAGTGATTTTTGCCTTGACTTTTAGTTTTCTTTTTGTGTGACTCATAAGATTATTAATTACATGATTAACAAGCTTGATCTACGAACACACATTGTACCCCCAGAATTGCAGAGTATGCATTATTTTCAAATATGCTCAGAAATTTTACCAAAATTGACTATATATTGGACCATAAAATATTTTAATAAATTTACAAGATTGGTTATAGACACGTCTCTGATTTCAATGAAGTTAGGAGACAAAAAGATAATTAGAAAAAAATACATAAGAAACTTTAGAATCATAGTGCTAAATAACTGGTTCAAAGAGGGACTTAATAAAATTTAAGATTCTTTAGACCAGAACAATAATAAATATAGCATATATCGAAGAAAAGCATTTAAAATGCAACTAAAGCATTTTAAAAGTTTTCCTTCGATATATGCTATTTGATATATGATATACTTGGAGGAAATGTTATAGCTTTAAATTCTAATGTTAGAAAAGAAGAAAGTCTTTTTTTAAAAGATTTTTATTTAAAAATATAGCTAACATACAATATTATATCAGTTTCAGGTATACATCATAGTGGTTCAACATTTATATACCTAAAGAAGTGCTAGCCATGATAAGTCCAGCAACCATCTGACTCCGGACCATGCTATCACAATATTATTGACTATATTCCCCATGCTGTACATTACATTCCCATGACTTATTTGTTTTAACCTAGAATTTGGACCTCTTATTCCCCTTTATCTTTTCCCCCCTATTTTAAGTTTTCAATTACAGTTGAAAAAATGAAAGTCTTAAAGCTAATGAGCTACTAAAGAGCCAATATGAAAATTTAGACAAAGAATAGTATAATAAAGTTTATAAAGAAAGAAAATAAGAAAGAAAAGGATGGAATTTAATAAACTATAAAATACACAATATAGAAGATCAACAGAGCCAACATTGGTTTTGAAAAAATCTAATAAAATTAATAAACCTCTGGCAAGATTGGATCAAATATACTGGGACTAATAAAGATTAGGTTCTTTAGCCAAGAAAAATATATTTCAAAAACAAAAGTGAAATGAAGACTTGTTCAGATATATGAAAGTGAAAGAATTCATTACTAGCAGGTCCACACTGCAACACACGCAAAAAAGAAGTCTTGCAGCCAGAATGAAAATGATACCAGATGGGAATCTGGATATAAATGAAGGAATGAAGAGCACCAGAAGTAACTACATGGTTAAATAAATGCTTTACTCATATTCAGTTTTGGTTTTTTTAACAATATTCACTGTTTAACCAAAAATGAAAACAATGTAGTACGTGGTTTATAACAGATATAAAAATAAAATGTATGACAAGAGCACAAGAGGTGGGAGGGGAGACATGGAATTATAAGATTCTTAGACTATAAGTGAAATGTAATTACTTGAAGGCAGACTGGTAAATATTTACACTATAAATTCTAAAGTAACCTCTAAAGTAGCAAAACAGAGTGACAGGAAGATTCCCGCTGTCCATAAAGGAAAAGCCTCTTTTATTTCTAGCCTGGGAAGGTTTAGTTCTCCAGATTGGGCCCAGCACCTAACTTGTATAATAAAAAAATAAAATAAAATAAAATAAAATAAAATAAAAACATTAAGGTATTTTTTTTTACTGTGCCAACCTCCTGATCCTTGGCACTCAGCACCACAAGCAAACTGTGTTTTGAAATGACAGTTTCCTTATGGCTTCTACCTTCACTAATTTCAGTCATTGGATGGAGGTCCATTGAAATTTTATGTTCTCAGTCCAGAGCAATCTTTTCTTGTACATATCCAATCTTCCCTAACCAAGTATAATTTCACTTGGGCAGGGACTTATTGTTATTTAAACGTTGTTTATCCTTCAGCCCCACAAAACTCTTCATTTTGATTTGTATCTCAGCTTAGAAGTTCATTAAATATTTGCTGAATACACGAATGATTGGCTGCATGCCATTTAAAGCCACGTGGAAACAGTATAATATAACTGAATCACAGGAGCTCGGTCCCGCCCCGCTTCCGTATTCCCACTCCACCACAATTAGGAATCTATGAGGGTGGTGCAAACATAATTACGGTTTTTGTAATTATTTTTAACCTTTTAACCCGCAATTACATTTGCACCAAACTAATATCTCCCCCAAACTGGTCATCTGATTTGGCTGCTCTGTCTTGTTTCTGTTGAGCTGCTTCGTAACACTCTGCTACTTCTGCTTCTCTGCTGCTGTTTTCCTGGCCTCAATTTGTAAAATGATCTGTACTCACTTCTAATACCTTGCTCTCAAACATTACTGCCTGTTCTGCACAGACTTATGTGCCAAGAGAACTGTCATTCCTCACCCCCAATACAAAGGGGAGTACTCAGGCAACAGGGCAGAAGCTGCATCACCCTTTATGACCTAGCCTGGGGAGTTACATAGCATCGCTTTGGTTGTACTCTAGAGCAGAGATAGATAGAGACACTTTTTTTATAAAGGCCCAGGTAGCAAATAGTTTAGGTTTTGTGGGTCATACGGTTTCTGTCACAGCTACTCGCAACTACTCAGCTCTGCCACTGTAGCATGAAAACAGCTATGAAGGGGCTGCTTGGTTAGCCTGAGTCTTAGTAGGGGATGTGAGGTTGGCACCCAGTCCACTGGCAACCTAGAAAAGAACCTGAACCACAGAGCTTCTGGACTTCCGCTGGTCTGTGGCTGTTGTGTAACATGAATGACACATAACCTCTATTGTTGTAAACCACTGAGATTTTCCTCAGCATGACTAGAAAAATGAGCATCTACTATGTGCCAAGGTCCTGAGCATATATAGCACACATGCAATGGATTGCTCCTATTCTTTAGCATGGCCTAGGAGCCCTTCGTAATCTGGTTTCTCCTGCCATTACCCGATAGTCTCTTTCTAGTGGTTCCATGTTTCTGTGTTCTTCGCACAGAAACACTCTACCCTCTGCCCTTGGCTGCCTATCAAATTGTATGTACGCTTCCAAACTCACGGAAACGCCATCTCCTTTCTGAGTACCTTCTCCAGTGCTCATTCACATGGCATGAACTTTTATCTTTGTAAGATACTTGCTTACCAGTCCGAGTCCCCCACTAGATTATAGCCCCGTGAAGACAGGGAGAGTGACGTCCCCATGTTTGTATCGAGTCCTCAGGCTTTAGCACAAAGCCTGGCACTGAGGAGTATTCAAGGAATGTTGTTGCACTAGTGACCCAAGGAAAAGGGAGTCCTTGAGGGTGAGGGATACAAGTTTTCAGTTTGGGCCAAATTCTGTTTGGACCTCTCTCATTTCTTTTCTCCATCATTTTTCTGCAGAAAAAAATCAGATTCAAATAAACATCAATGGAAAGTTTAAAGAGTAGAGGAGTCACAAAAATCCATGCTGAAGACTGTTGTGGTCTTAGGAGTCTGGGGGTTGATTTTATATATCTGTCCATCTTAGTGTGTTTGTTTATTTTAGTACTTCCACACCACCCATCATCTCCCCTCTTCAGCGGTCTTCTTGTCTTCAAGCCCCCCAATCTGTGTGTTCCAGGGGACCACCCAATTTATAATACTCTAGCATGCCCTCAAAGAACAACTCTGGGTTCCTAGCAGAGCAGACAGTTCTGACTTCCCACCTTCCCTTTTAGGGGTCTCCGTCGTCGGAGTCCTAGGGACAATTTTCTGAAAGCATACAATGCCTAGTTTAGAACAATCCCCACCCAGGGGGCACTGAGGTGAGGGGACTGGGCCTTGTCTGTCTGAAGTGATCACAGCGTGGTGCATGGAGCCATGCACACACCATTTGCTGATTAATGAGGAACATTTGTCAGCTGACCTTGGTTATCCTGTTAGCACGATGGGGACATGCTTAGGCAAGTCTTAAATTGTCCATGCATTTCTTTAAAAATCTTACGTGATAATAATAGGTAGTAATGAGGTAAGATAGTGATAGGTAGTAACCTATCAGAGATTATGAGTATTAATTGGGTATGTACTTGTTTTATTTGACTCTAATCCTGGCTCTGCTTCTAGCTAGGTCTTTGGGCCTCAGCAAAATGAGTGATTTGGAAGTAACTGAAAGCTAATGTTCCCTTAAACCTTGAGAGTCTAAGATTTCATAATGGATTTAGCAGCTGCAGGTTTTTGATGATGTGCCCAGAAATACTCACCATGATTTGATCAAGATCGTGAACGTGCTGATCTTTAAGTAAGGATGAGGGTAGGGGAACTGATGAAATTTTGGGAACAATAAAATAAAATGGTGACTGTGAACATGCTTTGAAAATGTTTATGCATTTTATACAAAGCTTTGTCCATATTGAAGAGTGAAACACGCATTCGTATGGAGCTTGCTATCTCCTGAACAAAACTGGTGATTATTTTGTATGAATAGGGACCTACAAAGGAGAGAAATGGCTCAGAGCAGGTTCTACGGAGAGATGGTATAAGGAACAGGACATCCCTCACATTGCTGATGGTCTTCTGCCCTTTCCTTGTTCCATGAATCACTGGTTGCCCTCACCATCTGACCCGTCTGCAAGCTAGAAACCCACTGGTTCTTCTGGACTCAGCCTCTCCTGGGAGGCAAGGGACCGTGTTCATTTTTGTTCATTTGAATCCCTAGCACCTAGCAGAGCAAGAGCTCAATACATTTTTTTTTTTAAGTTGAATAGTGTTAAACATTGCCCTCTTTCCCCGGTCCTCCCCTGAGGCACAAGTACCCTGAGACCAGAATACTCGAAGTTATCAGATCTGCTTTCCTCAGTGACAGTAACCACCTAGAGGTGAGGGCACTAAGATCGTTATATACTTGGTATTGCAGATAACTCAGAGTGTGGAGTGAGCATTGACAGGGGCAATGAGAAGTGCTTGAAGATCAGGTAAGACACCCCTTCTTCCCCGGGTACCCAGGATTGGTTTTGTGTGTTGGTTTGTCTGCTTGGAGATCCTGCATGGATAGAGGGCATCCACCCACTGGTCCCTGAGCTCTCGGGGCCCTTCCAGTTCTGAACACCAAAAGGAAGAAAATGCAGGTAGCCATGAGTTACTAATTATATCAGTTACATATATATATATATATATATATATATATATATATATATATACACACATATATATAAAATTTAGGCCATGCCCATGATTTTTCTGGTCACAGTAATATAATATAATATATATATATATATATATATATATATATATATATATATATATATATACATATACATATCATGGCCCATGGAAAAATCATGGGCATGGCCTAAATTTTTATCTATGTGGGTGAGGCAAAATTAACCCACTCGACAGGATTATTAAGGCAATTGAGAGAAAAGGAGTAAAGTCTCTTTGTTGTGCCCTTAAAGTCCTGCTTACTCAACGGAATGGTTCATTTGTGCGTGCTATTCTGCTTATATGTGTAAATGAGAGACACTCCTACTCAACCTCTCGACTTCTTTCAGGACAGTGGGCCAACACTTCCTTCTTTCTTGAAACATTCTTCTTTTAGTTCTGGGGATACCACTTTCTTGCTTTCCTTAAACTCTTGGGCAGTTCCTTCTCAGCCCCTTTTATTGTCTCCTCCTTCTCTGCTAAGAGGCTAAATTGTGTCCCAGGCCTCAGTTCTTTTAACTTCACTGAGTGATCTCATCCGGAAACATGGCTTTAATTACCATCTATTAACTGAAGAGCTCCCAAATTTATATCTCTGATTTTGACCTTTCCCCTGACTCCCAGACTTGCATAATCAAAAAGAGAACCAAAACAAAACCAAAAAAATCCTTCTTCACATCTCCATTGGGGTGTAGTGCTGGATATTTTTGATTTCCCCCTCCAGATCCACTGTCCTCCCGTCTCTTCCCTGCTCTGTGCCCTGTGACACTGACCATTTTGTGCTACATTACCAAGCAGTCTTGTCTCTGGCCTCCGTTTGGGTTTGCCCAATGGAAGGCATGGACAAGCGATGGGAAGGCAGGAGGAGAGTGAGGTCAGGCGTGCATTCCCTTGTCTTCCTCTCGGCGTGCTCACCATGGGTTAGATGTTTCCCTCTGCTGAGGTCGGCACTCCGCAATGGCCATAGCTGTTCTCTCTGGCTTCTAGTAAGACCACCCTCCTCTACTTGCCCCTTTAGGCCTAGGGCTGGTCACCGATCTGTGCTGTGGCTTTAATATGGCCCAGCCGGGACTCCTGTTTCTCCTAAACCTCCCAATCTCCCCATCCCAGTACGTGGCACCAGCATGCACCCCCTTGCTCAAGCCAAGCACCTACGACTCAATTCTATTATAAAATGTCGGCATTTTGCTGGATCATCATGCTTTTTTCAGGAACATTGTTCGTCTGTGATTCTCCATCCGTAACAACTATAGAATTAGAAGACTGGGGCTTCTCCTGAATGCTGTTTAGTTCACCTGCAGTGAGAATTTCCCAGCATTTCTCACTCCACTACGAACCCTTCAATCACATAACCTTATTCATCTTTGTGGCATTACCTAGCGCAGTGTTTGAAATATAATAGATGCCAAAATACATATGTTGGGTTTATAAATTAATTAAGGTTTGCTAGGTATTGGTCTAATTAAAGGAACCCTTTTTGTTCTTGTATCTTTAAACTCTTAATAATAGTGTAAAACTTTTCTCTGGTAAGTATGGTCTTAATTTACCTAGAAGTGAGTTTTGCTCAGCCTTGGTAATCTATGACTTTTAGTTTGAGTTTTTCTAAAGGGCAAGAGATGAGAATTAAATAGGAATGTTTTTGGCTTTTGAGTTGTTTTGGAGCAGAAGTTCACAAAGCTACTGGGAGACTTTTACATGGGCAGCTGTTATGTGACCCGGTAGAAGGAAATGTGCATTTAAAAAAAGACAGAGTATAAACAATACACATGCTGGGAGGTCAAATTGAGAAGGGGAAGAGGAAGGCTGGGAATAGGAGACAAGGGAATATTTCACACTCGCTCTGAAAGAGCTAAGCATTTTTCCTGATGTCTTTAAAAGAAGTTGTAGCTGTTTTTTGGAGAAGAGGTGATTGTGGCTATTTATGAACATCATGTTGCTAGGTGACACCATGGGATGAGCACTGCTGTAACGTATCACTCACTGGTTTCCAGAACGAGCCATGAAGGGGATGGACGGGGGTGGGGGACAGAATCCAGGAAGGAACGCAGAGCTATCAGGACAAGAACTATCTGGAGTAAATGAATCAGCGCTAGAAAAATTTTCATTTTTCTCCTTTCCAGTAAAATGATCTGCTCAGGATCGTAGGTCCAACCTTTCCCCTGCTCTCTCCTTGGGTAGGGTGGGGGTGGGGGGTTGTTACTAGCAGCCTTTTCCTCTATGATGACATTTGGCCTCCTCTGGGAGAAAAGCAGATCTGCTTCCTGCAGAAGCCAAGCCGGGAAATCACCAGGGAGGAAACCGAGGAGTCAGCCTCCCTATGCAGCGAGTCTGAGAACTGGCGTTGTCTTCCGTCTGTACTCACGCAGCCTGGGAATGTGTGGGAGGCCCGAGCTTGAGTGTGAGTCGGGGCTTTGAGTACGATGCTGCGTGTGCTGCAGTGCGGTGAGGCTGATGTCCAACCACCTGACCACCTGCAACTTCAATACAGTGTTAGCCTTTCTGAAAGAATTGGGACCTGAGGAAAAGTCAGTCACCACTTTGAACTGTACCTGTCGAAAGAGAGGCTGCTACTGTTTTAGTTACCTAATGAACATGGATTTAGGCTGGGGGTGTAGGGGTTCACAGAGCTGGTGGGAATAGCCCCTGTGAGAGATGTTAGCCAGCATCCCGAGGGGATCAGGAATGGAGGAGTGCTTTGGGGCACGGTGGTGTGGGTGCAAGTGTTATGTAAGCCGGTGTGTCCTGAGATTATCCCCACCTTTGGGACGGGCTTGAGTAGAACCGCAAGGTGGACGCTGGGAGCCTCACCCAAAGCACTTCCTGGCACCGGCAGTGTCCTTTGTCCCCGCCCATCACCGAGGCTTCCGTGAGTCTAAGGCACCGCCTAGTGGCCACGAGTATGTGTGAACCGGGTCCTCTGCTGCGGCTGCTTCAAAAAATGCGTTAGCTGCTCTCTCTTCGGGTCTCACCTGGCTTCTCCCGCTGGCTCCGTTGCGGTTCTCCACATTAGAGAAGACGTTGTCCTCAGTGATACTAACTCTTGAATGCCACCCCGTCTAAGCCCCCTGATAGTCACGTTTATGCAAAATTTTAAAGGATGATATCCCACTATGAATAGCAAAAAGATAACCCTTTTAAGCGAACCCTTAAAAAAAAATGTTTCTTCTTCCTGCTGACGCCGTAGCCCTCCAAGGTCAATGAATGGCTTGGTGATAAAGGCCATGGTGGGACTTCTGTCCCCACTTGTCCTGTAAGCCTGACTGGTGCCCTGTGAACACCATATGTGGAGGCCTTGTGTTTGAGACAGCACACTGGTTTGGGGGGGAGAAATGTTTATTACGAAATATTTCAAACCTCTACAAAATAGATGGAATAAGAAGAAAAAGATAAAGCACTCAATATGGAAATCACCCATCTTCAATAATTAGCTCATAGCTAATCTTATTTATATATACCTTAATTTTCTCCCCCACCCAAAATATTCTAAAGAAAATTCTGAAGGGGTTGCATTTAATCTGTATCGATAATTTCATCTGTAAATATTTCAGTATGTATCTCTAAAAGATAAGGACGCCTATAAAAATATAAGCAATACCATTTACATAAATGGTTAAAAACAGCTAACAGTATCAACAAATATCCAAGGTGATAGTCATATCTCCTTATTTGTCTCATAATATATTTTTTAACAGTTTGCTTGTTTGAATCAGGACTCAAACAAGCTCCCTGTTGTGATTAGTTGGTTCGTCTCTTAAGTCTCTCTGAATTTCTTTTTTCTTTCAAATGTTTGTTGAAGAAATGGCGTTATTTGTTCTATTTCCCAATCTGGGTATTATTGATTCCATCTCTGTGGTGATTTATTGTCTATCCCTCAATACAGTGCTCCCCCCTTATCTGACATTTTGCTTTCCGTTACCTATGGTCAATTCTGGCCTGAAAATACTACATGAAAAATTCCAGAAATAAACAATTCATAAGTTTTAAATTGTGTGCCGTTCTGAGTAGTGTGATAAAATCTCGTGCTATCCATGCCAATCGTCTCTTTGTCCAGCATCTCCACGCTGTATAGCTACCTGTCCGTTACTTGCTCAGTAGCCCTCTGTTAATCAGATTGACTGTCTTGGCATCACAGTGCTTATATTTAAGTAACCCTTATTTTACTTAATGCCACATTCACATAACTTTTATTACAGCATATTATTATAATTGTTCTATGTTATTATAGTTGTTAATCTCTTAATGTGCCTAATTTATAAATGAAACTTTATCATAGATATGTACGTTTAGGAAAAACCTGTATATATAGGGTGCGGTAGGATCCACGGTTTCAGGCATCCACTGAGAGTCTTGAAACATATCTCCCATGGATAGGGGGGCTATTGTACATGCTTGGTATTTTCTGTAAGTTGGAAATTGTATCAAGAGTCTTGCTCAGATGCAGGTTTGTTTTTTCTTAGTGAAATGACTTTATGGGTGGTGGAGAATGCTTCTATCGGGAGATGCATAATTTGTGGTTGTTGGTTTGTTGTTCTGGTGTGTGTGTGTGTGTGTGTGTGTGTGTGTGTGTGTGTGTGTGTGAGAGAGAGAGAGAGAGAGAGAGAGAGAGAGAGAGAGAGAGAGAATTACTAGCCATCAGTGTTCACTGTCTGGTTCCACTAATTTATTAGAGGATGCAAAAGAATGCTTTTCTAGTTTCTTCTTTCCCTCTTCGTGTATGAACTGGGGTGCTTCCATAAGGGGAAGTGCAGCAACCATTTGGTTACCCTGAGGCTTAGATCATACAGGACAGGCAGTATAAATGCTTGATCCTTCCCCTTTACTTACCAGTTTTCAAAATAGATGGTTCCTTAGAATCATTCAATTTGAGAATTTTTGGGGTAGTTTTTTTTTTAAATTCATGAACTCTTAGCTTTAAACATATTTGATGTGTTTTAATCCATTACAGATATTACCTTTATTGATGTTCAAATTGTCCTACCTTTGGTCAGTAGAAACTCAAGCAGATTGCCTTCCCCAATATTGTCTTTTCATTGTTGTTGTAATACCATCATTTGTTTATTCATTCATCAAAGTCATCAAACTTTCCCCCACTGGTTTTCACATCTATTTCTACATGTATTATTGACATTCTACTGTTATGTAAAACTTTGCCTTTTCCACATTTGTTTGTTATTTATTTCATTATGTAAGTATGGACTCATGGTTTTTCAAAGTGTTGTGACACGTTATTATCATTATTTATTTTGATGCTCTGTTGTCCCAGATATGGCCAGTGTGAGCACCTTCAGATTAACTTCTGTGCCTTTGACATGTCTTCATTGTTGTTTGAGCACTTTGTAACTTTCTGGCACAATAGATGTTCCAGGCTCATCTTGTACTTTCTGGGTCCCAGCCCTGGAACTGGTTATTTCCCCAGTGTGCTCTAGTATCTATTCCTGGAAAACGGTAGTTAGAAATCAAGATCTGGGCAGTAGGTTCTCCGTTGTTATTGAGGTGTTGCTACTCCGAGGCCTTCTCAGTGGACAGACCCATGTGTGCATGTATTGTATCCATGCACAGATGTACAAACATTTACATCTATATTTATCTCTCTGTATATTTCTAAAACACAAGTTCATTCTGATATCTCTGATTCCAATCCAACACAACAGGGTGCATTCTAACCTTCCTATGTTTGTAAGTGTCTTCTTCAACAGTGAGAAGCCTAGATCTCATTATCCGCAATATATGTGCCTACTGACTCCCTCTTTCTCCACTCCTCTTAGTGTGTATTTCTTGTGTAGGCCTTCTACCTGCCTCTGAGATGCCACTGCCCACATTGGCGTACCTCCCAGGGATACCATAATGCAACTTCTTCACCCAGGCCCCCGATGCCAAAGAGTTTTGGACTGAACTAAGAAGGAAGAGAGGGAGGAATAGAGGAAGGGAGAGAGAGGGAGAGAGATCCGGAAGGAGAAAGGAAAGGAAGGAAGGAAAGGATAAAGGAAAGAAAGAAGGAAGGAAGGGAGGAAAGAAGGAAAGAAGGAAGAAAGGAAGGCAAGATTTATGTTCATTTTTATAGATATATTCTGTAGAATTAATCAAATTCTCCAGAATCCATGTCTCGAAAAGGCTGAGAGGTACTACTTATATAGCTTATAGGAACATAGTTAAATGTTTTGGGATTCTCAAATGAGAAAAGCAGTTTAAAATACCAGGATACCATTATCTCAGGTGTTCTTTAATGTTTACAGCCATGGTTAGAGTGCGAGTAAATCACTGATGATAAGTAATAAGTAATGATTCACTGGGGTATGGGAGGAAAAGAACAGAACTTCTATGTATCTTTACTTTTATTTAAAAACTTAAAAAGAAATTAAGCTTCACAAATATTGACTGAAACAGCTAGGGCTGAGTGTTAGTCACCTCACACAAGTGTCAACCAAGGTATCCTGAGGCAAGACTAGAAGCTCACCATTTCCGAGGCCTATCTATCCTTTTCGTAACTAAGTGCGATTTGCATACATTCAATTAAGGGGACTAACAAATAGTACTATTTAGTTTTAACAAATAAACCAGGATAGAATGGACAAATCATTTTAAAAGATTCCTGCAAAAACAACTTAAGATGAAAGATAATGCTATTAGTGTCGGCACATATTTATATTAAGGAAATGGTAGACCTAGCATTATGGTAGCCTGTTCAAGCTCTTCCACAGCCATGTGAGAGTCAATCAAAGTCAGCCCTGTCAAGAGACCACTGGAAGTATGAACTTCTATCTACTATCCTCAATCAAGACCCTCTCTCTGTATGGTTATTTAAGATACTATGTGCCCCAGTGTTCATAACAGCATTATTCACAATAGCGAAAGTGTGAAAGCAACCCAAGTGTCCATCGACACTTGGTTCTCCCATCGACATGGTAGTACAATTAAAAAATTGGATAAGCAAAATGTGATCTATACATACAATAAAATATTATTCAGCCTTAAAAATGAAGGAAATTCTAATATATGCTGTAACATGGATGAATCTTGGGGATATTATGCTAAGTGAAATAAGCCAATCACCAAAAGGCAAATTTTGTATCATTCCTCCTCTTTGAGATACTTAGAGTACTCCATATCTTAGAGACAGAAAGTAGAATTGTGGTTGCTGGGGGTTGAGGACAGGGAAGGAATGAGGAGTTATTGTTTACTGGGTATAAAGTTTCAGTTTTACAAGATGGAAAGAGCTATGGAGATGATGGTGGTGATGATTGTACATTATTATGAATGTATTTAGTACCACTGAACTTTAAGCTTAACAATGGTTAAGATGGTAAATTTTATGACACGTACATGGTACTACAGTTTAAAAATTGGAGGAAAAAATGATATTAGCCAGTGATAGTATGAAGCCATCATGATTAGGAAAATAAAAACTGATTCTCCAATTGTGAAGACAAACTCCTACATTTTTCTAGCAATGTGTAAATTTATCCAATACCATATACAGTTTCTCTAAATTCAATAATACATGGTTAGAAGATTATATACTATTAATAAGAGGTTTTTTAAAAATGTAATGCGGAAACCCTTGCTGTTAAAAATGGCATAAAAATCAACATGGCAATAAATTACATTCTGTTGTTAGGAGACACTGTTGACACTGAAGACAGAAATCATTTGTTGATAATATGAAGATACAAATATAAGAGAGCATGTAGAATGGAAGATTTGCTATCCATTCAAAGTGGGCAAATTATAGCCCGCTTATCAAACTGGTTCTTTACTTATTTCTGTAAATAAAGTGTTACTGGATTACAGCCCCAGTCATTCATTTATTATTATCTATGGTTACTTTCACGCTACAGTGGCAGAGTCGAGTAGTTGTGACAAAGACTATAAATGGCCTTCAAGGCCCAAAATACTTATTGTTTGGCCTTTTACAGGAAAAGTTTGCTGACTCCTGAGTTAGATGAAAAAGCAAGGTGGTCCTAATATATTAAAGTATATTGTAATTCCCGTAGTGTTTCAATAATAAAATATACCAAAAAAAAAAAACCCACCTATGTTTCTACTCAATAATAAATGATATTTGAAAACTAACAAACACCAATATTTATAGAAAGTTTTCATACATGTAACTACTAAATAGGGTAGCTGCTTTGACCAGAATAAATAAATAAAGGATTCTGGAACTACAAATATAGCACCATATATGATATCCATTCTCCACATGATTCATAGGCAAGCTATTGCTCCAAAAATGAGTAAAGCCAGAAATTTACAGAGAGCCACAGATATCATTGTTGAGGTTAATTTTATACAAACAAAATTGTTTAAAGACCTTTTGTATCTCACAGAGGTTTGCTCGTTACCTGTGTCAATATACTTAAATCTGTAGCTTAATGTCTATCATCAGTTATGGAAAATTGTCAGTTATTATCTCTTCAAATATTTCTTTTGCCCCAATTTTCTTTCTTTTCAAATTATAGGTGTTTTCACATGTATACCTCCTTTCTTTATTTCTGATCCTTTTATTTCTTCATGGTTCAGGCTCTACCAACATTCTCAGACTTGTCTTTTAACTACTTGACCATACTAATCATAGATATTTTGAACATATTAATCAGATATTTTAAGGTTATATCTGAAAACTTTTTTATTTGGATCTCTTGTGCATTTGTATCTATTGTGTGTTTTTCCTCTTGATTTATTTTCTTGTATGCTTGGTTATTTTTTATTGAGACCTTGACATTGAATAAATATTCTAAATCACTGGATTGTTATCTTCCTCTAAGAAGATTTGCTTTTGTTTAGGCAGATATCTAGGCTAGGGATGCTAGCAATTTCAGATCACCTTAATTCAGAAAGGGATTGATATGCTTTGAAGTTAGGCTTCAATCATTGAGAGAGATGATTTATTTCTAGTTCACCTTACTTCTAGGTTTAGCCCTTGAATTTTTTATCAGGGCTCCTCTTCTGGTTTTTGTTCCCCTAGTCTTGTGAATCTGTTGAAAGCTTGTTTAACCTTTTGGTCATTACTTTTTAGGCTGACAATTGCCTGGAAGGGAGAAGCAGCTCTAAATGCTGGGCTCACCTCTTTCATGGGTCGTGGTTCAAAGTTCCTCACCACTTTAGTGGCTCTCTAATACCTTCAAGCAACTTAAAAATTTTTCTGTTTAATTTTTTTAATGTTTTAAATGAGAAAGTAGCTCCGAAACAAACTAGTCCACCCAAACTAGAAGCAGAATTCCAGCAAAAGGAAAAGATGAGTATGAGATTTGTTTGTGAAAGGTGAAGTATACCAAATTTGCTAATGTTTTCTCTGATACCATATAGTTATTGATAATATGCTCCCTAGCAGATTTTAAAAAAAACAACAATTAACATTTTTGATCTATTTCTTCGAGGTAAAGGTGATACTTAACAGGTAAGACACTGCTTTTCAAAAGAAATTTGTGCTATGGAGAATTTAAATGAATGTTTGAGAAACATTTCCATCATCTCAAAATTTTGTTGTTGCAAATGATATCAGGTCAGCACTTGAAAAATCTTTCAACTGCACAGTAATTAAAAACTAGGAATTATGGTTTTCTTATTTAAATGTTTCTAGCTAAAAAATTTCAGTGAGTCTTGAAACGATTTGTCAAAAATACAAAAATGCAACATCTTCCGATTGCCCAACAGCAGCAAAAGTAGAAATTTACTAACCAGATTGTTCCCTTCATTCTCCCCCTGACAAAAAACCTTTTGTATAATTGTTAGAGGAGGTTTAAATAGTAAGCACCAAGTTTAATAATCATAACCAATGATGCACTTCTTTCACTTAGATTTACATATCTAAGTGAATTTTTTTCTAAGTAGAGCTTCCATTAAAATCAATTATAAAAACTGAATTTAGGATCAGATATTTGAAGCATATCCAGTAACATTGCTCATATTATTAATTTCTTAATGAAATAAAAAATGATTGTGTACTGTTTTAATAAATGTTATTTGTAAATATTATTTCATCCTTTTTTAGATGTTATTGAGAATGCACACAATATATAAACATTGTAGTTTATATACAACTTATAAATAAACATTTTAGGGGTAATGCTCAAAAATATTTGCTGATGAGTATGTGATCAAAAAAGTTTGGATGTTACTGCTCTAGGGAATGTATCAAAGGCAGTGCATATACTAAAAAAAAATCAGTTGTTTATATTTCAAAGACAAAACAAACTGTTAAAAAGAAAAACGAACAGCTGGGTTAACATTCCCTTGCATTGCAGAGCCAGGAGGAAGTTGGAGTTTCTGCTTCAAATTACTTCTCTTTGTTTTTAGACAGGCAACATGGTGAAGACACAGGTTTCCTGAGGCTGGACACGTTTTCAGCCATCACTGTACAGTGGTTAGGAGCACAAGTTTTGAGCCCTGGTCAAGTTCTGTGAATTCAGGGAAGATATAGAAAGTCTGCACACGTCAGTTTTCTCATCTGTAGAAGCGGCTAATAATAGTATTTTTTTTTCTACCTGACTTCTTGGCACCCTTCCTGTTTCCAGTTGTCTCCTTGCCCATTTTGGGAATCTAACCTGTGTGGAAGCCAAAGGGGCCGCTAGGGAGGAGTGGCTGTGATAGAACGGAGGGCCTAGTGCTAGCCCGAGGTCTCTATAACATCAGCTTCCCAGTCCTAATTCTTCGCCATACTTGTCAATTCTTGAGCCAATTAATAGTCTTCAAAAAAAAAAAAATGCTTTTCTGCTTAAGTTGGGTGGAGTCAGTGCTCATGCTTGATCTAAGAAATGTGAGAGATACACTTGTCTCACTGTTATCTTGTAAATTCTATTTTTAAAATTATCATACCAAATAGGTATACAGTGTTATGAATTTTAATACCTGCATAGATTCATGTTACCACCACCACAATCAGGATGCAGAACAGTTTCGTACCAGGAAAAATTCCCTCCTGCTGATTCATTCTAGTCAAAGCTGCCAGCTTCCCTGCATGTGCACCCCCTAGTGGTCGGTCTGCAACCCGGGTAGTGGTCTAGCGTTAGTCCAGTTATCGCGAAGTCTTTGGTATGCCTGTTAGGATCAGAGCCCTGCAAGAGCAACTAGCCGGGAGGCAAGTAGTTCATCAAAATACTTTATGGGCTCACTTTCCTGAGCTTGTTAATCTTTGCAATTTTCCTGTAATTTCTGGTTCCTTGGGATCCCTCTCTTTGGTCCTCTGGCCAGCATCCCGTGGCTTTAGTTACCCTACTCTGCTGTCCACGAGACCAAGAGATGGAAGGTTGGAGACAGAGCGGAAAAAAACAGGCATCCAGTTTCCCCCAACTTTCTTGGGATCACAGCTCCGCCAACTTGAGAGGAAGGTTTCTTTCTCTTATAGTTCTGGCTCCTGTTGAATTGCAGCCTCTGCAACCACTGTCATGGATTGCAGGGTATAAGAAAATGGAGAGGGAGACCTCTACATCCTCTTTGAGCTTTAGGAGTTCCCTTTTCTGCCCCCGAGCCCGCTCTAGAGGGCTTCTCCTGCACCTCTGTTCACACCAATGGCCACTTCCGGGTTCTGGGCTGCATTGAGTTCAGGCCGGATGATGCCCGAGACAAAAAATGAAAAAAATTTAAAAAATGGTAACTATAACCAGTTTGGTTTGAATTCTGGTCTTCTTCTTTAATCTGCCTGCTACCATTTATCTTCCAGAGTCCTCAAACAGCTGCTGCATGCATTCTGTCCAGGGTTTAGAGGGGTGTTTTTTGGGAGACTCGCTGGGTTTTTGCAAGGATTCAATGTGATATTGCATGTTATATCATTGCCTGACACAAACTAAAGGCTCATTAAATATTAGATATTATTGCTACTAACTTTTATTTATTTGGGTTAATTAACAATCTATTAACGAAGATTAATTAGAAACGTCAAATTTCTTCTGAAGTATTTAAAACCAAAAGACTGACTGAAAAACAGTTCTTTCCAGGACCATGTATAATAATGTCTCCTTTTAAAGAGTTTCCAAAAAATACCTTTCCTTTCTCCTCCCCCTTTTCAACTTAATTTAGAGGTCATGTTTATTTACAGTTGGAATGTGCTAGTTTTAATGGCCTCAATGTCACAGAACAGAGTGATTTGAAGATGCCATGGCCTTATGGTTTGCAGATCACCGGAGAGGTGAGGAATGGCTGCCTCTGGTTCAAGGATGGTGTTTTTCTTCCCTTTGAATCCACATTTGTGAGCACAATCCAGTTAGTATGGTGACTTACTCCAGAGTTTATGTTTTATTTATTTATTTTTAACTTAGCCCAGAGAAAAGAGAACAGGATTTATAGTGTGGAGAATTCAGTTCTTCTAGACCAGAGGTTGGCAAACTAGCTTGTGAGCCAAACAAACCCAGCCCACCCACCACCCATAAAATACATACATACGTAAAGTAATAATGTAGTAAGTAAATCAACTTTTATGGGAACACAGGCACACTCATTTCTTTATATATTGTCTATTACATATTCTTTTTGTTTTTTCCATCTTTATTGAGAAATAATTGATATACATCACTTTAAGTTTAAGGGGAACAGCACGATGGTTTGATTTACATATATTGTGAAATGATTACTACAATAGGTTTAGTTAATATCCATCATCTCATGTAGAAACAATAAAAAGAAAAGGCAAAAAGTTTTCTCCTTGTGATGAGAACTGTTAAGATTTGATCTCTTAATAACTTTCCTATATATTTAGAGAATATATCAGAGGCACTGCATACACTTGATTAAAAAAAATGATTGTGGCCAGTTTCTATTTCAGTGACCTCCATTTTTAGAAGAAAAACTAAAGTAGTTTCATGTGTATCGTATTTTTAAAGTTGGAGTAAATTCATGCTCATTGAATCTATTTAGTACTTGAGTTTGTCAGCCCGGGTTTTTGAATTGGTCATGTGGGAGAGGAATTCCTTGAAATGTTTTATTTATTTTCTGCTTTATATAAAGCACACCATGTTCCCAAGCTCAAATGTTGTTAAAGAAATCCTCACTTCCAAAATAACATATTGTCCAAAGTGGCTGCCCTAACTCACGCCTCTGGTTAACGGCAGCTGACTCACTGTGTGCTGGCAAGACTTCTACCTTCCACAAACAGTTTGAATTCTGTAGACATTAGGACAAGCTTCCTGTTTGGTCAGTCAGTGGCTAAGAGTCAAATGGAGGTTGTGGTTTCCGGATATGGTATTCAAGATGGAATTCACTGTGTGAGAGCTTAGGTGTTATTCTGTTTGTACGAGTATGATAGCAAATGGTCAGGGATCCTCTCATCAGTCATCCCCCTACCTCTCCCATGGCAAAGATCCAAATTCTCATATTTCCACTAAAAACTGTCCCCTGATCAACTTTCAAGTCCTCTGGTTTGTACTTTGACTTTCCAGACATGTAATCACAAGGTGAGTATAACAATCCATGTGTTTGTCCCCCAGGATTTAATCTGTGATGAAAACTTTCTCCCACATTTTCTTTGAGCTGGTTCCTTCCTCTTCAACAGGTTGTCTCTAGAGCCCCTCACATATTCTCACACTTTTCTTCCCTAACTTTTAGGCACCTTCCACCTCTATCTTTTCTTAAAAATCATTGCTAAATTTGTTCCCCATCCCACCACAAATTTCTGATCCTGTGAACAATGGCTCTTCTTTTGCAATTGCTTTGGTCTGGAGTGACCTGATGCTCTATATCTACCTGACATCTCTCTATTTCCACAAAGGCAGTCTAAATTCTTGCCTTATTGAAAATGTTATGAAGGTCAAAAGTCAAAGTCAAAGGGAATCAAGGGGATGATTATCATCCTTTGCCGTAATTCTAGAGTATAACTATATTTTAAAGGATAACACACATAAATGTACAACCCACCCTAAAGCTGTTGATTTTCAGGGGAATTTTTCTACCCCTTTTTTCTGCACTACTCTTTTAGAGGGTTATGTTGGAGGGGTAAATCAGGAGTATTATTAAGTCTGCTTCTGAATTTCTCTGTTTTTCTGGTCACCACTTTTTCAAGAATATAGCACGAGTTTGTGCTCCTATATTTCTTACTTGATTTTTCTTATTTTAAGATCATGTTTCTTTGGTTTTAATGAATCAAATTTAAAAATCTGGCTTTATGCTGGCACCCTATTTTGGAAGGCTTTCTGATCCCTCAAGCTTTGTAGGGGGTGGGGGGAAATTGAACTGTTTAACTGATTATTTCTCAAAGTCAGTTTCTCAATAATGCAGTACTGCATTAATATTAAGGCTAAATAATATTAAGGCTAAAAAATGATGATAGCAATGAAGATACAATAAAAACCATGGAACACATTAGTATTCTTACCCAATTAAAACTGATTTCCAAGGTAGAGGATGAAACAAGGTTAGGCTTCCCAAAGCAGATGCTGATGAGTTACAAAAATAACTTCAAATCTAGCTGCTCTTCACCTGCTTGGGTTCAACTTACTACTTAAAAAAAAGAAAAATTGTGGTGAAATAGACGTACCATACCATAGCATACCATAGCATAAAATGTGTCATTCCAACTATTTGAAGGTGTACAGTTCAGTGGCATGAAGTATATTCACATTGTTATGCAGCCATCACCAGTTTCAACCTCTGGAACTCTTTTCATCGTACAAAACTGAAACTCTGTACCCATTACACGGTAACTCCCCATTCTTCTTCCCCCAGCCCCTAACAACCACCATTCTACTTTTTGTCTCTACAAATTTTTCTATTTTTGGTGCCTCATGTAAGTGAAATTGGACAGCATTTGTCCTTTTCATGGTTGGCTTATTTCACTTAGCATAATGTGCTCAAGGCTCATCCGTGTTGTACATGTGTCAGAATTTCCCTCCATTTAAGTCTAAAATATATTCCATTGTGTGTGTGTATGCCACATTTTTTTAAATCTATTTTTTTAAATCTATTTATCTGTCAGTGGATAGTTGGGGTTGCTTCCACCATTTGGCTTTGTGAATAATGCTGCTGTGAACATTGGTGTAAAATACCTCTTTGAGACTCTGTTTTCAATTCTTTTGGATATGTACCTAAAAGTGGAATTGCTAGGTTATATGGTAATTCTATTTTTAATTTCTTAAGGAATCACCATACTGTTTTCTAGGAATTTATTCCTTTTAACTTAAAATGAAATCTCCTACTAGGGAATAGTTCACCCTGGATTTGGGTTTGCTTTTGAAGGATTGCTGAAAATAGTCCATTAGATGCTAGTTAATTTCATGGTAGCCCCAAATTGGGAAAGCTATATGGTAACAACCAACCTGGCAAAGCAAAGGGGAAGTAGAGCATACGAAATAAGTAATGAGTAATGGATTCGGATATAATAATGCTTTCCCTACTTGGAACTGTGCTATGGCTAATACTCACCATTGTCCTTTTATTTCAGGTGTCCTTGAAGAGGTTCTGGGTGAAGAGCACTTGGCAGAGGCTGGGATGCTCTTTCCAGAGAAACACTTCTGGAGTGAGACGGAAACAGTTTGGAGTCTATTCATCATGGTTTGGTATCCTGTGGATTTCACTGATGAATCAGTAAGTTGGACTTCCAGAATGCTACCCTGAGGACAGTGGGCAGAACTCTTTTTGAATTAAAAACAAGGGTCTGGAATACATCTTGTATTCCCCTGCCAGTGGGAGGGCTGTCTGTGGAGGAGGCTGAATCTGCAGCATGGTGGGCTTTCTTCCCATAGCTGCAAGGGAACTTTTCTGGGAAATGACAGAACATATTTGTCCAGACTTCAAACTTGTCATTTTTCATAGGTTAACGTAGTCCTGAGGTTGCCTATTTTCAGGTTCTAGGCTTAGTTTTGACGGACAAAATATAACTTCCAGCTTCAGAAATTGGGGGTAACAGTGGGAAAAAATGTGCTGTTAGAGGCTGATGTTTAAAAAAGAAAGAGAAAGCACATCAGGCTTCTCAAACATCAAATAGTGCTTATAAAACTGCATTTTCATGTGTTAAGTGTAAATGATCCCAAAACATGTGGATTAAATTTTCCAAGAAGCACACATGGATTTAAAAATCAGAAGGAAGGAGATCTTGGCCATGTTAGTGTGGGACCTTCCCAGACTCCAAATACTTTGCTGTTCTTAGTGCCTGATGGTATAATCACACTCAGTTGTTTGTTATGGTGACTCACAGGATGGTTAACTGAATAGTTGTCTGAGAAATGAGGCATTGCCACGGGCCAGATTGAGCAATTCAGACTGAAAGCTCTACTTGAGCTCTACTCATTCAGGTTGGTTCTCCACAGCACCACATTCATCAGTGACTCAGCCATTTTTATCCTTTTTATCACTTGGGACATCTGCATAAGGAACACCAACAATTCTGCCACTATCACCTCCTCCCCACTCAGAGGACAGTCCAAGTGTGGGGGCACACTCACCCACGTCCTGCTTCACGCAGGTGAAATGCTGATGGAGGCAGCATGGACTAGAGAAAGAACTTAAGCACATGGATTCAGATTTCAGAGCCACCATTTATCAGTTCTTCCCGCAACTCTCCAGCCTGGTTTTTATCATAGTTTGTGAGGATCAAAGGAGGAAACATAAATGAAGTACCTAAAAGAGCACTGGATAATTAGGAGCTGCCTAATACATGATGGGGGTAGACAATCCCTTGTTTCAGTTTCTTTTTGTTGTTGTTGGGCCACTCCCCACTTCCAGAGGATTCCTTAACCGTTGCCCTGGTGTCTGCTCTATTCCTGAGACCAGAGTTATAAAATGTGAGGGTGTGTAAAAATTGCCTTTGGTTCTTTTGAAAATGCAGATTCTCGGGGTCCCATGTTCAGATTCTTCGGGCTTGAAGTGGGACTCTGCAGTCCCAGTTCCCACAAGTATCTCTGGTCACACTTTGTATGCAGTTGTCCCCGAGACCTCCCTGCTGCAACCATCGAAAACAGTGTGTTCTGTGAGCCAGGCACTCACTACATATGTGTGTAGTCACATATAATAATGGCTTAAATTCATGTCTCTCTGGTCACATGTTAGAACTTGATTATACAACAGGGTTGTATTATTAGAAAATAAATGAAGGACACTCCCGGCTTGGATGTCAATTTTGCAAGTAGTGTCTGTGTGGAAAGAGAGCTGACTGGCATTCACAGAAGGAATTCCTGAGTAGGTCAAACCGTATCAGTGACTGCTCTGTCCCAGGTTCTGCTCTTTTTCATTAAATACACTTGAGTGGGGGGTCTTTACTCTGGGACTTTGAAATAGTTCTTTAGAGCAGTGGTCTTTAAGGAGTGCTCTCAGACTAGCAGATCAGCAACAAACACAAAGGAACTTGTTAAAAAATGAGGATTACCCACAGTCCCCCCCAGACTCTGGGGATTGCATCCAGCAATCTGTGTTTTAAAAAACCTTGCAAGTGATTCTGATACATGTTAAAGTTTGAGAATCACTAATTTAGAAGAACAAAAATCATCATTCTTGCAAGCAGATATCTAACATTACAACATATGCATACATGTATGGCATTTAGAATTATCTGTCCTAAAATGTGTTAAACAAGATATAGTACATGTAATACACACACACACACACACACACACACACACACACACACAGACATGCTGGTCTGTGCCTAACTGCATTCTGGAAGTATACACAAAAACTCCTTACAGGAGTTTTGCAAAGTGAAACTAGGAGTGGGGTGAGCAGAGAGAGAACTTTACTTTCTATATTATCCCTTTCTGAACTCCTTGGCATATTTTCTTTAAATATGTGCATATTTTTTATTTTAAAATTTTAATTTAGTAACAACTACAAAAGAAACAAAAAACAACTAAAAGAAAATACATGTCAATATTTATCTCATGTTGAGGGAAAACATGAAAAGAAAGTAATCACAAATAAAGAATAGATTTATATAACAATACAAAACTTTTGTAAGTTAATATACCACTGATACAAAAACATGTAAAAATAAAGTGGCTAGTAAAATGAATAGTCCCCCGGCAAGATTAATCAAAGGGAGAAAAAAGAGCGAGATCACAAATTACTAACAATAGAAATGAAAAAAGGGACATCAGTATAGGCTAGAAATATAAAAAGAAGATATTATCAGTTTCTTTCTAGCAAATAATTTGGCATTTTAGATGAGCTGCACAAATTGCTAGGAAAAAATAGTTTATCAAAATTCCATCAAAAAGAATTAGAAAAGCTGAAAAATCCTATATCTACTGAAGAAATTGAATCTATAATTAAAAACCTTCCCCCCACACACACACACACAAAAACAAAACTACAGGACAATATAACATCACCAGTGAATTATGCCAAACATTTAATAAAGAAATATCTATTATTGATAAGTGATTAAAATGCTTACTAGATAAAGAGACCTCTTAAAATTCAGTTAACAAAATGTCTCATTAAAAACAGAAAAACAACACAAATAGACAGTTTATAGAAAAGGGGTAAAGAAGCTTAAGTTAGCAATAAGCCTATAAGATGTGAATTCTTACTAATAATTACACTAAAAATAGAGTTATTTTTGTGTTTTTGAAGGTGATACAAATTGGCAATTGCTGTGAATTTTGTGGAGGGCAACTTGACAATATGTAAGAAGCACCTACAAAACCTCTGCATCATTTGAGCCGACACTTCCACTTTTAGGAATTTATTTATTTAAGAAAATGAACATGGACGAAGAGGAAAAGTTTATTTATAAGAATATCCATCTCTGTATTGCTAGTAGTAAAATAAGTTTTGGAATCAAATTTTCAATGATAGGTTAAATAAAATAAACTATGACATATCTATACAATGGCATATTATGCAGCCATTAGAACTATGTCAAAGAATAGTTAGTAACATGAAAGATGTGGAAAACAGTGAAAAACTAAGTTAGAAAATAGATGTTTGCTTTTATTTATACACACCCACACCTCTCCCCTACACACACACACACACACACACACACACACACACACACTCATGGAAAGAAACTGAAAAAAAACGTACAAAATGTCCAAGTGGTTCTTCTGAATGGTGAGATTCTAGGTGATTTAATTTTTTTTCTTTTTGCTTGACAATATTTTCCAAAAACTCATAAAATAAATATTCATTAATTGTATAAGAAAAATAAAAACTAGTTGATAATACCCATGGAGTTAGATAAAATTGAAAACTTATAATACCTAGCACCAAAAACTTACAACAGTGCGTACTAAGAGTTTCTGCCTTTATGACAAATGCTTAGCCCAATTATTTCTTACAACATATTGATAGACTGACTACTATTGTCATCCCCATTTTACAGATGAGAAAACAAGACGGGCAGATATAAAATGACTTTCCCAAGGTCAAAAGCTGGTGAATGGAGGAACCAGGATGCAAATGGAAGCCTTTCTGACTCTAGAAGCACACACTTTGAAAGCCATCACTAACTGTTGGTTGACAACTGATTACCCACTGCCAGAATCTAGAAGAACTTTATAACTAGAAAACCTAAGAAGCGATGTGGAAAACATAATGGGTGATCTATTCTGTGCTGTGCCAACCAGAACAAAGATGGAACAACCCACCTTTTGGTCTGTCGTGGAAGATCTGCACCAAATGAAAAAATGGGCAGTCTTCCCTCCGCTGTATTGGCGCTTTCTCTTGAAGCAGCCAGTGCTGTCTCTGGTTCCCATCTGTACCTTTTTTTTTTCTTTTTTTTTTTTCTGTATTCTGCAAAATAAACCACTTTCAGAAACAACTGGGCAGGAAGTAAAGGAGGACGGAATTTCATCCTGGGAGGTTTGATTCCCACAAGTAAGGCGCTGTGGTGGGAGCAGTCAGGAAGCATTGTCGGCACATGGGGACCATCGTGCTTTATGAATTCCATCTGTTCAGAGCATCTGAGAGTCACACAGTGGGGCAGGGCAAGATTCTATTTCATTCCAGCATATTCCTATTAGATGAACTCCTGCTAGAAATTGGGAACTAGCTAAAAATTGTGTGCGTTAACTCATCATACACGGACATCAGACATAGATCTGAGAAGATGACTCAATCCACTCCACTTGGAGTGGGGCCAATTGAAAAGCATGCGTTCTATGTAGATATTAGCCAATATGAGATCTGAATGGAGCTCACTTCATTCTAGGATGAGAAAATAGAGTAAAATGTGGGTCTGGGGATGAGGGGGTAGTATTTCCAAGTGAAAGGAAGGAAGCAACATTCTAAAACCCGAGAAAGGACAGACCTCTGAAAAATAGTTTATCACAAGAACCAGGAGAAAATTGTTTGGCGCACTCCTGGGAAGCAGGAAGACATGACACTTTGAAATGGGTATAAAATACTAGAAAGGAAGTACTGCTGACATGAAAAAACAATGGCACTAAATGAAAAGAGGTACATGAAAGGAGAAGAGAACAAACATAAAAATTAAAATCCCATAGTAATCATTCATTTGTTATTTATTCAAGAAATATTTAATATTCACATATGTGCCAGGCTCAGAATAGAAGCAGTAAGGAGGTCAAAACTGAATCGGAGACATGGAAGATAGGAAAGATTCTCAAAAATATAGGGAGGACAAAGAGATGAAAATGAGATGAAATTGACATGGAGGACAGGAACTAATCTAGCAATAACAGATGCTTCTGGTGATTAAAAAAAAAAAAACAAGGACAATTGGAATACAAACCACGATCAAAGAAAAATTTCCTGTGTGTAAAAAGAACAAATAAATATGATATGTAAACAGAACTACTTTACCACATTCCAGACAAAAAATCAATGAAAAACAGAATAATCTTTGGGCGTAACCTAAAATTTAAAAAAAATTAACAATGATATAACAAATGATTTAAAAAATATTCATGCAGGGTAAAAATTACATACAAAGAAACAGCACCCAGGCTGGCTTCAGACCTTTCTTTTGTAAAACAAAATGCCAGATAACAATGAAGCAAAATTGCCAAAGTTGTGAGGTTAAATGGTTGAAAACAAGTAAGTTTACATACAAAACAACTGCATATAAAAATGCAAAGATAGTTTGAAATACGTTAGATTTTGGAAAACATCATGAAAATTACTATAACTATTCCAACTTACTGAGGGCTGGGGGTTCAGTAAATAATACTCCCCTTCTCTGCTTCAGTTCTGAACTAATTTAGAAATGGAAGTTGGGCAGATGGGCCAAAATATTCTTCTTATGTTGTTGATAAAGCTCATGTTGGAGAATGGGCCTTATCTATGGATTACTGGATTTCCTGACTAAACTCTAGGACTAGATTGCTGAACCCACAAATGTCTTCTCCATGTGGGTGTCTGTTCTAAGGAATGTTCAGCATGGAAGGGCCGAGCTATAGAACAAATGCTTCTGGAAGGCAGGCTTGGTTCACAAAGGATGAGGCAATTCCAAACAGATCCGGGTTTTAGCCCAAACTTGCTCATCAGGTAAATCACTGTTCCACTCCGACTCCCACCCAGGGAAAAGTGAGCAAGGGATGGGGAAAGGGGCTGGGAGTGTTCCACTGGTGACATCTGGAGTAAGGAAGAAGGATCCCCCTTCTGCCTGTTACATCAATCCAATCTCCCCTTCCTGCACCCCCCCCCCCGCCCACCCCATGCAGCTGCCTGAGAAATAAATGAAGGTGGAAAACTGAATATTGGGGAAGTTGTGATATAAAAGGTCTGACATTTATGCTCCCTATTAGAACCTATACTAAGGGGAAAAAATAGAAATAAAGATAAAATTTGTTATTCATTGCAGTATTATATATTATTTCAATATAGTTTTGTACTATTTATAATAATAAGATATTGTGAACAATCTAAATGATTATCTTTAGGAAATGGAAAAATCATTCTGCCTTAAAAGTGATGTTTTATAGACTTTTAACAACATGGGGAAATCATAATGATACGAATATACAGTACAGAAATTGTATGTAGTTTTTTCATCTTGTATATCAACTAGAATTGAGTGTGAGTGACTGCTTTTTTTATTTTCCAGATAGATTTTGAGGCCACATCTGGGCTCAATGGAAAAGAATGCTGTGAACAAAACTGGACATGAACATGGGATGTCATTGTTTGGGGTGGGATGAGGGTCAGGCTAGGGAATGGTGTGATACCTGCCAAATATTTTCCATCCATCTTATGTATAATTTTAACTGTTTCAGGAGAAGAAAGCAAATTTTTTTAAAAAGATGAGAGGAAGATACAGCAAAATGTAATTAGACATGGCGTCAGGGAATCAGGATCGTGTGTGGTGTTTTCCCTGCTTCCTCTACGTGTTGCTCTGTTGATCTTCAGCTAATCAGCCTCCCTGGGATTGAATATCGTTCTGCTACTTCCTAGTACATGTGGCTTAACCTATCTGTGCCCCAATGTCCTCTTCTAAAGAAATGGTGATAATAATTGCACCTACCTGGTACGGTCCACTCAGGCTGATGGGCCAAAATTAAGTGCATCCAAATATATAATGTGTGGAGGACAGTGTCTGGCACATAGGAAGCCCTATACAAGTTTTAGCCATTATTATTATTAGTAGTAGTACAGTGAACAAATATTATTTTTCCAGTGAGATAAAAAGAAAAATCAGGAAAGATAATGCAGAAGAATGAAAAACTATTGGATAAAATACTAAGTGGAAGAAAGCCAGTAGATAGATAGATGGCAGATAGATAGATAGATAGATAGATAGATAGATAGATAGATAGATAGATAGATGATAGATAGATAGGTGATTTTATATTTAATTTGAATACAACTATATAAAACCATGTATACATGTGGAAAGATATTTGAACGGATTATCAAAAACAGACTTTTAAGAGATCAAAATTATAGGCTTTAAAAACCATTTCCTTTCATGTCTTTATTTTCTTAAGTTATTTAAAAATAGGCATGTGATTTTAAAAATCCCCTCCCCGATATCCTTACAAACAAATATCTTCATCTGTAGTAGTGTCTATATTTGTGTTTGGTCAGCATCTCTCTGTCCTTGTATTGGGAAGACCAGCCCTCTTTTGGTTGGTTTCACCTTCCTCGGTAGCTATGATGTTTGTACAAATGCTGTTATAGCTGATCGACCCAAGCAGGGCACTCGACCCAAGCTAAGCCAATTAGAATCCTTCCTTGAGAAACTTTGAACTTGGGACGTGAGAATGTGAATCAGTATCTCTTTCTGGTGGTGGGAGCCAAGCTTTTAGAGTATTGGCAGCCATGTTACCCATTAAGGGAGTGAGTCTTTTCTAGTGAGAAAGGGATATCCTGCACACAGAAGGAAGAGGAGATGAATAAGTTTTAATATATACATACACATATATGTGTGTGTGTGTGTGTGTATATATATATATATAAATATACGTGCTTGTATATGTATATACATGTATAGTCTATCTATCTATCTATCTATCTATCTATCTATCTATCTATCTATCTACCTACCTACCTATCTACCTACCTACCTACCTATTTATCCAGTGTGTCCTGGTAAGATTTATGTCTTTGGTCCCAGTTATTCCTCTAACCCTGCCTTTTTCACAATTTAATCGTTTAGCTCTTATTCCATTTATGGAGAAACCCCATATCATTCCAATAAATTTCCCTTTATGTCTGAGGTAGTTTGAGTTGGTTGCAACCAAGAACTACGACTGATTCGTATAACAGCTTTACTAACAACAGCAAAAAATAAGAAAAATATTAATCAGTAATATTAGGGAATGGTGAAATAAATTATGTCCTATCCATGTGATGGGAAATTACACAGTCATTAAAATAACACCTTCAAAAAATATTTGAGAAATCATTTGGAATGTTATTGAATGAAAATAGGAGACTACCTGACATTGGAAGAGGGATGGCGATTGGATGTAATACAAGAAGAAGGATCAGCATGTCCAGAGAGCTTGAGGTCTGATGAACTTGACTTGTGAAGGTAGCATCAGGAGGCTAATGTACTTGGAACAAAGAAAGCAAGGGGGAATGAGGAATGCAGTGAAGATGGAGGGATAGGTGCTGTGGGCCATTGTGAGTCAAGTGAGTTTTATCTCAGAGCAATGAAAAGTCATTGCAGGGTAGTGTAGAAGAGTGACATGAATGATTTACATTTTTAGCTTCTGGGAAGAGAACATATTGGAGATGGGCAAGAGTGGAAGCAGGGAAAATGGGCAGGAAGCTATTACCAGGGGAGCCATATAATTACATTTAACATCTGGACAATTTGGGGAGTGAAAAGGAGACTTCTATTCATTACATTAGGCACAGGTTTAAGCTAGGACTTCCCTGGCCAAACCAGGACAGATGGTCACCAAGTTATTATAGTTCAGACAACAAACAATGGGGACATGAAGTAGGGTGAGGAGATTGGTAAGCATTGTAGCCATGGGTGGCTTATGGCTGAATCCCAGTCCTTGATTTGTTATATTTGGCATTATCCTTTTTTGATGGTCCTCGCTTTGCCTTACTGGCTTTGATAGGTAGCTTTTCCTGGTGATTTTAATGCCTGTGGCTCAGTGGTTCTCTCACTTCAGTGTACATCAGAATCACCGGGTTGGTTGGTGCTGCTGGACTGGGGACCACACTTTGAGAAGCATTGCTTTAGATTTTTGCTGACTGTGAAGCATACTGAGGCTCTCTTCTGTACTGGAGTCAGTCCAGTTTCCATTATGTATGTTTTATGCCTTTTCTGATGCAAGTTTCTAGTTTATAAATCTCTAAAATGTCTCTGTTTCATTGCATTTATGCATTCATGAATTGCTTTACCCAGTTGGGTTGGGAATATCCGTGATCTAGTCGGGAAAACTATGACTGTTCTAAAACTTACACTGGGCTTAGTTTTTCGTCATGGTGGTGGCTTTAGAGTTTCTCACCTCTACATCACTCCTTACCCCCAATTTCCAGTATCCATTTTATTTTTTAATAATGCAATAGTGTTCCTGTACTACCCAACTGCTGATACCTTTTCTCTGTAGCTGTTCCTTGAAGCTGCATTTTTCTTCAGCCACAGTTCCTGAGGTCTTTGCCCCTCTCACGTGTCAAGAAACCCATCTTTATCTGCATGGCAGAGACTTGGTGACCTCTCTGTTCCTGTCTTCTTACAGATCTCCGGGGACCACGTGTTTGTACTGACCTCTAGACAGCACTGACTGTGCCAAACTGACCGTCTGTCACATCTCTCTGCCTTCTTTGACTCTCTGCTTTGTCTTATATCTCTCCTGGTCTCTGCTGATTTCGGTCCCATGAATCCTCTGCAGTCATCACTCAAAAGGCCTTCTAAGTCCACATAGGAAGGCAAAGTTTCTGAGAATAGTGTTGCCAGGGAGACTGGAAGCCTGGATATAGCAGCCACTTTTCTCAGTAGTCTTTTCCTGTTAACCGCTCTCAAAATCTTTCCCCCTTTTCACAGCTTCAGAGTAAAAGACCAAGCAGCTGTGCTTTGTGTTTGAAAACTGCAACTCATATTCAACATATCCCAGTGGAAGGTCTGTTTTCAGCACTTCTTTTTGGAGAAGTAAGCAAAACTTATTCTTTTAATATAACTGTGTGTGTGTGTTAATTACAAAAGTAATACTTTTTCATTGTTGAAAATTTAGAAGATACAGAAAGCAAAAATAGGAAAACAACCACTGATGATTCAAAAAAAAAAAAATACCAGAGATAAACTTTTCAGCACTTCAAAATTCTCTAATACATTGTTCTTAGCAGCAAAAACTTTCCTCCAAATAAAATTGTACTCAGAAGCCCAATACGTAAACAGATGACGCTGCCTGGGTTGGACTGAAGGCAGCAGTCTGAGGGCCCAGCTAGTCAGCTGGAGCCTCCCTGCCCACGGCAGACCCACAGGCCCCCCTGCTGGATGCTAAGCCTTCCACAGGCCTGTGTGAAGATGCTGCTCTAGGTAATTCCTGTGCAAGGTGTAGACCCTGGAGAGTCACTGCCACAGGCATTTTTGGCTTGGCTCTCTGGTTGTCTGGGGGTGGGGGGGGAGGAGAAACAGATGCTGTTTTGGGGTTGATGTGCCTTTCAGTTTCCACATATTCCATTCTTTCTTAGAGCGCATGTTACCCACCCCCCCTCTGAAGCAGAGATTATCAACCTGGGGCTCAAACATTCCCTGAAAAATATATGCCCATAGTTTTAATTAGTGTAGATTCGTGCAAATTATTATTTCCTCCATTAATGATATTTTTGAAGATCTCAGCAATTTCCAGTTCATCAATACAATGGAAATACTTGCATTTACATAGTTAAATAGTCAGAGTATTAAATGTTTAGGAACAAAGGAGAAAACAATTGAAGTATAAATTTTGGTACCATTGCTTTTAAGCTTGAGTTTAATGTGTCCATGATGTTTTTTAAACAATTGATTGGCATTTTCCATCTCAAATTTAAATTGCAATGCTGTCTTCCATCTAATATTTTAATACCTTCATTATGAAATAATTACATAGCACATAAAACTAACCTTAGAATAAAATGAATGATAATGGCACAGATTGCTTATAACGATTATGCTTTTGTTCTGTTGGTAGTATAATTCAGTATGCAATAAATACATTGCTGAAAATGTATGTTTCTAAAATTTTAATAATTTCATCTATTTTAAATGTCGGTAATTCATCTGTTTTAAATGCACTAGGAGGATTTCTTTCAAATGAAATTCCACAACAAGTACATCCTTTTAAACAGTGATACGTAGTGCTTTGGTAATGTTAACTCTTTTGTAATGTGAAGAGGGGTCATATTTTGTTGTTTTATAGGTTCTGGCTGATTTCACCTTTATTTTGAATTTTCTGAGAGTTGGGCCCATTGTGTATTGGGCATTATTGGCTAAGCACTTGTCCTCCAGGGAGAGGCATTCTTGTACTCATTGAGATGCAACTAATCAAAATGCTTCTCACCTCTCAGACATTCTCTTCCCCGGTTTGTAGTGAACAGTTTGCTGCATTAAAGGCCTCTGATCGAGGGGAAGCAGGACTGGGCCCTGACTCTATCCTCCATCGCGATCCCATTACCCTACCTGAGCATCTTCCGCCCTTAATGATGTGCAGAATAGTTTTTGCCCCGTTTATCTCTTATTTTGTGTTCATGATAAAATTACGACAGATTGAGATGGGACCCTAAACGTCCTGCCCCTTCACTGAAGCTTTCAGTTAGCTCATTTTATTTAATGTCTTCTTATTTTTAATGATTGTTCTTAATGTATAAATGCTGCACTGCATGGTCTCCTGTTAGTGGATATTTCAGAGAACAGGCAGAAATCCACAGGTTAAGAATTTTAAAGGACGAAATGAATGCAAGGGGCAGCCTCCCTGTGGCTTCCTGCAGAGTGCCGGAGTCTCCCTCTGGGAGCTGTGGTCCCCACCAGTCACTCTGCAGCAATTTCTCCTCCTAGAGCGTCTTCCTTTTTCAGTCGGGCTGTGCCACCTACCAGCCAGAGGTTCCCATGTGTTTGAATTAGAGAATCCCAGCAAGTTCTTTATCTCTTTGACATGAGTTGCATGTGGGCCTTTTTGTTCCACGTCGCATGGCATTAAATGAAAAAGGTCCCTGAAGCATGGAAACAGTAAGTAATTGAAATTCTCCATTTCCTCTTATTGTTAGTTCCTGTTCTCATCAGATAAATCCTTTCCGTGTTCTGCCCAAGAGAACACAAAAGAGGACAGGTGTACAGAGACATTGAGGTGCGGGTTCAGGACACTGCCCCTCCAATGGTCCACTCCCGGGAAACCCAGCTCTTGCTGTGCACACCTCTGTTGATCTGTGCCACAAAGCCCTTATGCTGCAAGAAAACAAACAGTTCTTTTAACCTCTCGAAGCTATTTGGGTATATCTTAGAGGCTCTGGGGCCCTAGAAATTACTTCCGTTGAATTTTAGACTAGCCCATTGAGTGCTGGCTCCCTTTGTCTCTGAGCACAATATGTGCTTAACATGTGTTGACTGAATGAAATAATGAATAGGTACTTGTGTGTATATGACACCCCATCTCAACTCTGGTTTCATAGGGAAAATGCATTATTTCCCTTGGCATACTTCCCCTTCAGAATCATTTAAAACTTGAAAATAGTCCCTGAAGAGATATATACTGTTTAATAATATTCTTGTTTTTCACCCCTTCTTGGGGGACGAACTGAAAACTATTGGCACTTACCATGCCCATGCATAGACTGTGACATTGTTTGTGTGTTTTAATCTAGGATGCTGACTGTGAATGGTAGTGATGTGGGGACATTGAGTCCATCCACTTTGGAAGCTTACAGAGAGTGTACCAAACTGATAATTTGATCTAACAATCAAACTATGCTGCCGTTTGATGGAGTGATGTCCAAGGAGTGGCTATGGCAACTTTGTCAGGGATGGGATACAGAAAAGTTTAACACAGGGAGTTAGTAGACAACTAGATAAACCCTAAGGTCTCTGCCAACTCTGTTATGGGAGTCTGTGATTCTTACTCTACATTTTAAAATATTCGGGTCTTATGAGCCCATCATCTTAGCTTTTGTTTTAAAAATAAAAAAATTGAGATGGAGGACTCTGAATCAGTGCAGCTAAATTATAGCCTCTGGCCCAGTCTCCGTTGAGGAAATTATTTCCTTCTTGGGTTAGAACATCTCATGCATGTTCCTTCAACTCCAGCACCCTCCTGCTCCCCTCCTTGATGTCCCTTTCCTCTTTTAACCCATCATATGGATCTCACATCATTATCAGGCATTGCTTTTTCTAAACAAGATGCCCCGCCACTGAGTTGGCATGACTCCACCAAGACCCTTCTTCTGCACTGCCCCCATCTTTTGCTCTGGCATTGCCTTGATCCTCTGCTCCACCTTACTGCTACCTTGCTAAAGTGGATGACAGGTGAGCATAGAAAGCATACTCGCTACTCCCTAGTAAACTCTGTTACCAGGTCACAACACAATGCTCTCTATGTCTTCTGATACAGTTCTTTCATTTGGCCAGATATCGCAGTTTGTTGTTACTCTTTGAAAACTGGGAAGCAATCTGAACCAGAAAGCAAAGCTCCTGGGGAGGACGTGGCCCAAATTGGCATAAGGAAACCAACCAGGGTTTCCTGGGATAGAAGGAACTAGTATTGCAAACCTTATATCCTGAAAGAGTCAACATTAGGGAGTCCTGCTGAGATGGACCCTGACTAAGGGTCCTTTGAAACAAAATTGCCCTAAAGCAGCAAGGAGATGGGATTCATGGACAAGTCTGGCACTGGCTCAGGGATGATGTGGCTTGAGTCTTTGAGCCAGTCCCAGCCCTCGGGAGTGGCCAAGTTATGATCTGACAGGGTTGGTCTCAAAGAGGCTGGGGACACCTGAAGCTTTATGAGAGCCGGAAACTTTCTTTGTGCAGCAGAATGCTGGGAGGATTGTCCTCTTTCAAAGAGCTCTCATAAAATCATCAGGACAGTGGCATGTACCACTGGGACATAACTCTCTGCCACAAGTGTTTGTATAGCCTAGAATGCGATTGAGCTAGGATTGAAACAGACATTCTTTCCATCATACCAAGCTCCTAAACCATCATCCAGCCTAGAGCTGAGTGGTGTTTGTGGTTTCAAAACGGACACAATGCAAGCCAAAGCACTGACACAGGACATCTGGTGGAATCAGCAAGTGGGTGAGATGATTTGGGGACCGGAATAATGAGGTCCGCCTAGTGCTTCCAAAGGCTACATGGGTAATCAGCAATTTTACATTCTCTGCTTGTGAACAATTGAGCTTGAGAGAATCTGCACATAATAAGACTCCAAAAGTTCTCCAAAATTCTTTTGTGATCCCACGTCCAGGGTGTCCTTTCAATGCTTCTCCATTGTATGTCTCACTCCTAGTTTGCATCAAACAATGTCACGTGACCTCATCACTCTATGTAATAGGGTCAACATCTATGATCTCAGCATTTCAAGAAAACATAATTATTGAACATGTGTTACAAACTGTACAGAAAAAAAATGGACCAAAGAAATACCTGCAAAACATTTATGCTTTTGCTCATTTCAGGTATAAAGATATAAAGGTATAAAGATACTAATTCTGTTTTGAGACATTACTTCATTTCCAAGAGTGCTAAATCTTACCTAATATAACTCTTTTTTAGCATGCACTTAAAATGACACGAAAATTACTGCGTTCTCAAAAAATAGCTTTACACAATGATTTATTAGAGTAAGGAATAATTTGATACTATTTCTTTTGAGGAAGAAAAAGTATATTTTTAAATCGCCTTTATTACCTACTAAAGCTGATTGGACGGTGCAGCTTTAAATCGGTGGCCACGTGAGCTTACTGATACGTCATCCATGAAGTAGGTGTACACGTGCAGACCTTGGCGCGGCTGGACAACCACACAGCTCTCTCATATGGCAAAGAACAAACAAAATGGACACTTCCTGTAGGTGAGCAGAGCTGTGAAGACAAAGAGGAAGTGACTGACGTGCACATCAGGCTCCTACCATTGCATCCATTGCATTGGCTAAATAACTCATTCCTGCATAGAGGTGAGTAAAAGAGTGCAGAGAGCCCAGAAACGAATGGAAGCATGAGGCCAGGGACGCGGAGCTTTTTGTCTATTGAGTGGTGTGGGTTGTGCAGCGAACACCTGGGTGGCTGTAAGGCGTGGCCCTGTTAAATAGGTTCCCCTAATAAACTAAGCTAACATAAATGCTTCCTCCGAGGAGCCTTTCTTCACCTCCAGTTTTTCAAGAACGGGCTGGCTTTGACTACTCAGTTTCTCCTCCACACCAGCCCTTTGGAAAGAGTTTTGTCATTATTAGATGATTTCTTTAAAGCTTTTGAAATGCAGACTTAGGACTGAAGAGGGGATAAAATCATACAAAACCAAGAGCATGAAGAGCAATTTGGGGCAAGTGGATGCGGGAGAACCTATGAGGCATAAAAGCAGCACCCGGAAGAGGAATGGGGGATTTAGTTCTAAGAGTGGCTTACTGAGAACTTTGTGTCTCCTCCACTGTGTTTGAGAAATTCAGTAAAGAACTTCAGTTCCTTTGAAATTGTGTTTTGGGTGCTAGACTGTGTTTCTTTGACCATGATATACCTAGAAATTGTGTCACATTAGGTTGGTTTTCAAAGGTGAATTAAAGGGAGGGGACAGGGTTTCCAACATGGCTACTGAATGAATTGTGCTGTGTTTAATTAGGAGAAGGAGTGTTTAGGGGTAGAGGGTACTGATTTCAGCTCTGTTTTTGCTTTAGGTAATTCAAATTCAACATGTCTTACTATTATTTGGGGGGAGGGGTTAACAGCTGTATTGCGATATACAGCACATTTACCATAAAATTCATCCATTTAAAGTGTACAATTCAGTATATTTTTGTATATTTAGTATATTCAACATGTCTTACTATTATTTTGGGGGGAGGAGTTAACAGCTGTATTGATATATACAGCACATGTACCTTAAAATTCATCTATTTATAGTGTACAATTCAATGTATTTTAGTATATTCACAGAGTTGTGCAAACATCACAATTAATTTTAGACTATTGTCATCACCTCAAAAAGAAACACTGTATCCTTTTGCTATCACTCCCAAATCTACCACTACCCCCTGCTCCAGCTTTAAGCAACCATCAATATATTTTTTGTCTTTATAGATTTACTTGTTCTGGACATTTCAAATAAGTAGAATCATAATATATAGTCTTTTATGACTGAATGTTTTCACTTAGCATATTTTCAAGATTCATTCTTGTTGTTGCATATATTTCATTTCTCTTTATAACCAAACAATATTCTATTATATGGATATACCACATTTTGTTTATCCATTCATCTGTTGATGGGCATTTGAGTTCTTTCCCCTTTTTAGATGTTATGAACATTGCCGTTATGAATATCCACATGAGTCTTTGTGTGGACATGTCATTTCTCTTGGGTACATGCACAAGAATGGAATTGCTGGGTCTATGTTTAACTTTTTTGAGGAACTGCTGTACTGTTTTCTACAGTGGCTGCCCCATTTTACATTTCCACCAGCGAGATGTGAGGGTTTCTTTTTCTCCACATCCTTGACAACATTTGTTATTATTTGCCTTTTTAATTATAGCCATCCTAGTGGTTGTGGTTTTCATTTGCATTTCCTTGATGACTAATAATGTCCACTATTTTGTCATGTGCTCATTCGCCATTTGTACATCTTCTTTGGAGAAATATCTACTCAGATCATTTGCCCATTTTTTAAATTGGGTTATTTGTCTTTTTCTTGTGGCATTGTAAGAGTTTATATATTCTAGATACGAATCCCTTATCAGATATATGGTTTGCAAATATTTTGTCCGTTACATGGGTTGTCTTTTCATTTTCTTGACATTGCCCTTTGAAGCACAAACGTTTTTAATTTTGAGTAAGTCCAATTATTTATTTTTGTCAATATGTATTTTTAAAGGCTATTAATTTATGAACAAATTATCCTAGTTTTTGGTTCCTATTATGTACACTTTTTTGATATCTTGCTATTTGAAAAATCTTACAATCTACATGTATGTCCTACACCTTAATAAAAGTTGCTGTTAGATCGATAACTCATTTTCCAAGCAGTGTTATATTATAATTAAGGAAAAATAGTAGTATAGTGTATTTCTCAGTAATCATGACCAGTAATGATCACTGGTAATAACCAGTGATACTTTAATCTGACCCATGTCTTAGTTTGATTAGTATATATGCGTATCTTTATAACTTGCATTAAATACTATCAGACCTTTCCCATCACTAGTACAGGCTCAGATATTTTTTATCTAGCATGAATTTTTTTTAAAACTCCTTGCACTTGTCCATCTCCTTCTGAATTCAATGGCTATTTCAATTGAGGGAATTAAATTGTATATTTGTTGCTGAAGTCAATCTTTTCTTCCACATCCTAGAAATTCAAAATTGTTTATTTAAACATGTTAAGTCTCTAAGAACACAAAAATCTCCGAAATGAAGTCTTTTCAATCAGAAGTTTCCCTTTACTCTAAAAAAGTGTGAAATATTCATCTTCCCAAAAGTGATTTTCAGAAGGTACTACTGGCTGGGTAGAATTTAAATCAATACATGATAGCATTTGCTTATTTTTAAGCAATACTTTAAATTCAGAACCTGCTGCCTTTACAGAATTTCCAGTTACAAGTCAAATCAGATTAGAACTATCCAGTGAAATTTAAATAAAGTGTTTTTAATCAATTTGAATGAAGTTCATGTTATTCCTAACTCAGTGTAGGAAACTTCCTAACTCAAATCCCTCTTTCCTCACAAATTCACCCATAAAAAGGTCATCCTTTCTTTTATGTGTGAGAAAATAGGTTTTAATTCATGCACGTATTCAGTGTTTAGATGTTTGCATGGCCTTATTGATATCTATGTGAAGAAGTGTGTTTCAGATTGTGAAACTAATGTTTTATTTTGTTGATTTGTTTCAAAGTCTTGTGAAGAAATAGAGTTTATCTCCTTTAGTATTATTCACTTGGAAGAGACCCAATACTTTTACAAGTGTTAAGATAGGTAGGAGCCAAGTTATGCTCTTGAAAATAGTGCTTAGGCTTCAGTCCCAAATCTGATCACCTCAATCACCTCGTGAGTCACTGGCCTAGGTAACAAGGATGAGACTCCACAATGGCTTGGCTCAGACTAGAAAAAAAACAAAAACAAAAACAGAAAAGGCCAAGTGTTAAAGGCATAATGAACACAGACATAAAAGTTACATGTGATGACCAGTTGGTGAGAGAAGGATATACACGTGCATATTTTGAGGAGAATTGGGAAGACAAGCATAATGGAAGGTACCTCATTAAGTCTCCTTACCTTTCCCTTTCCTCCCCCACACTTTTGAAATATATTTTAAATTCATTTTTTTAATATTTAAAAATCTGAAACTTAAAGGGAAAGGTAGCTGATTTACACTATGTGTGAAGTCAAAATGCATGTAATTATTTAGTACAATTTAGTACAAGCCTTACTCTTCATTAGAATCATCCAAACTTTAAAATATACTTGCCTCTTGAACAACACAGGAGTTAGGGGTGTTGACCCCCACTCAGTCAAAAATCCTCAAACAATGTTTGACTGCCCCAAAACTTAACTACTAATAGCCTACCATTGACCGAAAGCCTTAATGATAACATAAACAGTCAATTAACACATATTTTGTGCATTGTTTGTATTATACATTATATTCTTATAATAAAGTAAGCTGGAGAAAAGAAAATGTTGTTATTAAGACATAAGGAAGAAAAAAATGCATTTACAGTACTGTATGTATTTATTGAAAAATATGCGTGTATAAGCAGACCCGTGCAGTTCAAAGCCATGTTGTTCAAGGGTCACCTGTATACAGATTTCTAGGCCTCATCTCTTACTGGGCCAGAATCTCTGAGGACAGAGCCTGGATGGATGTTTGTGTGGAAAGCTCTGCAGGTGGTTCTCAGTGGCAGACATCCCTGCTTCTGGGCCCATGCAGATGAAGTAAGTCAAATCCCGGTTTTCATATTTTTATTCAAATGACACCAAAACACTGGGACGCAAAATGCAGCTGGAGGGTGCCTTGCAGTAGTAGTTCTCAAAAAATGTTTGAGTTAGAAACTTTTTGTTTAAAGAAATGCTAGCTTGATCTGTAAACTCTGAGAATAGAAGATCAATTGGAATTGCTCCAGTCGGCGGTGGTGTGGGAGGTGGAGGTGCTGCAGATTGGCTGCATCCCCCTGTTGGCGAAAGGGGGACTAGGTGAAACCGCCACGGCTCTGAAGGGACATGTACAAATCTATGTTTCCTTTTATTCCCTCCCTCTGCCTTGCCCACTAGAGAGCCCTCAGTGTCTGTTACCATTACCATCCTTCTTGCTGTTAGGAATCAAAAACCCAGGAGGCTGCCTTTTAGGGGACTGTAATATAAATATAAAGAGAATCTATAAACTCTTACAATGCCACAAGAAAAAGACAAGTAACCCAGTTAAAAAATGGGCAAGTGATCCTTCATTGTTTCTCCTTTGTTGTTTCTTGGAACATAAATCCCATGATGCTCTGGACATGGTCCTTGTTGTCAGACGGTCGGCCCCGGCTCTGATTTTTAACTCCTGATCCATCCTGGTGAACAGAACTGGACAAGCTAGAAGGAGAGTTGATGGTTCAAACTAAGATGTAGCCCCCAGATTCCTCTCTCTGGGCTTTAACATCTCCAAATGGGCTTTAAAATGTCTTCTCTTCAAGCAAATTTCTCAGAAGGCCCAGTCCTACTGACTCACAGATATTTATAATCCCTTTACTTCTCTGAGTAAAGGCCCCACTCTCTAATATCTTGATGGTTTTATCCTGGAGATGGGGGTGGAGTGGTGAGGTGGACATAACCTCCTGTACCCTCCTCTTCTCCTCCCTGGGCCATTATCTCATTCACTTTTAGTTTTTCAGTGATTATTACCCTCACTGCTCTGCTCTGAGGTCTTTCAGCTTTCTCTACCACTCTATTGTAGACAGTACTTCCTATCTTCACCCGGAGGAGGCTGGAGCAAGGAGGATAGGCATGGGTTTTATGGCAGCTCCTCTGCTCTGGTAGTCACCACCCATGTGACTTTGAACAAGTCACTCAGCCTCTCTGGAACTCAGCTCACCTGTAAAATGGGTCTAGGTTAGGTAATCCCCAATAGCTCTTTACTTTACAATGTTATGACCTCTTCTATGATTCTTCTTTCTTCCATCCCCTCATATAGCCTCTCTCCTTTTTTCAGTGAGGACACTGGCTGTCCTTGTCCTTTCATTCCTTCTGCCCCAAGGCTCATTCACACCTTTATCACCTTATGTCTAGACAAGAGCATCCAGCATTCTCCATTTTCAAACCCCAGTCAAAAGCATGAAATTGTCAAGTATGTTTTTCTAAAAATCTCTTTTGTCTTGATATTACTCTAATCAGAAATCTACAATGGCTTTCTAGTTTCTACCAAGTAAGACATGAATCCTCACGGTCTCTGTTGACTGATCTGAACTTACATTTCCAAACTTATCCATTCCTTTCCCTTTAGTAGCTCTTCTCTTGACCCAAACTGTCCTGGTCAATTTTTCTATAATTGTTTTCTATCCCCTCACCTAAATCCCTTTCAGATGTCGTCTTTCCCACTTATGTTTAAATCTTATTCCTCAGTCAAAACCCAGCTTCCATCCTGTGCTTGGTGGGGGGCTCTCTCCACCTCTGATGATCTGAATGGTCTCTGCTTCTTCTGAAATGCTGTTAGGCTCACTGCCCACATTACTTTTCGCCTTGACTATGACTTACTAGGTAACTATATCTTTGAAGACACAGATGATATCAGGTCATTATTTATTTTCTCCTGAGGGTATAGTTCAGCAACTTGTACAAAATGTGTACTCAAAAAACAGAACCAATTTATTGAATATCAGATTCTTATTTATTAGTTGCTTAGACGTATAACCTCATATAAATGTCATACATATGATAATTCTCCAACACCAAAGCAAAGCATTGCAGGTACTATGAAATGCATACTCCCTTCTCCCCCACACATATGCATGTTCATGCACACACAGAGACACACACACAGGCTGCAAGCTTCTCTTTGGAGTTCAGGTCAAAAGCTGTCTGGAGGTACCAGGTGGGCTTGCAGAACCTTAGGAAATGTTATCAGGATTGTATTAGTTGGGAGTGGCTTTCAAGGGTAGCTTAAGCAAGAATGTGTTTTCTTCTGTAATGGGGAATTCAAGAGATGGATTTTCAGTTAAAGCTGGATTGAAGGCTTTCTGTGGGCCCCAGGTCTGATTTAGTCCATGTTGATTTTATCCTCAAGGAAGTTCTCTCTACATGATGATAATATAAGCCTTGGCAACTCCAGGCTGAAGTCCCTACAATGAGCAATGTAGGGACTCAAAAGGGGCACTGCTCTTCCCAACAGCACAGTGACCTGCACTTTAAGTGACCACTGCATTTTTATCAGTGATGCCCCTGGACCCAGTCTACTTCACCCATGTATTACAGAGGACACTTCATGACAGCACCCTATCCCTAGTTAATACCCACTTCTAATCCCACCTCAGAAGTAGCAACCAATCCAGAATTGATGGCCACTTTCTAGAATCCTTCAGCGGAATCCAAACCTTACACAAGTTGTTTCCTTTTCTTGTTGAGAGGCATGCCACAGTTCCTGTGATGGTTAATATTACATGTCATCTTGACTGGGCTATGGGTTACCCAGATAGCAGATAAAACATTATATTTCTGGGTATGCCTGTGAGGGTATCGCCAAAAGAGGTTAGAATTTGATTCTGTAGACTGAGTAAAGAAGATCTTCCTTCACCAGTGTGGGTGGACATCATCCAATCCATTCAGGGCCTGAATAAAACAAAAAGATGAAAGAAAGGCAAATACTCTCTTTTCTTGAACTGAGGCATCCATCTTTTCCTACCTTCAAATATCAGAGCTTCTGGTTCTTGGACTTTCAGACTTCTATTCCACTGGCTTTCCTGATTCTCCAGCTTACAGAGGGGAGATGTTAGGACTTCTCAACCTCCATAACCGTGAGTCAATTGTATTATCTGTGTTTGTCTATATCCATCCATCCATCCATCCATCCATCCATCCATCCATCCATCCATCCATCCTATTCTGTTTCTCTGGAGAACCCTGACTAATACAGTTCCTCTGCAATGTGCTCCCTCAATGTAAATCAATTATGTCTGATTTTATCAGACTATAAGTTCGTGCTTGGTGTGGTCTCCGGCTAATTTACTTTTAACACAGACATGGGAGGAGTGAGGTTTTATGTATAAATTTTACCCTAAATTACTCCTTAGAGGATGTTTTCTGATCATATTTTCTTGTGGGATTTTGACTTCTTGTGTTAAGCAGCACCTAGCCATTTTCTCTGGAATCTTTGCAGATGGATCTGAATGCTTTTAACATTGCATCACCAAAGACATCCTTCCCTTACTACCTAGCATCACACAGAAAACAAGATTACATTAGTCCTAGGAGTCCTGATTCCATATAACTAATTTTCAACACAAAAACCAGTGTAAATCGGAATGTGGGAAGGTAGGTATTGAAAGTAAACATGAAAAGTGAATATGGCAGCCCAAGACAGAGTGACTGCTGGTGGCCCAACATAGCTCCTATCCATTTCATTATCTTCCCTTTAGAAGCTTATTCCTTTACCATTAAGTTCATGTTATCTATTCTTCTTATTAAACCAACTTGGCGGATTTAAAATAACATACATCGTCCTTATGGATTCTGTAAGTCAAGAATTCAGAAAGAATGCAGTGGGGATGGCTTGCCTCTGTTTTCAGTCTTCGGAGCCTCAGGTGACATGACTCAAAAACTATTATTATTTTTTTTATTAGTTTCAGGTGTACAAAACAATGTAATAATTAGACATTTACACCCCTTATAAAATGATAGGGTAACTCCCTCTCCCCCAATCTACTACCCCTCTGATATCGTATACAGCTGTTACAATTCCATTGACTCTATCCCCTATGCTCTACACCACATCCTGTGACTATATACATATACATTAAAATTATAGTTACCATATGTTATTATTATTTTTTTTAAAGGTTATGATTATTATTACGTAAAACCGTTTCAGACACTGAGGGTCGATTGCCTCTGGGCCAGGAACCATCGCGCCGGCCGTCAGAAGCGCTCCCAGGCTTTTGTAGCCGATACTCCAACCGGAACCTTGGCGCCGTAACACCGGTTTCCGGCGGGCTCCTTAGAGCGGTGAACAGCTTTGGGCCAAAGGACCATGAGAGGGCCGGAGCAGGGTCCCGAACCTACGATGGAGGGGGACGTGCTGGACACTCTAGAGGCGCTGGGGTGAGTATTCCTGGCGACGTCTTTCCTCCGAAAACGTAAGCTTTCCCTTGGCGCGGCGGATGCAGTCTCCTCCCTGTGGGTCTCCTCTGGGCTCGGGCAGCTCGGTGCAGGCCTCCTCTGCCTCTGTCCCTCCGGCGCCGACGGAGTTAAGAGGGCGGCGGGAGATAAAGCGGTTTGTGGGGTAGGGCGTGGAGTAGGGTCGGGAAGCCGGGGCGCGTGGCCCCCTCTTCCACACTGCGTGCCTCGGAACTCGGCAGCCGGGACTTGCGGCCATGGCGCGGAGCGGCCCGGCTCGTGTCCGTCCTCCGGGGAAGCCTGCCCCTGTCCAGCGCGGGATGTTTTTGTTGACGTCGTTGTCGCGCCCGGTGGGAGGCGCCGGAACTCGGCCTGCGACCGCGGACTGCTGCCTGCGGCGGTGTGCCACCTGTGGCGTAATTAGGGCCCAGGAGAGAATCTCTTCTGCCTCCTGGACCCGAGAAACTGTTTTGGTACAGCGCGAGTCCATCCATTCAACGGTTTCATTTGTTCGTTAGCTATGTATTTACTTGGTGTTCATAGGTGTTCCATTCGTGCATATTTATGGGCTAGACCGAGGAAAGAGAGTTTCAGATGACTGGTTTCCGTAGTCGCGGGGGCTACGAAGAGTGCACTAGGAGTTACAATTCCGAGTGGTCAGTGCTAGGAGAACCTCTGGGATGATGCTAATACTGGTGTGCGTGCGGAGCAGTGCGAGCAACGTAGTGGCGACTTCAGCCTTATCCCATCTGTCCTTCACAGCGCTTGTCCCGATTCCAGATTCTCTTCGTCCTGCACACTTATTGTCTCTTGAATGCTTCTGCTCCCTACCCCCCAACCCCACCTCCAGTCAGCTCCAGGAAAACAGGTGCCTTGCCTGTCTCATTCCCAACACCATCCCGTTGTGGTGTCTAGCACCATAAATAGTGGTTGAAGGAATGGGTAAATGAATGAAGAAACGTTCAAAGAACAGAGTGCACAGAGATATGCATAGGCCAGGCCAGATAGTTGAGAGTCAAAAACTACACTTAGAGAGATCGGAGCCATCTGCATGAGTGTTCGCCTTTCCACCGCTGGAGTTTCTTGAATGGGATAGGCTGTGCCTTGGTAGTGCAATTGTGAAGGTTGAACCCCTCTCACCCCCTTTATTTTTCCCTAAAGCTGCACTGGCTCCTCTATCAGCTGATTCTTTTGGACCCTGATAATACCTGCTTTGCAATGACCCACTTTTATAGAGCCTTGCATTTAGTAGATTCTGAATAAATGTTTGCCAAATGAAAGAACAGAGCCAGTGGTTATTTAGGGGGCATTTTTACTTCTGTGAAATCCCTTGAAAATTCTCATTTAACTTAATTAAAGAAGTACCCAAAACAAGAAGTTAAAATACTTAATGGAAGTGTTTAGGCCTCAAACCGTTTGACCTCTGATGTACTCCAGGTGAGAATAGTGGGATTCTGTAAATAGTTTATGAAAAAGGTAAAGTCAGTGCTTTTTTTTCTTCCCCCATTCCTTGACTTTGTTTGTATTACAGGTGTTTTGAAAAATGAAGTTTGCTATAATCTTGACCTTTATCAAGGAAAATTTGTTTCAGATTATTCAATATGGAAAGTAAAACAATTTACACACTTTAGAGTTGATTTTTCCTGGAATAACTGAGGAGAAGGTTTTGAAGTTTAAATTTTCTGTAAATGATGAAATGTGAAAAAAGTAGTTGTTCATTTAGAATATGTGTTATAATTGAACACTTTTAAAATACTATCCATGTAGATTGTGAATAATGCGTTTTCTATTGTGATTAAAGCATTTAGTATATCAGAGAAGATACTGTAGTTATTTTTCAGATAAAACAGGATTTAAAGGGAGGAAATAAAAGAGGAAATCTATGTGAAAGGAAATAAAAGAGGAAATCTATGTGAAAGAACAATTTAGTGATACAGTATATTATAAATGAAAACAAGGTAGAAATGACTTAGTTTCCTCTTCTGTGGATGGAGCAGGCCAAAGCAAACTTTCCGAAGTCTTTCAGTTCTGACAGTCTTATGATTTTTTAGAACAGTGTGTTTCAATCCTGATTGTGCATCAAAGTCATGTGTGGAGCTTGTGAAAATATGTTCCAGTCTTGTATATACCACAGGCTGACTAAATCGTGATCTTCAGGGGTGCAGTTATAGACATACATATTTTTAAAAAGCTTCTCAACTTAGGCTGAGAACACCATTATGGAGAGAAGTTTATTTCAAGTATTTATTGAGCCCGACTCTATATTGGACACTGTTGTGAGAAGTCAGTGGTGAACAAAATAGACTTTCTCTTGTCCCTGTGGAGCTTACAGTTCAGTGGAGAGACATGATCACACAAATATTAACTATAATAAGTGATTTAAAGGAAGAGAACAGGGTGACAACACATGACAGGAGGAACTATATAGTCTTAGGGATAGTGATAGGTTCCTGAGGAAGTGACATTTGAGTTGCAATAGCAAGGATGAATAGGAGTTAACTAGGTGAAGTTGGATAGGAAAGGAGAACAAAGGAGTCCTGAGAACAAAATATGAAAGACCGTGAAGTTGAAAGGAACATGCTGTATTAGAAGAACTGGAAGGCTAATGTGGCTGGAGGTCAGAAAGCAAAGGCCAGTGTGGTGGAATATTGGATTGAAGTTAGGTGTGGACCAGGACACAGCACCTTTTAGGCTGTATTGTAGATTTTGTTTTTTGTCATAACAATGGGGCATGATTGAAGGATTTTAAATAAAAAGGATTTATTGTCTAGTTAGAAAAGTGACCTGTGTCAGCAAGGTGAAGAGTGGATTGGAGAATTTAGTTAGTAGTCTAGGCAAGAAGTGATGGTTGCTTAGTGGCAGTGGATATGGAAAGAAGTGCATTATAGGACTTAGTGATTGACTGAATATTAGAATTGAAGGAGATGAGCATATGAAGGATTTGTTTCTTCAGTAGGTATTTACTGAGCACCAAAATGAAAAGATACAGCTTGGAATCTAAATTGAATAGGGAAGAAAGTGAAAACAGCAGGGAGCCAGTAAATGTAGAGAATACAGAGCAACCAGTGGAGTGGAGGTAGAGATGATATCACAGTTGTAGGTGAGTGGTCAGAAGAGTAAGCTGAAAGGATCGATGTAGGTTGTGTTTGGGAAGTGACATGTTTGAATTAGCGATTTCAGAGGTGGAGTACTGGTGATGACAAGGTCTGTGGGTGGCTCATGGACATGTGGTGAAGGTTGGAAAAGAGGGAGATAGGGAATTGGGAACTTGTGGTATTGGATAGGGTATATGTATGGACTTTAAAGAAACATAACAAAAATGGGGATGGAAAGGAAAACTGAGCACAGGGAATGTTTGGGATTATCCAAGAGATTGATAGATGAAAGTCACAAGAGAAAGAGGGTGCCTAGAGAGAGCAGGAATATAAGATAATGAGGGAGCAATGATATGAATGCTGTATTGGAAAACCAGGAGGACAAACCCTACCATCTGATCTTAAGGAACTCGAGAGAGTAAACTAGCCAAAGCTCGAGGTGTAGGCATAATCTTTCTGAGAAGAGATTGACAATGTGGGAGATTTGTTTATGGATGGAACATAGTGGAAGTGTCTGGGAAGCAGGGGCAACTGGAGAGTGGATCAGAGGCAAGCCAATAGGGTCAGTAAATGACAGGGGGAAAGGGTTTCATATTTTATATGTTGGTTGATGAAAATAGAAAACAGAAAGTAAAGTAGGCCCTGGCTGTGTCTTTGTTGAGGTTTGCCAATGGCCCTAACAGACTGAAGATTGGATCCCCCATCTTGAAGTAGTGTCAGACCAGCAGCTATGGTTCCAGTGGATGGAGGACGCCTGGGGGAGTCTGGGCCTAGGGGAGGTATCCCCAGTGTTTGCAGTAAGAGGGGCACTAGTTAAGTTCAAGTATACACAACTACAACAAATTCAGAGCAAAATAACAATACCTATTTTTCAGGATGTTGTGGCAATTAAACGAGGCAATATACATAAAGCACACAGCACTGGCCTATCATAAGAGCAATTTATAAATGTTAGTTGCTGCTATGATTGTGATTGTTATTAGATGTTAGCTTTGTTAAATGCATTTAGTTTTTATTTTTACCTGATTTGATGAGCTGAGGCATTAATGACTGGGTTTTTTCCCCTCTAAATTTAGCATTTTGGTGATTTAATCAATTTTGTTGAATTTTATAGTTGGAATTTTAGTAAAAATAACTATCTGAATTAGTTAAATTTATTCAACGGTTTATGATTATTGCAGAAATGAAAGCAAGTAGGGGGAATAAAATGTTTTCTGTTAAGTCCCAATGAGAGGTACTGTAAGAAATGGAGGACAGGCAATGAATGAATGAGGAAGCAGTGTTGGCTGCAGGAGCAGCCAGCCATCTAGTCCCAGCTCTGCCTTTACTTGGCTGCGTCACCTGACCAGGTTGTTTGCCTAGTTTCCATATTATTGTAGATAGAAGTTTAAAAGTTCACATGGAGCATTTGAGGTCAAATCTGAATTTAAATTAGCATGTCATTATTTAGTTATTTATCTTCTGGTCCTACAGAATTAGGATAATACTAACTTCAAAGCATCACTGTAAAGATTAAGTGAATTATAAGTAAATGAATATATTCATTTATAAATGTATACACACACACACACACACACACACACACACACACACACACACACACGGGGGAATATGCCTACCACTGTACCTGGCCTGCTACTTAAAACAGGTATCCTAACTCTGTTAACCCTTAATTTCTTACCCTCAGTGTGGAGATTTGAAAATACTCCCCCTTCATGAGATAGGACCAGAGAATTTAGAGAAAAAGAAATGCAAAAGATGTACAGCCTTGTTCTTAAGAAAAATGTAAATTAAAACTATACTGAGATACCAAATGGTCAAAAATCCCAATGTTTGACAACTTTGGTGAGTTATGGGGGAATGGGTACTGTCATACCTGATGGTGCCGCCCCTGTAGAGGAGAATTTAATGCTATCTAGCAAAGTTACATATCCACTTACCCTTTGACCTAACAATCCCACCTACAGGAATCTACCCAGCTATACACTGACAAAAATTTGCCAAATATTTTAATAACAGCAAAACATTACACACAATCCAAATGTCCTTCAGGGGAGCATAGAGAATAAAATACGGTGCATCCAGACAGTGAAGTGCTATTACACAACAGTAAAAATGAGCAATAACTCTACAAATCTCTAGTACATGTAAATATGTGTATGTGTGATGTGTTTAAAGTAAGAAACAGAGCAGTATATATAGGCTACCTTTTATGTAAAGAAGAAAAAGTATATATGTTTATATTTAAAAACATGGAATGACAAACGAAAACTAATAAATACGATTACCTATGGGGGAGGGAGGGAACAGAGTAGAGGGAACAAGATTAAGATTGTAAACTAGATTTGTCTGAATGTACCTTGTTTTGTAAATTAGATTTTAAAACCATATAAATGTTTTAAATAATTATAAAGCAAAATTTAATAAAAATAAAATCGCAACAAAAAAAGACAAATCCCTAAAAATTAAAAGCAAAATGAAACAAAGTTCTGTCAGTATGTTGAGTGGGTGTTTTAATCACATGGGAAGGAATTTTTTTTTTTTTTATACATCCTTACTGGAACATATTCTAATGATAAAAACATCAATTGTTTTGCGTAATTAATAATACTGGTTTTCCTATTCTGAAACTACATGTAATTTATATTTATGTTTTAGGTTTATATAAATGTCATTAGAAACCAGAATTTCATTGTAAGAGAAAATAGATAAAAATGTAAAATAAAATAAATTAAAAAACGCCACAATTCTAAATTTGAATAGGAACTAGCAAGGTGAACTCCTGATGTAATTTCTCTTAAAAAGGTATAGATATAGTGACTAACCTTTAGTACCAGGTCGTGTACTTGAACTACCATTAAAAGGAATCAGGGCTTCTTAGAGACATGGCTGATTATAGGTATGGGACAGGAACATCTTGTCTTAGAAAACAAAGCAATGGAAGTATTCCACGAATACTGGGGATAAGTCACAGGACTCCTTGGCTAACATGAATGGCCTCCCACTAACCAGGGTTTGAATAGCAAAAGAAAAATAACTGCAATGGGTTAAAGCCCATCGAATATGTTAAAATATTTGATTATAATGTGAAAAAAAAGTTCAGTTGAAGAAAGAACAATAAAAGTGAAAAACTGGTATGCAATTCAATTAAGAAAATATACAAAATGATTAAAAATTTTAAGGTTCTATATTTTGTGGCAATGTTTTAAAAGTATAAAATTACGAAATAAATAATTTAGGTTAAAATGGTCTCAGGTCTTTTTCAGCTTTAACTTTTTAAATTTAAAATGTGCATCTTCTTTTTTTCACAACTTCACTATGTTTCCTTTTTCTTACTCTTGTTACCTACTATGATTTTTAGACTTTGCTGTTTGACTTTGTGTTTATGTAATATTTCTCTTAAACTTGGTTGATAATTTTACTTTTTAAAAATGTTAAAATACCAAAAAAAGCCAAATGAATGTTAATTATATAGAGCAGAAATTGGCAAACTATGACAGACCAGATAGTAAAACTTTTAGGCTTTTGGCCATACTATCTTTGTCACTACTCAACTCAGCCATTGCACTGTGGAAACAGCCAGAGACAGTCTGTAAATGGATATGTTTATTAGCTGTATGCCAATAAAAATTTATTTACAGAAACAGGCAATAGCCTATGATAAAGAATATTAGGGATTTGTTTGTTTGTTTTTAACTTTTTATATTTTCCTTTCTAGGTATAAGGGACCACTGTTAGACGAGCAAGCCCTTACCAAGGCAGCTGAGGGTGGACTATCTTCCCCTGAATTTTCAGAGCTTTGTGTTTGGTTAGGCTCTCAAATAAAATCACTGTGCAACTTGGAAGAAAGTATCACTTCAGCTGGTATTGTATTGTGTTTTAATTTACTTTTCTGTTTAATAGTAAAAAGAAACAATAGTGATGTGGGAATATGTCTCTGTGAGTCCCCAAATGATGTAGGCGACTTGTGAGTGAGTGAATGCCGAAATCGTGTCTCGTGAGACTGAATGGAAACACGGACCCAGGAGAGGCGAAGAGTTTTAAAAAGAGGATAGTTTATTGAAAGCAAAGGGTCAGAGCTCCCAAGCAGGAGGGGTCCCGAATGGGGGTGCCCAGTGACTGAGGCAAAAGTTCTTACTTTTATACCTTCCCTTGCCTGCTTGGGGAAGGGGGTTGGAGCCTTCTACTGTCCTGTTTGCCCATCATGAAGGGATTAACGAAATAAACCATTCATATCCATCAGACCTGCTCCTTTGTCGGGCCAAAAGGGATTTGAGATAATTTATTTACCTCAAGGCATGTTCTCATATCTTTGTCCTGGAGTGAAGGAGACATTCCAGAACCTGGATTTTCGGGATATAGCTGTCTTTTGTTTATTTCACCAGGGATCTTTCCTGTTAGCCTAACAACATACCAAGTAACCTGTCTCTATAGTTTATGATTTACAGTTTTGTCTACAATGTGCTCACTGTACAAAGAAAAATCACTAATATGAAGAACTTCAGTATGTTATATTAAATATCTTTGGATTAAATTTTATATTAATTCAAAATTGGTTCTTCAATTTGTGTGAAATTATAAACAATTACTGTTTATCTGGTATCATAACCTGAATATTGTTCTTAAGAAAAAGTAGAGTCTGAATTTGGTTATTTAAAAAGTTTAGTTTCTGAATACTGTTTATTTTGAATTAAGGTGTGTGTTTTTTTAAAGCATATATAATCCCCAGTTAAATTGTATTACCAAGCTTGTGACTCAGGACACGGATTCACAGAGGAATACTTGTATAAAAAAATTCCTGTACTTCCTCATAAAATTTGTTTAATTCACTACCATCTTGGTAACTAGAGTCCTTGTGGGTCTTGGATTGGTAGAAATTCAGATAGTGTAATAAAATGAAAAATTAAAAAAATTATTGGTCATTTGCTAGGGGACAAAGTAGTCTTCCCTTTTGAAGCGATCCTGTTTTTTTTCCTTGCCAAATCTAATAGAATTCACTTGAGGCAAAATAAAATAAGCTAAATTGAAAACCTGTGATATAAGCTCCTACACAATTGGATTATGAAAGAAAGATAAGCAGTGAGGCTAATTAGGTGGTTTCATTTATTTGAATCCATAGAAATATAACAGAAATGGATCGTTTGCTCTGAAGCCAAATCACAATTATAGCCATAAAAATGCTTTTTATATTTTGGTTACTTGCATAAAATATTTTCATTTTATCTGCTTTTATGAAAAGTCCACATTGGAACATCCTTACCAAGGTTTAAATATAAAAATACTTATAATCTCATAATTAGATACTTATGTTCTTAAATTTATAATTATATTTCTGAATTTAGGAGTTATTTTCTATATGTTGAAATTGTTTAGATACCTTTACCTAAGCTTCGAGGTCACATGTGTAAGGATTTAACGACAAAGTGATAGAATTGAATGTAAAAAGTGAAATTAACTAGTGGTAGATTTTATAGTAACAGATTGTATGGTACTTTTTCAGTAAATGTCTTACAATTTTTCGTTTTAAGGGACAGATGATCTAGAAAGCTTCCAGCTTGAAATAAGTGGTTTTTTAAAAGAAATGGCATGTCCATATTCTGTACTCATATCGGGAGATATTAAAGACCGTTTAAAAAAGAAGGATGACCATTTGAAACTTCTGTGTAAGTTATCTTTCTTGGAACATTTAAGTGAATGTTTGATCTGTTTTTTGTTTTTTTTTAAAGTCAAGATTTATGAAGTTTCATTAATGAAGCATTAGACATTTTGTATGTTTAGAAAGTTTTAACATTTGACTTAAAATATGAAACTAACTCAGCTATTTATATAAACGTAGTATAAATTTTCATTTCTAACACTCATGATTTTTTTTTGGGCCAATATAGAATTCCCTATTTTTGTAATTTACATGGTATTTTAGTAATATTTCTTTCACCTACTTCATGTTTTAGCATTTATGACTAGATGGCTAAAGTTGGTGATTTCCAAAGTCTTATTTAATCTTAACTCTCTGAAATTAGGCTGCTAAACAGATTATCAGATCTTGCTTTAATGATAGGCACTGAATGATAGTGGGTTCAAAAATATGTATTGATTATTTACTGTTGTACCAGTAACTGATCCAGGCATTAGGGATATATCAGTTAAAAAAAAAAAAAAGTGCTCCCTTGGGCCACTTGAATTCTAGTGAGTGTGGTCTATTTTCGTCAGGGGTGAATTTGGAGTATAAATTACCCTATAGCTAAACAATTACTTTAAATAATATATCCATTTATTTGCATTGGGTCCCTTCAAAAATTTCTTACTTAATGTAATTTCATGCTTTTTGAAAGCTCTACAGTGGCCATTTGAAAATTTTTTCTAACATCTATTATCGAAGATTTCTATTAGGTTTATACCATCTGTAAAAAGATCCATGTGATATATTTCTTCTAGGCTCTAGTGTTAGTAATGTTTGTTTCATTAGAGCAAAAACTGCATGTATGTGTTTAACAAGTAGTGATGATGGGCATGTTGACATTTGAATTACCTTGTGTGTGTGTGGGAAATAAAAATTATGCCGCCCATTTCTTGCAGTTTCCCCATCTTCCATTCAGTGTGAGTTACTGATTTAATGAATTTTAAGTTATTGGAGATCACAGTAATCCTTTGGTATATTGGGACAGAAAGGGAGCTAAGAAGCATGGCCTAGAGGAACTTGCATGCTCTTTATATCAGTCTATGAAAACTATGTAATTCATCATGTTTCCCTTTTTGCCTTAGCTGCTAAGAAGCTCAGCAATAATAGTAATAAAGGCTTCTGGTACAAGTAAAAGTAAAGAGGAGATACAGGAGAAGTTGGTATAGGTTTTTTCCTGATTATGAAAATACTACATCCTCAGTAGATGGAGTAAGATGAGGAGTTAGTGTTAAATGTGTAGCATATAACTACCTATATAACATGCTAATCATAGAACTCTTACAAAGTAGATGAAACTGTAAAGAAGAAAATCATTTATAATCTCACTCCCAAGAGAGAATCATGAGTAACTTTTGGGTGTATTTCTTTTCCCTTCTCTTTTTCCTTTGTAGACACACATTTAAATAAGATTGAGATCCTGTTATATATATACAGTTCCTTTTCTTTCTCTTCATTTAATGTATTGTGAGCATTTCCCCATCTTTTAATATTAATATTTAAAAAGAATTTAAATTGGCCACATAAGTATTCTATGCTATGGACCTAACATTTTTTAAATAAATTTCAAATTTGGGGGTACTTGGATTTTTTTTTCCATTTTAAATTAATTTCTTTGTTCATAATTTTGGATTACTTTTACTTAGACAGGAATTATGAACATTAAAAAAAAAATCTGTCGTCTAAGTATATATTGCCACGTTTTGCTCCAGAAAGGTTATACCAGTTCACAATCTTACCAGCATCTATTCCATCTTTAGTTTAACTGTCTTTAAAACATACATATATAAGAAGCTTCTTCATGTTCTTCTTGGAAGTGTTTGCAATATGTATAAAACAAAAAGGGCCAAATTCCTTACTATGTGGAGAGCTTTTATAAATCAAGAAGAAAAAGATAGCTCACTGAAAATATGTATCGAGTTTATGAGACATGCACAGGCTTTTACAGAGAAAAGTTTTTTAAAAACTGCTTTTAAACCTGAAAAAATGCACAGTATCTCTCAAAGTTAGAGTTACAAAACAAAATGACAGCATACAATTTTTTCACTTACTGGTCTAACAAATACAAAAAAAGCCAACAAAGATAATACAGAGTTTGTGGGAGTAAATCATTCTCTTATACTGTAGGCATTAGAGTGTGGTGAATAACTGGTAAAACCTTTTGGAAGAGCAAATTATTAATACTACAATTAAAATTCACCTGCCGTTTGACTTGGAAATTCCATGACTGCATATACATATTTGTTTCCTCAACAGTACAGATATGTCCCAAAAGGATGTTCATTATGGCATTGTCCTAGTTGATGAGGCAGAAAAGGGTTAATAAAGGAACCTGAAGGGGGACTGCCCAGGCCTGCATCCCCTTCCCAGGAACTGCCTGGGCTTATCCCCTAGAAATAAATCTAAGATGTCTACACCCTCATAAAAAGAGGAGATAAGACACAACTGGTTTTAACTGGTTCTTCACACATGCACAAACTGCCAAAACCTGCTTAGTTGAACTGGAGCCTAATTATAATGCAATTAGAATGGAATGAACATTAAGGCTTGGCCACCCCCTATCTCCCCGACCTCCGACCTCCGTGGGTTTTTCTCTATGCATTCTGGGTAGGAGCATGCGCAGGAAGAAACTAGTTATAAAAGCAACATATGTCAATCACATGACATCAGTGTATGCGTCTGACATAAGTGTATGTCACTTCTGTTATAAGGAAATTTAACTATACTTTCCTGTATAAGAAAAAGCTAACCTAAAGTTAGGTGCAGTCCTCTGCCTCGGCAATGTCTAGGCCAGCTTCTTTCTTCTTGAATAAACCTACTTCCTTGCTCTCCTTATTTCAGGCTGAGTCTGTGAATTCTTTTCACCTTTTGGAAACGTCCAGGGGTTAATTCCAGTGACACAACATTAGTTAAGTAGGAATGATACATCTTTGCCATGCTACCACTATATAGCCATTAGAAAGAAAACAGTTCAAATGTGCTGATAAGGAATGATCTCTCAGATATATTGGTAAATAAATAATATAGGGAACATGTATAGTATGCCTTGTTTGTATAAAAGAAATAAAAGTGCATAAATGGTAGATGTGTATACTAAATATACATACACATATATATGCCTAAAAAGATAGCCAAGGAACTAATTATGGCGATTGCCTCAGGAAGGGAAATCTGAAGACTTTTCCCTGTATTGTTTACCATCTGCATGGATTAGCATTTTAAAAACTAGGCTGAACTCTTGTTTGTATTATTACATAGAGCATGTGTCCATAGAACAAAGGTGGACTTCAGCCAAGGTTCTGTCCAAAATATACATTTTTGAAGAACTGGTGATTTGTGTTAATGAGGTTTTGAAATCAGAGGGACCGTGGCATAGACCTCATGAGCAAAGTTTGATACATATTGATCTTAACTTTTTGTGGGCACTTTGGACTGTGTAACGTGTAGATTGCATGAAAAAGTCTTTAAATCTGTTGCTTTCAATTCTCTGTGCCCGTGAGAATCATAGATGCCCTACTCTTACTTCGGATCTACTGGTTCAGAAACTCAGTGTGGAACCCTGGCACCTGGAAACTTGAATAGTTTCTCAGATAATATTTCTGCTCAGCTGAAGTCGAAACTACAGTGTTAAATTATGGGGAGAGAGAGAGAGAGAGAAACTTTAAACAAATAAAAACAAGCAAACCCCCAATATTTTAACTGCTGTAGTGAAAGTTAATTTAAAACAAGATTATAAATAACCATCTAAGAATTTTCAGTAATTTTCTTACATATGACTGCTGAAAGGATTAAATGAAATGGTGACAGTAAAGGGACTTGTGAACAGCCTGGGGTGGTCTGTCATGAAGGCAAACAATTATTCAGATTATGCGTATAGATCAGTTAGAGCTATACATTCTGCCCTGGCTTGAGCACTTTGCGTATGAGAGAGAGAATATTTTATCAGAGCTTTACATGTTCTTACACATTCTTAAGTCATTGATTTACTGGTGTGAGTCTTCTACTGGACTTTAAACTGTTTGTGGGTGGGCACTGTCTCTTTCTTTTTTGTTGTTAAGTTTCCTCCTGTCCTCCATTTCTTCTTGTGATTAAGAACACAACGAGGTCTACCCTCTTAGCAAATTTTTAAGTATACAATAGGGTGGTGTGAACTACAGGCCCTGTGCTGTGAGGCAGCGGATCTCTAGGACCCTCTCATCTTGTGTAACTGACCGTTGAGTATCCGACTTGGTTCATGAGGACTCTCTCTCGAAAAACAGACACCAGTTCTTAAAACAGTTTATATTTAACTGGTAACTCCTTGTTTCTCCTCCCCTGCCAGCTACCATTCTACTTTCTGCTTTATGAGTTTGACCGTTTTAGATTTCTCATAAAAGTGATATATATAGTATTTGTACTTCGGTATCTGCCACATTTCTGGCTCATTTGTGTAGTGTCTTCCAGATTTATCCATGTTGTTGCAGATGGCTGGATTTCCTTCTTTTTTAAGGCTGAATAACATTCCATTGTATGTATATACCACATTTTCTTTATCCATTCATCTGTTGAAGAACACTTAGATTGTTTCCGTATGTTGGTTATTGTGAACAATGGTGCCGGGAACACAGTGGTGCAGATCTCCTTGAGATCTCATTTTAATTCCTCGGGGTATATACCCAGAAGTGGGATTTTCAAGGAGTTTGTATACATTTAACATTATTTGTTTTTCCCTTTTCTTACAGTATTTTTAAGTACAGAGCTTCAAGCTTTACAGATACTACAGAACAAGAAACGTAAAAATTCTCAATTAGATAAAAATAGTGAGATTTATCAGGAAGTTCAAGCTATCTGTGATACCCTTGGTATTCCCAAGTCAACAACTTCTGACATTCCACTTATGCTAAACCAAGTGGAGTCAAAGGTATGCATTTGTTTTATTTTTCTTTTCAAAAATTCAGTGAAACGCTAACATGTAAATGTATTAAAAATGAAAATACTTCCTTTAAATAAAAGTTATACTTTCCATTAAGAGAAGTTTATCTTTATGGGAACTAAATTTTGGATTTGGAGTTAATATGCCAGTCATCTAATTTGCCTATAGCTTATACTCAGGAATCAGATCTTAATGAGCAAGTGCCCTTAGGCTGTGGGAGTTGCTGCTGTGATAGAAACCACTTTGCAAATTTAAGGATCTGTTTCTTAAAAAAAGATTGAAATGCATTATACTGAAACAAGCAGAGTTATACTATAAAGTCAAAGACATACTAAATTATTTTTTAATGGACCATTTTAGTGGAATTGCAATGTGGTTGTCTTTGGCAGTGAACAAGCAGTTTCTGGTGGATAAGTGTTTAGTAACTGTTTGCTGTATAGTGAATGAATGAATGAGTAAACCTAATGGAGTAAAAACAGCCACAAACTATGTACTTCAAACTTTTTGAAAAATTTTTTTCAATTATTAAACTACTTTTTCCTAGTCATGTATATGTTAAAGAGAATGCTTCTCTCACAGAACAAATTCTGGCCTAATTTCTAGGTTTTGTAGGAACCTTCTAGGGAGTAATACAGAATTCATTTTCAAGGAAAAAAAATTCTCATCTTCAAGAATAGGTACTAAAACTCCATTTTTAAACACACTGCTTTAAGGTAAATCCTTGAATGAAGTACTTTTTGCATTGATAATTTATGAACTGAGGAAGACACTTGTCTTAATGAATGTGAGAGAAATTTAGTATCATTAAGATGAAACACAATATTAAAAACTTTTGGGGAGTCCCATAGAACTTGCAAACCAAAGATTGTCTGTGAATCCCAGCTCAAAAACATTGTTCTGGAGTTCCCAAGTTACTCTTCAGAGTTTTTTCCCTCTGGATTAAGAATGATCTGTGTTTGGCTAAAATATCTGGGACCATTTCAAATTGAGATAGATTTCTGGGCTCTTCTAATCAGCCATTGTATTACCAGAAGATGGGACCTTCTTGGTGTGGTGTCCAGGTTCTTTTTCGTCTTGAGCAAAGAATTGAACGTAGTGAAGTAGTGAAAGTAGTGAAAAAGCAGTTTATTAGCAGAGAAGGTACACTTCAAATCAATAGGAGTGGACCCGACCAGCAGACAATGCTCAACGGCCCAAGGTGGCATTATCAGAAGAAAAAGTACACTGCAAAGAATTTGGAATGGGCCGAGCAAAAGGAGAGACTCTGAAGGCAAAAAGGCCCAAAGCGCCAAGGGCCTGGGCTCAAAAAGCCTGACTGGTGAGGACTTGGAGTTTTTATCCGTTTTTTCTCTAGAATGGGCTGTTCCTTTCTGGGTGTGGGACCGCTTGATTGACACTTGTGATTGACAAGAGGCTATTAACTCACCTTTTTAAACTGCACAGGTGTGAGTGGCTAGTTTGATTTAGTTGGGTATCTTGCACCCATTTATTTCTCGTATGGGAGGGTGATTACAATGAAAAGGGGGAAGTTTTGGGCGGAGAGGGGAGGTCTTTTGGGCAGTTGAATATTATGGGTTATGCAGGAATGCAGAGACCCAATGCCTATCTCTAACTGCCTGCCTTGTTTTACCCTTGAGAGACACGATCCCCATAAAATCTCTGTGAAAAGTTGAGGGACAGGAGATCTTGTCTTCTGTGTCTGCTTCCTGCTGGACAGGCGCAGAACTAGCTGTCCCTCCCTACCTCTTGGGGGATTCACGGAACTCTCACGGAACTCTTATCTAATTTCAGATGAGAGGAAGGGGTCTCAGGATCCATCTGGAAGACTCTGTTGGCTTTGTTGGTTGGGACTGGCAATCTTACCGGGTTATCCTCTGTATCCCTAAGACCCCTGACTGAGGAAAAATATTTTAATAAATCCGTTAGCTCTATAGAGCCTGGGGCCATTCAACCAGTCAGGTGGCATCAATTGTCCAGGAGCTGGGCCTAGAATGGGTTGGAAAGAACATTAGGCTTCAATGATTACAATCAACAAGTATACTGGCCTGGGGGGTCCGGAATGGCTTGGGGAATGTTGGGAAGTCACAGGGTTTTAAGTAGCTTTGTGAGAGACATTCTGTCATTCAGGCTAGGAGCAATCTTTAGTCCAGGATTCAGAAACTGAAGAGAAGAGTAATCAAAGCCAGGGGCTAAGGAGCTAAAAAACTACCGTGTTTCCCAGAAAATAAGACCTAGCTGGACAATCAGCTTTAATGTGCCTTTTGGAGCAAAAATTAATATGAGAACTGGACTTATAGTAAAATAAGAGTCTAATACAATGTAATACAATTGTCATGCGGGGATTCAGCTCCTGCTCCCCACACAAGAACGCAGGATATAGCGAGGCCAAAAAGGAACACCCACGGAGCCATAGATAGGGGAGTCTTACCACTATTTCTCGCTGGCTGCTGGGTTGGAGACACAGGAAGCAGGCTCCACACGATCTGCAGCCTGCTGTCCGCTTCTCTGCCTGCCAACCAACCAACCAACCAACCAACCGACTAGCGTAGCCACGGCAATTATGTCAGTGGCTAATGGCTAACTGGTTATAGCTGATGGGCAACCAGTCACAGCTGATGACCATCTACTACCTGAGCCAGCACCTTTCCACGTGAGGCCGAGAGCCTGGAAACTGCTCTCTGGGACTCTGTCCCCATATTCCACCAGCCCAGGAATTGTGTCTCGCCTCACAATCTGCGCAACAAGCAGACAAGTGTCTTCCGCGAGGGGCCCTATGCCGTATTAGTTTATAGGCATCTACGTGCAGAAAGAAATAGTAATCATAGGAACCAACAATAGCAAATCCCTTCCATCTGGGAGGATGTATGCTAGCCTTTTGTCCTGGGAAAGGAGGGTCGCTGCCACGGGCACCTTTCCCAGTTTGTGGTACCAGACCTTTATGGCAGTGCTTGGGGTCCCTTACATAGTTTCAACATGTAACAGAACAGGGGACCCCATAATAGGCCATAGCGAGAGTGCATAAGTTCCCCGCAAAATTGTCTCCGCCTCAGGACCTCCATATACCACAGTCACTTGCGGTGGCCACTCGGCCACCACCCCTGGCATCACTTGCAAATCATGGGTCAAACCAGCCCCCCATGGGGCTATCAGGCCCAACCACCGACAGTGGGAGCTTTTGACCCACCAGGGCCAAGTCCATTGCTGCCGTTCCCCTTCTTTCAAGCATGTGGGTGCTGGCAGCAAAATGTTTCCATTTCTGCCGTAGCCTGGCTTTAACAGTCTCACTTATGGTAACGTGTAACTGAATGGGAGTGGCCGTTCGATGTAGCAGAGCTTCTACTGGTGCGGGCCCTCCCTTCCGTGGTCTCTCATTCAGGACTCTCAGGACATCCCATAGACGAGACGCCCAGTCACTCATCATGGGAGGGTGTTTTGACACCTGGAGGCCTTGCTTCAATAGGCTGTTGTAGCATTCAATCATGCCAGCTGCTTGTGGGTTATACGGAGTATGAAACCCATTGTATGTCCATCCTGGCAGCCCAGTGCTGCACTTCTTGCCCCGTAAAATGGGTACCGCTGTCACTTTCAATGAGATCTGATTTTGGATACTTCTCCTGCAGGTGCTTTTGGATCCTTGGTTGCCATTCTTACGCCTTATGTGGGGGGGTGGATCCATGAAGTTACCATTGCCATGGTTACCCTGGGGGGTGGAGTGTGGGGATAGAGTCCCAGAGAGCAGTTTCCAGGCTCTCGGCCTCACATGGAAAGCTGCTAGCTCAGGTAGTAGATGGCCATCAGCTGTGACTGGTTGCCCATCAGCTATAACCAGTTAGCCATTAGCCACTGACATAACTGCCGTGGCTACGCTAGTCGGTCGGTTGGTTGTTTGGCAGGCAGAGAAGCGGATGGCAGGCTGCAGATCGTGTGGAGCCTGCTTCCTGTGTCTCCAACCCAGCCGCCAGCGAGAATATACTGGTATGACTCCCCTATCTATGGCTCCGTGGGTGTTCCTTTTTGGCCTCACCATATTCTGCGTTCTTGTGTGGGGAGCGGGAGCTGAGACCCAGCATGACAAATAATATAATATATAATATATTATATATATTATATCCTATTACATAATATGATATTCTGTATTATGACATAATGTATAATATATAAGACTGGGTTTTATATTAGTTTTTGCTCCAAAAGACGCATTAGAGCTGATTGTCTGGTTAGGTCTTATTTTTGGGAAAACACAGTATGGAAAAGGAGACTTAAAATTTCTATAGTGAGGGAGGCTTAAAACTTTTGTAGTGAGGGAGCTCTCCCACATCAGTTGCTTTCACATGTTCATCCCAAAGAGGCTTTTTTCCATTTATGGATTTCAGCTAGTATTAACAAATCCCCAAACTTGTCTTTACCCTCCTTCGAGCAGACTATCATACCTGTGTTCAAGGGCTGGCAGGCTAATTATAAGGTAGTTGATATTGTGATCATTGTGGCTAAATATTAACCTCCAAGAACTTCCTTCTCCATTCAGTTCCTATCACAAGCAAAATTTTTCTTTCTTTTGTGTGTAATGTGTGCAGAGATTTTGTCACCATTGGGAAGAAAGTATTATTTTATAATTTGAAGTTGTTTAAATGTTAATCTAAAGTAATTTATAGTAACATTAATAGCAAATACATAACATTTACTGTTCTAAATGTTTGTACCTATGTAACAACTCATTGACTTATTAGATCCCCTATAATGAGGTAGGTACTGTTATCTACAGCAGCTATATGAGGAAACCGAGGTACTGAAAGATTTAATAAATTAGATAAGCAAGTTTCTGAGTAGAAGTGGTAGACCTGAGGTTTGAACCCAGGTAGTCAACCTCCAGAGTCTATATATTCTTCACTCCCTCACTGTCACAAGTAATTCTCAAACTTATTAAAACTGTTATCTAATGTTGAAATTCTGGAAATATGATTACATGTAAGAAATTGTAAGTGTGCATTCAAAAATCCCTCTTGAGTGAGGAGTTACAACTAAAACTTTTAGTAATATATGAAATAATCAAATTGAAAGTATTTACAATACTTGGGGAATCTACACAAAAGGCATATTTTAAGAAAATAAGTTAATATTTTTTTACAATATGTTAAAATTGTGTCAGTAATTGTATTATTATAGAGGTAGATTTGCTATGAAGCTAATAAAGCCTAAGCTTTAGGATCCTTCATTAGCAGAAGTTCTTTCTATGCTAATTTTTAAAAAACAGCTTTCTCAAGATACATATATCATAAAATTCACCCATATCAAGTGTGCAATCCAGTAAATTTTAGTATATTTGCAGAATACCATCATCAAAACCTAATTTCAGAACATTTCTATCACCCACAAAAGAAACCTTGTGATTTACAGTCACTCCCCATCACCACCACCAGTCTTCAAGCTAATTTTATGTTCATAATTTTTAATTCTTTTTGTTAAAGAGTGCCCCCAACATTAAATAAACTTCATACCCCTCAAAATCTGAACTGCCCTGATTGTTTTCCCTAGTTACCATATAACTAAGAAACTAAATATTTCATTGTTTTGAAATATTTTCTTTAGATAAGAAAGGATTTTCCAGTTAGGAAGGGGAGCCCAACTTAGTCATTTTCTGAGTCATTTTCCTCAGGATAAATGATTGTTGGAATGACCCCTGACACTGCTAAAGCAAAAGAGAATGCCTAATATCTTGTTCACCACAATAAAAATGTTTCAAGTCATTCAAATTAGTGGCTTTGCCAAAGGAATGAAATGTGTATGTGGTGACCAATTGAGAGGGCTTGCTGTCTTATGTTGTCTTGCTGAACAATGAAACCATAATACTTACAATTGGAATGTGTATGTCATACTTAATTGAGAAAAATCAATGTGCTCCTCAAAGGTTTTATTAGTATCCTTTTTGAGAATTTATCAGGATGTAAAAGAGTGCCACCTTAAGAAGAAACTCCAAATTTATTTCACATAAAAACATACAGAGTCTCATAGTACAACCTTTTAGTAGCTACTTTAGTTATCTATGTGCATTACTCATATTTCTTATTTTGGAAAAGGTGTGCTTGTAGCTTAAATTAGTGTAACTAATATTTCTTTAAAAAAGATATTTTGCATAGTGGTGATATTCTTTCCTAGTAAGTAAAGGTATATTTTAGTCATTTCACTTTAACATTTTATTCTCTAGCATTCAAAATAACATTTTAAGCAAGAATAAGATTGTTTTAAATTAGGGATATACATTTTTACAATCTTTTATATTTCCTTTTAGGTGAAAGATATTCTCTCCAAAGTCCAGAAAAATCATGTGGGAAAACCACTGCTGAAAATTGATTTAAATCTGGAACAGGCGGTAAATACCCCTTTTATTAGTTTTTCGTATAATTCAATTAGTGAATGTGACTTACTTTGATAAATGGACATCTAGAATTTACAATGTGTGGCATGCATTTATTATTCTGGATAATTAAAATGGATTGATATTCCAGAGTACTAGGTCCAAACATTTCTCCAATTAGATACATTTTAAAAAACCTGCCCAAGAGTATTTGTGGTGCCCAGTATGTTAGCATAGTTGTGATTTGAAAAGGATAGTAGTGCAAAGCCAGCAAGATGGGAAGTTATTGGTATTTTCTTTCCTTATTGATCCAGACTACTTAGCAAGTAGATGTTTTATGTAAATTAACATATTTGATTGAAGATGACAGTTGTGGAGTTTATATGTTTACTATCTTCTGAATATCGTAAGTGTTCTATCAAATACTCTTTATTATTTAAAAAATTTGTAAAGGCTCATGGATCAGAAAATGGCCATCAAGTTCACATAATCTTTTGAATCACTGGAAAGTACTGACCACAGTTTTCAAATTTCTTTTCTGTGCAAAAAGAAAGTATGTCAAATGTATCATATTTGTTTCCAAATCCTTTAGGAACAGCTGGAAAGAATCAACGCTGCTCTTTGCAGCGAGTATGAGTGCCGCCGCCGCATGTTGGTGAAGCGGCTGGACGTCACGGTGCAGTCCTTTGGCTGGTCTGACCGAGCCAAGGTGAGGCCGTTCTCCCCTGTGCGTCCTGTAGGTGGCGCTCTGCGACAGCTCCTCAGGCTTTCTCGTCTGTTACGTAATTGCCACATCTACACTTTTTAATCACTCTACGCGAAGCACATGCCCGGGCCACCTACTGGTCTTACATAATAATCCTGATCTGTATAAATCCCTGTTTTCAAATATCTTGATTCCCATTCAGATCTTTCCCATTTATTTTAAATTAATAAACGTTGTGATTTATGCAAGGATATGCATAAAAGAAAGCATATGGGACAGTGAGATAGATATAATGAGCAAGGGTGAAGAAAGCAGGATATAAGAATAGGTACAGGTAGTACTGATGCCTGAACAAGTCTTCTTAAAGGTGTCTTAAGGCGGTGGAGTGTGGTCCAGTTGAAGAGGGGGTTGGAAATGTCCCTGCATCTCCAAATATGAATCTCTTCAGATGGCTTTCTAGAGAGCTGTCTTCCATCCCTCCCATTTTATGCCTTTAACCTGTACCCAGGCTTCAGCTGGGATCCCCTGCCTCACCTTGCATCATAGTCTAGAAACTCTCCTGACAGTAATTCTAGGAAATCATTTGCTTCCCCTGTTTCAGGGATCACTATCTTGTGCTCCTTGGTGTCCAGTTTCTGAAAAGTCACTGGTTAACATGGGTTGGCCGGTTTTAGATTGTTTCAGGTGGAAGGGGAAATCATGCGCATGTTACTCTCCGCTGTCATCTTTATTACATTGGATTAACTGCGCAGTTCTTCTGCCCCACGTTGTATCACCTGGGATACATACGCAGCTTCATTCAGCTAGTGCCTGGGCTAGGCTGGAATATCCAAGATGCTTGTCTCACATGTCTGGGTTCTGTCTGCTCGGTGCTTTGGTTGTCTTCTTGGCTCTGATGTGGTCTCTTCATGTGGTGGCTTGTATTGGTTTCCTATGGCTGCTGTAACAAATTACCACAAATTTAGTGGCTTAGATAATACACATTTATTCATTTACAGTTCTAGAGATAAGAAGCCCTAAAATGAAGGTATTGGCGGGGTTGTATTCTTTCTCCCCACTTCAGGGGACAGTCTGTTTCCTTGCATTTTGTAGCTTCCAGATGCCACGTCTGTACCTTGGCTCTGGACCTCATTTGCCATCTTCAAAACGAGCAGTGTAGGATCCTCCCATCTTTCTTTCTTTGCTTTCAGTGTCACTTCTTCTCCTGTCTCTGACACTCCTGTCTCTCTTACAAGGATCCTTGTGATTACACTTGGCCCACCCAGATAATCCAGTGTAATTTATCCATCTCAAGATCCTTAGCTTTATCACATCTGCCTCTGCAAGGTAATGTATTCACAGGTTCCAGGGATTAGGATGTGGACAACTTTAGGGGCCATTACTCAGTTTACTGAATGTCTCATCTTCCTTCTAAGAGGATTTTTTTTCTTGCATTGTGTTTCTCTATCATATCCTGCTGCTGCTTTTTCTTTTTAGATATACTTTTTAAAATCACATTGTCTAATGAGTCCTCCATTTTCTGTATGCTTTCCCTCCTAAAAGCTTCCTAAAAGTATCTTTCTATTGCAATCTGGGCTGTTTGCATGGCTGTCCTTGGCTACCCCACTATGTCCTGGATCCTTTTCATTGTTTATTCCCTCATTCTACTACAGTAAATCCACAAATAACTTCCTAACAAAGGATACATAGGAATGATTTTTCTGAATCCTTGCATTGTGAAAATATGTATATTCTGCTCTCACATTTGATTGATTGGGTAAATAGAGAATTCTAGGTTGAAAATATTTTCCTCTAAGAATATTGAAGGTATTGTTTCATTGTTTTCTAGCATTTAGTGCTATTGTTGAGAAACCTGATGCCATTCTCAGTGCTTTTGGATGACCTTTTATTTTTCTCTGGAAAATTTTGGACTCCCTTCTCTGTCCTTGGAGTTCTGAAATTTCACAGTAGATGTCGGTCTGGATCTTTTTTCATTCATTGTGCAAAATGCTAAGTGGCCCTTTAAATCTGTATATTCTTAGCTTTTATGTTTTTCTTTATTAATTTCTTCCCTTTCGTTTTCTGTGTTTTCTCTTTCTGAAATTCTTTGTTAGTCAGATATTGGACATCACAGATATATCTACTTAAGTTGCATTATTTATTCTTTTATACTCTCTTTCCCTTTTTGATTCACTTTCTTGGAAATGCCCTTGGTATTGAATTTTTGTTTCTGCCATCTTTTTAATTTTCAGAAATTCTTTTTTATTCTTGAGTTTTTCTTTTTCATATATATTTTCTTATTTATGAATATGCTATCTTCTTGAATGAGGATGAAAATTAAAAAAAAAACAACACACCACACCGTTTTTGGTCTTCAGTTGTTTTTATTTTCTCCTGGGTAATTGTTTGTTTGTTTTTCTTGGTTTCTCTCTTGTGGTGGCTTTCTTCGAATACACAATGGTTACCGATTGTCCGATTGTCCGTATTGAAGAGCAAGACTGAAAAACTGGGGAACTACGGTCACTGATTGAGATTGTTAATACGAGGCTTTGGAGCTGGCTCCTGGGCTGTGGGAATTCCTAATGCCGACTTGTAGAACTCTTTTCTCTGAAGCTGCTCATTTTTTCAAGAAGGGAAACCTCACTTTTTCTGTACACTTTTCTTTACTTGGTCAGGGGAGGAGGAGTAGCAGCATGGCACCAGGGGATGGAGGAATAGACTGTTCTACAGACTGAATGAACCCCTATTTTTGGCTCCAGATTTCACTTTCTGAGATGTTGGTTCCCTTCTTATCTGTATCCTTCTTTTCCATTCTCTTTGTTTTAGTATATGTATGCCTTTTTGTAATTTAGTGTGGTCATTGTGATTCATTTACCTTGAAATACTCCCTCGTGTGTATTTCCAAACACCTGGCAGACAGATACGAAAAATTGAAGAGTTACTAGAACAGGGTTGCTGGTGAAAACTATTATTATTTCAGGGAACATTTTTTTATTTTTTTAGCACATTAATAGAATAGCTATAAGGCACAGTTGAAGACTACCATTTATGATTTTTCTTTTAATATTTATTCAGCATCTCATGTGTCAAGCACTGTGATATACCTGGTTCTAGATGAGCATTTCAATATCCTATATGATTAAGTATAGAATATTTTTAGATTATTTCTGTATCTGTAATACCTAATCAGCTCCTCAGATGGTAAAAGCCTGTTTTTCTTCTGCATGTACACTAGGATAAACTCCAGAGATGCGTGTATGTCCATGTTATTAGAGTAAGTCTTGTATGCAAGAAGCCCAGATGCCCTAAGAGTTGTGAGTTACCAAAGAAATAGATGACATGCTTGCTGACCTCAAGAAATTCAGTAGAGTTCAGTTGTATGGAGGTTAGTTTTACTGACCTCTGGAAACTCAATAGAGGTTTTATATCATTTTAACCTGATAGAATTTTAAGGAGAAAAAAGGAATTGAGGAATAGAACAACTGTGAAAGGTGGTGTACTAAAAATGTCTTAACATAGTAACTGAAAGGATGTTTTCAGTGTTGGCCTTAAGTTTACAGAGAAATCCATAACAAATGAGTTTTGACATGTTCTTTTCTTTGAACATTCAGGGTGGCATGGATATATGGGCATGTTGACTCTACTAGTCTTAAACTTGGGGACTTTGAGAAAATATGCCTTTAGGAACTATCTTAATTTATCTTTTCATCTTGGTCCTTTTTCATGTTTCAGGATAAGGAGGTTTTGTTTTTGCTTTTTTCTCCTTAATTTAGAAAAATTTTTTAAATATGTTTTTCATAGACTATGGGTCAATTTAGGCCTTTCATTTGATCCTTTTCAATTGATTATATGAGTATATGCATTTATACCCTGAGTTTTCTTGTTTAATTTTATGTAAATTTAATACATTATGTTGGTGCAAAAGTAATTGTGGTTTAAAAGGGTAAAAATAATGGCAAAAACTGCAATTACTTTTGCACCAGCATAATGTCTTTATCATTATCCCCTTATTTCATGTGTCTGATATGGTTGAATGACTCATTTTAAAACTACCGAAAATGTTATCCTATAGATATACTCTTAATTGACATTGAGATTTCCTTTAATTCCTTGTTTGACGCTTTAATGAAATCCTTAGTAGCTAAATTTTTGTATATGTCAATGACGTATTTCTAATTTTTTTTTAATTGAGGTATAATTGATATACATTATGCTAGTTTTAGGTGGTGCACAACATAATTGTTTGATACTTGTATATATTGCAAAACGATCACCACAAGTCTAATTAGCGTCCATCAGTTACAGAATTTTTTTGTGATGAGAACTTTTAAGATTGACTCTCTTAGCAACTTTCAAAGACACAATACAGTATTGTTAGCTGTAGTCACCATGCTGTACATTACATCCTCATGACTTATTTTATAACTGTAAGTTTGTATCTTTGACTCCCTTTACCCATTTCACACACCTGCCGACACCTACTTCTGGCAACCACAAATTTGATCTCTGTAAGTTGGGTTGTGTTTGGTGGGGGTTGGCGAAAGGGGTGGGGGTCTGTTTTTAGATTCCACATAAAAATGAGATCGTATGGTATTTATCTTTCTCTGTCTGACTTATTTCACTTAGCACAATGCCTGCAATGTATATCTATGTTGTTGCAGACGGCAAGATTTCGTTCTTTTTTATGGCTGAATAATATTCCATTGTGTGTGTGTGTGTGTGTGTGTGTGTGTGTGTGTGTGTGTGTGTGTGTGTGACATTTTCTTTATCCATTTATCCATCGTTGGACACATAGGTTGTTACCATATCTTGGCTATTATAAATAATGCTGCAATGAACATGGGGGTGTATGTATCTTTTTGAGTTAGTGTTTTTGTTTTCTTTGGATAAATACCCAGCAGTGGGATTGTTGGATCATATAATAGTTGTATTTTTAATTTTTTGAGGAACCTCCATACTGTTTTCTGTAGTGGCTACACCAATTTAATTAAACTCCAACAGTGCACAAGGGTTCCCTTTTCTCCACAGCCTTGCCAGCATGTGTTAATTGTTGATTTATTGATGATTTACCCATCCTGACAGTTCTGAAGTTGTATCTCATTTTGGTTTTGATCTGCATTTCCCTGATGATTAATGATGTTGAGTATCTTTTCATGTATCGGTTGGCCATCTTGATATCTCCTTTGGAAAAAATGTCTATTCAGATCCTCTGCCCATTTTTTAATCAGATTTTTATTTTTGCTGTTATATGAGTCATTGATATATTTTAGATATTAATCCCTTATTAGATATATGATATGCAAATATTTTCTTCCATTCAGTTCATTGCCTTTTCATTTTGTTGATGAAGCCTTTTAGTTTGATGTAGTCCCACTTGTTTATTTTTGCTTTTGTTGTGTTTGCTTTTGGAGTCAAATCCAAAAAATCATTGCCAAGATTGGTGTCATGGACCGTACAGCCTATGTTTTCTTCCAGGACTTTTAAAATTTCAGGTCTTATATTCAAGTCTTTAATCTGTTTTGAGTTATTTTTGTGTATGTTGGAAAATACGGGTCCATTTTCACTCTTTTTCTTGTTGCTGTCAAGTTTGCCCAACACCATTTATTGAATAGACCGTCTTTTCCCCATCGTATATTTTTGACTTCTTTGTCATAAATTAATTGACCATACATATGTGGGTTTATTTCTGGGGTCTCTATCCTGTTCCATTGATCTGTGTGTTTGTTATTATGCCAGTACCATGCTGTTTTGATTACTATAGCTTTGTCATGTATTTTGAGATTGAGGAGCGTGATGCCACCAGCTTTGTTGTTCATTTTCAAGATTGCTTGGCTATGCAGGATCCTTTGTGTTTCAAGCGGAATTTCTTGATCAGAAAATAGACATGATTTTAATGCTTTTGATGCATACTCCAGAGTTACCTTTCAAAAAGATTGTATACCTTTGTTAGTATGGTTACTCTGGTTTCTTTCTTTCTATTATTTTGCTCATATTAAATAAGACTGAGTGTAATTTTATAGTTTTTTTTTCACTGAATTTATTATGATCAGTCTCATATCTCTATCAGATATGATTTCAATACCCTTTTTAAAGTTAATTTTTAATTTCTTACTTTTGGAGATATAATTACCATCTTAAAGTGAACAACTTTTTAGAGTATTCACTGTATTCTGTAACCATTACCACTATCTAATTCCAGAACATTTCCATCATCCCAAAAAGAAACAGGCATCCATTAGCAATCATTCCCAATACCCCCTCCCTTCCCTGGCAGCCACTACGATGATTTTCTGTCCTTTGGATTTGCCTGTTCAGACACTTCATATAAATGGAATCATACAACATGTGGCTTATTGTGTCTGGCTTCTTAGCATAATGCTTTCAAGGTTCATCCATGTGGTCTTACATAACTGTATTTCATTTCACTATCCTTTTTATGGCTGTGCTATATTTTATATAGTGATGCCATAATTTAACTCTTATTTTATACATTTTTTCCTGTATAACACCAGGAATATTCATGTGTAATTGTTATTTATGAATTTCAAAGTATATTTTTATGATGGATTCCTAAGTGGAAATTTACTGTGTCAAAGGTTATGACTCTTAATGCTCTTGACTCACATGGCCAAATTGGTTTTTTTGAAAATTGATATGAATTTAAACTCCTATCAGTAAAGTAAATGAAATTTTGTCTTCACTTTAGCCTCTTTAATATTTAGAATACTGTCAATTTTATTGTGAACTTGATGGTTAAAAAAGACTAAATTGTTTCAATTTGTGTATTTTATTGGGTAAAGTGTAACTTTTTTTCATAAGCTTATTAGTCATTTGAATTTCCTCTTTTTTTGAAATTTCTATTTGTGTCTTGTCGTTTTTTTCCCCTTAGGGTCTTCCTGTTTTCCTTTTGATTGAGCTTTTTATATATTAAGGAAGTTAGTTAGTTGCTTTATTTGTTGAAAATATTTTCCCCAGTTGTCTTTTGATTTTTTGTTTTTTCTTATGACTTTCGGTGTGTAGAAATTGTAATCTTTATAATATACTTAAGTTTTTCAGTTTAAAATAAAACCTTACACAATGAACTCTTTATTATATTTGGAATTCCAGTATGGTGTACCTTATTATTTTTAGAAATAGCCAACAGCTCATTCCAGCACCATTTGAAAAATAATCCATCCCTTTTCTCACCTACCTTTGATGTCCCCTTTATCATTCATTGCATTCATACATTTATGAAGCTCTGAATTGCCTGTTTTGTTTCATCAATCTATTTTTTTGTTCTCCCCAAGTTCCATGACGTTAGACTGAGGTAGGATAGTGTACTGTTACCTGTATACCTGTGCTTGGCGATCAGGTGTCTCTTTATTAGTAAGTGGGCAAAACTGGGATTCTCTCACTTTTTGGTGAAACTGTTTAAGCTTTCTAACCCTCCTTTTTTTTTCCATCTGCAAAAACAACCACTCTAAAAGGATGTTTTGAGGATTAAAGAAATGACTATTAAGTGAACAGTATTCTGGCACATTGAATAAGTACTCAATGAATGTTAGCTGTTAAGACAAGTATGATAATTTCATATTGCCTATTAATATCTGGTAGAACTCTTCTTTTTCAAAATTCTTTCAGTCATTCTTACATATTTAATTTCTGGATTAACTTTAGATTCCTCTTCCCTCCCTGCACCATCTTCTCAAAAACCATTCCAATAGAATTGCAGTAAATCTAATAGTTAATTTGGGGGAAACCTGACGATACTCCTCCAGAAAAACCTTGGTATTTCTCTCCATTTATTCAAGTTTTCCTTTTGTTTTTTATAAGATTTACTAATGTTTTTTGTCTTAAAGGTCATGTATGTGTTTTGGTAAAGCTTATTTAAGGTTTGTCTTTTGTTATGAATGGAACCTTTTTTGGTATTACTTTTTAAATAAGTTGTTACTGGTAGTTGTGCATTCTTTTAGTATCTGTTGGTCTGCTTTTTTCATTCTACATACAGATTATCAGATATTAGTGATTTCTCTTGCTTTTTCATTGACATATTCTTTGGTTCCTTTGCCCCCTAACTTGTCATTTAGGTGAAAACAGATGACATAGCAAAAATTTATCAGCCTAAGCGTTATGCTTTGTCACCCAAGACAACGATTACGTTGGCACATCTACTTGCTGCTCGTGAAGACCTATCCAAGATCATTAGGACAAGTAGTGGCTCCAGCCGGGAAAAGACAGCATGTGCCATTAATAAGGTTGGTTTTTTGTTCAGTACAGTAGAGAATGAATTCATAATATCCCCGTTTGGGGTTTTTACAGATTTCAGTCCATTTTTCTTTTGTCTTAGTGAACTCCTAGAAGAGAGTGGTAGAGGGGCGTCAGTCCATCTTGCCTTAGTTATGTTTTGCGTGTGCATGGTCATTTGAATTTCTGTATTCATAAATTAAACCAAAGTTTTATCTGAATTAGAGGAATTAAGAATTGTTTTTATCAATAGCTTTAGAAAGCATTATTTGTCTTTCCAAGAATGTAATCATTCTTTGTCAGTGAAAATCTGTAGAAATCATTTCAGGTACTGACAGTTTTCTTATATCCTTGGTGTAAAGGCAAGAGTACATACTTTGGAGTCATACAAATCTAGGTTCCCATCTTATCTCCCATCATTTACTTGGACAAATTGCTGAATCTCTTGGAGGTTCCATTTTCTGATTCAGAGTATACGTAGATCCATTTGTCTGACAGTGGATTTTAACATGCTCAAAGAGTGTGAATTTTTACCTTAACAAGCAGCAACAACAATAAAGTAATCTAGAATGTTTGTCAGCTCAGATAACATTTAGAGCACTCTATTGCAAACTTTACTACAAAAGAGCGAAAAATCAGAAGTAAGGGATTTGAGTAATTTAAAAACATTGTTTCTTACTCAGGGTAGTAAGAAAGGTACCCTTGATATAGGATACTTTATCAGAGGGATGGTTGTATATAAATTTGATTGGCCTAATTATTGCTCCATGAGGCACCAGTGTTCATGCTTCCCTACTTCCATTTTAGGTCAAGCTCCTCTATTTCCTGAAAGTGTTTTGCCTCTAAATATGTTACTTAATGTCTTGCATCAGGTTATGATCTAGTTTTGCTGGATCAAGGGTTTCCTTCTTTAGGTGAAATTTCCCATCTCTTTTCCTAGTTTATAATTTATAGTCTGATTATTTAAGGGCAATGTTATGATCAGTTATTGGAGCAGTGTCCCCCATATACCCACCAACATGACATGTTTGGTGGGGAGACCAGTGAGAATAACAACCAAGAAAAGCGGTTTTTTGGATTTGGTAATTAGGACATTATTGCTGACTTTAAAAGAATTGTTATATATTTCGAACCTTGCCCCACAGTGAGGATGTTGTACTTTCTGTCTTTCATTTATGACATAAATTTCTCAAACATAGTTTTGATTAAATGATTAAGGGAATTAGAACCTGATTTATAGGTCATTTTGGTTGAGGCAGTTACTGTTTTACCTTCTTTCCTGAAAGAAACTAGCAGGAAGCTATTGGCCTCCCCTTGGCAGTGGTGGGTGGGGGGGCCTGTTGTCTGTCTTTTTTCTGTTCATGGGCATATAAAGTAGGTCCTTTCTGCAGAAGGTCAGGGACTGAAACCAAACTTTCCTGGTTTATCCTTCAACGTATTGTAAAACATGGTTAAGGAAGTATATCAAGTCTTTATTTTCTTTATAATAATATAATAATTAGTATCATCATTGAAAGTGAGCTTAAGTTTCTCATAAGAAAGGAATGGTTCATTAAGAATCCTTGTATCTCCTTGAAGTGATGCTACCTTGGATTATAGTTATTATACTTACCTTTGACTTCGTTACATCCACATGTTATCATATATATTTCATACTTTGTATTTCTAAGCACATTTTATTTCAACGATCTTTTATTGGATAGTCTATTACCAAATCAGTGGCAATGGACAGTTCAGAGTTTTTGTTGTTGTATAAATGGAGGTGAATTGAATTAATGTTGGGTATGTAGTTTATGTATATTGAAAATATTTTGCTAAAAAGTTTCTTAGCGTGATGGATATTAGGCTTGTTGCAGAATCCGGTAAACGAGAAGTTAACAAGCCCTTAAGTTTCAGAAATGTTTCCCCAGATTGTTTAAAAATAATACCACATTGTGAAGAATTTGACATACATCACATTTATGTTTGCAGTATTAATTCATACTGCCATGTCTGATACTTTCATTTCCTTAAATATTTGGCTTTTGTTTCTTTATTAGAGCAGTAACTGCAATATCACTAGAATCATTTAAGTAAATTTTAACTTTTAAAATATTAGAAACTGAAAGAAAATGTTTCTTCACACAGGTGCTGATGGGAAGAGTGCCTGACAGGGGAGGACGGCCAAATGAAATTGAACCACCACCCCCTGAAATGCCACCTTGGCAAAAGAGACAAGAAGGCGGAGGAAGGGGTGGTTGGGGTGGTGGGGGTGGTGGTAGGGGAGGTGGTGGAAGAGGTGGCTGGGGAGGGGGTGGGGGCGGGGGTGGAGGCTGGGGAGGGGGTGGGGGAGGGGGTGGTAGAGGAGGAGGTTTCCAAGGCAGGGGAGATTATGGCGGGAGGGGAGATTATGGTGGAAGAGGGGGCTATGGAGGAAGAGGGGGCTATGGTGGAAGAGGTTATGGAGATCCGTATGGAGGCGGTGGTGGTGGGTATAGAAGATACTAAAAACTACAAAAACTAGATAGCATTGCTTACTTCTTAATAGATACATTAGGTGTTCTAAATAACATACTTGAATGTCATCTTTGAGGTAAACACCATATTAGAATCTCTGATGTTATCATTCTTGAATTGAATGAATATGTAAGAGCATTGTTTTATACTACCATTTGATCTCTTAGACAAAGTGATGATTTTTTCCATATTCTGTGTACCCTTAAGCATGTTATGTCTTTAAAAAAATGAGCAAAACTATTTTTAAAAATGTAAATATTTATTACCATCAAACTTGGAAAATGGAAAGTATTTTATTGTCATGATGGAATTTAGATTGTTACCTGTATTTTATTCAGGTTTGAGACACATAAATGACCCCACTTGTAATTAGAATATTGCCTCATCTGTATTCCTGTGGCTGTGTTTTGTATTTGTTAATTCTATTTTACAAAATAGGGGAAGGGACTGATAATTTTGTTCAATAGGTAGTTATGACTTTTTTTCTTTTATAGGAAGCGATTCCTCTGGCCAGATTTCTGTTAAAAGTTCCATTAATTGAAGCCTGAGTGTGTACTTTTTGGTATACATATTTATTTTCCAACTGCATTTGAAATCTGCAATTTTGTTTGGCTGACAAAGCAAAGTTATATTGGGGTCAGGATTACTCTAAAGGGACAAAGATGTACCAATTTTACATGATGATATAAAAAATATTCCTATAAATTGGTTTCTTCATCCTTTGGGCATCATTTTAGGTATCGGAATATTAAAAGGCAGGCTGAGATGTATTACGTAGGATTAGAGCAGTGATTTCCAGTTTCAGTAGACCAGAGGGAGGGCCAAAGCAGCCCTTGGTAATTCTGACTCACATCCAGGTTTTGGAAACACAGAGCTAGGGAGTGGTATATGTGGTTTGGTGGTTGGAGCAGTCAATGGCTTAGGGACCAGAAGCTGTGAATTCAAATCATTGTACTAGCCCTTTTAGCTATGGACTGAAATGACCAGAGATCTCAAGGGTTGATTTGTCCTTATTTGTCAGTGAGGAATGTGATAACTTGAGCGCCACTCAGGTTGTTTCATAAAGACCTATGTACAAGTGAAATTTGTTGAGAATTTATAGTGGACCTATTGTTTTACTGGTTTAAGAAATTGGCCAAGTAATGCATTTTATTTCTTAGTATAGAGAGTTAGAGAAAAAGAGATAGCCACACAAATTTTTTCATTTCCCTTTGTAAAATCTGTATTCCGAAGTAGGCTTTTGGTCAACACCTTTGTGGAACAAGTTTCTGTGCTCTAACCAATTGAATAGATAGAAAGATGAGTACCAGTGGACAAATGGTCTTTGATATTTGCCAGTTTTGTTGTTTTGTTTTAATAAACCCTGTGGTGAAATTTAAAATAATGTTAAAACTAAAAGTAAATGTACTGTGTATACTGCAGTCTTGGCCATGTATTTTTCAAGCTAACTCTTCGAAGAAATTTGTTCCGGATAGGAAAACAATTTTTTTTGGTTATTTGTAAACTTAGATTATTTTTATTATGTTTATATTTAATGAAGAGACTTAATTTCATTTGTGAGAATTGGAGAAAAATGTTTTCCATAATTAAGGAAACAGTAGCTGTGAACTCTGAAATATAATATTGGAAAATATATAAGCAGAGACCACTGGAGTAATATTTCAAGTGAGTTATTAGTTAAAACAGAAAATGTTCATTTAAAACCTTTACATTTCTGCTTCATTTCTTTTCGGGAGCTTTAATTGCTGATACAGAAAGGGTTTACAACTGCCTTCAACTTTTATCACTAACGGGTTATGGCAAATACTGGCAGAAACATTAATTTATCAATTTCTGTAAGATTTCTTTGTACCTTCATAGGAGTGCAGTTGAATTTTCCACTCACTGTAAATCTTACGTAAGTTTAGCATTTGCTACTAGAATCATGTTGTACATGGAACCACACCGATTTATACATTCCTATAAACTTCACTTGAATCAAAAGCTGAGTGGGTTAGGCAGACCCTAATATCTTATTCTTTACTGTAAGCTAGGATTTTCATGATAATCATTGTTCATTTGTAGAAGAGTGCACTGAGCAATAAGGCAATCATGTGAAAGTGTTTTACAAAATAAGTGCAGTGCAGTTGTAGAGCACTTCACTGCTTCCTGAAGCCCAACACCTTTTTCTCTGCCTCTGCATTCCTTTTTGCCTGGTCCTCATTTTCATTTTTTCCTATTACCTTGTTGTCCCTCCCCTTTTTTCTTTTTCTTGCCTTGGTGTAGCCTGTGGTATCTAGCAGCCTATATAAATATGTCTGTACTGGGAGTTTCTGGATTAAAGAAGGTAACTGACCTCACATCTGGACCATATAAAAAGAACATTAAGTCCTGTTCGTACATAACCACCACACCATTACACATAAGCTGTCAGCAAAAGAACAGATCAAGTGTTTTCTTTGAATCTATTCCCTGTGTTCTGCAGATCAGGGAAACCTTGCCTCACTAAATAGAAAACAGTTTGTAATTCTTTTTTTCTAGTAGGATTTTTACTGAGATTGATTTAATTCTATAGAACAATTTTGAAAGATTTAATATCGCTACAGTTTTTGGTTTTACAAAGAACAAAACATTTTAAACCAAAAACAATTACCTATATTTGTGTGAAAAGAAGGTACGATAACCCAAAAAAAGGTTTGTGACCAGAGAATGTTCTGATGGGCGATACTGTCTATACCTTGTAAGGAGCTGGGGTAGAGATCTTTGGGATGGGAATTGGGGCTGGAGGAGGAGAGGCAGTTTAATCTCTTCTTTAGGTTTAAGTTGTCAGTGTGACTTCATTATTTTGTGTGAAGTATTACGAAGTGCCCAAATGATAAATACACCCACATCCAAATATATTAAGATGCGTTCCGCAGTGGAATTTGAGTGATTGGAATTTTTGTCCCTTCTTCTGGTTGAATAAAAGTTGGCTGGGGATTAAGGGAAAATTATGGCTAGCTCTGTTCACTGTAAATAATCATGAGCACAAATGAAGTACTCTGGGTGGTCTACACTGGATTGAACCCTCCTCTACTAATTTCACCCACAGCTTCAAAGTTTCTTTACTTGCTAGTTTCCTTAGAACTGTGTAAAGACGAAAACCACTAAGAAATGACAGCCTCAAATTTGGCTCCTTCAGTGTTAAGTATCTATAAACTTAATATTTGGGATCACTGTAAGTCATTATGCAATAAGATGAGAAAAGGTTGACTATTTCTGTACTGTTATAAAAAAATGTCTAAGAACTTACACTGAATAATTAGTTACTTTGCTTTTCCTTCCAGGAAAACTGTTTGCTTAATAGAATAGGATAGGGGCATGGTCTCAGCTGTGGATTATAGTCAAAATTCAGGTGAAGGTTCTACATATTCATGAACTAAAAGAAATTCAAGACATCTATTTTGGAGGGATCCTAATGTCTTTTATCATATAAATATTACACAAAAAAACTTACATTAGGTATAAAAAAAAACTATACATTCTATACATTTGTTTTTTCCTGGCAATTCTTTTACATAATACATCTTTAGACAGAAATTCACATATAGTCAGTAAAAAGGCAAGTCAATTACCAAAGAAAATGAAAAGTGACATTGCTGTTAACAAAACAAAATTTGTCCTTGTTTTGACAGATAAATATATACCCAAACTTATTTCAAGTAAGTACAAGACACAAAAATTTGTATCCTAGGCTTGATAAACCAAAAATTTGTTCCATATTATTTTTGGAAGATTCCACTAATCCCATGTAGCTCAGTGCAAATAATATTAATGTACACACTATACTTCTTTGGCTCTTGCTGGACTGTAAAAACCTGTGATGAAACTACTGCTTCCTGTCCATTTCAGTGATAAATTCTGGCATGCTTGAGACCCTGTAACCATAACCATGTTACTTTGACTAATTAAGGGGACTGTGACATTTTGAATTCCTGTAGATTACAGATTATTTACATAGAAACTAACCTGGATGGAGGGTAAGAAGAATGAAAAAATTTAATTGTTACATGACTGTTCAAAAAAATTGAGCGGTACTGGCTTTGGTCTGTATCAGAAGAATAATGGTGAAGAATATGAATTTTAAAGATTATCATGAACTAATGTTCCATATAAGGTAAGTAGCAAAGTGCTTCTGTAAGTTTCCATATCAGGTGGTGGACCTCAGCAGCCCTGCTGTGCGATTTTTGAATTTGGATTTAGAAAAGAGTAAGTTTGTGTGTAAAGTAATTATTTAAAAACACTAACTGAAAGCTAGTCACTAGCTTTGTCACTAAAGCTCAGTACAAGGAGGTATGCAAATGGTAACTGGTCTTGCATCAAAGAAGCTTCTTAAATGGTCTGAATCCTCCAAGGAAGCTACTGTGTGCGTGTGTGTGTGTGTGTGTGCGCGCGCACGCACGAGCACATGTGCACACACACGCACACATATATACTTTATATTCTGATTAAGACTTGTTGGCTTTAGGTTTGGAACTTCTAATTGTTGAGATTATATTCTTGGCAGTGGTCAGCTTGATTATGAATTTCAAGTCATTTTGATACCAGGCTTTCCAAGCATGGAAATAAAATGACCATATGAATTTTTTTAGAGAAATAAAGAATCATCTGACAAAGGAGTTTGTGAACAGATGCCCAGACCACTAAATGAGCCCATTTATCATTAACCTTATTAATAGATAACTCATAGGACTCTTACTTGTGATTTAGCCAAACAATACCGTTTACATTGTGAGTAAATTCTTCATCTAATAACAAACTGAACTTTATATTTGTGTAAATGACTAAAAGTTGTTTTAATTCACTTCCTCCATTTTATGAAAGAGGAAACAAATTTGAAGTCACATACATGCCTGCTACTGTATATACATAATATATATATATACGTATATGTACACGCTTGTCAGCTGTTATTGAAGGCTGTGATCCAATTAGCTTATTTCTAAATAGTATTAATAGTGAAGGCAGTATAAGCACAAATTCAGCTCAAAAATAGTTACTTCCAAAGAAAGGGTCAAGATGGCACATGAAGCACTAAACACTTTAAAAAAACAGTCATAAAGTCCTAATTCTATCCACTGTAGATGATAATGAGGACAAACATGTTGCAGTATGTTTATTTTTAGCTAATTAGCCAGTCATGTATGAGATGATAATAGCCATGTTTTCAGGTATTTAATTTGGCTTCTTACTTTATTATGACTGTGAGACTAAAACTATGAGTTGATCTGCAATTGGATAACGTCATGGTGTTTAATCAGCACCCTCCTGTCCTGAAATTTGCGGCTATATCTCTAGACGTTCACTTCTGCCTAGGTAGATATCCTCGTGTGTATGTATGAGTGTAGTGAGGAAGGAGGACGGAAAGGTTAACTGATTCGATTTGAGGTAGTGAAGTGGGACCCAGATTTGCAAAGAATTCTGGAATATAGAGAGGTGAATCTAGTTTTGGAATGTGGGTATTTTAATATAAGCAAGCTCTGGATAGAACAAAGTAAATCCCTCAGTTCACAGAAAACCCTGGGGAAGGAAGCAAATTTCATTTTTTAGGGATTTTAGTTCTAAGGAAGCAGCAGCCAGGCAGGCCACGTAGAAGCTACCTTGTCAGAAAACTATAGTCATAATTTTATCACACTTTTGCTATTCGTCTCAGGGAAAAAAAGTTTGTGGTATGAATGGTAAAAATTTTGCATCCTTCAGTTTTCCTTCCCTTTGATTCAGCTAAGTGGAAGAGAAAACAGTACCACACATGAGGATTCTGAGGTTAAAAAAAAAAAAAAGAATAACTAGCTTTTCTTTTTTAAAGTACCCTTTTTAAAGCTGGTCAACCTAAGGTTCCCTGGATCTTTGTGTTAATAGTTTGGGAACTGAGACTTCTGCTACACTCATCTACAGATTGTGCCCCTTAAGAGTTTCTGGGCTAAGAACAGTCACTCTGTTCCATCTGATTTAAGCCACGGTTGCTTTTTGCAAGTTGGAGGCTTTCTATTTTCTTCTTTGCATATTTCAGTTGAATCTTTAGAGCATCATTATCTGCTTTCAGGGTATTTATTTCCTAAAGGGAAAGGAGAATGAGGCATGTTAATAAAGCAGCAATGAATAGCAGATCATCACAATATCAGGAGTATCAGAATTGATTGTCACTTCCCATTCACTGTGGCTGAGAATTAAAAACTATTTTCAAAACAGTTATTTTGCCCTGAATAGAAAATAACAAGTTAAATATTAAATGAGCAAACAGCAGGGTTTGCTTTTGTTACTCATATCGAAGATGTGAGTGCCTAAGGCAGAATAAACCATTCCTGGGCAATAGGTGGATAATGACAAAACCTTTGACTTGTGTAGCAACAGACCCAGTTTAAGTAGACCTAAACATGGCAGAAACAGTCTCTGGTTGGGTCTAAGGTATGAAAGCAGCGCCTCAGAAAACTAATGGAGTCTTGATAAAGATAGAAATTTTATCCCACCCAGAGGCAGCAGTGGGTTTCCAGTCTTGACTTTTTTAATTGAAATCTATGTGACACATAACATTATGTAAATTTAAGGTGTACAGCATGTTTGATACTTATATAATATGATTGCCATTGTAGCTATAATTAACACCTATCATGTTACGTAATTATCCTGTTTTCAGTAGTTGCAGTAATTTAAATTCTAATTTCTTATTGAGTTTGATGATTTTAATACAGTATTGTTTATATTCACTATACTGTACATTATATCTCTAGGGCTTATTTACCACTCATTGTAAGATTGTACCCTTAAACAACATCTATTCTATCCTCCCACCCCCATTGCCTGGTAACTGCCGTTTTATTCACTGTTTTTACAAGTTTGGCTTTTTAATATTCTACATATTAATGGTAGAATGTAGTACTTGTTTTTCTGTCTGACTTATCTCACTTAGCATAATGTGTTTGAGATTCATCTGTGTTGTTGCAAATGGCGAGATTTCATTCTTTTTTATGGTTGAATAATATTCCATTGTGTGTATGTACCACATTTTATCCATTCATTCATCAATGGATTCATAGGTTGTTTCCATATCTTGGCTATTGTAAATAATGCTGCAGTGAACATGGTGGTGCATTTATGTTTTTGCGTTAGTTTTTTTGTTTTCTTCTGATAAATACCCAGAAGTGGAATTGCTGAATCATATGGTAGTTCTGTTTTCTCATTTTTTGAGGAACCTCCATACTGTTTTCCACGTTGGTATAACAATTTACATTCCCACCAAGAGTGCATGAGGGTTTCTTTTTCTTCACATCCTCATCAGCACTTACTGTGGCATGTCTTCTTGACGACAGCTATTCTAACAGGTGTCAGGTGATATTTAATTGTGATTTTGATTTCCATTTCCCTGATGATTCATGATGTTGAGCAACTTTTCATGTAACTTTTGGCCATCTGTATGTCTTTGGAAAAATGTCTTTTCTCATTTTTAAATTGGATTTTTGTTGTTATTGAGTTGCAATGAGTTCTTTATATATTTTGGCTATTAACCCCTTATCTGACATATGGTTTGCAAAAATTTTCTGCCATTCTGCAGGTTTCATTTATCATTTTGTTTCTTTTGTGCAAAAGCTTTTTAAGTGTGATGTAGTCTCATTTGTTGATTTTTACTTTTGTTGTTTGTGCTTTTGGTGTCATATCCAAAAAATCATTGCCAAAACCAATATTGAGGAGCTTCTTCCCGTACGTTTTCTTCCAGGAGTTTTATAGTATCTTGTCTTATGTTTAAATCTTTGATCCATTTTGAGTTAATCTTTGTGAGTCGTGTAGTATAGGAGTTTCTTTGTTCTGCAAGTGTTTTTCTAGTTTTCCCACACCATTTGTTGAAGAAACTGTATTTTCCACATTGGGTGATCTTGCCTCCCTTGTCGAATATTAGCTAACTGTACAAGCAGGGGTTTAATTCTGGGCGCTCTTTTCAGTTTCATTGATCTATGTTTATTTTGTGCCAGTATCATGCTGTTTTTATTACTATAGCTTTGTAGTATAGTTTGAAATCAGGAAGTGTGATACCTCTAGCTTTTTTAAATTTTTATTATCAGGATTGCTTTGGCTATTCAGGGTCTTCTGTGGATTCATACTGTTTTGGGGATTATTTTTTCTATGTCTAAATAATGCCATTGGTATTTTCATGGGGATTGCATTGAATCTATAGATTGCTTTGGGTAATGTAGGTGTTTCAATAATATTCTTCTAATCCATGACCACGGGTGTTTTTCCATTTGTTCGTGTCTTCAGTTTCCTTCAGCAAATTCTTGTCATTTTCATGGTACAGAGCTTTCACTTCCTTGGTTAAATCTATTCCAAGTATTTTACTGTTTTTGATGCTATTGTGCATGGGATAGTTTTATTTCTTTTTCAGATGTTTCAACCTTAGTGTATAGAAATGCAACGGATTTTTGTAAGTTGATTTTGTATCCTGCCAACTTTACTGAGATTGTTGATTAGTTACAATAGTTTCTTGGTTGAGTCTTTGGGATTTTCTATACAGAAACTCATATCATCTGCACATAATGATGGTGTTACTTCTTTCCTGTTTTGGATCCGTTTTATTTATTTTTCTTGCCTAGTTACTCTAGCTAAGACTTCAGTACTATATTGAGTGGCGAGAATGGGCATCCTTGTCTATTTCTGATCTAAGAGGAAAAGCTTCATGTTTTTCTCCATTGAGTACAATGTTACCTGTGGGTTTGTTATATGTGGCCCTTGTTATCTTGAGGTATGTTCCTTCTGTACCCAATCTGCTGAGATTTTTTAATCATGAAAGCGTGTTATATTATTTCCCTTTGATTTCTTTGACCCATTGGTTGTTTAGATTCCATGTATTTGTATATTTCCCAGCATTACTCTTATTGTTGATTTCTATTTTCATGCCATTGTGGTCAGGAAAGATAGTAGCTATTATTTCAATCTTTAAATTTGCTAAGATTTATTTTGTGCCTCATCATATGCTCTCTCCTAGAAAATGTTCCCTGTGTACTCAAGAAGCATGAGAAATTCTTTGGATTGAATTTTCTATGTATGTAAAGTCGATTTGTTCTAGAGTGTGGTTCTATTCCAACATTTCCTTATTGGTTCTCTGTCTATATGACCTATCCATTGCTGACAGTGGGATATTGAAGTCCCCTACTATTATTGTATTGTCTATTTCTCCCTTTAGATGTGTTAGTATTTTCTTAATATATTTCAGTGTTCCAGTTATGGCTGTGTATGTATTTGCCATTGTTATACCTTGTAATACTCCTTTTTAACCCTTTATACTATAATTAAGTGGTTAATACACCATTCTATTATATAGTTTTCTAATTCTGTTTTTCACATTTGCTAGAGTATTGTAGGAAAGTAGGAGATGGGACAACTGGGGACAACAGGCACTTGTCCAAATACTTTATTCTGTAGGGTCAATGCACTTCTTTTTGTTTAGAGTACAAAGCTCAGGGTGAGCTTTGAATTACAGATAGATAAGTCATTATAAGGATTTTACTTAGCGGGAAAGTGGGACTCATTGTTCTTCTACCGTAATAATGAATTGTTATCCCTAGGTCTCTATGACAGGATAAAAGAGAGGCAGCTGGGAGGATGGTGAGAGGGTTTACGAGCTCTGGTATTACTGGGTAGGAAATATTCTGGACCTAACTCATCTCAAAGCTTTCTACCACCACTTCTTGCAGCAAGAAGTCATTGTTGCCAACTCTACTGTTCCTTTTCATGGGCATGTAAAATGTCAATATCTGAAGCAAACGGTAGAGAGGGCATGGACTCCTGACCCTGTGTTTTACAGAGGACCAAACAGCTCACAGAGTTTAAGAGACAGCTCACTAGCTAGTGTAGTAGGCGTATCTGGGACTAGAAACACAAATCTTCATCCCCAAGGCCATAGTTCTTTCTGCTCTGTTTAGTTCACTTTTCAAGATTTCTTCCTTTTTTTTTTCCTTAAAAGTTGCTTTTGGCAGTTTCTATACCTAAAGAGAGAGGGTTTTGTGTAACCCACATTTTGCCACCTTCTGAGTGTTTTGATTCTTAAAGCATGTCTTAAGAATACTCTGAGCAAGAGACTATGTTTCATTCAGAAAGTCTGTTCTCTTTTCATATGTTCCTCCTAATATTATGTTCTTTGTTCCAGGCACCAAACCAAAAGTTTCTTCATATGTGTCTCTAACTCAGTTCCTGGGAGTGACAGGGAATAAGGTAGGGACTCCTAAGGCTTCTTGCACAGTTTCACTGTGTACTATGTGGAATTATTTAAGGAATTCACCGAGGTGGATGTTGGTTTTATATTTGTACTGATACAAATATAAAACACATGGCCATCCTGGTTGTTTTGAAACAAAGACAGATAGGCATTCCCCCCCTTTAATAAAGTGAATGATAACATTGGAGCTAATATATCTTTGCTTCCCTGTCTCTAAAATAATGTACCTGTCACTGGTAAGAAACTATGGTCCCCATGACAAGAAGTCTTATCTAAGCCAGCTCACTGTGAGCTTTGTACTCTAAACCAAAGAATTACATTAGTAATTGACCCTGTGGAATTGAGAATTGGGGCAACAGGCAGTTATCCCCTCTCCTACTTTGCTGTCTTTTCTTTAACCTCATTAGACGTTGTGAGCCTAACAGGAAAAAAGCAGCTCTTGGTGCCACACTCGTTACCATTTTATAGGATATATTAGAAGAGAGGCTTTTTCTTGGTTGAGCTATGATACTTACCATTATTATTTTTGTTTGGTAGCACAAAAATCACCTGGCTTCTCTTAGGAAGATATCTAGACATCCATGAAAGGCCCAAAACATAACCCTGATGAATAGATAGATTAGCAACGACCTCTGCTGAATCAAGCAAGTTCATTTTAAGTTCCATCTAGAAAAAGGGGGTGGTATCAGCACAGTAAAGCTGATAGTAGAACCTGGTTTTTCTCAAGGAGCCTTCTGTGAGCAGTTTTGGGCCCTGGCACCAAAATTTTCAAATGGTACCTTTACGGCAATAAAGGGAGCCCTGTCTATCCTGTTCTACTCATGTAATATGAACCAGGGTCCCCGGAATCCTTTTTTTCCCTTTCTTTGCTTTATCCTGCTAGTAAATCAACCTGGTCTGAATCATCAGTTTACATGCCCTCTCCTGGTTTAGCCCCACTTGTCTCAGAAAGTCTGAAAAAAGGAAGGTACCTGTTCCAGCTCTTGGTAGGTTCGGAGTCTGAGGTGATGGAGTTCCTCCTTTGATTTTATGAGGGATTCTTTATTCTCCCACTTGACAAAAGCCCGCTTTTTGAACAAGACTGGGCTGGGGCATGGAGACGTGGGGCTGGGAAGCACATAGAGCGTGTCCTGGGCTGCCTTCCTTGGGGAAGTCAGTGCGAAAGTGCTCTCGCTGCCCACCCAAGGCAGCAGCTCGGTCTGGGTGGCCTTGTGGGCGACAGTCCTCCTCAGCCGGACAGAAATCTTCTGTGAGGACACTCCCATGAGCATGATGGTCCGGTCCTTACTATCCTCACTGTGTTCCACAGCCTCCCCATTAGGGAGTGTGAAAGGTCCCTCTTCGGGCGCTGTAGGAAGACACACGACAGCTTACTGCTCTTCCTCAGAAAAGCAGTGACTCAAGATCGACACATTACTTTCAAAGGAGATTGTTCTTTCTGTTCAAACAGTAAGAACAAACAGTAAGAACTGATTGTTCTTACTGTTACAGGAATTCTACAGGCCCCAGATGGACTCCTTTTTTGCGCACCCAATTTAGGGGAGGAAGAGGGCTGAAATTCAGGGGCTTTGCTGGCCAAGCTGGTATTAGACTACATCCACCCTGAGGTAAGGGCATCTTTTTCTGTTTGCACAAAGGTTGCGTAGAGGGTTTCTACAGAAAATCCCTGCATCAATGATGGAAAGTTTCATAAATTAAAGAGAGCAGGGTCAATATATATACAGATATGCCTTATAAATATTTGCAGTGGAAGCTGTCAGCACTTAAGTTTTGGTCCTAATAACAGGTAGCTTTCAACAGCTGGTAGGAATTCTCTGTAGCGCCTATTTGTACAGTGGATACAGCTTAACTGTGAGAGGGGAGTTCTAGCTTTGTGCAGTGGATCAAAATGTATTGCCTGGTTTGGTACTGATTGGAAAAGGAGAGAGAGAGGAGTCATTCTGGTTTTCTTTGAACCGACCCCCCTGTCCAGCATAGATCTTAACCAAAAGGAGTAAGTTCCTGGAAAAGTAGAGTAGGAGCAGATGTATTCGAGATGAGTGGTAGCTTTAAGATAGAATGCATAACATCTACGTTTCCTGCTTTGCTAAGACTCAGCAGTAATTTTAAGGTATAAGATGTTTTATATATATATGGGAGAGAGACAGCGAGCAAGCGAGCTATTGCTAAACTTTCTAGCCAAGACACGGGACTGGTATAGTCAAAATGGCTTCTGGACAACTTCAAAAGTGCTCTAATTAGCACTTATAATCTGAAACAACAGTTGAAATACTAGAAACCTTGTAAGTATCCTGGTGTAATTTTTTCCTAGGGGAACATAATTTAACAATAAATATTTACCCAAATAAAGCTCAAAATCATACTGTTATTTAAGCACCAGAATATTTAAATTGTTATAGTCATCCTAAAATAATTACTCTTTTTTAGAGGATTACTATGGGTGGTGATATTTTGTATCTCCATTTCCCAACTTTTCTGTAACATAGTTATATTCCTGCCAGCCCAAATTATAAACCCTTCTATGATTTAGATCAAACTCCTAGACATACAGAAAGCTTGGGACAGATTCTTAGGCACTCTATCATTTTGGGAGCAAAAGGAAGAAAGCAAATTAAAAAGCAACAGAAAAGGAGCCCTTAAAATGGCAGGAAAAATTCTAGGAGACCACAGTGTTATAAAAGTCCAGGAGAGTTGTAAGTTTCAAGAAAGGAAAAGTAGGTGAATGTAGAAAGGTGCAGCCCCTTTCCAAGCTTCACGCTGAGGTTCCAGATTCGTATGTGTTTTCTGCCACTTTTTGCCCATGAAAATGTGCATTTTAAATGACAAAATTGTGCCCAAAAGTGAAGTGTTACTCTTAAAATACAGGGTGTGTAATATTCGGGCATGTCTTCCACAGTAGTATTTGTGCTTGTTTCTATCTAAAGAGAGAAGGATAAAGGTACTCTTTCCTCCTTGAAAACCTGATCCTTTCCATTTCACGTTCCAAGATGAATGTTCCCAGGGCCTGGTACTTACCGTGGAGCAGATCTTTGGCTCCTAGTGAGCAAAGGCTGGACACTGGCCCCACAGAGGTGCTGTTTTCGGTGGGAGCTGCCGAGTTCTTGGCTCGCTTCTTGCACTCGAACACAACCAGATCTTTGCATTGCTTGTGGCAGTTCATCCCGCAGTCTGTGCACAAGACACCCTGGTCAGGAAGTCTTTCGGTTCCCTCTTTAGGGTCTCAAAACCACATCCATGCAGCTCTCTAAGCACACAGGCCTGTTCTGTCTTCTGGAGCTAGGACACCTAATGTTCCGAATGAGCCCAGCATTTTCCCTCGGCCCACCCCGATCTCATGAGTCACCTAAGTGGCATCCTGTTACCTTGGAGGGTAGAGGTGCGATTTTGGTTATCCCACACACTGCCTACTCTAAGGAGACTCTGGAGGCTCCCAAAGGTTAGGTCCTCTTTCTTTTTTGTAGTAAAAGGACTCCTTTCTTTCACCCCTGAATTTTTCTAGTCACAAGGTATCTACTGATAAAAGGAAAGCTGACAGGGGTCTTTGGTAATCACTTCTGTTCCCAAAGTGGTTCTGTGCCTTTCACTGGGGATCCACCTTTCCATGACCATGTGAGAGTATAATCTCCTACCAGCCATCTCTATTTCTAGGGCTACCAAGGCAGAGAGAGGATCTTGTAAAGGGAAGCTGCATAACTGGTCACTCAGGCACTCCTCTCGCCTGTCTGGTGGAGGCACTCCTCTCGCCTGTCTGGTGGCAGCCACTCGCCGGGTGCTCTAGGGAAGCCAGTTTGGGGGTGAGGCTGTGCTGAGAGGTTGTGGAATGAATGGACCATGACTGTGGGTAAAGTGCTTTGTAGCAGAGCCGCTAAGCCAAGGAGAAACAATGCAGCCGACAGCATGGCGCCTTACCTTTACATCGATACCCTTGTTTGATCACTCCCCAGAGCTGCAAGACAAACGAGACAGAATGCACCACAGTCACCCATAGGGTAGGAGGCTAGGCACTGACGTCCAGTCTTGATTTTCCCTCATTCTATTTTCTACCTCAGGTGGCTGGGGAACCTTGTTTATCTCTCATACGTATTGTCCCTCATGACTTTAAGTTGCAAACAGGAAAAGTTTGTGCTGATGAAGGTCAAATGTTCTTAAGAAGCTCATTACAGTAGATTTAGGAGCCTGGCCTTCCCCAAGCCTGAAGTGGATGAATCATGGGAGAAACAGGCTTATCGGGACTCCAAACTAAAGAACAAGGATATAGAATCCTGGGGTCCGGGCCCGGGTGTAGGAGGAAGCTCTGTTGGCCAGGGGTGGGGCGGAGGAAGGGCAGAGGCCGGAGGGCTTCTTACAGGCAGTTCCTTTTAAAGTGGGGATGGGCGAGGGTGTCTCCTACTGCTTTTTCCTAACATTTGGAACAGCATTATGATACTTAAAAAGTATATCCCAGTTCAATATTTCTTTACCATTTATCCAAGGCTTCAACGCACCAGAGGGAAAATAAAGCAGGAAGGAATGGGAAAGGTGGGTGCAAGTAAAAACCATGTTATATGAGGACCAGGTTGTTATGGCTGTTTGCTTAGGCTCTAAGCTGGGCTAAGTCGTGGAGGGTTGTGAGGTCTGTGCCTGGCTTACTCATTTAACCTGTCTCATACTCTTCCCCAGTTCAACCCTGAAGCACTCTAAGAACAACTTACAAATCCAGCACAGTTGTCACAGAAAGTGGGCTTCAGGTAGGTTGTCTCTTGGAAGTTGTGAGGAAAGCCCAGGCCCAGCTTAGAGTAGATTGAGCTGGCCCTCATGAAGTAGGCCGTGATCTCGTCCCTGCTGATAAGGCCTTCCCTGCCAGCGAATGACACGGAGAAGGGTGTGAGGGGTGGCTTCGAGACTCAAAAACTCACCTTTCTTTTTATCCTTGAGTGGTAGGTAGTACAGTGTCTATTACCTGGGAATTACCTCCAGGAGCCTTCCTCTTAATAAGGATACATGAATAGCATGTAATAAGTAGGTGAGACGGGATTACTCATCTTTACAGTTGTTGTTTGGCTAAACTGTTTTCCTAATGTCACCACTGTCTATAGGACTTGAAAAAGAAATGATGGGACATTTTGTGTATATAGAGAGATACCTTACGCAGCAGTTTCAGACTTCAGTATATAATACATAACTGGAACCCACCAACCATATGTTTGATTTTATATGGAGAATCAAGATAAAACTTACATAACTTTGCAAAAAGTAAATATGCAAATTATTAATTATTAGTTTCTCATAACCTATAAGTACTAAACAAGAAAGGAGACTTAAACTTTTTAAAATTTATAGTTGACTATTCCTAAACTGGTTTCACAGTTTATTGTGGTCCAAACCAAAGCCAGACAGGCATTCATCTGATGATTGCTCTGTTAGCCCCAGTATCTTAGCCCAAATATCATTAAGTGATCACAGCAACAACACATCCAAGATAAATTCTCCTAGCAATGCCCATAAACTTTTTGTGCTTAAGGGCTTATAACCATATTTATTCCATACACAAACCCTCACCTGTCTTTGTCCATCACACAGAAGGAAAATGGAAAACTGGCAGCAATCTTTTCAAATTCTTCCTGAGAAATGTAACCATCTTGGTCATGATCATAGTTCTTGAAGACAGACTGTGAAAAAAGGAATTTCTTTGGTGATTACCGAAGAGAAAAACAGTCATTTCTCCCTTTAGCCAAATGACAAGGGCCGGAGCAGCTGGTAAAAGCCTCCTCCTCAGCCTGAATGAGAGGAACCAGGAAACATGCTCCTTAGGCTGCTGCAAAAATGCGTGGGTCACATCCCAGGTCCTTGCTGGTTCCAGAACTGGAGGGTGACCAAGGGCTTTCGATCCCTTAGCAAGTCAATTATCCGTCACCCTGGTGGCACACTCCTTGCTCATTGCACAGAGGGGGCGTTCTCCTTCCACTCTGCCCTTTGATCGCTCAGCTCAGACTGCACCATCTCTGAAGCTTCTACTAACCAGCTAAATCCTCTACCACTTATTGTTCCTGGTCTCTTGTTAACGCTGGAGTGGTCCACAGGATAAATGCAGAAATATGAACCTATGTAGTGCCCCTTCAGCATTTAGCACAGTGAACTGAATCAAGCTGTGCCAAAGTTTTCAATTTTAGATTCTCCTTATTACCTTTACTTATACTCAGACCTTTTCCAACATCTCTCTGCCCCCACATCAACTGGCAACCTTTCCATATATATTCTCCTGCTGGGTCTTTAAGAGGAGGCACAGCTCCGCCTTATGAGGCCCCCCTGTGTTGGCAAAATGTAGCTTCTGAACTGTTCTGCAGCCACAATGTGAAAAGTTGTTCCCTGTGCTCACATAGGAACGAGTTTCAAGTTTCTCACCTTGTGTTTCTACCACTTCTCCCTCCCCTTCTCCCAACATACAAAACTAAGCCTGGCAGTGCCTGGTTTTTGTCCGCTGAAACAGCTGTACTTACATCCACCATCCTCTGGACGTGTTTGCTTATAGTCTTTGGGTCAGGCTTGGGAGACACTCCGGAGGCCCAGTCCACGACTACTGGTGGCTTTGAAGGTGTTAGTGGCTAAAACGAAATAAGCAGAGAAATCTCCATGATTATAATGCACTGTAATTTACAGCTCCTTCCTTTCCCACTACTCAATGGCTGCATCTACCTGACGGCTGTGAACACCCACCTGTGTGTGGTAAGGAGCAGAGAGCCCAGGTCATTGACATTTAGAACAGTAATCGTGGCTAACACTATTACTGTGCTTTATGGTTTACAAAGTGCTCCTCACATACATTATCTCCATCTACAGATAATGTAAAATTCTCAACTTAACCCGAGTTTCAGTTCCCTCCCCATTAAACTTTTTTGTCAAAGCTATCAATAAAGAGTAAAGTAGATGAGGAGAAAAACAGCTAAAAGGCAGGAAGACACACAAGAAAAAAATCTGAGGCCTGGACAAGCTGAGATGGATTCCACCCTTAAGTATTTAAGACCTGGCCCGGCTTAAAATCTCTTCTAAAAACAAGAGAAGGTACCCTTTCTATTGAAATGCTTCTAACATTCTGAAAATGAACCTACCAGTGAACATCTTTCATTACAATAGGAAGCTAGAACTTGATCTGTATAGAGACAATGAAATTTAGCCTCCTGACAGGTCAGCTGTGTTTCTTATGTGGGGGCACTCTCTCCCCTTGAGTACCACTTGTTTGGGGCCTGGGAAGCTTCCCAGGACACTGGCAATTACTGGTCCCCCTGGAGGGAGACTGCCATTATTAACCTGCCTGCAGGAGAGGCGGGGCCAGATAACCTGTGAAGCTCCTGCCGTGCAGGACAGGGCCTGCGATTGGAGGGCTGCTCTGCACAAAGGTCTCTTTCTAACGCAAGTGACTCCTGGATGACGGGGCTTGTCTATCTACCAAGCTGGAAATCTGCTGAAGTTCGGCTTCTGATAGTATGCATATTCCTCTCATTATCATCAACAAATCACAGAAAGGAAACAACTGTGTGGGGACACTTCATATTAAATGGGAGGGAGAGGTCATTCCAGCCCACAGTACTGCCTCCCTTCTCTACCTTGGAAACCGCTGACTGATTTCACTGCTCATTCTGATGCCCTGTGGCATTTAGTTATTTACCGTTCACACATGAGTCTTACCCCTTCAACCACAGGCTATTTATGGTCAGGAACTAGTTCTCATACATACATTGAAGATTTCTCTGTTCCTAGCACATGGTTGGGCACACAGTAGAAACAACACACTAACTGAACTAAAAGTCCCTTCAGATGAATGACGTTGATAGGCAGCTTGTAAAGCACCTGTTACCTGCAGGAGTCTTAATATGACAAACTCACTGGGGCTTTGTAGTTTCTTGGTTCCCGGGCGTAGGAAAGCTCGTAGATTTCATCCTCTGTGTAGTAGAGATCCAGGGATAACTGCAGATCAAAGGAGAATGGGGTTAATTGTTCGTATGCTGTCTGCCTTGCCCAGGGCTGATGTGTTTCTTTCTTAGTTCTTCCTCTCTAGTGGTTTAGTCTAGGCTCTTAATAGTTGGCTTTTAAATTTAAAAATTCACAAAGTTTGGAGGGTGTAACACCTACTATTACAATACCACAAGCACTAGTTCTTTGTCGTTAAAATGTTTTTGAATTTTGGAAACTTCTCGAGATGCCCTCATTTAAACTGTAATATCCAAGCCTTTACTTAGAGCTTAGGCCCTAACTGCTCAGATGGTCCACACCTGACTCGTTCTCTCCCAAAGCAGACAGGTGACCTGAAAGGACTGTTTGCTTGACCTGATATTAAAATTTGATTCTAGCAACGGAACCCAGTTTGAATGATAACAGGTATTAGACAATTAAGAGTTAAGGAGTTCCATTTATCTTAGACCTATAAAATTTTAGAGGTGAGAAGTCTTAGAAATAATCTTAACCTAGAGTCTGTGGATGGGCTTCCGGTGGTCCAGAACTCAAAAACATTCAAGTTTTTGCATATATGGCTCATGTATATTTTTCCGAGAAGATGCTCACAGCTTCCATTACAGGATTTGTGATTCCAACATGTTAAGATTCTGTACTTCTTTCCACTGATGATGATATCAAAGGCTGAGACCTGTCAAGGTCACCTTTCCAGTTAGTGAAAAGGCTAGGATTAGACACCAGCTGGATGTGAAGCTTGGGGCTCTACCAGAATCACCCTGTGATATACGTAGAGGCTATGCTAATTATTCCATTTTGCAACAAAAGTGGATGAAAAATTGTATAATTTTAGAACTACCAGAAAAGTTAGAAGTCATTCCAGACATGAATCCCTGATTTTACAGAGGAGGAACCGGACTTGGTTATGTGCCCACAGTCACACAGCTAGTGAGCTGCAGAACTGCACGTCTGGAAGGGAGGGAGCTCATCTGGTCTCCCTATCCCCCAAAGTGCAAATCCTGGTTTCCTGCACCAATACAAGTGTGTCTGCTTTCCCTTGGCTCACATGCTTCCAGGAGCAGGGATCTAGGCCAGTGGGGGCAGGGGCCAAATACTGAACCTGTTTTTCTTTTTAATTCACTGCCTTGTCCTTTTTTTATGAGAACACACTGTCTCCATCTCTCACCAAGCCTGTGTCCTGATTTGCTATCACCTCCTCCCCCAGAGATCTCAGGACTGCTTTTGCAGGGAGGAGGAAATGCCCCAGGAGACCAGAGGGTCTGAATCCAGGCTGTGCTGCTGACTGTATGGTCCTCAGGCAGGTTATGTCTCTGTGCCTCAGTATCCCCATCCAGAAAATGCAGATAACAGTATTTCCTTCTTATAGTTTGTATGAGGATTCACTGAGCTCTGTTTGGTAGGGCGCAGAGTGGCACCTGGCACGCGGTGCTCAGTACCCCTTCTCCCGGGGGAGCTCACCGTCAGCAGGTGCACCAGGTCCTTGTTGGCTTCCAAGGGCGGGGCCACCTCTTGCAGCTGGACCAGTTCGTTGATGTGATTGTAAAGGGCCAGCAGCTTGTGGACGTTCACCTTCCCGTCCTCCAGGTGGTCGGGCATGGCTTCGTACAGGGAGATGAGGTCCTTGAGGTGCACCCCCAGGATGGGGATCTTAAAGTGGGTGCACTCCCCGTAGGCTCGCCGGTAGTTGTCATAGTTTCTGCAGGAGGACAGCAACTCTGTCATCTCCCCCAGGACCTACGAAGCAGAGAAGAGACCCACTCACAGGTACCTTACAGGCAGGTGTACTGTCTGCAGTGGCCACCTTGTTGACTCTCCGCCTCTACCATCACTTCATCCCAGCCCTACTCTGTCGGCCAGGGGATGATTCATCTGAAAGGTGTGGATTATGTCAAACGTCACAGAATGTGCTTTACTTGAGCCTACTACATAACTGAAAAAATCTGAAATGAGGCCTTATTTTTCATTTTTACATTAAAATTTGTCTTTTAAAAAATAAGTAAGATCTGGGCCAGCCCGGTGGCTCAGGCGGTTGGAGCTCCGTGCTCCTAACTCCGAAGGCTGCCGGTTTGATTCCCACGTGGGCCAGTGGGCTCTCAACCACAAGGTTGCCGGTTCAACTCCTCGAGTCCCGCAAGGGATGGTGGGCTGCACCCCCTGCAACTAAGATTGAACACGGCACCTTGAGCTGAGCTGCCGCTGAGCTCCCGGATGGCTCAGTTGGTTGGGGCGCGTCCTCTCAACCACAAGGTTGCTGGTTCGACTCCCGCAAGGGATGGTGGGCTCCCCCCCCTGCAACTAGCAAGGGCAACTGGACCTGGAGCTGAGCTGCGCCCTCCACAACTAAGACTGAAAGGACGGCGACTTGGCTTAGAAAAAGTCCTGGAAGTGCACACTGTTCCCCAATAAACTCCTGTTCCCCTTCCCCAATTAAAAAAAAAAAGAGAGAAAGAAAGACTTGATGTAAAAATTAAAGCTAGAAGCGTATATAGTGAACAGTAAGTGTCCCTCTGACCTCTATCCCCAAGCCATGCAGTTCCCTTCCCTCGTGTCATCTGAATGCTTCTAGAGACACTGCACTGCCGAGCAGCTGAAATGGGATGTCAGAAGTGCTGACTTGCTGGCATGGGGAAAGGCCTGCATTAAGTGTGGCGCTTTATCAGCAGGCCATTGCATGTTCTTCGCTCTGTGGACGTCACCTCAGTGATTCGGAAAACGAAAACGGGCCTACGTCTAGGAAGCAGCTGGGCAGCTGGCACTCCATTCACTGACTAAAAGCTGGAACTAGAGAGACTGAATCACCTAGACCAATTCCCAGCAAAGGACATGCAAGAGAATGAGGCAGAAGCCCCAGGGAGCTCTGCAGCAGAGCTCGCCCGCTCCCTTGGCCCTGGAAGGGGCATGGCTGCTCATCAGCACAGAAAAGGAGCGGCCCGATGTGGTGTTCTTGTCACACACGCCTGGTTCCAGTCAGCACGCACAGGTCACAACCCCACTCCCCACGTGTGAGTGGGAAGCAAAGACAGGAAGTAAAGATTGCCAGTCACGTTACAACTCAAAATTACCATTTTAAACACTGCCAGAAATCCTTTTAATAAAACTGGCCTCCAAAGTACCACTTCTCCCCAGTTGAAGATTCTGAGGTTCTGGCATCGGCCTCCCTCAGTCCCTGAGCTGGCAAGAGCACCTCCTCCTCACACATCTCTAGCAAACAGTGTAGGTGAGCGTGGAGTGTGGAAGGTGCTCCGACGAGAGGCGAAGAGCAAAAAGGAGAGATGTTTGTTCTTAGGAGGCGAAATAAACTACTGGGGGGCACACTTGCTTTAACCCTGGACTTACTAACTCACTACATAGACCAGCCTGAGGTGCAAGCAGCTGCAGACAAGGAAGCACTGCGGTGGGGGACCCCAAGCTGAAGAAGAGGAGCCAGCTCTAAGTGAAATGACACAGAGACAAGTTAATCTATACTTCCTGTCACATCTGAGACACGGGCAATCTTTTCAGTTGTTCTACCTAGTCTCCACAGAACTAGGGGAATTACAAGGTGACCAGACTACTGATGGGTGGGAGTGGGGGAGCTCCACAGAGCCCAGCATTGTGAGAGCATGGATGACTAGTAAGAGACTCCCAAAGGAGCTAAACACCTGGGAAAAACAGATGGGGCAATGAGCGCAGGCATCTCTTCCTAAGAAAGTCTCTCCGGGCCAGCTTGGGAGAATGGGGGTTTGAGTTTAGGAAGGGAGGGCTGGTTGGTCCACTTAAATGAGATGAAATGCTCAGAAGAACAGTTGTCGTTTAGCCCATACTATATTGCTGCACTGATATCTTCAGTATATCATAGTGGCTTAGGTTTATAGTAACGGCCTTATGTTATAAAAGATTAAAGTCTCTTCTGTAAAATCTAAGAATGTAGAAAAGTGCATAGGATATTTAAGAAAAACATTCCTCAGTGAAACACTATTACACAATGGTGCCTGAAAAACTCATTTCCAATTATCTGGGTAAATTTATCCAGAATGTCATTCTCCAAGGGTTGTTGAGAGATAGGGTTTTAATGTGTCACTGTATAACTACACTTGATGTGCAAACTGAACTGTGGTCAACTGAACCACTCCTCTGTTCAGGAAAGCATTTTGGAGTAAGGGAGTCAGTATTTAAGACAGTGACCGAATATCCAGTGGCATATGAACATGGGAAAGAGGCACATTATTTCAGCTGACCAGCGGGAACGTGTGCAGTGGCACTGAGCCAAGACTGAATCACAGCCCCTCACACCTGTGACATCCCCATCCTGTGGGTTTTACTGGGGTTCGCCTCCTCCGTATTATGCCTAGTTGGGTGGGATGGTATGGTTCACAAATGCTTCCTGGGTTGCCCCTAAGGAGGAAACACTGACACTGGTCCAAGAATGCTGCTAAGGAGCCGCAGAGGAAACAGCACTGACCTTGTTGATTTCGGGTGGGACGTGCGAACTTGTCTCTTTGAGCCTGGAGATTGAGCTGTGACAGAGACCGCCTATCACAGCCATCAGTGTGTTGAAGTTCTGTAGTTGGTGGAGCTTCTGTGACACATAAAACAGATGGAAACAGAGTCACTGTACATGTCAGTTACGTGTGAGTTTACAGGCTGCCTCTCGTCTCTGTGCCCCGTCTTCCTTCTGCGGGTCAAAGACTAGCAATCAGGTATTGCAATTTCCTGTTCATTTCTCCTCTTAGCCTTAATTCCAGACCACTAGGTACCAAGCCAGACAAGGTGTCACATCTCCCTCCTTTCGTGTGGCTGGTCTTTGACCACCATCTAAATCGGTGGTTTCTAAGAACCACCGAAAGTATCATGTTTTCCCGAAAATAAGACATAGCTGGACCATCAGCCCTACTGCATCTTTTGGAGCAAAAATTAATATAAGACCCGGTATTATTATAAGACCTTGTCTTATAGTAAGATAAGACTGGCTCTTATATTAATTTTTGCTCCAAAAGACACATTACAGCTGGTAGTCCACTACGTCTTATTTTCGGGGAAACACGGTACTAGTTTGGCACACAGATATTTGGACCCAAATCCAGATATTCTGATTGCCTGGGTCTGGGGTTGACCTTACGAGTCTGTGCTTTTGATATACCTCTAGTTAATATCAGAGCACGTGCTCCCTGTACCAGACTTCGAGGAACACTGGTGTTGACCTTCTGGAGCTGGAAAAATGTTTCATTAAGTATAATCTTTTATATCCTTCACACCAAATTAACCAGACTTATTTTTGAGGGCAAGGACTTTGTCTTAATTCCTTGGCAATGCCAGTGCCTACAGAGGTCAGTAATTGGGACAGAGAAGCTAGAATCTGGTGAATTTAAAATAATGTGTCCATACCACTGCAGGCCCTCGAATAACATCATTTCAGTCAACGTTATTTCATTATAATGATGCCACAAGAACCGAACTCTTGTTTATATCAATTAGCCTGTGGTAAAATGGATTTCATTATATGTCGTTTCACTTAAAGTCACAGAACCTATTGATGATAAGTGAGGACTTACTGTACCTTTTTCCTCTTATCAAATGTTTACACATTGCTCCTCAAACATTAAACCCAGACATTTAACACAGCATGAGCTCAAAGACCTAAGACAACTCCAGCCCCAGGCAAACTTGGAATTACCCTTTCCTTTGCTGTGTGGACCAGATTTGGGAAAACAATGCAGGCTGGTAAGCATCTAAAAAATGGTAACAATCTAAAATAGATCTAAAACCATATCCTGACCCCTGAGATGGCCCTCTCCACATTGCCCTTGTCTGGGAAATAGAAGTCACCATGTCCAGATCTCAGGACAGTTTAAGGTACACTAACCCCATCGTGGTTCAGGAGGGAAAGACTTGGCAGGGTGGGGGAGGAGAGGGGATAATTTACCCCATAGCCCAGGCCAAACTTTTACTCCATCACTCACCTGGGCCACCTGGATGAACTTGATAAAGACTTCAGCTCGGAGCTGCGGGGTGGGGCGGCTGAGCACCATCAGCTGCACCCACTGGGAGATGCCGTTGCACAGGGCAATGGACCGCTCCATGGTGGGGTTCTCCTTCACGCAGCTGTTCACCAGGTAATTCTGATAATCAGAGAACTAGGGGGAAAGAAACCCGTCAGGATGGCTGCTCTGCTGTTCTGGGAGACCTGAGGGGCATGTCCCCTGTGCTCAGCTGATGGCTCAGAACTGCTGTGGGACAGAGGAGCTCTGGGCCCTCCTCCCTGTCATGCCCTCTGCCTGGCTGAAAAGAAATGGAAGGGAGGAAATCTTTCTTACTGTACCCACAGCATGGTCTGTACACCACAAGTCATTAGGCATAAGTGGATGTGTACCTGGCGATCCAACACATTAGTTAATCCAAATGTTGTATTTTGGTTGATAGTGATACTTCTAAAGAATACAGAATAGAAGGAAAATCTCAATACTAATTCCAGCTCTGCTGCTGAAGGGCAAATATGCATATATATTGGCTGAGTGATTAGGGATATACACACATATATATATTCCTCTTATAAAGCTTTTTCTCCTGTTCCCGCCTTGCATGCTCTCCATCTTCTTCCACTTCTTTCTTCTCTCCTTTTTTTCTCTCTCCCTCCTCTTCCTCTCCCGCTCCCCCAGCTGTTTTCTTACCTTAAAAACGGGATGATAAAATCTTCCCTATCTAGCACATGGAATTGTTATGATCAAACATGATAATATGTGAAAGCACTTTAGTTTTTCAAAGTGCTACATACACGTGAGGTGATGCTAATGGGATAATTATTACCTTCATGCTAAAGCAAACCTGTTTGGATTTCCTTTTAACTTGAACAGAAGCCAAGTGAGTTGGGTACATGAAACCTGGTTAGCTAATTCTGTGACCACAGTTTCCCAACTGGACAATAGCTCTGACTATGGTTGACAATGAAACAGCATACACGAAACTAGAAAGATCCCAGTTGACTGTATAAGTAATGATGGTAGCTCTTGTGTCTTTGTCACAACCAATCCTGCTCAAATAGGATAACCAAGAGGGAGTAGTCTATCTGCTCCAGTGTTCTATGGAAGTTTTTGGTGCTGCACCCCCCCGCCCCCCCATTTCTACCTCTCCCGTCTGAAATCAGGTGTGGCCATGTGGCATAGTTTTGCCAGTAACGTGAGCGGAAATGATGTTACTTTCTAGGGAAAGATAGAAGAACCAGGGAATGGTTTGCCGTGTTCCCTTTCCACCGCTACAGAGAGTGTGTCAAGATGAAACTTCCCACACCTGGGTCCCTGAATTACTGATCCTCTGCTGACCTACGTTAGATATGTAGTGTGAGTGAAAGATAAACTTTTGCTTTGTTAAGCCACTGAGACTATGGGGGAGGGACTCGGGGAGTTGTCATTTCAGTACACATACCTAGTCCCGCCTGACTAGTAAGATACTAATGAGAAAACAACCTAAATAAAATAAATGCAAATGAACTGATTCCTGTTTTACTGGGCCGTGATTGCTGATGGGTAGAAAACTATGAGTAGGACCAAAACTACTCTTTAGGAGAGACTCAAAGCAAAACTTACTGGTGCTGAGAGAAAATTCCCATGCTCCTTCCAGTGAACACATTTATATACCCCTCTAACATGTTGAATTCACTTGTTTTTTAAAAGAATCATCCCAGTGATCTCCCTCACCCTACCCTCCAAAGTATTATAATAAAAAGAAAATAGCAAATGCCGCTCAGTTCACAACAGGGAGCAATTTCCCTCCAGTCCCATGTTGGAGGGAAAATTATTGTTTGGGAAAACTGTTTAGAACATTTGTTTTAGGAAAAACAAAAAAGTCCCCCAGTCTTTTATGAGCGGCCTTGCCATTCAAAAGCAATTAAGGTTGGAACTGATGTTTTCTTTTGCAAATAGAACACTGCCTCAATGGCAGGGGAGCCCTGGAAGGGGACCATAGGCTCAGAGTCATTGTTCTACACTGATTTTTCACTTCTGCCTCTGCTGATCTGAGCGCTGGCATCAAGCAGGCATCCTGTCGGCCTGACTGAGCAGCCCTGCCAGCTGGGCTCCGATTTCCAGTGTGATAATGGCTCCTTTCAGTGTCCCTCCCCGTGACAGAGGAAGGCACTGCCAAATGGAAACTCCCCAGGTGGAGCTTCCAAGTCGGGGCCTGAGGTTCTGTCTGAGGGGTGCCAATGAGGGGACTGGGGGGCTAGTGCAGAATAATGCTTGGAGACTTATTTCCAAATGGTACCTGGAGGTGGGGGGCTGGGGGGTCCTGGCTGCCTGGGCAAAGAGCTGTGTGAAAATAGGACAGATGTCAACATTATGGGAGGAAAGATGAAATACCCTCTGTAACTGGGTTTGCAGGTCTCTTTCCAGATACAACGGGGCTCAATAAGTTGGTGCTGAGTGACTGAGACTTGCATGTGATCTGAGCTGCAGCCCTGGCTCTAATAAGCTGTATGACCTTGTTCAAGCCGCCCCCTGGGCTCCGTCCCCTCATCCAGGGAACACAGGTCGTCATTCTAAGAAATGCACCCAGCAACTAGGTAGTCCGTATTTTTAGGACAAAGCTGAAGACTGCATCTTTCAGTCGGGGTCGGGGGCTAAGTAACGGTAACATTTCTCAGGACAGCATACTGGCAGGTGAGGGTCTAAGTGGCATCTGACATGTCGACAAGCTCTCTTCTTTGGTACCAGTGTTTTTTGGTATCACATAGAGAGTTTTAAGGAGCACGGCTTGGGTCAGTATAGTTTATCTCTAGGATCAGGGGTGACTGCTGGGCCATGTCATCACCAGGTATATTCTGGGCTAGACCAATAACATCTACTTTATTTTGGGAATTCCCATTGCCATTCAAAACCTGTCCTAGAATGAACTCAAACTCTCAGAGGACATATCTCCATGTTGGGGGAGGAAAATTTTTAAAAGTTTTTCTGGAAGCCTAATGATTATCGGGGTAAAAGGTTGTGTGTGTATACGCTCACGTATGCATGTGTGCCCACCATGTTGTCACTTGAGCGAGTGGTAGGGTGGGGACAGGCATGGAGGATGGAGGGAAGCACAGTAGGAACAACAAAGGAATTCCGAGTGTACTGACTCTCCGGGCTGCACAACGGCTGATGGGAAAGCCCACCGTCACGGAAGGGGGCTCTAGAGGTAGGAGGTGGACAGGCTGTTGAATTTCTCTGCTTATCAGAAATACATCCCAGGGAAGCTTTTCTCCTGCCCCTTGGGTACATACGGATATCCTCCGGAACGACTTGAACTCAAGGTAGGTGAGGTGCTCCGATAGCTCCTCTGGTTCCAGATGGTCAAAGAGCAGGGAGACTTTCCGTTTCTTGCTGGTGTTTGATTTTATCCTTTGAGTAAGTTTCCTGGACCAGTCACGGGCATTGCTATGGTGGTTAAATGTGAGAGACAATGAGGAAAAATTAGAAATCGAAATTGCTTTTTAATGCAAGTAAATCCATTAATGTTTCCCACAAGAATGTACAAAACAATCATTAGCTGAGTTTCCTTGGCCAAAACAATGCATTAACAGAGTTTCCTCAAATGAATTATTTTCTATGGCGGCAACTAGGAAGCCTTGCTGGTTTTCTATGAACCTTCTGAACGCACAGGGGAACTGGGTAAAATGTGTTTACTTTAAGGCCATGGGAAGGACAGAGCCGCAGGCATCCGTCAGTTTCCTGGCCCTTGGTCATGGCTCCTTCATCTAACCCCTGGCACATCTGTTCTCTCCATAAATCCTGTGTGTTCCCTCATACTCATAAGGGGATGGGAACTCTATCTGGTTGGAAATCTCAAGGTAAGAGGGCAGTTTTCATGCCAGAAGAGCACAGAGAATCACAAAGAGGAGATGTCATGTTGCACAGAATTACATGTAGGAACGTGTGGTCACTCTGGGCAGACTTGTGGCGTTTCCCTTAAAAGTCCCCAGCCTCTGAAATGACTGAGGAAGCCGAGCTGTCCCTAGAGTGCCCCCCCACCCTCATTTTGATGTAATCCACCCCTGCATTTCTGATTCAGTTTCAATTTCCTACACTAAGAAAGGAAAGGGAAGCAGCCATTGGAGAGGTAGAAGGTTGCAGGTCTATTTCCCAAACAGGTATTCCTGAGAACCTTGTCTCTTTACAGAAGGATTCTGTGGTCAAATGAGTTTGGAAAATGCTACAAATTCTATAGCCTCCTTGGCCAACGAGCACATTACATACTCTGAGATGCATGGCAAAAGGCGAGTTTAACTCACCACTTCTCAAATATATCCGGTCAGACAACATCCCACTGACTAATTCCTAAAGAGTATTCTCTGGGAAATATTGGGAGAGGAAAGTCAGCGAGGGGCCTACAGGGACAAGGAGATTTGGGTTTGAGACCTGCCCTGGAGCCTAAGTTCTGCATCTGTAAAATGAGGAAATTGTTACTTGGAAATCTCTTACTTTTCAAGTTGTGTAATTCTAAGCAGAGTACAGAGACTCCAAACTGATAGATTTATTTGGGACTATGAAATATGATTTTGAAATCATTTTTACATGGCTATGGCACAGTGAATGAAGGCCCTACGTCCAGCTTCTGCTCTGCAACTAACTTAGCGAGCTGTGTGACCCCAGCTGAGTCAGACACCTTTGCTGAGCCTCAGTGTTGTAGGATGTTGAAGGAAATGAGCTCTAGAATTCATTTCAGTTCTAGAGTTCTATATCCTAGGGATCTGCACTATTCCAAAATAAAGTGGCCACGTTGTGAAAATCTTAGCATCCAATGTGTGCACTCTGTTCTCCCAAATGAGGGAAGGCACTCATTTTTCCACAGTGGACCAACCTCATAAATAAGAAATCCAAGGAATAATGTGAAATATTCCTGAGATCTCTTCCAGCTCTGGAAGTCGAAGTGTCTTTCATAGAATCCACATATGTTATAAACCCTCCACTCAATGCATTTTTCAGCAGTCCCTTCCCCATTTTCAAGTTTGGGGGTGGGGGGCTGTGGGCCTTAGCTGCTGAAGAAGCACAAGTTTAGTCACTGCTCTTTCAGTTTCTCATGATCTGGATACATTTTAGTCAATTATCGTGCTACCTGATTTCTTTTTGACTAGGACTTACATTTTTTTCTGCTCTTGAATTATTAGTCACCCACAGCTTTATCACCAGGGGGCTTCTCTGCTCGCTTGTTAAATGTCAAGCTTTTCACTTTGGTGAGGCAATTTGAACGTGCCTGCCTGAGGGGCTTGTGTCAGTGGTGAGAGAGCAGCAGTCATAGCCAGCAGTCAGAGCCTAGCTGAGCAGCCTGCATGGTATTAGACGAGGGAGGTGGTTTTGAAAGATTCGTCGAAACCTTGACACTCACATTTGAGTTGTGTCAATCAGGCGGCAGTGTAACTCCTCACCATTAGCTTTCACCAGTTCCTGAAACTCCTCCATAGTGTTTGTCAAGCTGGCATCCATTTTAAACATGATCCAAAATTCTGTTATCCAATACCTACGAGATGGAAGTTAGAAAACACAATCCAAAATGGAAGGCAGGGACTCATACTTTGGTGGGTTCTTCCCACAAAGAGTACTCAGAAAAAGACAGAGGCTGGTTTGTCCTGTATTCCTGGGAATATAGAATATAGAAAAGGGCTGGGGTGGGGGGAAGGGAAGACAACCCCCTGTTGACAAGTCTCTGGTCCACCATATACTAAATGCTCTGATAGGATAAGAGTATCATAATCAAGGGAGCCATGACAGATTTAGGCACAACTGTTAATCAGAGATAAAATGATAAGAAAACTACAGACAAACCAAATTCCAAAGATGGGGCAATGTCTCTGTAAATTATTGCACTTTATCAATTGTTAGACTATTATAAGGCCATTAAAGACAATGTTTACAAAAAGTTTTTAATGACTAGACAAGAGTACTATGATATAAAGTTAAGTGAAAACTATAGGGTACAAAACTATGTGTTTTGATCTCAACTATGTTTTTAAAATTTGGTTGGAAAAAAGACAAAGGAGATATAGCAAAATAGGTAGTTGGATGTGAGTATTGCTATAGTTATATTCTTTTCTGAATTTTCAAAATGCACAAATATGAGCTATTTACTTTTATAATTAGGAATAAAAACAAACAAGGCAATGTCTCCCTAAGTCATTTGATACCAAAATGTAAGACGGAGGAAAATATCCATAGAAGGTATGAAGCTCAGGCACACTTGAAAAAATTGACTGCTGCGTCGAGGAATTTCCAGTATTAACTACTGCCCTTCCCAGCCTGGCCAGCAGTGGTTTATAGATAGATGGTCAGGAATGGAGGCAGGGAGGGCAAGAGCTAGAGTCACCTTGCTGCAATCATTCATTTTACCCCACCCCTCCACAAAGCCCCACGTGCATGCAGAAACATTACCTTACAAAATAGCAGATCTTCAGGCAAAGGCCTGGTGAATTCTTTGCCAAGGCATCCTGATACGTGGGCTCTGGTTAAGGCAAATGGAAGCCTATGACAGAAACCAAACAACTTCTCATCTGTGGAAGCATTTGCTAAAATTACCCCTCCCCCAATAATTCTTATTTTTTTTAATGACAATGTTTTTTTGTCTCTCCAGCCATGGTATAAAAACCAACTTGATATGTGCAGCTGTCTGCCTGTTATCCTCTAGAAGGGTGACATGTTGACTTTCTATCTTGCCCATGCTACAATAGCTTATGGAATGAGGCTGCAGCATTTCCTTTGCAGAAGTAGAGTTAGGAAGTCAACAGTATGGAAAGAACCCAGCACAGGTGACCTACAAGAAGTGAGAAAGGGGCAAACGACCTCCTGCTCATACCCGGAGACCAGGAGTCCAACGGAGACAAAAAGAGCAGCCCCTTCTTAACTTTTAAAATGGATAAACAATTTATACAGTGAATGAGAAGAAAGGGATGGAATAAGTATTCAGATATATTGTCATGATTATAAGAAGAATATGAAAATGATAAATATGCCTAGAGAATATCAGTAGGTTGACCTTGTATGTTCTGATGGGAAATCCAACAAAGCCATGTGAATAATCCAAAATACAACTGAAGATCACATGAAGATATCATTTGGAATATTCCACAAGAATGGTGCCATCCTAAGAATATGAAAGAACAGCAAGATTCCATCAAGTTCATGGGTCTCTCAAGATATATAGAAAGAACATTCATGTAAGAGTGAAAGAAATGCAAAATTCAATCCAGTGATGAGTCTGGGTGGGTCCAACCATCTTCTGTCAACAGACTGAGGCAATCAGGCTAGTGGGCTATGTGCCCTGCAAGACTCCGCCCTCTTTCTCTTCTGAAAACTGTGCCATAATTACTGCAATACAGGGCTCAATGTATCCCAGCAGGGTCCTTGAGAGGAAGCCAGGGAGAAGCTGGTGGAGATGTCAATTAACCGGGGCAGCAGGGGTCTTCCCTCAGTGTGTATGCCTATTGTAACCCCTGGAATGTTTAGAATTAAAAATAGCAAAGTGAAAGCCAGTCCAAATCATGGTATAGCTGGGTTTTTTTTATCAGGAAGGAATCTGTGTATTTTGAGATGTTACATGTCTGCAAAGTTTTAGAGCATATTAGAATGATAGCCTTGAAACTTCAATTTGGAATATATAATTGTTTTATACTTGTGGTTTTAAATTGAAATCTCAGGAAGCTTATGCATAGCTTTGGAATATCTAAGATGTCAGCTTTTGTGTTTATAACTTTAACTACTAGAGTTATAAAAAACTTTAGAATTCAGGAAGTCCTCTGAAATATTTAAACATAATCTAAAATGTAGAATTCATAATTGTAGTTTAAAACCATTGGCAGTATTTAATTAATTAGCATTGTCCAAATTAAACAAATCTTTTTCAAGGTCCCATAAAAATGCTTCGTGGAACATGCAAAACTTATAGAAAGAATAATAAGATTTACAAGCTAAACTTGAACCCCTAAAAAAAAGCTATGGTTGTGACATTTGTACCTTTAATAAAATACCTTTAATTTTTAAAAACCTATATTTTAATAGATTGACTACCTATAAAATCTGTCATTAAGGGCACCAAAACAAAACAAAAACAAAACCACAAAACCACACATGCATCAAAAAAGGTAATAAAAATAAGCCCAGGCAACTGGCAAACCTCATGAAGTAATAGGTTCTCTCAGCCCTGCCTTTCTTTGGGCATAGAAGGTAGGAGTGAGAATTAGATGACTTTGTCTTTATGCCACATCCTAAGAAAATGCAGAGATTCCCCTCAATGCAGAGATTCAAGCCTAAGGCACATTCTAGATAAATACATCTTAGATTCTATGTTTCTATTATTTGATCCACTTGTTGACATTTTTATTTTTCCTTTCTTACGAGGAAGGCACAAAAACCACATTTCTCTTTTCAAACAACTAAGTGGACATATAAATCAACATGGTGCCTTTTACTGTGTTTATCTTCTTCTTGGTAGTTCTTCTCTTCCAATGCCCCTTCTGGCGGCAGTGTCTTTGTAAATCCAGTCAGTCTAGGTCTAGTCTACACGGGAGTGCTGAGCCCTTAGGGGCAAGCGGAATGCCAGGCAGAAGGGCAGGACCTCCCAAGGTCATTAGAGCTCCTGGGCCTTAGCAAAGGCAGCCTGGTGAGGCAGGCACCGCTTTCCCACTGGAGGACATGAGGAGATACATACGCCTTACCCAGGCTGGTAACCAGAGGCTCAGGCTTCTGCCCCCTGGGGTAAGCGTCCTTGTGGGGGGTGGTGGGGGGGAGTTCAGGCTTCACACCCTTTCCTTCTTCTCATAGCTACTATTCACTAGGAAGTACCAGGGCGGTTCTGACTGTAGTTTTAAGGCATCTGAACGATTCAAAGCATGTTTTAAAATTTTTTTCTCTTTCTCTCTTTTTAACAGTGGTAAAACAGGAACCCTGCTGAGCTTCCTGAACTAACAATTCTATTACTTCCAAGACAGAGAACAGGGAACCTAAGTGCAGTCAAACTATCATTTTGCCTTCAATGTTTCACCTGGGTTTCGATGAGGGGAAGTCTTCTTTCATATTCCCTTCTTAGAATCCCTTTCCCTGCCCCAGACCTGAGCAAAGCCCAGATTTCTCACCTAAAAGTCCTGACAAATACAGAAAAAGTATCCCAGTGTTTTGCACCCACCATGTTGCAACATTCATTGTGTCCTTCCTTGAGATGACTCTAAGCTAAGTTCTAGAGAAACAAAGATAAAACAAGCCTCGCTTCTTGCCCTAGTGGGGGAGACCACACGTAAACAAATCATTTACAATACATTGTAGGTATTTTTAAATCTACGTTAAAAATATATTTATATTTTTTCTTTATATATCTTACAAAATATATATTTATATTTTTTCTTGTACATGTTCTTACAGTAACATGTAATCTAATTAATTTTTCAGTACCCTTGTGAAATTCTATATTACTAACACAATTCAAACTACAGCAACGAGACCTGAACATTTTGCAGTGTACTTAAAATAGTCACCTATAAAGACCAGCGTATGTACATACCACATTTCAAAACTTACAGACTGAAGTTTAGGTACATCAATTTATTTAGCTAACAGAATACAAACACTTCACACTTTCTGCAATCATAGATGAAAAGCTTTTCAAGGCAGATTACATCCAGGCCAAAGATACAAGGGCTATACTGACTTAAGCAATATAAAACTTTTAGGAATTACATGGATTTTCAATCAATAATACCATTTTCAAACACTAGATATCTTCTTAAAAGGAGGGGGTTGGGAAAGTCAGGAAAGACTTCACAGGGGGCCTTGAAAGAGTTTGCTAGGGAAGAGGGAAGAACCGTAAGAGGACCCATGACAGTCTGGTGCATTGAGAAGTTCAGTGTGGAGGGGAAAGGGTTTCTGAGAGCTGCAGGATGAAGCAGGATAGATACACTGGGGTCAGACTGTGGAGGGCCATTTCCTGGCAACTGAGAAGTCTGACGTTATCCCTCTGAAGCAATCAATGGTACATCTGATTTGCTTCTTAGGAAATAACTTCAGAGGTAGGTAATGAACAGGAAGGGGAGGCATGCAGATGACAAGATTGTAGGGGACAGAGGCCCAGGAGAGAGACCATGGGGGCCCGAACAAACGCAGTGGCATGGGAATGGAGAGAAGAGACCTAGTAAGAGTCATTTCTGGAGTAGAAACCTGGGATTGGGTGATGGACTCCGTAGGAGGTGAAAGGCAGGGAGGAGTCGAGAGTGCTTCTGATGTCTCTGGTTTAGGCAACTGCATGGGTAATGACACCATTAACTGAAACGGAAAATGAAAAGCCAGATGTCAAAGCACAATTAATGGGGTAGTGTTTGGGGATGGGGGTGGTGAGTTAATGAGTTAAGTTTTGAGCATATTAATATTGAAGTGTCTGCAGCACAAACTAGTCCAAATATATATATTTAATGGTTTGAGTTAGAGAAATCCAGACTTGAAAGTCATCAACACAAAGGAATGGTGGTGACAATCCTGGTGAGAAATCACTCAGGGAAGGAAGGAGAGTGAGAAGAAAACCAGGATGTTATATTTCAGAGGTGCTCAAAGAAGATGCTAGATGGAATGGTAGAGGAGAGACAGCCCAGGAAGGAGGAGAGCCAGGAAGGGGCAATTCCGGAGCCCTGGAGGGAGAGTGGAGAGGCGAGGGTTTGTCAATAATGCCCAATACTTCTGGGAGGTCAAAGTAAACAAGGATGGAAAAAAGCCACTGGGGCTTAGCAACCAGGAGGTCATCGGTGACATCAGAGGAAAGTTTGAGTGCAGGGTGGGGGCCACAGTTGAATTAAGGAGCGAGTGGGAGTTGAAAGATTGGAGATACTGAATGCAGACTATTTTAAGAAGTTTGCACATCAAATTTCTAACCCTAACAATGGAATGAAAGGGAGGCAGGGCTGAGAGTTTATTTTTAGGTTGGGGAGATTTGAATGTGTTTTAGGCTGAGAGGCAGGTGCCATTGAAGAAGCAGAGTTTAACAGTATAGGGGAGAGGGGAAACAACTGACGGGTAAGATTCTGTGAGACGCACAAGGGAGGAACGGGAAGGGGGGAGGAGTGTGTCCACCTTGTGGGCAGGCCGCTGGCGGTGCCCCAAGGGAGGGCACTCCAGGTACAGTTTAGTTCGTAGACCAGCAAACAGTTTTCCAGTGAGAAGTATTTAATCCCTGACATCGTTTAGAATTGCTGGTACATTGAGTTAATAAAAAGCAGACCGACTTTGAGGGGGTTTTATTATAGGTTTGAACTTCTCTGCTGACGAGACACCCACTTATTACCTGCACCTCTTAGGCTGTGGACCTCTCGTAAGCCTCCGCTCTTGGAATGCCACTGGAAACGCCTCCTTTGAGATGCGAGGTAAAGATTTCTAAGTTGGTTTAGAGAAGAGATTCAGTCCTGATGGCATTTATTTTTTTTCTGTGTGCCGTAAGATGAAAAGGGAGGGGTCAGGAGAGTGGTACAAAATTTGAAGAGCCGCCTCGTGACTCAGTACCAGGGACCCAGGCTTCAGGTGCTAAACAGTCTCACCCCACCTACGGCCCTTCTTCTTCAGGGGTCACAGCTTACGGTGTCATCAGCGAGAGGGATAGGGCAGGCACTTTATCTCCCCTACTCAGTTCACACCCCATAAGAAGGTTAAAATCCAGCAGGGCTTGCTGCCTGAAGCAAAAAGGCACCAGCAGACTCTCCAGATGCTATGGCATTAGGAATCTTTCTCCAGAATCTGGGGAAGATTGCAGAATTGGACAGGAAAGCCAGAATACAGTTCATCATTTGAGTCATGCCAGCATGCTTGTCAATTTGCACAGGATGAATATGAATTTTGATTGTTCTACAGGAAAAGTATGTTTACTCGCTACAGGTACTGAAGAAGACTGTTTTTGCATGTTGATTTCTTTGAGTACTTCCTAGAGCAACTGGCAATCAATAATATTGCCCGACCCAAGAGAAGATACATACGTACATATGTGTACACACACACACACACACACACACACACACACACACACACACACACCTTGAAAGGTGTGTGAACCCACTTACCACTCAGGGTTATTCCAAATCAATCAATATGAAAGGACACTTCAAATTTCAAGATACTTCTAAAGGAATCCCATTTTGGGATTGCCAGTCACTGTACTAAAAGGATATAGGGTTATCACTTTTTGGAGCAGTTCAGCAGAGGAAATGATAATTCGATGCATGGTCAGCATGACTTGCAACAGTTGATTACTTCGACACAGGTTCCCATCTGCATCTGAAAACATAAAGAGCAGCAGCTGAGTGAGGCCCCATCTGGGGGCTGCACAGCCCGCCTGTGGGCTCTTCCCGCACAGAGATTTCCTTCCACTGCCTCTGGCACCACACATCCCTCCATTCTCTGCTTTTATCCTCCTACTGCATTCTCCCCTTCCCAAAATGTCCATTTTGATGCTCATTAACCACCCCGCCTGAAAAGTGGCAGAATCTTGGAAAAGAAATAAAATTTGCACCAGTACACATGAGTCTCTGTTGGAAACAGAGGCACATACAGGTTTTGTGGGGCCTAAAGCGCGTCTAATTGGGGGGGGAGGTCCCATCTGGGGTCAGAGTGAAAAAATTGTAGTCTTAATAGATTATAGATAAATTACCTTAGTTTCGCAATTTTTACAGAAACGTACGACCATCTAAATCCATTTCTAGGGCTCTCCCATGGACTTGGAGGAGCTGTGAAACATAAGCTTCCCTAGTTTTTTGGGCTGTATATCTCTGGATGCAATCAAAGGAGGAAGACGATGGGCAAACATTACATTTGGGAATTATGGGTGGGTTACAGGCATCCATGATTTGTATCAAAGAACACGGTTAGCTAGGTTTACCAAATCCTGGGTGGTACCAAATAATAAGATGCATTCTATACACTGGCGTTGGGTAGAAAGATTTCCCTTAGAGTGGTTTCCAAAGTATTTTTAACAGTTATGGCATGAAGTATTAGAGGCTGTGCTGGTTATTCGCTGCCAGATCCCTTTGTCCTTCACCATGGGTTGCATCACCATTGCCAGCTAGCTTCCAGCTGAGGTCAGCCATTGGGAGGCATCAGAAAGAGAGGAGAGGAGAGAGAAGTCAGGATATTTTTTTCCTCAGGCAGCACTTGCCTGACAGTAGCTACAGGTCTCCTTGGTGGATGCTCACACTGGTTGGTCCCTCCTTCAGGACTCCAGCTCTCACTGGGATCTGACACTACTCATCTCCCTTGGCCCTTTGGCCCTAATGGCGGCAATGACTTCTGGCTGTTGATAGTCTCTGGGTGCAGTTCTCTAAATCCACTCTCATCTCTGTAAGTAGTTCCTTCAGTAAAGTATAGTCATTTAAACAAACCATGTGAATTCTATTCCCTGCTGGGAACTTGAATCATTCAGGGTAAAGTATCAAATGAAAAGAATACAACATGAATTGGGCTTGATCATTGGATAGCTTTTTAAAATACATTATATAAAAGGTTGTCATTGTCCTTTGTTCCAAGTGTACCAAATGGTAAATGAAGGACGGAGTGCATTTGGGCCGAGGATTCAGAAGTCCTGCCTCATTCTCAAAGGATGACCTGAAGTCATAGTTCATTGAGAAAATGTAAGTAAACTACAAGAGGATCACACACTTCCCATCACCAAACCCACCAAATACCCGCACTCTATTACTCTTACTGCTTGCTTTCCATTTCCAAGAAAGGCATTTCTCAGAAGCCGAAGCTGCCACTGTGCTCTGGTCTCCTCCTTTCTCAAGGACTTTTATCCTGCCTTTGTCCACTTTCTCTCCTGCATAATAAACTTTTTTCTCTCTCTCCTGATTTACATCCATTGGCATTGAACATGCCCCATAATCTCCTATTTAAAACAAAATGAAATAAAACAAAACCTTAAACTCTCGTCCTCCCTAGCTACCTCTCCATGTCTCTGTTCTCTTTTTCATTAAAACTTCACTGTGATCAATTTCTCACCTCCTGTTCATTTTCAACCATTCTACTTTGACTTCTAATTCTATTATTCTACTACACATTTTACTTTCAAGGTCACCAGCCAGCTCCACATTGCCAAATCCAAATGCCTCTGTCCTCATCTTACTTTATGACTCAAGTTGCACTCAACCCAACTCAACCCACGTTGACAACTCTCTTTCCCAGCACACTTTCTTCTCCTGGCTCCCATAACATCACACACTCTCAGCTTCTCTCTCATGCTCTTCTGTCTTCTCTTCCTCTGCTGAGCTTTTAAATGTCACCATGCTCTGTGGCTTACTCCTCCCACTTCTTTTTCTCTAACAATTTTTAAAATTTAAACTTCTTAAATTTAAAAAAATGTAACTATTTTTCTAAGTGAACTCATCTAGTCCTTTGGCTAAAATACTTTCTATATGATGATAGCTGTCCAACTTACATCTTCAGCCCTGAGTACCAAATTAGTATGTCCAACATCCGACTTGGCAAATCCACTCAGACTTCTAATTTCAAACCTAACTCATCCAAACAAAACTCTTGACCTCTCCCTCCCCCATTTCATTCCTCCTCCACTCTTCCTTATCTTAGGAAATGGCACCACCAACTATCCTCTCAGTCACCCAAACAAAAAACCTAGGAGTCATCCTTCATCTCTCACTTTCTCTCACATTGAACCCATCAACAAGTCTTGATTCTACTTTTAAAAGTGTATCACAAATCCATCCATTTCTCTCCATCCTTGCCATCTTATTAGTTGGAGCCATCACCACCATGCAATAACCTAATTGCCCTCCCTGCTTCCACTCGTGTCCACCTACAATCCATTTTTTATACAGAAGCCAGGAGCACATGAGCTCCTAAAACCCATTCATCAGGTCATGTGCTTAAGATACTTTAATGGAGTCCATGATACATGTACTAAACCACTACCTCCATACTATGGCCAATGGAGCTCCACAAGCTCTGCCCCCTTGACTATTTCCCACTTCATGTCATACCACATTGCTCCTCTCCCCACCTGTTTGTGCCTTAGACCCTCCAAGGTTATTCCTACTTCATGGCCTTTGTATTTGTTATTTCCTGTAATATGGTCTTGCTTCCCGTGGCCCATTCATGTCATTTCGGCCTCAGCTTCAATGTCTCAATCTCAGAGAGGTCTTCCGTAAACTACCTGATGTAACCATTACCCTGCCTCGGTTTCTTCATAGCTCTAATCATTATCTGAAGTTATCTTTTCTATTTGCTTAATTTTTATTTTCTGAGTTGCCACTAGAATATAACCTTCATGAGACCTGAGTCTTGTTCTCTTTTTTCCACAACCATCTCTCCAGGACCTAGAACAGGGCTGATACACGGTAGGTATTCATTAAACATCTATTGAGTAAATGAGTGGACTGTATCAAATAGAAGACCCTTTAACTTTTCACGTGTCTTGGATATTGAGTTCACTTTTATCGTTAGCTATTTCATTAATGATATATAATATACATACTTCTTTTCTTCTTGGCCAGTTTACAAAAGAATCTCAAGGTTACAACTTGACAAATCATTTTTATGAAGTATTCAGCTAGCCTGGTTATAGTTCTGCGAATCTTTCATTAATTCTTCTAAACTTATACTCTGGTGAGGTAGGGTTAGTATTGCTATTGCTGCATTTTCTAGCCCACACAATTGCTGTATTAGTTATCTCTTACCACAAAAAAATCTGCATAACAAACCACCCCAAAACTCATGTATTTTTTTCTCAAGTGTCTGAGGCATGGCTAAGGGTTGGCTGAGATCGGCTGACTTTTGCTGGGGATCCTGCCCCACCTGCCCCCAGCTTCCTTGGACCAGTGGGCTAGCTGAGATGTGTTCTCTCATGGTGGTGGCAGGGCACCAAAGTCCAACTGGAAATATCCAAGGCCTCTTAAGCCTATGGTTGGAACTGGCATGCTGTCACTTCTGGCTTGTTATGTTGGCCAAAGCAAGTTATACTGCAGAATATCCAGTCAAAATGGAAAAGATCACTGACACAGAGAAGGCGAAAAATTGGGAGATGGGGGCATAATGCAATCAACTCTACTACAGTTATGGGGAGGTAACTTTTCAATTCAGCATCTGAAAATAATAGTTTTTATAATGTAGCTTTCCTCACAGAAGTAGTAGCATTCATATTCCCATACACTACGGTAAATGGCAGGAGAAACTGTGAAATATATTTGTAGGTATGCATTAGAATGTTCAAAGGAGCTATGGACACAGTCGCAGGCTTATTCAGTATGAACAGAATCTAAGACTAGTGATCTCAATTGTTCTTTGTGGCTGGTTAGCCTCTTTCCATAGATGCTCATATATTAGGGAAAGGGGCTTAGAGGTATCCTGGGTGAGGTGAAAACCAAGTCACATAGGGAAGGAACTAAATAGGCTTGCTATGGACAAGACTTGGGAGAGAGATTAGAATTGTCTTTAACTATTTGGAGTGTTATTCGTGGGAGAAGGTTTAGACTTGTTCTGTGGGGTCAGCAGAACCAGAGAGGATGAATAGAAGTTACAGGAAAGAATGGGGCACAACGTGTGGCAGGAACGTCTAACCACCAGGACTGCCCAACAAGGGAAGCATTCCCATCACAGAGGCATTCGAGAGGAGGCTGGAGAGGGACACTAAATAAGCACGACTGTAACTGGCAGAGCAGCTATTATTTACTGAAATCCTATGAAAAACCCCAGGGCCTGTGCTAAGCACTTGACAAAGCTATTTCTAATTTTCACAACAACTCTGCAATGTTGGTATTGCTCACTATTAACAGCGGAGGAAATTAAAGCCTGGAGAGATCAGGTAACGTGTTCTAGGTCAGAGAGACAATGGGTAGAAGGGCTAGGATCTGGCTCCAGGTCTATTTGGTTCCCAAACCCCTTCTCTGTCCACCATAGTCGCTGCACGCTGCATAACCATTTATCACTCAAGTGTTAAATGAGGGGGCTAAAGTGGATGAGCTCTCAGATCTCTTCCACTCCTTAGGGTTAAACATCAAAAAGATGCCACTGGACATTAGATTGGAATCGATATGCATTTGGAACAGGAGCTTTTGTACTTGGGTGATTTCTGACAAAACTCGGGTAAGCTCTGGAGGACTGATACTGACCACTGACGTTGCCGTTAAGAGAAGAAGGTTGCCGTGCCTCACATTTTTCCGTGCCTCACATTCGCAATTCTATTCACACTCACTTGTACCTCACACCTCCTCTTCCACACAATTGCGTGATGTTTCCCTACTTGAGCTTATGTATCCTCACGTGCTCTCTGTGGAGTGAGGGCTGGCCAACGGTAATGCTAGCAGGGGATGACTCACTCAGCAAAGGCAGAGGCGGGGTGACAGAAGAAGCACCTCTGCACTGAGATTGAGAAGCCCCTCCTTGGCTTTCCTTTTTCAATAGGAGAATGTCTTGAGTATTCACGTGCCCTCATTCCCACCACCATCTCTCCCCCGACGACCTTCCGCCTCCATGTGACCTCATGGAGTTGCAGTCCCTTCCTGTCCTCATCTCCCAGAGCACCTACCTCTATCTTTCTGAGGGGAAAAGCCTTCTTTTGAAAGTCAGCTTTCAATGTGGGTAGGGAATCGACCCTCCCAGACTGCTGGGTGTTATTTTGATATAATTGCTGTAAGCTGATTTAAATATTTCAATGAATAATTTTATTTTGATTGCATCTTGACGCTTTTAAAAATGCTGGGTATCACACTAAAAATTCTAATAAGTAAAAGGTGCAATGCATAATAAAATGTGCATATTTTCTCGTTACCATCTGCTTTCTCATATACTTCAGAGGAAGACTTCCTTAAAGGGTTGAAACCTCAGTGGGGTATGACATTTTAAGTGACATACTCTGTCACTTGACTTAGGAAGTAATGTGTGCTGCTGTAGAAGTATACTAAAGACCCACCCAACCTGTGAACCATGTACTCCACAGAGCAAACAGAAAAGTCATGTGGCGTCTAGAAAGTCATTTGTCTACGAAGCCATGACCTATTTTCCATCATTAGACTCAGTGGCAACAGTAGCTATATTCCATGGAATCATAGAATCTTGGGGTAGAAAAGACTTTAGGCATCTGCCACCTCGACCTTCCAACTGATCCATTATTTCCCTAACTATTCCAGCAACTTATCATTTTACTGCCATTAAAAACAGTTTTGGACACAATGAACCAATACTGATCATTAATCGACTCTGTGCAAGGCATTGTCCCAGGTCCCAAGGAGATCTGAGGTGCTACAAGAAAACCCATCACGGAGGAGCTCACAATCTAGTTGGGGGAGTGAGACACACATCCAAGACACCGAACAATATCCGGCAGTAACTGTGAAGTGTGAAGCCATGCTGAGTGGTGGTGGAGGGCCGAGAAGGGAGAGACGCCATGCAATGTGGTGGTTCAGGAAATGTCTCTTGATATCCGTGATAAGGTGACCCAGAACTTCAAGATTCAAGAGGCCATATGGTCCAGCCCTCTTCCTCTAAATCGGCCTGCACACTCTTTTTTTCCTTTCTGTGGTTTCATCTCAAATAAGCTATTTGTCTCTGACAGCGATGCATTGCTCCCTGATGTTTAGAATCCCCCGAGAGCCAAGTTGCAAAGGGCTGCATTCCAGGCCCTGCTTGTGCTGGGGAGAGCTGGGGAGACTGTCCTACAGTAAAGGCTTGTCTGGGGCATGAGGCAGAAATGACTTGCTGCAAAATGGACATAAAACATTTCTAACACCAGAGGGACTCCAAAACAGTCTTTTCTTCTCCTTTGTTTTGGTTTCCATGGCAATCTCTTGACGTGTGAAGGGATTTTGCATGTACCAAAGGCAGAACATCAGAAATTGGTGTACTGAGGGTAGGGAGTCTGTCAGCGTTGGGGGCATAACACAAAAGAACAGGTCAGTGCTCTAACCTGAAGACAACCATTTTAATGTGAGGTGAGATGTCCCACCCAGTTCCTTATAAACCCAGCCCTGCTCTTGGTGCCTCTGGGAGAAACTGGTATATCACACCAAGCCGATGGTGTGGGGCCAGCCACATGAGTGAGAAGACGTATGTCTAGCTAGAATATTTTCTATTCCTTGGCCCAATACCGTGTCCAGGAGCTCTGAATATCGTGGTTACAATTAGCTTTTAACCGTCTGTAATGGCCGGGGGCACCATGATGTGGACAATACGCAAGCCTCAATTTAACCATGACCTGCAACTTCAAACTTCTGCCACAGAACCTTAAGCAGTCTTCAAAAAAGTGGAAAAGGGGCTGGTCAGGCTCACCTCTTCCCTCTGCTCCCACCTAACCTCTGGGGGTTATGATGGCCAAAGCCAGGGACCCAGAGAAGGGGAAAACCTGGCTCATCGAGCCCCGCATAAAGGGGATTTGGTCTAACCCGGCCTCCCTCGATTCCTGTCCCAGAGGGACCAACTGGGGAGACACTTGGTGAAGGAAAAGATCTCGTGCTTCCTCCCTGCATTCCACTGATGTTTATTCACTGTCCTGATGGGTCAGAGTAGTGGAGTGGGGCTCGGGGGGGGGGCAGGTGTTTCAAGTGGTACAGCATCTAGATACACGCATGCAGGTACCGGCACGGAGACAAAACGTGCACCTGCACACACAAACCATCCCCGAAGCCAGCCAGCCCTGGAAGGACCACTATTCTCCCTACATGAGAACACCTGACAGCCGTACATTATGTTTTCATAACACTTAGGTTCAGCACAAGCAGAATCACCTGTGCTGAACACCTGAGTTGTACAACTCTGTGTGGTAGTAGGGACCATGGGACTCCATTTTAAATATGAGGAAACTGAGGTATTGTGACTTGGCCACCATCCCAGGGCTGATGAGTGGAGGCTCCTGGACAGGAATGGCCATCTGGTGCCCAGCCCAGGGCCCTTTCCTTGCCACCTGCCACTCCTTAGGGATTAGGAGATGAGTGGGATGAAGATTAGTTCTATGGGCAAAGCTCTAACTTACAGCCATTCATGCCACAAAACTGAACTCCCTACCCACCCTCCACTTCTTTCTCCCCAAAAAGCCCTACACCCATACAGACCAACCTCTTCACGCTTCTCACTGCAATTTGGTACATACACTCTAAAAATCTCTCTGGAGAGCTGAACCCTTAAATCCATCACTTTTCCCGACACCACCACAAGGCAGACATTCCTGGCATCAGTGAGCTAGGACAACTAGAAACCAGACAGCTTGTGAGCCAGGGGCCATGTGGATGAAAACAAGAGCTCCGCTGGGAGCTCGAGCCGTGCTGGGCCACCTCTTCCCCCCCCCCCTCCCCGGGCTGCAGCAGGCACTCTTTCCACCCCATCAGCCAAACCAGGCATCAACAGGAACATCCCTCCCTGGGCATGGCTTTGCTTCCGAAGCGTGAAGCACTGTGTAAAGGATGACCTAGATTTTTTGGATGAGCGACTGCGATCTATAAATGTCTAACCAAGCGCATGAATTGCCTACAGTGAAAAAGAGCTTTTAGCTGTGTTGCTTCTGCTGAGCAAGAGAGCTGGCCTTCCTTGGGAATTGCCATCTCAACTGGACCTGTCACATCTGAAGAATCAGGGCCTAAAAAGTCGCAAGGGCAGCTGTCCTCTTCAGTTCTGCAAATTGGACACATTTCTGGGGCTGGGGGTTGAGGAGCTGGGCTGGCACTAAAAGACAAGGGGAAGGAGGAGAAATGACAGGTCCTGGGCAGACCCAGTGATCCAATTCTGAGGTGACAACGATGCTATGACTTCAAACCCTCAGAGCCATTATTCGAAGGTAATGTCCACTGGACACCCTGGGACAGCTGCTTCTCCGGGGCCCATGGAACTCCATGGGAACAAATAAAATCATCTGGATGAGAAGTTAAGTGGCAATTTGATTGTTGGTGACCCAACCTGCCTGGCTTACAGTGATCATTCCCCACCACAGCACCATAGGAATGTGCCTGGTAGAGGGCAAACCCTCCCAGAGGACACAGAGCTGCCAGCTGGTGGCCAGGAGAGAGGTAAGCAAAGGGGGAGTGGGCCAGGAGAAACAGAAATGCAAACAAAACAGGGAAGAAAATCTGGGGCACAGCTCTTTCCTTGCTCACTAGCGCACCTTCCTCTGGCCTCATTCTTATCCGTTCAATTCTGGGCCTTTTTTTTTGCATATTTGTTGACAGACTGAATAGGTACTAAGAAGCAACTTGAGGAACTTCCCAAATACTCACACAGTGAAATAATACAAGGCCTAGCTGAGACTGATTAGCCTCAAATTCAGCCTTCTTCACAAAGTTTTTCTCAATGTGACTGGATCCTAACAGACCTACATGCCTAGATAACCTCATTCCAGGGCGTAACAGGACTGAAGCCGTTGGTGTATGTTGACATAAAATAGCAATACACCGAGTACAGTCTCACCACAAATTGTGCTTTCACCATAAAAACTGTCATTGACATATAATTCTCTGCAGGGAACAGTCCTGTACCAAAAACATCATCATATCACCATGTATAGTACAAGTATCTGAACAATGTCTTGTAATCAAAAGTTATTCTGAAAGTCCCCTCTCCCCTTCTTTGGTTGTAGTTTGATTACGTTTGATTAAATATAGAGAAATGTTTACTAAACTGAGGCACAGCAACAGTGAATTGTTCTTATTTCTCTTGCTGGATTTGGGACATGATTTTGACTTTCTCCTTGCTTCAGCTATCCTAAATGAAACTATGATTTTTCATGAAACACTGACTATAACTAAAACTCAAAGAATGGCTGTCCACCGTGGTTGTGACCCAGTCCGTACCAGTGAGATTGGACGTGGCTTCCCCTCATGCATGGTTCCACTCCGTGGCAGAGTAAATTGGGGGCCTTCAAAACTTCCTTCCAATCCTAGGTTTTCAGTGCACCCTCCCCTGAGACCCTTAAAACAAAAGGATTCTTAGAGTTGACTGAGGTGCTAGAGAGAAATCTGCATGAGGACCTGGCGAACAACTCTGAAAGAGAGACTTGCGTGGCTGGGTAAGGAATCTCTTACTATCGGAAGGAAAGAAGAAACTGTCCTCTACTAAGGAGCCAAGAACTAGATAAGAAGGTTTCAACACACCCCAAGTCATGAATTGGTGCTGTGTCACTGTCTTACAGAAAGAGTCCAAATGCACCACTGAAACTCGCAAGATTGATACCAGTTGGGAGAAGGAAGAGCCAAGAGAAATATGTGGTAGTTGAGGGAATGCAGCATCTGACGAGAAGAAATGAACTATATGCAAAGGTTAGCCTCTCTCCCTCTCTCACTATCTGTCTTTCTCTGCTGCTCTCTTTTTGTTTACATACAATGGAATGCTTCCTGCACAGAAAGAGTCTTTGCGTATATTAACTCTATGAGACAGGTGGTATTACTGTCATCTGATGATGAAGAAACTGAAGCAAAAATGTAACTTCCCCAAGTTCAGCTATTAAGTGGCAGACTTGGGATTCGAACCCAGGCTGTGCAGCCTTGGGATAGCTCTGATCATTTCTGAGCCTCAACTGGCTCATTTGCAGAATGAGAGCTTGACAATGTCCTACCCCGATCCCTCCCGGCGGAGAGATAGTCAGGAGATCAGTCAAGATAAGACAGAACTTTGATATCTTTTAGGGAGAACAAGGTTCTGAACTGAGTCCAAACCACTGTGATTTCTGGTTGACTTGTGGGTCCCAAATATCAAGGCTGCCTGACACGAAACCTTCCCTCTGTTGTTAAAGCCCTCATAACGTACACTTATTAGTGCTTTCTTGCTGCATACCCTACGCATGCATGTTAGCGCATTTGAGCCTCAAGACAACTCTGGGGGGGGGGGGTGGGTATTATGCTTATTCATTTATAGGTGAGGAAACGGAGAGTGAGGTGAAGTGACCTGCCTGAAATCACACAGCTCAGGAGTGCCAGTGTTGGGACTTGAGTTCTGGTCCTCTGACTCAAGCCCCGCCCTTTGCACGCTATCCCAGGGCTTCTTGCTCTGAGAGCTGTGAAGATTAAAGGCACATCCTTTACCTCAGCACTTGAGGGTTTCTGGAGCCAGCCTCCATGCTAAATGAGAGTACTAGCAACAGTGTCACTACCTTTCACTGAGCATCCCATGTGCCACACACAGGCAAGGCCATGTTACAGACATTTTCTCTAATTGTTACCACAGCTCCCCGTGGTAGGTGTTTCTCTGTGTCACACATGAAGAAACAGATTGAAGAGAGGTCAAATAACTCATCAGTGGTCCCGCAGCTAGGAAGTGGCAGGAAAGGGCTGCAAATTATTGTCCTGGTTACTTGATCATTCTGATTCTAGAGTTTTCAGTCTATGACAGTCCTGCATTGCCTTTTAAATGGGGATCCTCAAAGGATAAGAAAAAGGGTGTGTCTACTTCCAATCATTCCTTCTGTACACATTACACTGGGGCCATGTCCTTCACTTAAATCACCATATATGAGAACAGACATCAACTAGCAACCACTGATAAACACACAACAGCAGTTGCACATTTACTATGCGTAAGAGCTCAATGCTTTTGGAAGGAAGAAATAGCTAAGGATGTGTATTCCCAGGATCCAGAGATGTTAGGGGATGCGGGGAGCTGAAGGTGAGGAAACCAGCACAGTTTTTAAGAAGAAAAGGTAAAAAGAAGAATCAAGGAACTCTGTGGACAAAGTAGGAACTAAGGATTAGACGGTTCTTTCAATCTATGTTAATGTCACTGGCATTTCATTTTATTTACAGATCAACCCCTTGATACACAATGACAATCAGAGATCCACATGTCTTTAGGATTCTGAATTTTAAGGTCATTGTGCAATAGAACAAGATGTCCTCAAGTGAAAAGAAAAAGTTTAATTAAAGTTCAAAAATCCTGTTCTGGGCTTTTGGGCTTGATTACATCTTCCAAAATTTACCAAAAAACTGACATTTTCAGGACTGAAATGATGCTTGAAGAAGCTGATATCCTGAGTTTCTGTGGAATCTAATAGTTCTAAGAGTTCTCCAATTCGTTATGTCCTGTTCAACTGAGCAAAACCTCCTTAGTCAGCTCCTAGGAGCCTGTTCTGAGCAGAGCAGAAGGGAATGCTGAGGGCAGGGCCCCCAACCCCACACACTAGCCTAGGAAATCCCACAACCGCCTGACATATTTGCATAACACTTCACAAAATATTTTCCCACATATGATCTCATTTGACCATCATAACATCCTTGTGAGGGAGGTAGGGACTATATCTATTTTACAGATGAGAAAGTTCCTACAGGGCTGATGTTCAATATGTCCAGTTGGGGACCTGTGCCGCACCAGTTATTAAATATTTTGAATACCACCCCAGTAAAAAACTGGCCCATGGATAATACCACTACCAAGTGGCAGAGTTGGAGTTACAGGCTTGGATGTTCTCTCCACAAGTCCATGGTTCTTGTTCAAAGAGCACTGTGCTAGGTACTATGAGGGGTGCAGAGATAACCAGGATCCCATCCCAGTAAGTGTCCAGAAGCTACCAGCTACACTACAGTAGAGAATACAGTAATGACCTGGAAGGAGATACAAACAAAACAAAAGGCAGTATGGAGGAGGTGGCAAGCCAGATTTGACAAGAAGAAATGGCTCAACCTTCATGAAGAAGTAGCATTTGAGGTGGGCCTTAAAAAAGAAGAAGAAGGGGTCCAATTTTCATAGACTAAGATAGAGGAAAGGGTATTCTGGGTAGGGAGAAAAATGGTTTCTACTTTCAGATGAGAGAGTTACAAGTATATTCAGGAAAGGATGTAAAGTCCAGTTTGGTTGAATCAGAAAGCACTTGTGGGGCGGCCAGTTGGCTCAGTGGGTCAGAGTGGTTCGATTTCCACATGGGACAGTGAGCTGTGCCCTTCACAATAAGATTGAAAAGAACAATGATTTGACTTGGACCTTAGCTGCTCCCCCCACAACTAGATTGAGAACAACTTGATTTGGAGCTGATGGGTCCTGGAAGAACACACTGTTCCCCAATTAAAAAAAAAAAAAAAAAAACGAAGAAGAAAAAAAAGAAAGCACTTGTTAGATAGGGAGAGAAGTGTGGAAATGTAGATCAGGGGCATACTGTGGGAAACTCACATAGTAAATTGGGGAGTTGCCCTTACTCTGATCTTTGTCTTAAAATTCTACAAAAACAGACGGTCTATAGAAAAAGGAAAGCAGTAGGCCCTCACCTAGTGTTCAGGTTGTTGCATGTTACGACGTCAGCCCTAAGGGCTCTTTTCAAGGTAGATCATTTTTAAAGAATTTTGAACCTTATTTTAATTTCTACTTTTATATCTTTCCCTAACTGCATAGTCCCTCAAAAGACACAGCCACCACAGGAAGGCTACAAAGTGTGTGAGGGTGTATGTGTGTGCACGTGTGTGCACTTGCTGCTACAATGAGGTCATATCACAGCATAAAATAAAGGTTGGATTTTGTTGAATTCAGCTAATTTTGTTGTTATTTAGGAAGTTCGGCCACTTGCAGTTATTTTTCCTTCCTCACTTTGCCAGCGTGAGCATCTTAACCCTCCATCCTTCCCTGTCCACACTCTTCCCCGCTAGCTTTAGAAGCTGAGCAACCAAATGGAAGGCCATCCATGATGACAAGGAGCAACAACTCTAGGGCTTCCCAGATCTGTCACCAAGTTACTGGATCACTCACATTCAGACAAAGTCAGATCCCAAAACTGGACAAGAAGTCAGCAGGATGGGCTGAAAGTTGGCAAGGCTTTGGCTTTAGCTGCTCGGCTAAGAGTTTTATCCCAGTGGGAGAAATACCATCATTTCATCTTTGGTCCCTCATCTACACCAGATAGTACATCTACCCATGATCCATGCTAGTGATCTGAGGAAAATTATAACCCTGTAGCCAGTCCAGAGAGGTCTACAGCAGATTGTGAAGTAGGTAAGGACTTTGATGCTTTCCCTATTGGTGTGTTTCTTCCCTTTACTTCCCATCTTTCCACACACCTCGTGATTACCTATGGAAACCATAGGAAAGATCTACCTGTGCTAAGGTGTTGGAAACATCAATATTCTTCAAGTCATATTTGCATAACAATAGTCATTCTGAGAGGAGATAACAATGAAAAGCAAAATTCACAATAGGTAAAATTTGAGGCTTCAGTGGTAATTTTTTTTTCTTTTTCTAGTTGAGGGGGTCTTAATTTAATAGTTTCAGGGGGGAAAACAATCGTTTCACATCTCAGGATGAATATGTTCAGGCTTATCCAGAAGCAAATAAGCATATTAAATCCGACTGTCTTTTCAAGACCTCCTGGGTGGCTTAAAAATAAAACGAAACAAAAAATAAACTAAACAACCTCCCCCCGAAATGAATTCCAAGTTCTTATCTCATACCTATCACATCGAGATACCCAGGAATGAGGCAAAGAATTCTGTATTTTTCAAAATCTCTCCAGGGATCTGATGATCAGTCAAATTCGATTGGGCTGATTAGAACATTGAGTTCATTCCATGCCCTGGGGTAGGTCTGCGAGCTGCTACCGGACCCAGGGAAGATACTGCCGATTTCAGAAATCAGTGGGGGAAGTCTTTCAGTTGTTTTCAGGGCTAGACACAAGGGAAATAAATACATTGTGTATTTCCAACATTACAGGCTCCTTGGTGGGGCTCAGGTAACAAATAGGTGATTTGGTGCCAACATTACAGGCTCCTTGGTGGGGCTCAGGTAGTCCTAATTTCTAAAGCGCCATCAGAAATCAGTCTGGGATGAGCCAGAGGAGCACAATCAAAGGAAATTGGCCGGCGTCACACAGGAGTTTTCTACTGTATATTAGCAAAGCTCCCTTTTCTCTCTCTCAGGCCTGCACAGCCATATTCTGAGGTGATACTTTATTCCTGAAGCCAGAGACCTTGGCCCTTCATACTCTCCAAAATAATATCAGTTTTCCGGTGGCCTTCCCAGGCTATCCTGGTCACGGATCTTTGCCTATCCTGTTTCCCCGAAAATAAGACCTAGCTGGACAATCAGCTCTAATGCATCTTTTGGAGCAAAAATTAATATAAGACCTGGTCTTGCTTTACTATAATATAAGATCGGGTCTTTAATATAATAATATAATACCGGGTATTTTATTAATTTTTGCTCTAAGAGGCATTACAGCTGATTGTCTGGCTAGGTCTTATTTTCAGGGAAACATGGTATAGTATCTGGGCAGTCTTCTCTTTCGCCTCTGCCTCTGGTAGCCGAGAAAGTGTCCACTGGGCTCTATCACTTTGCCGGCATTAATGAGGGGGTACCAAAAGCTCAGTTCTGGGGATGAGCCTGTTCGACATTGTTTGGACAGGGCCATTTTATCCAGGACATTAAAACACTTCCTTTTCCCTTTCCCACCATCCAACTCTTGGGACTTTTACCACTGAGAACACTTCTGCCAGGGAGAGGATCCACAAGGAGCCTGAATGCTAGTTATTTTATAGTATTTCTGCAACTCTGATAAAACATTTGGAACAGTCTGAAAAGAATGATTAAAATGTGTGGGTAAATTGATACATTTTGATTGATAAAAAATGATAAATTTCAATACACCCCTCTTCTGGACTGCATGGTCTCATGAATTAACTTTCAAGTAATTTGCCGATCCACCTCTTTAGTTCTTGGGGGTGTTCCAAAGAATGTTTCATTAGCAGCAGGTCACCTGACTACAGAAGGACGTTCTTTTCGGCAGGTTTTTATTTACTCCCCATGCCTGCCCAACGGGTCATCAGAAGGGGGCTCTGTTTTCTGATACCAAAGTGCCTCAGCTCTTTGCCCTCATGTATTTGATCACACACATCACAGTGTAACCCAAAGAATTAAACCAAAGGTGAAGCAGAAGTTAGTCATCTTCATTTGTCATCTGCTGCTACTTTGAGAAGTCTTGCTCCGCCTTCTAGCAAGCTCTACCACATAGGCTTAGACTGTGAAAAAGAGATTTCCCTTCACTTACAGTTCCTACAGAAGGAACTTCCACCAGTTTTATTTATTTTTTTTGTAGCCTGCTTTTTCTGTCTTAATGAGTCCCGTGAAAGGCAGGCATCTCATTGTACAGTTTGATGTCTTCTGACAAATACATACATTCAAGTAACCCAAAGCCCTCTCCAGATCTTTGGATCTTTCTATGACCCAATAAGTTCCCTAATCTTTCCAGTCAGTTCCTTCAACACCACTCCACCATAAAACCGTTATTCTTATTTTTAAAAAACATGGACTAGTTTTACCTATTTTAGAACTTCATATAATTGGAACACACAGTATGTATTTTTTTTTCTGTAACGCTTCTTTCATGAAGCAAAATGTTTTTTGAGATGAACCAATGTTAATTATAGCAGTGGTTCATTCCTTTTCATTGATGAGTAGGTGTGCTGCTGTATCAATAATATTTTTGTTCTTTTTGATGTCAAGTGATATACGGGTTGTTCCAGTTTTGAATTTCTATGGCTAAAGCGGATATGGACATTCTTGTACAAGTCATACTGTAGACATATGCCTTCCTTCCTCTTACGTACATACCTAGGAAGGGAATTGATGGCTCTTAGGGGAGGTGCATGTTTATAAGACACCACTATGCAGTTTTCCAAAGTGATTGTATCATTTTACTATCCCATCAGTAATGCTTAAGAGTTCCAGATGCTCTACCTTCTTACCAACAGTTGGTGTTGTCAGTTTAATTTCAGCCTTTTCTATGGGTGTACAGTGCTATGTTATTGTGATTATAATTCACATTTTCTAGTGCGTAACAATGCTGAGGATTTGGTGTTTATTTTTGTTTATGCCTTCCTTTGTGATGTAAATATTCAATTCTTTTGTTCATTTTTAATTGTATTATTTGTTGTTTTATTATTGAATTGCAGAAGTTCTCTCTACATTTGAATAAAAGTTCCTGTCAAAGTTGTATATTACCAAGTATTTTCTCCCATTCTGTGGCTTGACCATTCATCTCTTTTATGGTTTTTTTAACAAGGAGAAATTTTTGATTTTTGTGAAGTCCAATTTATTAAATACATTATGTACTGTAAGTCTTTTGCATCCTATTTAAAAATATCTACCCCAAGTTTGCAAAAATTTTCTCCTATATTACCTTCCAGAAGTCTACTGCTTTAATTTTATATCCAGATCCCTGATTCATCTCAAATTATGTCTGTGTGTGGTGTGAAATACAACTCACAGTCATTTTTCTCATGGGTATCAGTTGTTCCATCACCATGTGTTGAAGGGACATTCCTTTTTCCATTGACTTGCTTTGGTGCTTTGGTTGAAGATTAACTGCTAATGTATGGAGGTATATTTCTGAACTCACTATTCTGTTCCACTGATATATTTGTCTATCCTTATATGGTCTTGATTATTATAGCTCTATAGTAAATGTTGACATCATATAGTGTACATTTTACAACTTCATTCTTCTTTTGCAAGATAGTTTTGGCTATTTCAGTTCCTTTCATTTCCACATAAGCTCTAGATGCATGGCCTGAAACTCTAGGGTTTTTTCTTTTTCAGTCTTCTCTTCCTGAATTATTGATTTACCTTCAAATTCACTGATCTTTCCTTTGTCAGTGTCCAGTATAGTATTAAGCCGATGCAGTAAACTTTTCCATTTGGCGTATTTTATTTTTCACTTCTAGAATTTCCATTTGGTTCTTTTTATTGTTTCCATTTCTCTGTTGAGGCTACCCATCTGCTTACCTTACTTTAAATCCTTCAACATATTTACAATAGCTGTTTTAAATTACTAATGGACTAACTCCGTATGGACTAATTCTATGATGCAATATTTGCGTCAACTCTGAGTTCATTTCTATTAATGTTATTTCGTCTGGTTATGGATCACATTTTCCTGCTTTTTTATATCTTGTAATTTTATATTACATGCTATGCATTGTGGGTATAATGTTGAGGCATTTAATTTACATAAGCCTTAAATTGATCTTGACAAGGCTGGGATTTAGGTTTTGTTAGTGTGGGTCAAATGTAGCTCATATTCTAGGGCTGGAGTAGCCCATCTCTTAGGTTGCAATCTTTTTCATGTCCCAGTTGAATGCCCAAGATGTAATATCTCTCCATTCTGGCTGGTTGGACAGCGATATGAGACTTCCTCTGACTCACAGACCCCCAGTAACTATTTGGTGTCATGGAGTATTACTATATTCAGACACAGTTTAGTATTTGGCCGAAGACTCAAGGAAATCCTTTTCTCCAGTACCCTATTCCACAAATTTCAGCCATCCCAGAAGCCCTGAATATGAACTCTGTTTCCTCTGCCAGGCAAGATACTGCTGTCTGAGATCTCGTTCCCTGTACCACAATTTATAAAGTGCCCCTAGGCAGAAAGCCAAGATGTATTTTTGAGTTTACCCCTGTCTTTTCATTTTATCCACAATCACAAGTCTATCCTGTTTTCCAATGCCTGAAACTAGTTGCTTCACATATTTTTTCCCAGTTTTATAGTTGTTTACAGCAGGAAAATAATTACAATACCAAATATTCCATTATGGCTAGAACTGGAAGTTCCTTTTTTGATGTTAATACATTTATAAATGGGAAGTTACAGTTTTTTGCTGAAATTTGAATCCATTTAAACTTTTTATCTGTCCTCTTGGAGGTAAATAACTCGTATTAAATCTTTAATGCTTAACATTCTCAAGATATACATATGCTTAACACCTTAATATATGTTAAGACCAAGAAGAAAGAAAAGGCCACCTATTTTTCTTTTGTTCAGGTGCTGTCACCTTATATCCTCATAGATTTTATTTCTATATCATTTCTTAACTATTTATCTCCTCTGTACTCACTCCAGCCTTCCATTCCTATCTTAAAACCCAAAAATTAAACCTGAATTTAACAACACCCTGGAGTCTAGTATTTGGTCACATCTTAGTCTAAGATCTTGATGCCCAGAACATCAGCCTTCCTTTGGGAAATTCCTTCCCTGAATTCCATTGTGTGACTTTAGAGAGAAATGTCCCATTCTTAGATTACTCCACTCATGTGACCACAGTTGCTTGGTTCAAGCAGTACATGCCTGCCCCAATTTAAATCAAAGTTCTTCGCTGGCAATTTTTTCATTGAACTTGAGGAAAAAATATTACATCTCTAATGATTAGAGATACAGAATTTGTAGCTGTTGGCGCTATATTCCCAGTCCATGGAGGAAACAAATCATGGTGAAAGAGAATTATTAGCTGACAATCAGAGAGAAGCAAGTCAGAAAGAGAAGACAGGAGATAGAGGGAGGGAGAAGGAGAGGGAGAGAAAAAGTGGGAGGGAGAGGGGGAGAGGGAGGAGAGAGAGGGCAGAGGAAGAGGTGGAGAGAGGGAAACAGGGAGGCAGGGAGTGAGGGAGGAAGGGAGAGGGAGAAAGGGAGAGAGAGAAAGAGAGAGAAAGAGAGAGGGAGGGAGGGAGGAAGAGAGGGAGAAAGAGAGAGAGACAGAAAGATTGAAATACCGTGTTTCCCCGAAAATAAGACCTATCTGGACAATTAGCTCTAATGCGTCTCTTGGAGCAAAAATTAATGTAAGACCCAGTCTCACATTATATTATATAAGACCCGGTCTCATAGTAAAATAAGACCGGGTCTTATATTAATTTTTGCTCCAAAATACGCATTAGAGCTGATTGTCCAGCTAGGTCTTATTTTCAGGGGAACAGGGTACATGCTAGCATCTCCTGATGATGTTCTAGTCCCTAATTTCAGATGTCCCCAAGGCCTATAGGTATCCTGTACTCTTCCTTTGCTTCTGTTATATGAAATAGCTATATTCCTTCTAATAAATTCCATCAGATAGTTCATGTTGGATTTCTGAAAATGTCCTAATATATTGAGAAATGAGAGGATTATTTTTTGGGGTCTTATTTACTGAACAGATATTAATGTAGCCCAAATTCATGTAAAATTTAAAATGATAGCACTAAGTTCATACCTGCTGTGTCTATTATGATAACATCCCAGTAATTTTTTGACACAGCTATTCCAACCAGGTATTGTCACCTTGTATCACCAGGATGTATTTTGGATCACTGACAGCTTGCATTATTAATCTGAGGGAGTGAAACACTAACAGTAATAATGACTGTTACTATTTTTGAGTGTCTACTATGTAATGATGTTTTGATAGTATTTTATATAAATTCTTTTTTTCTACTAAGATACCTATTTCACAACAATAATAAAATATGTATTAATGCTCATGTTTATAGACACTGAGTCTCAGAAACATTAAGAAACTTGCTAAGGGCAAGAAGTTACTATGTGCCAGTGTTAGGATTGGACCTCAGAATACAATCGGGGTATTAATCCCTTCACCTGGAAAGTCTATTTCTATTAATGCAATCTCAGAATATTTTAACTTTTTAAGAAGACACGTGGCATTATTGGCTCATACTGAGTTAACAATCCACTAAAATCTTTTGGTGTTTTTCACACGAATGACAATCCAGTTTTTCTCTATGCAGAACATACTCGTATATGAATCAACATTTTTAAACTGAAGTGCAAGACATTTATTCCTACTGACGTGCTGTTTGTTAGAGTTCTTTGTTTTACCGTATTCATCTTCCTGAATTTTGATTTTCATTTAAAGTATTTACTATTTCCATCATTGTGTCTAACAAAAACATAGACTGTGTTTCAGTCTGATGAACGTGTTCAGAGCCTGTCATCAATGCTTCTACCTGCAGACTGACATCCATCTAAGCTCACACCTGTATGTATACACTCCTTGAGTATGATTATTAACCAGCTATAAATTTGTTTATCTGGATTTTTATGTAGCTCATATTTGCCTGTCTAATATTTTTTGAGCATTTACTTTTCAGCTTTATAACAAGTCTGTCAGGATCCCACCCATATACTTTCAGGCCTTACCATTATAACGTATACCCACTCAACTTCCACCTGCCTGAGGGCTTTCTCTGGAAGCCCGTCCTATCCCAACAGGTGCATAAGGCAGGCCAGACATGCTAGAGAATGAACACCCCTTAAAAGCAACCCTTAACCAGTGACTGATGGAACTTGTTATATAAATAACCCAGCTCGTTTGTCTTGGGTGGAACCGTTCTGATCTCTTCTACGCTGACTCCAGAGTATTAACTCACCTGACAACGTACCCTTTAGAAGCTGCCTTCCCTATTCCTCTATCAGTTTTTCCTAATATCATCTTCCAAGTTAAGTATTTGTATTCAAATCCTTGTCTTAGGATCTGCTTCTGGGAAAACCCAAACTAGTGTTGGCAAGGATGTGGAGAAAAGGGAACCCTTGTGCACTGTTGGTGGGATTGTAAATTGATGCTGCCACTATGGGATATAGTATAAAATTCCTCAAAAATCTAAAAACAGAACTTCTGTACAAGCAAGAAATTCCACTTCTAGGTATTTATCTGAAGAAAATGAAAACAATAATTTGAAAATATATATATGCACCCCTATGCTCATTGTAGAATTGTTTACAAATAGCCAAGATATGAAAGCTACCTAAATGTCCATTGATAGATGAATGGATAAAGAAAATATAGTCCATATATACAATGGAATATCACTCAGCCATAAAAAAGAATGAAATCTTGCCATTTGCAACAACATGGATAGATCTAGAGAGTATTATATTAGGAGAAATAAGTCAAACAGAGAAAGACAAATAATGTATGATTTAACTTAAGTTTTATAAAACTTAATTTTATACTAAATGTGGAATCTAAAAAATAAAAACCAACAAACATAATGAAACAGAAACAAACTCATAGATGCAGAGAACAAACTGATGGTTACCAGTATGGAGGGATGTGGGGTGGGGATAAAAGAGGAAAAGGACTAAGAAGTACAAACTTTCAATTATAAAATAAGTCACAAGGATGTAATGTACAGCATAGGGAATACCGTCAATAATATCCTGATAAACATGTATGGTGATCGATAGTTTCTAGGCTTATTATGGCGATCACTTTGTAAGGTATATAAACGTTGAATCACTATGTTGCACACCTGAAGCTAATATAATACTGTACATCACCTATAATTAAAAATAAATTAAAATAAGTAAATTTCCTAGCACTCATAAGATTTTTTTCAGCATTAGTATCCATTTTGTAAATGAGAAAACTGCAGTAAAACAACTTATCTAAGGCAAATATTTGATAAATGGTAGATTCACGATTTGATTCCAAAGACCATGATGCTGTGTGGCCTCCAATGGGCTCCTCTGTAATCCGTTCACTGCCTTGCTGAAATCAGGCTTATTACAGCCCTGGTCTTTCCCTGTTTAAATTGGGTGTATATGTGGGTAAGGTGAGGTGGGGAGGAGAGTATTACATTTTCTCACTTACTTACCTCCAACTCCCACCTCTGATAACAGGATTGAAGGTTAAAGTTTCTAGTTTTATTTCTTGTCTTTCTGCCAGACAAGACATTTCTACCAGAAATGCAACATCTCAGTGCTGAGCAGGGAATGGACTGAATTTGATGTGGGATGCCAAGTACAGGACATTAATAATTATTTCAGTGGTATGTAACCAAAGTACCCAATTTTTATTCTTTACTCTCCTCTTCCCTCTTTAATACAAACATGACACTCTATTTCATCATCGAAAAAAATGAGAACAATTGATTCCTTTGAATTTTCTGTAATTCTTAATCATCTATTTTTCTTAGGTTTGAGGACACTTTTCTTCTTAGGTATTAATATGGAAAAGTATAGATTTCCGGTCAAGACGACAGAGAAGGTAAACACTGTGCTTGCTTCCTCCTACAAAAACATCAAAATTATAAGTAAATTATAGAACAATTATCATTGAGAACCACTTGAAGTATAGCTGAACAGAATTCCTATAACAAAAGAAATAAAGAAGCCACATTGAGGCTGTAGAAGGTATGGAGACACAGGATGGGCAGGTCTCACACCCACGATGTGGTGATTAAGAGTCAGGAGGGATATCTCTGCTGTGGAAGACTCCCCTGAGGAATGAACTGTCCCAGCCCAACACCAGGCTCCCCAGGCTGGGACACCAGTGCTGGGAAGAGGAGTCCGCATAACATCTGGCTGTGAAAACCAGTGGGCATTGCGTCCAAGTGAGACGAGGGCTGCTGGAGTCCCAGGCACTCCTCTTAAAGGGCCCATGCAAGGACTTATTCGCTGACAGACTCACTCACTCTGAGCTCCAGTGCAGGGACAGCAGCTCGAGAAGCATCAGGGACATACGGGGATGAAGTATATTGACTAGCTTCATGGAGAGAGCTGGAAGGTCAGGGCAGCTCTTTCTGGGGTTAGAGTATTGCCAGGCACTCTTGTTCCTTTGTTTAACTCTCCTCCCACTCGGCCTGCAGGCGCAGGCAGGCGCCAAATCTGAGCTCTCCATTCACCTGGCTAACAATGTTCACCCTACTCTGGTGATTCCCTGAGACCCTGCATCACCAAACTCCCTCATCTGCCCAAGTCTCTTCCAGCAGCTACTCCACACAAGCAACCTGCCTCTCCTTGTGCTGATAACTTTCCTAAAATATCTCAAAGGTCCCAAAACCCCAAACAAGCAGTGGTAGGTCTTGGTGTGCCCCGTACCTCTTGCTAAGCATCCCAAAGCCTGGCACAAGTGGTGACCAGTCTCAATTTGCATTATACCTTCCATCAGGTGACCCCAAGACTGGCATATATGGTGGCCAGTCATGGTTTGGAACACAGCTTCAATTAAACAGCACAAACCTGACAAAAATGGAGGCTGGCCTCAGCTCATATTGTGGTGCCCACCAATGGGTGCCAAGCCCAAGAAAAGTAGCAGCCAGCCCTGGTTCACAGCATAGCCTTTCCCAAGCATCTCCATGCCTAAGGCAAGTGGTAACCAACTGCAGATCATTTTGTAGCTCCTACTAAGCAGTCCCAAGCTTGGCACAACCCATGGTTGACCATGGCCTGAATTGCAGTCCCACCCAAGAGGCTCCAGAACCAACACACCTAGTGGCTGCCTTCAGATCACCTCACAGCATCACCCAGCCAGCTCCACAAATGACACACCTGAAGGGTGGACTCGACTGGCCCTAGAGCCGCACTAAAGTGACTCTTGTTCCATGGGTCAGCCCCTGCACAACAGCTCATCTACTGTAGTCACACCCAGGCCTCACAGTCAGTCAGCCTGAGACACAACCCCACCCACTGACATGCCAAGAGCAATCGAGGCTCAATTACAACACAAAACCCAAACAAGGGACTCTCCTGGAACACTCAGCTCAGGTGACCAGTGAGACTTCCCCACTGGGCCACACAGGACACCTTCTAGATCCAGCCACTATGTCTACTGTCAAGATCAGTAGACATAGCAGATATACCTAATACACTGAAACAAACACAAAGAGTCAGCCAAAACGAGGGGACACAAGTCCCAAATGAAAGAACAGAATAAAACTCCAGAAAAAAATTCTAACCAAAATGGAGACAAGCAATCTACTAGATGCAAAATTCAAAACGTTCACTATAAGGATGTCCCATGAACTTAGGGGAGGAATAAATGAACTCAACAGAGATATAAAACATTAAAAAAAAAAGCAGTGAGAAATGAAGTACACAATAACTGAAATGAAGACTATATTAGAGAGAATAAACAGAGTCGATGAAGCAGAGGATTGACTCAGCAATTTGGGAGTCAAGGTAGTGGAAAACACCCAATCATAGCAGCAAAGAGAAAAATGAAAAATAAAAAAATTTAAATGAGGATAGTTAGTGTAAGGAGCCTCTGGGACAACACTAAATATACCAACATTTGCATCGTAGGGGTATCAGAAGGAGAAGAGAGAGAGCAAGGATTTGAAAACCTATTTGAAAAATAACAGAAAACTTCCTTAATCTGGTGAAGGAAATAGAGATACAAGTCCAGGCAGTGCACAGAGTTCCAAACAAGATGACCCAAAAAGGCCCACACCATTAACACCTCATAATTAAAATGCCAAAGGTAAAGACAAAGAAAGAACCTTAACAGCAGCAAGAGAAAAGCATTTAGGGAGCGCCCATAAGGCTATCAGCTGATTTCTGAACCAAAACTTTGCAGGCCAGAAGGGATTGGCACACAGTATTCACAGTGATGACAAGCAAGGACCTATAACCAAGATTATTTTACCCAGCAAGGCTATCATTTAGAATCAAAGGAGACATAAAGAGTTTCCCAGACAAGAAAAAGCTCAAGGAGTTCATCACCACTAAAGCAGTATTACAAGAAATGTCAAAGTGACTCTTTTTAAAATAAGAAGATCAAAAATATGAATAAATAAATACAAGAAAGGAAAAAAATTCTCTCTGACAGAGGCAAACAGTAAAGCAGTGGATTTGCCAACTGTAAAGCTAGTACCTACTACCTACTAGCTTTGTAAAAGCCAGTACAAAAGTTAAAAGGCAAAAGTAGGAAGATGATTTGTAATTACAACAATAAATTAAGGAATACACACAAGCACACACACACACACACACAATGACAGAAACATAAACATGGAAGGGGTAAGTAAACACTGTAGTGATTTTAAAATGTGTTTGAACTTAAGCAATCAGCAACTTAAAATATAAAACTTAAAATAGACTGCTGTAAACATAGTTTAGTCAGTATGAAGCATGTGGCCACCACAAACTGAAAATCTACAAGAGATACACAAGAAATAAAGAGAAGAGAATCCAACACAACACTACAGAAAGTCATCAGCATACAAGAGAAGAGAGCAAGAGAAAAAGAAAGGAACAAAGAACTACAAAAACAATCAGAGCACAATCAATAAAATGATAATAACTACATACCTTTCAATAATTACTTTAAATGGAAACAGACTAAATGCTCCAATTAAAAGACATAGGGTGGCTGAAATGATTTAAAAAAGGAAAAGTTAGACCTGTACATTAATGCTACAGAACACCTACTTCAGAGCAAAATACACACATAAACTAAATGTAAATGAATGGAAAAAGATATTTCATGCAAATGGAAACAAAAAAGACTTGGGTAGCAATAATTATATAAGACAAAATAGACTTTAAAACAAAAGCTGTAACAAGAGTCTAACAAAGGCATTTCATAATGATAAAGGGATCAAACCAACAGTAGGATATATCTCTTGTAAACATTTATGCACCTAACATAAGAGCATCTAAATATATAAAGCAAACATTGATGAACATAAAGGGAGAGATTGACAGTGAAACAATAATAGTAGGGGACTTTAACATCTCCCTTATATCAATAGACCATCCAGACAGAAAAATCAACGGACAAAAGCTTTAAATGACACATTAGACCAGATGGACTTAATTGATATTTTTAGAGCATTTCACCCCAAAGCAGCAGGATATACATTCTTTTCAAGTACACATGGAACATTTTCCAGAAGAGACCACATGTTAGGCTACACAATGAGTCTCACAAAATTTAAGATTGAAATTACATCAAGCATTTTCCCTGATCACAATGGTATAAACTAGGAATCAATTACAAGACGAAAACTAAAAGACACACAAACATGTGGAGGCTAAAGAAACATGCTATGAAACAATGAATGTTTGTTTGTATGAAACAATGAATGTTAATCATAAGATCAAGAAAGAAATCAAAAGATACATTGGCACAATGAAAATGAAAACACAACCCCAAATCTATGGGACACAGCCAGTCATAAGACGGGAATTCATAGCAATACAAGCCTACCTCAAGAAACAAGAAAAATCTCAAATAAACAATCTAGTCTTACATTTAAAGGAACTAGAAAAAGAACAAAGCCCAAAGTAAGTAGAAGAAAGGAAATAATAAAGATCAGAACAGAAAAAACAAAATAGTCTAAAAACTAATAGGAAAAAAAAAAATCAATGAAACCAAGAGCTGGTTTGAAAAGACAAACACAATTGATAAACCTTTAACTAGAAGCATCAAGAAAACAAAGAGTGGGCCCAAATAAATAAAATCAGAAATGAAAGAGAAGTGACAACTGACATTACAGGAATACAAAAATGTTACAATTATATGCCAACAAATTGCACAACCTAAAAGAAATGGATAAATTCCTAGAAATGTGCACTCTTCTAAGACTGAATCATCCCATGATACATCCAATAAGGAATTAATATCCAAAATATATCCAATGATACATCCAATAAGGGTTAATATTCAAAATATATAAGGAATTCAAACAACTCAACACCAAAAAGAAACAAACAAAAACAAATCCAATTAAATAATGGGCATAGGACCTGGCTAGACATTTCTCTAAAGAGGACATACAGATGGGCAACAGATAGATGAAAAGATGTTCAATGTCACCAATCATCAGAGAAATGCAAATTAAAACCACAGAGAGATACCACCTCACACTTGTCAGAATGGCTATCATCAATAAATCAACAAACAACAAGTGTTGGCAAGGATGTGGAGAAAAGGAAACCCTCGTGCACTGCTGGTGGGATTGCAAATGGGTGCAGCCACTATGGAAAACAGTATGGAACTTCCTCAAAATATTAAATAGAACTATCTTATGACTTCGCAATTCTACTTCTGGGTTTTTTCCCAACGAAATCCAAAAGAGTAATTTGAAAAGACATATGCACCCCTATGTTCACTGCAATAACCAAGCACTATTTACAATAACCAAGATATGGAAGCAACCTAAGTGTTCATCGGTAGATGAATGGATAAGGATGTGATGCATCTATACAATGAAATATTACTGTCATAAAAAAGACTGGAAGCTCGCCATTTGTGACAACATGGATGGAAGGAGAGGGTATTATGCTGAGTGAAATAAGTCAGACAGAGAAGGACAAATACCTCATGATTTCACTTATATGTGGAATCTATAAAACAAAATAAATAACCAAACAAGACAGAAACAAACTCCTAGGTACAGAGAACAGAGTGAGGATTGGGAGATGGGTTAGGGTTTGGAGGCTGGGTGAAAAAGGTGAAGGGATTAAGAAGTACAAGTTGGCAGTTATAAAAATAGTCACAGTAAAGTTCAGCATAGGGAACACAGTCAATAGTAATAGTTATGTATGCTTTCATGTGGGTACTAGAGTTATCAGAGTGATCACTTAGTAAATTATATAAATGTCTAATCACTATGTTTTACACCTGAAACTAATATAATATTGTATGTCAACTATCACTAAAAAGTTTAAAAAAAAAAGATAAGCACATACCACAGTGGGCAAAACAGTGTGAGGACTCTCCACGACTCACCCAGCTTCAACAATGAGCAGCACAAGGCCAGTTTTGATCCATCTATTCCCTATTCACTTCTCCTGCCCATATTATTGTAAAGCAAATCCAAAACCTGGTATTTCATCAGTAAATATTTCAGTATATATTTTTGAAAACAAGGACTCAAAGAAAACCCCAATGCAACATGAATATGCCTAACACAAAACCAATAGTAATTCCTAATATCAAATATGCAGTCAACGTACAAATTTCCAAGTATCTATAATTATATAATTATGAGTGTGTGTGTGTGTACGAGTACACACACGCAGTTGTGTACACACACACAATTTTTAGAAAAAAGGTTCACAAACTATGGAAAGTTGAAAACTCCCTTATGTCTCTTTCAGTTGCAATTTTGAGGGCACACTTTATCAGTTAACAAGCTACGTCCATCTTAGGTAGATGGTGGTAGTTGCTGACCAGGTAATGGGACTCAACCACTGGGAACAGAGAAGATTGGGGCACAGGGTGGGGAGCTCTTTCCTAGGGACTTAAAGCAATCGCTGCGACCAAGCGCTCAGCCATCCTTGGCTATGACTGTAGACAGAGTGCAGGAGCCAGTAGTGTGGACACTACAGCTTCCGGGAAGCAGCAGGTCAGAGGCTGAAGTGACACTACAGCTGTGTGGCCTGAACTGGAACTGCCTGGGAGTGAGGTAAATGGTGATCCCACCACGGCAGGTTTGGATGGTGTAAGTCTGGAACCCATGCTGCTAAAAGGGAGAAAGGGAAAGGAAGCATGATAATGCTCCTCTGCATTTGACATTAAATAAGTGACTGTAAAATTAACCAAAACGATGAACTGCTCATTAGGTGGAAGGACGCTCCATAGGCTGTAACTACATTCTAACAAGATACACACATCAATGATAATGCTGGCACATTTCTTGGCTTCCTAGAAGCCCTGGGTGCCCCCTTAAAAGGGGACTGCTCACAAGATAATGAAAACAAGTCCTGGTTAGAGGTTCAGAGAAATCAGTGAAGGGAAGCCAGACATAGTTACCTTTGCTCCTCCACCCCAGAAATTCCCAGATGACTTCATCACTGACTGCCTCAGTACTCTGGTTACTCCATTTTCTCCTTCACTACAAAACTGGCATGCTCTGCTTCCCCCGCCCCTTCAAGAACAGTGCCTCTAGTCCATACTCCTTTTGCTCCTTTCAGTTAATCACTGGTGTCCCTCCAACCCAAGCTCCATCCTGGCAGCATCTTCTGACTGAACATTTTGGTAAGAACCTCAGCAATCTCACCAGGGTCCTTGACCATCCTCAGGAAAAATCCAAAGTAGACAACATGGCCTCCCCCACACCACCGCCCACCATCTCTTCTTTGCTGCAGAAATCACAGATGTACCAAATTGTAGCATCTTGTGTTTTTGTTATGTATCTTTCCCAGTTGCTACTTAAGAGTCTCTTAGAAAGTTATTAAAGACAGGAGTTTTTCATTGTTTCTGAAAGCGAAGCTTCTCTTCCACAAAACCCATCTGAATTTCCCTATACATAAAAATAGCCCATCTAGAATTTTAAGCTAATGGAAGCATATTTTTTTTGTTTCCTTCATTTCTTATAACTACAATCACATGGTTATCATACTTAGCATTTGGCCCTGGAAAATAATGAGTAACTACTCATTTTTCTTATAATGTCTTTTCTGATAATGTCTTTAATTCCTCATTAGAATCATTTTAGTTGCCAAGCAACCTTCACTTTTAAGTCCCATATTTGAAGGGATTATGTCAGAATTATTTTTTTAAATCAATTTTAGGATAGAATAGCAACTTTCTGTGCTAGCATACCTCTTTATAAATACTAATGTTGATTTTAAGAGCATAATTGTTTAAAATGTGAATTACAGAAAGCACAGTAAATTATAGCGAATCTACCATTAAAAAGTTAATGTGATTAAAGTACATGTAAATATGCACAGGAGGGAATGTGGGAAGATATTCCTAACAATGCTAAATAATACTGCTTATCTTGCTCTTGGTGGTAGAATGGATGACTGTAATTTTCTTTGTTTTGCTAGTCCGTGTTTTCTAAGTTTTCTATAGTGTGCAGGAATAATTTTTAAAGTTATTAAATTTCAAAAAGTAAATATGAGAGCTGGGTTAAAGCTATATCTTTGTAAATATAAGAATTTATAAAACAGTAGGATTAAATAACATGTTTATGAAATATACTCATATGAACACTGCTGTTCATAGTAAATACTCACAAGTTAACTGTTACTCAAATATTTTAAAAGCTATGCAAGTGGTAAATTTGATACATTTTACAATAATAAATGCCTATGTTAGAACAATATAAACTCAGTGTATATTAATAATTTAGAAATAATGGATTTAAATTTGATTGGTTTTCTAAGTCTCCACCCTAAGGAAATTGACTCTTCAAACAGGTCAAAAGTACTTTCTTTAAACGTACAAATTCCTAAAGGACTTTCTTCAAATTCACATTCAACATCATGACTGAAACTTCATTAAACCCTCTCCCAGATATTTTCAGTCTCAGAAATCATTTCAGCAGTATCATAGTGAGGGGAAACTGAGGCTGTGAGTTACAAAGTGACTGTCCAAGCATTCTGGTTTTAAGCCAATGACAATCCAGAAACAAAACTGAAAGCTTCTTTTTCTCCAGAAAAAACTTATTGACAAATTTTTACTGATCATTCACAACAGTGGATTACAGAATTACTCTATATCATAGACTGGACTGAATAAAACTTTGATTAAAACAACAATGAAATACCAAATCTTTGGCATAGGGATATTATTTTCAAGTTTAGAGTTAATAAAGGAAAAGATACCAGGAAACACGGGCACATTTAACTATTAATACATAAAAATGTAAAATTTCTATCCATTAAAATCCCCAAACCAATATAAAAATAGAAATGAGAATAAGGAAAAAAAATGCCCATAGTTAAGTGATAGTCGAAGAGTTAATAGCTTTTTAACATAAAAAGCTTTTGCAAACCTCTAATAATAAAAACATTAAGCAGCAAGTGACAAATAGGCAAAGAATATGAACAGACAGTTCACAAAATTGGAAATATAGTTAGCAAACAAACTTATGAAAACACACTTAACAAAAGCCTGGTTATATAGATATATCAATAGCACCTGTTACCACGTAGCAGGAAATGAAGGCAAATGATTAAACAGATGGAATCAGAAACAAATAGAGACAGCATATAATACACGAATAACAGAAAGTTCACAAAATTGAGATTTTGTTGGTCAGAAATAAGGGTCAGTTAAATCATGGAAAATTTTTAGAGGAGGTTAATTAACAAAACAAAAACACAGAGTGATAACTTCGACTCCAGAATGAGAATCTCAGTTTTAAAGTTCCACTGTCACTTCTTTGAGAAAATTTCTCAGCTTCACTGATATTTGATTTCCTTATTTCTAAGGTATACTGTTTCTTGTTTCTTTTTGGAAGAACACATGGAGAGTTGTTTTATAAAATACATCGATGAAAGGAGCAAAACAACAGCAAATACTACCTTCTCCTAATTAGGTAATACAAAATTAAATTTCCAGGTTTAGCTTCCTCTTCCCACCTCAACACTTTGCTTTGTAAGCACCCTCTATAGCTGGGGAAAGTGTTGTGCTGGTAAATGTTTAACCATGGCCTCTCCAGGGATGGGGTTTCAGAGGAAACCCTGATTAGCAGTGTTTGTCCATTTTCTGGTATAAATACTCCCAACATAGGCAATTCCAAGCTACTAGCCTGACTTCACTGAACATGGAGCTGGGAAGAAATGTCCATACCGTAGCTTACGACTATGTAGCAGTCATACCATAGAGATACAACAGATCTAATCTCAAGAGCATAGATGATAATAAAATGTGGCAATATACTAGGAAAGGATGAGTTTTGAGAATTGATCTTGCACGTTTATACGATAATGGTTAATGATGGCTGTGTTCAACAACTGGCTTGCAAAAATTTCCGAAAATGTAGCAATCCGCTTTCTCAGATGAAGACTTTCGAGACTGCGCTAGCATTAAATCAAGTGTGATATCCTGTGTGTCTGCACAGGTCGTGTGCCCGTGAACACGAAGCTAGCCCTGTGTACACTTTTGCTCCTTCCCGGCTGTTTTCCTCCCAACCACTGTAGGACAACCCCAACTAGGTAGTAGCCCAAACTACCCATAGAACAAGGCACAAAGCCCAGCAGCTAGAACTGCTCCGGGCAGAAGTGGGCAGGTCCTACCCTCAGGAGATGGGTCTGCTGGTGGGGCCTGCATTTCAGATGACATCCTCAGTGGTCTCACTGCCCAATCACTGCTGCTTCAGTCCGTTACTGAACACACAGCTTTTGCTTTCACACTACTTCCTAATGTGTTTCTATCATGGACTTAAAACCTTCATGTCAACCTATGGCCTTAAAAAATCTATTGGAAAACTGGCACTTTGGGAGAAGTACTTAGAGGAAGCAGCTCTCCTGTTTTCCTCCTTTCCCGCTGCCCCCTAGCGAAGCCCCTACTTCTAGGCCTCTGACCCATGGGGGACAGGCATACATTAGGGAGCAAGGCCCTACAGCACCACAATAAATTGGTTTGGTTGTGCTGTCAAGCTGGAAATGCAGAATAGGCATGCTGCTTTTGAGGACAAAGAATGCAAGTGTAGTAATAACAGACAGCCATGTTCTGTTCATTTCCATGGCCAAAGATTAACTGGCTGGAAGTTTTGAAGAGAGTTTCAGCAGCTGAGAATGGATAGAGATGTGGGAATATCTCGTAGAAGTGGGCCCAGGGTTGCAAACCTGCTCAGGGGCAGGCCTCTCTCTAATTAGATCTGGCCAGATTGCTTTACACACCCTGACCATTTTAAACAATGTGATAATGAACGTACCAAGGCACACATCCCCTGTAAAAAGGTTTTAGGTTTCTTTGGATAATTACCCAGAAGTAGAATTACTGTCTCCTTCCTTGTCACTTTTTATAGCCTTTGTCTTAAATTCTATCTGGTATAAGTATAGTTGCCACAGACTTTTTTTTCTCATTTCTATTTTCATGAAATATATTTTTTCCATCATGTTGCTTTCAATCTGTGTGTGTCTTTTGAACTGGAGTGTCTTGTGGGAAGCATATGCAACAGTGTTGTTCACTTATCATTCAGCCACCCTATGTCTTGATTGGAACATTTAACCCATTTATACTTAAAGTAATTGTTGATCGATAAGTAGTTATTGCCATTTCATTATTCCTATTATTGAGTTTTTTACAGAGGCCCGGGAGGCTGGCTACACCATGTGCTTTTCTAATTCATAGAGTTGAAAAACCTATTTGCTCTATCACTTCTCATAGGATTTGTACCCTTCAGGTTTCCCATGCTTTCCTAGAAAGCCCAAGAAAATGCTCTGGGACATCTAAGAAGCAAGTGTACCATAGGATAATATTTCTCAAAATCAGTTCATGGAGGTCGTCTCCATCAAAACCATAGTGACTGCTGGCTGAATGGAAATCTCTGGAGTGGACCCTCAGAAATCTGAATATTGAACACACACGGTCCAACTCCTGAAGATTACTGCTCAAATTAAGCTGGAGAACCTCTAGTGTAGTGGGAAGAACAGTGAGCCTTGGGGATAAACTGACCAAAGACCAGATCTCAACGGCTCTCCCACCAGAGCAGGGGCGTCCAAACTGCGGCCCACGGCCAACTGTGGTCCACAATCCATTGTTCATTGGCCCGCAGCAAATTCCAAAAATATATTTAGTTTATTTAAATAAACCAGGTGAGAGGCAATACGTACTACACCTCGAGTGAGTGGCCCAGCTGTTTGTGTACTTTACCGCATATGGCGCTTGGTAAAAAACGTTGAAAAAAGTTTTGACACCCCTGCACTAGTGCGTAGGGCCACTTTCCACAGGTTCTTAACATCCCTGTGCTTCAATTTTCTATTAATTAAAGGAGCTAAATAATATCCATTTTATAGGGTTATTGTGAAAATCAGTGGGCCCAATTCAGGTCAAGGCCCAGTAGCCTTCAGAACCCACAGTAAGTGTCCAACCACCATCAGTCTACTATCTGTCTGTCTGACTCTGTCTTGTTCTCTTAGCAGTAAATCTCATCTCTCTGGATGGACTTGCTGACCTAAAATGCTCAGAATTCCTGAGACTTTGTCCATCTTATGAATAAACATTTTTATTACTGCCTCTGTTCTCTACCACACAGAGATCTGTTCTAAATGCCGCCACACAAGAGAGCACAGATGAGAGTGAAGGGGGTTTCCCATCACCTCCTTTCGCAGGCCTGGCAGTCACCGAAACTCACACATGAGAGGGCAGACACGCCAGCCTGGGGCACTGGATGATGCCAGCCTGTCAAAGATGCAGCAAAAAGGCTCCTTGGAATAAACAGCACCTTGATCACAGAATGCTAACTCACTGCCGAGGGCTAAGGACAGGCATTCCTGGGAAATGCTCTGATGCCTAGAAACCTTAGTTAGGATGTGGGTGCCCCAGGACTCTCCTTTACAGGTGAACCTTGTGGTCATGACTCCCAGTGATGGGTGTTCCACTGAGGAGGCTACTGGCACAGCCGTGGTCTTCTTCACGAAAGGCCTGTCATCAACAGTGGCCAAGGCCCCTTTCTGACCCTGCACTTGGCTTTGTTCCGTGGAGTTGCCCATTCTTGGATCGCAGTGGCCTTTGATGTCATGGCCCTGGGCTTCTGGTCTTGTGTTCCTGTTGCCTCTGGGTACCTCGCTTTGGTGCACAGACTCTGAGCTGCAGAGTGGCAAGGAATACCTAACCTTGCCTCGTCCTGTGTGTGGTCCCAACTAGTATGTGGTTGCCTTCATGGCTCCTATTTTAAAAACATGTGTAGTGTTTTACCCTTAATAAGTTATGATCTATACAACTGCTCCATGCTGTGGGAAATATATGTATTACCTTACAGGTATTTCTACTTTGGCAGGTCTTTGGATAGCATCAATACAATGTATCGGGTAATTTTAATCACTTAACACTTCATTCAAGAAAGAATTTTCAGGCAGACACCTATGGCATAAAGATGGGGTCCAATAAATGTATTTCTTATATTTCACGGAGTTTAATTTCTAATCCAGGGAAGACCAGGCCTGCAGAATGTGAGCCCAGGGCACAGGCCTGTCCTGCGTGGCATGCAGATCTCCCCTGTCCTAGGAAAGGGACCTGAGCATGTGCCAGAGGGACCCAGATTGCAAGTGGCTGCTGGGGGCACAGGGGACAGAGGTGAGCAGCATGTTTTCTCTTTAGATTGGAGTCATGAGGCTAGTTGTTTCAGTTCTCAGGGGCTCAATTTATTTTCTCATTTGTCCAGTGGAGGAGACAATATCTGACCTGCCTATTTCAGAGTTGTTTTGAGTTTAAAAGAAAATCAATATATTATGGAGCTCTAAGAAAAAAATAAACAACACTCTAAATATAAGATACTAGCTAAGCTGTTTCCTTTCACACTGGCAGGTAAGACAAAGACATCGAGTTCCCTCCCACATCCCAGCGGGGAGCAGGAGGGCTGCTTGCTGAGGGACATGTAGGCAGTTTTCTTTCTGATGTTGTCGGAAGTTGTCTTGCATTCAGAAGGGGACAGGGAAGAGCTTTGTGAATTTGGACATCTGAAGCCTTGCATTTAGCCCCAAATGCTGGCAGCCCTCTTACAAAGTGAAAATATTAAAAAAAAAAAAAAAAAAAAAAAGCCCAGATGATCTCATGGGTCTTTTCTACCTCTGAAATAGATGGTATGATTCACATACATTTGACATAAACGTACCAGGTTGTGATGATTTGCCTCATTATGCTCAGCTGAAGAGTGGATTAACAAACAATAATATGCTGAGAGTGTAAAGCATGACCTCTGATTAAAACAGAAGGCGGGAGTGGGTTGTTCCACGGTTAAAGCAACGAACTATGACTCAAGGCTCTGAGCTTCTCATCACAGATCTGTAACCTTGTATGTGACACTGGGAGGTCACATAGTGTCACTTGTATGGGACACTAGAGACCTTCCAGAGTACTCTTAATTTGTACATGCGGATCACAGCGTCTTAAAAGCATTGTAATAAGCCCTCCCTCTGCAAACAGTGGGTGATAATTAATGGCTAATAATATGAAAGAGAGGGCCGTCAGTAAAGATTGCCAAATGTCCATGATACCTTAGGAAGTATTCAGACTGCTCCCTAGAGATGCTACAAAAAAGCAAATCCCACCGTTTCCAGAAGATCTGTCCATTGCTGTCCCCCTTCAAGTCAGCCATCTACCCTGTCCCGCACTGCCCAACAGACATTCTGCGAGGATGGAAATATTGTCTATTCGTTCTGTCCAGAGGCAGCTACCACTTATGGCTATGGAGCACTTGAAATATGACTAGTGAAGTGAAGGAACTAAATTTTACATTTGATTTAATTTCAATTCATTGAAATGTATATGTAAACAGCCACACGTGGCTAGGGGCTACCATACCAGACAGAATAGCTCTAGCCAATTCAAACCTCCTCAAAGCAACAGGATGAAGATAGAAAGTAAATTAACTAATTAGTCAGTCTTTACGTTCATAACAGGTTTTTTCCTCCTCTTTTTTTCAAGTCGGAGGGAGGAATGGCCGAAATCAGGGTCTGAAGCAAGAGATCTTACCAAAAACTTAGATAGTTTCCTCTGTACTATTTCCCTCTCTTTTCATGCATATTAAAATGAAACAGCACCTAAACTCATTAACAAAAGGCTAAGCTAGATTGCTTTATTCTACAGCAAAAGTTTTCTATACAAATCTGACGAAATAACCAGTGAGATACCGTTCAAGAGGAATGAGCCTCACTCTGTACCATTCTCCAATCGCCTCTGAGGAGACCCACATGCACATATTTTGCCTCGGGTTGTTTGTCTGCTGCTACCCATCCCCAGCCCCACTTATCTCGGTGGCTCAAACTCCACTCCCCTCCCCCACGAGACACATCAACTGATAACCTCCGAGACAAAATCATAGGCGAAGTGCTGTCTCCCATTCCCTCCAGACATAGGGTACCTTTTCATTTTTGCCCCTTTCATGTAAATTCTGTGGCAGGAAACTGTAGTACAAAATACGCAGAGCCCTGAGGTCTTGTCTTCCTGCCTTCCCGCAACATTCCCACTCCCCCAAAAGGGGTTTGTATAAACAGTGGCTGTTCTCCCTAACCTACGTCCTCACCCTTGAAGTGAATTTACTCAAACTCTATGTGGTATTAGGTGGGTGCAAAAGTAATTGCGGTTTTTGCAATTTTTTTTTTAAAACCTTTTAAACCGCGATTACTTTTGCACCAACGTAATATAAAGAATCTATTCTTCCTGCGCTTCGTTTATTTCTGCCCTGTCTTTTGTATCTGTTTTCTTCCTGACCACTGCATTTCTCAGATATTCTGAGCTGAAATAATAGAACAGGGGTTCGGTCCCTAATTGTCCTTGTGCACTGCCTAGCACAGCGTCAGATGCAATGAGGGGCTTCATCAATGCCTCTTGATAATGGATAAAAGACTATTAGGCTCAGTGGGATTTTTATAGCTTTGGGATGTGAAGGTACTTCTTTAGTTCAACATATTCCAGGAAACAATGTAAATTTTTTCCCTTGGCGGACTTGTTGAGGGGAGTGGGTTAGGCTTGGTTCTTCTAGGGAAGGACTTCAGAATCGGTCCTGTATTTTTCAGGTTGATGTCATAACAATTTGAAGGAAAACGGCCCTGACCTCAGCCAGCAGTTGCATGAGTAGCATGGGAGGAAGAAAGAAATCAAGACAAATACACTGTGGGTCGCTCTTTTCTCAACAGTGAAGGGAAAAGGGAATAAAAATCCTTATTCATGAAATAGTCACACTGCCCCATTAAAGACCAGTAAATATGACTACCAAGCCTTGTGAGGAACTTTGTAGTTTATTCAAATTGGGAATGAGGTAAAAGGAAAGTACATGATGAATAACAGCTCATCAGAGCCATACTTCCACTAGTCTCCATGGTCTCCTAGTATAATTTGTGGCATGCATTTTTGCTAAGATTATTTTGAAATAGAAAACCATTCATTCTGCTTCCAAATTCATCCTTAAGTGAAGGATGAAAGTTATAATAAACAGAAATTTAATTAAATATTAAGGCTAAACTAGCAATAATAAAAATGCTTCCTCTTCAAGTTAAAAAACATACAACAAACAATAAAGCAAAGTGGGGTTCTTGGATCAGCTGCAGCAAAGCAACATCACCTGGGCATGTGTGAGAAATGCAAATTCTTGGACCCCACCCAGACCTCCTGGAGCAGAAACTTTGGGGGTGGAGCCCAGCAATCCCCATTAAAAAAAAATCTCCACGTGATTCTGCACTAACATTTGAGAATGACTGCTTTAAACCAATGTTGAAATCATCAAAACTATTATTTTCAATGTGCCCCTGAAATGTCAAATCTTTCCCAATTTTATAAGTAAGGCCTGAACAAGTCCAGTCAGGATTCCCTAGTTCTGAGGTCTCACAGTTCTGCACGCTGGGCTACCTGCGATGTGATCTAGATACCCCAGCACTCCCAGAGGCCCCAGGGCGCCGGCTGGGCAGGCACTTCTGAGCTGAGCCACCAGCTCCCCTGCTTCACGGTGGGAGAGGGAGGGGTTCAAAAAGGGGGTGCAGGGATGCCGAGGGGATTGGTGATGCTGGAAACCTATGACTTTTCCATCAATTGTGATCATTCCTTTTTGGGAGGGGAGCAAATATTTAGTGACTTTCAATCACTCTTTCACAAATAACAACCAAAAGAAAGACCGTGCTTATATAAAAAAAAAAATGCATCTCTGCAGATAATTGCTTGTCAGCTACACTAAACTGTGCATCTATCATAGTGAGTCTGGGTGATGACAAAGTGCAGCGTCTAGATAATTCACTGCCACCGTGTGTCTGTACGCTTTTTCCCCAGATCCTTGAACCTCAGTCGCAACGCTTATTAACCAGGACCTGCCAGCCAGATATTCTGGCTTTCCCCGATCCTCTCCTATTTCAGCATAATTACCCTCCAGATTCGAAAGGGAATTTTTAAGACTTTTTTTGTCCAAATGATTCAGGCTGTAAAATTTGTTTGTTAACAGTATTTGTCCTGTAACCTATTCTTTGTATGCCCCAAGCACCCAAGGACAAAAACAAGTCAAAGTGCCAGACGCACAATAGCATTTTGTGACATTTTTCGCCAGAAGAAAAACTCTGTCCTAAGGAAAATGGGATGCAAACTCTCCTCAGTAACTTTTCTCACTTGAAATCACACCTCGCGTCACGACCTATTACACCCACACAGTCATGTGCCATAGGCACTGCACAGTCTCCAACATTTCAAAGGCTCAAAAGCTATTTTTAAAGCCAAAATACAATGTAGGTTGCTATTCTATAAAGTACTTTTTAAGGAAGAACAAAGTAATATAGCGATTTTTATACATGTGGGCAGTTAGCCAACTCACCAAAAGATTGAATGCAGCTGTCGATGAGATCGTCCAGACTGGCTCCTTTGGCTAAATGTCCCAGAGACACCATCATTCGGAACTGGGTGATCTGGGCCAGGCTGGGATGGGAGGGAAAGGGGTTTCGGGCTGGCTTCGTCTCTAGTTTTGCTTTAGGGGCAGCTCTGCAGCCATGAGGTTTCCTGGGGCAAAACAGAGGAGGCAGTGAGTGCAAGCAGAGCAGCCAGGGGACAAACAACCTGGCAGCGCAGTGCTCTGGAGGCAGATTGGAGAGGAAAGGAGTAGAGATAAAACAATTAATCCCGGGAGTTGGGCTGATAGAAGATATACCCCTCCCACTTGGCAAATACACCAAACGGACTGGTTGGCTGTTAAAGAGACATCTCCCAAGCAAATAACAAGGTGAGATTTCAGGGTTGCAACTAGGGCTCATCCTCCTGGGGTTTAGGAATGCTTTGGCCTGCTGTCTCCATTTCTCGAAGGGGAGAGGCAGAGGCAGGGCTGTTGGCCGTCCTCAGCTCCTAGTAGTAATTTTAAACTTTAGCCTCAAGGCCACTGACTTTGGCCTTAAGAATTAAGTTTCAGGTAGTCTCATCTTCAGCTAAACTGATTCATCTTGAGCAACACCCGAGATGCTATAGAAGGTCAGGTGGCCTCAGAAATATCTTCAAGGGCTTCGAGGATAAAGCCAGAGATGGAGGACTCATGTGCAGGGGGTGAGGAGTGGGGATGAGTGTGGTATTTAGATTTTAAGCTAGTCCCGCCTGTCTCACAGATGTTGGTTGGTTTTAAGATTCTGTTTTTCATGATTGATAGTAATCATTAGGAGCTATTTTTAGTCTTAAACATCATTCTGTCAAGTCCTTACTTGGGTTCTTACCTGTCGAAAAACAGAAACCAAAACAGAGCTTAGGAAAGCTTTATTCCAAAGCTGAAATGCCAAAGGACAAGCCTGGACCTGGAAATGGCATAGGAGACTGAGAAGTCACCTTTGGCCACTCTCATCTAGCTTTACCTTTGGCCATGACCTCTCAGTATAATTCAAGTTGTTTGCAAAATGATATATGAAGGTTAATGAAGCATTTTGTTTTCCTTTCCATTAAAAAAGATAAACACATGCAGATACATTTCTATAATCTTTAAAGGTTTAATAGTGATAGTTGTTGTTGCTGATAACTTTTATAGTTAATTCTCTTGTCCCTACTGTGGTTTGGTTATTTCATAGTTTACAAAAAGTCAAGAAGAAACAAGAAATATGCCTCAGATCCATAACTTTTGCTACTCACTATATATTTTAATGAACACATGATGGCATCAATTAATTAATAATGCTTATTCCATGACACTGTCATAGGCCATAGAAGACCAATGAGATCGTCTATGTGAAGGCGCTTTATAAACTGTAAAACATATTTGTTAGATGTGAGCTGTTGTATAAAGATCATCTAGCAGTTCCTTAAAACGAAAATCTGGTTGGAGAATCAGCCCCAGACCATGACAAAGACAACCCTATCGATCTTAAGTGTCCTGTGAGTATCAAGGGTAAGAAGTGGGATATTCTCAGAGGAGGGAGAACCAGTTCCAGGTCGAGGGCTGGGGAAAGCTTCTCTGACAAGATATAATCTCACCTAGAAGGGGCTGAAGAAGTGATGAGATCGAAATAAAATGCTGGGCACACATGGAATTTGGGAAACCAGCCGACTTATGAAAAGATTACCTAACTACGGGGCCACTCAGTACCCAGCCAGGCTTGTGGACGGAACACCCAGCCCTTCATGCTTCATTTCAAACTAGCTCCAAAGCCCTGGGCTGGCAGTGGCTGCTGGGCTGTTCCCACCTAGGGTGGGCCAATGACATCGAGTCAGCAACTGGCTATTGGGAGCCCGCTAACCCAGGCTATGATTTCTGAAAAGTCAAGTTGATGTTACACGACTTGATCAAGTTTCTTCTGGCTGTTACTGATTGTTACCCAGGCCCTATGATAGCCCCAGTATAGTATCAGTATCTGTACATGGGAGGACCTAATAATGGCCACCTGTGACACTGTGCTGGGGATCTTTAAAGCTTACGGCCCAGAAAGATATCTCCATTTCTTCAGGATGTTGAAACTGAGTCTAAAAGAGGCTAAATGACACAGCCAAGGCTGTACAACTCATATGTGCTAGATCTGGGATTTGTACGGGGCACCTCTCTGGCTCCATTTGTTTAATAAATATTTACTGTGTTTGGAACTGAGCATCAGAATTAGCAAGAGGGGCTGTAAAGGTCAATTCGACTTAAAACAAAAGTAACATCCTCCAAAAGCAGAGCTGCTAACATAGAGACTGACTCTCAGGCCCGAGGCCTTCTGCGGGTCCCTGGAACCGTTCTCAGACCCCAGAGCTGGATGGACTCTTCATGGTCATTTTCCAAACCGTTCAACTAGAGGTGTGGAGGTCCAAGTTCAGAAGGGCAATGTGACTGGTCACAGGTGCTGAGACAGGTAGAAGCCAGGCCACCTGTGCCCATGCCGTGCCCCCCAGCTGGGCTCCCTCCCCTTCCAGGAAACACTGACAACAATCTAAACCAGGGGCTGGTTGTTAGGTTGGGATTAACTAGCTTTCTGCCTTAGCTACTATCTTTTTACCCAAAGCAGAGTTGGGAAAGGAAAAAATAATGTCCTTCTTGGTACAAGTCTCATTTTCTCTTAGGCCTTCTGCATTACTTCTTCCTGGCCCCTGGAGAAGAGGCACTTGTAAGAAGAGGCTGGGCCCCCACATACAGATCTTCCCTCTGGGGCTGGGAAATGTCTACCTGTCTCTCAGCTGAAGATCCAAGGAAAACTCCATTTCTCTTTCAGTTGGTGGCATTTACCATTTGGACTCTGAAAACTGCCCTGGCTCTCATTCTAGAAATGGTTCCTAGTGTCAGCAGTAGGGGAAACCACTTTGGTTCACAAGGTGAGATGCTTTCACCAGAACTAGGAGGAACTGGGGTAGATTCAAGTAGAAAGAAAGAACTTGAAGGAGGAAGGGAGGGGAGGCTCAGAGATGCAATTTGGGAAGTCTGTAGCCCGGAGAGACTCGGAGAGCTTCGGCATGAGAAACCAGGGATTAGAAAAACTACTAAAAACCAAATTGCAACCTGAGAGGTCTAGGAAGAGGTGGGTAATCTGCACCATAAATAGGGAAACTCAGCTCTTCTGCTGTGCAGTCTCTTGATTGGCTGCTTTGTGACAAACCTTCAAATCATTGTTTCTTCTGGTGAAATGGCTGTAGATAAGGATTTACAAAATGTTTCATTATAGACAGGTCTTGAGGGTGTTTTAATCCATAGAACCAATAGCTTCTAGAGTGCCAAGACCAGGTTTTAAAGGATAGTAGCCAAGTGTTTCCTGACCAGTCCCCTGGTGAATTAAAAAAAAAAAAAAAAAAGAGGGGGGAGTGGCAAGAAAAACAAATTAACTTGAAGGTATTTTTGAGGCTAAACTTGGCTAAGGTCTCAAGTTTGCTGAAGGAGATTGTCAAAACTTGGAACTGGTTCAAGTGAAATCCTCTCCGGGCACAGGTACCTCAGAGGAGGTCACAATTTAAGGCTGAACTTTTTAGAGAATCTTCCATGACTTTCTTTGCAGTGGAAGATGGTTTTTATTGGCTTCTAGTGAGTCTTCCTTCCAGGCCTGTCCTCTCCCCACCCCCATAATATAGACTCAATTTAACTTACTAAAGCCTTTCCCCTCAATCTAGTGCAAGGTACAGTGCTGGACTCTAGGGGATACAGGGTGGGGTGGAGAGGTGCATACAGGGCTGAGAACCTTTAGCTCCAGAAAGTCCAGCAGGGCAAAGCTTCCTGCCTCTAATGGGCACGCGTGTGCAGGCTGGGCACGGTGCAGTCACACCGGAGTCCATGCGGATGGAGGTGGGAAGTGCACAATCTACCCAGCCCTATGCTGAACCCAGGCCCTCATCCAGCCAGTTGTCTGGTTTTGGCCCTTTGGGGGACAAACCCAAAGTTTCCTGGCCCCTCCAGGCCTTTCTCGTGCCAAGAGCCTTTTCACTCGGTTACTCTTGTTTCATCTTCTGTCACCCCAAGATCCTTCTAAAATATCTCTCTAGAATCACGGTGGGGTTTTGGAGAGTACAGGTTTCCACCCAGAATGTTGTATGGTTCGCTAACCTCGGCTTGCTTCCTGCAAGCACAGTGGGCCTTTCCGAGCCTTCCCGAGATCCGCAGGGCCGGGACAGGCCGCCAGGTGGCGGTGCCGGAGCCCCGCGCCCGCACCAGGTGCCGGCGACCGGGAAAGTCCGCGAGTGGGAGTCCCAGGTACGGGGCGGAGAGGAGGTCCATCAGTGCAATTCTGGAGCTCGCTGGGCGAACTCTGGCCACGCAGACCTCACAACGTAGCTCCCTCCCTACTTGCCGGGTGCCGCGTCCGTCCCTTGTGCGCGTCTCCCCGGACTTCAGCGGAGACCCCGGCCGGCCGCCGTCCGCACCCCAGAGGGCAACTTCCCGTAGGAAGAGGCGCCCGTGTGGGCCGCCGCACTTCCCATCCCCGAGAGATCTCAGAGGGCCGCTGGCGCAGCGGCCCCCCACCCAAGGATGGCAGTTGGCACTCCCGAGGGCCCGGGCCCCTACTCACCGCGGAGCCTCTCTCGCCTTGCCCAGGGTGCCCATGGCCGCGGCCGCGCTCCTGGAGCCGCCTCACCTCGGGCGGCGGGTCGGGCTCGGCTGGGCGCAGCGCATCGCCGCCGCCGCCGCCGCCTGCAGAGCCCTGCGCCCCGGGCCTCCCCACCCCCGGGCCGCCCACCCGCCGCTCTCGGAGCCGGGTGAGCCTGCCCGACGCGCACCCGCAGGCACAAACTTTGTGCGCGCGCGCCCTCTCGCCTTCATCCGCGCGCGCACACACACACTCGCCCGCACGAACCACCTGACACACTGATGGTATCGGCTGTAGGAAGTGTGGGGCGCTCGTCAGCAGCTCTTCTCCGAAACGTGCCCCGGTACTCGGTAGGGTCCGCAGGCCAGCGCCTCTCGCGGTCCTCGCCTTCTACCCCTGCCACCGACCGCTTCCAGCCCGAGAGTGCCTTCCGAAGGGAAGCTGAAGGGCTGGGGAGGCCCCAGGCGCCCTGGACCCCACCACACCTGTGCTAGGAGAGCAGGTGTGCGCCCGACGGAATCCGCTTCGCCCGGCGGGTCTCGGGGGGAACCCCGCCCCCCTGCCGTCCCGCATTTCAGTCCCGGCTCTCGAGGACCCCTGGTGCCCTCGCAGGCCTCTTTCGTATATCAGAGCGCAGAGCCGGGGCGGGGTGAGGAACTAATACACAGTGGTGGATTTGCCTTAGCTTACGTCTTTGGGGGTCTTCTTCGTAGCAATTTGCAAGACTGGGCTAGAGATAGGTGCACTGTACCCTGCAAGAGGCGGCGGGTTTGGAGGCGCGCTCTGGGGCGTGATCTCCCACCGCTGCCTGGCTTCTGTGGGTGTCGGAGATGTGGGGCGGGGACATCGAGGTGGGGAGAACTTTCTTAGAGCAGACCTGGCCAGGAATGGCGGCCTACCCCTGCGTCCAAGTGAAGATAACAAGGAGAACTAATGTCGATTGAGAGTACTGTGCTAAGTGCTTTCTGTGCATTGCCTCGTTTAATCCATCTCCCTCAAATACCAAGAGGTCATTAATTTGAAGACGAGAAAATTAATGTTTCCAAAATAATATACCTCCCATTACATAACTAGTAAACAGCTGAGAGAACTATGACTGGGCTGAGATCTGACTCCCTGTAATCACTGCTGGACTGTCCAGATAACTCACCCATTATTGTCACATGCCATAACCACAATAATAGGTCTCTTCCCAGCTATAATGTGTTGGACCTTGAAGCCTCCGTCTGCGACTTTATACATTTCCTTATATTTATATGCCATCTTGTCCTAGAAAAACGTATTCAAGATAGCTTACAGAGGTACGTAACCTACGAAAGAAATGTGCAAAATGAAAAATAAGGTACATAAAATGGAGCCAGAAATGAAAAGCGTTTTTTTTCCCATAGAAATGCACCCGATAGAGTCCAATACACTTGCTACAAGTGGGACAAAAACTTGTCTCCTGGATTTCTAGCAGTCAAGTTCAAAAGGAAGCCTTATCTAAAATTCAATTCCTGTCACATGCAAAACAAAACAAAAAAAAAAAAAAAGAAAGAAAGAAAATTGCTCAAGAGACGATCAGCTCTTGTTGATACTGAGACCAGAAAGAAATTTCTCTAGAGAATCCTCATGAACTGGGAGTGATAGAAAGAACAAAGTCCTCCGTCACAGCCATATACATATAGAAGGGGCATGTGGATGTTTAATAAATATAAAATAATGACACTCCTCTAGACTTACACTGTATATGCATATGTATATATGCCAAATGGATAAACATACACCTTTATGTAAATGCACAATTCTATGTAAATATGTGTATGTGTACATTGATAGGCTATTTGGTGTATACGTACAATACTAAGCACATATATAGGCAGCTGCACACACCTATACACTTGCAGTCCATATGTATATAAATATAGAAATTATTAGCTTATTCAAGAAGTGAGTCATGCCAAGTTTTCTAGGGAAAGAGGCCTGCTTCTGGCCTAGAAGCTTTTTCCTTTCCAGCTTCCTGAGAACTCTGCACTCCACTTGCACCGGATCCTGTTTCTCTGCCCACCTGAACTCTGATGAGGCTTTCTGGCTGTTCCTACTTGAGCAATTTGTTTTTTCCAGACATCTAAAAAATGAGAATCTCTTCCTTCATCTTCTGCCATGTGGTTAGTCTCCCTGGCACTGAACGCTGTGTCTCTGACCTCAAGAACAAAGTTCTCCTTCTTTTGTCTTATCCTCTCTTCTTACCCTCTCTTCTGCTTATCTAACCGCTTTGATGGGCCGTAGTCAATGTCTCTGTACCAGTTGAGAAAGGTTGGGGACCATTGTCTTCCTCTGCCCATCCCTTGGGTGAGGTCATTCCTTGAGACTCTTTCTCTGTCATTCTTCTTTTCGTTCAGGGGTTCTTAACTGATGGCTATGGAGTGTTATTGGGCTTTTTGGTGGGTATTGTGAAATACCTGCTTTCATCAGATTTTCTAAATGATGCATTGCTCAAGGTAGATGTGTTTATTTTCTTCTGTGACTTCAACAGGATCCCTATGATTCTTATGTCTGAATATCCAACCTTGATACCTGACATCTATCTACACCCACATTTCCTACTGGTCACCAACTCCTTTAATTATTCCACAGGGCTTCCTCTCCATCTCCATGGCCACATGTTGATCTTGGCCCCAATTAGCTCAGAATCTGGACGTGTGTAATAGCCTCATACCTGGCCTCCCTAATTACAGAACCTCCTCTTCTCTTCACAAATCCTTCTCTCATATTGCTTACAGGGTTACCTGATCATGTCATGTTTCTGCTTCCAAGATGCCAAGGAACCCCCATTTCCTACAGAATAAAGTACAAACTTATTAACATCGTGCCTCTTCACAGCTGGACTTTACCTGTCCAGCCTGGCCTCTAGCCATGCCCCTCCCAGGCACCTGTGCACCTTGGTCACATCTGGTAATTGCTGTGTTCTGTGGTCCTGCAAGGCTCAGTGCTTTTGCTCGTGTACTTCTTTCTGCCTGACATCTGTTTTCACCTGGGAAACACACAAAGGCACAGTTATACCAAACGCATGTCAAACTGGCAAGTCACCTTAGAGGGCACACATAGAGCTACCGCCCAAGTGCAGAGGGGTGCAGACTCACCTTTCAGAATCTGCCCGATGACTGGTGGTGCTTGGAGAACCTATTAGCTACCACAGCTTCCTCTCTGTTGTCTACCATTTATTCACCCCTTTAAGATATATTCACTGGGTACCTACTTAGGGTCAGATGCTGTCCTTGTCATTGAGAGCGTGGTGAAGAACAAGACAGACAAGATCCTGGTTCACAGGAGCTTATGTGTCTAACAAACAGACAATAACCAAGTCAACAAATAAACAGACAAACCACAGTTTTACACACTGATTTCCAGAAGCTGCCTCTTCAGAGTTGGGTTACCCCTGCCTTCATGGGGACACCATGACCTATCCCAGTTGGGACCTCACATGGACCTGTGAGGACAAAACTGCCACATTTGGGGACACACAGTTGCAAAGAAGAGTGGAGAGAGATGGAGAGGGAAAAGAGGGTGGGTGTGTGGCACCATCCTTTACTCTGCTGCTGAGTGCTACTCCTATTTCTGAGGCGGGGAGCATTGGCCTCATTATTTTATGGTTGTGACTGGCTGCCCATTGCAGCAGCACATGGGACACTGTCAGTCCCTGCTGTTGTTCACCTTGGACCAACGCTAGAGGAACTGCCCACGTGAGCAGCGTCTCCTTTTGCTCAATGCCTATAGATGGGGGGCTCCTGGTTGCATGCCTGCTTGTTTCTTTGTCCTGAGACAACGGCAGCAGGTTGTCTCCCTGACTGTGGACCAGCTGTTCTGCAGAGTATTCTGTCTCCTTGAGGTACTCCCAGGATTCTCCAAAGGGAATTTCATGAATGTCATATCAGTTCCAGTTTAATATAGGCCATCCGACATATAGGCCCTAAATGTGAATATCTATTCTTGTCTTCACCTTCTGTGAAGAGTGCTGCCTTTTCCTGTGAAGTCCCTTCCCAAAGCCCCTCGCCCCCACCTCTGTTCATGTTTATTTACATCAGAGCCCATATTTTCAGTTAGATTGGTCTCAATAGTCTCTCCAAATTTGATTTTGTAATATTTTTAGGATGCTAATACAACAAACAACTAGAAATACATGTTTTCTCATGCTTTTATTCCTAGCGACATAGGAGTCCCTGAAGAACTTCGAGCAGATGAGGGACAGGATCTGACTTCTGCTTTGTGGGGTCACTCAGGCTGCTGAGTTCCAAAGTGACTCTTGGGAAGTAAGGGCAGAAGGTTCTTGGTGGAAATGGACTTCATAATTCCTGCTGGGTGGGTCTGCCAGGTCGGCAGCTTTCAAATTGCTTTGAACATTACTCTATGGCAAGAAGAGTAAAGTCAAATTTTACACTCTGTGACTCAGATGTACGTTTATGCTACGTGTAAAACTGAAACACAAGTTGTGTGAAACAAGACCACACTACATGTGGTCCACTCTGATCCTTTCAAATCTTTTTTTGAAAAATGACATTGAAAAATAAATGCTGGTCAGGACCCACTAAAGTAATCCATTACTGGGCTGGGATCATAGTTTACACAATACAGCTCTAGGTCCACCTCTCATGCTTACAATAGGTCTCCATAGTTACCTCAGGAAATGGGAAGTAGGTGGCTCTGAGTAGAGGGGAAATTTTTTCATTGTTTCCCCTTTGTAATTTTTATTTTTGTGTTATGTGCACACATCGATTCAATAAATAAATCCTATTTTGAATTATGGCAAAAAATTTTGTGCTTTCTGATTCTGACCTAAATGGTTTTAAAAAAATCAGAAGCTGGGGCCAGCAAAGGTAAGTTGCCAGTGAATTCGCTGCGTTCAAGTTTATCAAAAAATATCAAACAACATATATATTTACAAACATTTGGGAGACATTACAGTACCGTGGTTAAAAGTGTAAGCTCTGGACTTAGATTGACTTTGAATTTAAGCCCAATGCTCCTGGTAATGTGACCGTGAGCAAATTAACTTTTCTAAGCCTCAGTTTCCATGTCTGTAAAAATGGGTGTAAACAAGGCATACCTCATGGAACTTTGCTAATGATTATATGGACCTGCTCTACACCTAACATGAAGTAACCACTGAAGACATGTTAATGTTGTGATTGGTTACTCTGTGCCAGGTTGTGGGCATACTAGGTGAATGTTTCAGGAGCCTAGGAAATTCTCACATAATCACATCCACAGGACACCTATCCTAGTTCTTGGTTGATGGAGCTAACTTCTCAGCGGAAGTAAGCTGTAGGTTAAGATGCAAAGGGTGAGACGAATAGTGAGCCAAAGAGAAGTGAGGGGAGAGGAGAAGTGAGTGTTGCAGAGAAAAGGAAGATGCAGAGGTAAGGGAAAGGAAGAGCAGAGTGCTTTGCTGAACTATAAGACTCAGGAACTTAATTCTGATGCACCCTCTACCCCCACCATCCGATACAGAAATAAGGTTCTCAAGTCTGACTTAATCTTACTGCCTTTGCAGAATCCCAGAGGCTTCACACCTTGAAGAGTCAGCCCCCATGGCTCTTTACACCCCCCCACTCCACTTTAGTTATGATTCAATTAACACTGCTCCTCAAGTTTGTCTTTGGGTGCTTGAGATGAGTGCTGCTGAAAAGAGGACTGAGTTAATTAAAATTCAACACTGGACTTCTTTTACACAGTTCGCCTTGCAATCGAACGGCAATAATTTAAATGCTAAAACTAGTTTAGTAATGCAACCACTATTTTAAAAACACCCAATGTCCACCCAGCACCATACTAACATTAATACTACTTAATAATTTAACACCTACAAAGACACATGGGTAAAAGCTGGTAAAAAAACAACAACCCGGTTCATAGAAAGATTCAAATAGCCTGGACCAGCCCAAGGATGTGGTTGTCTGGGTACAAAAACTATTTAATATGCATTCAAGAAAGTACTGTGATAAGCATTGCACTGAAACAAAAACTCCTGACTAGTAATAGGTGGACTGGTGAGCAGTGAGAAAATCATTGTAAATTCCTATGGGAGGGTGCTTCTCAATCTGGGATCATCTACAGATGAAGTGTCTAGAAGAATTGTCTTTTCCCTTTAAGAAGGGTAATGCTTTACTTATGTTTCAGAAATAGCAAATTATGCCATTTCCCATGCAACCTACACGCATTTTACCTCTTGATTTCAATAGTGGAGTTCTAATACTCCATCCCACTCGCCTGTGCTAAAGCCCAGTCTTCCCCACCCCCACATGGGGGGTAAGTATCTTTGTATTCAGCCTGATTCTTTGTCATGGGACTTGGGACTGAAACAGTTGTGGCCTTAGGAAAATCTAAATTGGGATAGAATAATCTTTTCTATTTCTCTGGCTTTGGAAGTGGGAAGCAAGGCTCTTGCAGCCCTGTAAAGGAGGGTGTGTAACCCTGTGGGTAACTGTGTTCTCTGAGTACAGAATTTGTGTTTCACAAATACTAAAGGCACACCCCAGAGAGCGTCATGAAAATTAGAAATGCACTGATTAGAAAACAAAACTGAAAGCTTAAATTTGCTGCAAATATCAATCAAGACTGATCTGCCCCCGTGTGCAACTGGCAACTGACTCAAACATCCTGGTCACAGGAATTTCTCAGTGTCCATCCAAATGAGAGCCAAAATTTACTGTAAAAGAAAACTGTCCTTTTTGTATTGTATTGGGTGTGTGTGTGTGTGTGTGTGTGTGTGTGTATCTTGCATCAAACTGAGAACTTAATTCTAAACAAAGCATGCAGCTGGCGGAGTCTGCATTGTGGTTTCATGAGTACAGATGGAGACCTAACGGTCAATCAAGATAGTCAACCAAGTGTTCAGCTTAATTGATTTTAAATTAAGTTAAGCAATGAAAAGCACTGCCATATGTTACGAGAAATCCAGTCAATGCCCATTTATGTGTGATTTTCAAGTGCTCCAGAAGTGAGGCTTTGCTCCCTGAGCAAGTTTACCTCATGTTGGATCTTAATTTGGCCCATGCAGGTGTGATCCTTCTGTAGTGTTATTGCTTTGACGTTGTTAGTTTGTATTTGGGTCGCGGGTTGAAGACATCTGGGTGAGACTTATGATGGAAATAGACCAGTTATATATAATCAATGTTGGTGGTTGTTTAAAAAATCCTCTTAAAATTCTAAGTCAGTAAGTGACTTTTGTCCTGTAACAGCTAGAGGAAGTAAATGGGTCAAGTTGGAGGGAGCAGTGGGAGGTGAGGATGGGAGGAGGGTGAGTTTGCTCAGACCCTCTCCACTTAGGACTCTAAACTCAGCAGGACTGGCAGGGCCATATTCTCACATTCATGGGCCCTTCCTTCATGAAAATATATTAAAAATATTTTATGATTATGTTGGCACAAAGGTAAATATAATCCAAACTGGACTCATTATTATATATCCATTCTTATCATATTCATTTTTCTTCTGATTTTAAAAGAAATTAAACTAAAACACTTACTTAATTTGACATGGGCCCCGATAAGTACCATCGACTCTAGGTGCTGCCTCTCCTGGATTAGTCGGCCCTGGGAGGTTGGCTGTGTCCTTCATGAAAGACAAAATTCTCTTTCTTGGCTCCAGGAGAGTTCATAGCTTCTGGCTGTTCAGAAATGGTGTAAAATGAGGGGAAAGGTGAGTTTCGAAGAGGAGCTCCCTCTCTGCCTCTTGTGGCAAGCAGTAAGGAGGAACATGAAAGATTGCCTGGAGAGCAGTAAGGTGAGAAATGGGATGAAATGTGAAGGCTTGTGTTTGACAGAGTCCTAGAGAGCAGTTTCCAGGCTCTCGGCCTCATGTGAAAAGGTGCTGGCTCGGGTAGTAGATGGCCATCAGCTGTAACCAGTTAGCCATTGGCCACTGATATAACTGCCGTGGCTGAGCTAGCAAGCACAGACTGCTGTTAGCAAGGGGGTTGGTTGGTGGGTAGAGAAGTGGATTGTGAATTGCGGATCCTGTGGATCCCACTTCCTGTGTCTTGCCCAGCCCGCCGTGGCCAGTGAGAGTGGGGTGCAGGAAGACCCCCTGTTGGGGTACTGGCAGATGTTTGCTTTTGTGTCTCAACCAGCCGCTAGGCGAGATTATAGTGGTATGAACCCCTCATCCATGGCTCTGTTGTTGTTGCTTTTTGGCCTCACCATTATCCTGTGTTCTGGTACAGGGAGCGGGACCAGAGACCCTGCATGACAGCTTGCCTGGGGAGGAAAGAGAAACACATGATACTGTTTAAAATAGGGGTTCTGAAGGGTGATTCAAGGCGAGAGGGGCCAACTTAAAGGGGCCAAAAAAATAGTACTTACTGACCAACTAGCTGTCAGCACAGTGAATTAGGAGTGCTTGTCCTGTATCAGGGAGTAAGAACTTATTGCTTCCATGTTAGACTTGAACTTGGAGTTACCGTCCCAGAGGCTGAACCAGAAAGGACCTGACAATCTCCAACTATTGCAGAAAGTCGACTAGACAATTGCACACAATTGGTGATCAGCAAAAACAAACAATAAATGGGCTGACATGTGTTAAACTATGCTGAGCTAAGAGTCTTTCTTTGATCAAACAGAATGCTTTTTATTTTTTTCTCTGTATATCTGTTGATCCTAAATTCGTCATGATTATATAAGCCACTATATTGGGTACTTCTTACATGTCAAGCACTCTGTCAAGAAATCAGTATACATTATTTCACTGCATCTTCACAAAACACCTTATGACGATTTACCATTGTGGTCCCCACTTTAGAGATGGAGTATTCAAGTCTCAGAAAGTAACTCACCCAAGAGTGCATAGCTAGTGAAAAGTGAAGCTGGGTTTCAAGTCAACGTGATTCTGTAGTGCAAGCTTGTCACTATTTGCTACACCGTCTGCTCATAATATGTTCGATTTTGTGCCCAACACAGTTGAGCTTGTTGGGTATTTATTACCTGTTATGAATGTCTGGGTGAGGTAAAGAGGGTAAGTAACAAGTACTAACTATATTGTTGATGGTCTCAAAGAAGTGATCAACTTTCAGCTGTCTTAGCAACCACAACTTACAACCTTGACCGTACATAGGGGGTCAAAATTTTGGTCTAGTTACAGAGATGCTCCTCAGCCCAGCTCAAGCTAAAATTGTCTCTAAAAAGACTTGGCCATTGGTGGGGGGAGGGAGACCCCCTGACTTAAGGCTTCTTCAGGCCCTACCTCAAGTTTTCACTTTTCAGTTATTTGAAAAGTGAAAGTAAAAGTGTTGTCAATGAGCTATTAATATGTTGGTCAGGGCTATGTTACTTTTATGTATTAGTTCTCAAATGACAGGTACCATAGCTTGTGTGTGTGTGTGTGTGTGTGTGTGTGTGTGTGTGTCTACACATGTGAATATTTCCTTAACAAATTAGGCTAAAACCTTGATTCCTGCTACATTCTCTTCTCCATGATTCTCTTTTTAGGTGCTTTGGTCCTTCTCTTTAAGAAGTGGGGATTTATTAGATCAAGTGATTAAAGTATTATTCCTTAGGGCTTTCCTATTACAACCCAAGAAGTTTTATCTATTTATTTACTTAACAAGAGTTTTAGCTCATTATTACAGTTGTCCCCTTTTATTCATGGGGGTTATGTTTCAAGACCCCCCAGTGGATGCCTAAAACCATGGATAGTACTGAACCCCATCTCTCTCTCTCTCTCTCTCTCTCTCTCTCTCTCTCTCTCTCTGTATATATATATATATATATATATATATATATATACACACATATATATATGTATATATGTATATATATATATAATACATATATTTCTTTCCTATATACACATAACTATGCTATAGTTTAATTTATAAATTAGGCACAGTAAGAGACTAACAATAGTAACTAATAATAGAACAATTATAACAATCAATATACAGTAATAAAAGTTATATGAATGTGGTTTCTCTCTTTGAAAATATCTTATTGTACTGTATGTACTCACCCTTCTTCTTCTCATCATGATGTGAGATAATATAATGCCTATGTGATGTGATGAAGTGAGGTGGAATTTTCCATTTAATACTTTTGGCGTGCAGGTGACCACGCGTAACTGAAATTGCAGAAAGCAAAAGGTGGATAAGGGGGACTACCGTATACTTTTAAAACAATTCTTATGACTGAGCTATTAATACAATTATACTTCAATTTCAAAATCTACTTTTAAGAGGTATGAATATTTTTCTGAGGTGCAGATGTAAATTCAGACATTTGGTCGAATCTGTTCAAATTAGGTGTTAAGACTGATATTGACTTTTCTTCTTTTTGGATTATTTTGTCCAGTCCCTCAAGTTCCCAGCGGGGCCATCCTTTCCTGGAACATCACAGAAACCCACTGTTCTCAGCATCTTCCTGCCTGTTGGCCTCCCCAGCCTGCTTACAGCTTCTGATAGAGATCTGGACACTGAAGAAAAAGGGCCTCTTACTTTCTTTGCTCTCAATAGAGGGCAAATCACGTGTCACATGCGAGGATGTTCCTGATTCAGTGGTCCTGCTATTTCTTCCTGGTCCCCAGCCTCTTGGGAAGACCCACATAGATTTCTGTTTCCTGCTATTCTATTTCCTGCTATTCCAGCAGTGTTTCACTTTTCCTTTTCCTTTTCTGGAACATTTGAGGACCACTTTTTATTGTATCTTCTACTTAACGTGATGCTTGGCATGTCTGCCATCCCTGAAAGTGCATGCCAAATCCTGTCCTTACAAACTCTGGAGCACACAGAGGAAGGATTAGATGGTCAACTACCCAGGATGCCTGTGAACCAGACAGGGGGCTAGAGATAAGGAAATACATGGAGCCGCAGTGAGTAGGGTGGCTCACCCACTTTCTAGCTTCTGCTACACAGAAGTATGATAGGTCCAGGTTCCTGGAAAATTATTTAACTAGGTCCCACCCTACTCCATGCTTTGGGGGAAGATTTTTCCTCTGCTCAAACTTTTGTTTTTGTCCTCGTCCCTTGGGACCAGAGGTTTGAGCTGCCTAAGATAGACAACTGTCTTAATATTTTTTATGCTGTATCTTAACTAAGGTTATGGGTATCCCAAACCTAGGACAGGTTTCTGACAGTCAGTGGTGGATTTTGATTCAGATGCTCACAGTCTAACGTTTTGGGCCGGCGCAGCTCTTTCTGAACAGTAAGTCATTGTTGGGTGATATGAATAAGTCCAGATCAAATGAAAATTAAGGTTTCAAAAGATTGTCAAAAACAAAAGTCCTTTCAGTGCCTGGTATTCAGGGTTTCATCCCTCACTGAACCAAGGCTGCTCATTTCGCAGAGAGAAAGCACACGAAACTGCATTCTGGAATGCAAGGGCACTTGGCTTGGGAGGTCGGCTGCCATTTAAGGATATGAACTGCTCATTGCTTGGCATAAAGTTTATCTGAAAGGGGCAGAAATTGATAACCCTTTCCTGTTATTTGCACTTATTATTATTTTGTATTTCATAAGGGAAATGACTGTAATTACAGGTAACTATCAAACAGAAAACAGTATCATTCCAGTTTACTAGGTTCCTTCCTCCCTATGCTTTTTGTTTCCTTTTTTTTTTTTTAAAACTCATTTTGAAAGCTGTTGAGGTCTAGTTGTTTCTTAAGGTTTAACTCAGATCTCATCTGGAGGACTCAGGAGGGTCTTATCAATTGTGGTGTTGACCTTAGGAAGTGACTCCTGTCTGAGCATAGACGGGAAGGCCCAGCACTCTGAGACCTCTAAGGAGCCCATGGATGTTTAAAGATGGACTGGTTCCCTGGGGGAGATTTAGAGACGTGAGAGTCCCCTGGAAACATGGTAGACTGAGCCTTCCCAAATGGGGCATGTCTAAAACAGGGCAGTTCCAGACTTTCAGGGTTGAGAAGTGGGGAATCCCAAAATTTCCTAAATTTTTCTTGGAATTTCAGGAGACAGGTGATTTCTCTTACTTCACAGAGGAATTTCCACCCCTGTTCTTTGTTCATTGCTCACAAGAGTCCTTCCCAAAGCACAGAGATAAGTGATTTGTGTTGGCCCACAGGCTGAGTCATTAACAAATTGAGAATTGCATCATGTCTCAGTCTAGCTTGGCTTCTTGACCAAAATATCATCGAGTCTTTCTTGAAAAGATTATGTCACAGTTCTCTTTTCCTTTCCTCATTTCATTTCTGTTTCCTGGTTTTTAGCAGGTATTATCTGAAATGTCTGATTAGCCTTTGTAATTGATCCACATTATACAATTTGATTTTCATATGCTCCCTCTCTGCTGAGTTATTTTGTTTCATTAAAAAGACAGATATTGGGCAGCCAGATGGCTTAGTTGGTTACAGTGCTAGCTCTGAACAACAGGGTTGCTGGTTTGATTCCTACATGGGCCAATGAGCTGCACCCTACACAACTAGATTGAAGACAACAAGCTGCCGCTGAGCTTCGGGAGGGGCAGCCAGATGACTCAATTGGTTAAGAGTGCGAGCTCTTAATAAGTTTGCTGGTTCAATTCGGCGACTGGACATGGAGCTGAGCTGCGCCCTCCACAACTAGATTGAAGGACAACGACTTGGAGCTGTTGGGCTCTGGAGAAACACACTGTTCCCCAATATTCCCCAATAAAGAAAAAGGCAGATATCTATGTAATAAAAACTAAATAAAATGACATATGAAAACTGTCTATATCCTGGAAATCATCCCTATTGCAATCCTTGCTCTGTGCCGTACCTGGTCTTTAGTTTAGGGAAGCAAGTACTTGATACCTAAGAGCAGTTTTAGTGTTGCCATTAAATATGTCACTTTTGATTTTTAATCAGGGACTTGTATATGTAAATTGAAAATATACATACATTTTTACTGTGAATATAATGTCAAACATCTTCTTAATTTCATAACTTGTTTTGCTGAGAAAAAAATTCGATTAGGAATCTGATGAATTTCTGGAGGGGCCAGATGGTCTCAGAGGTTTAGTCCCTTCTCTTCTTCTCTGGAGCTGCCCCAGCCAGGACACCCATAAACTAGTTTCAAAAGGGGTAGGGCCTGAAGAGGGGTCAAGGGCTCTCAGACTTTGAGTTTTGCAGAGTTTTCCTCAGCTTTTAAGTAAACATTTAGTGTTAGGTTGTTATAATAGTTCACCTTTTTGTTTCTTTGCTTAACACGCTAGATAAGTCACTCACTTCTGAAATCTCAGTCTTCCTCAGTCTGCTCCAGGTGGTGGCATCTGTGCTAATTTTCACCTCCTTAATTTTGATTGATGAACTGCATGCTCTTCAATTAGATAAGTGATACAGTAAAGCAGGGGTATCCACACTGCGGTCTGTGGGCCAACTGTGGTCCACAATCCATTGTTCATTGGCCCGCAGCAAATTCCAAAAATATATTTAGTTTACTTAAATAAATCAGGTGAGGCAATACGTACTTCACCTCGAGTGAGTGGCCCGTCTGTTTGTGTATTTTACCGCATATGGTCCTTGGTAGAAAACGTTGAAAAAAGTTTGGACACCCCTGCAGTAAAGCATCATTAATCCAGACTCTGTACTATGAGAGATTAGTATTCCAAAAATATGAGATGAAGTTTACTATTTTAAAAATACATCTATGAAGAAAATGTTTATTAAGCCTAAGCATATGATTGTAGGAGCAAATACCATATTTCCTTGAAAATAAGACCTAGCCTGACAATTAGCTCTAATGCATCTTTTGGAGCAAAAATTAATATAAGACCCGGTATTGTATTGTAGACCCAGTCTTATATTTTATAAGACCCGGTCTTACATTATAGCAAAATAAGACCGGGTCTTATGTTAATTTTTGCTCCCAAACACACATTAGAGCTGATTGTCTGATAGGTCTTATTTTCAGGGAAACACGGTAATTAACCTGCTTGAAGAAAACTACCTTTGAAGATGCAAATACTTTTGCATGCTGCTATTACTAATTACAGAGAAGTTTAGCAAAGTAGACTGAGCAGCACTCTAAAAGAATCTTAGATTAATATATGTCCTATGAAGTGAAAACAACAGAAAACTCCATACATCTAAAGATAGTCTGTAGATGAGATTTAAGAAAAAAAGAATGACATTAGCCTTCACATCAATTGGTCCACGCTTGAGAAGTTTAACTAGATGTCATAATGTTATAGAAGGTTTGGAACGACTTATTGGACCATGACTTTTTGAGGGCAATCTAAGAACCTCTGGGATTGAAGTGTGGTTTTCAAATGTGTGAGTCTCTTTAGGTGCATATGTTTGTATGTGTGTGGGTGTGTGCACCATGCAGGTGTGTGTGCTGTGATGATAGATTTCAGTGTGAAAGGAGTTTAAGGAAGAAGACCCAGGGAAATGAGCAAGGGCAATAGAAGTTACCTGTATGGAAGAGGAAAAAATCATATCAGAATTTTGAACTTAAGTAAAAGCAAGAAAGAGTGACTTCACAACATAGAAATAAAGGGGAATGTTAAGAGGCTGGCATAAATTCATCATAAATATGAAGATCTTTGGCAGAATAAAAAATGGACCCCATCAGAGCAGAATTTCTGAGGTAGATGGTTATTTCTACTTTTGGATGGTGTTTATGTTTAGGGATAATAAATGAGTTTTGATGTTTGTGTCTTAGAACAAGAGACCCGTCTTCTATTCCTGACTCTGGTAGTGAGTAAAAAAATGGAATCCATTTCAACTAGCTTTTAGGGAGCACATAGAAAGGCAAAGCTCCTTTAGGAGTTTTCCGCGTAGTTAGTAGAGTCTTTCTTACTCAGCCCTTTGATGCTGACAAATTGCCTAACTCCTACAAGTCTGAGTTTAAAATGACAGCTATGGACAGCACTTGTCTGCTTTCTCTTCGTCTTATGCTGACTGTGGTACTCTGAGGATAAATGGGATTACCATCCAGAAACAAGTATTTTTGTGGACGTCCAGCATTCTTTGTCCATGGCAATGACTCCTTCCAATATTGTTTGTAATTTTCTATTTTCAGATTATTATTTGACACTTTGTAGTTTCGAAGCCATTTCAGTTAACCCAGTCTGCTCTTCTACGTCTCGCTACTGATTCTGCTTATCAACCCTGGAGTGGTGGGGCTGATACCTGCACACGGCAAAGGCTTTCTCACCACAGCTCAGGAGCAGGTGCCCAAGGGCAGGGGCTTTGGCGAACCTTTCTCTTTTCAGGATACCAGCATTGTGAATCAAGTGGACAGATACCAAAATGATATCATCGAGTTCTTTCTCCAAACAAAACTAGCTTCCTCATTCACTGGCTTCAAGACCTGGAATTCCTATAGGAAGAGACTTTGACATTCAAAGTTTCCTTTAAAAGGCCATACTAGTTGCCTTTTGTGAAGCAGTTTAATATTACATATAATGTGAGGTTTTCTATATATTATATAATATAGTATATATTATATGAGTATAAATTAATATATGATACATAAGTATATTACATAAGGTAGTATATATTATATACTACATGATAATAATATATGATAATATTTTAATGTAATAATTTATGTATATATAGGAATTGAAGCCTTCCAAAATAGGGCTACTCAGATTAGATAACTAGTAAATGGTAAACCTAGAACTAGAATCTGGATCTTTTGTCTGCAAATTTAGTATTCTTACAATTAACCATGCTGCCTCCTCCAAAAATATTCTACCCTAAAAAATTTTTTAGCACAATTAGATCAGCAGATTCACAGCCTTCAAGAGATAAATGGTGCTTATTTGGAACAGAGTCTAGGGCACGTGTGTATGTGTGTGTGTGAGTGTGTGTGTTCCTAAGTTTTATTATGAACTTCAGACATAGAGAGAAGTTGAAAGAATAGTATATAGAACAACCATCTAGTCTCCACCTAGATTCAATAATTAAGTTTGCCATATTTGCTTTCTTCCTTTTAAAAATATTCTTTCCAAGAAGAATTTTCAGACCTCATAACACTTGACCCATAAATATTTTAGCCTAAATCTCCTAAGTATAAGGACACTCTACTCTCCCACATAGCCATCTTTCACTTGTAACTAACAATAATTGTATAATAATATCTAATAACTAGTCCGTAGTCCATTTTTTCCAGTTGTTCACTCCCTATTTTAATGTTCTCAACTGCCCTCTCAAATGTTGTATAATTGTCTTTTATAGCCCTTTTCTTTAGAACTAGGATCCAAACTAGACTCATTCACTCACTTGGTAATTAGGTCTCTTTAATTTCTTTTAACCTAGAACTGCACTGACCAACAGAGTAGCTACCAGCCAGAGGTAGCTATTGAGCGCTTCAAATGTGGCTAGTCCACACTGAGATGTGCCTGAAATGCAAAATATACATCAAATTCTGAAGGTTTAGCAGGAAATAAAGAATGTAAATTATCTCATTAGCATAATTGTAATGTTGATTAAATAATATTTTGGCTATCTTGAGTTAAATAAAATATATTATGAAATTTTGTTTTGTCTAGTTCTTTATATTGTTTTTTTTTTAATGTGACCCTCAGAAGATTAAAAATGACATATGTAGCTTGCGTTATATTTCTATTGGGCAGAGTTGGTTCTAGAATGGGTCTCCTTCCTTTTTTCCCCAAGACATGGACTTAATGACGTGTCTATGACAGTTATCCTTAGAATAATATAGGTATATTTTGGTGGCAAAGAAAGAGCTAGGAAAAATCTGTAGAAAGAGCTGCTTCTTGGGAGGGCCTGGATAGGATGCACTGGTGGGAGGGATGCTAAAGAGTCTGCTGAAAGGAGATGCTATAAACATCCTGCCTGTGTCATGCATTTGCTCAGTTGATTGACCTTGGCTCTGTCTGCCTCCTTCACAGAGATTTGTCAAGTGTCTGAGGATTCATTTTCACGTAATATTTTGATTTTTCTTTTTTTGTTTTATGTTGGTTTTTTGCCTAATGTATTTTTTTCTCAGTTCTTTCCTTTTTCTTTCTATGGCTGTGCACTTCTAAATTCATTCTCTCAGTTCTATTACCACATCACTTGTTTCTGACTTTGTCCCTCCTGTCTCCTATTGTGATTACATTGGGCCTACCAAGATAATCTTCCCTTGAGAAGGATCTCAAGCTCCTTCTTCTCCATCTGCAAAGTCCCTTTGCCATGTAAACTAGCAGATTCACAGGTTCTAGGGATCAGGATGTGGAAATTTGGCCCCCCTCCACCCTTATTCTATTACACCTTCCCAAACCCAAAAGACCTTCCACTACCCATTTGCCTCCATTTATGTACATGCAAATGTTTATTGTTATAAATTGAGGAATAGTGAATAGTTTGTGGTTTGTTTGTTTCTTGTTGGAGGAGGGAAAAATAAAAGCAGAAAGGGAGAGGGGAAGGTTCTTTGATGTCTACTCTAGTTTTGGCCAAAGAACTGAACTTGAGACCTGCTGGATAGGCAGTGATGGCAATAAATGGATGAAACCATTTAAGAAAGGCTGTGTGGTTCTCAGCACATTTCCCCTTTAAGATCAGGGGAAAATGTGGCTCAGAGTTACTTGTTTTTGCCAAGAACCCCGCAGACTTATGATGTACCAGGGATGGAAGCGTGGAGACATCTCGATGTGGCAGTGTCACACGGGCATGCTTACTCTTCTGGAATCGGTGGTACAGATGTTGTATGAGAGAGCTGGTAGGTAAGAGAAGGGACAGTTGAATGTCACGGATGAACTGTTGATGACCATGGGCACAGTGATGCCCCATTGAGAAGCTCCCAGACAGTCTTCTTATGAAAGGAAAATAAGACATTAGAGGCAGAACAAATGCGTGTGTGCGCATGCATGTTCCACTTAGCAATATATAGGAACACTTTTTTTCATATAGGTTATTTCCTTCTATGATATGTGAGACTTCCTAGTGTTCTATGTTTGGAGATGTACCAATATTTGTTCAACTACTCTTTTGCTGGTGCTTCCATTTCTTTTCTCTATTTTAAACGATAGTATAATGAACCTTCTTGAACCATTCACTAATCCATAAATAGTTTCTTAGGATAAAACTTACCCGGATGTGGAATTGCTGAATCTAAAGGGTGTGGGAATCATTCTGAGGCATTTGAAGTATGGAGTACAATTTCCTTATCTGTAAAATGAAAGGGTTAGATGAAATTGGTGACTTTCAGGTTTTTTTCTGTTCTTTTTAGCCAGTAGACTCTTCCAGCAGGAACTTTTGCAGAAACCTAGGAAGTAAGTGAGTCAGAGGTGAACCCACTCTGGTGGAGTGGGCCTGGGCTGGTCTGTTTGTGCCTCCCCATTCCCTCAGCTGCCAGGGACTCTGAGGAACCTCCGGGTCTCTGAGGCACACACTTTGCAAACCACAGGGTGAGGTGACCTCATGCTTCTTTCTACTGACTTCTTTGCTATCAGGCACTTTGATTGAACTGCTGGTTGTCTAGTCAGGTCTGAGATTCCATCACTGGGTTCCCATTGTGCCCTTTCCCTAAGTGGTCAGTAAGTACTAGTTAATCTTAGATAGCTGCCATTGCACAACAGATCAGAAGCAGGAGGGATCCTGCAGGCCAATTTGAAGGGAAAGAATCTGGGCAACACCCATTTGAGAGGGATGACTTTGGAGTCTGGATGTGACAGATGAATTGGAGGGAATTGCTGTGACTCAGAACTTGGGGAATGTAGACCGTCTATAATAAAAAATATAACTTTAAATATATAGGTGACTTTGGGAACATCAAATCCAACCTCCTCGTTTGTAAACGAGGAAAAGGAGCCAGAAAAGGTAAGGGTCTCACCCCAGGGCACAAAGTAACTTAGTGGCATAATAAGACATCCTGAAAACTACACGAATGTTCTTTTGCTTTTACTGTGTTTGAACTTCCCCTTCCTCTCCCCTACAAAGGGAAAAGAAAAGAGAGGAAGAAGAAATGAACATTTAAAACATCAATTATGTGCCGGACAATTATCTAGGTATCTGCCTTACACTTGGCTCACCCTATGAGGATGGGCATCGTGCTGTCTCATACATGAGGTCTTTGCCTCCCAAAGTCAGTCCTGGGTCCAGAGACCCCAGCGGTGAATGACAATGCTTCGATTCAAACTCAATTTCTGACACCAAAGACCATCCTTCCCCAAGTTGGATACATTGTATTAACCTAGAAAGTTACCTGTTGCCTAAATATCAGATTGTGCAAGAATTTGGGAAATAACTTTAAGACTAAGGTAAAAGATGATGAACAGGAACCTGATAAGAGACAAGACTTTTAAAAAGATATAAACACATCAATTTGATTTAAACACATCAATTTGATTTAAACACATCAATTTAGAAACAGAACCTGACCTGAAACTGCCCAGAGCACAACCTTGGAGGTCCTTTTTTGGCATGAAACTTGCTGCCACAGGAAGTGGTGTAAGATATAAAGAGAAAGCCTCTTCCTCAGTTCAGATTCCTCTGGGAAATACCATGCAGTGTTCAACATTCTAATGTTCTCTCTGACTGGGAAATCCAGGGTACTGTTCATAAAAATGTGAGGTTTAGGTTCAAATCTCCAAAGCCCTTCAGAAGATTTGGCCACCCAAACTATAGATAAGGAGATATAGTCCTTGGGGACATAAGGGGCTGAGGAAGAGGAGATGTGCACAATTACCTTGAGTTTGAACTCTAGAACCACCGTTTGTGCAACTCAAATCTATAAAAGATCTTGCCATTATTTGAGGGGGCGGGGGAATTACAGGCCTTCCACCAATGTCTTGGAAGTTTACAATGCTATAGATCGGGGCTCATTTGCAGTAATCATAAGAGAACATTAGGAATATTCTAGAGTTTAGCAATAGGATTGGGTTTCCCTTGCAGAAAAGTTTTATGATTCATGAAGTCCACGGTAAAGCAGCTCATGAGCCCATGGTTTCATGAATAAAATAGCCTTCAATGTCTCTCCGAAAGTCAAATGTGGCTAGAACCCTTCACCACTCCTCCCAAGCCACTTTCCTTTGCCCACGTTACGTAAGAGTAGCTTTTTATTCCTGAAAACCAAAAGCTGCTACGCCAGTCTGGTATGCTCTCCACTGCCCCCTTCCCCCCCTCCCCCCCCCCCCTGAACTCACACAATAGCAATAGGAGCAGAGCAGCAGAGCCCAGCCCCTGCTGCCACCCTGACATCACCCTGACTGTCTTCCCCACACTCAGCACATTGGTTACTTCTTTCCTCTGTTAAACCACTGAGACTGTCACTAGCTGCTGTATTGTGCTGTTCTCTAATTTTTCATGAGTATGAATCCCACTGAACTCAAAATTTACACATTTCTTGAGATTAGGGAAGAGATGGGATGATGGATTGGATTACCATTTCAGTACAGTAAAATGGATGCAGGAGAGTTGGGTTTTGAAATCAGATTGTCTGAGTTTGAATGCAGGCTCTGCCCTGGTCAAGTTACCTAATTCACCTGGGCACCAGTCACTGCATCTGTAAGATGGGCATAATAATGGTGCCTACCAATTAAATCAGAGTGTTCATATAAAGTGCCATTCCCAAAAGTTACCTGCTATTATTATTCCCATGTGGCAGGCACTAGTGGCCATTTTCATCCATAATCTCATCTATTTATCACAAGAATTTGGTAGGATGGAGTAATAAACATCATCAGTTGCCTAAACTCCAGCCAGCTACTGCTTTCTCCTTGTCCATGAACTCCTGCTATTGGTTAGGTGTTTGTCCTTCCATCACTCTGTTCTTGGGGAAGTAATTCTGCTCTCAGTCCAGGGGTGAGTGTTGAGTAGTTTAAACCCATTATGGCATCCACCACCAGTGATTGGTTCAGAAGTGGTCACATGACCCCATTTAAGCCAGTGAGGCATGAGGGGAAGCCTGGCTGAATGGCAGGGGGTTTTATTCTGCCCTGGGTGGGTGGATAAAATTCTCAAGAAAGAATCTTTCACTCTGTAATATTTAGAAAGTTAAGTTTCTTCTTGCCCTGAGCGAGAGAAAGATAAAAGAGATGGTAGCATACTGGACTTTCCAGAAATGTGACTAAAAAGTGCTCAGTGTTGGTCATACAGTTCTGACCAAACAATGGAGTGAGGTGGTTTCTGCTCCAGGCCTGAATTCTCAGAGAAGAACTGTGAGGGAACGTACTATCTTATTGGGAAACATGTGCTTCAGGGACCCAGGAGAGGGAGGAGGAGGTGAGGAAAGTGGGAGTGGGGGCTGTGGATCCCCATATCCATTACCCAGCTGGTGGTCAGGAAGGCATTAACCCATCTGACTCTTGAGAAACCCTCCTATAATAAATACATTCCCTGGTTGTGGCGAGAAGCCTGTGCCACTAAGGAAGTGAATCTGCAGCCTGCAGGCAGAAGGAGGGGCTGAACTCTGGGGCACGTTGTCTTGAACTTGGAGACTATTTCCTGGAAGAACTGCTCTGGTAGTAAAGAAGCAACCTGAGAGATGAGAACCTGAGTGAGAGAAAAGTCTCTGGGAGGCCAAGGCCATGTTGGATCACATGAGAAGGAAAACACGACTTTGCAGAAAGTAGCCAATCTCAACTTTCCCTAGGCCCAGTGTGAATCCAAAGACTAGGGAAAACATCTTCCAACACTACTGCTCCTGGGACCAGCCAGAGGGAAGAAAGCACATGTATCTCCCCAAGTGGGAAATACGTGCAGTAAATTGGTAACTTCGTTCAATGAGTTTAAGATAAAGGGGTGGATTCAAGGAGTTAAAAATTAATTCTTTCAGAGAAATTGCTTTAGTGCTTTAGTAGGTAATTGGGGAGCTATAGCCACGGATAAAAATGTGTGAGGAAGTAGTTTCATAATGAAAGGGCTCCCTCTGTTTGTGCCATGAATTTCAGTTGGTTGAGTAATTGATTCTTGGTAGAGGTTACTGAAAGGCATGCAAGTTACATTCCCTTTTCCTTAATGCCACCATTCATTGTTCCTGGCAACCACAGGGTGACCTTTCCACTTTATATAAAGATGTTGATCTTCATGAAGCCAAAGATTTCTCCCAGAGGATTAGAGGATGTTTTCTTTGTGGGGAAAGCCACAAGATGAGGAAGGAAAGGAGAAATATCTCACTCCTCACACTACTGACATAGGTCTAGATAGATGAAAAGGTATGTAGGTAGGGAGAGAAAACTGAAGAGAGATGGCCACTTGGAGATTTTGTAGGCCATCAGGAGGTTGGAGACAAAAACTCTATTTCGACATTAATCAGCCCTCCTGAAGCCTACTTCAGTTCTTTAAGGTATCCTTCTTAATAGCATTCTGTATGTCCAGAAATCCTCCCTAGAATTAGTATGACTTCTAGAAATTAGTTTGGGTGTAAGAAACTGGGGATCAGGCAAAATAGAATGAAGCATAATTTTTCAGTTAATTTACTTATGTCACTGAATAATTGTTTTTAATGCAGCCTAAAATATTTTCCAAAGAATATTCCTCTGTGTGATATTAATAAATAATACTCATACAAAGAGTTTTAGGGTCAAGTAAGTTTGAGGTACACAGGGTTAATATAAATTAGGTTTCTTTCTGGTAGAAAATTTCAGGACTTTTAATGAGCTAATGTGAATTATAAATCAATATCGACTATCTGGTGAGTATTAATTCCCAAGCTCATTCTCAGAGTAGCACGAAACAATAGTAATTTAAAGAGCACACTTTAAGAGATGCCAAATATTTTTCAACAATTGATTTTACTATTGGTAAATTTCCTTTTATAGGTTTCACGAGGGACACAGTACACAGAGATATCATGGGGTCAGTGAGACAACATATTAGTCGGGCGACCTGGGTTCCAGTTCTACATACTTCTTACTGGCTGTGCCAAGTAGTAGCAATTTTATCATCTCTAAAATTGGAGAACAGTGGTCTTACTTTGAATGTAGGGCAATAGTTGGGAATACCAAATCAAAATTTGAAATAAACAAACGTAAGTTGGTGGTTGTGATGACATATGGGTTAAGAAATCTTTTATTTTGTTTGGATTATGCTTCATGTCAGCTGTGCCTCTCCTTTTTCTTTATTTTCTATGAAGTCAACAGAAGTCTGAACGCTCTTTTGTATAAGGCACTGCTTAGGTTGATTTTAGAAGAACTATGCTGAGATCCATAGCAATGTCAATATTTAAATTCCCCAGATTGCTGTGGTGGCATTATTTAAGGGAATTGTGCAAATGCCTACCTCATGTCTGCTGTCTGGACAAGCTCAGTCTGATAGTCCTTTTTGCCTGTTGTTCATGGTCATTAATGAATTGCTTCCTTGTGAACTGGACCAGTAGGACAAAACACGTGCCTTCAGGGGCAGAATTCGTTGCAGGGCTTTTCTGCCTATCACTTCTGTGAACTCAGTTTTCTTTAGGACATGGTTTTGAAACGAACTTCCCAAAGATAAAAGCTAGCATTGGTTTGGATCATTTCAGACTAGACCTGGATATTTTCAGGTCTTGAAACCATTTACCTTTGTTGTCTAAGAATGTTACCAAATCTGCACTGGAAAAGGATGTGTTTCCAGAGATGGTTAAATTTGGCACTTGTTGAGACACATGCTCTTGAAAAGGGTGGGTTAAGGCAAAGAAGATAAGTTGGGAGTTAAGGGCACAGCATACTGGAAAACCAGAGCAAAAGTGGTTGAAGTACAGCTTGAACAATAATGCTAGTCATAACAATTACCATGTGCTAGACACTGTTCTCGGTATTTCATGTAGATTAATACCTTTAAATCTCATAATAGCACCATAGGGGTAAACCGTTATTAGTCTGATTCTACATGTGAGGAAACTAGCAAGTTTACAATGCCAACTCCAGGGTTCTCGTTTCAAGAATAGTAAGTGATGTCCTGGTGTGATGGACATATCAAGCAGTTTGCCTATACTGCCCATAGCTCTGGGGTGGCACTCCTGGCTATGGCTGATTGGATTCTGGATCAATACCAGCCAATTCATTGACTAGTCCTAATCTCTCAAGAATTTAAATTAGGATCATAGAGATAGGAGTCTCCATAAAAGCTCTAGGGATGAGGCAGCCATTTTGGATCATGTGCAAATAGATGGGAAAGTAAAGGGAGCTCTTCTACTCAGAGGCAGAGAAAAGAAAGAGCTACATGATGCTAAGAAGTGGAAAGAATGGTTAAACAGTCTGGCTCTGGGGCTTGATAGGCCTGGGTTCAAATCTGGACTCTGTCATTTGTGAATGTGAACTAATTACCTAGCTTCTCTATGGCTCAATTTCCTCATCTTTAAAGTAGAAATGATGATATCTCTATCATGTGAATTGCTTAGCACAGTGCCTGGCACACAATCGTTACTCACAAAATAATAGCTATTGTCATGGTTATTAAGATTTTGGATGGCTCTTCAGTTCTTCTAAGGCCTGATTTCATTTTCTTTTCTTTTCTAAGATTCCATCATCTCTGTATCCTCATCATAACCCTTCTGTGACTAGAGTGTAACTTGATGGAAATGTCACAGTTATAACTAACCAACCCTCTCTTCCATTTTTTAAAAATAGACTTTATTTTTTAGAGTAGTTTTAGGTTCACAGCAAAATTGAGCAGAAGGCATGGAGATTTCCCATATAAACGCAACACCCCCTACACATACATACACATGCATAGTTTCTCCCATTTTCAGCATCCTTCATTGTAACAACGGTACATTTGTTACAACTGATGAACCAACATTGACACATCATCAACACCCAAAGTCCATAGTTTACATTAGGGTTCACTTTGGTGTTTAACATTCTGTGGGTTGGACAAATTAATAATGACACATATCCATCATTATAGTATCATACGGAATAGCTTCAGTGCCCCCCAAATCCTCTGTGTTCCATCTATTCAGCCTTCCCTTCACCCAACCCCTGACAACTCCTGACCTATTGTCTTCACAGTTTTGCCTTGTCCAGAATGTCATATAGTTGGAATCATACAGTATGAAGACTTTTCAGATTGGCTTCATTCACTTAGCAATATACATTTAAGTTTCCTTCATGTCTTTTCATGGCTTAATAGCTCATTCTTTTATAGCACTGAATAATACTCCATTGTTTGGATGTATCATAGTTTTTTTGTCCATTCACCTACTGAAGGACATCTTGGTTGCTTCCAAGTTTTGATAACTATGAATAAAGCTGATACAAATATCCATGTGCAGATTTTTGTGCCAACATAAGTTTTCAACTCATTTGAATAAATATCAAGGATTGTGATTGCTAGATCGTATGATAAGAGTATATTTAGTTTTGCAAGAAACTGCCAAACAGTCTTCCAAAGTGTCTGTACTATTTTGTATTCCCACTAGCTGTGAATGAGAGTTCCTGTTGCTCCACATCCTCACCAGCATTTGGTGTTGTCAGTGCTCTGGATTTTGTGACAACCCTTCCCTTTTAAGACCAGCTCTTTAGAAAATTATCTGGTTCATGTGCAGGATTTGTTCTTCATGGAATCACAAAAACAGAAGACAATGTAAACAATTCACTATACCACGATTGCATTTTCTCCTTTTCTCATCAGGTAGGGCAATCCAGCATCAACAATTTATTGCATCTTCACCTTGTACTCAGTATTGCACTGTAGTGTGTGTGTGTGTGTGTGTGTGAAAGAGAAAGAGAGAGAGAGAGAGAAAGAGAGAAGCCCTGCCCTTGGCTAGAGGAGCTGATGAGTTGTAGGTAAAACAAAAGCAGCAAACTCAAAACAATTGAGAAAAACAATTTGATAGTATATCTCACATATAAAATGGTTCTTTATAGACCAATGGTTCTTAAGTACCTATGGGAACATCAAAAAACAAAAACAAAACCAAGAGGCAGATTTCCCATTCTCACTTCCCAAATTTTAAATCCAGATAGTCTGACGAGAGTGATAGTAAATACTTAAAAAGCTCATCAGTGAGTTTTGCTTTGCCCCAGATTTTGGAACCACCACTATATGTTATAAGCGCAGTTAGGATTTCTGGAGTTCACAGTAGAAAAGTATGCCTTGATAGAAGGTTGAAAATTAGACCTGGATCTTAGAAGGTGTGAGACAGAGAGACAAAGTGTGTGGGGGGGGACATTCCAGATTGAGGGACCAGGAGGAGCAAATGCGGGGAATTTGGACTCCCCATGGCATCTGTTGGGGGATAGGTGAGAGGAAATAATGAGACCCATAAAACAGGAGCAGCCAGTCTAAAAGGGAGAACCACTGAGGCAGAGTATCATGATTAAATTTTGCATTTACGTTTGCAGATTCAACATCATCTTGGCCTATTTTTATAACAGTCTCTTGTAAAGTGGGTGGAGCAGTGCTCCTGCTGGTCCTGGTGGTAAAGCTAGGTAACCTCTAATTAGGTCTGAGAATGTCTCATTTCTACTAGTAATCGCCATTGTCAGTGCCATACAGCAAAACCAGCTCCAAGTGAGAGGAGAGGAACCATGGTGTTTGCTGAAGTGATACCTGAGCTTTGCATGGAAGTTCTGGATTGGCTGGTTAAGTCAAGATACCTGGAAAAGCCAGTTTAGTCCAACCTGAGCCCTGCTTAGGGGCTTGGTGATGGCCTCCAGGAAGTTGGCAGCTCAACTGACTCACAACTTGGTTTTGTGGTACTGACACCCTCTTTTACAGGAAAGGTTTATGAAGGACAGAGGACTCTTAGCTCAGGAAGGCTTTTGAGAAACTAGAAAGACAGAAAAATAGGTGTCTTGCTGTATATAACTCCATGTTGAACACAGGGCAGCTGCCTCCCTTCTTCTCAGGCACCAGCAGCCTATGCATTGATCTGATGTGGAGTTTGTGTCTTCTGAAGGATCAGGGCCTGGCCTTCATGGGGCCTGGCCTCCACAGTTGTGTCTTCACATGCTCTTCTCTGTGTCAACCCTAAGTCTGAACATGGTCTGTCAACTTTTTTCTTGCCAGGTCTCCCCTATCCTGTTCCTTTGAAATTAAGTACAAGCATTCATCAAATTGAATCTATGCCGAGTAAATCCTATAGCAAACACAGAAAAGGCTATAACAAATCCCACAGCGTTTGGGGCTCTGACTACTCTGTGAATCAAAATATTTAGGGCCCAGGGACCTGCACTGTCAACAACCACCACTGGAGTTTTTGATGCTCACTGTTCGTCATGGCTATCTAAACACAGAGCCTCTAGAGACATCTTACCTTATGTGGAGTTCCATGGTGAGGTTGTCTTACTTTGTGATATAGAGTGAGGGGAGAAATGTTTTTTTGGGTAGAAGAGCCTTTCCAGGCCCTATGACCCTTTTGTTGACCCTTCTATGAGGAGATTGTTCATGTCAATGAGTTAGAAGCATATTATTTCTTAGCACTGACAGACTGAGACTCGTAGTCTTCACCTCCGGTGTTCAGTTATGATGGGCCTCATTGTTACTGTCCTACCATCCTCCGACATAAAAAAAAAGTGCAACCAAACAGTAGTCCCATAACCTAGAACCTCAATGAGCCAGTCTCTCTTATTAGAAGTGAAGACCAGAAAACTTGCTGTGTAAGCATATTTTTTCTCCCTCTCTGCATGCATAGACCTGGTGTCATTGCTGCGGAGCCCTGGGTTGTGTGTATACTCAGGTGACTCATGGGGAAAGACACACCCTGGGAAGCATCACCCTACTCATGAAGCATGAAATATTCCCCAATATTAGACCTCCCGGACACTTAGCAGGTCTTCTTTTAAATAAACTGTATCACTGAATGGATGAGTCCACATTCGTGGAATAAGTTAGTGTTCTCCAGAAATAGTTGTGGCAACTTTTTAGATGTGTGCTGGACTTTCATGTTAAGTAGTTGAGAATCTCACTGTGCCTCTGGCATGTATCTGTGAAGAGCCCAACACAGACAGGGACCTCAGTGAGGAAGACTCAATGAAGTGCCACAAATGCACTTGGGTTCCTTCAAGTGCCATGAAGTCAAAGAGGAGTCTGTCTTGTTTACCATGGTATCCTTAGTGCCTGTTGTAGTTATTCAATAAACCCTTGTTGGATGAATTGGTTGTCTTCAATGGACTGGGTATGGCACTATAGGTATGAGCTGACAAAGTATAATGTGGTGTGAGTTGACTAGAGGTATGACTTGGCTTAGATATGGCAGCTGTCCTTGAAGACTTCTCAGGCTAATATTTAAGGCAAACAGTTGGGCAAAAACAACACAAAATGTAGAAATAAATATACGAGTTCTGACAATTATGTTCACAAACTTGTTGCAATGATGTTGTTGATATCAGTGGGATTATTCATTATGAATTTGTCCCAACTGGATAAACAGCTAACCAAGTTTAATATTTGGAAGTGCTGAAAAGGCTGTGTGAAAAAGTTAGACGACCTGAATTTTTTGCCAACAATTCATGGCTCTTGCATCACGACAATGCACCAGCTCACACGGCACTGTCTGTGAGGAAGGTTTTAGCCAGTAAACAAATAACCGTATTAGAACACCCTCCCTACTCACCTAGTCTGGCCTCCAATGACTCCTTTCTTTACCCAAAGATAAAGGAAATATTGAAGGAAGACATTTTGACGACATTCGGGACATCAAGGGTAACACAACAACAGCTCTGAGAGCCATTCCAGAAAAAGAGTTCCAAAATTGTTTTGAAGCGTGGACTAGGCACTGGCATTGGTGCATAGCTTCCCAAGGGGAGTACTTCAAAGGTGACCATAGTGATATTCAGCAATGAGGTATATAGCACTTTCTCTAGGATGAGTTCACGAACTTAATTGTCAGACCTGGTATGTAAAGGTCCTAAGAGAGCTCTGAGGAAGGAGCTCAATCCTTGTGTTGGAGAGCATACAGGTAGATCAGGGCTTCATGGAGGAGGCACATTGGCAGGGATATATGAAAGATTGAGAAACATGCAAAACTGAGAAATTTTAAACAGTCAGAAAGACCTAGAAAGACTTCATGCTTCATCAAAGGAGTGGGAGATGAACTGGATCTTGAAGAATGGGAAGGGGCTAGATAATGATGGAAGAGAACAATGTAAGCATGAATTCTATTGCTGAGGGACTCACAGAGGGTCAGGGGAAACCTCTGTGACACGGCGTCTGTGACACGGCGTTAGAAAACATGTGTTGCAGGATGTTACAATGAAACCATTCCTGCCTCTGTTCTGACTGAGGCACCAACATAATAGTATCAGTTACCAAAGGGAGTAGGAAACAAAACCCACCACCTCCACAGTCTCTGCAGATTTACATAAGAAATAACTCTGAGGACATATTTCATGTCTCTCAGCCTCCTCTGCCAGATTAACAGCTTTTCAGGGCGAGGATGCCATACACATTGTTCCCTTTCCTGTGGACTCGATGAAGGCCACTTGGGAGAGAGATGAAGTGGCGCCATTTTGGGTCTTGTCCAATAGGAGAGGTCTTATCATCAGAGGAGAGGAGAAACTCCATTGAAAATGGCCAGAGGTGCATTGCTCAATGCCTAGGAATTGAGGAAAGAGCTGTAAGAGGCCACCAAGACTAGAGATATATTCACCAGGTCAAGGGGAACCGCAGGAGAAATGAGTCTAGCAGGACACCCATGAAGAACTGCAATAGCACTTTATGAGAGAAACTTCTCCTACCCAGGAGCACTGGCATGAGCCACGTGCTAGGCCCAGAGAGCACAGAGCCATCCAGTCAAGTGCTGTCCTATTCCCTCATCTCTCCTTCTTTTCGTTTCAGGTCTGACAGTGAGGGAGTGGGGAATATTGTAATAGGAAAAGGAGTCAAGCCTCCTTTCCCACTACAGGCTTCTAGCCTGAGGTAGACCTGAGGAGAGAGGAGAGAGGATTCAATGCTAAATCAGGTTCAGCCTCTTGATTATTACATGGGGCCGGACATTGTTATGACCAAAGTGAGAATGTCTTTTTGACTTAAAGTGACTCCAGTCACTTTATTCATGTTATGGTGGAGAGTAAAGGACAAAAGGCAGGAGTCCAGTCTTGGCTCCTTACTGGGCTTCAGTTTCCTTATCTATAAAACTGGAGATCTAGTTAGATAATCTAGATAGGATTTTCTACCTCTACGACTCCAGGTTTCTGTGTCCGAGGACATGTGGCTGTGTCATCTGCCAGCCCTTTAGCTTCCCAGGTGGACATGGCTGACCTGGAGATGGAACCGCCTCCCTGCTGTATGAACATCCTCCATAACTACTTGCTCAGGTTAAGTGGGGAGAGGCTCTTCTGCCCACAATAATGAGGTAACATCTGTGTTCAAGCTTGAAGGATCACAAAGAGGAGGGATAAATGTTGATTGGGCACCTACTGTGCTTGGTGCTTTCACAAATGTTATCTAATTTTATCTCTCTCTACAACAACTCTGTGAGATTAATATGAGCTCTAATTTTTTTGCCCCCTTACTTCTGCCTCCCCTACCACTCTGGTTCAAGCTGTTGTTTCTCAGTCTAGTAGTGTAGGACACAGCTCCCTAGCCCTGCTGGTATTATGAGCCTTGCCCCCCACCCCCATGCAGCCGTTCTCCGGGATCCTCAGTCGGCAGCTCTCGTCAGCAGCGGGCTGATGAGCTCTACATTTAAAGATGGGGAAATGAGACTCTGTGGTTTAAAAAAATTGCCATAGCTCACATAACTAATGAACTAATAGAGGTAGGATTTCAAGCCATGTGTCCAGACTCCTAATCTGGTCTTCCTATGGCTGTTATTCCAGGTAGAAGGAGGGTGTGAGTATAAAGGCACTAAGTTGGAGAATCATGGAGAGTATTTGGAAATCAGGGAATGGTAGCGGGAAGAATGCAGAAATCAGGGAATGATAGCGGGAAGAAAGCAGAGGGTGTTTAAAGGGGGATGGTGTGAGACAAGACTGGCATGGTAGGTTGGGCATGCATATTAGACACTGACAGTGGACAGTGTGTTTACTAGAGAAACCTGGGAAGTTCTGAATACAGATAGGAAATACTCAGAATTGTATATTATCAAGGTTAATCTGGCTTTGAAAGATTAAAAGCACAGATTGAGTAAGGAAGGATGAGGGACCTCTTAGAAAGCCTATGGGAATAGCTTTCCTCCATGATAAATCATTCAACAGAGTGCTGTTTGTGCAATCCACTGTGCTCTACACTGTGAAAGATACAGAGATGAAAGAGACATGGGTCCTGCCCTCAAGAAACTTAGTATCTCATAGAAGAGATGATCTGAGCACTTTTACAGTATGTGGTCTTCCAGATGTAAGTGCTGAGGAGGTGCAGCCAAACACTGCCTTTGTAGAGTTCTCCACTGGATACAACCCTCTCGTTTTAAAGGGGTCAGCAGTGAGTTTTTAGATATCTCTTTGTATTAAAAATTGGGTTTCCTTTCTGACTGTTTGCTTGAATGTCTGAGTGTTCACCTTTCAGTATAAAAACAGATTATGACTCACAGCCTCTCTCCTTCTCCTTTACGCTTCACTCTACCTCCTAAGTGTGAGTTGAGGCGTCAGAGACTACTGCAGGGTTTCCACATGCTCAGGTCAGTGTTAAGATTACAGTTCAAAGACGGGGCTGGCAGAGCTGCCTTCACTCCCATCTGCACCTAGAACTAAGGATCTTCTTTACTGGCTCTTCCTTCTCCTCTCCACTGAGGCCAGGATCTCTAAAATCTCTGGGTACCATTAGCTCAGTTGATCCTTGAATCCCTTTGCATCAGGAGATGGGAAGAAGCTCTGCTCTTCTTTCTGTTTTGCTTTTGTTCTATTTGTTCCTTCACAGGTGCCCCGCACATTACAGACTCTCCTCACCTCAGTCACCCACTGAGTGCTGACATATCAGTTCTTAGATGTTTAAATAATAGTGTCAGGGGAGACATTCCTAGCTATTAAATCAATCTTCTTTGAACTAGACATATAGGCAGTAGAGAAACTGACATGGCATTATTTCAGTCCCTACATTTTTTGTTTTGTTACTTCTTCTTTGTGGGCTTAAGACTCTCTTCCATGCCCAGGGCTGTGTTGTGAGAGATTGAGCAGGATGCAGGGTTATTTATTTACTCACCAAAATTTTATACAATTACAGAATGCCCTATGCCAGGCATTTGGCAGAGACCTTTCCCTTTTGGATTCCAGCTCCTCATCAAGGAGCTGCCACTAGTTCGAAATGTGCCCATGCCATTGACCATGAGTGGCTAAAACTCATTCTTTCATTTGTCTCCCTGTTCTTCTGACAACTACCTGCATCCCACATAGCAGCTACTAGGGAGAAAATCCCATTGAAAAAGAACTCTGAAACTGAGAGGAATTCCAAGCCCAAGATAAACAACAGATCTTGACAAGGCACTATACGTTGGCTGTTGCCCTCATCATTGACTTTTCCTTATTGAAAACTACTCAGGGACCTGAGGAATACTTTGTGCTAATACTGGTAAGATTGTGATTATTATTATTATCTAGGTTAGTTTCATTAACTATTTAGAGTTCCATGCAATGCAAGATGCTATGTCGCCCTTAGTTATACATGGCAAGAGTTTCTCAAATTCTTCAGTCACAATGTATTAAAGTAAATGTGGGAGAAAAAAGCTCTGAGAATCTAGTCTCACATTTGCCACTTTGCATCAGTTTCTTTATGTTTTAAGAAAGGGTTGGGAAAATGAGTTTGCACTTCTGGTTTGGAATTCTGTAATCCTGACCTCATCACTTCCTTTCTAATATTCTCTTATCACTGTTTTTTTTCTTCCTTCTTTATTTAAACTTTATTTAAACTTCTTTATTTAAACTCTCTCTGCTCTCTTCCCTCTCTCCTCTCTCTCTCTGTGCCTTCTCTTTATCAGCCTAGCTTACCATCAACCCTGTTCCCTTACTTTGCAAGTAACAGCTTCTAGGACATAGTGCACAAAAATCATGACTGTTTTTCCAAGCTCCCAGAGGAATAAGGAAAAGAGAGCCATTCTTTACTTTTATTGATGAACTCCTGGAAAAACGGAGTCCCTTTACTCTTAGCAAGCTGTGAGTAAGTGGGCATTACAGCTGAGATCTCAAACTTGTTCTCCTCTTATCTGCTGTTGGGGGACGAAGAAATTTTCCACTACCCTTCTAGGTTCTCCCTGCTGGTCTAATAATCAAATTGACATCAATTACATACCTATGTATGGGAACTTCACATGCATGATAGAGTCCGAGACCCCACATACACGAGAAGTTCAGAGACAGAAAGGAAAGTGAGGTATGTATGGTATTTTGAGCTAAGGATGATGTAAATCACTTTGGGGCTTCAGAGGATCATTGCAGAACAATAAGAAGAGCAGATGTGCAGAATAGAACATTGCCCTACCTTATAGATAGGTCATAAGAAATTATTTCTGGTGATAACTCTTATTCTTGTCAAGGACTATAATATAAATTTTTCAAGGGAGAGATAAAAGTTTCTTGTGAGCCTGCAGGGTCTCAATTGCCTTCACAAATAATTCATAAACCAAAGTGTTTCATCTTCAGAAGGCCTATTATGAAGGTTTTGGGGAAATAAATGAAGGCAGAAATAAGTCAATGGTTGCTAGATCCTCTTGTTCTCCTGGATTCTCCCCTTGTCATGTAGTTTCTCTAGGCTATTTGTTACAACTTCTACCCAAAGGAGTAGAAAGAAAGAAATTACTTTATGATGACCAAAGGTCATTTATTAAGTTCTTAATCGATTAAAACATCATAGTTGAAACTGCATTAGAGTGTGCATTTCCTGAGGGCACATAGCAGAAGCCTAGCACATAGTTGGTATGTAACAAATGCTTTATTTTGAAGGAGTCAGTGATGTCAGTGATGGTTACACTTATAACTTTCTCAGAGGCAGACGTTATTGATGTTGATTGCATTTTAAAGACAAAATTTGGAGACAGGGATTTATAAGTAGTTTTTCCTGATTTTGGAACAGATATGAAACTACAACAGTATAAATATGAAAATTTGTTTTGTTACATATTGAATGAATCACATGTATTGAAAGAATAAGTATATAAAAATTGGGGTGATTTCAGAAGTTAAACATGTAATGTCATGCTCATGCCTTGCAAAATCAGAAGTTGAAACAGGTAAAAGATTTAAAATATCTTAGAAACAATAAATATGTACTTGGTCTCTTAGTGTGGTCACAGCTCAGGAGTAGCTATGGGACTGGGGTGGGTGCTAGCTAATGCATCTATGAATGTTCTGAGTTCAAGCTGAGAATCATATAGCAGCTTCTTGTCTAATCTCAGAAGGCTAGAGGGCATGACCTTGCCAAAGTATTTGAAACACGAACAAAGATAATTAATATTCATCACCTGGTGTCATCAACTGCTACCAGAGTTTATTGAGATAATACACTCACCTTCTGCTAATTCTGACCAATTTGGATTTAGGATCAGGACTGAAAGATTGCAAAAGGAAATGAAGTGTCTCATAGTCACATACTTCTAGGTACAAAAAGATAATGTAAGAAAATTTTGTTCTAATCCCTCATCACCTAAACCAAATAAAATGGAAAAGACAGACACCCAGGGCAATATTCTAATCTGCGAAGGCATAAATTAAGATGTACACGAATAACCACAGGGGATGTAAGGCTGTCTGACTGCATTTCCCTGGTGGTAGGAGGATAGAGGTGACGGGGTGTCGTGCGGGGTGTCCGGCGGGGCGGCCTGCGGGGTCTCTGTTCCCGCTCCCCACATAAGAACGCAGGACATGGTGAGGCCAAAAAGGAACACCCACGGAGCCATAGGTAGGGAAGTCATACCGCTATGGTCTCACTGGAGGCTGGGTTTACACGACGTGCGATCTGCTGTCCGCTTTGCTGCCAACCCACCAACTGTCCTCGACTCTCCTTACTCTCCTTCAGTCTCCTCCTTCACTCTCCTCGGCTCCCCTCCATAGCCGAGGCAGTTATATCAGTGACCAATGGCTTGATGGCTACAGCTGATGGCTAAACCAGCCACAGCTGACAGCCATCCACTATCCGAGCCAGCACCTCTCCACATGAGGCCGAGAGCCTGGAAACCGCCCTCTGGGGCTCCGTCCCCACACGGGGTACTCCATATGGCCCCACGGCACACAGAGCCTCCCCTTAGTGCAAACTGCCATTTTCTTTCACCTTGATTGTTGAATCAGCTTCCTACCTGGTCTCCCTGTTTCTGCTCGTCTCCCTCTACCATCTGTTTCTCACAGAGCAGCCAGAGTCTTGTTATAAAAATGCACTTCCTGCATGAAATTGTCCAGTGGTTTTTCATTACAGTTCGAATATAATGTTATCACATTATATTCTTACTCTGGTCATTATATTCCTACTCTGGTTTACAGAGCCCTACAAAGCCCTGGCCCCCACTCACCTGTTCAGCTTCATTTCAGGCTAGCTTCACGTGCTCCAGATACAAATGCCCTTCCTTCTGTTTCTTCTTTGACCTCCTAACCTAAATTAACGCAGAGTCACTCACAGTTGTATCACCTTATTTTATTTTCCTCATTGTCTTTATCGCTTTCTAAAATTATTGTGTTTTTTAATAGTTTATTCGTTTATTGACTGTTTCCCATTACTAAAATGTAAGCTTCAGAGAGTATGCTTGTGACTGTATCGCACACTGCTATCTATTATATTCAAAGATAAGTTCCTGGCACATAGTAGGTTCAAAATAAGGTTTTCTTTTTAAAAAAATAACTTACAGTTTTATTTATCAATTACACTTCAATAAAGCGATAAAAATAAAATTACAAAACATTTTTTAAAGAAACGAAAGACCTAAGTAAATGGAAAGAATATCCTATGATTATGGATCCAAAGATCTAATATTATTAAGAAGTTAATGTTCTTCCAAATTGTCTACAGAGTCAATGAAATTTTTATGAAAATTTCAGCAGCAGTTTTATTTTATTTTATTTTATTTTATTTTATTTTTTTATTAGTTTCAGGTGCACAAGACAAAGTAATACTTAGACGTTTATCATTTATATCCCTCACACTGTGTGAATCCCCTCCCCCCATCCACTATCTCTCTGACATCGCACAGAGCCATCACATTTCCACTGTCTCTATTCCTAATGCTGTACTCCGCTTCTTGTAAGTATATACATACATATATATACATATATATGTATAAAATTCTAGGTGGCATTCATTATTGTTCAGCTTCAGGTGTACAGTGCAGTGATCAGGCACCTACCTCATCCCTGGAGTGGTCTCCCAAATTGGACAAGTGTCCATCGGATACCCTACAAAATCTTTATAACATTACTGATTACATTCCCCAAATTGATTTTCAAAACCCCGTGGCCATCTTGTGGTTACTGACTTTTCTAATCCCCTCATCTTCCCCCTTATCTCCACCCCTCCTCCCAAAAAAATAAGTAGTTTTGATTGGTGTTGATGAATGATGAGACTTAACCCATTCCTCCATTCCCAGGCACTGACATGCTCCATGGATAGGACATACCTTTCCTTTGTAAATTGGGTTGAAATGCCTGTTTACTTTGGAGAAAGAGCCAGTTGAGGACACACATTAGAACACTTTCAAGCACTTATAATTTAGGAAGGAAGGGCCCATGCTTAGCATCTAATATCACCCAAGAGGGGCAGGATGGTACAATCTCCCAAGATGGCCAACATCAATCCCTTTCCTCCTTGTATATGCATGCCACTTCACCCATCACTAGGTGGAGACCATTGCTCCTCTCCTTGAATCTACTTGGCTGTGTAATTTGTTTTGACTAATAAATAGAACGTACCAGAAGTGATGTTCTGGGACTTCCAAGCCCAGGCCTTTACTGAATCTGTTTCATCTTGGAAGTTCAATACTCTGAGAAGGCTGTGCTTTGAGGAAGCCCAAGCTACCCACATAGAGAAGCCCCAGAGAGGAGCACCAAGGCACCAGATATCTGAGTGAAACCTTGGCCTCTGCAGTCCAGCCCATAAATGCACTGATTGACTCCAACCCATGCCACTTGAAGCAGAAGAGCCTACCAACGGAGCAAAGTCAACCTACAGAATCATGGGAAATGACTCATCAGAGTTTCAAGACACAGTAAGTTTGGGGTGTGGTTTGTTAAACAGCAGAAGGCTAATATTAAGCTGCTGTTGCTATGGAATTTTATGTAACCAAATCCTGAGGTTTGAAGAACTTTTGAGTCTTTCAAGCTTTATTCTGAAAATAAGTCATCAGGGCACACTATTAAAAGGCAACTTCTGATTCTGTAGGTCTGCATACAGTTGAGATTCTGCATTTCTCACCAGCTCCTAAGTTATACTTATACTGATGACAAAGTGCATGGACTACACTTTGAGTAGGAAGGCCAGTCCCCAGCCTCCAGGAAGTTCCACCGTGAAATCATCTTTGAAAACCCCAGGCTTTCCCATGCATATTTGAGAAAAAGCTAGTTTGAAAAAAGTTCCTCAAATAAGTTTGGTAAACACTTACAATATTCTAGTACTGGAGATTTACAATTTATGTTAGCTAATTAAAAGCTGTTTAGAGCTCTTCCAGTGAAGAAACCTGTTTGACTCTGTTTAGCACTGTATTTCCTAAAAGTATTTGATTATAGCTATTAATGTCTTAAAGAACTAGTACTCTTTGGGACAGACCGAGAGAAGCACAAAACTACCCTATTTTTTTTTTAAGTTAGCTTAGCCAGTTTCTCATTGTCCCTAAATAATGAATATTTATGTTACACAATTTCTCAATCCAGAAGTTTTTTTTCCCTTTAGATTTAATATAATTCCTTGCCCCTTGTTGCAATGTAAGAAATTTCTATTCATTTATCACAGAGTGGGAGAATCACTGTATCTCCCCATCATTTAGCCCTTTCTATACTTGAAGGTTTCCCCTCTTTGTCAATTCCCTTGATCTTCTGGGTCTTTCAGTTTTACTTTCCATTTCCTAATACATTTTTTGTTAAGGTCTACCACTTAACTGGTTGAGTGACTTGGAGTAGTTTCTTGATATTTCTAAATATAAATACCCCACTTATAAAATGGAGGTATTCCTAGTATTGGTGTGAGCATTAAATGAAATATGAAAAGATGCTCAACATCACTAATCATCAGGGAAATGCAAACTAAAACCACAATGCAATATCACCTCACACCTGTCAGATGGCTATCATCAACAAATTGACAAATAAGTGTTGGCGAGGATGTGGAGAAAAGGGAACCCTTGTGCACTGTTGGTGGGACTGTAAATTGGTGCAGCCAAGATGGAAAACAGTATGGAGGTTCCTCAAAAAATTAAAAATAGAACTGGATGACCCAGCAATTCCACTTCTGGGTATTTAACTGAAGAAACCAAGAACACTAATTCAAAAGGATACATGCATCTCTATGTTTTTTGCAGTTTTATTTAAATAGCCAAGATATAGAAGAAACTAAGTGGCCATCAATAGACAGTTGGATAAAGAAGAAGTGGTACATATATACAACAGAATTTTATTCAGCCATAAAAAGAATAAAGTCTTGCCATTTGTGACTACATGGATGGACCTAGAAGATATTATGCTAAGTGAAATAAGGCAGACAGAGAAAGACAAATACTGAATGATCTCACATATGGAATCTAAAGAAACAAAATAAATGAATAAACAAAGCGGAAACAGATATATAGCTATGGAGAACACACTAGTGGTTGCCAAAGGGGAGGGGAGGGGAGGATGGAAATTAAAAACATAATTTTCCTACATAAAGTGACACATACACAAACACACACACACACACACACACACACAAATTAGAAAGAAAATAAAATGAATCGATTTATGTGAAGTGCCTAGCATAAGGCCTGCAAGTCCTAATCACTCAATAAATGTCAGCTCTTGTTATCATTATTACGGGTCTAAGCCCCATTTCATAGCTCCACCTGCAGCCTTACGGGTGTTGGTGCCTATTTCACTGAGGCTGGTGAGGAGGGAAGAGATTGGGGGGCATACAAAGCTGATTGAAACTCATCTAATTCCACAGTCTGATTTGAGCTGCTATTCTTAGCCACCTTCACAGCAAATCTTTTCCCCAGAACTACTGAGCAGCTTCAGAAAGTTCAGGCTAAAGTTAGAATCTGAATCTGTGTCTCTGGAAGTCCACCCACGCCTCATTTCTGGAATCTGTTCTTTGGGGCTGACACTGGCATTTCAAGGGTTATCTACTATTTTTACATTTTTATCGTCTCTTTGCTCTAACAAGTCAGAGATTGTCTCCGAGTTGCCAGGCTCCGTTCTCATAGGTTTTGCACTCAAACATGGCTCTGATCGACATCACCTCTACTGTTTATTCCTTTATTCCACAGACTACCTGTAAAGAGGGTTCATTTTCTTGCTTTTCTTGTTCCCTGTTTGCTTAGGAGAGAGCGGGCAGCTTCTCATCCATATTAAAAAGCTATGGCACTTTTCATTTCCCTGGCTCCTCTCCCCTACCATTTGCAGACCCCGCTAATAGAATCACACTCTAAATCTCGGCTCCTATAAAGAGAGCACAGAGTAACTCAAGCTGTCCTTAGTTCCCTCTTCCTTGGCTTTAAAAGGAAGTAGCTCTGGTCACAAGACAGACTTCCTTTTCCATGATATGGGAGAAAAATCTGCAGGATGTTGTTTGCCTTCAAGCCTGATATGGTTTCTTAAGTATGTGCAGATAGAATGTAGTTATTATTGTATTTCTTGGTGGACACCAATTGCTGTCCTTCACACAGGCTAGAACTAAAAGCCAGAGTGAGGGCAGCAGGGCTTTGGGGTGTGTCCTGTACGTGAATGTAGCAATTCAGCTTCTCTCTGTGATACCAAGGCTAGTATTCCCATCTGACTTACAGACAGTAATGACAGATAAGATTTAATGTTACTAAAGTACCTGACACTTTGCCTATAAATAATCCCATCTCAATGCCCGTTTGTATTCCCATTTTTACAGCAGATATCTGAAAGATCTCCTTTAAGGAAGTGACATGACTTGTCCTAGGTCACAGAGCTGCTCAGTGAAGAGTGGAGAAGCAAACCAGAACCTGAGAGCTTAGAGCCTCACTCCTTTCCATCACATATAGAATCTTTGCTTGGAAAGTCAGCTCAGATTGTTTCGGGTGAGGGGGTTGGGGTGGGGAAGGCAGTGTGGCTTTATTTATGACCCCTGTAGGGCTGCAGGGCCCTCCTGAGGTCACCTCGCCCATTTCCCTGCCTCCAGGGAGCATATCACTCAGCTGGTCCTTTAGGATGTCGTCACTCCCATTTGTAAATAGTTGGGAGTTGGATCATTCCACAGCTAAGTCTCACAAATCTGTTGGGGTTTCATGACCCTTGTACAGGAATTTTTAGCCTGAGGTTTCTATTTGTATCTGAAAAAAAATCTGTGCGCTGAAACGTGAAAATGTTATTTTCTCTTTAGCTTCCCACGAATCGGAAATGAATCCAGGGAAGTTGCTACTTGAAACTGAAGTGCACATATGGTGCTAGTCTCAGGACTACTGTGGATCCAAAGAGAGTTTTATTACCAGTCGCATTACAATTTGTATTTGCCTATTATATGAATTATAAAGTAAAAGGTGGCAATGACTTTGATTTTAAGGTGGTTTAGTCCTGGAGGGTTTTTTTTTGTTTGTTTGTTTGTTTTAAATGGCCTTCCTCCTCAAAGTGTGTCTCAGTGACCCAACAGCGTTAACATCATCTGGAAGCCCCAGAACTATGGAATCAGAATCTGTATCCCAAGCTTATCTGTGTGCAAAAAACTTTGGGAGACACTGTTTTGGGGGCACTTAAAGCTTGAGGGTGGCATACAGATGGCCTAGGACCTAGGGCAATTATTCACAATGCTGGCTGAACTTCAGAACATGGTAAAGACTGGGTCCCACTGCTCCAGATTCTGCATTAATCTTTCTGGTGTGTGGTCTGGGCATGGGTTCATTTGAAAGGTTTGTTGGGTGAGCCTAATATGCAGGCAGGTCTCAGCACCACTGCCCAAGAAAAAGAAGAGTCCTGGCTCTGGAACATCCACCATCATGAAAATGTGGATCGTGCAAGGAGAAGGGCTTTCTCTGCTGGGCTCTCTAACTAAGGCAGCATGGAGATAGACAAGGTTTAAGGAAGGATGATAGAATAAATACTGAAACACACAGACAAGCCCTGTGACGTGTAAATGATTTTTTGAGAAGGCAATGAAAAGAGAGCCATGGGGATTGTGTTCGGGCAGTCAGGGTTTGGAAAAATGCATCATTATTCTTTCAACTCCACGGAAGGCATGTTCATGGAGAAGACCCAAGGTTCTTCATCCAAGATTTTAGCATCTATCATTCAGGACATGTACCTGTTTTAGGATTGTTAGACTCAATGAATAAAAAATACAGGACACACTAAAATTTGAATCTGAGATGAACAAAGAATGATTATTTTGTATCATTTTCTAGTATGACATATTTAGGACTTACTTACATTAAAAGATTATTCACTGTCTTTCTCAAACTCAAACTTAACTTGGTGTCGTGTATTCTATCTGACAACTCTAGCTTGTTTAGAAGAGTGAATCTCAGTCAGTGCTTCAGGATATTGTGGTATATTTAAAAAGATGTCCTTGGTGACCTGTGAGGGCTGCATCTCTGTGTGTGTGTGTGGGGGGGGGTATTGAAGGGGTTGGGATGCTTGAGAGAGAGTGAGGAGGGAGACAACTGTTTCAATAATGATAAAAAGAATGAGAATAATTTTTTTCCAGTATGTCAGGGAAAATTTACCTATTAGTTACAAACTGAAAAAAGCTAAAGAAGACTTCATAATTTTTGCTGTAGAAATAGACATTTTTGTGTGTAAAATATAGAAGGGATACATGCTTATGAAATTTTCAAAGTGTTCAGATAGGTGTAAAATGGAAAGCAAAAGTATCATAACCCCTTGTTATCACCCCTTGAAGTTACCACTCTTAACTTTCACTTGTGTATACTTCCAGAAATTTCTTCGGCATGGATTAACATATGTATATATCTGAAATTTTTAAATTTCAAAATGAAAGCATCTTTTACATCCTCCTGAAAGTTGCTTTTATATTCACTTAACAGTATATCCTAATATCTTTTCTTTTCATATATGTGCATACAGATACACTTACTTCATTTAAAAAAATATTATAATTTATTCAATTATAGGAATATTTTCTATCATTTTTTAAGGGACACTTACAAGTACTTTCTCTGTGCAGAGTTTTGCGTAAGTGGTTGCTTCTCATCATTTAATAGTCAATTCATTGTCAAGACTTAGTCCATTTATCATCATCTCACAGGGACCCTCCTTGCTTCCCATAGCAAAAGTAGCTTTGCACCTACCCACACCCTCACTCCATCTCACAAATTACTGTATGCTGTTTTTCCAGTGGTGTTTATCGCTATCTGAAATAATCTTCTATGTTGGTTTAGTTACATCTGCCTTTCCCCACTATCATGTCAGCCTGAAGGCAGGGATGTTGTCTAGTTTATGGCTCTCTCCCCAGCACTGAGGATATCCCAAAACACACAGTAGGTGCACAAAGCATATCTGTTAATGGATGAATGATCAAATGATGGAATTGAGCATACTGTGGCATATATAAAGATAAACAAGGAATGACCGGAAAGCATATGATTTATTGAATGGGGGTAGCATATGGAAATAACTTTAATTCAAGACACTGTTTTAAGAGAGAGATACAATCAATTCTGTGGGAGCTTATGAAGGAGGCATATCATTTACAGGAAGCAGGGAGGAAAGGTATCATTGGGAACGTGAATTTGAAGTGACAGTTTAAGGATGAGAATGACTGGCAGGTAGGGACAGTGGGGATGGTCGTGCAAGGCAGATAACATCATCTAGACCAACTTTGGAGGTAGGTAACTGCCTGGCATGTTTGACAAGTGGCACTGTGGCCGCCATGGCAGGAAATCGGGATGCGTGTGTGAAAGGCATAGTGGATTGTGGAGGGACTTGATGCTGTATTGAGGAATTTAGATATTTTTACTCTAAGAAAGCATTGGCGAACTATGAAGGATTTTTTGAGGTGGGGGTGATGGGTAACATATATTCTAAGAAGATAATATTGTCAGCAATGGAACATATTTACCGGAGAAGAGAAAGACTGGGGTGAGGCTGGGGTGAAGAGATAATGACCAAGACTGGGGCCAGAACGATGTGAAGAAGTGGCCTTTTCAGATGGGGAGAATTAGCTGTGTTTGATGTCTTTCCTCAAGATTAGGAGTTGGCAAACTGTGGCCCGTGGGCCAAATTCAGCTCACCATCTCTTTTGGTAAGTGATTTTTATTTGGAGACAGCCATACCCATTCTTATACATATTGTCTGGGCTGATTAGGTGCTACATTGGTAGAGTTGGGTAGTTGTGACAGAGAACTTATGGCATGAAAAGCCTAAAATATTTACTATCTTGCTCCTTACAGAAAAGGACTGCTGATCCCTGGTCAAGACTGACAATATCTATACAGGCATACCTCGGAGATATTGTGGGTTTGATTCCAGACAACTGTAATAAGGTGAATAGCATGATAAAACATCACACAAATTTTCTGGTTTCCCAGTAAACAAGAGTTATGTTTACACTGTACTGTAGTCTAATAAGTGTGCAATTGTGTTATGTCTAAAAAAATGTACATAATTTAAAAATACTTTATTGCTAAAAAAAATGCTGACTGTCACCTGAGATTTCAGCAAGTTGTGATCTTTTTTTGGTCTTACCTCAGTGTTGATGGCTGCTGATTGATCAGGGTGGTGGTTGTTAAAGGTTGGAGTGGTTGTGACAATTTCTTAAAATAAGATGACAATGAAGTTTGCTGCATTGATTGACTCTTCCTTTCATGAACGAGTTCTGTATAGCACACAATGCACTGATAGCATTTTACTTACAGAAGAACCTCTTTCAATAATGGAGTCAGTTCTCTCCAACCCTGCATTGCTTTATCAACTAAGTTTATGTAATATTCTAAACCCTTTGTTGTCATTTCAACCATCTTTTTTTTTTTTAAAGATTTTATTGGGGAAGGGGTGCAGGACTTTGTTGGGGAACAGTGTATACTTCCAGGACTTTTTTTCCAAGTCAAGTTGTTGTCCTTTCAATCTTAGTTGTGTAGGGTGCTGTTCACCTTCAAGTTGTTGTCCTTTCAGTCTTAGTTGTGGAGGGCGCAGCTCAGCTCCAGTTGCCGTTGCTAGTTGCAGGGGACGCAGCCCACCATCCCATGTGGGAGTCGAACTGTCAACCTTGTGGTTGAGAGCCCACTGGCCCATGTGGGAATCGAACCGGCAGCCTTCGGACTTAGGAGCATGGAGCTCCAACCGCCTGAGCCACTGGGCCTGCCCCCATTTAAACTGTCTTCACAGCATCTTCACCAGGAGTAGTTTCTATCTCAAGAAACCATGTTTTTTCTTCATCCATACGAAGCAACTCCTCATCTGTTAAAGTATTATCATGAGATTGTAGCTATTCACTCACATCTTCAGGCTCTACTTCTAATTCTAGTTCTCTTGCTATTTCTACCAAATCTGCAGTTATTTCCTCCACTGATGTCCTGAACCTCTCAAAGTTATTCATGAGGGTTGGAGTCAACTTTTTTCAAACTCCTGTTAATGTTGATGTTTTGACCTCTTCCCGTGAACAGATATTCTTAATGGCATCTAGAATGTGAATCCTTTCAAGAAAGTTTTGAATTTACTTTGCTCAGATCCATCAGAGCAATCTTTATCTATGGCAGCGATAGCCTTACAAAATGTGTTTCTTAAATGATAAGATGTGCAAGTTGAAATTCCTCCTTTATCCATGGGCGGCAGAATGGATGTTGTGTTAACAGGCATGAAAACAACGTTAAACTCCCTGTACATCTTCGTCAGAGCTCTTGAGCGACCAAGGGCATTGTCAATGAGAAGTCATATTCAAAAGGAATCTTTTTTTTCTGAGCAGTATGTCTCAACAGTGGGCTTAAAATATCCAGCAAACCATTTTGTAATCAGACGTACTCTCATCCAGGCTTTGTTGTTCCATTTATAGAACATAGGCAGAGTAAATTGAGCATAATTCTTAAGGGACCTAGAATTTTTGGAATGGAAAATGAGCATTGGCTTCAACTTAAAGCCATCAGCTGCATTAGGCCCCTAATAAGAGAGTCAGCCTTCAAGTTTTGAAGCCAGGTGTTAATTTCTCATCTTCAGCTATGAAAGTCCTAGATGACATCTTCTTCCAATATAAGGCTGTTTCATCCCCATTGAAAATATGTTGTTTAATTTGAACCCCTTAATTAATTATCTTAGCTGGAACCTCTGGATAACTTCCTGCAGCTTCTCCATCAGCACTTGCTGCTTCACCTTGTGCTTTTATGTTATGGAGATGACTTCTTTCCTTAAACCTCCTGAACCAACCTCTGTTAGCTTCCAGCTTTTCTTCTTCAGCTTCCTTACCTCTCTCAGCCTTCACAGAGCTGAATAAAGTTAGGACCTTGCTTTGTACGAGGTCCTGGCTTAAGGGAATGTTGTGGCTGGTTTGATCTTCTGTCCAGACCACTCATATTTTCTCCAAATCAGCAATAAGGCTGTTCTGTTTTCTTACTACTTGTGCACTCACTGGAGTAGCATCTTCTAATCCCCTCAAGAAATTTTCCTTTGTATTCACAAGTTGGCTAAATGCTTGGCACAAGGGGCCTAGTTTTGGGCCTATCTCAGCTTTTGACATGCCTTCCTCATGAAGCTTAATCATTTCTAGTTTTTGATTTAAAGTGAGACATGCAACTTTTCCTTTCACTTGAACACGTAGAAGCCATTGTAGGTTTATTAATTGGCCTGATTTCAATGTTTCTGTGTCTCGGAATAGGGAGGCCTGAGGAGAAGGAGAGAGATGCAGAAAGGTGGGTGGAGCAGTCAGAACACAAACAACATTTATCGATTAAATTCATCATCTTAAATGGGTGTGGTGCATGGCACCCCCATTTATAGTTACAATAGCAACATCAAAGGTTACTGATCACAGATAACCATAACAAATATAATAATAATGAAAAAGTTTGAAATATTGCGAAAATTACCAAAATGTGACACAAAAACATGAGCAAATGCTGTTAGAAAAATGGTGCCAGTAGACTAGCTCGACAGAGTTGCCACAAACCTTCGAAGTGTGAAAAACGCAGTATCTTTGAAGCACGCGAAAGCAAAGCACAATAAAATGAGGTATACTTGTATATCCTAGATACAGGTCTTAGACGGTCAGATGACTGCCAACTAAGTCTGTCCCTGTCCTCTGGGAACCATGGGCCACAATTTTCCCATCAACTAGCTGCTGCTCTTTGCCTTGAGCTCAATTCCAGTGACGTTAGGAGACATAAGAGCCAGATGTCATGAGACGCAGCCCGGAAAGGCCACTGGTGGAGGAGACTGTCATCTCTGTCCAATGACCAAACAGTTCAACTTCCTCCAGAATCATCCTTTGCCTTTGCAGAGCCCACCAGACTGCCCCTTTCGGGATATTGCCTCCTTGACTTCGGAGCTACTTGAACCCTGTCCCTAATTGGATTTCCTCCAAGGATAATTCAAATTTTTAAAATTTTCCTTAGCAAAAAAGAGAGCAGCAGTGACATGACAGCCTTTCAGAATGCCGAGGGCCTTTACCCACACATGCACATGGAAACGTACCTCAAACAGCCTTAGAATGGGAAACCTCACGTTCGTGGCAGATGGCCTTTTACCAGCATTCCTGTTGCTAGGATACACATCATCTGATTGATGTGTTGAACAAACTCAAAAGGAGTCTGGAGGCTTTGCTAGAAATAAATGATAGAGATTTATTCAAGGGTCTTAGAGTTTGCAAACTATAAACATAGCTAGGCAAAAACCGAGAAGTATTCCAGAGGTTCTTATAGTAAAATGCACATTCTTAAGAATTATCAGACCTGCATTCTTAGCCCTAGAATTTGCCCAGGACGGTTATCAGTCAGATGACAAGCAATCAGGATGATGGATGCCAAGAGGTCTGGAAGATGGGTTTTAGGAGGTTTGGTCATGTCCGGTGGTCTGGATAATAGATATCAGGGGGAGGTATACATTCACTCTTTTCTCAGGTGGTTCAAAGATCCTGGTTGAAATCCGTTTGTTTCCTTAGCCTTAACAATATGGATTCATCAACTATATGGTGATGGAAAGAGAACTGACTCTGGGTGGTGAACATGTGATGCGATATAATGTACACCTGAAATCTATGTAACTTTACTAACAATTGTCACCCCAATACACTTTAATTAAAAAAAAGAAAGAATATGTCTTTGGGTTTTCTGTTTGGAATTGAGTCTGTGGTTGTGTGAAACAAATTGGGCTGACATTTCCACTAGCTGAAAATTCACTGCACCATCAATTCCTCCATTAGTAATAGTGATGCAGAGTTTCCATTTTGGCAAATGGGCCTGCAGTTCCTCACTTCAAGGTACTGGGTAAATGGGAGTTTCCTTGCTGACTTTTCACAGCTTGTTTTTTCCTTTGATCTACCCACTTGAAAATAATTTCTTTCTTATAAAAAGCTCCTACGTATTTCTAGAGTCAAGAGTTTTTCTATAGGTTGTTTACAGGGATGTCATCAGCCAAACTGCAGTGTCAGGCTGCTCAGAGGAAAGCTAATTTCCTCTTGAAAATTGCAATTCTGAAAGCTGCAGATATTTTATCTTCATCAGCAATAGGAACCAAAGTACATGCATCTTCTTGCCGAGTGACATACCAGCAAGCTAAATAAAAATAATCCTACTCTTGCAACTGAAAATAGATCATAATGGTGTGAAATGACCCCACTTATGGCACACACAAAATTAACTTACAAGAAGAGCCGTTATCCTTCAATAATAGACCTGGGTGACTGTCAGACCGAAGAAGCAACTATATGTATTAAGACTCTTTGAATAGAGAAAACAAGCAGTAGTTTCAAGTAAGTTCCAAATTGAAAGTGACAAAGGCAGATACTTCAACTTCGAGGCAATGATTTGCAAATGAATTATTTCACACACAAGCAACTCCAGGCTTCAGGGCTTACAGCCGAGGGCAGTGATTCTCAACTGGGATGTTTTTGCCCACCCCCATCCCCACCAGGAAATATTTGGTAATGTTTGGAGACATTTTTGGTTGTCATGACTGGAAATGGGAATGCGACTATCTATCAAAGAAGCCAGGGACGCTGCTAACCATTCTCCATTTGCATAGAACAGTCCCCCCACAACAAAGAATTATCCAGCCTAGGTGGCCAGATAATGTTACACGTGGATTTGTAGCAAAGTGTCTGTTATTGCAGGGCTTTATCATTGGCTAGTAGTAAATAGTGAGACCTGTGAAACCCATGCTCAGTGGCTTTCTCTTGGAGGAAGGGGTGGGACTTCTGGAGTCCTTAGAGGGATGGAAGGGAAGCCTACACTGAGCTGGAATGGGGCCGGGCTTTGCATACCTAGGTTTGTGGAATGAGTAGTTTGGTTTGGGGCAAACTAAAGAAGAGTTTGATAGAATGTAAGCAATCTTGTAAATGAAGATAGGGGAAAAACTGTCACCTTGGTGGCAGGTGGAGAGTTTCTTACTACCTAGTGCACAGATGGCTTCCTGTGCTCTGACCTCTGTGCTCTTGCTTACAATGTGATGCTCTGTGAAACAGCCCCTCCTCTCTGGAGGGGAGAAGGAGTTTCACTACTCCTGGTGGTCCTGATCACCTCTTCTTTTGAGTCTCTCTTCCATATGAACCTACAGGAAAGTGGTAACATGCTGTTTTCTGGGAAACCCCAGAAAACAGGTCTCAGCGAGAGAAGAGTATTTGGGAGATGAGATAGTGACAGAATTCTTTTTCCTAATTACACAACCTTGCTAAAACCATTCCAGTTAAAATCAGGAAATAGATGGGATTGCCTGTCATCAATATTATTGTTTAATATTGGCTTTGAGATTCCAGTGAATGTAATGATATTTTTAAAAATGAAATAATTTGTGTAAAGTTTGGGAATAAATAAATAAAATAATCTTTTGCTCCATCTGCAATCATAGATTTGGAAATCAAAATGTCTACTAAAAATACTAGAATTAATGAAAGAATTATGTAGGTGGCTATCTATAAGATAAATGCATATAGATCATTAGCTTTCTGCCATATTACCGTAAGCACCTAAAATGAACATAGAGTAAACAGTCTATTCTCAGTAGCAATAGCAATTATAAAAGCTTTATAAAGACATACTTTGTTCTTGGATAGGAAAGCTTAGTATTATAAACAAATTTTCCTAAGACGAAGGTGAAAATTTAGTCAAATTTTAATGATAATCAATAGATTTCCCCCTTGGAATTTGATAAAAATAATCTTAAACATTACATAGAAGAATAAATGTCCAAGAATAGCTAGAAAAATGTGAATAAAAAGGAGGGGCTTTTCTTGAGTTGGATTTGCTTTATCAGATATCAGAACAACTTGTAATCATGTAAATACGATGTTGTCAAAGGAATAGAAAAATAGACCAGTGTAACAGCGTAAAGATACTAGAAAACAACGGAAGCATATGTGAGGATTTTACATACTTCAAAGGTGATTCAATGAGGAAGTGATGGATTTTTCAATAAGTGGTGCTGCCACAACTGTTTCTTCATCTGAATAAAGGTAGAATTAGACTCTATCTTACACGATGTCCAAAACTCAAATTTAAGATGAAGTAAAGATGTAAATGCAAAAAAAAGAAAATACAATACAATCTAGAAAACTTCATGAATAATCTAGTATAGAGGACACTTTCTTATCTACGACAGAAAAACCAGAGGCTATATAAGAATATACAAATATACATATATATGTGTATATATGCTAAAAGAGACCATAAATAATGTGAAGAAACAAATAATATGGAAAAATATATCTCTGATATAGAAGACAGTGTAAGACTTTGTCTGAAGAGCTTTCATAAGTTAATAAAAGACAAACTATCCAATGAAAATAAGGCAAAGGATGTTGGAAAAAACAATTCACTAAGGAAAAATGAAAATGGTAACAAATACCTGAAGAAGTGCTCATTCTTATTAGTAGTTAAGGAAATGCACCTAAGTAACAATAAGCTATCTCTTTAGTCCCATCAGACTGGAAAAAATTTCTAACAGCCAAAATATATATGCCCTCTGAGCCAGCAATCCCTTTCCTGGGCATATCTCCCACAGAAATAATACACCAAAATGTGGCGCTCTACCTGTAGGTCTTATTGCAGCCTTGTTTGTAGTGCTTAAAAATATCTGGAGACAAGTAAGTGCTGCTAAGAGGGGAATGGATAAAAATATTATGGGCTCATCTCATTACTACATATTGTGCAACTTTCAAAAAAAGAATTTAGAATGTTAAAATGTTACACCATTTTACTTGGGGGAATTTCTATGACATATTGACATATTGTTGATTGAGAAATGCATGATGATGAAAATCTTGTATAATATGATTTCCATTATTGTTAAATAAGCAATGACCGATCTTTAGTATATGTAGAGTGTGCATGTGAACATGGAGAAAAAGATACAGAAAGTTACCTTTTAGGTTTTTAGCACCACTGGGGTAGGCGGTGTGGAGGAGGAGGCCGCTAGCAAAAAAGAAAAAAAAAAGAGAAGACTGCAATACACACCCTCCCATATCTATGACATGATTCAATTTATAATTTAAAAAGTTAATATTATATTTATTTATGTATATATTTATTCATATTGTGTATATTTATTTTTATATTTGTGTATCCATATATGCCCAAGTTAGCTGGCTGGGAGAAAAAGAAATTAACATAAATAACGGTTTTCAAAAATATGCTAATGCGACCTTGAATTTATATAGCAGTCTTCTCTCAGAGAATTCTTAATGCTTTCATGTATACCATTCATTTCATCCTTATGACTTCCTAGGAGATGTGACCTTTAAATGTCAAAGCCCACAGGGCTCTCTGCCTGGTTCCAGTGATGGACATCTGCAGGAAAATGCCTAGATCAGCCCCTTTCTGTCTTGAGTTTATTCAGGGAGTTGAACATGCGGCTGGGTTCTTCCTGCCTGCAAGGGCTTTGGGTTTCTCTAGGCTCCTTTGTAATGTGCCTTCTCCTTCAGACGCAACTCACCCTGTTAGATGAAAGGGAGAGCGTCAAGGCTTTTCCTGGCTGCAGGTTTGTTCTGGAACCCTAATCAAGTCTTTAGTGAAAAGAGAACAGTCAGTCAAGAAATAGCCTAATTAGTGACTTTCAGGGACTGACAGGAAGATTATTAAGTGAGAGAACTAGTTTTAGTCAGTAATGGATACAATAAAAGCAATGGGGCTTTACCTTGCAGAGGCTGCACAGAGTGGAATGAAAAAGATGTCCTTGGAATGCAAGAGTGAAGGATGAAATCCTGATTTTACCACCTTCTTGGAAAATAATTTAACTTTTCTGAGCTTGTAAACCAAACCCTCTCAAAATAGCTCTGATGTACCAGATTATTGCAAGGATTGAATGAGAGGATGACTATGACAGCCTCTAAGATTGCCTGGCACATCAAGGGCACTTAACCAGCAGATGGTAGGAAACCAATGTTTTGAAAGCCTGACAGCATATGGCTCTGTGTTCTCTCCATTTCTCCTGTCCTCCCTCTCGTGCCGAGGAACAAATTCTTCCAAAATGTATTGCGTTGCTATTATATCGAATAGCAACTGCAACTCTCATAATGTAGTGAGGGAGATTGAGAAGAATACACATACTCTATGGTGGATTGAGGGCTTTTAATTGAAGTATATACAAAGTACTGTGGGGGACATAAGACAGTCATGTCCTGGCTTAACAGAAAGTAATATTTGAGAGTTCCTCTGGTTGATTGGGGGATAGAGAATAACTGGTAATGGGTATGTGCCAGTGTAAAGAAAACTAACGGACAGGAAGACACATACGTAAAATAAAAGCCGAAACATGAAAATCCATTGATGTTCATGGCTACTATTTTTGGTATAAAAATTAATATAATTTGACAAAGAATTCTGTGCAACTGCTATGGCTGGGTTAGCTGTTATAGGTTAGAGCCTCTAATACTGAACTGTGGAAACAGTCTGACAGGTTGTAGGGGTAACTAATTAAGGTATTTTAAATCAAAATATGATGTATAACTTTCAAGATGGCCCCAGTGATCCCTGCCTCCTGATTTTCAAACCCTGGTATATAGTTCCCTCCCACGATGTAGAGGGATTGGTTTGTATGACCAATAGAATATGGAAGATGTGACGGTGTGTCACTTCTGAGACAGTTATAAAATTCCGATGCTCTGTCTTGGGCTCTCTCTTTCTCCTTCTTGGATCACTCACACTGGGGGAAGCTGGCTGCCAAGTTGTGGGGACACTCAGGAAACCTTTGGAGAAGCCCACGTGGAGAAGAACATGTCTGCCAGTCACCACGGGACTGAGCTTGGAAGCACATCCTTCAGCCATCAAGCCTCAGATAACTGCAGCTCTGACTGACAGCGTAATTGAAACCTCATGACAGACACTGAGCCAGTACCACCTAGGTAAGCTGCTGTTGGATTCCTGACCCATAGAAGCTGTGAGATAATAAATACTTGCAGTTTTAAGGATAATTTATTATACAGCAGTAAATATTTGTTCCTGATTCTTTACCTTTCTTTGCATCAATGCCTTTTGCTAGACGTTATTGCAGTTTCTTCCACTAGATATGGAATATATTATCCTACCCCATTGATGTTGAACTTGGCCATGTAACTTGCTTTGGCCAATGAAATGTCAGCAAGTATGACCGTATGTACATTCTTAGCTATGTAGGCCTTAAGATGTATTGTGTGTTCCTGCTCACCTTTCTGGGAACTTTTATTCTCCTCTGTGAAGAACTGGTAGCTGCTGCCCTCATAAGTGACATCCTTGCAGCCTGGGTCCCATAAGGAGTGTACATTAACAGAGTAATTACTCCAGCCAATTTACAGACCTGGTAGCCTGAGGATAAATTATTGTTGTTTCAAGCCACTGAGTGTAGGGTGTTACACAGAATTAAAGTGACAAGAAATGATTGATGTTATCCTCTTAGACACATCAGGAGAATAGGAGACATGAAGATTGAAAATGGTTGATGATATTGGAAATCTGGGTTATGACTATGTTTCAATACCAAGTTACAGTGTTCAAACTTCATTCTGCACAGCACCCATGACAATTCATTGTAGAAAAAATACTTTGGTGACAGTGCAGAGAATGGATTAGAGGGCAAGACTAGAGGCCACAGTCCATGTAGGAGAATGCAAGAGTCCATATGAGATGTGTATAACAGGAGCCTGAATTAGGGCATGGGCAGTTACAATGAAGGGAGAGGATAGATTTAACCTTGAGATTATCTCCTGAAATAATTTGTTTACTAAGGGAACATGTGGGGAGAAAAAGTCTCCTACTGAAAATTAATGATTGCATTAAGCCAGGAAGGCTATTGTTTTGAAGGGTTGGACTAACTTGATTAAATTTTCAGGCAGATCTCGTTACTCACTGCTGCTGGATCTATGGGAAAAAATGCAAGTTACTCTGTAGGAGGTTGGGCAAATCCACTTCCCCAAATGCCTGCTAGAGTACATCTGAGCCCAGAGTGTTGTTCAAGGGCCCACTCTGCTTTCAAGAGAATAGTCCCTTTGCATATAGGTAGACATTTCTCTACCCCCTCATCCCCTGTTGACCCCACTCCAGCCATTTCCTCCAAAGTTAGGGGAGTGTGGGTTAGCTGTGGGTTTCTTTGGTAAAGGAACTTTCAGATAAAGTTCAGAGGTGGCCCAAGGGAAACTTGCTTAGAGTAGAGCCAAAGGTCTCCTGAGAACCATTTGCAGTTTCTACCAGAAACTTGACATGAGTTAAGATGGGTATCCCAAGTAGGACAGGTTTGGAAGACTTTCTTCCTCCCTCTGAAGTCGCAAACTGGGCTAGTAAATTTTGGATCCATCTGGTATTTTCTATGTATTAACATATTAGCTGGGACAAGTCTTGTGTTGTTGCCTAAGAGTGGGAGATGTCATAGACTGATTGTGATTATCATTCCTACATGTTGGTACAAAGATGTGTATGTTTCTTGTAAGTAGGAGTATGCTAAACAAAGCCTAACAAATACTTATTAACTGAAATGTTCATAGACTGAGATTGGCACAATCCACATCTATTACCAAGTTTATATTCTTAGCTGTGAAGATAGAGTCTGAGAAATTTGTAGTAATTAAGGGATTTCTAAATGTGAGAGACTTAGAGTCATGAGAGAGAACATCATGTCACTTGGGTGTCTTGTGATCTAGTCTCAGGCCAACCTATGATGTACTGAAGGGCAATTCATGGACTTTATGTCTCAGTTTGGTCATGCAGAAAAACTTTTTTTTCTATAGGAATTTCATAACTGGTCTGTTGAGTGACTTAATCAGCATTTGAAAACGATTTACAAAGACCTTTGAAAACTAGACAGCAGCTAAAGGGTGCAGTATAACAGCCATTTCCTCCAAGTAAGGGGAGTATGGGTTAGCTGTGGGCCTCTTTGGTAAATAAACTCTAAAGCCTGGGAGCAAAGAGATTAGGAACAATGTCTCTGGTGTGGTGTGAAGTGACAGGCCTTACAACTGGTGGTAAGAGTCAGGGCATCTATCATCCAGGAGACTGATATAATTTGAAGAGAAGTTTGAGTATGCAAGGGGTTGAGTACAAAGACCCATTTTGAAACCACAACCACCTGTTACCTTGAACACCACAGCAAAGATGGCTTTGCAGTAATCTTTGGAAACAGTGCCGTTAAGTCAACAAGAGCTGCCAGCGCCAGTGATGGCAAAGACCCCACGACTCACATGCACATTAGCCTCAGTGATAAGGAATGGGGTCTGTTAGTGCTAGATGTGGTTGTTCTGGCAGCTAAACACAACCCTCCTACTCACAAACTGCAGCTAGACATTGGGACTTGCTGGGATTAAAAAAAAACGTTTCTCTTGTGTTTCTTGTCTAGATACAGGGGCTCTACCAGGGGACATTTCACAATGTGAATGAAGGAGAGGTCCTCTGAGAATTCTCACTTGCAGGATGAGGAGTGAGGCCAAAGAGGTATAGTGACTGCCCAAGGTCATACGGCTTATTTGTGGTCAAGTGGGAGCCCTGCACCAGCTCTTCTAATTCTCTATCTATTAATTATGTTTACTGTTTTACCACTTTGGTTCTCGATTCCTTGAAATTCATTATATGCCATTCTGACTCCTAGAAAGAAGCCACCTGCCTCCTTCAAATGAAGAAGTAGATAAACCTACTTCCAAAACTTCCTTTATCCCTCCCAAGGAGCTTCTTGAAGGTCACCCTGACTCCAGGCAGAAGGGTTGCTTATCCACTTGTGCTTCCCTTCTATTGACCGCACTGGAGTTGGACTTTCTCCTGCACACACTTTCCCTTCCTCCCAACCTCTCCCAGTAGCAGAAAATCTTTCACACCTGTATTTTATGTTACCCTTCTCAAGGAATATTTGAATTTTACCAGCTCCTTTTAATATAAGAACCCAAGGGGTGACGAAAGGTAGAAAGCAGGTACTTAGGGAAGTCAGTGGGGGTGTTCAGTTAGGACAAGTTGATTTGTTGTGCTTCTGAAAATCACTGGCTCCTTACTCTGCCAATTTCAAGGAGTAAGAGAACAACAGTGATAAAACAGTAAAAATAATGAATAAGTTGGGAATTAGAAGAACTGGTGCTGGGCTCCCACGTGACCACAAATTAGCTATATGAACTTGAGCCGCTAAGTTTGGACCCTATTACTTCATCTTAAAGGAAAAGGTGACTCTTAGTTTTGGGCATGCTGTGATATAAACTGGCAGTATTTTGTGAGATACTAGGTGGAGAAAGAGAGACAGAGTTAGGCAACAATGAACATGATGTCTAAATGGTAGTTAGCTTACAGCAAAATGTAAAGAAAGAACATAATTTTTTATTTCCTACCACCTATTTTGCAAATGTCTATTAATTAAATGGGGCATGATATCCTCCTTGCACCGTAATTACACCTTAGTTTTACATGTCATCATACCAGAAAATGACAACTGCACACCTTCTCATATTATCCTTTGTGACCTAAGACAAGTAATTGGTTTTTCCCTTATTCTTCAGTCTCATTATCTATAAATAGGACTAATACCACATCTAAAAATAAGATCCTTTGAATTTAAGCTCCCTTAAATTTTCTTAAATCAATTGTATCAGTTATCTGTTGTCACACTAACATTGTATAAAAACCACAAAATCTCAGTGGCATATAATAATGATTTTGTTGGAAGTTAGGGTATCCACTGTGACTATTGTGGGACAGCCTTGAACCCAAATTCCATTCACCACCCAACCTCCATAAAATCCTACTCTGACTAGTGGACACAGCAGTGTTTTGGATCTCCAGGAATTGGTCAATGCCCAGAAATCCCTGAAAAGTCTGATTATTTTTCCTTCTCCAATGTGTAGTCACTTTGATAAATGGCCATGGGTGCCTTTGGGGAAAGTTAGGAGAGGATTTACAATATAAATTTTTTGTCTGTGTAGCAGTGTCCTTACTCAAGAGTGTCCTTCTCCATTCAAGGGGTTCTGGGTCCACAAACCAGCTCAAGTCTGGGAATTGGTTGTTATTTAAATTTCTTTTGATGTGAATGGGCAAAGTCATTCAATTCCTTTAGTGTTTATTGTATTATACCTCCTTATAAGTCATACTTTGTACCTTGCCCTCTTGGGTCTACTGAGACTTGAGTGAAGTTGTAAGAGCAGTAAAAGGCAAGCTAATTAGATCCTAAGGAAGATCAGCAATTCTTCACAAGGCAAAATATCTCAGGGGAAGTGATTACAGGTTCTTCAGGCAAAAGGAGACTATCCTCCTTCGACAAGAGAGGAAAGGCTGCTGCTATTGGCAAAGGAGGGTTAGTAGAGTCTAGGGGTTCAACTTGCCCAGCTTCATTGGAATTTGGTAATAAATCCCCACCCCAATATTCAGATTCCCACTCTTTGTCAATTAATACTCTAACTCTAACATGGGAAACTCTCTATAAGGCCAGGAAATAAATCTGCATTGTAATTTAGCCTCCTACAAGAGCAGGCTTTGAGTGTGGTTTTGGAAGCCTTAAGGTTGTCGGTGATAAAGGTTTCTATTAGGAAGTCATATATTTTAGGCCCCTTATGTAGATCTTAAGCTGGGAATTTAAAGCTCTGGTTTCATCATTTTATTTCTCCAAGTCTGAAGCACATTTAGAAGCAACCAACCAAACCATACCCAGTATCAAATTTTGTTGAGGTTAAGAGAAGCAGAAACCACTATGAGCAATTCTATATTATTAAGAATTTCTTACAGAAATTTGATCATATGCAATTGTGGGAGCTTATATGCAATTGTTGCAGTTGTGCACCTATGTTGTATTTTTGTGTATAGATGTTATTGGTTATGTTTTTGTATGTATAAATATATACATACATGTATGTATAAACATGTAGAATACATAGAAAATATATAAGATGAAAGTACATAGAAAACGTATACAAATACATACATGTATATTTAAATATATATACACACAGACAACTATATAGAAAATTAGTGGCTTCTGGCAAAAAAGCAAACTAGGAGAAACTGAAACTCTCCCACTACAAATTCTGAGAAAAGCCAAATCAAATGTTTGAAAATTCTTTGAAATTTATAGCTAAGCCTACAAGAAAAAAAGGGAAATCCCTACATCCCAGAAAGGAAGAGGGAACTGAAAGCCAGATCAGTAAACTCCTCAACTGACACGGGCTGCCCTTGGTGTGGGGATTTGGGTTCCAGCAACCAGGGCCATGAAGGACCACAGTGTGTGAAATAAGAAGCCAGAATTTGCATGATATGGTGAGTGAATCTGAGCTGTCTGCAAAAGCCAAGACATCCAGAGGCAGAAGCTGAACCACCAGTGAAAGGACAAAAGAGAAAAAAAGTCAACATAGCGGCCAAACACTCGGAAAGGAAACTTTTATGTTTTGATACGGCTCTTGGTGGGGGAAAAAAAAGTCTGACCTGAGAATATGAAACCACAGACTTAAGGCTTACGTGGACTTGATATCCAAATTTATATTGCCAACATGATCCAGGAATTTAAAATGCATATTAAGTGATCTGAAACTGGTAAGCAGTGATATAAACAGTAACAATAACAGCATCAACAAAATGATGACAATTGTGGGGATACAATTTCAAGGTGGAATTAAAATAAAAGAAAAAGATAACATGTAGGATTTCAGAGGATTTACTAAATTAAAAAAAGCCCTAGTATTGTTAGATTATGTGTGAGAAAGTTAGAAATATTGGTTAAATTTAGATTATGTTGATGAATTATGTATGTACACTTCTAAGAGCAATCTCCAAAATATAGAAATAAAAAATATAACTTCAAAATCAGAAAAAGGCAAAAGAAGAAATAGAAAACATGATAAATCCAACAGAATTTAAGGGGAAAAAAAGCAGCAGTGAAAAAGAAGGACAAATAAAAAGCACTAAATAAAATTATAGAAATAAAACCTGCCAAATATATCTGCAATAATGATCAATATAAATGGGCTAAATTCACCAGTCAAATATAGAGGCTCAGATTGTATTTTAAAAACCCTACAACCTTATAATCTGGATATATGATATTTTCAAAATACATAAGTTAAGTATAATGTCACAAAAAGTTGAAAATAAAATGCTGGTAAAGAGATACCATGAAAAGCCTGACACAAAGAAAGCTAGCTACCTTAGTGTCAAACAAAACAAAAAAAATTGTTGTAAATGAATATTATTAGAATAAAAAGCAGTAAAAAGGAGCAATTTTTGAGGAGGCTATTACAACACAGTATCAAAGTATGTAAATCCCAAACTGAAGACTCCAAGGAGAAACTGATATATCAGCAACCACAGAAGGAAATTTTATCACATGTATTGCTTAGAAATTTATATATCAAGAAGATAAAAAGTAAGGACATAGTAATTTTGACTAATACAATTAGTATAGTAGATGTGATGGATGTTTATAACCCTGTATCCATCAATTAGAAAATATACATTAATTTTAAGAGCAATTGTAGAATTTACCAAAATTGACCACTTGGATTGAATTGACTTGGGTGGATTTCAGGAATCTGGTTTTTTGTTTGTTTGTTTGTTTGTTTAAAAGTTTCCCAAGCTATTTTCATGTACAGTCAGGAATGAGATCTACTATAATATACCAATTAAAATGAATGAACTGTATTTTCATATATTGATAGGAATGCATCTTTTGAAGATAACGTCGAGAAAAAAGGCCAGTTACAAAAACACATATACTATATTTACATTGGTTAAAAACACAGAACAATAATTCTGTTATTTCTAAAAAGTAAAACAAATATAAGCAAAGTATCTACATGGTAAAATCTGGTGACAGTTGTATGGATAGCTGCTATATGATTTTTGTACTTTCGTATATTTGAAATATTTCATATTTAAAAAATTGAACAAAAAATACATTCACAGGTGAATTAGGTCTCGTGTCCACTGTAGTGTGTAGTGTGTCTGTTGATTAGGGAAGGAAATAATTTTTTTAAATAAGATTTCACAGAATGACATTATCTTGGTGACTCTAACATGAACCTGAATCTTTCAGGCTCATAATTTAGGTGTGTCGGCAAATCAATTCACAGAGAGAAAACTGTTACGGCAATCTAAATACTCCTGCTTGATGGACATCTTCTTAGGCTTATAATGTTGGAAGAGAAATCCTGAGGAGGTTTGCTTAGGGAGCACAGAATTAGACTAAGTTACATAGTTTAAACAATGCTTTTGTTCAATAGCGTCAGGTTCTGATAACACCAGAGAAAGCTGTTTCATAACTGGATTGACCTTGGCAATGTGATTGGAAATTCTCAAAGTTCATTTGTGAAGTTTTTCTCTCCTCTGGACAGAGCTGGATGAGTAGAGTCTATATTTGACTCTGTGAATATCATTTTTCGGCTTTTAAGGCTGAACATCTCTTCACTTTCTCCACTCCCAAAAATCTTTAGATTGGTTAGTAGAGGTTCCAGTCGGCTAAAGCCTGAGAGACATTCTTTCTTTAAGTAACTGTTTCTTGGCTTTGATCTAATATGCATCGATTTCATAATATTTCTCTAAGTACCGTCTAGCTCTTTTATTTCCAAAGAATTGTAGGGGGAACACCGGACTGTATGTCCCAAAAGATGACACAGTGATGATAGTACTTCCCTGCTTAAAACACTTCAATAGCTCCCGTCTCCCCGGCTAAGGCTCAAGCTCCCTACAATGGCATGATCTGACCCCTGCTTATACCTTCAGTCTCACCTCTCTTCCTTCTGGCCTAGCGCTGTACACTCAGCAATGTTGTACCAATGCCCTACTTCTTCTTCTACACTCATTGAGCTATCTCTTGCCTGTCTCGGCTCCATCTGCCTGGAGGGCTAAGCCATCCCCTGCCCGCTGCACTTGTTAGATCCCTCCTACAATTCACTCTTTACTCAACTTTCACTGTTACCTTCACTAAGTAGCCTTTGTTACCCTCCATGCCTCCCATCTTGGATTCACCATCCTCCATCTGTTCTCCACCTTTGCAGACTTCAGTTTTGGCACTTAGCACACAGTATTTGAAAATTTCTGTTTATGTGTCTCTCTCCCCAACTGGATTGATTGCTCCAGCAAAGGCAAGAACCATGTCATTTTAATGGTCTATTCTATGCTGGTCACTGACTATTTCTAGATCTCTGCTTCTGGGCATGTGGTTGGATTGCACTTCCTGACCTCCCTGAAGTTATGTGACTAGTCCTGGCCCATGAGTTATGTGTGGAAGTGATTTGTGTCAGTCCTCTGTCAGAGAGTTTAACTGCCAATAGGAGACCCTCTAGATAGGCTGTTGTTCCTTTGGCTGACTGGCAATGTACAGGGAGTGACTGCTCTGTCACCCTAGGACCCAGAGTGAGGATGGTGAAGGTGGTGAGCAGATCCCCACTGCAATTCATGGTACAAATTTAGTGTGACTATAAAATAAACTTTGTTTTAAATCTCTATGGGGTGGGGTTGTTTGTTACCACAACAGAAGCAAGTCCATCTGACTGATACAAAGCTGCAGCATTTGGCATGGTGTTGGCACTTATAAGTACTTAATGAAAGTTTACTGAAAAAACTAGACTACTCTAGGAGAAAGTAAAATAGTGCTTGTGAAAGTACTAGGCGTCTCGTAGGCACTCATTAAACATTAACTGGATCTATGGAAGTCATCTATATTTTGGGTTGCTTTTTAAATAGTTCAACTGTGTGCGAGTATAAGTGTCTGCTGGAATGAAAGGTAAGTTACTAAGTTAGAAATAGTTCTCAAGAAGAAGAGGAATGTCACATGTAGCCAAAGATAAAACATGATTAGGGAACACATTTCTCAAGCAGAATAAATATTTAATATCCCCAATTAAATAAGAGTCCTATTAAAAAAGAGTCTTCATTTGAAATCCTGTCCTAGGTCTCCTGTACTCCTGGCAAGCTGTATAATTTGTCTTAGAATTATTTATTTAGCTCTTCACTGCTCTTTCCAGATTCTACAGGTTTTCCTAAGGTAGGGAGAGATTCACTTATTATTAGCAGTGGGGGATGGAGGGGAGTAGGACTGATGGGTGATAAACAGGGAAAATGTTTATTTTGAATGGTGTTCTTGGCCTCTCTAATTGTTGTTACTGCCTGCAATAGTAGCATGACAGCAGAAATAGGACTTCTTTAGAGCTGAACTCTAAGGAAAGTTAATTAATAAATAAGTAGCAGCTGATGTTTATTAAGTATGTGGTAATGTTCTAAGAATTTACAGAGAGTGCAAAAGATAATACAACTCCCATTAGAAACTTGTAAACTATGTGGATAAACTGCACAAGAAGCCACTTGCAAATGTACAAGGAGTTGTTATTGATTTGTATTGGGCACAGACCAGATACGCATTTTTAGCGAGTGTGAACATGCAATTCCCTTCCGTGCAGAAAAATAAATTGCTTCTTATGAAATGGTGCAAAACCATGTGCTTGTGTATGTTAACTGGTAACATTCACACTGCTTTTCTCCTCCAGGAAGAAGCACTGCGTGGTCCCAGGAGAACAAACCCAGTTGTCCAAATCTCAGAGGCCAAGGCAGAGAATGGGCAGTAAACGGTAGAAAAGAGTGAGTGCTAATGTTGTAGAAGGTGAGAAGGATAGAGTGAAAATAATTAACTCATGGGGCAAACAAACAAACAAAGATATCCAACTCTTCCAGAGGCAAGAGTAGAAGCTGCTTAAAACCCAAACTCCTAACCCTAATGGAGAAGCCCTCGTAATCTGGCCTCTGCTGTCAAACTCATCCACCACACTTCATTCACATAGGCTCCACCTATGCTCTCGTATGCCTGCTATTCCTCAAACATTGCAAGCTTTCTCTCACTGAGCGACTAAGCACTTGATGTTCCCTTTGTCCAGAAATCTGTTCCCTAGATCTTCACACTGGCTGGACTTTGGTTTTAGATCTTAGTTCAAATATCATCTTCTCAGAGAGACCTTGACTGACTGCCACACTCTAAATGGAAGGTATCTAGAAATGTTTGTTGAGTAAATGAACTTGATAAAATGGAAAAGCATGTTCTGCTATGTGTTTTACAGACATGGAGACCAATAGCACCAAGCATTAAGGTGACATATCGTAGATTATCCAAGCCTATCTAGAATCTGGCTCTCTGAATCTAAATGTGCTGCTATCCAAAGTTTGACATGGAGAACCGTGGTCTAGAGATAAACCACTGGTAATGAACTAGTGAATCTATACTTTATTATCAGTGAAAGTGTAGCCTTTTTTCATGGCCTTTGGGAGCTACCTTAATGAACTCTTTTTTGCTTTAATGTTTTCATCTGAGGATATCAAAACATATATATTTAAAAAGGTTATTAAAACTGAAAAAATATATTTGCACCTTACATCACAAAGAAGTAATACCATAATATAAAAACAAGCTTCTAAAAACATAGTAAAGGAAAAGACAAATACACCTATGAAAAATGGGCTAGAAGTATGAGTGGACAGTCCACAGAAATAGAAAGCAAAATGGCCCTTAAACATAAGGAAAGATGCTCAATCTTACTTATAATAACAGAAAGACATATGAAAACTTCACTGAGATACCATTTTTCTTACCTATCAGATTAACAAAAATCTAAAGGATTGACAACGTAGTTTATTGGTTAGGCTGTGGAGAAATAGACATTCTCATGCATCGCTAGTGGAAATACAAAATGGTACAAACCCAGTGCATGGGGATTTGACATATTTAGTAAAATTATATATGAATTTGCCATTTGTTTTAGTAATTCAGCCTCCAGGAATCTACCTACAAATATGCTGTGAAAGTACAAAAAAAGGCTTTTACACATGACTATATACTGAATAACTGTTTATACTGTAATAGCAAAAGATTGGAAACTAGTTGAATAAACTATGGAACAGCGTCCCAGTAGAATACCATGCAGTTATAAACAAGAAGAGGACTATCTCTATGTACTTCTAGGGGGTGATCAGCTGAATAAGATGTTTGGTGATAAAAATTAAGATAGAAAATTATAAATAGTATTCTAACATTTATCTAAGGAAGGGGGATATGAGTGTCTCTGTGTGTACTTGCTAACATTTATAACCGTACATAAATAAAACAATTATCTAAAGGAATACTAAGGAGGAGGGTAAAGGGACAGAGATAGAAGTTAGACTTTTCTGAATGTATTTTGTTTTGTAGATATAACAATGGTACAATGTAAATCTCTTATATAATTACAAAAACAATTAAATCAAAATTAAAGATGTAATTCCTAAAAATAAAAAACACACAAGTGATTTAAAACAGTCATGTGAGTACATAGTCCTGGTGTAGTAAACTGTCAAGATAAAAAGAACTGCAACCAAACAAACAGCAACAACAAACAAACAAATAACCTGATGGTTCTGTTTGTACCATTATCTGAAATGGTTATATGTATACATATAATAGTATAAAGCAAATAAATGATTATATTAAAGAGATTAGGAACTAAGATTTGCCATGTAAGAGAAAAAAGGATACAAAATCACATAAAGCCACGTAATTCTACAGTTGAATTAAGAATTATCAGCATGAACCTATGATGAATTAAAACAATACTTCTTTCCTGATCTATCCATAAAAAGGTCAACCCGATAACTAAAAGCACCCCTTCTGTCCAGATTGCAGCATCTAAATAACAGTTTCCAGTGAAAGAAACAGGCATTTTGAGGAAATGGATGTTCCAGGTCTGAAAGCAATGGACAAGAGAAACTTGAATATCTGGTTATATCACAACACAAGGAAGTTATAAAAGATGATTAGACTTGTGTCAAAATTTCTCAGGAGCCAACTTGAAGAGCTTCCCATTGGCCAAATGTAGAGCATTTGAGTGTCAGAAAAGCTAAAAATCACAATGAATTAAAATGTATCAGATATGTTAAAACCCATGAATTCATAAGGCTGATGGGTCATCTTTGGAAGATGCTGGAGGACCAATTCATTATCCTGAATTATCCACAAGCAGCAGGAAAAAGTTAGGCATTTATCCTTCCTTTTGTGTGAGAACTCTATCTCAGGGTAACCAAATAATGAGAAAATTTCTCTCTCCGTAGGAGTATTCCAGCTAATAAGGAAGAATGACAGAATTGGGATAGCACTATTTTGCAACTCCTAATTGAAATAATGGATCTAGGTAATGATCATCAATGGCTGCTAATATCACTAAAACAGGGACAATCAGACATCCCATGCCTCCTGATGGAGGTACACACCACCACCTACGAAGTATTCTTATAAAAAAAAAATTCCATCTGAATCAAACTAAGCTTCTAGATTGAACATCAATTTACATAGGAAGTTGAATGGACAAAACTGAAACAAAACTGTGAGAATGCAATCAGCCAAGTCCAGAAAGCGAGAATCTCTATAGGTCAAACAACCCAGTTAATGCAACAAATAAATTTCAAAAAAACCCCAAGCCCATGGAGATTAAAATAGACTGAAGGTCAACATCAACCAAATGTCAGCGTACCCTGTTTAGCTCCTGATTCAAACAGATAGACTCTAAACTTAAAAATCAAATTCAGTTAGTGTTCAAATTTTCCTGGTCGTCCTATGAGAGTGAATATGGTCTGGATATTTGATGATTTTAAAGAATGACTGTTAATTTTGGTGAGTGTAGATATTGTGGTTAGGTTTAAAAACTTAGTCTTTGTACTTTAAAAGTTTATGTTGAAATCTTTATGGACGGAATGATGTGACGTCTGTGATTTCCTTCAGAATAACATTAAGTATGTGTACGCGGTGGGGAGGGAGGCAGGTTAGCAATGGGTGGGGTTATAGATGTAATAAGAGTGACTATTGTAGCTGAGTGTTTATCGTGTTATTCTTTGTAATGGTGAGTATATCTGAATTTTATCTATTTGAGCCAGTGCCTGGCACACGGTAAGCACTCAATATATGAGTCCCTGAGGGAGTCTGGGGCTCGGACGTTCTGGAACTTTGGGAGACAGTGTAAAACACATCATTCCTAGTGGATCCTAGATAATCTATATGTGTTCAAAAGGAGGAGACTTTTTAAAAAAAAACAGTAGTAGCAGATGATTCACATTGTTGTGTACCTTACTTTTTATCACTTAATATCTCTTGGTGATTGTTCCATGTCAGTGCCCGGAGAGCTTCCTCATTTTTTGTTTTTTTGCAACTGCTCACTTTTCCATTTATGGTTACACCATATTATATTTAACCCACTCTTTACTGATGTTTGTTCCCATTTGTTTTTTCATTTGGAGTGTAGTATTTAGTAACTCATTCCTATAGGACACAGAAAAGATTTTATTTCCTACAAAGAACTCCAGGGCTCTATAACTTGCTCAACTCTCAGGGGCAAATCAAGATCCTCTCCTGAGAGTTGTAAACCCCCATCTGTTACCCCATTTGTAAACCCCATTTGTTAGACTAGATGTCTAACAAATACATTCTGCAACTCTCTCACAACAATTAAATCGATTTATCTTTCAGTAAGCACCTCAGGGACACACCCCTCAAGTGTGGGTTTAGGTTGGCTTAATTGGGGCGAGTGGCAGGTGGGTGGGGCAGGATGAATAGTTCACTATTGTTTGTCATGTTTGAATTTAGATCTTCCCTTGCTGGGGCCAGAGTCGTCAAGCTCCTAACAGGAGTTTCTGGAATCTCTGAGCCTTTCGATAACTGACATTAAAGCTCTCGGCAGGAGTAAGAAAGTCAGAGGAAGTGCCTTTACACAGAGCTGCTTGGAAACAGGACAAGCTACTAAATAAAAAAGTGCAAAAGCAGAAAATGGCCTAGGGTATTTTTAAATCTCTTACAAATAGGAGCAAGCCCAAATTTAACATTGGTTGGTTGTTTAATGTGGCTTTCTCTTTCACCCGCCTTCACTTCAAAGAGATAGTTTTTTTCCTCTCTCTGCCAAACTACACGGCTCAGGTAGCAACTACTCAGCTCCCACAGGCAGAGCAAGTTAGCACTTGTAAGAGCTGCACCCAAGATGCAAAGGAAGCTGATGTTAAAACAAACCCACATCTTCTTCCCGTCCAGGTGACAAAGATAACCTTCCCTGGTCTGGCTTCTACACTCCAGCAACAAGCAAGCTGAAGTGGAGGGCAACGGGGCAGGAAAGAGAATACAGACCTGGGATCATTCCTGGCTGCCCAGTTCCCTTATTCGCCTCTCTCCTGCCTCCCCAATTCCCATCTTCACCCAGAGTTGGCCCACTGCAGCACTGCCAGGGGAACTTACAGCACGAGACCTTCTCTCTTTCAAATACTTCCCCAAGCACCTTAACTCTCTTCCTTTCTTTTCTCAGAATAGCTCTTAGGGCTTGATAAAATGCATTTACACTATGGTATAGTCACATTCAACGTTTTATTTGGCCCAAATCCCAGTGCAGCCTGTCTGAATCTGAATCTCAGGCCTGTGTCAGCCTCTGTATTCTGTGACCCCTACTTTGGGACACACACCATGAAAGATGCATTCAGGTCTTGCCCTGCTGATTAATTCATAAAATAGACGGCTCCCTGACTTTAATCCCTGAAATGAATTATTTCAGGGGTTGGAATGAGAACTCAAACTGAAAATGGACGCAAAGCAACATGTAGATTAGAAGAACTAGCAGATTAAAAGTGAGGAAACCTGCAGAACCTCTCGTGCAGCCTCCTCTACCCTTGTCTGGAAGCCACTTTGTTGTAGCCTGGCTTTCTGTATCTGCCAAAACCCCAAACTTACAGCTATTGGCTCAGTAACTAGATTCTGGGTTTTGGGGTCAGGAAGTTAGGTTGGGGAGGGAGGTTGAGTTTTTCTGTGGCTGTCTGAGTAACTGTAAAAGAATTATTTGATCTTTGCAGACTCTGAAAATGATAACCAGCTTCAGTGGACCTTTGGTAGGTGGGGGTACCTTTTACCTGTCTTTGAAGAATGTGACCCTGGGTCAGCTACTTGACATTCAGAGAGGCAGCTCCAAAGGGGAACCAAGCACCAAAGGCCAGATAAATATCTGATGCAAAAGAGGGTAGTGGAAGGCGTCCAGGCCTTCACCATGCTAGCTCCTCCCCAGGCTATGGCAGATTATGCAAGAGTGTTTCAATGACCTGGCTTTAAACCATCCAAAATTCTTCAAGCTTTCATTACCAAGAGAAAGAGACAGTAAAAGCTTCAGGAAAAAAAAATCTATGGACAGATACTGGAATGATGTTGCTGAATGTCAAGGTGGTCTCACAGAAGTCTCACTCTTCAGCCATTCTAACAGGGGGAATGTATCTAGGAGAAACCTATTTTCTGAGACTCATCTAAGTCAAAACTCTTCATAAAAAGGTAAGAATAAATGGTCCCCTTTTCTAAAACACAGTGGTCAGCTCATAGACACTCCCACCCAACCTTACACAAAAAACCCAGGATTAAAACACAAATAAATACAGGGATCTTTCATAATTTCCTTGTTCAAGGAGAAGATTACGGTGATATCTCCGAGTGATAGAGTCATCATGCAAAATGGAAATAATGTATAAGCAGGGTAATCTGGGGGATAGTTCTAAGAAAAGAGGCACTTGGGGATACAGGAAACCATCATGCAGTAGTCCAAGGAGGAAGAGGTGGAGAAAGGCCGGTCAGGAGGACTGAGAGAGCAGGCCTCAGTGAAGAGAATCACACAGTAGAATGCTTAGGAGTGAGTTCTTCAGGACTTAGTGAAACAGGGGAAACACTCCTTTCAATCCCCAGCCAACTGGGGGTTTCTAGGGCCATACAAGGAAATCTTACTCTTCTAGAAACTAAAGCGAGTTGACAGCACAGTTCTACATGGGACTGGAAGAAAGAAGCGGGATTTGAATAAAGAATTGCAATCCTGAGGGTTAGGTTTTAGACCAGCTCTGTGCAATAGAAATATAACATGAGCTACATATATAAGTTTGTACATATATACATTTTCTAGTAGCCACATTTAAAAAAGGTAAGAATAGGTAAAATTAATTTTATTCATATATTTTATTTAGTTCCAAAATATTACCATTCCCATACATAATCGATATAAGCAGCGTTTCAAATATTTTACATGAATTTTAGTATTGAATTAATTAAATTAGATTAAATAAGAAATCTGGTTCCTCAGTGGCACTAGCTACATACATTTCAAATGCTCAATAGCACATGAAACTAGTGGCTACCATGTCAGATAGCACAGGTCTGGAACAAGGTCCCTCAATTTATGGAAACTTTAAACACTTTAAATTTGACTCCAGACAACTGAGTTATATAAACACATGTGTTTTCACTGCTCTTGAGAGTCTGTTCTCTCTTATAAAATTTAGGGATGTATGATTGAACATGTATGTGGGGCTGTAGTGTCCACGGTGGAGAGACTATATTCTTCAGAAAATTATAAGAACATAAGAAAGGGTCAGAAATGATCGTGGCTATCTTTCTCAGTCAGGATAGACTAGGTTTTGATTCAGTAATACAGAATCCCAAAATGTGGGTGTCTTTACCCAAGAAAACTTTATTTCTCACTCATGTTACATGTCCAACCTGGGTCAGTGTAGGGGGTACTGGGGAGATGGAGAGACCCTGCTCTCCACCCTTGCTCCTGTTCCAGTCTGACAGAGCAATTACTATCTGAAACATTGCTAGTCACCAAGATAGGGGGAAGAGTGCTCTGGATGGTCTCACAACTAAATGATGGACCCAGAAGTGACACAAGTCACTTCCCTTCATTGGCTAGAACTAGTTTCATGGCCACACCCAATCCCAAAGTGACCAGGAAGTGCAATTCTACAATGTACCCAAAAAAGCAAGCTGAGAGGTGGACAAATTGGTGGACAGGACTTCTATCTCACTGTCTTTTTGATCTTGGTTGGTTGTTATGATGTTAACCCAAATTATATCCAGGGACCAGAATAGAGTACCACATTGAACTTTATACAGAAGCTGGGCCACACCTGTTTTGTTAAGGAAATGCTGCCTGTGAATTTCTGGAGGGGAAGGCCCAGAGAGACAAATTTTCAGGTAGATGAAGTTCAAATAGGAGAAACAGTATTTTTTGCTCCCTCTGGCAAGAAAATCAAAGATGCAGCTTCTCACTGCAAGAATTTCTACTTAGATACCAGGCATTGCAAAGAAGAGACAGTAAATACAAAAGGATTGCCTGTGTTTGGGAGGCAATTTCATCCCAAGCATTAAACAATGTAAAAATAACCAAGATCAAAAATATTTTCAAAGGCTGTAAGTGTGAAGATGTTAATAAGGGAAAAGGAGATTATTTAAAATGGAAAACATTGCCTTGTTAATTTTTGCATCACAGAATCATTATTTTTGCAGCAGGAAGTCTTAACCTCATTTTACAGAATAGAAAATTAAGTAGAGATGTTAGATGCATTGCCGGAGATTAGTACATTGTAAGTCAATGGCCTGGTAGGCATTTAGCTCTGAACTCCTAATTCCCTGATTAATGTTTTTTTTCTATCCTGGTGACAGAATTTGCATTATTGGTGGAATCAGGGGCTCCTCATTATTTTCTAACTTTCTCTTCATTTCAAGCTCTGTCTTCAAGTTTTGATAAAGATAAATGTGAGTTTCATGAGATCAAGGCCCACAAATATTTTTCTTTAATCAACATTTTTCTTTGTAGACAAAAATAAAGCTAGGGACCTTTGATAGACTGAATTGTGCTCTCTCCCCCATTCATATGTTGAAGCCCTAACCCTCAATTTGACTATATTTGGAGACAGGGCCTTTGAGGAGACATTAAAGGTCAAGTGAGGTCACAATGGGGGAGTGTGTATGTGCTAATCTTATAGGACTGGTATCCTTATAAGGAGAACAGAGCTCTTTGCATCCCCCCAGAGGAAAGGCCATGTGTAAGTCTCTGTTATTTTGTTGTGACAGCCCAAGCTCGCTAATACAGAACCTATCCCACAATTCTCTCCTTTAGTCATATAGAATGTCTTGCTGGGACACAATAAACAGGATATTTCACTAATGTGTTCATTTGCTACCTGAATTCAGTGAGGCCTGCATTTGTGGTTGGCACCATATTGGGTGCTAAAGGAAACCCAAAACATGACAAGACAGAGCCTTCAAGAAGTATACAGACAGTAAAAATCACTGTGGTCTATAAATAACACTGTGGGTCCAGGAAAAATGAATTCTTACTGAAAAGTTGAGAAACTTTCATAGAAGACGCAGCAATAATTTGGTAGGGCTTCTTCCCTCACATTCCCATCATAAATTATCTTTTCAATTTGACTTATTTGTATGTCATCCACAAAGACATACCATTTCTCAGTGAAGCCAACATGAGCATATTTGTTAAAGAAAAAGAAAGTAACATTTATTGAGCACTAACCATGTGTAAAGTACTTACAGATTTTATTTCATAGAAACCTACAACATCCCAATTTTGTATTTTTATGCCCACCTTGCAGATGAGAAAACAGAGTTCAGATTACTTGCCTATAGATTAGCTTATTAGTGATGGAGCTGAGGTTTGAACCAGCAGATTCAAAACCAGACTCCAAAAAACCAGCAATTTTGTATTTTTATGCCCACCTTGCAGATGAGAAAACAGAGTTCAGATTACTTGCCTATAGATTAGCTTACTAGTGATGGAGCTGAGGTTTGAACGCAGATTCAAAACCAGACTCCAAAAAACCAGCATATTGTAAAGTAAAAGATACTAATATTAAATAGCTCAGACAAAATCTTTCTCAAAGGTAATTTAATTGGTGGACTTGAAGTTTTATTTTACCTATATGTTTGCTTATTTGCTTTCTTAAATTTAGATGTCCTTGCTTCTCAATGTCAGGGGTCATTGTGTGTTCTTTTTCACTGATGTATCCTGAGTGCCTTTATCAGTACTTGGCACAAGGTAGGGGATTAATAAATATTTGTTGAATGAGTAACTGCTTTTAGTTCTGTAAACAGATGTTAAATGTAGGTTTTGGAACAATAAATAGATACGAATTCAACTGATCCCTCTACTTAATGGAATGCAAAGAAGTAGGCTGTTTGAAGATGGAGGTCGGAGAAGAGGTTCCTTCAGGCTAATAAAATTTCTTGAATTTGTGAAATTTGACAGTCATAGAGATTTGAGGAAATAACCAATTGGTACCTGGAAAAGTCAGCCTAGAGATAAAGCTATGTCCGTGGGGCCATCTACAGAGAAGACAGCTGAGGTTAAAAGACAGAGTTAAGTAAGGAAGTGAGTGTAGGGTAAGACTGGAAGCAGTAAAAGTCTAGAAGACTTCTTGACTTCCTGTTGTTAGAAGGCAGGTATGTCCCAAACTGAACTGTTATGCCTTTATTCAGCCTTAATGCCAGCCTCCAGATCAGTTAGATCTGCTATCTAACATTCTTTCATTTATGCTTTTGTCATTTATGCTTTCATTTATGCTTTTTTCTTTCGTCTAGATGCACCTTCCCTATGCACCCTAATCCTTCAAATTCAAATTCTATGAAATACTCCCTGACTTTGGCTCCTACTGATTTATCTACCTCTGAATTTCTGCTGTTTCATAATTAAACCAGTGATTTCTGCTTTTCTGATTGCGTATCCTTACCAGCAGAGCGTTTTTGAGCATATCTCCCAGTATATATGTATTTACTGATTTTTAAAAATACGTATTGTAACTGCTCTAAAACATTATATAGAAATGAGGGAAAATTTTAAAAGATGAGATAAAATGAAATAATATTTTAAAATAGCATACGAATTGTGATGTCTTCAAGCTATTATTGGCTTATCTCTCACGGGAAAATATTCACTTAGGGACATGGTTCCTTGTTAATAATAGTGGATGTAAATCTACATTTCAAGTGTTTTTTCTTTTTTTCAATAATTTCAAAAATTTGTTGACACCTGCCAGAAACTGGTGAAGAGCTTTTACCAGAAGATGTCAGCCTGCCATTTTCTTATCGCTAATTTGTACTAAAGTTAATAATATTAAGTCCATGGATGATTTACAAAATAACTTTTATGGCATTTGTCCATTTTGTGGGAGCTATATTATCTAGCTTTTACTAACTAATTGGTAAATGCTTTCATGTAAGAACAGATAAATCCATTTGGCACAAATACTGAAAAATCGATCAGCCACTGTCAATTCTTTCTCCTTGCAAAAATTCCACTCTTCCCTCAGGATATATGACTGACTATCTGACTTAGATTCCAGGTGAAGATTCTCAGTGTCACCTCTCCTTTCTGGGTCCATGCATTCCCTATCAGAGAACCTTGGTTCTATCTATATTTCAAAGCACTTAGTACTTCTTGGCTTGAATTGTTCTGTTCCATAAGTGCTGCTCCTCACTTTCTCAAATTGTTAATAACCCTTCGACAGTCAAGATGACCATGTTTTTGGCTTTTTTTTGTCTCTGCTGATGGATCGGTAACATGCATAGGCTCTTTCCTCCTTTATTCGTGTCACCTTTTTCATGAGGTTTGAGTCAAGAGGAACCCAGGGTCCAAAGATCATTTTGAGTGGCCAGCGTTTCTTGTGTGACACATGCAAACAAACCACAGTTTGTTCAGTCGAGTCCCTACACCAACATATATTATTGTTTTTCTCTGAATTTTTCAATTTACATCTCTTTTCAAAGAAAGGTACTCCCAATTAAAAGCCCTGAAAAGTTCTCACTTTATAACTTTTAATTAGAATGCTCTATTCTTGTACTCTGTCAGTCTCCTCTCCTCCCTTCTTCTCCCAGCTCCTTCTGCAGTACAGAATATCTCACCTGATGAAGTTTACAAAAAAAGAAAATTACATTTTGTTCAACTTCCCTCCCCAAGACAGTAATTGAGAAAGAGCCCTTTCTCTGCAGTCTATTTGTAAGTAATGTGTATAGTCCAGAGCCTCAGCATTAGCCCCTCGCTAAGTGCTTTCACACCTGGTATGGCAACTGAGAGCAGACTCCCCTGGACCCTTTACTGTGTACAGTGAAGTCACAGGTAATGCCTGACAGGGGTTGAAAGACCCCTCACTGTGGTGACATGGGGTCTAGACTAGTTTCTTTTCATTCACAATGGTGGATAAGCCACTTCACTAATCTGTATACTTCAATGCAGATAAAAACCCTACCCACGGGGGCCGGCCGGGTGGCGCAGGCGGTTAGAGCTCCATGCTCCTAACTCCGAAGGTTGCGGGTTCGATTCCCACATGGGCCAGTGGGCTCTCAACAAAAAACAAACAAACAAAAAAAAAAAACCCTACCCACTTCCTAAGCTTGTTTTGAGGATTGTTGAGAAATGGTACAGTAAACATACTTTGAAAAACTATAAGGTATATATTTGTATATAAGTATTAAATGCATACAAGTAAACATTTGTCCAAATTCATAAAATGTACAACACCAAGAGTGAACGCTAATGGAAACTGGTCTTTGGTGATAATGATGTGTCCGTGTGGTTCCATCAGTTGTAACAAATGTGCCACTAAGGGGGGATGCTGGTAATGGGGGAGGCTCTGCATGTGGGAACGCAGAGGGCAGATAGGAAATCTTTGCACTTTCTCAATTTTCTCGTGAACCTAAAGCTGCTTGAAAAAACACAGCCTATTTTTAAAAAGTATAAGGTGTAATACAAATGTAGGATGTCATAACAAATTTCCCATCTTTTGCAAATACTCTCCATTCTTCAGCTCTTATAACCCTAGGCAACAGGGACTTAAGTTTCTCTCAGGTAGAGGTGAGATGTGATAGGGAAATTATTTCTTTCAAATCAGTGCTGAAGGAGTGATTTACTGCACAGGAATATCAGTGGTAGCGCAGAGTGGCATTTTAGACTGGATTGAGGATGACAGGGGAAGGGATGGGGATGAGAGCTCCTTGAATCTTTACTTTCTTATTTATCCTTCATCTATTAGCCCATTCTTGGACAGTTTTTGTGTGCTCACATACTCAGCATATTAGCAATTTGATCTAAGGAAATTAACTATACCATTCCATATATGTCTACATGATTAATCCTGTATTCATTAGCTAATTCAGCAGCATTTATTAAATACTTATCATGTGCTAGAAATTATGTAAGGTGCTTGGGGGAAAAAATTACCCATACATAAGAAAAATTCTCTGCCTCCAGGAGCCCCAGTTCATGACTATTGCAGCCCTTCAATATTGACTACATATAACAAATGTTTATCCCTAAATGTTCAACTCCTGCAGAAGCAGGCTGAATGTCTCAGCTGAGGTCCGTGTTGTAGTGGGTATGAAAGAGTTAAATTATTCAGCTATTCTGGGAAACAAAACCTGTTGTAAATTGTCTCAGTTCATACTCTTCTCCTTTCATGGTGTCCACATCAACCTAGCTAAGAGCCTTCCCCAGGGAATCCTCATTGCATCACCAAGTTGGAAGCAATAAGCATATAAACTAACCAAAGACAGACAATATCATTCTAGGTTGAGACTATAAAACTGGGTGGGGAGAGTTGCTTGAGGATCCCTGATTTGTATTTCTTATCGGGAAATTATTTACACCCCACAGAGTTCTATCTTAGAAAATATGGCACTTTTGCCTTTATAGCTCTTATTCTAATCTTGAAACAACCCAATGATAGAGGCAGGGCAGTTATTATGTTTATTTTACCATGAAGAAATTGAGGCCTACATAAAATAAATGATTATCCACCGTGTGACACTCCTAAGTTGTAAAGTTAAGGCTAAAATTCTTCTACAGAAAATGTTCTGTGGTAACACTCTGCTTCTTATCATTTGTTGCCTGCACTTCCATGCCATGCTATTTCATTTCTTTTTATTTTTTTAATTCATAAGAAATTATATTCAAAAGAGAGATTCCAGTACAAATATTCAAAGTTCAGGTATCCAAGGTCACTCACACATAGCATTCCACTCATGAGGCACCATTACGTGCTGCCATCCCTAATCTTCAGTACTATCCTCCTTGCCCTCTATCCCCACCTGATTTCAGAGTCTCCCATCCTGCACTCCATGTAGACTCAGCTTGCAGAGTCAAGGTGGAGAGAGAAATGCTACTGAAAGCAGCAACTGATATCACGTGAGCTTATGCCCCTCTTCTTGAAGTAACATAAACCTAGGCTTTGGGAAAGGATGCATTATATCTCTTACCTGTTCTATCTGGCTAGTAAGGGCTATTTTACAAAAGGACTTACAGAGCCATTGTGAATGGGAAGAGCTTGTGGTCAGTCCAGAAAAAAGATTTTGTCGAGAGACTGTCTTAGAAAACCACAGAATGAGATAGAAGTGTAGCACAAACCAGAGTGTATTGTCCATATCGGGTAATGGTCCCACATTTGAAGTAACTAAATTCTGGAATTTTCTGTGGACCCTAGAGTCATCCAATGACATCTGCAGGTCTTGAAATAAGCACCACTGGTGTTATGTCTCACATGGGGCCTGTTACACATCCAGAAGTTTTGACTAAATTAATAGGCAAAACTGATTTTAACTGAAGATTCTACAGAATAATCTTGTTATACTACCTATAACAAGAGGGGTTCTCACTCATGGTTGCACATTAGAAAAACCAAGGGAGCTTTTCTAAATACTGACGTGCAGACTTAGAGATTCTGATATAATTGGTCTCAGTCGGTGGAAAGTGGGGGGCCTTTTTTTTTTAAGATTCCTCAAGGCATTCTAATGTGAGGCCAAGTTGGGAACAATTGATATATAAGAACAAGAACATTAACACAAACAAATCGTTGATTCAGTCAAAGTTTAAGGTAAGGCAGAAAAAAATGGGAGATGCTTAAGGTAGGAATTTAAAACTCAGAACAACCCTTAAAAATAATACCTGTGTAAATCATGACTCTCTTACAGGCATGGCAAGAGCCAGCAGCTAAAACCATTGACTTCCTGAATTCTACAGATAAGTCTTTTCTTTCTCATACTTCCAAAAATGCTGTGCTAAGAGAGGTACTTAGATAACATCAATATTTTGTACTGTCTCATATTTTGATGTGCTCTTAGCATTGCCTTTTATTCACTTTTGGAACATACTCAACTGCTTGCTCCTCCATCGGCTTCATCTGCAGGTGGACAGATAGCTTCAGGCAAATACATTCAAACCAGATAGCTTTGAGAAGCTCTAGATATCTTCAGATGTGTTAAATTTAAAGCTACAGTTCTTTTCCCTCAAGAATCCTACCATAAGGCCTGCACGTACATCTAGACAATTCTTTTGCTTTTTCTTCTTTGTCTTCTTTTTTATTTTTTGGGGTGTGGGAAAAGATACCAGATTTCTGGATGAATGCTTCTAGTATCATGGTTTGCCTAAATATGTATGCACACACAAACACCTCAAATGCTCGTGACTTTCCATTAAGAACAGAACTATTTAAATATCGTACCACTCTCCATTGACACCTCCAGCTGAAGAGCAATTTCATAGCATAATTATAATGTATTGCATAATTTGGAAAAGCTTTTGTTCTCATTGTGATTATCCTTGGAGAGCTCCTTTTCATTTCTCCCTTTCCACATTGAATGAATTAAGAATACCCGACCCCTAAAAGCAGTTTTTTCTTTCTAAAATAAAAATGATGTTTTAAGATGAAGTGCATAGAAGTGATGGGTGGGAGAGAAATTTTGGTACATGATTCACCTCTTTATTGTGGTGAAGGTAACTTTTTACTGTTCTTAAGAACTTTCTTCCTAGGATTTCATTGAGGTAGGGGGAAAAGGACCCTCAGAAGAGAATCAGGCATCAAACACCCCTGAGAGAGGTAGGTTTACTAATTTGTTCGTGCCCATAGGGAAGTCAGAGAAACCCTTGAGGCCCTACTTTGCTCCTTTACTAAAATGAGGGAGGCAGATCTTTAACATGAACTCTTAAATCCTAGAATTTTATGATGTTGGAATATGATATCAGAGGGAGTTAAGAAAATGATTAGAAACCAAATATCACATCAACATTTTGTACACCTTGAGAAAATGAACAATTTGAATTCAATTTGGATTTAGTGTTTTAACAGTCAGGATAAAGGATTCTAAAATGATAATATTTCCAAGTCCCCCAGAAATCTTGCTGACTTTTCTCTAAATGGAAATGCCCAATTTTACTATCTGGCCATAACCAATAGCCCTTAAAAGTGAAATAAGGATGATGGTTTCAAAATATACTGTCAGTCATGAGGCACCCTATATCAAGATTTATTTAGATGAATACTATAGAAAGAATACCTGAAGCTTCTCTTTTTCTTACTAAATACTGGATTTCGAAGTAATTAATTCTCCCCCCCCCACCCCCAGTCATACTTAGCACACTGAGGAGGTCATCATAAAGACGGTAAACCATGCAACAAGGTTTTAAAGGCTCTTGGAACATCAGGGGCTGCCACTGTCTATTAAAAATCATCAAGGTGGTACATACACATGGTAAAATATCAGTCAATACAGCAAAATTCAAAATGACAATCAATTTTCCTCTTAGTCCTCTTCTTTTAATGATTTATGATTTTAGCTGTTCTGGGGGTTACCTCTATAAATATTATGCTGATGACTTTGTTTCTTGATTTCTTTACTTTAGATAAAATATTTATCTTCTTTCTACAAAAGGTCAGGATTTAGATCATTCTCACTATCTCCCCACTCACCATGCCTTTTCCAATTTTTGATACTAATGCTATTGATTGTTGTTCTTCTTTTCATTACTTTTGTAACTTTAAATCCTATAATTTTCTCTTTCTCTTGTTCTATGAAACCATGGACCTCATAAATGTTCTTCCACTATCAAATTTTCTGGCTAGTCCCTGCACAAGATTTACTTGTGTACCCCCCTATCTGCTGTTAATCCTCATTCAACACTTCCACTAATACTCTTTTTTTTTCTCAGTGAATTTTTATATTTGATTTTCTTTTCTTTTCTTTTTTTTTATTATTAGCTTCAGGTTAGTAATAGCTAGAATTTACACCCTTCCAAAGTGATAATTCACCCTCCCCCAATCTACTACCCCTCTGACATCATATATACCTGTTACAATTCCACTGACTCTATTCCCTATGCTGTACTCCACATCTTCACATCTTATGACTATATATATACATATATGTATGTATGTATATATATATATATATATATATATATATATATATATATATATATATATATAAAATTATAGTTGACATTCATTATTATTCAGCTTTAGCTTCAGGCATCTAATACTCTATTTTAAGATGCCCTCATCTTTGAAGACCTTAACTACAATTTTAAAGATGACCATCTTTTAGTCACTCTTACTCCATACATGCACAATTACACTATTTGTAATATTACTATTTGTAATATTACTTTTTATGGGCTTACTTGTATTCGTTATAATGTAATCTGTGCTGGTCCTAACTCCCTACATAACCCGATCAGACAAATTGTTATTTCTTATCTTCCCACAGAAGCTTATGCAGATAGGATTTTCATGAAAGTGTGCTCAGTACATGCTGCTGATTAAAATAACTAAAGAGACACATTCCCTTTCCCAAAACACTGTTGACAATTTTGAAATGTCAGTCCCAAGTCACAGGTTTGAAAGAAAATGAGATTCGTTCCAACCTAGGGGAGCACTTCTGTTCCACCTCCAGGGAGTGTTAATTAACTGCTATCTCGTGTGTCTCCACCTCCCTTGAGAGTTAACACGTTTCTTGGCAGTAAACCAAATAGGTTGGCATTAAGCCTAGCAAGGATTAGATAAAGGCTAGGTGTTCTCCATACAATTGTTTTTTAGATGTAGATTTGGTTTCTGTGTTGTCCAATACCAGGTCTGATGGTTCTTGGTTTCTGATCTATTTTTTGATGTGGGTAGAAGAAAATAAGGAGCACAGAATGGAAGGGATACTCTTGGAGGAGAGGGAACATACTTGTGTAATCTTGCCTTGTTCTATCTTGGTCATGGTAAGATGGCAGGGAGGAAACTAAAGATATTGGAAGGTTAGGAATATTCTGGGATGCAGGGTAGGCACAAGACAATGAGGCTGGTAAAATCAGTCTCCCAATCTTTTGATCTATTAATTATCTCTTATTCATTTTTTGATAAGGATGATTATGAAAACTTGAAAGTGCTTCAGAATCTCCACTGGCTTTTCAAAATCATCACATAATGCCTAATCATTGTGCTGTACATCTAAAACTAATATAAAATAATATTGAGGATCAATTATAACTAAATACACACACACACAACACACACACACACAGAGTGAGAGAGAGACACACACACATACAGAAGGTACCCAAAAAAATATATACACAGTTTAAGAAAGGAAAAAAAAACTATTAAAATTATAACACTCAATAGATACCAGTAACAAAAGATGAATACAAGTCACATTTGACTTCTGCAATTACAAGAGGTGCTCAAAGTGGTTACCATCAATGTCCAGACACTTCTGATTATGGCAAACTACTGCTTGAGCAACACTGACCAAAGTGTCCACTTGTATACATTTTTTGGTACCCTCTGTATATATATAAGTGACCACAGGATGTAAAGTACAGCATAGGGAATATTGTCAATGGTATTGTAATAGCTATGTATCGAGTCAAATGGGTAGTAGACTTTGGGGGGGTTATCACTTTGTGGGAGGTGTAAATGTCTAATCATTATCTTGTTTTGTACACCTGAAATTAATAAACAAACAAACATTAATTAATTAATTTAAAAATTACATAAAGATTCAATTCACTAAGTCTTCTCACTAAGTTTTCAATTCCTAAGTTTTTGAACAGTGGCAATCTAGTTGGTTAACAGAAAGCATCTCATTTCCTGACTATGGCAGATCATAAATTTTATTTGTAAACTCGGAAAGGAAGTTATTCCTCCTCCACCCTCTACATTTAGTCTGCCGTTTGTGGGTCAGCCATGTGAGGAAGATTCACAAGTCCCCTGTGGTGATCCCAGGTCATCACCTCATAACCATGGCCTTGCTCTGCTCACCCTTAGAACAATGTTCTCAGTTCCAGTGGGGCATTGGAGCAGGTTGGCTGCTCTGAGAAGAATTTAAATTTCATGATTATATGGAACCCCTTCCCCACCACTACCCCACCATGACTAAGAGCAATTCCCACACACTGAATGGAATTCTATTGGGCAATTAATATTGGCTCGATGTACTATTTTAGAGTTTCTGAGGGTTGGTGGTGGTAAAAGCAGAGGCCTGCGTAGGGCTTAGCCTGTGTGACCACAACTATCAGCTCCATGCAAAGGATATGGTTCTCTCCAGCAGACAAAAGCTTCTGAAAATACATGCAGCATATTTTCCAGAGTCCATGACAGCCTATGCAAAAACACTTTCTGGTAAGTGCCAGAGGAAGTGTTATGTGGGAGGTGGCATGGTACAGGCTTACTATCGCCTCAGGAAAGCCAAGCACAAACTCATTTAATAATGAAGAGCTGGTCTTCGGCTCTGAGAGAGGGAGAACAGTTTCTAACACATTCTGATATGGAATCACAGGGATGGACCTTGGTATTTATTGGCTCCTAATTTGCTCTCTATCTGCCTTAATATATATCTGAAATGAAAGCATGACAAAGGGAGAGCAAGTCTTTACAAAGGCTATTTGGCTTTCCCTCTCAAACACCCGTAGACACCATGACAAGGAATGGTGAGGCCATTTTCCTCACAGCTGGCTGTCTTGTCTGCTGTCCAGCCTGCTGTGAAACGGGTCACCTGGAGGGTACTGACAGATCAATGACTTTGGCTGTGCACTGTCTGTTCCCACAGTGATTGCCCACGATGCCTTAAAAATAATCTCCTCTTTTCACAAGGACTGGGTTTGCAGGTCTGGAGTCCATAAAGCCAATTTTCATTTTTAATCCGGTTTGATCCAATCTCATTAATCAGTCAAGGCTTCCTTTTCACACTTGTCTTGGGACACAAAGGGAACCCAGTTATGAGCTGTTAATTAGCTATTAGGGGACTGAGAAACTTCCAACGGGTCATTATTCACACTGTTTGAGACTAATACTTATTTAATTAGAAGTATTCCTTTTCTGTCATAATTCCCTAGTTAAAATAAATTTAACTCAAAATGTCAGTTCAGCTTAAAAAGAAACTGGTGGCTAATTCAAATTCTAATGACTTTTTATGGCACAAAAGCTTGAAAAATTGCTGTTCTGCCAAGTAAGCACAGTGACTAGGTAGGAACTGATCAGAACTTTCACTTGGGGGATGTGTGTGTATGCGTATGTGTGCGTGTGAAGACTGAGAATGCAGATGAGATCAAGAAAATGGCCTTCCCTTCATTATCTATCATTCTATTACACATTTTGTTTAGTCTTTTGAAAACTTTGGTGAGAACCCAAGACCCGATTAGGATGGAGAAGAACTGGAAGGAAAGAACAAGGTAGAAGCATATCGGCCTTTCTCACAGGCTACATGTGCACATCTTATCATATGGGCACACATTCCTAAAACTAGGATTAGCTGAGGCACTTGGGAATAGATTGTCCTGACAAATAAAATTTCTAGATAAATGAGGGTTCAGCAGAAAGCTTTTTGTTTCTGTTACTGACGCTTGTGAAAAAAGAGTTTCTATATTTTCCTCTTGTCTCAGTTTTCTACTGAAGAGAAAAACCATTTCAAAATTTAGTGGCTTAACACACCAAGCATTTTGTTTGTGAGTCATGAATTTGGGTAGGGTTCAGCTGTGCAGTTCTTTAGTTCTTTATGGCATCTGCTGGTATTTACTGGGCTGCATCTGAGAAGCTTTTATCACATGTCTGGCACCTCAGTGTGCTACTTCCCAGGGTCTGTCTCCCTCTTGGCCTCTTCATAGCATGATGGTCACAGGATAGGTGGAAGTCTCACAGGGTGGCTGAGGTCTAAGGCAGAGTGTTTCAAGTGGCATGTGGCAAGCTGCACATCTCTTAAGGCCCAGCCTCAGAAGGTACCCAGCATCACTTCCACTGTTTTTGTTGGTCACAACACACTGTTATTGTTGGTCACAATAGGTCACATGGCCAGCTCAGACTCCAGGAAAGGGAAAATAGACTTCATCTCTCTATGGCCTCCCAAAGACGAAGCACTTGTGGCCATCCTTTACGCACCACACAAAACTTGCCATATCCAAACCTGACTTTTGTTTGTTGACTAAGGGTTTTGTGGTACTTTTTAACCATCATTCAAGATGTGAATGATGAGGGCACAGTTATGTGAATACAGGAGATGTGACAGATGCCAGCATCACTTAAAGATGCTTTCAGTAGAGAATAGAAAACTAAGTAAAATCTGTTCATATCATGTGAAAATGTATTTGCTTATTAGACAGGAAGTCCAGAGGTGGAATTTTGCCTTCAGGGTTGGTGATATCATTAAGTGATGGCTTTTTATTTTTATGTCTCTCTTGTGACATTCACAGTAATTGTCTTCATTCTAAACTCTTCTTCTTATGGCAGGACGGTTGCCAGTAATAATTGTGGCTGTTTGCTTCCTTGTTTACATTCAATGGGAGAGAGAACCACTCTATGTGGTTCTTTTTTAAAAACAAAAGTTTTTAGAAGACCCCATCAAATCTCTCCTCATGTCTTATTGGCCAGAATTGGGTCACGTGTCCATTTCTGAACTAATCACTGACAAGAGGTATGAGATAATTCTGATATTTGTCTGTCCCATCCTGGGGTCAGCTTTCCTCAGAGATGTCGGCTATGTGGCATAAGAAACAAATTTGGAGTTACATAAGGAAGGAGGAAGATGGCAATAGATTTTTGGATAGACAGCCAAGAATGTCATTGCATTGCTTTAAAAAAACAAATCGATGGCATCAATTTATTTTGTTAAGATAGAAAGGAAAAAAAATTCCTTTTCATTGAGGATTCTGTTTATGGAGAAAATATTATAGAACGAGCAACATTATGGAGACAAATATGGTGAGAATCCTATTTCTGTATTGAAAAAGTCATCTTCTATCTAAAGTTTCTGTTTACCCATCCCCAAATTAGGATAATAGTACATTCTTCTTAGGGTCAGGATTAAAAAGCAATAATGTATGCAGGATGCTGAGACAAAGTCAATAGCCCTCTACTTGAGAGAGCAGCACAAATACAGGGTCCCCACGAGTGGACAGTGGGGTATTTCTGAAGGGCTAGGGATAGAGGGGATGTGAAGCACAGTAGCCTTTCAAAGCAGAATATAAACATATCTGAAAGCCCAGAATGTAAACTTTTGCAACTAGAACCATCTGGAGTGGGATGGGATGGTGATACAGAGCTGGAGCAGATTTTTCTTGGTGTTTCCTCCCCCACAACATGTTTTTTAGAAGTGAAATCAGGTTATGAAGAACACCAAGGCAGCTTGAAGGGGAAGTCATAAGAGGACAGGCTACAGCTTGAGGACATTGTGGTGGGCTTAATGGGGGAGAGGACACGAGGGAGAGCAGGCCCAACTATTTGGCTTTGTCTGATGGTATATTAGGTCATTCACTATTGGCCTCAGCTCCTCCACGCCTCCTGTCTCTCAGTCACTGGAATGGGAGTGTCCCAAAGGCCAGGCTCCAGGCCATTCCCCATACCCAAAGGATGACTATAGAACCCCCAGACTCCCACTGTTTCCCATCTCCTACCAACAAAGCACAGTGTTTTTCTCTGTCTCAAACACCCCCTCTCCATGCTGGCAGGGTCTTTATGCTCTACAAGTGAATTTGGAAATGAAAGCAAGAGATGCTCAGAGAGGAGAAGTCTCCATCCAGGAATCACTCAATCAGGATTGTTTTTTTCATGTGCGCTACCTCTAGCCAACATACCCATGTATTTGATGCCCTGTAAAGTGTAAAATTACAAGGCCATATCTTCTTCCAAGGTGAAAACCAAACTCCAGATGTTTCAGCAGTTAAGAGCCACGAAATGCTTTGGAAAATTTCCTCTAACTTTGACTCTGGCTTGGACAATCTAGAAAAATAACGTAAAAATTATTCACTTTAAAGAGAATTTTAATTTTGCAGAGTAGCTAAGCTTCATATTTCCATATCTGAGGCAATTTTGGTATGTTTGGGGGTGACATTAAACCTGGAATGAATGCCAGAGGCTGGCTACATGACTACAAAAGGCACAAAAATCTTTATGTAGTAAAATGTCAATAAACAGTAGTCCATTTACATCCTTTAAGGATGCCCTTTCATCCTTTACAGAAGCTGTAAGTGAGGTATTAATGCCGCATTTCACAGTTGAGGAAACTGGCTTCAGGGAGTCAATGTCAGACTGTAGTAATTGACCAAGTCAATTCCAATTTTTTGGGTGTTACATCAGTTTCCCACTGAGACCATAACCTTTGTTTTTCCCTGTTTAACTCCTTGCACAAGGCAAGCTATGCACAAATTGGGAAATGAGGGTTCCTGCCCTAGCTCTGCCCCTCAACAAAGAAGCATTGAATAAGCCACTTCCCTTTCAGAGTGAATGGGTCAGATAGATAGATGGTCTCCGAAAGCAGACTCAGCTCTGAAAAGCCAAGGATGCTTTAGCTATTTTGCACGCCCCTCTGAATGCTTATTTAGCCCTATCCTGCCCATCAGCTCTCCTCAAGGTGTGCGGCTGGGGTAGAGCCTTATGCAAATGTCATGGGAGGAAGGAGCCACTCTACCAGAATCAGATATTTCTTGGCTAAGAGAGCCACCATCGACCAAGCCTCCTTGAACAAGGCATTGGAAATGTACTCTGTCAGTGAACAACTTAGGGCTGCAATGTGGGTGGCCTTTCTGCTTCCATCCCAAAGCTCACATTGTCAAATGTCTGTAGATTGAAAAAAAAAAAAAGGAGATTTTTGTTGCTTCGGTATTATGAAACAACACGTATATCTCTAAAAATGACATTGTTGTGTTTCTGAGGCACTGTGCAAAGGAGGTGACATGAGCATACCCTGATTGTTTACAAACTGAGAGGTGGAGTCAGGGAGTGAAGCAAGTGGGTGAGATTCACTGGCAGGCTTCTCAGAGATGGTGGTTTTAAAAAAGAAAGGAGGGGCTGTTCCATGCATGATATTAAAATATTTTTCTGATGGATAGGACCTTAAGAGTAGCGAGGGAAGGCAAATGCAAAGAACAGACTGCAAGAACAATGAAGCTGCTTGCTAAAATTGAGATTTGTAGAAGGTGATAAGTGGCCAACCTGGGGTCTAATAATGATGATCAACTTATCTCCTCTGCTTTCTTTTCTTCTGAGGACAGTTGCCTGGGGTTGGAGCCTGCATTCAGATAAGTAATGCAGGTTGCTGGACGTCAGCTAACTTGCAGTGGTCTGGGAGATGCGGGAAGATAGGTGTGTGCGATGTTGTAGACAGATTAGAGAGACCTTTCAGCTACCTGAAGGACAACCACCTTCTCATAAACATTTCCTTTCCTCTCATCACTTCCTCTTTTGTATTTATCCAACTCACTGAGGGCATCTTGCAAAAGATTTGCAGAGCTCTGATTTTTTATTTTAGTTGCAAGCTGGAATTTGAAGAAAAATAAGGCAAACCCTTCGGTAGCATTTGCCCTTGTGGATACCATGTTCATTTGTTAGGGATGAAGACCTCACACTGCCTGTGGCTCTCTGGCAGGGTCCTTGGGGAACAAGGCAGAGAAGGACTCTCTCTTACAAAGAATGCTTTGAAAGTAAGAACACAAAATCCATGCTGGGTCCTGACTACTCAGCCTTAATAAGTCTTCATGGCAGCACCTGGTACTGAGATACTTGGAGTGAAAACCCTATGACCTCATTGCCAGTGTGAAATGTACAAGATAACAAATCACACCAACCAACTAGTATAAAGTGGAGGTAAAGCCCAGTTTTGACTAAAAAAAACTACAAGCCATAGGACAATGTCCTCTCCCACCTAATGAGGATTTGCTTTAATAGCATCCATAATCAAAAGCTATTAGCTTTCTTGAACAATCTCTGTGATGAGAAACTCAACTATTGTTCCAGGTGCCCCAATAATCTTGTTAAAGATGCTCTTCCATACATAGAGCTGATAACTGTCTCCCAGTAATTTCCAATTCTGGAAAAACACACACAAAATCTATTTCCTCTTTCAAATGACAACCCATCTAATATTGTGTGACCATTTTCTTGTCCCCTTTTTTCTTCTCTATTCTTTCTCATAAAAGTCTGTTTTTTAGGTCTGAATTCTCTCAGCTGCTCCTCAGTCTTAACTGACTTCCATATTCTTCTTCTGGAGACACTCTAGGTTGTCAGTGTCCCACCTAAAGAGAGTTGTCCTGAACTGGGGATTAAATTGCTATTCTGGCTAGTTAATCTCAAAATATGTTCAATGAAAGAAGCTAGACACAGAAGATCATGCAAACAGTATGATTTCATTTATACAAAGTCTAAGGGTGAGTAAAACAAATCAGTGATGGAAATCAATAGTGATTTCTCTAAGGAGGAGAAAGAGTGAATTTATTGGAAAGAGGCACAAGGGACCTTTCTGGGATGATGCCAATATTCCTTGTTTTGTTTGGGATAGTAGGTAATGGGTGAGTTGTCCAAACCCATCCAATTGATCACTGATCTGTGTATTTTACTGTATGTAGTTATACCTCCATATTAAAAAAAAATCAGATATTTTTCCTACAGCAAACCAGTTTTCCTCAAAAACATTTATTTTCATTTGTTTAGCTTGAGGTATTTATAAGACAACAGAAGGGCCACAAATGTATATCAAGAAGAGCAGCTGCCAGCTTTTCTATTGTTAGTCAATTAAACATGCAAAGATTTGCCTTCTCCATCATGTGATTCTGCAGCTATATATTAAAAGAAGGAAAAACAACAAAATCTCAAGCACACGTAATATTTTAATGCCAATTACCTGCACAAAAACTAATTGCTCCTTGATATTGTATGAAAAGACAAGGATTATAAAGTGATTAGCAGAACATCTTTATTCAGCTGAAATAAGACTTATGTGCCCTCGCAATGGGGAAAGCAGTACCATTCCACTCAAACAAATGCTAATCAAATAAAAGCTAGCAGTAATTGCTAGGGTTCTTTACAGGTACTGCAGTGTAAAGAGTAGGTCTTTTTTAAAAGCAAATATTCCAAAACTTTTCCTTCTACTATTTCTGACTCTACTCAGAATTAATTCAGCTACTAAAGCAGCAAGAAACTGGGGTTTTCCAAAGATAGAAACTCTCTCTTCAGTGAATAATTGGGACCATTTTTGAAGTTACTCAAAACAGGATAAAAAAGTCAAGGAAGCCTTATAACCTCAGCCTTACCATGAGGAAAATATCAGACAGATTCCAATATGGAGGTATCCTGTGATATACCTGACCAACACTCCTCAAAACTGTCAAAGTCATCAAAAACAAGGAAAATCCAGGAAACTGCCACAGCCAAGAGGAGCCTAAGGAGACATGGCAACTAAATATAATGTAGTCTCCAGGATGAGATCCTGGAACAGAATGAGGACATTAGGGAAAAACTAAGAAGAACTGAATAAAACATGAATGTTAGTCATAATAATGTATAAATATTGGTTCATTAATTATAACAAATGTGCTGTACTAATGTAAAATGTTAATAATAGGGAAAATTGAATGAGGGGTATATGGGAACGCTCTGTACTATCTTCTAAATCTAAAAATAAGTCTAAAAAAAGAAATAGGTTACTAAACAGCTTGGATAAATGGAAAAAAGTCCAGAAGATTACACACAAAAGGTTTTCAGAGGTTATATATCTTCTTGATGGGAGTAAAATTTTTAAAATAAATGAAAAAAAAAGCCATGGAAGAAAGCATCTATAATATGAACAATTTGCACAATTCTTTGGATGTGGGAAAGGGCAGTATTAATCTCTAATCACGTGTTTTGACTGCGGTTGGTTTACCACCTCATTATGAGATTGAGTTTTGATCCCCAAGTCAAATGCCCCACATTTTGGCTAGCATTTGGTAATGTCAGTCTTTTGGGTAATAGTCATTTTAGTGGATATGAAATGGTATCTCATCATGGTTTTAATTTTCATTTTTCTGATGACAAGTGATAATAGCAGCTTTTCATGAATAATTGGGCATTTGTAGATTTTCTTCTGAAAGCCCTTCCTTCTGGGAACCCAGCACCTCCTTCCATCATGGGGCTCCAAATCTGAATCCTAGATTAGGCCCAGTAACTGGGCAAGGGATCTTGGATTTTTACTGGGGCAATTGCCCTCAGCTTCTTGATCATCCATTTTTGGTTTATTCTGAGGGTAAGCTGAAGAGTGCCTTTGTTGAATCCCATCTGTTTTGCCCCTAGGGCTACTGTGTTCCCTTAACCATTTCCATAATTGTCTCAGCCAGGCCCTTTGCTGTTACCCCAATCTTGCCATTCATTATAATAATTAGATCCATCTGATTTCTGACAGTTAGGCACCATTATCTGGCTTCTATTTTGGGGGTGGGTGGGGTTCCTACCATCTCTATCACTAGAGGTTAGCTTAGTTCTATAATTGCCTTTCCTACCACCACCAGTGGTCTACAAAGGAGAGCCAGCACTGAACTTCTTAGTTATGCTGCTGTGCCTCTCACCTGTGTACTGATGGCTCTCCTGTGGGAGATGATCATTCAGAGGGTATTCTGGCTTAACATCGGATATTTACCACAGCACACCCACTTCTCTGAGTCTTTCACTCCTTTCCTCCAGCATCTACCACAGTAATTCTGGCATTTCACCCTCACTTATCAGGGACTATTGTTTTTCCATACATCTAGAAAACGGCTTAGTAGCAAGTATGTACCATTTCTTGGGGTCTTTGTCAGGATGTTAAAATCGTATTTTAGTAGAGTACTCTCAAATCACTAAACCTCCTCTTATTCAGTATTATGTTCTAGTTTCCTTGCTTCAGTCCCCTCAGAATCCAGTCCCGTAGGTATACTTGCTAGGTAGGTCTGGCAGCTCCTTTGGGGGTGGAGTCCCTTTTCTTCCTTATCAGGCTCAGCATGTCTGCAAGCCGGGTGAGGCTGCAACTTAATCCTAGTTACAAACCAAGTGACTAGCCGGGAAGGTAGAGGCCTCTGCATTGTCTTTAAGCAAGGGAGTGGTTCTAGCTCTTAATAGAAGAGGAGGATCATTTCTTCAGGCTCAGAGAGTTTATAAGGAGGACTTAGGAAGTCATTCAAGAGTTTGGGGGAAATAAGCCCAGATATTCCATCCCATGGGTCAGCATTCATATTCCCCAACCAAATTCCTGACTTTGGCATAACAGACCTGCCTTGATTGAGAGTTTTAACCTTCACTGGAGTTTGGGGTATACTTAGTATGGAGGCCAGGGTCCCCACTTTCCCTGTCCTCTTTGTGAAGGTGAGGAAACCCTCTTCATTTGCCTTCATGGAAAGTCTCTGGCTTTATCACTTGGCTTTCGATTGCCTATTAATTGCTCTCAGCCTTTTGTTCAGCTATATTCTTTTTGGAGTTTCGACAGAGTGTAGCAAAGTTACTCTTTCCCCAATACTTTTCTCATACCAAATGCATAGCATCAGCTATTGCAGTCCTTTCTTCCTAGGCATGATCCTAGTTCACCTCATGGAAGTTTTAATAGCGGGATCAGATTTGTCTGTGCTCCAGCTCCCTCCAGGGATGGAGTCCTCATTGTCAGCGGGGTGGTGAGTGACCCAGCTCCTAAACATCATTTTATTGCCTGCTTTCTTGGACCACTCTTGGCACCAGCCTTCACAGATTAAGTTGTGTGGGAATCTGACTCTGAGATAGAATTTAGCGTACAGGATGTTTATTAGGGAGTGTCCCTGGGACCAATATCCAAAGAAAGGAAGAAGAAAAAGCAGGATTGTGTAATGGGAGAAGTCACTCATATTTTTGTATTACAAGAATTACACAATCATTGTAGAAAACTCAGAAAATAAAGAGAAGAAAAAAGAGCAGAAGTTCCCCCCAAATCCTAATATTGCTACTCTTTTGATTGCAGAGTATGTTTTATACATTCTTATATAAACGTGTTCATAACTCCTTTTTAAAAAATGGTTTCACACTGTACATAATCTTTCACCATCTGTTTATGATATATATGACATATAGATATACTAATATATATATAGACATACATATGTCTATATATATATAGACATACCTTGTTTTATTGTGCTTTGCTTCATTGTGTCTTACAGATGTGGTTTTTACACATTGAAGGCAAGACCCTCCACCTGTAAAAATATTACGACTTGCTTTATTGTGATGCTTGCTTCATTGCGCTAGTCTGGCACCCAACCTGCAGTATCTCCAAAGTATGCCTGCATTACGCACATTTTTCCATGATAGTGAATACAAATCTATTATGTTATTTTAGTGGCTGCAGAGACAGGCTTACGTACCACATGAGAAACTGGATGGTACATGTGTAAGAGGGCAGACTCTGGGGCCAGACTGCCCGGGTACCAATGTTAGCTCCACGCTTATTGGCTTTATGATGTGGGATGCGGTAGTGAGCCTCTCAGTACTTAAGTTTCATCATCTATAAAATACTGATGGTAATTGTTGTACCTACCTGTTGGGAGGATTAGATGTGTTAATATACGCATATACAAAATGTTAAGAAGAGAACCTAGAATTCAGTAATGGTGTTTGTATGAAACACCATTATTTATTTAGCCAAAGTCCCTACCTTTTGATATTTTCTCTGAGAATGGTGATGAATACCCTTCTCAGGGAAGGGTCAGGGACACTTACATGCCTATTTCTGAAGATAAATTCCTAGCAATGAAAATTGCTATGTTAAAAGGTAAGTGCATTTAAAAAACTTTTCCAATTTTTTTGCCAGATAAGCCAATCAGAGTGTTGCATCAATTTCTAGAATCAGCACTATTGTGTGAGAGTGTTCATTTCCTCACATGGTCTCCAACACAAGTATTATCATTCGTGTAAAGTTTTGTCAGTCTGCTAGGTAGAAAATGAGGTTCCAATTTATATTTAATTATTAGAGAGGTTGAAGTGTTGTGTAATTTTTTTCGTCAATTTCACTTCTTTTGTCAAACGGCTACTTAAGACCTTTGCCTATTTTTCCAAGAGGTATTACTTTTTCTTCAGGAATTTGAAATAACTCTTATATATTAAGGTTACTCTATAGATTTTGCAAATCTTAAATACTTGTATAAAACTGGCTTATGGAACTTGAATTTAATATCAAAGTTTTGAGTTAGATATTAAAGCTATGAGAGCTCAATTCGTTTTTAGAAACCCTTTTTACATGGACTAGTGAATATGGGCAAAAGATAAATGGGTGTTCTTTCTACTATTCTTTTTTTTCTGTAAGTGTGAAATTATATCAGAATAAGTGATATATATATATATATATATATATATATATATATATATATATATTCTGAAAAGAAAGCTGACTGGTGGGATACTGGTGCCTGGTTAGCCCCCCACTAAATCCCTGATGACTCTCCTTGTTTGTGGCTGTTGTAAATAGAGAGACCTTATAGCCATCTCTGTGGCCAGCCTGAGACAACTGTCTAGGAGTTAGCCCTGTAGAGACCAGCAGCCTAGATTTCTGCCCTTCTCTGGCCTGCCCCTGGGCCTGCTGGGACAATCATCCCTTTGTGGTCTGTTATCGTATGCTCAGTGTCCTACATGCAGTGGTAAGAAATGGTAACCATATCTCACCTCTTTTATTAGGGAGGCTTCCCTCTCTTCTCACTGGTCTCAGGAGAATTGGAGGAGTCAATGCAACTTGCTTTTGTTTTCTCCATCCTCACAAGTCTATACTTCTTGTGCAAAGCCCAACCCACTTAGAGGAAAAAGACCTCACTCTTAGTTCCATCTTTGCAACTAGAACATTAGTCCTTAGTCAGAGGTATTAACTAGGCTATGCTGCAGCAACACATTAACCCCCAAGTCTCTACCGCTTAATTTAATAAAGATTTGTGGTACCTATCCAACATGAGTGATGGAAGTTTGCGGTCAAGCAAGATGGGGGTTAGTGATGGCTCTGCTCCATGTGGTCACTCAGGGGTTCAGCCAACAGAGGCTCTACCATCTGTCATGTCACCAGCTATCACAGCAAAGAAAGACAGAAGCATGGAGAAATTATAGTCACTGTTCTCTTCTGTACTCTAAAGTGTTACATGTGATTTCCACTCATATCTCATTGCCCTGAACTAGTTACAAGGCCCCACCTAACTGCAAGGTGGCTGGAGAATGTGGAGAAGCCCATGGAGCATGTGGTGAACTTTGCTGTCTCTGCCCACCCCTAGCACTAGTCTCCAGACACTTCCTTCCAGCATTGCAATTTAACTATTTATAATACTTTGTTTCATGTCCATCTTGCTAGATTTGAAACTTTTTTAGGGGGTGGGGGTGGGGGCATATGTTGGAACTCTCCTTTTTATTCACCACTGATTTTTAATGCCCAGCAAGTTATCTGGCACAAAGTACACCAATGGAACTGTGACCTTTATTGCCATCTGGTGGCAATATGTGCATATTACAGGAGCTGTTCCTTTTAAATTATGTAGAGAAAACTAAGGACTTGGACTTCGATTCTTTTTGTGGGGGTGCAAGTGAGAGTATGGAGAAGTGGAACAGAATGTTAGAAAATGAGACTGTCCTAAGATTTCAGTAGAAAAATGCTCTAGAGTACGAATGTCTGGATGTCACAGAGTAGTTGTCCTATCATTTCTGACCCCACCCCAGTTTTACCCCTTCCCAAGTAGGCTGCTGGAAGGGCTTTTGATATAACCTGGTTTTTCAGACCTGTTAGACAAAACGAGTTAAAATACCAAATACAATTTAAAACTCCACCCTAAATTAGGTGCAAAGTAAACTCATTTACCGAAAACAATAAAGCTACAGACCTTTTTTTTTTTTTCTTTTTCTTCCTTCTAGTACATTACCTCTTCAGGCTCCATGTTCAAGGAGCTTTTGTCAAAGCTCAAAACATTCAAGATAAAAAACCGTGCTAAGGAGGTTTCTAAAAAATTATCTGGGCCCCAACTTTGAGATTTCTGAGAAGTGCCAGGGCCAGCACTGGCTGCTGACTGCTGTGCCAGATGAAAGCAAATGACACTGGGGGGCAGACAAAGGGTTTTAAAGAGCAAAGCTTAATTGAATGTAATAATGGGCAACAGGAAAAATTGGAGAGCAGTAATGGAAGGAGTGCATTAGTGGGGTTTCTGCTCTGTCACCCTTTATCCGGAGACTCTGGGCTCTTCCCTGTAAGTGGCCCCTTGCTTTCCAGATTCCATTATCTCCCTAGGATGCTCCATTATGTGCTTAGTGAGACAGAAACCGTGGTGCCCTGCTGCTGACTCTGGGGAGGAGAAAACTAAGGCGAACATTTCTCAGAAAGTAGGAAACAAAACTTAGTTAAACAATGAGGAGAGCAAAAGGAGGCAGGGCAATAGCAAGCTGAGAAGTTTGCTTTGTTCATGAGGAACTGATTAACTGAATGTGGATAAGGTGGGGAACAAAGAATTACAAATATATAGAGACCTTGCAAATACCATTTCTAGACATAAGGAAGAAAATAACTATGAGACAAAGTTCACTGAGGTGACAGATCTTTTTGGACTCAAGGAGTACAATCTTGAATTTTTAATTAAAAATTACTCCCATTTATTGGATACTTTGTAGGTGCCAGGTACCAGGCTAAGTGCTTCTATATGGTTTACTCTCTCAATTCTCATGGATGCTCTGTGAGGTAAACGTGGCTTTGATCCCCATTTTACAGAGAAGAGGGCTCCAGAAGGTTCTATAACTTGCCAAAAGTCATGCAGCTTGGAGGGGTATGAACAGGATTTCACTCTGGGCCTTCTGTATCCAGACTCCTGGCTTTCACAGAAGGTGTATATGACTGCCACTATGTTCTTTCCTGTACCCTGAATCCCAGCTCCCAGATCCTAGCATCACTGGTATTCCTAATGATTCATTTTGTCTCTCAATGCTGCCTTCCCTGTACCTCATCCTTTCTTCTTTGCATAGTTAGTGATATAGAGCCATAATCAACATCATCAAAATATGTTTATTCTACTGTGTGTGGGGCTAGGATGTAGCCATGTATGAAGGAGGGGCCACTGTCCCCAGAAGTGATATATTTGGCTAACCAAGGTTTTGCATGGTTGATTCTTCTGTGGCTTGATCACCACTCCTCCTACCTTCCCTCTCCCAGAAACCATCTTTTCTTAGCCCCACCCACACTTCAAAACTCCGAGCTCAAAAGAACCCAGAGAGAACAGCTGAGGCCCCTGAGCCACCCTTTCCTGTGAGAAGATTCTTAGAATTCTTCAAAGGATTTACTCAGTGTTACAGGTTTTCAGGGTCTTATTGAGGAGCTCAATGCCAAATTGAAGTGTATCTTCTTCAGTGAAATGCTTTAAACTTGTTGAAACTCAGTTTGCTGAAGATTACTTTTTTGTTTTTGCTTTGACCTGGACCGGCAAAGTGCAAAAGTCAACTCAGAGTGAAAAATGTTTTGAATTTTCTTTCTTGTTGTACAAATAAGCATTTGCACCTACAAACACAGAAAAGACTAAGGGTGGCAGAAACTTCTCTGCTAAACTGTGAAGTGCATGCACAGAGACAACGTAGTAGCATAAGTAGGTGATGGGGGGCAGGTGGGGTTCCGCTGTCTTTGTATTTTCAGCACAGGGTCACAGTTTTCTCGGAATCAAACATTGGGTCACTGTTAGGGACAGAACTCAGGAGAAGTCGGAAGATTAGAGCACAAGGTTTGCTTTGTCACTGACAAGCTCTGATCCTAAGCACATCATTTAACTTCTCTGCCTTGGTTTCCTTATCCATACAATGGGGCAATAGTGGTGTTATCCTGTCTCATGGGTTTTGTTAACTAAATCAATTAAAAGTAGTCAATTACTTTTGAAATATTCTGGCTAACGTTCTTAGTAATAAGTAGATCTGATCACATTGAAACTCTGTGCAAAATCTTTCGCTCACAGGATAGTGACGTTTTTTCAGCATGGCATGCAAGTTCCTTCACCACCCAACTGCAAGGTCATGTCCCTTCACACCCCTTCAAGTGCCCTGTACTCCCACTGTGCACATCTATCCAGGCTTCTTAATCAAACACAATTTTTCACACTTTTGTCCAGGCTGTTTCCTTTGCTGCCATGCTCCAACTTTCCTTGTTTGCTCTGGGGTGGACATTAGGTTTATACCTCCCTCCCCAGACTCTGGAATTCTTCCTTTGTAAGCTGAATGAACTTGTACAAGTTATTTAGTTTATTTGAGCTTCAGTTCCCTCCTCTCCAAATTAGGAATACAGTCGTCCCCCTTTATCCATGGGGGATACGTTCCAAGACCCCCAGTGTATGCCTAAAACCACAGAAAGTACCAAACCCTTTATATGCTATGCTTTTCCCCCATACATCCATACCTATGATAATGTTTAATTTATAAATTAGCCAAAGTAAGAGATTAACAACAATAACTACTAATAAGATAGACCAATTATAACAATATACATACAGAATAATTTTGTGAATATGGTCTCTCTCTGTGATAACTGATTTGATAGCTGAGAAGGCTACTAAGTGACTAACAGGTAGAGAGCATATACAGGGATGATTCACGAGCTGGGTGGGATGGAGCAGGATGGTGTGAGGTTTCATCAGGCTACTCAGAACGGTGTACAATTTGACTTGTTTATTTCTGGAATTTTCCACTTAATATTTTCAGACTACCGTTGACCATAGGTAACTAAAACTGTGGAAAACAAAACGGTGGATAAGGGAGGGATTACTGTAACAATAATTCCCAGTGGCATAGCTAGGGGTTCTGAGGGGAAGCAAGGGGTAGCACAACTGTTATTCCAGATATGACTTATTGTTAAGACTAAGGTGAGAAGACATTACAGGAAGCCGTGGGAAAACTGGGTGTGTTCAAAGTGCATTGGAAACATTAGTGGTCAGAACAAGAGACAAAAGAGGAGATTGTTGAAAAATAAGGCCTTTCTTTAATGTGTTTAGGCTCCTTGATGGTAGAACCTGTCCATGCTTCTGATGTAATTTCCAGACCAGCGGATGTGAAGGATAAAAGAAAGTTTTCTGAAGCATTTGGTATAGGGCTTGATACTTTGTAATGATACAGAGCTCAATAAACATTAGTTATGACTATTCAATTGTTTCCTCATCAGTGTTTTCATGGTGCTTTACGCATAATTTATCATGTCATTTATTTGGGGAAAGTTGCTCACCTTCTTTGCACCTCTGTGTCCTCATCTGTAAGACGGGAATGATAATGTTATGAAGACCACCTGAGATAATATGTAAAAGCCCTTCGAATGCTAAGCACCCCAGAAAAAAGCTGTTACAGTCATTTGTTGTAAGGGAATCAAGCAACCTGATAAACATTAGGTAAATTCAAGTGCATTTGAGAACAAATATGTTAAGACTCCCTCTAGTGAGGACCTGGAGAACTGCAGCCACTGACAGGCAACTTCTGAAGATCGGGCATCCACACAGGTGCTGATTTTAGGGCACAGCTGCAGGGGACCTGAGAGTTGAGTGTTCCATGCCTTGCTTGACCCCTGGATTTGATTAGGAGATTTATGGAGAAGAAGGAGGATTTCAAATGGAAAGGTAATACAATATATTACAGTCATATGCCCAACACAAAGTTTGCTTTGTCACTGACAAGCTCTGATCCTAAGCACATCATTTAACTTCTCTGCCTTGGTTTCCTTATCCATACAATGGGGCAATAGTGGTGTTATCCTGTCTCATGGGTTTTGTTAACTAAATCAATTAAAAGTAGTCAATTACTTTTGAAATATTCTGGCTAACGTTCTTAGTAATAAGTAGATCTGATCACATTGAAACTCTGTGCAAAATCTTTCACTCACAGGATAGTGACGTTTTTTCAGCATGGCATGCAAGTTCCTTCACCACCCAACTGCAAGGTCATGTCCCTTCACACCCCTTCAAGTGCCCTGTACTCCCACTGTGCACATCTATCCAGGGAAGGTTTGACCTGATCTTTAGGAGAACAAGCCAAGGACCATAACAGCCTTAGCTCAGAGTTTGGGAACTTCTAAAAGCAGGGGGGTGCACCCTGGGAGATCCATTCCATGCTGGTCTTAGTCCAAGGTGGGAAAGTACTGGAACATTGGGTGGTGGTGACATGGAACTCAGAAGGGAGTTGGGAAGTCTGTTACTGCCTTAATAACAGAAAGTGCTGGCAGCTCCTATTCCAGAAACAGCTAACTCTGCAGGGAGGACACCCTTTTATAGGGTTTCAAAGGGAAAAACATGAGTGGCATACACATGAGGATGCAGGCTTGGGAAGTTGGGCAGAAAATGCAAACTTGGTGGCCTTCCATTATTGTCTAGATGAATGTGTTTGGTACTTGGGAACTTCGCAAACACAGCGTTAGGGAAAGCCACTGCAAGGTGAGGACCAAAGCCTTTCCCTGCGGCAGCAACTTCAACGCCCTGCAAACTGTAAAAAGCATATATTACTCATGTGAACGTACGAGTACATGTGAAACTATCAGGGGAAAACTATGTGTGAAAAAATAGCAAGCATCAAGTAGATGTGTTTTAAAGAATAGCAGACTGGTAATTGCAGACCAAAAAGCTTTTTCGTCTCCAGAGCCTGAATACTAATGCAGGCATTGTTCCTCCTTCAGACACACTCGTCACTGAGCATTAGTGCTTCAGAACATTTATCATCACGGCTCTTGACAAAGCTTCCAAATTATACCTTTTATAGTTTTGTTATTCTTTTTGTGCCACAAAGTTTTATGCTGTGCGTTAACTTAAGGAAATTAACTTTATCCGCAAGAAAAGAAAGACTAGCCTTGACTTTTCTCTTTCCACTTGCTGAAGTTAGTATCACCCTCAAGCGCCACCTTCAGGCAGTCCCGCCCTACTGCTGTGGAAATTTCTAGCCATCCCAACTTTGTGAGCTGAAACATACACCCACCTCTCCTTAAGGGATACGGTACGAGAACCTGCCAAGAAACACTTGTATTTCTGGCAACTACTTTTCACTGGAGATTTGATTATTTTATAATGACCAAAGAGTAAATGGCCTTTCTAATGTTTCGCTTGGGGGCCCTCAGTGGAAAATTACTGGACTGGAGACTCGATTCAGTTGAAAAAACTGGTTAAACTCATTAGTCATTGAGGTTACTGGTTAGAGTAGATTTAGTAGAGATTTAATTAAAATCCAAGACAATCCATATCCCTTATTTTAGCTATTAATTTTGATAAATTTCCAAACTTCAAACCTGGAGTTTTATTATGATTTTTAAACCAGAAGCTGGCAATTAATTATCTAGATAATATTCCCCTGCACTTTCAGGTTAGGATTCTGATGAATAAGAAAAAGAAAGAAAAAAAAAATCAAGGTAATAGATCATAATCTTAACAAACTACCTTTCATTAGTTGAAAACTGCTTAGACATCCAGGGATGTGATCCAAATACCCTCCCATTGTCCCTTAGGCTCTCCTTACTCTTACCGTCTCTTGGCTGCCTCTGTATTAAACTTGGTTTAACTTTCAGCTCTGCCACTTTCCGTATGATCGTATCATTTAGGACGTTCTCAGCTGCAAGTAATGAAAAACCCAACTGAAACTGGCCAAATCAGTTTTTATTAACTCATTTAAATAGAAAGTCCAGAGAGAGGGCAGTTCCAGGGTTGGGTAAATCATTTGTTCAATAACATCTTAAGTATCCAGCTTTCCCCCCCGCCCCCCTTTTTTTCTCTGCCAACCTTAGTGGACTGGCTTCTGTTCTTATGGTGGTGTCCGCAGTTCAGGCATCGCATCTAGGGGGCAGCACAGCGTGTTTCATCAACACAATACCTGTGTTTTGAAAAGAAAGGAATCCTGCCTTACTAGAAACCGCAGACTACTTCCCCTCCATGCTGGTGAGAATGGAAATGACTGTTTGTAGTTTAGGTGGGTGAAGCTCTGCTGCCCAAGAGAATCACTGGGGGGCAGTGGAACTACTGAGGCTGATGTAACTGGACTGGATGGTTCTACTGTGCAGCCAGCATTTAGACCGCTGCCTTCGTCTAATCGAGGTTCCCTTACCTGGGCAGGAGGAGGGCCTCAGCCTCCCTTGAGCCCTGCCCTCCTGGTACCTAAAATCAGGGTTCTAGTACAGATAGGAGGTCAGATGGGGATGGCGATTTATCAGGCAAACAAGCATCCATTGCACTTTCAGTCTTCAGCTTTTTGTCTGGAAAGTGAGAACCATAATACATGTCTTGTAGGGCATGTCTGTAGAGGTTGCAGCTCAGAAAACTCTGAGATGGGGCAGAGGGAAGAATTCCAATTGGACCTGCTCATCAGATCTCCAAACCTCTTGGAGACACCACTCGGTCATTCTTCCTTTCCAGTCCCCTTCCCCCATGTAGGACAAGGCCTCAGGGTGGGGTGGTGGCAGGGGGAAGGGCTGTACCTTACTTCTCACCACTCTTCTAAAGCATCTCTGCCCCCCTCTTCTCTAGGCAGCTTTATATCCAGGGGCGGGGGATGGGCAGGGAGGCTCGCAGACAGTTTTTTATGGCAAACATAAACCGTACTCCTTAATAGTTATTTTTCAAACTTGGGGTGCTCTCCTGAGTGTCCCGAGTTGAAGATACTTCACGGTGCAGACGTCTGGTATCCAGTGCCTTTGTTCCTGGAGGTCTTCATGGAAGCTCTCTGGGAATAAGATCTTTCCAAACGTTTCCATCATAGGCTTGGAGGGCCCTATTTAATGTGCACGTCAGAGCTCTTTTTGGGGTGGGAATGACATAACACAGCCCTGTACTTGACCTGGGAAAGCTGTTTGGTAGGACATCTAAGCCCAGATGCCTGGTCCTCCTGTACTTGACCTGGGAAAGCTGTTTGGTAGGACATCTAAGCCCAGATGCCTGGTCCTATCCTCTCTGCCAGAGCCCTTGTCCACTCGGGATTTCCTCCATCTCTCTCTCTCTCTCTCTCTCTCTCTCTCTCTCTCTCTCTCTCTCTCTCAATCCGGCTTCTCTGGGGACTCCCAGGCCATCAAACATATCCATCTGACTACACCTTTAATGTTCCTTCAATAGATGTCTTTTGGCTGCCAACTATATGCCACTCACCATCTGAAGGCCTGGGAACACAGCAGCAAACAGGATGGAGAGGGCCCTGCTTCCATGGAGCTCACAATTATAGGGTGACAATAAGCAAATCAGGCCTAAGATAATGTCAGACAGTGATAAGAAGAAAACGTGAGAGGATGGTGGGATAGTGAACTCTTGGGGTTGGTCGGCTACTTCAGAGATGGTGCAGGGGAAGGACTCTCTGAGGGGTGGTGTTAAGTTGAGGCCTGAATGACAGGAGGGACCCAGCCATGCAGAGAGCTGGAGGAGGAACTTTCTAGACTAGGGAATAGCAGGAAAGGCCTCCAAGGCAGGAGCAAACTTGGGGTGTTGGAGGAACAGTGAGAAGGCTAGGAGGCTGGCGGAGAGGGAATAGTGTCCAAGCTTGCTCCAAGGGTGCACGTGGGTCAGGCCAACCCCAGGATATGACTGGATGTTAGTAGGTAAAGGAATAGTCGAGAAATTTCCCAGATGTTCTATGACAGGACATGAGCCTCTCACTCAGTGACAGCATTGCCTAAATCTACCTGCCCACTTAGAAGGATCTCATCTTCAACCCCAAGGACAGCAACATACCTTTTAATGGCACCCTGGTTCTGGTTCATTATAAATCTGTTGTTTTCTTAAATACTTTATATGTGAATCTCTAGCCTCATGATGGGACATAGAATTTCTTTTCCTGTGCTCCGAGAGCTCTCTTACATCCTCAGTTGATGAGAGCTGGTGGGGCAGCATGTTCTGTAGTTTCCTGGCTGGGGCACAGCACTACAGATGCTCTCAGACAATGAGCTCTCTCCTGAGCCTCCTGAGTTGAAGATGTCCTATGACATGCAACTTTATTTTTGCTATTGATTTGTGTGCTCAAGTCAGTTAGCCTATGTTCCCAGTAAAGAGACTGGGTGTAGGACCTAGGTTCACCACAGTGAAAAAGAAGAGAGGATTTCTCCCTATTTCCCAAAAGTCAGATGGTTGAGATGAAGTCGGCGGTTTTGAGGTGATGCAAAAATGTGGGTGGGGGTCAAGTTTCTGAGTGCAATTCTGAGTTGGGAGGTGCAATCCCTCTTATGTAATTGCTTGTCAGGTGGTTGAACTATTAACTTGTTTATGAACCCGCTGAAGTTGAAATGTGGGAAGTTGGTAGGAAAATGTAAAGATACCTTTGTGTTGGGTATTTTAAGGAGATGCAAAATTTTCCAGGAACATTTTACTAAAAGTAGATCAGGAGCAAGAGGGAAATTATATAACATTACTAACAGAAGCCACATGTGCCTATTATCAGCAATCAGAGACTTCAGAGGGTCAAATAATTCTTCCTGTTAACGTTTTCCCTCGTACTCCATTTCTAAAGCTAAAGTGTGCATGTGATTAGAGACATTTATTCTTCTGGTCATTATAATGGTGCTCTTTGGGGGAAGATCAGAGACGAAAGCTGCCTCCCAGGCTTGGCTGGACACCAGTGTCCTTAAACATAAACCCAGGGGCATACCCTGTAAGTCCTAAACAGAGCTGGGTGGGGTTGGGAGATCTTTAGAGTAAGACTTGGCTTCCAAGGCACATATTTGTTGTCTGGAGCTTGTAACTAACAAGTTTCCTCCTTGCTACCAACTAAGCAGGTGTCACTTGGCAACTGTGAGTGACGTAGCCCTGTAGCTGGGTACAGGAAAGATAAAAAGAGAAATGCTATTTCATGAGGGTATTCCCATCTCCTTTACCAGCAAATTTTAACTGGTAGGAGCAGAAATGACAACCACCACTGCCATTGAGGGTTTTATGATGCGAATAATAAAGAGCCATTTAACTGAGGGGGTCCTGAGCACCTCTTGTCGGTAGCTGTCCCTGCCACTGGAAGTCTGGTTGGCCAGAATGCAGTGCTGGGACATGGACTGTATCTGGAGGACTCTAGTAGTCAGGGCCTGGCTTCCAGACATGGATTCTAGAGAAGAGGAAGGCAGAACGCCCTACCCCTTCCCTCTTATCTCAAGTCTGGTCTGGGGCAAAGAGCCTGAGATGCTGTTGGGAAAGGCTGTCCTGTGCGCGTTAGACAGGACTGTTGACTCTTTTCTGGTTTATCTGCCACCTTCACCTTTCATGCCATGGCTTTGGAAGCTCTATACTCAGCTAGATGAATGGCTGCTTGGATATGCAGCCAGGGTGCCAGCCAATCCAGAGAGGCCCAAGATAGAAGGAACACGGGGTCAAGACCAGGGCCAGGCTGATCAAGAGGCTGCTCCACCTGGACCTCTGCTGGGGGCTGTGGCCTCCCGGCTGAGCGCTAACTGCTCTGCTGACTCACCTGCTTGTGGTTGAGAAGAAACCAGCAAGCTGGTGGCTCTTCGGAGTGCTGGGGCTGCAAAATATAGGCCAGGGAACCTCAGCCGGAAGGGGCTTCAGTTCGTGAGAAACCAAACTTTTTCTGTCCTCTCCCCATCTCTCTTTAATGATCTGGATTTACAAGGGGCCCAAGAAGACCCTGGGAATTTCCCTCTCTAGTCCCTTGGGGGACCATAAAACCAGGTCAGGAAACAGGGTAAAGGGCTGGACAGCATCTGTCTCCAGGACTCTCTGGGACACTGCAAATCCCACCATGCTTATTGGTCTTTCTGCTAAGGTCGAACTTGGATCTAGCAGGTTTCCACCTCTGTTCCTCGGTGAGTTTAGCTCCAGCTTCCAGGAACTGGAGTGACCCTCTCCAGAGTTATGCAGCCTGCATAATTCAAGAATGAAGGGTTGAAAAATCAAGGGGGTGGTGTTGGGGGGTGAGGGTACAATCCACGTTGTATTAGGTTGGTGCAAAAGTAATGGAAGTTTAAAAGGTTAATTGCAAAACCGCAATTACTTTTGCACCAACCTAATATTTTATGTAAATGGCGCCCCCTGAAATACTGCAGAGGAGCCCTGGACAGGTGTGTCCTAGAGTGCTGCACCCCACCCAGCATCCCTCCCCAGCCTAACACCCTTGAGGTTGACATCTTAAGTCAGGATCTACACTCTATCTCGCTTATTGAGGTATTAATACTTGTCGAATATATAATGGTGTAGTAGGCAGAATTACGTTCCTCCAAAGGTATTCACGTCCTAATCCCCTGAACCTGTGAATATGTTACCTTACATGGCAAAAGGGATTTTGCAGGTGTGATTAATGTTATGGATCTTGAGATGGACAAGTTATCCTGGAATATCTGGGTGGGCCCATTCTAATCACGTGAGTCCTTAAAAGCAGATAATCTTCCCTGGGTGAGGTCAGGGAAAGAAATGTAACTATGGAAAAGAGTCAAGGAGATGGCAGTTGAGAAGGATTTAATGCTCTGTTGCTGGTTCCGAGATGTAGGGGTTACATGCAATGGCCAGAGATAGTCTTCCAGGAACTAAGGGTAACCCATGCTGACAGCCAGCAAGGAAACCGGGACCTCAGCACCATGGAGCTGCCAACCACTGAGCAAAAAAAATGCTTTCTCTCCTTGAGCCTCCACAAAGGGATGGAAACCTGCCGATGCCTTGAGTGTAGTCCAATGAGACTCATAGGACTTCTGGCCCTCAGAACTATGACATAATACTGGGGGTACAAAAAATGTATACAAGTGGACACTTTGGTCAACGTTGCTCAAACAGTAGTTTGCTGTATTCAGAAGTTTCTGGATGCTGATGGTAACCACTCTGAGCACATCTTGTAATTGCAGAAGTCAAATGTGACTTATCACCTTTTGTTATCGCTTTTTATAGAGTATTACAATTTTTTAAAAAGATTTTATTGGGAAAGGGGAACAGGACTTTATTGGGGAACAGTGTGCACTTCCAGGACATTTTTTTCCAAGTCAAGTTGTTGTCCTTTCAAGCTTAGTTGTGGAGGGCGCAGCTCAGCTCCAGGTCCAGTTGCCGCTGTCAATTGCAGAGGGCGGAGCCCACCATCCCTTGCGGGACAGGAGGAATGGAACCGGCAACCTTGTGGTTGAGAGCCCACTGGCCCATGTGGGAATCAAACCGGCAGCCTTCGGAGTCAGGAGCACGGAGCTCTAACCGCCTGAGCCACCAGGGCTAGCGTATTACAATTTTAATACATGTTTTTCTTTTCCTAAAATGTGTATACATGTTTTTGGCACCCTTTGTATATCTGTGTTTCAAGCCGCCAGAGTTATGGTAATTTGTTATGGCAGCGATGGAAAACTAATACAAATGGCTACAAAGTAGAATATATTTTCTAATTGAACATAATTTTCTTGCCTCTGACACCTTCAATTTCCTTGGTGACTGCTAATAGTGAAGAAGTTCTTTTTCATGGTTGGGTGGGTTCTGGGAGTAGGGTGAGCCTCCTTCTGGTCCTATATGCTTCTAGGCACTTCCACATTTACTTCTCTGCTGTTATCTGCTGCCGGCATCCCCACCTGCCTGGCCTCTGGGATAGATGTTGCTGGAGGCTGGCCTTTTGGGGAAGCACATAGGGCTCCCTACTTCTTCCTGTCCTCTCTGCTGCTTCAGAGCGGCAGCTGCGGGCCCCTGAGCCCTGGAAGCTGATCCACAAGCAGCCTCACGCTCCTCTCCTCCAAGGATCCTTCTGGGACAGGCAGGTTGTCTCAGGTCCCAGCTAATGCCTCTGGACCAGTCCGGATCCAAGGAAACGGATGGACCTCCTCCATCACCACACTTGACTCCAGGGTAGTCCGGAAGTGGCTTCTGGCCCCCCCCACCTGCCAGCACCTTGCCCTCTCTCCACTTCCTGTCTCCCCATGACCCAGTAGCAGATGTGTCTGTAGGGGCTGCCCGTGGGGGAGAGCATGCAATCTCTCTCCTCAAATCCTTCGTGGGACTCCTGCTTATTTCCTTCCTTCTCCCTACCCAACTTGGGACAAGGCCTGAGGGGCGATGTTGGTGGTGGTGAATGGCAGGGGAGAAGCTGCACGGCCTTATTAGCTCTTGTTTTAATCTTTTCTGTCCCTCTCCCTGGTTCACACCCCAGCAGGTAGACAAATAAAGAAGCCGCTCCTACTCACCCAGACTGTAACCCCTACTGTTTATTAACTCACAGATGGTGCAGTGTGGTCTAGACTAGAGTGTCTTTGTTCTTAGCAGTCTGTGTGGGGTTGGTCGCAGAGAAAGAAAGGAGAAAGAGAGAGAGAGAGAGAGAGAGAGAGAGAGAGAGAGAGAGAGAGAGAGAGAGAGAGAGAGAGAGAAAGAAAGAAAGAAAACAGGTAATTTGATTCCTCAGCTTCTTTGTGTGCAAAAGTTAAAATGCTATCACTAGCTTATGAGTGGATGTTGTGTCGTAACAACCAGGGCATCAGCGGGACAGCTTCACCCAGGGCTTCTGTCTTCTCAGGCAGATCTCAGTGCCCTTCACAGTCACACAGGCTAGATTTGCTTCATGACTTGCCTCTTCTGGGCTTTCATTTCCCTATTCTAGGCCAGAAGGAATTCGTGGCATAAAAAAAGACCTAGTCCTGATAGAAGATGGTTGATGCTTTCAGCCTGCAGTCTTCTCAAGTTTCATTGTTCAGTCAGTTTCCTCAGGGTCCCTATGTGGCCTTTTGGGCACAGGCCCTTGAATGCCTGGATTTGCTGTTCGAGGAGCCACCTCAGTTTTCTGGGAAGATAAGCCTTGGCCCTGATTTACACTTTGAGCCTGGAAAGTCCCTTATCAAAATAAGATTCAGAACTGGAGCCCCTCAGGGGTTCCTCTTGTGGCTGCCCAGAGAGGAGAACCAACCGGTCTTGGATTTACAGACAATTGAGGTCAGTCATTTTAGTTTGGTCACGGCCCTCTGGCTCGCTTCCCCTCCGCCAGGACCTCATACTCTGAGAGGTTCCTCTTTGGAGGATGTCACTTTTAGGTGAGATCAACATGGGTACAACAGGGAAGCCCATCCCCAGGCCACTGTCTTTTCTGAGGGTCCAGAGAAAATGGCTGCAGCTTCCAGTTTGGAAGGCCTGGTGACAGAGGACTGTGTGCCTCTGGAACGTGTGTGCTGAGTGCTGACTGTGCCTCAGCTGCTGTGCTGGGCTCACTATGAGAACTATCTCCCTTCATCCCACAGCGACCTGAGGAGAGAAATGCTCTCGTTATTCCCAGGAGAAGGAGGTGAGCTTCCTTGGGAATCAGCTTGGGGTCATGGCAGCAGTCAGAGTGCTGGGTTTCAATCCCCCAACCTCTTACTTTGTGGCTTTGAATGAAATGTGTACTCTCTCTGAGCTTCGGGATTCTTATCTGTGACGAGGGGATAAGATTCCCTAATTCATAAAGTTTTTGTGAGGATTACATGAAATAAAATCCATAACGTTTCTTACACACAATCCGAGTAGGTGATTAATGCATGTTCTGTGGCCCTACCGCTCAAACACAGAGCAAAACTTTAGCACAGTTCTCTGATAAATTTGGAGCGAACAGAAGTTTCAACTACAAACAGTTGGGTAGCATCCTATCCAACGTTGTCTAAAGCCTTTAAACTTCCTTCCTCTCAGGAGAATTCAAGAACATTAGCAGAAGTTCTGTCCTACCACAGACTTGCCTTCTCCCTGTTTCCTTTCCCACCCCCACCAAAGGGCTGGCCTCCAGCAGTGGAGGGCTGACAGGAGACTACTTTGCTTTTCAACACTGTCTGACCGTCTCTGGTCTTACACATCTTTCTTACTGACTTTGTGGGTGTGGTTAATTGAGATTTTTGCGAACCTTTCCGTGATATAATGTCTAATGGCATTCCTTTCCATTTTCCACGTGCTGTACTCCCCATGACTCCATTTTCTTCAGGGCTGATTTTGACCTTCATTTTTCTGCCAACAGGCCCAGTTAGGTTTTACTCCATGATTCAACTTGCCTACACCACGTCTCTTGAATGACAGCGCCAGACACTGTGAAGCTGATCATACCATTGAAAGTGAAACTGCCACCTAGTGGTCTTCGGAGGTATGACTGCCTTTCCCTGAATTCGTGTTATTGGTACCTGAAACAAAATTTTGTTGATGGTTTTCTTTTAAACCAACTGAGAAGGTGAGATCTCAATCAGACCAAACAACCTATCAGCTTCAAATCGTTACTGGAAAGAGGTTGAGTGTAAATGAATATTTTCAAGTCACAATGAATAGCGAAACAAAAATAAGTACCATCTTAGGAATAGAGACAGTGGAAATGTAATGGCTCTGTGCGATGTCAGAGGGATAGTGGATGGGGGGAGGGGGGTTCACACAGTGTGAGGGATATGAATGATAAACGTCTAAGTATTAAAAAAAAAAATAAATAAATAAAAAGCCAAAAAAATTAGTATGGAGGGAGGAATAAAGGGGAAGGAAGGGAAATTTAAAACTTTAAATATTCACCTTTGTATAATTTTCCTATTTAGCATGACTAAGTATTGCTTTGATATTTTAAAATACTAATAAAGACAATGAAATAAAAATAACTTTAATTTGTGCTGCTTAAAAAAAATAGGATTCCAAAATTCAAATTTAACTTATTTAAATGGAACAGGCATTTGTGTTATTATTGTAACAGAGACCGGCCAGGGACCAGCAAATTTCCTTGATATAGTGAACTAATGTAGAGTTTGGCTTTGGGTTCCAGGCTTGTACACCATTTCTTCCTCACTTTCTTACAAGTTATGTCACCATGATCTGGTTGCTTAAGTTCTCTGAGTTCGTTTTCTCATCTTCTGTTTCTTCATTTGCACAAATGGAAGTACCTCTCACAATAATTTTAATAAGAAATATAAAATGATACCTGAAAAAAAAAAAAAGAATGACAGGTATTCCCAAGACACTACTTTAAACTTTCCATAGATTGTATTAGTGTCTCATGGTCTTGCAAATGAAGCTTCTGACAGTATTCCTTCTCTTGGTATGATTGATTTGCTTAAGTTTGGATTAAGTTTGGGTAGGAACTTGGTGGTAGCCAGATCAAAGAATTCTTATTCTAATCATTCATTTTAACTAGTAATTTCTCTTTCATTTAGAAGAGCTTGCTTTAATTAAAAGCAGAACCAAATATTGCAAAAAAATAATAAGTACTATCTACTTTAAGATTGAGATGAAAGGGGGAACCGAATGTATGGAAATAGACCTTGTGATTTCTTCCTGCATCTCCCAAAGGAATAAAATCCATTTGTTTTTCAAGGAGACATGCAAACAATTATTTTGTGATCTTTCTGGAGAAAACAAATTTCTGTTTACTTCCCAAAATTTTCTATGTAGTCCAGGGGCATCCCACTCACCTGGTCCTGACAGCAGATGAGGGCCAGGCATGGCACCAAGAATTTTAATGACTTGAACCCATTTAATCTTTGGAACTTCTCTATGGGGACACACAGTCATTATCTCCTTTTTACAAATGCCGACACTGAAACAGACTCACAGCCTCACTCGCCTAGAGCCACATAGCAAGAAAGTAGCAGAGCTCACACTGAATCCCACTGTCCGGCTCTGGGGCGTGCGCTCCTGATCACCAAAACCTGCTTTCAAGTTGCCCCGTGAGCTCAAAAAATTTTAAAGGAGCTGTGATAAATCCTCTTTTAAAGTGAACATTTATTTTATAAACAGAGTTACGTCTCCCTAATTTATAGCTGGTGTAAATCTAAATTTGTGTATCAGGTTTGCTTGATGTCAGAAGGGGCATACCTATAGTATGAATTTATAATAAATGAGATCATTCTGCGACTAGTGACCTAAAGTGATCTTTTTAAAAGCAAGTACTTTAAATGTGTACGTTATAGTTTACTATCTCGCTGTGACTATATCACACAATAAGCCCGTGCGGTGTTTTTCACTCACTGATAGTTTCATAAATGTGTCTCATTAGATACAGACGAAGGCACTTTAGGATTAGAATCAGCTCATCCTTTCTGTAAAGCTGTGGTACCCAGCACACGTGGTAGGACAGTGTGTGGTCAGAGAATGTGCTCATGGATTGGGACTAAAGTCAATGTCTTCTAGTTTACAAGAGATTCTGGAGAGAAATGAAATAAAATAAATGAAAATGGTGTTCTGTGAAATTGATTAACTGTACATATGTAAGTTACACAAATGTTTTCATTGACAGGAAAACAACAATGGTATTTCTGGTTATGAAAATTCTTTACCTGTTTTGCCCTGTCTATTTTCCCTAGTTGTTAGTTTTCATTCTCCTCTTAACCTCCCCTCCCAGCATGAATAAAAGCAGAATCATAGAAAGGTTTAGTAGCTCACTCAACAGACCCCACGGAACTTCTTTGGCTGTAAGAACACTTCAGCTTTTAGGGGGCCCTGATGTCCTCTCTCTATTTTAAAGTCCATTTCATTTCCCTCCCTTGGCCTCACAGAGCCCCATCATCTACACGCATCCCTTCCTTTTTCATTGTCAGAGGTTGAGTTGTGAGATTTCAGACAGTGAGAAATCTAGAGGTTTCCTCAAGCCTCATAATCCCTGTTCTGCTTTGTGCCCAGTCGAGAACATATTTCTAGGGAGACTGTCCTGGGCTCTTATTCCTCTCTCAATCCTGGCTAAGGAGTCTCAGCCAAAGAACTTGAGTACGCTGGTGACAACTTCTGCTAAGACTGTCTGTTATCTCCTTTGTAATTTCTGTCATTAGGAATTGCACTTCCTGTTTTTTAAAACACAGTGCTCATTCTAATCAACTCCTTCAGTGGCAACACATCCTTGCTCCTTAACTAAATTAGTCACCAACTTCTGTTAAAAATTCAGCGAACATTTATGAGCTTTCCTTGTGGGCTAAGTCCTGTACTGGTTGCATCAGGGCAGGCAAAGGTGAGAGTGCTGCTCTGTCCTCTGGACCCTGGAATCTGATGGTCAGGAAGTCGAGATACACACCACCCAGTCAATTCTAATACTCTGGGGAGGGAGCAATATAGGGAGGAAATAGGACTTGTGGATTACTTTGAAGAAAACTTGCCTCCTTTCAACTCTCATCTTAGTTCTGGCATTTATTTTTATTTATTTATTTATTTATTTATTTATTTATTTATTTATTTATTTATTAAAGATTTTATTGGGGAAGGGGAACAGGACTTTATTGGGGAACAGTGTGTACCTCCAGGACTTTTTTCCAAGTCAAGCTGTTGTCTTTTCAATCTTAGTTGTGGAGGGTGCCATTCAGCTTCAAGTTGTCCTTTCAGTCTTAGTTGTGGAGGGCTCAGCTCAGCTCCAGGTCCAGTTGCTCTTGCTAGTTGCAGGGGGCTCAGCCCACCATCCCTTGCGGGAGTTGAACCAGCAACCTTATGGTCGAGAGGATGCGCTCCAACCAACTGAGCCATTCGGGAGGCAGCTCAGCTCAAGGTGCCGTGTTCAACCTCAGTTGCAGGGGGCAGAGCCCACCATCCTTTGCGGGACTCGAGGAATTGACCCGGCAACCTTGTGGTTGAGGAGAGCCCACTGGCCCATGTGGGAATCGAACTGGCAGCCTTTGGAGTTAGGAGCATGGAGCTCCAACTGCCTGAGCCACCGGGCCGGCCCAGTTCTGGCATTTATTGATTCACTCCAAATTTGCTGCAAGTGCATTTACTTAATTAATCTTCCAGCCTCCAGCCTTGTTTTACTAAGAGCCTTCATAGCACCACAACAAATGCTCCAGTCACCCAGACAGTTCTTAGGTCAAAAGGGGTGCCTCCTTTGGGTAACTGGTACCCCAGTCACCATCATCCAAAATATTTTTCTACCTGGATTCCAACTTTGGGGAACATTCAAATGATCCATGATTTCATAGTGGTTTGGGGAAGAAAACAGCCACAGATTATATACAAATTGGGTTATTTCTTCATTTGAAAGTAGTCTAGCCAAGACAACCTGTTAACTGTAAGCAAACTTTTATAGTAAAGAATGCTTACCTTTGATGACCTGGAGCTGAAGCCACATCCTTTGTAAGCAGTGCCAAACTGACAATGCAAGGATTTTGAGTCTGTGTTCCCTTCCCAGTAAGATAACAGCTCCGATCCTCCAAAGGGTACCAATTGTGAACTCATGGACTCAGGGTTGCATTTACAATCACCTGGGGATCATTTTGAACCTGCAATTTCTTGGGTTCTAGCCCTAGAGATTCTGTTGCAGTAGCTCTGGGAGTGGGACCTGAAAATCTGATTTTAAAGAGCTCTCCAAGGGCGTCTGTGGAAGCCAGGTTTGGAAATGCTGTTGCGGGGACTGTGTGATTGGCAGATAAAAATCCCTGGTGGTTAGTGATACTGCATTAATGCTCTCAGGTGACTTCAGTTCCAGGAATGTCCTTTCCCACAGGATTTATAGCTGATTTAGGGGAGAAACAGAATTGTTGGTAGGGTAGGGCTGACAGGGGTCACCATGTGTCAGCTGGGTGCACTTGGTGCGTTTCTGTTTGGCAAAATATTTCCTGTGAATATGATACGCCATCAGGAAGTGAGATTGCACATACAACATGTAACATTAAGTGATATTAGAAAAAGAAATCAATCACATTGTTGTCATCTTTGTACTTGTACATCCCAGTTTTCACTTTTCCTCATTTCTTTCTTTTTATATGCTTATGACGACAATTGAAGCTCTACTTTTATCCTCCTACTAGTATTCTACTGGAAGGTTTCTCACAGTGTTACAGAGGAGTTTTTCATTTTCCTTTTTAACACCTGCATGCTCTTGCCAGGTTTTAGTGTCCCTGGGTTCATATTACATCGGTGGATTGTAATACTTGGCACCACTCAATGTTCTGGGGATTGTTGGGATGGCCACGCTTACACTTCCATATTTTAGGTGTAGTTCATTGTCATGCAGGATATCACGCAGGGTCTCTAGTCCCACTGTCATGTAGGGGACCCTGCTTACTGCGCCATTTGTCATGCGGGGCGACCTGTGGGGTGTAAGGTGGGGTCTCAGCTCCCACTTCCCACATAAGAATGCAGGACATGGTGAGGCCAAAATGGAACACCCACGGAGCCATAAGTAGGGGAGTCATATCACTATATTCTCACTGGCGGCATCCGCCTCTCTGCAATCTGCTCTTGCTAGCCCCCATTTTTTTTCTGCTAGCGTAGCCACAGCAGTTATATTAGTGGCCAATGGCTCACTGGTTACAGCTGACGGCCAACTAGCCACAGCTGATGGCCATCTGATCACAGTTGATGGCCATTTACTACCCAAGCCAGAACCTTTCTATGTGAGGATGAGAGCCTGGAAACTGCTTTCTGGGGCTTTGTCCCCACATTCATTGACACCATTGCTGGCTTGGTGTACTTTAAAGGCCTGAAATTCACTCTTAGAAGTGTTCAGCCGTTCCCTGACGTTTCTCACTCTCTCAGTGCAGCACCCAAATGAGACCAGCAGATGGTGCTGTGGTTCAACCTTTCCCCAGCATCCTGCAGCGCAGGTGGTTTTCTCAGAACCCAGGAGAAATAGCTTAAGATAAAGCTTTCATTCCTTTTCTATTGGGGCTAATAAAATGCTCAAATCAGCACGTTAATGAAATATTTAAATAAAAACGTTGACTTTTAGCTAGAGATGAAAAATGATGGACTGACTTTGAAGCTTGTTCTAAAGCCCTCAAGTCTGAACTTCACATTGAACTTGAACTTGGAGGAGGTACTGAATTGAGCGTTTACTGGTAACTTCCCGTTGTTAAGAACAAGGTCAGAGAAAACTTTTGAGGAAGTCCTGGAGACCGATCTGGGGCTTCCTGCTACTCTAAGATCAGCACAGAGAAGTGATTTAATCTAAATGGAGTTCCAAAAAAATACATATGTTTTCTTCTGTTCTTGGTTTCACCATGGAAATGTCAGGCAAAAGTTGCTAACTACAAAATTACTATAAGGAAAACATCTGAGGTCAAAGGCTATAGGATTTTGCCCAAGCCCTTTGTAACCACTAATTCAGTTGGCTCACTTTCCTAGGCATTCTGAGATAATGCTAACAGACTGTTTGGTTTTCCTCTGGTGTATTTATAACTTCTTTTGGTATTTGTAGTTAGAATGTGGCCTGCTGGAATGGATTTCCTTTTCCTATTTGCATGTAAATAACATGACCATGACCCTGTAAATTTCCCACAGGCCATTTTAGAAGCAGCGTGTTATTGCAGAGGTGGGGATCCCTGCACCATCCCTAAGAATGTCTAAGTCCATTAGCTCAGTTGGTTTAAGTATGGCTATAAGACATCTAAGGTCACAGTGACCATCTGTGGCAGGATCAGTCAAGTTGGAGACTAGAGAGCCTGCGCATTTCACGCACCCAGGGGAATGTGCTCTAACCCGGGCAACATGCGTGTTATTCATAACTTGGAAAAATATAATGAGCATGGCTCCATGTTCCTTAATACTTAACAGTCACTCAATGATGTCATCATCAACAGTAGAGCCATTTTTGTCTATATAGGGCAATCCCCTTCCCAAGAATAAAGCATGAATCTGTGGTTCCTAATTCAGAGTTTTATCTCTATGTGACTATCTGTGAAACACACAACAATTAGGAAGAAAGGGAAAGATAACTGTGCTTGTTGATAGAATCAGGAAAGAACTTAGTACTCAGCAGGTGATTCTCCCACTGGAGGGCCCCCATGATCTGCAAATTTTAGGAAATCTTTGCAAAAGAGGTTTTTCATCATTGTTGCATGCTGTCTCTCTATTAGACTCTGTGACTCAGATGTATACTTGAGATTTATGGTTGTTTACTTGGGAAGCGAAATCTTATATGAAACAGGAAAGGGATTTTTCACATAAAGAATAAATATTTGTGTTCTAGATGGAGAATAAAGTGCCTTCCTGAGCTGAGTTTCTGCTGCTGGCTGATTGAATGTCTGGTACATATAATAGATCACACTTATTGACAAGGGATAGGCTCTATGCTGAGTGCAGTACACGGATCGTTTCTTTTACTCCTCACAGAACTTGTGAAGTCGGTACTGTTATTATCTGTATTTTTAAGGAGGAAGAAATAGGCTCACAAAGAGGAAGAAATTTCTCTGGGGTTCTCTGGCTAGCACACAGCAGACTCATGATTTGACCCCAGTCTATATAATTCTAAGGCCATGTTCTTAAACACCATCCTACCCTAATTGGCCAATACCTTATCCGAAACAACCCAGTTTCATTGTGGTTCCCTTTTCTCCCCCCCCCCCCAATAGTGTTACGTGCTTATAATTCGGTAAGAGGGGAGCAGGTTCCAATTTCTGCATTCAGATATGCCTCCATACTTTGCTTCAATAGGCAGCAGGTATGTAGGCAGGTTAGGAATATCATGTCAGTGTTCCTGTTTTTTTTTTTTTTTTTTTTTTTTTTAATAAGTTCTCTGTGTGTGTTTAGCATCTCTCTTTGGAATGTGAGACTACCTTTCCCCTGTTGTTCTCAGCTTGGGACAATGTCAAAATTCTAGACAACAGGGAAAGACCCATTCGATAGCCTGTTACAGAGGAATATTCCACTCACCTTAGTGCTCAGCAAAATGAAAGTTCTGCAATTAATAGGAAATAGCATTCTGGCATGGCATTTAGGGACCCATCTATTGTTACTTGAGAATATTCTCTGGGGTTTCATCCTTTCACAGGATCCCCCTTATCTCTTGCAACACATACGAGGTCAGACAAGTTCGCAAACTTCTTGCAACGATGTTGCTAACCTTTTTTGATATCACAGGGATTATTCACTATAAACATATACCAACTGGACAAACAGTTAACAAAGTTTACTACTTGGAAGTGCTGAAAAGATTGCATGAAAAAGTTTGACGACCTGTACTTTTCGCCAACAATTCATGGCTCTTGCATCACGACAATGCACCAGCTGACACGGCACTGTCTGTGAGGGAGTTTTTAGCCAGTAAACAAATAACTGTATTGGAACACTCTCTCTACTCACTTGATCTGGCCCCCAATGACTTCTTTCTTTACCCAAAGATAAAGGAAATATTGAAAGGAAGACATTTTGATGACATTCAGGACATCAAGTGTAATACGATGACAGCTCTGGTGACCGTTCCAGAAAAAGAGTTCCAAAACAGCTTTGAAGGGTGGACTAGGTGCTGGCGTCGGTGCATAGCTTCCCAAGGGGAGTACTTTGAAGGTGACTGTAGTGATATTCAGCAATGAGGGATGTAGCACTTTTTCTAGGATGAGTTCGCGAACTTAATTGTCAGACCTTGTACAATATTCTTTCTTACAAAGGAAAATTCTTCCCTAGTTAATTACCAAGAGGATGCATTTTTCTATATACCATCTATACGTGTAGCATTAAAGCAAGCAAAATATAAATAAAGAATTGGTTTTGAATATTTAACTTGGGCACATGCATTTAGAAATCCAAAACCTGTTGGTGTTCCCTTCGTTTGGCGATTCATTGTTATTTCCCTTCTTCTCCAGGAGTGTCTGCCTTGGGGAGACAATGTGGCGCTTTGCTACAGGGACGGGGAGACAGGGGATGTGACTGTAGACAGGGGAGTTAGGGAAGGTTTCATAGAAGTTGCACACGAGTTGGACCTTGAAGGAGGTGCAGAATTTGGACTGATAAGGAACTGGAATGGAGTGTATCACGTGGAGAAAAATAGACGGATGAACCAAGATTAAAGGCTGGAATTCAGCCTATTGGTATAGACTAGGAAGGTCACTGGTCTGTATGCAGTGGGGGGTAGGGATGGATGGATGAGGAATGTGAAATTAATGGAGGAAGGTGTGGAATTGGCAGGATACTAACTGCAGTGTTTTAGTGTGGACTTATCTTTGGAAATCGTCTATTCCAAACCTCATATCTTACAGATGCAATGGAGATTCAGGGTGGTGTGGGGACTTTCCCAGGGTCTCCCATGGAATCCGTGGCAGAAGGTCATTCATTGCTTACTCTTTGTACATTCCTGCCTCTGTGTTTGATCTGAGCATAAACCTCGAGCCATTTTAGGTCAGCAAGCTAAGAAGCTCTGCCAGTTTTCTGGCTGTATTGAACAGGGAGAAAATAGAAAAATCAGAAGGAGAGCTATTTATAATATATTAAAGCTTGAGGTGTGTACTGTAGGCTTGGCTGTTGGCAGGGGGACAAAGGAGATAACCAGATACATGAAAGGAGAAGTTGGTAGGATCAAATATAGGGCCCAGAGAAAAGAAACATAAGCTGACTGCAAGTTTCAGATTTTGGGTTCTTGTAGAATAGCATCAGGGGGGCAAGAGAGGTAGAGAATGTGAGTTTGAGCCTGGAAATATTTGGTGAACAGACTCAGTGACAGACAACTGGAAACAGCATTCATTCATTCATTTATCCAATGAATATCTATTGAATGCCTACTGTGGGTTATTGTGCTAGGTGCTGGGTAACAAGTAAAAGGTGCTTGGTCTGGGACCTCCTGGAGCTCTCATTCTGGTGTTTCCTAACGTGGCCTTAGGTGAGAGAGAAACTTTGGAGCCTGTGTGCTTGGGGGCTCACCTCTCTCAGGTGGTGAGTATAGAGTGAACTGCAGAGAGCTGAAGACAGAGTCTTTGAACCCCCAATTCCTGAAGGAAAGATGTCATCATTATCAATAGGTAATGAGTTTTAAGTATATTGTCATAAGAGTTTTAAAACCATTTTCTCTCTCATTTCTTTTTATTTAAATCAATTATTGGAGCTCTTCCTCACCAAAGAATTCTCTAACATTCAAGTGAATAGAGGGAATGATTAAACAGGCTGTCAATAGGGCAAATGTGTCCACTGACCCAAGATAAAAGGTGACAGACTCTAATTACATTTAAAAAATTCCCCTGGCCCACTGATCTGGCACTAGCACCTTTTGTTGGTTTCATTTGTCAGGATTCTTCAAGCTCAGCCCTCACTCCACCAGGTGGTGTTAGGTACTAAACCCTTGCCTTCTTTTTCCTCCCTAGTTTTAACCCAAAGGAGGACTGGTCTTTGGGTAGATTGGGAAATTCTGACCGATGGGATTCTGAAGGGTTTAAGAGTTTAAGGAGCACCTGACAATCTCCTGATTAAATAGCAAAGGTAGATGTGAGGGGTTAAGAGAATATCTTTTTGAACATTAATAGATACTAAAATTATCATTTACATTTTCAAAGCCTTATTTACTATTGCATTATCTTATAATGATTAATTTCGTTAAATTTAAAACTTCTAAAAAGCTCACAGAAGTAACCACAGTGTCAGTCTTCCAGGTTAGAGAACAAGAGTTATAAGGGAATCTATAATGAGAAAAATAATGGAGAAATTGTCTGAATGACTAAGTTCTTAATAGTCTTTTCCAGAAATGTCTTGCTAGGGTGGGATGTGTCTTGAGAAGAACCATAGAATTCACCCTTTGAAAGACTGCGATGACTCATGATCTAAAGAGATTTTTAAATTTCTCAAGGGCAGGAGAGAGCTACTTTCCATGCCCTTATTTGTTCTGCTCACTTCCCATTCTTCTCTTTCCCATGTAATTGTATGTGTGCCATCATTCCCTTCTTAGTGGAAATCCTTCGTACTTTGGCATCTCTTCTTCCCTTTAACTAGATTTCTAGCCTTCCTCTCACTTTTCTTTCCCAGGACACAGAGTGCCTCAGAAGTTTGCTTCTATCTGCCCTGATCCATTTGGATTTTAAAGTTTAACTCTCAGGATGGCATTGCTTCCTTCCTTGTAGTTCCTGCAAGAGTGGAGGGGAAATATTTCACTCTGTGCCCCACATCTAGACAACAATAATCTTTATTCCTGGAACATTTGGGAAGGTCAGCTGTGGGAGCTGTGTCTCAAGTCATAGCTGTGTGTCCCAATCCTTTCTGAGGTGCAATTTAAATAATTTTCAATCATTAATAATCTTAGCATCGAACTGTGTGAATGATGATTCTTAAAAAATAAAATCAGAGAGGATTACAAGTTATTCCTATAATCAGTAATCTTTATTCTTTGCATTCCTATGTTTTCTGGAGTAGAAGTGAATCAGAAATGAACATAACCCACAGTCAATCTGGTTTATTTATTATTTTTTAGAGTGGGAGATGGGAACTGTATCATGGAGCTATTGAGAGAAAAAAAAAAAGCCAGACATTATTTAATAATGAATCAGGTAAGCTTGAGACCCACAGCCCTTTCCCTCATGAATATTACAGTTACTTTGAGGGACACAGAATTTCTAAAGTAAATTCTTTCTGAGTAAAAAGAATTTCTATCAAGTGTAGTGAAGTAAAAATGTATAGCCTGAACATGATTCATGATAAACTAGACAGTTCTAACTTAGTTACACACACGTTGCTATTCCAAGACCTGTTCAGACATTCTGGCCCTGACCACTAAAGACCAGCAAGCATTGCTTCCCTCTGACTGTCTTTGTTTTTCTCTTCTTGCTTTCCAGCTCTCCTTTCCTCCCTCCCTGCCTCACTTACTCCCTCACCAGACCCCATCTTTCCTCTTCTCTGAACAGAAAGTCTGTCTTCCTACAGTGTGGCTCTTTGCCAGAAATAATGGAAATGGTGGAAAATTTTCTTGTGGTTAGAGGTGAAGCCAACAGTGAGAGAAGCTTATCCGTTGCTCTCCCCACCTCCAGACACCCTTCTCCCCAGGTATGCGTTTCAGGCTGGGGGGCAGCGAACACAGCTGAGCTGAGACGAGAAGAGCCTTGAGATTCTTGTTGGCTCTTGCTGCATGCTCAGAAACAGCAACTGAAAACACTTTCTGGAGATCTTGGAAGAATGGGGGTGCACCAAGCAAGCACAGGACTTTCTCAGAGAGAGCTTCTGGACACCAAAGAAAAACCGCCATACTGCCTGAGGCCCCCACTTGTGGGCCCCCAGCACATACAGCGGCCCGACAGAGTAAATATTGCCATGCCTTCTGGGCCCATCTAGCCCTGTTAAAGCCCTGCCCCTGTGTGTTTGGGTTAGTCCATTAGAGAATTTCCAAGACTCTTGAAATGCTTGTGGGTAACCTGGAATTTCCTGAGAGACCTGGCTGCCGAGATCACTGGCCAGCTTCAGGGATCCATGCCTTCTGTGAGCGACAAAGACATTTGTGTTACAGGAAATCCTTGGAAATTCTTGAGCCTTAAATTCCCTATAAGGCACAAATACAGCAACTATAAAAGTTTTAGGCTATGTCAGAGAAAGTCTAAATCTCAATCAAGCCAGAGATATGTAGGCAGCTATCGTGTGTCTTTGGCTTATTCTACAAGCCAGGTTTTTAATATTTGTTGGTAAAGGCACTTGACTTATAAGATCAACTACCATTTGATTAGTTCTCTTTGAAGTTGAAGGTAAAGGCCTTATGGGGCTCATTGGAATTCACAAGGTCTCATGGGCTAAGACACAAAACAATGGTTGTTGAACAGCTGATATTTTGAATAGACACTTAACAGCCCTTTCCAAGCCTATGCTATACCTAAATTCCCCCAAGGGAAAGCTCAGAAATGGCCTCCTCTGTTCTTCTCTTGGAATGTATTAGAAAAGTTACTCTTATTTAAGCCACAATTCAAGCATAGTCGGTAACACTTTTTGGGCCGACTACCTTTCCTTAACTTTCAGTAGTATTACCCTATTCCTTTCTCATGGATTATATCATCCTGTCATTTTGATTCACTTTACAAATATTTACTAAACATTTTCCAGATTGTTTATTAGGTAGTAGAAAAATAATGGTGAGCAAGAGAGTCCTAGGTCGTTGCATCTTAAAAGTATAAAATCGCCATAAAGCAGGACAGAGAGTCCCTCTGATGCCACACCTATGGCTCCAGAGACGGACAATATTGCTGTTCTTGTCTCTCTCTCCCTCTAGATGCTGTGACTTCAGCAGTAGCTGCATCAGCCCCAACCTTGGCTCCAGCTCCTCCCTTTCTTGCCTTTCTAAGGGAGTTGTTTGGGAAGGGCAAAGAACCTCAAAGAACCTGCTTCCAAAACCAGAATGCGGAGCTGCAGGCTACCCTCTTTTGATAGCCATTTGACGATGTTCTACTAATGGTGACAGTTTCTGCAAAGCCTGCGTGACTTACATTTCTTTCCAGAAGCAAAACAAACGTGTAACTGCTTTCACTGTGCTCTTGCAAAGTCACAGGTTTTCCCTTTCCTTCTAATTGTTGTGATTCACTCCATCAAGGATCCTGTGCCCAAGGAGTTTACTATCCATTCAAGAAAAAAACCACGACATACAAACATGAGAGCATCTGGGGAGGGCTAGGAGTAGTCAGAGGGGTGGTCCTTCCTGTGGGCTGAAATAACCAGTGACTGCTTCACAAAGAGGATGATACGAGATATAGAGCATCACAGAGACGAAATATGACTGAGAGAGGGTATTTTCACTAGAGAAAAAGCACAAGTACAGGTGTAGAGAAAGAAGTATTGGTGGCATGAGGTGTCAACGAGAAGACTGGCCCACCTGGGGCTCTGAGTTTTGTTTGGATGGAATCCCAGAGAGTCTGTCCAGAGAAACCACCCAAGCATATCCATGGCTCACAGAGAGATTTGCTTATGGAGAAAGTAGCTCACATGGCCCTTTGCCCATCACTGCCACCATCATAAGGCAATCAAAGATAGAAATGAGGAGAAAACAGCTCATTTCCTCATCCTTTGCTTAAAGGGTCAATTTTCCGTGGGCAATTTTGTAAATTAAGAATTTTCCTGGGCTAAGTAAGTGATAGGCAAGTTTCTTTAATAAACAACAAATCTCTAACTTGAGGAAAATATTCACACAGTCATGTGATTTAAGAAGTTATACTTCCCCCTCCACCCCCCCCCACCCCAACCCCCTTGGCATCAAAATGGAAAAGCAGAGTTCCCCTAATGGCCACAGCCACATACTACGTGTCTCCAAAGAAAAAGGCCCTAAAGTGCCAAGAACGAAAGCCAAGAAAGACCATAAAATGTGCATTTCTCTCTCAAGGTGATGCAGTAGGTACAAAGCTGTTCTGTCTGAGATTTGAGAAGCTGCCTGTGCACGAGTTGGATTGAGAATTTGACTGGCAGCCAATTGTAAGCCAGCAGTGCTGAAAACCTGGTCTACATGTCCACACCAACATGTGTGCGCAGCATCATTGTAGACAAAGCTGGTAATCAAGAGCATTCTGTGTGAGGACAATTGCATCATAGAATAAATACTGGGCTCATACACCACCACCGTCCAAGACTTTTCCAAAGAAAGCTCTCAACATACATCATCATGAGTGCAGACAGTGCTCTGCTTGTGCTGCCCGAGGTTTGCTTGGGGAGGCAGGGAAGTCTTTTCTGGTGAAATGTAGTTAATGCTAAGGTTTGGGAAGGCTTAGATTCAGTTTTCCTCCATGAAGTGAGAGAGAAAAGCAAATTAAAGGGGTGAACCTCCTATGGCATTCCCAATCTAGCCCCAACCTACAAAAGAAGTAACAGAACATACCTCTCACTGTGCCTCCGTCTCAAAATAAGGGTTCTTTCCCCCCGTGTTCCTTTCCAAACTTCTCTCTCATTACTTCCCAAAGCAAATCTTCCTTGGCAAGCTGCTCAAATCATGCTTCCCAGGACATGCCGTGAGCGTTCTGACGTCTGTATCTTTATGTCTGCTATTCTCTCTGGCTGGAATTTCCTTTCTATTCTCTCTGGTTATCTAAATCAATCCAGATTTCAAGATTCATCTCAAATATCTCTTTTTCAGCGGAACTTCCCTGATCACTACTGTCTAGTTTAAAGCTTCCTGCCCTACAGCCCTTTAGCTGCCATCGTTTCCTTGAGTGACATTAAGTAATATATTTTAGCACTGTGTGTGACATGCACCCACGCCTAATTATTATCTGCGAATTAGCTCCCCAATTAACACAAAAGCTTATAAAGAGGATGGACCGTGTATGATTTATTTTATAGTAAATATCCAAATGTCTTGTTTAATTTGCAGATATTTATTGGTTCTCCAAATCAATGTAGACACATTTAATAGGTAAGTTATTTGAAATTTGGAGGATTCATTGATGAAATCAACTATAACCCATATAATATTGCCTCAGACAACAAGGAAATGTGACTAGCCTTTATGCATGCGATGCTTTTTCAATTTCTTACTGAACCCAAGCCATGTTTAATTTGTGATCCAGAGCTAGTGCACCAAACATCTGAAGCCTAAACAGATCCTGATATGGTGATGGATGAAAACTGGGAAAGAGAAAAGGAAGCATATTCCCAGGTGGAAGTGAGGGGTGGAGGCCATCCCAGGCTATTGTGGGAGTGGCCAGCCAGGACATCCATCTGGGGTCTGTCTGATTCTAGTTCTTGGAGGTATGGGGAGAAACCTTTGGTCAGGATGAGGAATAGAAAAACTACCAATCTGTTTCAGTCTACATTTCTTGCAGCCTCTGCTAATCCTCCCTTCCAGTTCATATTTCATGCCAACCTCACTGAACATGATCACATCCTTGTTTGGGAGCCCTTAAGTGGCAGTAATGCAAAATCCACTTTTTGTATTGAGATATAATTCATATACTGTGAAATTCATATATTTCAAATATACAATTCAGTAGTTTTTAGTACGTTCAGAAAGTTGTACAGCTATGACCACTAATTACAGAATAATTTTCATCACCCTTAAAAGAAACTCCGTATCTATTACCAACCATACCCTATCCTCTGCTTCCTTCAACTCCTGGAAACCACTAAGCTACTTTCTGTCTCTATGAATTTGCTCATTATGGTCATTTCGTTTCAATAGAATCATACAAGCCTTTTGCACCTGGCTTCTTTCACTTAGGATAATATTTTCAAGGTCCATCGTGTTGTAGCATGAATCAGCACTTCATTTCTTTTTATGGCTGAGTAATATTCCATTGTATGGCTATCCAACATTTTTTATCCATTCATCAGTTGACGGACATTTGGATTGTTTCCACTTTTTGACTATTATGAATAATGCTGCTATGAAAACTATTTGTACAAGTTGTTGTTGTTGTTGTTGTTGTGTGTGTGTGTGTTTGTGTATGGCTATGTGTGGACATATGTTTTAAGTTCTCTTGGGTATATACCTGGGAGTGGAATTACTGGGTCATGTAGTAACTCTATGTTATCTTTTTGAGGAACTGTCAGACTGTTTTCCAAAGTGATCACACCATTTTACATTCCCACCATCAATGTATAAAGGTTCCTATCTCTCCACATTCTCATCAATATTTCTTAGTGTGTGTCTTTTTTATTACAGTAGTCTTCGTGTGTGTATGGAGTGGTGTTTCATTGTGGTTTTGATTTAGAGTTCCATAATAATGTTGAGGGTTTGTTTTCATATATTTTTGACCATTTGCATATCTTTGGAGAGATGTCAATTCAAATTTTTTGCCCATTTTTAAATTGGTTTTTTTTCTTTTTATTGTTTAGTTGCAAGAGTTCTACATATATTCTCAAAATTCACTTTTAATGTCATATTTATCAGCTGATTACCACAACAGTTTCACAATACAGTCCTAGGCATGTTCACTTCCTATACTACTTTTTAACTTAAAAAGAGTTTTTGCCCTTTTGACAGTACAGCTTTCTCTCTTAGTGTTTTCTCCTGTATCTGTGCTCTCACCTATCTATGATCTCTATATCTGTGCATAAAAAGAAGGATTGCAGACCACATCATGGGGAAAAAGAGTCATTTCCAAATTGGCTATATATTACATCTTTAAAAAATCATTTACTCATATTTTTCTATTTTTTTCTCTCTGCATACAGTGTTATACTCAATATAATTGAGTATATAATTTACTTCATATTTCTACTGTCCTTGTAGGGTTAACTTACTATTGATGAGGTAAAACCAGAGGTCAAAGCTTCAGGAAAAATATACAGTTTTCTACATTTTCCTGAAATTTGAGTAACCATTAAAAAAAGATAAAAATATGTATCATGTTTTTCCCAAGACATATTATTATTTGATATAATAGATCAAATAATCAGCTTTTTTGTATTAGTTTTTATTGGTGACTCACAAATTATCACAAATGCAGAGGCTTAAAACCACACACATTTTTGATCCCAGTTTCCATAGATCAGGAGTCTGGATGTGGCTAAGTGGGGTCCTCTGCTCATCAGCTGTGCTACATTCTTATTAGAGGCTGAGTAGGGAAAACATCCATTCTGACATTTCCGCAGCCTGGAATGAGGAGTGGTGGAATTTATTTTCTTGTAGCTGTACAACTCACAGCTTCTGCTTCTTCAAGGCCAGCAGAAGAGTCTCTCACATCAGGGAGAGCTCCAGTCCCACTTTTAAGGATTTTTACCTGATTAAGTCAGGTCTAGTCAGGCAATCTCCCTTATAACTCAAACTGTTGTGGGACCTTAATTACATTTGCAAAATTCCTTCATGTTTGCCATATTCTATGGCTTACATCAAGTCCCAAGTCTCATCCATACTCAAGGGATGGAGTCATACAGGGGTGTGACTCATTGGGAAAATGGTTTTCCCCTACTAAGCAAAAAGAAACACCATGAGTTTATTCTATTCTATTTTTAGGTAATTTCATTAAATAGCTTTCCTGGCTATAGTCGCTCCAAAGTTGTTCCCATTTAATAATTTTCCACCGGTGACAAAACAAATACATATCAATGGCAATGTGGGACGTGAAGATGTTTCCAATGCATAATAGTCCTAAATACGACAATGGTTTTTATTAGATAGTCCATATTTTCCATAATTGTCGTATTAATAGTGATGAGAGCTAATGCATATATAGTGCCTTCTGTGGTCCAATGTTTTACTCATATTAACTCATTTAATCTCCACAGTCAATCCTAGAAATAGGTTGTGTTTTGTTATCATATTATGGGTGAGGGAACTGAGAAGAGAGGTCAAGTGGTCACACAGTAAGAAACAGACTGGCCTGAACCTGGGAGGTCTGCATTCAGGCCCACCACACCCTCTGCCTCTGAAAGAGGTAAAAGTTCACCCAGTAGAGGAAGTGCCTATCTGGGGGGCCTCAAAGCCCTCATTCCACACAGAACCTCAGGAGACTTCCACTAGGTCATTGCTGTCTCTGGAAACAGGTCATTGGCAGAGGGTCTCTGGGATTATAAAAACCATTGACTAATACATACAGAGCCAAATAGTTTAAAATTCTAAGAAAGCACCTTCTATGTCCATTCTGTAAGCCACCCTCTGTCCAAGGAGACAAGTACAAAAGGCATCAAACCATTCATCTAACATATTACTAGGAGCCAATTATATGTCAGGCCCTGTGCCATGCACTAGGGACACAGTGGGAAGTGTCACATTTCCTTTTCCATGGAGATAACATTCCAGTGTAGGGGATTGGAAGTCCCAGTAAGGAAACAAATAATAATAATGTATCAGCATAGCCATGCATGCTATATTGAAAATAAGACAGGAAGAGGATTGAGACAGGCATCCAGGGTTACCTCCTCTCTGGAGAAAAAATAAAAGCATGTGAATCTGTCAAGAGCCATAATTAGTGCTTTTAACCTTGGGAGAAGAAATAAGTACACGTAAAGGGAGGAAGAGAATAGCAGGTGGAGCAGCCTTCAGTTGGAGGCTGAATTCAACCTCTCACGCCTCTTATAGTCCCAGCTTCCATCTTTTTCTGGTTGCTTCCACCCACCATCATCTTGCTCTTGACCACACCTCAGTCCAAATGACTGCCAGCTCCCATGGTGAACTCACTGAAGCTTCTTGGCTCCCACATTCTTCCCATCTGGTCACCCATTTTCAGTAGTTCAGGTAGCTCAGTTCTACTCATTCCTGCTTGGACTGGTCCTGGGGTGTAAACGCTGACATTACAGGGGTCACTTTACGGATACTGGGCCACCTGGGACTGAACCTGCTGGACACCTCACTCCTTTCTCTGTGGGGGTCCAAAGCTTTCTGTCAGACAGGTCACACTCAGTGGGCCCTGTAGAAGCAGAACTGGGCTTTCAGCCAAGAGATGCAGTCAGTTGCAGTTTTCTTAACCCTGACATTGTAAATTATTAATAGAATGCGCACTCCAGAGCCAATAGCTGAAAACACATTCACTATAAAACACAAAACGGAGCAATTCTCTTTATGTCTTACTTCATTCCTGTATTAACTGCAGTGTCTACCTTTATTCAGGTCCTCTTGATTTTGCCTCTTGTTTCTGGCCCCTTGGAATTGACAACAAATTCTAGCTTCCTAGAGAGAAACCCTCACCTCCCCTTCCTATTCGACACTCAACCCAACCCAGCTCCAACCCTGGGAGCCCACCCTAGCTTGAGCCAGCCCAGCCACTGACCAGGAAAGTGCCTCCAGGGTTACTACAAGAGGGTGGGAATGAGAGGCAGGAAGTTGAGCTATATGACAATAGGTTTCCTTCTCTGACAGTTGAACCAAGGGTCATCTATCTAGGCCACGACTTACAAGTCAGCCTTAAATCCAGACTCCCGGAATCAGTGTCTATAGCTGCACCTTGAAGCTCCTCATCAGCAGGTAATTAGATTCAGATACTCTTTAGTCCACTGCCCCCAGTCAGGTCATCAGTGGGGAGGTCAAGTAGCTTTGGGAACTTTCAGGTGCACATGGCAACTCTGCCTGCCTCTCTCTCTACCACCACATCTAACCGCCAGTCTCCACCCCACTCACCACAATGTTGTCCTGGATGAAACCAAGTCCTGAGTTGTCAACAAGCTCCGCAGGTAATTCTGATCTGCTGCCCTGTTGAAAATGAATGTGATTCAAGGAAGATGGCAAAAGATTTGAAAACAAAAACCAAAAAATCTTATTAAACGGTTTCCTGTTGCAGTGAGAAGCACCTTCTCCAATTATGCGGGCTTAGATAAGCCATTTCAGCTTATATATTTGGAATAATTCTTCTGGATAATCCACTCATAGGATAGAAAATATTCCTAGGAATCCGCACTGTTATTCCCGTACTTTCTTTAGTGATTTCAGTCAACAGTTATAAGACCTTGATTTCTGGCCTAGCCTTTCAAATTGAAGAGCTGCTCAAAACAAGTTGATGAACTTTCAGGGAAAGTAGGCCTGTGCCAGGGGCCTCTTACTCCACTATAATAGGAAAGGAGTGGAGGGCTCTGGTTTTCTTCAGAATTCCTTCGGCTGAAGGCCTACATCAATACAGAACACTTCAGCAGGGTCTCAGGCAGGACTTTCCAAAACAGAGCAATTTCTAAAGTAATAAACATGCTGGCTGTTTTGGAAAATGTGAGAATCTCTGGTCATCATCAGTTTATAATTGCTGAAGTTTTACAAGTGAGGTTAAAAGGAAGGATTTGGGTAACAAATTTCTCAAGTCAAAATAACGAAGACAAAATTATCCCAGATTTGTTACTCTCCATGACATAAATAGGATATGTTTCTTCTTTAATAGAAATTCTTTTTCATGCTCTCATTTTCTTCTGAAGAATAGTCTAGATGTTTTTTGATACGTGAAATCTATCTTTGAAAAAGAAAAAAGTAGTAAAAATAAAAATGAAAAAAGAAAAAAATGACTACAGTCTGAAAAGCTTACTCCAAAGCTGATGTGTGGTGATTGGAATGTTACCTGCTTATTCCAGACACATATCTCACAGTGCCAGCAAGACAGGCAATTCATCCCACCCAACCCAGAGGGACATTAAAATGGGCCATGAACACATTAGGTGAGGAGAAAGGTGGAGCAGGACCTGTGATGAGGTCACTTCACCCTGTAAGCAAGTCTCCTGTAAGGACCACCCATCTTCCAAGCCTGTTTCTTCCCTCACTCCACCTTGGTCTCAGCTATTATCAGAAGCAACCATTTAGAGCAGACTTTTCTATTCTTAACGTGCTTCAAAATCTTCCTGCCCAATGAATATCTGGTTTGTGGATTATTTTACCCCAGACATATCCATTTGTATTTTCCATGATGATTTGCATTTTGTCCCTGCCGGTCCCATTTTCCTAATTCCTTCAGGTTATGCCTTTGCTTATGCTGGTGTTTGTCACATTTCTCCATTCAGAGTCATCTGTGAATTTCATTTTCAAGTCCTTTCTCATCCCTGAGGTCGTTAATAAAGACAGGTCTGAGTGAGATGGGGGAAAGGTCAGCTTCCCAACCCACCTGGGGGACCACCCTCCCTAGCCAACCCAGCATCCTGAAGCCCTGTTTACTTCCACCCAGCACATTTTTCCATCCACATGACAGAATGGGCGGCCAAGATGATCTTCCTTCATTTATGCCATGTCTCAGGATCCTTCATTAACTGCCAAACTTCAAAATTCATGGATGGAACATCTGTTCCTGTCAGTTTTTATGCTGGGGTTACACACAAAGGAAAGAACTTGCCTTCACCTCTAGAGCCACATGGGAAATTGTTGTCAATTTAATATGTGCAATATGGAAACATGATTCTCCCTCTCCCACCCTATGGGAAATTACATTCCTTCTACGCTCCCAAATTGTCTGAGGGCTCCCTTCACCCTTCTTTTTATTGGTGTACAGGACAAACAATCTCCCCTTCAAGAGAGTCAGCAGGGAACCAAAGCCATTCAGTCCTTCCAAAATTATTTAGAATTGGTCTGCAATGTTTTCCTCTGCCACTGAGCCCCTGAATTCCCTCTTTGTGCAAATTGAGTTCTGCTGATCAAAGCATGACTTTTCCAACTGGCAAAGCCTAAGTCCATGTAAATCTTGGAAAGCAGGAAAGGGGTTGAAATCGGGATGCTCAAGAAAGAGACGTAAATTAGATTTAAAAAATGATATTTGAGGATTGGAGGAACCCTAGAGAGAGTTTTTCTTTAACTGAACTGGCTTCTGACGCTAACTAGCTCTGTGGGCTTGGCCTATCGCTCAACCTGTCTGAGACAATTTTATATGTTAGGATGAGATTGGAACTAGACAGTCCAAGGCCACTTCCAGTGGGAAGGTTATGATTCTATCTACAGAACTGCACAGAGTATAGAAAAGGGTGCGCCCTTCCCAACAGATGTTCTCACAGCAGACAGAATAACTGTCGGGCTGAGATCTGGGGCCGGTTAAGAATTATAGAGCTCTCTTTAAGATCTCAAAGGGCAGAATGAATCATTTTTACCATGGCACTTTTTTTGTTTTTTTTTTTAGCATCATCGTGAAGAAGATAGGCTCAAAGTTAACCTTGGCTACAAACAATGAAGCATACAGTTTGCCTCTGTTCGTTACATATCAGCTTTTACAAGTATTTTCTCACGTATTATAATAGCTCCCATAGCCTTCCTCGTTGTTTGGGGACGGGGGTGGTGGTGGTTTATCCCATGATCTAGTTTTAGGCACTTCATTCAGGTGCTCAAAAGTGACACAAAATGTTGTTCCCATGGGTATTTTTATTAATCTAATACTCAAAGAAGGACTCCTTAGAGTAACATTTTATCCTTTTATTCTTAAAATATTGAGCACCTGTTAACTGCCAAGCACTGGGATAAAAATTGGGTACACAAAGATAAATAAGATATAGCCCCTACCCTTGAAGTGTTCACTCTTTACCAGGGGAGTCAGTGAACAGACAATTGTAACTTACTGACAAGAATGGCTTATAACGTTGCTCACACAGCTTATCGTACAAACCAGGACATTTTTTTTAGAGTAAAGGGTAGCAATGCTAACCAATAGGCCTGTAGAAATGTATACGCCAAGTATAGATGGTCAAACCAGAATATATGGTCAGCTTAGCTAAAGTGTGGCTATTAAGCCCCGTTATGTCATCATTGAGATGGCCACATATTACTCAGGTAAGACCCTCACCCCAGAGAATTAGGTGATGCCTGACACAAAATTAGCAAGAGTTTGCATTCGTATTTCAGATGACTGGTGATGGTTTTTTTGGAAAGCATGCTATTGATCACTGTTTTCCTTCCTTCCTTCCTCCCTCTGGAACCAGAAAAATGAAGAGTATCCCCTGCTCAACCCCTCTACTCAGTGTTGTGGTAGAGATCTCAACCAGCATAAGACAAAAAGAATATGAAGGGCAAGATAACGAAAAGAAAAAAATATTTTCAGTATGAGAAGATGATATCATTTCCTAAATGGAAAATTTAAGAGATTCTAAAATAGACAAAAATATTAGTATAAGTAGAGACCAACAAAATTGCAAGTTAAGAATCAATATATACACACAAATCAATGACATTCCTCCTCTACTCCAGCAGCAGCAAGCTGAACATTTTAATTTTAGAAAAATATTTGAAAGTATAATTTTAGAAAGATTCTATGTACACAGAAACAAAAACAAATCAGGTAAACAGGAATATATTAACAAAAGATGGACAAAACTTTATGGAAAGTATTACTAAACATTTTAGAAAGAAGAAAAAAAGATCTAAATAAAGAGAAATGTTGGACACATGGTTGGGAAATTTCAATATCATTATGATAAGAATTCTGCTCAATTCTACCAATAAATTCAATGCGATTCCAAACACTATCTTGACACTTTTTTTTTTGGTGGAAATTGACAAACTGATTGTAAAACTCATATGAATGAGTGAAGGGTTAAGAACAGTTAAGACAATTTTGAAGAATAAGAATAAAAACAATTCTTACCATACTAGTTGTCAAGAGTTGCTCTAAAGCTACAGTAATTAAAACATAGTTAACCTAGTACACTAATGGAACAGAGCCACATCTATATGGAAATTTTCTGAATGACACTGGTGTCAATATCAATCAATCGAGAAAGGATAGGCTATTTAACATATGATGCCAGGACAATTAGCTATTCATGTAGAATCAATAAAATTGTTTCCTATGCAAAAATAAATCTCATGTGGATTAAAAACTTAGATGTTGAACAAAGCAACGCTGTAAAACTTTTAGAAGAATATACAGAAATATATCTTTATAACACTGGAGTAAGGAAGAATATCTTGTATAAGGCATGAACAGTACCAAGCACAAAGGGAAAGACTGGTAAATTTATCTACGATAAAGTTAAATACTTTCAGGTGAAAAAAACAAATATAACAAAGGACAAGACACAAATTAGAAGATATTTCTAACTCTTCAACCCTACCCCCAAAACAAATTAATATCCAGAATATTCAAAGATATCCTTAAAATCAATAACAAGAATAAAAAAAAAGGGCAAAGGAAACGAACAAGAAATTTACAAAGAAGGAACCTGAATAGCCAGTAAATATATGAAAACATCAAGAAAATATTATTTTATGCCTATAGGACTGGAAAATTTTAAGTCTCACAACATACATGCTGGCAAGTATGTGGGAAAATAAGACATCATATAATACTGATGAGAGTATAAATATCCACAAGCACTTTGGAGAGCAATTTCATATTATCTAGAAAAACTGAATATAAACTTACCCCACCACCAAGTAATTTTGCTTCTGGTAATTACCCTAGGGAAACTCTCATACATGTGCTCAAGGAGACTTCTACACAGTTGGTTATTCCAATGTTATTTTTAATAGCAAAATGTTGGAAACAATCTAACAGGCTATCAACAGGGGATGGATAAACTGTGGTATATTCATATGATGGAATACTAGGCCACTGTTAAAATGAATGAATGTATAGTGACCAAACCTGGAAAATATAACGTTCAGCAAAATTAAAGAAATTTATAGTTTACTATTTCTGTCTATTTTTTTTAAAATTCAAAACAATACTATATATTGAGAACATAGACTAATTGAAAGATAGTGGTTATATCTGGGGTTTATTATCTGTAATGTTTTATTTCTTTTTAAAGGAAAATCTGGATCAAATATAGCAAAATATTAACATCTGTTAAATCTGGATGGTAGATGCATGAATATTTGTGTTTTTTAAATTTTTGTGTGTGTAATAAACATTTCCATAACTTAAGCAAAACAATATTAAAAAGAAAAATTAAAAAATAAATATTAAATAAAGAAATCAATATATGAAAAAATTAATGATGACTGGACACCCCAGATATTGGGGCATGTTATACAAAGAGTGCTAAAATATTACAGCTGCAAGCATCATTAACAAGTATGTAGTCTTACTCCACATTTGACACATTTGAAAGTGGAGATCTAGAGAAATTAAGTGACTTCAATGTTGCACTAGCAGCCGGAATTGGAATCCAGACTTTCTAATTTTCAGTCCAGGACTTCCTTACATTACACCACCTACGTTAGAAGATACACAAAATTATAGGCATAAGGAATGGTATGGAGAACCAATAACGAGCTGTTCTCAATAACCCCAGAGTCATTCCCTAAAGGTCTGTCATGTAAAGAGTAACGTTTATAAACTGTCTGAGAAAAGGACATAGCTTATTTATGTAGTGGCATCACTTCAACTCTTATAACTTCTGCCAGTTGTCCATTATGGGCAAACACCACAAAAGAAAAAGAAATATCCCAAGGAAGATTTTACGGGGGCTACAAGAACCCTGCTTATTACCTGGCTGATAGATAGAAGACCACCACTCATCTCATTCATTTTTCTGAAGTTGAGATTTCAGGACCCTACCAGGTCAAAAAAGCCCAATACCCCTTCTCAAAATACCTGCATTCTGGTCTCTTGAGTAACCTCCAGATACTCTGATGCGGACAATTCACAGGCAGAGTCTGGTGACAGTGAACTTCCCTATTTATTCTTGTCATCCTCTCTCCATCCACCTTACCTATGATTTTACATGGCTTCACTCATAAAGTACACATCATCTGAATTGAGGACTGGCTTTTCAAAGTCCTTTTCAGTGCCTGCTACTTTATTGTAATTAGAACAATAGCTAATTTTATTGAATGCTCACTAAAGGCAAGACATTGTTCTATGCACTTTTTGATTTTTAACTCATTTAATCCCCACAAAACCCCTGTGAGGTGGATACAATAATTACTATCATTTTAAAGACAAGGAACCACAATCATAAGACTTAAGAACATTATCCAAGATCACACTAATAAAGTCATGGAAGAAGATTCAAAGCTAGGCGATTTGGTTCCTGAGCCTAAACCATCACAAACTACACCAAATTCACTTTATTCTTTGAGTCCTTAGTCATTGTTGGAAAAGTAAAGAGAAATAGAGACAGTCTGCCATTGCTCCAGTTTGAAGTCAGGAAGTGTGATGCTTTGTTTTTTTAGCTCAATGTTTGAGTTATTTGTTGGTGTAGTGATATAGCAAGACTTTACATACAGTGGACCTTGGAACTCGACTGGATCCAGGGCGGGAGTGGGGGAGATTTGTGTAATTTTCTTTGTCTATAAATCCGTAATTCCGAAATTTCCATAGCAAGTTTTGAGAAGTCTTTTTATTTTAAGTTGGGCCAGTATCATAATAAGGAGAATCATCTTACGATAATGGAACTTAGGTTACAGTCAACTCACAGATGAACTAATGTAAGTTGTGGGGACACAGATACTGTGTGTTTCTCTATCTCTCCTTCCTACCATTCCTATAATATATATAGGAATATATATATATTATATATATTATATATATAATATATATAATATATATAGGAATATATAGGAATATATATATTATATCTATAATATATATAGGAATATATATATATATATATCACATTTTCTTTATGTATTCACCTATTGATGGATACTTACATTATTTCCATATCTTGACTACTGTACACAATGCTGCAATGAACACAAGGGTGCAGATATCTCTGAGATTATGATTTCATTTCCTTTGGATATATACCCAGAATTAGAAATGCTGGATTATATGATAGTTCTATTTTTAATTTTTGATGAAATTCTGTTTTCCATACTGTTTTCCATAGTCCATTTTGTTGATTGTTTCCTTTGCTGTGCAGAAACTTTTGAGTTTGATGTAGTCTTACATATTTTAGCTTTTGTTACCTGTGCTTTTGGTGTCATACCCCAAAAATGGTTGCCAAGAACAATGTCAAGGAGCTTATCCTCTTCTTCTAAGAGTTTTATGATTTCAGGTTTTACATTTAAGTCTAATTTATTTTGAGTGGATTTCTGTGTATGGTGTAACATAGGGGCTCAGTTTCATTTTTTTGTATGTGGATATCCAGTTTTCTCAAAATGATTTATTGAGGAGACTTTCTTTACCCCATTGTATATTCTTGGTGCCTCTGTCAAAAATTAGTTGACTGCATATTCATGGGTTTATTTCTGAGTTCCCTATTCTGTTCATAAGTATCTTATTCTATGTGTCTATTTTTATGCCCGCACCATATACAATTTTGATTACTATAGCTTTGTAATATAGTTTGAAGCCCAGGAGTGTGATGCCTCCATATTTATTATTCTTATTCAAGATTGCTTTAGTATCTGGGGTCTTTTTCTGTTTTCATATGAATTTTAAGATAGTTTTTTTTTCTATTTATGTGGAAAGGATCAAGGCCACATTCTCTGTTGTTTGAACTGATACTGTCATGCCCTGAGGGCCTGGAAATAACATTTTGCTCATGTGTTTGCCTGTTCCTCATAGCAGGTCCAGCTCATTGGCTAGTTTCCCAACTCTTTATCTCTCTCTTTTTATTTTTTTTTCCAAATTTCTCTTTTTTTTTTTTACCCCCTTCATCCACCTCCCCCTACGACTCCAGTTCAAGCCGTTGTTTCTCAGTCTAGTTGTGTAGGACACCGCTCCCTGGCCCATGCTGGTATTATGGGCTTGCGTTCCCCCCCCTCCCCCCCCCCCCGCAACTGAGGCAGTCTGTCGCCGGTCATCTGTCAGCCACTAACAGCAGCTGCAGGTCACTCACACTGCCCACCAGCCGCTCCTGGTAGCCCACGCCAGCACTCAGCAGCCTGCGACAGCCTGTGGCAGCCCAGCTCCAGGAAGAGCCATTGTTCACAATCTTAGCTCTAGAGGGTGCAGCTCATTGGTCCATGTGGGAATCGAACCTCAAGGTTAGGAGCACGGAACTACAACCACTTGAGCCACCAGGCCAGCCCTTTTATCTCTCTTAATGGAGACTTGATAAGCTTTCCTTTGGGTGTCATGATGTATTGAGGTCTTGTTTAAATTTAAGGTTTGTTTATTTATTCCCCTTCAACATATTAATGGAAGGTATATTTATCATTTTCTAATACATCTGACTAACCTGTTACATAGGTGCAATATGGCAGTGATTGGTAACCTCATGATTTTGATGTTAGTTGAAGTAGAGCACTATAAATTAACCTTCTGATTCATTAACTATGGCTACACCACAAAACTAAGTTGGGGAATGGAAACAAAATTAAAAAAAAAAATTCCAATAAGCTATAGTGATGTACTGAAATAGGTACAAAGAAATAGAATAGGGATGAATATGGAATCCTGCATTTAGACAAAAAATACCCAACAATTTGACTAAGAACTAAAGAGAGGAATATGGCTTAAAAGCAGATTTTGGTATAAACTAACCACAAAGTATAAATGAATCCCAAATATGATGGAGCTGCTAAAAATAATGTAATAACATTTTAAACTCTAGTGCGGTATCTAGGTTAATTCTCCTTTTCCTAGTCAGACCACATCACAATTATTCCAGTTTTGGCCTTACTTATTGAAGTGGACATGAATAAACAAGGGCTTATGTAAGAATAGTGAAGAACTTAAGTGGAAAGTTTAGATTGGAGAAAAGTCTTACTTTTTAAAAGCTGATTTTAAATGTTGGAAGTATTGCCATGTAGTCTTACTCTGTATACGTCCAGAAGACAAAATGACCCAAGTCATAAAGAGGTGTAATGTGGAATCACATAACTGCAGACATTTTGTTGAATAAATGTTGCTCTTGTGAGAGAAAGAAAACTTCCTGTCCTTGGAGGTGTTCAAAGAGAGGATCATTGCTTCCTTATGAAGAATAGTGTAATAAAATGAAGGATTACAGGAGATGACCACTAGAGTTGCTTCAATTTTGAGATGCTCAGCTTCAGAGTAATTTTTCAGCTCCACCTCCATTCTGTGAGAGGTAGTGAAATAGGGAAAAAAGGAATCATGAGATTGTCCTCAACCTTAGCAACCCCTAAAGAGACTAAGTGGATCAAAGAGAAGAGAGAGGAGCAATGGTTCTCATTTCTTTTATTCTTTTTTTTTAAGTGACAGACTTCTCCCTCCTGCCTTTTAGAAATTAAATGTTATATAAATCCTAACTGGGAAAATAAAGAGCAATTAGAGTGGACAGGGCTGGGGACAGCTGCTGACCTGGTGCCTCACCTACTCAGATCCCTCAACCCCAAAGAGGCCCCTCTGGTATCTCTATGGAACTCAAGGCTCTTTGAATCTCAGTGTGAAACCACTAAGGGGAAGCTTGAGAGAAATATGTTGGATTTGTAAGAGGAAGAAAATTGGAAAATTCTGGGAAAACATTGTGTAGTTTCTGTAGCCCATTCTTTAATGTCCACACTAGTAAATCCAGGAACAGTAAAAAAATAATAATAATAAAAAAATGCTGAGAAACTTTTCCAGCTCAATTCTCTTTTACCTATTATGAACTACCTAATTTATTGAGCCCTCTTGTTTCTTGGTTTTAGCTCTATGTCTTATATGCGACTTTCTTCCCTGCCTCTTCAGATTTACTGACCTGGTTTACGATTTGCTTGCTATATGTAATTGGGTCCACTCCTCATCTAGTCACCACTTGGCAGAGGAGAGAAATGGTGGCAAACTGTAGAGTCCACATGGTCAGATGACCTAAATGTTGGGGTCTGTTATCTAAAATGAGAGGTCTTGCTACCCTAGAGAAATCTACCTGTGTAATCCCCAAGTAGGGAATGCTCGAAGAATCATGCTAGAAGCAGTGGCAGTAAACTGCTATGTCTCTTCCTCCCTGTCCCTTTTACCATACACATAGGGAATATTTTTGGTCATGGGGAGGTGGGGAGGTAGTAATAGAAGGGTATGGCAACATATACCATATGTAGCAGTCAGATGGGGCACAGTCAATTTGGGGGGTCTGAAGGGGCAAGGCAAGGACTGGTTGCTGGAATCCAGACAGGAAAAAACTGTATAGATAAGGCTTCCCAACAGGAACTGTGGCCTTCAGTAGAGGGAGCAACCATCAAAAACGGAGCTAGAGGAGGAACACTCTGACTTCAGTTTTCTCCTGCTATCTGCTCTCTTGCTAGAGCTTTCCATTGTCTGAACCTAATTGGAAGTCAGATAGCAATGGAACCCCTTGATGAAATCCATACATGTTAGCTGCCTGAGTTGTAGCAGGGCAGAAAGTAAATTTGAAAAAACAAATGGAAGATATTCAGCACACTAAACCTCAAACTTCAGGCCAAGCTTTGTGTTGCAGCTATGTGGAAACCATTATATTCACCCCACCTCTCTTTTATTTACAGTCTAATTGTAATCATGTGTTTTACTGAGAATTATGTAATATCAGTAGCTAAAAGATCATTTGCCTTTTTTTGGTGGACAAGCTCATTCTTACTGAAGTTAATACTGAATATTTTCCCCAATCATTTTGCTGGAAAGTAAAGCAGAAAAAGCCACTTAAGATTCTCTGTCTCTACCTCCAGTTTGACATTTGCTTTCAATGATCTCCTAAACAGAAACTTCAGGATCTGAGGTATATGGTTAACCATGACCCCAACATTGGGGAGCATCATTTCTGCTTTAGAACTGACACCAAAAGGTGATGAGTAAATAACAATTGGCCTGGAATTTATAACCTCATTTTGTTCAATTATTCAAAGATAGATATTTTATAATGATAAAAGGGACAATCATCAAGAAGACAACATTTATTAATATATTTATTCCCAACTTAAGAGCAACAAAATATATAAAGCAATTATTAATAGATATAAAGGGAGAAATAAACAGCTACATAACAATAGGAGGAGACTTTAACATCCTACTTACAACAATGGATAGATCATCCAAACAGAGTCAACAAGGAAACATTGGCTTTAAATGAGTCATTAAACCAGATGGATTTAATAGATTTATAAAGAACATTCCATCCAAAAGCAATAGAATACACATTATTCTCAAGTACACATGAAACATTCTCAAGGATAAACCATATGCTGGGACAGAAACAAGTTTCAATAAATTTAAGAAGATTGAAATTATGTCAAACATCTTTTCTGACCACAACAGTATGAAACTAGAAATCAACCACAAGAAGAAAGCTGCAAAAACCACAAATATGTGGAAATTAAACAACATGCTACTGAGTAACTATTTGGTCAATAAAGAAATAAAAGAAGAAATAAAAAATATATGGAAACAAGTGAAAATATGACATACCAAAATATTTGGGATGCAGCAAAAGTGGTACAAAGCAGTTTATAGCAATATGGGCCTACCTCAAGAAGAAAGAACAATCTGAAATAAACAATCTAAACTTACACCTTAAGGAACTAGGAAAAGAAGAACAAAAAAAGCACAAAGTCAGTTACAAGGAAGGAAATAATAAAAATCAGAGTGAAAAAAAAAATAGAGACCAAAAAGACAATAGACGAGATCAATGAAACTAAGGGCTAGTTCTTTAAAAGGTAAACAAAATTGACAAATCTTGAGCTAGAGTCATTAAGGAAAAAAAGAGAAGATTCAAATAAAATCAGAAATAAAAGTTACAAAGGAGACCACAGAGATATAAAGGATCACAAAAGAATATTATAAAATGCTATAATCCACCAAATTGGACAACCTAGAAGATATTGATAAATTTCTTAAATCATACAACCAGTTTAGATTTAATCATGAAAGAACACAAAATCTGAATGGACCGATCACTAATAAGGAAATTGAATCAATAATGAAAAACCTCCCCCAAACAAAAGTCCAAGACCAGATGGTTTCCCAGGTGAATTCTACCAAACTTTCAAAAAATATTTAATACCTATCACACTCAAGATATTCCCCAAAATTAAGAGGAAGAAATGCTTCCTAACTTCATTTTACAAGGCCAACATGACCCTGACACCAAGCCAGACAAGCACAACACAAAAGAAGAAAATTACAGGCCAATATTTCTGATGAACATAGATGCAAAAATCCTCAACAAAATATGAGCAAACCCAATACATCAATACATTAAAAGGATCATACACCACAATCAAGTGAGATTTATTCCAGGGATGCAATGATGGTTCAACACTCACAAATCAATTAATGTGACATGACAAGATAACAAAATGAAGGATCACCTCAATAGATGCAGAAAAAGCATTTGATAAGACACAACACCCATTCATGATAAAAACTTTCAATAAAATGGGTATCGACCTCAACAAATTAAAAGCCGTGTATGACAAATCCACACCTAACATCATACTCAACAGTAAGAAACTGAGAGCTTTACCTCTAAGATAAGGAACAGGAGAAGGATGCCCACTCTTAACACTTTTATTCAACATAGTATTGGAAGTCATTGCCAGAGTAATTAGGTGAGAAAAAAAATACATTCAAATTGAAAGGAAGAAATAAGACTGTCACTATTTGCAGATGACATGATTTTTATACATAGAAATTCCTAAAGACTCCACCAAAAAAAAAAAAACTATCAGAAATAATAAATGAATACAACAAGGTTGCAGGATACAAAATCAATATACAAAAATCTGTTGCAATTCTATACACTAACAATGAACTATCAGAAAGAGAAATGAAGAACACAGTCTATTTACAATCAATGATATGAACTAAAACAATGATATGCCTAGGAATAAATTTGATGAAGGAGGTGAAAGACTGCATGCTGAAAACTACAAGACATTATTTAAAGAAACTGAAGAAGACATAAACAAATGGAAAGATATTCTGTCCTCATGGATTAGAAGAACTAACATTGCTAAAATATACATATTATCTAAAGCAATCAACAGAATCAATGCAATCCCTATCAAAATCCCAATGGCATTTTCACAGAAATAGAACAACAACAAAATATCCTAAAAACTGTAGGGAACCACAAAAGACCCCTAAGAGCCAAAGCAATGCTGAGAAAAAAAGGACAAAATCAGAGGTATCACACTCCTTAATTTCAAACTGTACTACAAAGCTATAGTAATCAAAACAGTATAGTATTTGCAGAAAAAGAGACACATAGACCAATGGAACAGAACTGAGAGCTCATAAATAAACCCACTCATATTTGGACAACTAATTTACAACAAAGGAGCCAAGAACATACAATGGAGAAAGGAAAATCTATTCAATAAATGGTGTTGAAAACCTGAACTGCCACATGCAAAAGAATAAAACTAGACAACTATGTTACACACTATACAAAAATTAACGCAAAATGAATTAAAGATTTGAATGTAAGATGTGAAATCATAAAATACCTAGAAGAAAACATAGACATTAACCTTCTGGACATGTGTTTTAGGGATGCTTTTGTGGAGTCGACTCCAATAGCAAGGGAAACAAAAGTAAACAAATTGAATTACATGAAACTAAAAAGGTTTGCACAGCAAAGGAAACCACCACCAAAACAAAAAGGCAACCAACTGAATAGGAGAACATATTTGCAAATGATATTTCTGATAAGGTGTTAATACCCCAAAAATATAAAGAACAATAAAACAAACAACCTGATGAAAAAAATAGGCAGTGGATCTGAATAGACATTTTTCTATAAAAGGCATACAGATACATGAAAAGACGTTCAACATCACTAATTAGGGAAATGCAAACCAAAATCACAATGAGATACCATATCACACCTGTTAGAATGGCTATTATCAAAAAGACCAAAAATAACTAGCATTGGAGAGGATGTAAAGTAAAGGGAATCCTTATACACTGTTGGAGGGATTTTAAATTGGTGCAGCCAATGTGGAAAACAGTATGGAGATTACTCAAAAAAAACTGAAAATTGAAAGGCTCTATGATCGAGCAATTCCTCTTCTGGGTATTTATTCCAAGTATATGAAAACACTAATTCAAAAAGATGTACAAACCCCTATGTTTATTGCAGCATTATTTACAATGCCAAAATATAGAAACAGCCTAAATGTCAATCAATGGATAAATGGATAAAGAAGATGTGATATTTACATACAATGAAATACTAGGCAGCTATAAAAATGATGAACTATTGTCATTTGCAAGAACATGGATGGATCTTGAGGGTATTACGCTAAGTCAGACAGAAAAGGACAAAAACTGTACAATTTTACTCACACGTGAATATAAAACAAAGAGACACATGAACAAACAAAACAAAACTCATAGATACAACCAGTTGGTGGTTACCAGAGGGGAAGAGGGTACGGGGCAGGTGAAATGAGTAAACGGGGTCAATTATATGGTGACAGATGGAAAGCAGACTTTTTGGTGGTGAACACACCATAATGTATACAGACATTGAATTATAATGTACACCTGAAACTGATATTATTTTCTGAATCATTTAAAAACTATTAAATCATGACTGATTGAACTGAACCGTTAATTATTGTGCTGCAATTCTTCAAAAGTTCCTTAGTCATTCCCAGAACAGCCCCATTTTCTTAATACTTGAGTTTACTGTAACATCATCTTGTTTCAAGGAACGTAATAATGGGTGTCTGTACCTGCTTTTGTTTTGATTATTGTCTTGATCTCCAAATCACACCAACCAGGTAGAATTGGGGAGGAAGCCCTCGACTAAATCTGAAAAGAAAACTTTTCCTAAGAATGAACTCATGCTATTATTGATTGGAGAATTGGTTAATATAATCTTTTTGGCAGGAAAATTCAGTACTATCAATTAAACATTACGTGTATACGACATTTCACCAAGGATTTCTATTTCTAGAAATCTAACCTTCAGAGATACTTTCATACATATGTGCACAAAGCTATGTGTAAAAGGGGGTTCACTGTAACACTGCAGTGACCATCCTTGAAGATGGAATTGTTTGTACACTCAAAAACATAGTAGTGATAACTTGGAACTTGGCCAAATGTGCATCAATAAGGAAATGGATGCAAAAATTACGGCACACCTATGCTACATAATAATATGACAGTGAAAAACAAATCAGGTAGATCTCTCTATACAGAGACACACGTTCAACATCTAAGGGATATTATTAAGTGAGAGAAAGAAAATTACGGAGCAACACATATGATATGATCCCATTAATGTTAAGAATTCCAAGTCCATATATGTGCAAATATAAAATGCACACATATGCAAATTTATGGAAAAATTTATAGCTCACACTGTTAACAGTGGTTACTTTTGGGAAAAGAATTTTGGGTGGTGAAATATTATATACTATCAATATGTAATATATATTAAACATATGTTGACATTTAGTATATGTTAATACTACTATACTTACATTAATACATACTTAATATATTTGCAGAGTTTATTATGTATTTTTAAAGACTGATTAAATTCTCAAAGTATATTAAATATAAATGCTAGTATCTTTGAGAGTCACTTTTTATATTGCCTTAGGAAAAATATTATAAAATGTTATGCTTGCATTTTCTATAGTTCAGAAAATATTTTTTAATAAAGTTATACAGATGGTATATTATAGAATCGTACATTTGAAACCTATACCATTTTATTACCTAATGTCACCCCAATAAATTTAATAAAAAATTATGCTTGCATTTTTTCTATAATCAGGAAAATATTTTTAAAGAAAGCTATGCATATTTACTGTGGAAAGTTTAAAAGTACAAAAAAGAATTGGGGAGAAGAGAATGAAAAATCAATTATAATCTCATCATTATGTGCTGATGCTTTCCCTTATTTTTTGGATATGGTTGAGATCATACTGTATATACTATTTTTATCCTGATTTCTTTTTACTTAACAGATAAATTTTTACCCATGTCATTGAAATCTCTTCAAAATGGAATCACATAGATTCCCTATCATTTACTCAACCATTCCTCATTAGTTTCAGATTTGGTTAACAACCATGAAATCTGTTTCTGAATAAGATTCCAGAACACATTGGTGAAATTAGAGACCCTTTGTTGATGTGGCCGGCATGTGTCTAGTATGGTCAAAGGGAAAGAAAGAACCTTAGGACCTCAACGACACATTGATATGGACCAAAACATTTGTTGGGAAGCAGTGGCCACGACCACAGATTAAATACTTTTTCTTTTTTCTCTTATATGATGGTGTTGGCAAAAGTTATCCATGATTGACATCAATTGAGTTTACTTTTGAAGAAACCTTCTATTTGCATATATTGGGAAGAGCGATGGTCCAGCAAAGAGGCCCTCTCTTGAGTCCCAGCAGATAAGCAGGATAGAAGTTCCAAAGAAAACGGACCCTAGTGGAAAAGTCCGTCAGACCCTAAACTAGAAGAAACGTGCGGAGTCCTGAGGTGTACGACCGACACCGAAGGACCAAGGACCGTTTGCAGGAGTGAAAAGTGAATCCTTTTCCAAAGGTTCATTAAATCACAAAGCTTCCCTTGGAGAGGGTCTCCATGGTGAACCTCACTTCCCTTTTTCCAGGCCAATAAGCAGAGGAAGGAACTGCGGAGGACCTGGCTGAGGCCACCCAGGCAGCAATGGAAGCATGGCGCTTACAGCAGAGGCCCAGTCCCTCCGGCCCATAGGCCCAGGCACAGGAATTCCTTCCCCCGTTTCAGCTGGAGAGGGTTTGAGGTTTCTCTTTTTGTTGGACTCAACTGCAGATTGAAATAACAAAGGCAATGGAAGCCTGCAATCCTTGACGAAGGAAAACCACAAGGCCTGGAAATTCGAAGGCTTTGGCAAAAATGCTGTTTTGTTTTTCATGTCCCTAAATCGATCTGGCCAATGCCTCTGGTAACAAACAGTGAACAGCACTGGGTACTGTGGATGCTGTAATTAGGCTGGTGGGTTGGATCGGGGCTTCTGTGGGACTAGACCCACCCCATCTGCTATTCTTGCAGTTATTTTGTGGCTTCATCACACAAGCTGTGGGCTTCCCAGGATCCCTGGCAAGGCTGATTTTATTAAAAGAAAAATAAGCTCATCGCTACTTCTCACTAGCACATGTTTGGATGTTTTCTTTTTCTGATCAGCTACATTTGCCAAGCCATACATTCTGTGATCAACAGAGCCTACCTAAGTCGGCTGGCTGGTGTTTTCCTGGATCACTCCTACATCTCTTAGTGAAGTGCCTCTGGGAAAGCTCATTGAACCATCCTTCATTCTTTTGTCTGTTGCTTCATTTGTTCATTCAATACACATTTATTAAGCATCTGTCATGAGTGTACTCTTCCTGAGACACTGAGCTTTGGAATACAATGGAGAATAAAAATAGATCTAGTCCTGCTCTGATAAAACTGTATTAAAAACTAGGATAAGTGCTCTGATGGAAACAAGCCATCACATGAGAATGTGAGACATGATGGCTGTTCCATGGAGGAACCTAAGCAAGCTCCTGCATCACAGAGCTCATCTGCAGCTTAACAAGGAGGCTTGGCGTTTGAGGTGTAGAGCAGGAATTCCTTTCCTGTAGTCTTCAGGGCTGTGCGTGCTGATAGTATGGCTACAGTGTACAGTTCTGCTTCATCAGGTATATTCAGTACAGGTATTGTCTTTCGCTATGCTGTGAAGGTGGCGACTATCATCACCATCATTATTATAAATGGTACCAACTGCTTACCCTGTCCCAGAAGGTGGTGTCAGAACTCAAACTGTATTTACTAAACCAGGTCGTGATATCTGTTGATATCAAATCTCCCCTGGAGAAACAAATGACAGAATCATGAATGGAATTCTGGCTCTACTCATACCACTTCTGACACCATATGTGGGCTTTCCACACCAAGCAATTCTTTAATTTTCTGTCCTACAATTTTATTCAATTCTGATACTCTCTGTAGTGCAGACAGCACAGGTTAGGAGCTCAGTCTCACTAGACTATTTCCCACTTCAGATGCCGATTGCAAGTAATGGGTTCCCAGGTGACCCACTTCTGTTCGATTTAGCTACAAATTAGAGGTACCCATGAGCCCTTCCGCCTCAGGTACAATTATTTGCTATTAGGACTCACTGAACCCAGGGAAACATTTTACCATGTTTCCCCGAAAATAAGACCTAGCAGGATTAATGCGTCCTTTGGAGCAAAAGTTAATATAAGACCCAGTCTTATATTATATTGTATTATATTGTATTACGTAAGACTGGGTCTTAAATTATAGTAAAATATTATAGTAAAATAAGACTAGGTCTTATATTAATTAATTAAGCTGAAGAGATATATAGGATAAAGTCTGGAAGGGTCCGAAGCACAGGAGCTTCTGCCCTTGTGGAGTTTGGGGTATGCCACCCTCCTGGCATGTGGATACATTCACCAAGTTGGAAGTTCTCAACACTTTCATTTAGGGATTTTAGGGAGGTTCCATTACTTAGGCAGAATGATTAAATCATTAGCTATTTGTGATTAACTCAGTTCCCACTCCCTCTCTCCTTCCCTGGAGGTTGGGGGTGGTAGGTGAATGGTGGGGGGTGCTGAAATTTACAACCCTTAATCACAGGGTTGTTTCCTCTGGCAAGCAGTCCCCATCCTGATGCTAACTAGGGGCTCATCAAAAGTCACCTTATTAGCATAAACTCCAGTATGTCTGAAAGGCACTTATGAATAACAAAAGATGCCCCTCTGACCCTCATCATTCAGGAAATAACAAAGGTTTTAGGAGCTCTGTGTCAGGTCCTGGGGATGAAGGCCACATTGAAGTATCTATTTCTTATATCACAATGTCACAGGCCTCTTCTATATAGCTTTGTCCCTACCAGTTATTAATATATTCATATTAATAAGAAGGCTGAGCTTTGCAATAGCTTGGAGATCCTTGGCAGTATGGAGGGTAAGAGAAGGTCTCTGGCCGACAATAGTCTCTGCCCCCTTGGCCTCCTTCTCCCTTCTCCCTCCCCTCTACTCCCCTTACACTTGGTAAGTTTTAATGTCTTACATCTCAGGCCAGGGAATTCCTGAGGGCAGAGGATTTGATGGTAAACCCCACAAAAAAGCAGGAATTGAGTCTTTTCATCTCTACACCCTTAGCACAGCATAGAACCTGGCTCAGGGCACGCACACGTAGCAATGAACAAGCCCTTCTCTCTGGAAGAAGCTCTCTTCTGTGTCCAGGGCAGGACAACAGATAATCTTAATCTCTTAGAATCAAATGTCCCTTGGGAAAAGTAATGTGAAACCTGAAGGATCCGGCAGCCATGAATGTTCAGAGGGACCCACAGAACTTTCTAGTTTGGACTGAGTTCCCTTGAGAGGCCAAGAATCCAGGCAGCTTACATGTGAAGTAAAGTCAGTTTGTCATGTTTGCCCTATGTTGTTTGACATTGCAACCTTTGAAGTCGACCTAGGTAACTTCTATTGTTCTCAAATGCTTTCTATGCTTATTCCTTGATTTTCCCAATGTTTAATTAAAAACTCATCGAGGAAAAAAACACTCTGTCTAAATTCTTTCATTTCTAATTTCTAGTTCTTACACTTCAGCTCCCAGCATAAGGTTCCGTGGCTCTATACACACTAAGTGCTGAAAGAATGTTCAATTCACTCACTGAGGATAACCTGCCTTCATAAGGAAGCCCCTCTCCATTCTGAGGAACCAGGTCCACTCTCCATCCTCCTTCAAGCCTCTCAAGGATGTCAGCGCTGCCACCTTAGAGTTTGCATACAGATGTTTTTGCTGGAAGCCACCACCTTCTTGTGGAAGTGAATTCCAGAGGTGGAAAACTTTGCTTAACCTCTGTGGAAATACACTGTGCTCTCCTCAGCATCATTTTCTTGAAAACATAAAGGGGGAACAATGTGCCAGTGGAAAAACTGTGCCAGAGGCAAAACAGCCTGTGGGCCAGCTGGGTGGTTCTGAGGGAAATCTGAGTGGCTCACTCTCCCCATCCAGCTTGACTAGCGGGATCCCAGCATGGTGCCCAGTGGGGAAGCCATCACAAGCTTGGTGGAATGAAGGGCACTGGCCCCTGGATCCGTGGTTCGGCTGTACCTGGGGTTTAGATTCAGCGGGATGCAGGGAAGGGTGGACTTGTGTGTGGCACTGAGCCAGGCATCTCCCAGGCTGTCCGTTCCCAGAGGCCTCTGCCCCTGAACACCGTCTATGGCTTTCAGGCCTCAGGTTGCGGGTAGGATGATGACCAGCTTATACAGGGTGTCAAGGTATGACTTAAAACACGAGTCAGAGCCTGTTTTAGGCAAACTGGAGTGAGGGCTGCATGTGCGGCCTCCACAGGCAAATGCTTTTGCCCTCAGACTGGTGCCTGAGGGGTTAGAAGTTGAATATTCAGACCCACTTCATCCCTAAATCGGGCCTGGTATGATTTTTCTAGGCAGTAACAGTTCCTGTCATATCACAGTGCTCATCAGGGGACACCATGATTCAGGACTTGAAGAACTGTTTTCTAAGCCCTTGAGCTACTAACCAGGGGAACTATAATAAGTTCACTACTATATAAAGGTGACTGAAAAAACGTTTCACATGGGCTCTCTATTGTCTGTCAAATCTCGAGCAAGCTGCACTGTCTCCCCGTGGGGCATTTCCCCATCCATAAAATGGAAGGAAAGGGAAAGTTATCTCTATCCTTCTGTCCCTCACAAGAATGAGTCTAAATGAGATAATAGACCAGATACCTGGAGCTCTTGAAAAGATAGGTGCTGTGCTCTGCCCCCACTCTCACACAGATGCCCATGCTCATTCCCTTCTGCAGCCAGCTGGATGACATGATACACAGCTACCCAGAAACATCAGAGTAAGCTCAATCCAGCTGCAGAACTGCTATATTTTCTTGCAAGTGAGAATTGTGTGGCAAAAGTTATGCACAGTTGCTTTCTCTCTCTTAGGGTGACCAACCTTCCTGGTTTGCCTACGGCTATAGGTTTCTGAGAAGCAAAACTTTCAGCACTAAAACCAAGTCAGTCCTGGGCAACCCAGAAAGGGTGGTCACCCTACTAGGAGAAATTAGTCAGAGAACAGAATGTTCTTGCTTTTGTTACCAAATCTCAATTTAGTTGAGGGGCTGTGTTTTGAGAAATAAAGGGAGGAAGATTTGAGTTATAAACTATATTTTGATTCTCCACTTCTCAAGTTCCTCTTTGGATGGAAATCTTCATGCCCAGTTTACTGTGCAGTCAATTAACGACTTCATGGGGGTGTGGTTAGGACTCTTTACTAAAGATCCTCATCACTCACTGGAGACTTGGGCACCCTTAAGAGGGCAATCCCTTTAATTCTATCATTCCCATAATAATGATTTGTTCCCCTTTCTGGCATCTTGCCTTCTCACTATACTATTTTTTGTACCATCACTTTAATGGTCTGAGAGCTCAGCACATCCATCAGCCCATTCAATGTTCTGTGTACTTCGGCCACCAAAGATAAGGATGCAAAAGAAACATAAGGATTGCCCTAGCAATGCAGCCAAAATTGGTGAAAGCTACATCTTCTATCAATTGTTGATCAAAGATATGAATAAGTAGAGACTCAAGAGGCTCAGGCTTGATAAAAATGGATTTCCTCTAGCCCCTAGCAATTGACAAGCTTTTAGAAAAGCATCCACAGTTACCAATGCAGAAGCAGAAATGAAGGAATGAGTCTGGAAAAGCTTGAGTTTGGTTAGTGATAAATATTCAATAATTCATTATTTCATCAAATGCCATCCCATCCCTATTTGTTTGCACGTCTACTTTATGGGGGACTGGGGGAAGTGTAGAATAGCATAGTAACTATAACTTTCTCTCTGTTGTCATGGCCTTAGGGTTCAGCAACTCCAAACTGATAATCTTTATATTTGAGCATTAAGTACAATAGATTGAAATCTAGAAGCTTTAAAACACTGCCTTGAGGGCTTGGCCAATCTTCTGAGACTGCATAGCTTATACTTGAAAGCTGTGCTATTTATGTTTCCAGATGAGATAATTCATAGCATCCCAACTATCAGTGACAGCTATCCACTGGGCGGTTGATAACTGATAACATGTTGGTGTTGTTGGTCCTTTCCAAAGCTGTTTTTGTAGAGGGCAGATGCCTGCCTCTTTTATGTCTCACAACTGGATATTCAACCCATCATCCTCTAGTCAAGAGGAAAACGAGCAATAGCAGCTGGCAACGAAATGAGCTTCCTGCACACAGGAATACAAACCACAGAGAGGATAATTTAGAAAAGTATTTCTTGAAATAAAAAGGACAAAACCACAGAGCACTTTAACAGTAACCCAAACTCACAGACTTAACACAAGTCGCATGAGAACTTAATGAGGACACATGCTTGTGTATTTATAGAAACAGAAAGTATGACAGAAAAACAAAGTTGGGCGGATTATTAATGCATTTAGAAACCATTTCAAAGGGGAACTAGAAAGGCGCGCTTGCTGCCTGAGATGTTATTAGAAGAGTTCTTGGTACTAGTTAAAAATAAATACCTGTTTACTTCGATTCCCAGTGATGATAGCAGCTGATGGATCAACAAGAGACAAATAGGGCTGGGCTGTAGGTGTGGCTAGATGTAGGGAAATTGGCGATTCATAACAATGAACTAAATCATGTCACATGCCACCTGTAATACTAGCAAAACGAACTAGTGCTGAAAATTGAAACCTTATTATGGCTTTTAAACAGGTCAGGCCAATGACCCACTCTTCTCTGCCTCCTCATCCCCCTCTCTACTTTTTTACTGCGTTGGGAGAATTAATGGCTGTGCCGAATCTAGGAACAAGGAGAGATGATGACGAGTATGTGGTTAGAATGTCATTCAGTTAGAGCTACTGGGGCACTTCTGGAACTGGAATTTGGTTTTACATATAAATTGTCCAATCCACACTTTAGCTGGGTATGGCCTGGTTGTCCTCTACCCAGATCTCCCCTTCTCCCTCTTGTACTACCTCTGTCTTAAACATTATTAAGTCCTGCAGGAATAGGTCTGCAGTAGCAAATCATCAGGAAAACTCTTTTCAGTGAATTTTACATAGTGAAGTAATTCCCCTGGTTAGTAGCTCAAGGGCTTAGAGGAGCAAGTGTCTTCTTAGCACCAACCTCGCTCCTCTGGAAACCAGGAAACAGGGCTCTAGTTTCCATCCTGATTATTTCTACTGTGATTTTTCTGGATTTCTATTTCCTTCCCATAGGCCATGGATTTGAATTGGACCGAGAATCTATAAGGTTGCTGCCAGAGCCAACATTCTGTGAAATTTGAGCATTTACAATCCCATGTGGAACTATATAATCCCCTCTATAACTCTTATTTGACAATGACAAGATTACCCAGAGCAGATAGGGGTTGAGCTCTTGTTCAGCATCTCCAGGCAGAACTGTTTCTGAGGTTGTTTCTTGACTTTTCCATGAGGTGTCTAGTTGTCTTTCCCAGCAAGCCAGCCAAGACACCAGCTGGACGCAGTGATGGGAAAAGAGATGAGGTGGATTTTAACAATGCAATTAAAATCATCATGTTTTGACAGCCCCAAATAATAAGGGCAACACCAAGCAGGGATGGGAAGGGAGTGTTGGGACTGTTTTTGATCCTCTCAATAGAGCAGTCTTATTATCTCTTGAAAAATAAAGCGGACGATGTACTCAATAGCTCTCTCCAATTGAAGGTAAGCTTTTAGTTTCTGAGTCCCTACCTTCTTAGATAGAGGATTTACTCATAAAAGAGGAAAATACGTAATCATTCTCAGCGTTATTGGCCATAATATAACCAGTGGTAACACACTACAATACTTGACCTTGGCAATTTATAATTTGTATTTTTTTTTGTTGTTTTATAAAGAATATAGGTGAATACTGGCAATTTAATTTTGTCTTTTCTTCCTAATGAAAATTCTCCTGGGAGGTTTAGCTCCTTGTCAAATTGTAATTCAGGCAAAGGTTAATTTGGCTGACTTTCACTTGTGGTTCCTCAGCTCTCTTGACATGAACACATCCTTATGATGCTATTTTTTATAAGTAAGCTTTTTATTTTAGAATAGTTTTAGATGTATAGACAAGTTGTGAAGATGGTGCAGAGAATTTCCACCTACCCCAGACCCAGGCTCCCCTGCTGTTAACATGCTACATTCGTACAGTACACTTGTCACAATTTTAATGGACCAACATTGTTAGCTTGTTATTAACTATAGCACATACTTCATTCAGATATCTTTGGCTTTTTCCTAGATCCCTTTATCTGTTCTAGGACTCTATCCAGGACACCACACTATGTTTGCCCATCACATCTTAGGCTGCTCTTGGCTACGACGGTTTCTCAAACTTTCTTGTTTTTGATGACCATGACAGTTTTAAGATGTACTAGTGAACATGGATTAATAATATTAACACCAACACCTCATTTCTGTGGCCTTGTATTGTGCTGAACAATGTGCAATGCAAAGCACTTTACACATATTGACTCATTTAACCTTTTACATATATTGACTGAAGCTTAAAGGGTTAAACAATTTACCTACAGTTGCATTGTGTAAGTGGCAGAGCACAGGTACCAACCCAGGCAGGTTGATTACAGAGGCTACCGGGCTTGCTAATAAGAACACTGATGAAAGTCCCTTAGTGCTATGTGGTTCTTCACAAGGTACTTTTACACGCAGTATGTCACAATGACAATCCTTTACAGGGTGATCAGGGCAAGTGCTTTTCTTCCTGGATGCCCTACAGCTTGATGTTATTATTCACATACCTTGTGGGGCTTCTAAATCTTTTATTTTTCCCTAAAGTCCCTTCTTCTGCAGGGATCTTCCTTATTGACGGTCTATGTAATTGCCCTCTCAGTTGTCTAAGCTGATAAGGGAAACAAGAGCGGGAGTTAATAAAATTCTGATAATTTTAAAATGGAATTTGTTTCAACAGACAAAAATTCCTTCCTGGTAACAGTGGTGGTGGGATCTTTATTTTCATTCCCTATTGACCAAGTCCTACCAGACATAGTGACAGACATAATCACAACATTTCAATTGATCTCTTTGGCCTTTATTTGGTGCCACTGGTAGAGACATTACCATAAGTAGGGAAAATGGCTGGAAGTGCAGAGAAGAAATAAAGGACAAAATAAATTGGTGAATGGAAACCTGGCAATGTCTGCTCCCGCTCCCCTCCAGTAATAGAGAGGCTTACACTATACTTCCTTCATCCAGAGAGAGGCCCAGACCATCAGCCATGTGAGAGACTGGCTGTCTTCCTGTGAAGCACGTTGGGTAAATCCGCATGATATCAGGAGTGGTGACCATTGTTACTCTTTCCATGACAGAAAGCAATGTGAGGCTCAGTGGACAGAGCATGCACTGACCTTGCTTTGTAGAGAAATGTTGTACCTCGGTTCAAATATTGGCAACGGACTGTGTGAACTTGGCAAATTCTGCTACCTCTCAAATCTTAGTTTCCTCATCGTTAAAATGGGCTTAATAACAAATGTGGTCCCAGAGCTGTTGTGAGGACTACAAACACTATGTACAAACAATAAGTGCAAAGACCAATGGATGGAAATGGCTTATATTCAATATATGCTGTTATTATTAACCTGTTTTCCAGCTTAAGGACCCAGGGAAGCTGGTTTTAGTCCAATCTGGATTTAGACCCATCCCAAGAGCACCTCGGATTTCAGCACAGGTCCAGGAGTGTGACTCCATCTACTCCCCACATCTCCAAGGCCAGGGCACATGAGGGCAAAGCCAGGAGCGTGGCATCTGCCAAACCTCCTCTATCCCTTAATTCTAGTGTATGACTCCTGCCCCACCCCACCCTCTGGGCTAGTCTGACCTCTGTTTTTCACTCTATATTATATTTGGCATTTTTATCACCAGGGCTTGAGCAATTGGGCAAAACCTTTGGGCCAGAACTGGGCTCTATTTCTGATGAGTTTCCCCTCAGTGAACTGCTTGACACTCTACTGGGTACGAGTGGGTGGTTTTGACAGCTGCACGGAGAGGTGCTGTGTCCTGGGGTGGGATGGGTGATGAACACACCATAAATCCCCTCTCCACCTAGAGCATAAATCTGAGGGCTGCACAAGTTCCGAGGCAAGGAAATAGAAATGATGGAGCCAGGTAAACAGACTTGAGTCAACAGGAGCACAGAAACAGCTCTTGTGGCCCTGCCATCCAGGGCCTTGGGCTGGGTTTTCGGAGAGTCAGATGGTTGGCTTCTTAGGAGTCATCTTTGATTTTTATGGTTTTGTGCGGTTTGGGAAAGAAAATAAATGCAGGGCAAGGGTGGGCCCCTTTCGCAGTGGCGGAGCAAATGCTCACAGCACCATGGTACCCGGCAGAATTTCCAGGGCGGGTAGATGCTGTTGGCTCCTTTTCCCTCTACAGAAGTGAGGAAAAGACTGCTTATCTGTCCCTTAGTGGCCCCATGGGTCACTGACAAGCAGGTCCTCTGGTAAAAAAATGGGGCTGCAAGTCAGAGCCCTGGAATACAAGCCTTCCTTGGCCACTAATCTATGACATGATTTGTGGCCTTGTGACTTCTCTGAATTTCAATGTCGACCTTTACAAAATCGATACAATATCCATATCCTACTTAACTCAGAAGATGAAATGAGATTAGAGATGTGATATTTTTGGAAACCTGTTATTTTGTAAAATTGTCAGGCTTTGCATGAATATGTATTAATAATAATAAAAAACAACAGCTATCAATTACTAAGCACTTTTTAGTACTTGGCATAGTACTAGGGCTCAGTACAAAACAAAAATGTGAATCTCCTTGTTCAAAAAGGAAAAAGTGCCATTAAAGGTATTAAAATATAAAACGATAGTTAACAATACTGTACTGTATATTTGGAAGTTGCTAAGCTAGATCTTAAAAGTTCTTATCACAAGACAAAACTGTAACTGTGTGGTGATGGGTGCTAAACTTATTGTGGCGATCATTTTGAAACATATACATACATCAAATTATTATTTTGTACACCTAAAACTAATACAATGTTATATGTCAATTATGTCTCAATTTAAAAAAAAATAATTTAAAAAATAATAAAACATTTCCCTTTCATCCATGGGCTCTCTTTCTACCTGTCGATGTGGTTTTTTTATTTGTTATTTAATGTTACACTCACGTAGGCATGGGGATACTGGCAGAGTGAATACAGAGCTTCGTAAGTTCCTGGGAACTCTGTTCCACAACTTCCTGTGTGTGTGTGTGTGTGTCTGTGTATGTCTGTGTGTCTGTTTGTGTGTGTCTATGTGTGTGTGTGTGTGTCTGTGTGTGTCTATGTGTGTATGTCTGTGTGTGTGTGTCTCTGTGTGTGTGTGTTTGTGTGTGTATGTCTGTGTGTGTCTGTGTGTGTCTGTGTGTGTGTCTATGTGTGTGTGTCTGTGTGTGTGTGTGTGTGTGTGTGTGTGTGTGTGTGTGAGTTCCACTGACAGCTGGGGCTGATGTGTACGCCATAGCTGACGTGGGCAAATCGAGCCAGGCATCTCCGCTTCCCCAATCCAGGGACAGGTGATCTAGGTGGGTGGGTGAGAGGTTGGCCCCTGGTGGGTTGCCCAATAAACTCACTTTGTATCTGCTAGTCTGGGGCCAGGATGGCGTCACCAAGAGCTACTGTTGCACCTGCGCCCTGGCCCTGCCCCCGACTTGCCCTTACACAGCAGGTGTGTAGGACCCTGCTGTGGGGTGAAGGGAAAGGGAGGTCAGGTAGGGCCCAGGGCACCAGACAGTGGGGAAGCTGGTAGCCAATAATCCCTCCCTGGGAGGAGGGGCGAGGGAGAACCCCAGTGGAACAGAGGCCCCAAGCTTCCTCTGTGGTTTTTGAACTTCACTTAAAAAACTCAAGTTCTAGGTCCGGGACTGTAGAGCATAAAAACTCAAGAGCCCTATGTGACTCTGCAAGTCCCAAGACCTGAAGCCAACCCAGGTGATTATCTTGCGAGTCCCAAGAACCACGCTAGTCAGGAGCTACTGTTACTTCTTTTCAGCAGAAGAGGAAACTGAGACCTTACATATGCTGCTCGCATCAGTCCCCGGGAAGTCCAAGGTAACATTTGAGTCCAGGTATCACTGAAATGAATCCAAAAGAATCTCTCTGGTATCAATGGATATGTGAATTGGGTGGTTGAACCATGCTCTCATCTGACCTAGATTAGTAAATTGCTAACCCTCTTAAGAGAAAAGTCATGGTGCATGCTCTCCCCAACAAAGAACATTATTCCAGCAACACTATAAAGAGTCTTCACTGTTTGATGAGGAATCTAACACCCAGGGTGGTTACTTTTCTCAGTCACTGTTATTCATTTGCTCAACCATTCAGCAAATCGTTATTGAGTACCTGTCACAGGTAAATAGCTTTGCTTGGCATTCTTGGGGAATACACACATAAATGTAATTAAGATCTGACCTCTCCCCTCTAGGAATTTATTTGTGCCAGCAAACTAGCCAACACTATCCTTAATGCAAGGTCAATAATGAAAAGTGCTCTAAGGGGAGAAACGGCTAGGTGGGGGCTTCAAAGGAGAAGCCTCTTAGAAATGAATGAACAAGCTTCCTGGTCAGGTGCTATATTTAAGATGGCCTTGGAGAATTGGATAGGGCTTTCTATCCATTCAGGTTGTGAGGGGGGAACAACCAAGGCAAGTCCATAGTCATTGAAAAAGCATGCAGCTTGTTCTGAGAACTGTCCCTCTTCCAGTTTCAAGCAAGTGTTTCCATGTCCTTACCTGACCCTGATCCTTGGCCATGTTTAACTGCTCTAGAGGTATGCTTCTCTGGAATTCTTTTTTAATTTATTTTTTCCAAACAGAGTCTGAGAACGAGGTGTCTCTTTGGTTGTAGAAGCTGTGGGCTGGCACTCCTGGGAGACTTAGGTGGTTGTTTTCTTGAATTATGGGGGATACCATATACATGGAGAGAATGCAGGCAGAAAAACAAGGGTGTAGAGGCAGGGGAGTGAACATTCACTTCCTTATTTCCAGATCTTCCCAAGGCCCAAAGGTTGTATCAGCTTTTGTCCGTGTCCTTCTGAACAAGCTCTCATTGCTTTGGCTATGTTGAGGTGAAATACTGAGATCTCCTTCAACCATAGGGGCTATTGCAATAGTCTAGGCAAGGACTCAGGAGAGCCTGCTACAGGACAAGGGGAAAAGACAGAAGGAGGGGATTGGATGGAGAAGCCTTTGTGGAGATGCACGTGGAGGGACTGAATTGTTAGGATGGGGTGTGGTAGCTGCTCAGAGAGAGGCCAAGATGATGGACAATGCCAGATTTCTAGGGGTCACTGGCATGACTGTAACACTAAATTGCCATTTACTATGCTTTTTCAATAGGCACCCCGACCTAAGGAATGTTAAGTTGACACTTAAGACAGTCAAGGCTTCCTGTGATTCAGTATCCCACTATTTTCTGATTGTACAGAAAAATAAATGAGCACAAGATTTCACATCCTTTATACAAAAAGCGTTTGAACTTATCTAAATACGTTTTAAGAGTGGGATGAAGTGGAATTCCCTCTTGAAAAAAAAACAAAAAAAAAAAACGAGTTGAGAGCTACTAAAATACTTGCATTTACAAAACAGTTGATAAAAAAATGCTCTTTTAGATTGTACAAGAAGGGAGACAGGGGCCGCTTATAAGACAAGGTGTATTCTATTACTCAGACTCCACTCCTTCCTCTTCTGCTTCCTCAGAGACCTGGCTCCTTATTTCAGTTTCTCCATTTTCTGCAGGTAAGTCTTCTTTAATTTTTAATTGGTTACTTCAGCCTGTTTCCCTTTTCTCCCCCTTCGTTTGCACTTTTATTTTGCCTGAAGATTTGTCAGGAGCAGGCTCAGTGACAGCTGTGCGAACCTCCTAGACGATTCCTTCCTTGCCCCTTCGGCTGAATTAACCTCCTGTCAGAAAGCCCTGTCAGATCTAAGTTTCCAGGAAGAGTGATGCTATAGAAATCCGCACTAATGGGAGCATAAGAAAAACAGAGAGGGCGAATAATGGCTTAAAAATATTTTGATAATCCCGCACATTTGTTTGTATAGTCCACCGTGGATTTCCAAGAATGTGGTGGAGAAGGAAAGGGAGGTAAAATTTAATGGACCAATTGTAGGAAATAACCTTGCAAAGCTAAGAAATACGATCTAGAGGCTTTCACAAAAACACACACATGGAGCTGATACTATAAATAGCTGTGGCAGCATGTGGAGTTCATTAAGTTAGAGGAGTGGCTTGGGCACCTTTGGAAGGTAGCTGCAAGAGCAGGCACGCTCCAAGACATGCCCTTTCACTCAAAGACTTCACAGATGTCAAGAGTTTCCGAGAGCTGTTCTGTCTGCGTCTGCCCGCAGACGGAAGTGTGGCCACACCTTGCCCTTTGGCCTGGCTCAGTGACCAGAGCTTGGAGAACAAATGCCCGATGTGTTAATAGATCTAGCAGAGGGATTTGGAATTAAGATAGATGAATTTGTCATCCTAATTTTTGGTCTCTGCTCTTTCTCATAGCGGCTTAGCATGCTAAAGTTGGTAACTGGATATCAAAGAGCAATTAAAATATAATTTCGGGTGTTGGATGCTAAAAAGCAATATTTCTGGCATTAGCCCAGCCCCAAAGGCAGAACATACAAGTCTTCTTATTTATGTATATTTTATGAAACCCAGCTAAACGTCTTATCTCTTCAGTTTTTTGGAGACATCCCTGAATTTCTCAATCCACCTCATTTTTTCTTCCTTTGAACTCTGTTGGTCTCTGTCTCTTGTGCTGTGGAAAGGGAATGGGGTTCCACAGACCAGTGTTCATGTTTTGGCAGGAACTCTTATGTTATCTGAGTAAAGTTCAGCTACCATACCATTTACTAAATTTCAGCTCCATACCAGGAGTTACTAAATGATTGGTGATTGCTACATGACTTTGATATTGTCATTTAATTCTCACCACAACTGCAAAAGGGCATACCTTTTATGGATAAGGAAACAAGATCTTCCGCAAGATCACATGACTTGTAGGAGATCATGCTGTCTGGATTGAACCTGGATTTCCTGCCTATTATGCTGTATTCACTCCAGGTTAACTTTTTTGGGCCTTAGTTCTTTCATCTTTGAACTAGACATAGTTGGGGAATCCTAATGATTCAATGAGAAAGCCTAAAGTGCGTGTTTAAAAATATGTATATATGTAATCCTTTCCTTCCTCTCCTTTGTTAGAGTTTTATCATATGCTGTCATTTAGCTGCTCATGTGTAAAAATTGAATTTCCACCTAGATCCGGAATTTTCTGTGTACGGTGGCTCTATCTTGTGCTGACTCTACAGATCTCCTAGTGTCACCAGCACATATAGATGGTGGGGATGACTTGACTTTGATCATTATAGTGTCTCTTTCTCTCCTTTTGGATCTACCCAGTAGCCTGGCATCACGACACACTGTCTGTTCATGAGATTGAGGCAGTCTAGCCTTGTTTACCACATTTCTCCCCAAAAGGAAGCTCGTAACAATAATATTGCAACTCCAGGAAATTAAGTCCATGGAACAATCAAACAAGTTTCCAAACTATTTGGATATTTCTTCAAAGAATCTTGGGAGTTTAATCTTTCTATTAGCTACCCCAAAATATAAAAATAGGCAAGAATGGGGACATGAACTGAGGCAAGTAAGCAAGGTATTGTTTGCCTCTCTGAGCTACTTGTCTGTAATAACTTTTGAGTATAGTTTTTGAGTGAACTGTTTTTGCAAAAGAGAGAGATGTGGGAAGTAAAAGAAGTGAAAAGGGAAATGTTCCAAAAGAGGGGTAACTGGCCTTCATTAATTTCTAGCATTTTCCAGCAGCTTGGGATCTTAGAAGGTGGGAGTACGTGTGTCTGGCAGGAGTGAGGCAATGGGCATGGGCCAGTGATTCTCTCAATCCTGGCTGCACATGAAAATAACCTGGAAGAATTTTTAAAAATGCCAGTGCCAGGACCAAGCCCAGACCAACTGAATCAGAATCTTCTTGAATGGAGCCTAGGGACTTAGTATTTAAAAAAAAAAAAATCCTTTAACTCCTTCTCATGTGTATCTGGGGTTGTGACAAATAGCCTAGAAGAGTGAGGCAAACTAGACCCAGAAGCAAGCTGTTTTCCTGCACTATTTTTGGGAGAAGTGATACAAGATCATAGTTAATCTTGACATAAAGGAAGGTGGACAATTTCAGGGACCTCCAAGAATACGCACTTTGTGTGTCTTTCTGGCAGAGGTGACTACCAATAATGTGTGTTAACCACAAACTGATTTCCTATTCGAACCATAAGTGAAAGACATGGGTAAAACTTCTCTATGTTCAGAAGTATTACAGAAGTGGAGACAGGATGGAATAGACACTATCAGAAATAAGCCTTCTTTATCGATTACAAATACATATTTGCAGAGTACCTCTCTTCCTTGGCCTTTCTTTTCTGTTCTTGAAAGGAAGAATGCCAGTTCTTTGCAGCCTTTTCCCTCTTCTTGTTATTAACACTAATCCTGGTCCATTGTGAAGAGGAGTTTACATTTTCAGCTTTTCCTTTGAAAGTTATTTCTACCTGCTTATTGTAGCTGTAAATAGCACCATTATTATTTTCTTTGAAAGTCTCTCCAGTTGAAAGGTAGTGTGACATCTTGGAAAGAGCATGGATAGGGATCAAACAAAATTGTGTGAAGCCCTCATCTGTTAATGAATTCTATGACTTTTCGCAAATTTCTTAATCTCTGAGTCTCAGAGTCATAGTCTATAAAATGGGAACAGTATCACCTACCTTAAAAGGCTCTCGAGAGGATATGAAAATAAATTTAGGTTAAACACACAGGCCAGTGTCAGGAATATAATAGTTCGCTGGTTGGTGTTGGTATTGCTGCTTTTTGTTCTTTTTTTTTCTTTAGTACATTTCCTCACTTCATTTCAGAGACGAATAACTACATTAAATTGCTATATGAAGAAGTTAAACTAATAACATGACATTATAGAAGTACTATTCACATTGGAAGATCAAGTATAAATCATGCCAATTCCATAACCTAAACGAAATTATAGTGGTAAAAATTATTGGTCTAGGACTTGGCACACAGTAGGCATCTAATAAATATTACTTTTTTTCTATTCTTACTCCTTTTTTTTTTAGGAAGCTGTATAGGCAAGAAAACAGGTGCGGCATTATATTTTGTGAATAGAACATTATAATAATCTCCATTATGGCTATTCAACTTTGATTACACCATAAACTTTTAGCAATCTTTCCACTTTAGGATTTCATATCTTAATATCTTACTCTTTCTCGAATTCCCAAAAATTTGACCTTGATTTTGAGCCTGCGATTCGATCCTCCCCTCTATTCTGTCCACTGCCATTGTTCTCGGTGACTAACTCAATCCTGTTGACCTTTCAATACCCTGGCATTATGGTTCTGTTCTTAATTCTTTCTTTTCATTCTACTACATCTTCCTGCACACATGACCATTATTAGAAATGTCTCTACTGCCAAGATCTTAATTCTGTGATCTTCCTTTCTGAATAGAGTTATCTTCTATTCTTCTTTTCTACTGTCCCTCAGATCTACTAGACCTGTTTGGACACACAATTCCCAAGTGTGGTACACAGTTTTTGAAGTGGATACATAAGGGCCATATTAAGCCAGAGAAATCAAGTTGATTCTAACGCCAAGCTTGTTTAGGTTCCTGAGAACCTAAGATAAGAATTCTTATTATGAATGTCAATTAATATTTATATATACACAAATGGTATTGAGCTATGGATTCTATGAGGTGGATTAATACAATATTAAAACAGAGAACTCTAGAGACTCTAATACTTCCACTGGCTTCTCTCTGCAATTTTGCTGTTGATTATGACTTGGCACCTTCTTCAAATTTGCCACATGTCTGTTTTGGTCAGACCAAATAAACTTAAGTAACTTCCATATATGGAAAACAGCAGTTGAACTGAGCTGGATTTGGGGGAATAGAGCAGATAAAAGAATTATTTGAATGGAATCATTCCTCAGTCCTTACATTTTTTGAGTCCTTACTATGTGTCAGGCACTGTGCTGGATTCTGGATATGGAAGGATGATGAAGAGCTGACAATTCAGTGAGCAACATAGTAGGCAGTCCCAAGTGGCTGTCTAAAAGGATTTTTCTGGCTGCTCTTTGACTCAATTTTGCAGAGGTACTCAGAGGGTGGGGTTGTGATTGGGCATAAGGGCTGCCAATTTAGAATGTTCTCTGCCACTTTTTATATGCAGAGAACAAAGACGTCTGGAGACACCCTAATGAGTTTTCAATTTGTGAGCTGCTTGGCGTTGAGTTAGAGTAGGCGGCTAATGGAGTTTGGTGCCAGGTCAATAAGTGGGAGTTATATGCCCAATTATTTGTCATTTTCTTAGGGATCATTCTTGGAAAAGAGGTCTATCCTGGGAGAATTATAATGCAGGTGGGCTTAAGTCATCAGATGTCCCATTGTTACCATTTAGAGTAGCCATATCTGGTATTCACAATGAAAGGAGTGTGGATATATCAAATGCTGGTGTCTGACTCCTCAATAATAATGTAGATTTGGGGGGGAAAAGAAAAAAGGTAGCCTTGAGCCTCCCAAAAGTGAGGAAGATAGTATTCCAACTTATTTGACCTCTCCAATTGTTGGAGTTCATCCAAAGGAAACTTTTCCCGAGGGTCCTTGGATACAGAACCATAGTTGCTTCTAAGGAGGAAGTTGTGAAGGAATCTTCGGTTTCTTAAGCTTTTTGATTCTCAGCAAATCCTTAATGATATAGAAGAATGTCCTTTCTCAGTGCTCTTTGGTACAAGCAAAGGAGTTACCAAAAATCACATCTAAAGGAAAACCCTCCTCCCTAGGTCTGGGGGTCTCTGCCCTTGAGCTCCTTGCCAATATGCTTATTTGTAGAGCTACCAAGAGGACCCTCCAGACACCTAAAATGCTGACCAAATATGTTTTGGTAAATATGTCACTGTCATATAATAGCAAATGACATCAGATCAATTAATAATTAATTCTATAAGTAGCATTTGTTGGCTTGCTAATGTCTGTGTTTGGGACCCTGCTGACCCCGGAGTCATTTCTAGAAGGTTCAGTCCGTAGGAAAGTTCTTCTACCTTCAAGAGTTTGACTCTCAGCTTCTTCAATATTTTGAAGTCTGTTCAGAATTAATGGTTTCTTTTGTCCACAATACTAGCTCTTGTTTAGATTTTTTTTCTGCCTAATATTATAATTATTAACATTTCTGTCTCCATCAATAAGTGATCAGCTCTATGAGGATTTACTTCTACATATTCTATGGCCTTGAAAAATTAAATGCCAATTTTCTTTTTTGTGAAATCTTCGAGGCAGGTTGAAAGCAATAGGAAGTCAGTGCCAAGTGTAATATCCAAGCAGTTCTAACTACAAAGCAAAATGCATACAAAGCAAGGAAACCGAGAGGCACTCAAGTTGATTTGAATAGGAGACTACAAGACATGAGCAGCCTCTACAAAGGGAATTTTCAGCATTCTCTTATCAAGCTCTCCTGGGGCCCCTGACCTTCCATCATCATGTAGATGCCTTTAAAGTTCAGCTAAAACTCAGGCAATGCACTGTAGTGGCTAAACCAGGCTTTAAAGTCAAACTCACGTGTGTCTCCTCTATTCCAGCTGTATTTTCTAGAGCTAGTTACTGTCCTGCTGTAAACCTCAGTTTCCACATTAAAAAAACAAACAAAAAAACAGTAGGAAGGAGAAAATTAAGAGGACACACACATTAGAAGGTGGTGGTTTGAAAGAGTAGAAGAAACATGGCCCACTCCTTTACTTTGGTAATAGAAATAGGGGAATATTTATAGGTTGACTGTAGATATGCAAGTTCAGGTCTTTATTTCAAGGTGTCAACTGAATAAATACCAGCAGGATACATACACAAGAAGGGAGACTGTCAACTCTCCTAAAACTTCTTCCTTGAATAGGACAGAAATTACAAAGGTTTGGATTGGGAAAAGATAAATTGAGACAAGCTAATCTATTCTGGAACTGAAATCAGGAACTTTAAACATAATTGACATATGCTTAAATTTTTTCCGTTAACTTTTGTCATTGTGCTCATGGAAGGGAATCATGCTCTCTCTCATGCAATGCTCTTTGTAAACATCTACTACGGTGTAAGCTTCAGCTCAAAATGCACCTCTCTTATAAAACCTTCTCTGACCTGAATCCAGCAGACTTATTTGTTGTTCCATCTGCTCTTACTTTGAACCATCTGAGTGTGTTCATCATGACAATGATGACCTTGCACGCCGTGGTCCCAGAAGTTAGTGAGTAGGTAGAGGTTTTCCGTTCACCAGGTGACTTCAGAATACCAGTTGGGAGCCCTGACCTAGACTTTTTCTATACTGCCCAGTTTACTGGGTAATTGCACTTTAAATTGGTGCAGAGCTGGGATTTGGAATTTGAATGGTAGATGTTTATTTTTTGACTGATCTGGTCTCATTTTTAAATTTAGAACAAGGGAGAGAAACTCTTGGCTTTAATTTAATATTCTGTTTCTGTACTTACTGCTAGTGGAGGTGGCTGGCAGGTTAACGAAACCATCGTTAGCTGGTAGGAAGGAGACTTGTAAAACTGCCTAGAAGTCAACAGAATAAGCCCCCAGGGGAAAAAGCAAAAACTGCATTGGAGTCAGTGTTAAAGTTTGAGACTTGGCTTCAAAGAAAACTGTCTACATGGTCAGTCTATTTAATAGGAATTCTAGGTTTTTTAGTGGTTTGACGTGATAGAATCAAGAAAGCTTTAATTATTTTAATGTGGTATGTCCAATCTTTCTTCATGGTGTGTGTATGTGAGGGTGTGATGGTGTGTGTGTGTGTGTTTGTGTGTGTGATGGTGTGTGTGTAAAGAAACTGATGGCCATTTAGAGAAGTTTCTGCCAGGTCCGGCAGCATTCCTGGCCAAGTCCCTGGGAGAAAGACTCGGTGTCAACTGGTCTTTGGGCTGAAAAGAATTAGCCGATGTGCTATTTTCTAGTCTAGTTGGCCTCAAGAGCCATCAGTAGATTGTCCTCAAATCAATAGAAACCGAGTCCTTTTTTTCCCTCGATGAGGACTGATTTGTCTAACCTCCATTTGATGACCAGAGACACCAGTGAGAGATAAAGTCAGGATTGTTAGGTCAGCTACGGGCATGGTCAAAGCGGCCGGGAGCCAAGTCATACCCCTCTGCCAAGTCAGAACCCTCCTCGCATGACAGAAACTGAGGCCCCTGGCGTTTCCCAGAAAAGGCAGCAGACCGCTGGTGTGATAAGCAACTCCGGACACAGCTGCTCCAGTGAGATCTGCGCTGGGGGACCTGCTCATCTGCCACCTCACTCAGCCAACCCCCACCCCCAAAATCGCATATTTGCCTCCCTCCCTCTACCCTGGGTGGGACTTCACCGGCCTGTCTGCGGACCGGTGAACCTCGCCCGGAGCGCAGAACAAAGCACTCACTTTTCTCAACCCGCCTTACTCTCTTAGCTTCATTATCTCGCCGCAAGCCTTACAAGGATCTCTGCTCTGATCCCCAATCAAGTCTATGAAATACTGAGCCCCAAAAGATGAAATACTGCCATTTTTTTAAGTCTGCATTTTAGTGTTGGAAACCCAAGAACACAGCCACTATTTACCCATTATCAGTCTGCCTTGGAGTAAAAACAGATGCTACATCTGTGAGTCTTGTTTCTTGACAACATTTTATTTGCCATCTAGACAAATGTCCACCACTGCTAAAGATGTCTCTACTTTGACATCTTCCAGGGGTGCAAGGCAGGTCTGGGGGTGAAGAGCTGTGAGTCTCTGTGGCCCACTTTGCTTTTCAATGACTCTTTTCTCTACCTAGGTCAGGGTACAGAAGAGGAGCAATGTGGGAAATGACATGCCATATTGTACAAGCCTCTCAAAAGCCAAAGGGAGTAGGAATTTTTAAGGATTTGAAATAGGCAGATATTCCGCCTCTCTGATAAAGGATGGGTCAGACAACTAACAGGAAACTGAACTCTTTATTGTTTTGTTTTTCCCTTTTTTTTATATGTAAAATCGAGGCCATGCTTTCTTTTTCCTTGTCTCCTGGATACCTGTCTGAGGGCTCAAAGATCTAGCGGTAAACTCTCCTCCAAGTCTTTGAAAGATAGGTAAAACATTGGTCTCCTAATGAGACCTTTTCTTGAAAACACAAGTCATAAAGCCTTGATTCCTTTTCTACTCCAAGTCCTCATCATTATATCCCAAGAATTCCAAAATATCAATCTCACAGCTCAATCTCCATTTGACCTATTCTCCTCAGTCAAATCCAAACTCCTGCCTTGAAAGTTCTGAATTCCTCTGAAGCTAAATGATACCAAAAAAATGTCAAAAACACCCTTGCATTTGAATCCGCCCATCTCTGTCTGCTCCTATGGGCTGATTCAGCAGACTGGCTCCTAGGGGCGGGCCCTGGGTTCCAGCGTCTTTCAAACAGACAGAGGCATCTCTAAGGCGGCTTTGTCCAAAGCCAAGGACATTTTTTCGGCATAGACTCTGAGCTTGCTGCCACATAAACAAATTGAAGGATTTCACTTTAGCTTCTCCAGTTTTTTTGGATTGACAACAAGTACTAAGAAGGAGATGGAAGCCAGTAAGGCAGCCTGGGGCAACTAGAAGCCCAGAAGGAAGCCTGGAATTGCTGGCTCTTGCTCCATGCTCAAGGCGAGGCTGTGAGCAAACCTCAGTTGTGAATTAGCATCTGGAAAACCTCTTGGCTGGACATTTCACTCATAGACCCAGAGGCTGGATAATATAGGAATGAAGAAATCTTCCCTTGCTTCAGGGAGCGGTTCTCACCTCTGGCTGCACAGTGAAATCACCTGTGAGGCTGTTAAAGCCTGCCAGTCCAGGTGCCAGCCCAGGCCTGGCGAGTCCCAAGCATGGGTGTCTTAGAAAATATCTCAAGGGGATTCTTGCATGCAGCTAGGATGGAGAACCACTGGCTCATGCTGGTGAAAAGTCAGATTTCCTTTTGAACACCTTGACTGAATTTCCCTGTTAATCGTGATCTGTGATGAAATACTGATATGGACCCTTTTTTATTTTGAGGATATTGTTTTTCCTCTATTTGAGGTGTTATTCTCAGAATAACCATAAGCTAAATCTCGGAGGGATCTTAGAGATCACTGAGTCCAACTATAGCAAATAGGTTTCATATGTGGTGCCAGCTCTGACTGACAGAGGCTGCCCGGGGAAGGACATTGAGAGGACTGAGACACACATTGAGGCTGTGTCCGAAATCAACAGATTCAAGTTCTGTAAGACTCCTGATACCATAATAAAAGATGAAATAGTGCCATTTGTGGCAGCATGGATGGATTTTGAGATTATTATGCTAAGCAAAATAAGTCAGACAGAAAAAGTCTAGAACCATATGACTTTACTCATATGTAGGATATAAAACTGAAAGCAGCAAAGGAACAAGACAAACAAAGAAACAAAAACTCATAGACACAGACAACAGTTTAGTGGTTACCAAAGGGTAAGGGGGGAGGGGAGATAGTAGAAGAGGGTAAAAGGAGATCAAATATATGGTGATGAAAGGAAAACTGACTCTGGGTGGTAAGCACACAATGTGATACATATTTGATGTATTATAGAATTGTACACTTGAAACCTATATAATTTTACTAACCATTGTTGTCACCCAATAATTTAATTTAAAAAAATCTCCTATGAGTCTTTGTCAAATTTATTATACAATTGTGTGTGTGTGTGCTTGCATGCGTGTGTGTGCGTGCACTGGTGAAAGCTTGACAATTGTTCTTTCTTAGGAAGGACTGCTCTTTATTCTGAATTATATCTTACATTTTTTATGTTAAAATATCCTTTTGTTTATAAGATAATATTGACAATGGATGGTGATTTTTAAAAATTCTTACTTGGTAAAATAAATAATTGGAGATTCAATGTCAGTTCTCAAAACTTTAGACACTTTATTAACCTTACAGTCTCAGAATTTCTCAAGTTCTCAACTTCCCCATTTTATAAATGAGGAAAGTGAGGCTCAGGAAATTTGAGAAGTGCCCACAACAGGTGATTTAACTGTGTTCTGTTCAACAAACCACTCTGTCTCTCAATTTTAAAAAAATATCCATTTTTCATACAATACTTGCTTACTGAGCATATAATATTTATTAGTCTAGGTTTTAGAGATAAATAAGAATAAAAAGATATATCCTCCTGGAGTTTACAGTGTAATATAATAAGTAGCAGCATTTGTTTACATACCATCTGCTAAATCATTGAAATACTTCCCCTCTTTGTTAAATAAATAAGCTTTGTACCTTTTTATTTATTACCATTCATCATTTCCTTATCTGTAGTTCATTACAGATGTAGTGAACTGTATCTATAATAGACATTTTGTTTTGTCCATAATATTGACGTCTTGTCTCGCACTTGAACCATGCAAGAATTTTAAATGTTTTTAAAAGTTGGACAGAATAACTATGTATGTTCATGGTAAAATAGTTAAGCAATATTTAAATATGCAGAGAAATATGTGTGTCTGCTTTATTGCTCTCCAGTCCCACTATGATCTCGGCGTTATCCACTGTGAATAGTTTTGTGGATATTCTTCCAGAGCATTTTACTAAGTGAACATGCATAGATTTCAGGTTATTTTCTCTTTGTTATGTAGATTTTCTTATATAATTATCTACTTCTTGCAGGGAACTCGCTTTATTCCTGTTCATGTGATCTTATCATTTCTGAAAATATGATCATCAACTCCTTAACTATTTTGTCTAAACACAGTCCCCTCCCTCTCAACTAAAAACAAGTGGTGTTCAAAAGGATTTTGTTTTATAAGCTGATTGGAATTTGGCATGTGTTTTCTCGTAAAAAGAGTTACAAATATGTTTTACATGAGGGCTGCAGCAGCACAAGAAAAAGGTCAATATGGAAAAGGAACATTTAAAGAGTATTTACCATGTGTGAAAAACCCTATTAAGAACTTTCCATTATTTCATTTACTGTTTGCAACATTTTGTGAGGGTGGTTATTATTCCAAATTATACAGATGGACCAAATAATGTTCAAAGTAACTAAGTAACTTGCCCATTGTCATTTAGGTTGTAAATGTCAAGAGCTGACAGGTCCAAGTATGTTTGATTCTGAAGCACATGAACCTCCCAGTCCCTGGAAGTTAATTTAATATCGTGTTTCCCAGAAAATAAGACCTAGCCAGACAATCAGCTCTAATGCGTCTTTTGGAGCAAAAATTAAAATAAGACCCGGTCTTATTTTACTGCAATATAAGACCGGGTCTTACATACTATAAGACCCGGTCATAGATTAATTTTTGCTTCAAAAGATGCATTAGAGCTGATTGTCCGCCTAGGTCTTATTTTTGGGGAAACACGGTAGGGAAAGGTGCACACAAAGGTTCATATTCAACCTCAGGAGGTGGAATGGCGTTCGCCTCCTCCCGTTCTGAGATCATAGAGGGAAAGATGAGGAGTTGAAGCTCTAGAAGCTCTGGTTCCACCACACCTTTTTCACACCCCAGTGACTGACTATGTGAGACGAGAGGATTGACATAGTGGCTGCTGCTATACAGGTGATTTTTGGCTCCCAAAGCTAGTCAGTAAACACACTGCTGCAAATGCTCTGTTTTTCCCTTTAGATTTACTCTCTACCCTTCTCCATCCTGCCCTGTGCCTTGTGAGGCTAATCTCCTTGGGTTCTATGAGCTGGCAGAGTCCCTTTCCCTCGGGCTTCTGATTGGGTTTGTCCAATGGGAAGCATCAGCTGGAGATTAGAAGGTGTGAGGGAAGAAATAGCAGATCACTTGGTTCCCTGGTTCCTTTCCTGTTACAGCTACTTTGCAGCGGCTGGATTCTTATACCCAAAGGCACAGCTCCTTGCTGGATGGCCTTCCCCACAACTTCAGCTCTAAATTCCTGGTACCTTCAAGATAAGGGGTGGTAACAGCATTCTAAACTCTTGCTAGCCAGGTGCTTCACCATTTCTTGTTGGCTTCACATAACTTTGCCCACACTCTTGTAAATGTCCCTTCACTAAATTCTCTTTGAATATCCCTTTTAAGTATAACATCTCTTTGCCTCTGGGAATCTGGCTGATCCAGTAAATGAAACCAGGATTTGTTTCTGAAAACAGATCCTCACAATGGGAATCTGTGATTAGTTTGCTCACGCAGTTGATGAGGGCACAGATAATCTCTTTGCCAAGGTGAAATGCATAATACAACAGTTGTTGTATGGGATGGTGCAAGTGAAGGGCAAAGCATTGGGAGATCATGTGACTGAGACATTTGTTGTTTTGTCAGGTGATTTAGGTTACATAGATTGTGCCACAGTCTGGCTCCTTATGAAACTCCAGAAAGCATAAACAGAGAAAAGGACAAAGTTCAACCTCGAATGCCCAACTCAGGGCATAAGTGGAAAATCAAATAGCCTCTCTGGAAGTGTTTAAAGAATCTTTAAAGAATCTTTTACCTTTTGTAGCAACAGGGCACATATGGTTAAAGATCACCTGTGGCTAAACATACGTGCTATCTCTAGCTACCTTCCCCTTTATTACTTAGATTTCTAGGGACTTGCAGTCTGGTAAAAGACAAGGTGTACAGGCTAAGGATTCAGTTATACCTGGGACAGACTCCCATCTCTGACACTTTCCACCTACATGGCATTGGGCAAATGGCTAATCACTCTGAGAGATAAGTTGTTGCATCAATGAAAGTGCAACACTCCTTGTTCTTGTATGAAAAGGCATAAACAGAAAAAGAATATGTACATTCCTGAAATATGAGGATGTTAGGACAGACACAGAAGACCGAGAACTGTGAACTTCTACATTCTCCTGATCTTTCACAGCCACACTGAGGCAGCAAGCCTTGCCTTTCCTTTCCTTTTGAAAGCCCCAGTATGAGAACCTTGGCAGACTTCTAGTATTTTGGAGTATGGTAACTGTCACTTTCTGCAGATAACTATTCTCCCTTTAAACAGCTTTCACCTTGCCACGGGGCCCTAGTAGAAACTAAGTTCATGACTATATTCACAAATTAACACACACTTGGTGGCTTAAAACAACAGAAATTTGTTTTCTTAGTGTTCTGGAGGTTGGAAGTCTGAAATAAGGTGTCAGCAGGGTCACGCTCCCGCTCAGGGCTCCCGAGGAGAATCCTTCATTTTCTGGCTTCTGTCATTCCAGGAATGTGATTGCATGACTCCAATCTCCATCTTCACATGGCTTCCTCTGTCTTTTCTTCTGTCTCTGATAAGAACATTGTCATTGGATTTAGGGCACACCCCACTCATCCAGGATGATCTCATATCAAAATACTTAACTTAATTTTGTCTGCAAAAAAAGCTCTTTCCAGATAAGGTTACAGTTGCAGGTTCTAGGGGACAAATCTTTGCAGGGAGGGCACCATTCAAACCAGTACACTGACTATGGACAATCATGTGACCATGTGACCTGAGCTGCCCTTAATGCACTAGGTGTTATCTGACCCACCATCCATAAAACTGGGAAAGTGCAACAGCAACCCCCCAAGTGGAAATGGCATATAAAAGATTGGGTTCAACATGAGCAGATGGCTCACCCTTTCAATACCCACTTCTGGCGCACTGCCTCCTCTATCTCTGTTCATACCTGTGGCCTTATGTGGAGTTCCTTATAACAATGTGACTTGGGAGAAAAAACTTGGGCTCAAGTGTATATGTGGTCAAAGCCAGAAGTACAAGGCCACTGTGTTAGAGTCCCAGTTAGGATGGTTCTGAAAGACCCTTGTGAAGAGGAATTATTTCAATTGGTAGAGCTTTACTCAGTACATTGCGCTGTTTACTTAAGCCAGTGGAAGACAGCTTGAGGTTTGTACCTACATCTATGTAGGAAGTGGCTAAAAACTTAACCAGTTGGTCAGGAACTTTCAAGAACTATGATATGAAGATTGATGGTAAGGGGAAACGTATCAGGATAGATTTCTCATAATGGGCACAGAATATTCTTTTATCATTTAAATGTTCACCAGAGAGCATTTCATTGTGAAGAGGCTCTTGATAATAAAGTGGACAAGATGAAATCATACCGTGGCTATTGGTCAGAATATTTCTCAGCCAACATGGTGCTTGTCGAATGGGTCCTGTGATGAAGTTGCTATTGTAGCAGGAATTGAAACCAATCGATGTGGTCTCCCTCCTCAAGATTGATCTGTCTACTGCCTCTGCTCAGTATCCAACCTGTCCATAGCATAGACCAATGCTGAACCATTGATATAGCATCCTTCCTTAGGGGGACCAACCTACTATCATATTATTAGACCCCTTCCATCATGGAGGCAATAGCCATTTTTACTCGCAGAAATAGCTATACATTCTAAATAGGCATTTCCTTCCCACCATTCATAGACATACAAGATGCCTTATTTTTCCCCATTTTCCCCATATAACTCATTGAATGGCAACTAAAATATAGAAATGGGCTCACACCCACTATTTTCACTGTCCCATCATTCATATAATTGCAGAATAAACAACTTCAGGCTCAGCTGCAGTTAGAGGGAGATAATGAACTGTGAGGTTAGGATATATGCCTCAAACCCCAGGTCAAAATATAGGGCCATCGCCCTGACAGCCAGAATTCATGGATCTAGGAATCAAGATGTAGTGTTGGAAGAGGTCCTGCTCATTCTTATACTTAATAACTCACTTATAAAGAAGTTTTACTTCCTGTCTCCAGAACCTTGGGACTGATGGTTTTGGAGCTCCTAGTGCTCAAGGGAAGAATGCCTCCAAGAGGGTACAGTCATGGTTCCACTAAAGTGGAAATTGGTCCTGACTGGCTCCTCATGCCACTGAAACATCAAGCAAAGGTGGGACTACTCTACTGGCCTGAGTGATCAAAATTGCTTATAAAGGAAATGTGGATTGCTGAAACCCAGTGGGAGAAAAAAGAGCACAGAGAATTTATGGGAGGTCCTCTTAGCGTTTCCCTACCATACTGTTCTATGAAAAACTGAAGCATCCAAATAAATATAAGACAACCATGGATTCGGGTTTTGTGTAAATAAGGTTGAGTCTCACCACCAGGTAAAGATTTTATCTGGCCAAGGAGCTTCTAGAGTGGGGCAGGGGCAGGGAATGGGTAGTAGAAGCAGCTATGGTTATTAACTTAGGCCCATGACAGGTACAAAAGCAAGCACAGTAAGAGTTATGCTGTTTGTTATTTATTTCCCCACTCACATGTTTTCCCCTCCGTGTTATATTATGTGGAGAACGCTGATGGCAGCTTGCTTTTTATGTTTTGTGTGGGGATATGAGTGAACTCGCAGCACCTCTGATGACACATCCACAGACTGGAACTATGCGTTTCCTCCACTGGGGACAGACGCTTTTTCAACCAAAGGGAAAAAGTAGATGCTGAGGCATAAAAATGTGCTAGGTATTCTCTGTCTCTCCAGATCTGTTTTCCATCCTCCTCTCCCGAGCACTGTGCATACAGAGGTTGACCTCCCTGAACTGTTTTAACCAGGTTCCCATGCCCATTGATTTTAGCTGCAATGGCAGATGAATGTTGGAGGTGAGAAAGACCAAGCTGTCCGTTCCCGGGCTCACTCATGTCTGGGCCACAGCTTGGCAGTGGACACTTTTTTCTTTCCAGGGTGAGGGCTCCTTTTGGGTGCAGTCCTCTCCCATAGCTACAATTATTGCCAGGTCTCAGCAACCACCTCTCTCTCCTTGTGTCTTCAGTTAAAGGTGCCCAACACCATCTCTTGTCAGTTTCCCTTAACTCTGCCCTCTCTCTAAAAATGGCCCTCTCATGAAACTCTCTTTGGTCACCCATTTGAAGGATCCATCTTGGCTAACTAGCATAATATCCAAGGTCACGCTCTTTTGTTTAGGTTAGGGAATCCCTCCTTCTCCACCTCTACCCAGCTCATATGCTCGTATATCAAACTGCTTATCCCTGGTTCTGTGTGTTTATGCTGAGAGAAGGAGAGATCCAAAGATAGCTTCTCTTCCTTGGGCTGTGGTCACTTCCATAACCATCACTATAGGAGGGAAGAGGAATTTCTCTCCTTACAGGTTAAGAAATGTTTGCCCCTGCCTGACCCATGTCCTCTGAATTTGGAAATGGGTATATTGTTCATTCTGTTAGCATTATACTGAGCAAAGAAAATTTATCATAGTATTCTAGTGGTAGGAAAGACAATAGTCTTTTTTTTTAAAATTGAAGTTTATTGGGCTGACAATAGTCTGTTACTAGACTATAAGCTAGCTTCATTCATTCCTTCAGCAGATGTTTAGTTGAACACTTTGTTCTAGGCCCTGAAAATATGGAACTGGACAAAACAGAGACCCTACCATTATGGAGTTATAATTTAATTGAATAAGCCCTTGCCCTCTTCTGTATGATATTGTGAGCACTGTGGTAGAAGTTCAATAAATAATTATTGAATAAAGATAAGAATTAGAAAACTGATAAAAATGTAGGTAATTACAGTTACACAGCATTTCCCTATAGTTAGCTCAATGCAGTTTAATCTCTAGGCGTGAGTGTGATCTTTGCAACACTGGCCTTTCTCTTCCCCAAACCATCTGCACTTAGAAACTTGTGAAAACTCAATGAGGTTTTGTTAGATTCCTCAGTTCCATGTCAAATCTCTGGAAAGATCACAATACCAATCTAACTGTCGGTGCTATAGAATCTGCCCAATAGCCTCTTCTGGAAAAATCTCACATCCCATGTCCCACTGCTCTAGATCTCCCTGCTGGGCCAAGTTTTGCTGAAATGACTGGGCTCCCTGGCCTGTTATATCTCAGCTGCCTCTCAACTCACAGCCTCTGTTTAACAGGACTCCCTCCCTGGGAGGCATCTCTCTAGATTTAATTCCTCCATTTCTCTGGCCCATATCTTTTTCTTTTTAACCTCAGTTCCATTCCTACACTTCCTAGGTGAAGTATCCTGAGGTCTGTCGCTCAGCTCTCACCCATCATGCTGCTACCATCATTCTACGGAGAGTCCTGTTGACGGACAAATAGGTGGTGCGTCAATAAACCCATTTTGTAAAATGGAAATTGGAAGAAACCTAAAACAACAGAGTAGGGGATGGAAAGCAAAGTAATTTATTCCAGATATAACTCATTCCTGGTAGGTCTCAGCAATGGCATTTCCTCCTTTTTTTCAACGCAAGGTCAGATTTAAAAATGTGCGTGCTGACACTCCCATTTGTGCCTTTTCATTGTTGGGTGGCTGGTGTGTGGTCAGTGTTTTTCAGCCCTTTGTAGTTTTGTGTGAAAACTCACTGTCACATGAGGTGGAAGGGGAAAGACCCATAGGGGAAAAATCTTGCTCACAGTAGAGCTGAAATCAAAGGAATACTTCAGGCTGTGAAAAATGGCTTCCCGTTCCCTGGCTCCAGACTGTGAGCACGCAGGCCTTGGAAAAGGTAATCTGGAAAAAGTGAGGTGTTGGGAGGATGGGGATTTTCACATTGTAGCAAAGGATATCCACAGTTTCTTAGCAGGTTTAATTGCACGTGGGTGGTGTATGATTATTAGTGCTTATAAATTGTCTACCCCAATATTGAATTCAGCCCCCTCCATGTGTGTCTGCATGAGCTGAGCTGAAGCCAGTGGAATGGGCCAAAATACACTAGAACTGCAGCCAAACTGACGACAGAGAGTTTGAAAAGTCAGCTAGAGAGACCTGTGGACCCAGTTATTGGAGTAATAGATTTTTTGTCCTGAGCCTCTACACAGATGCTATTTTTTCCTCTTTGGGGCAGAACATGAAATAAGAATGTATTGATGGAGAAACTGACATACTGCTCTAGGTGAAAAAGTGGCATTTAGTAACTTAGAAAACTATTCATAGGTTTTAGGTAAAACCTTCATGTGGCATTTCCTAGGATGTTCAAATTGTCTATTGTTAAGATACATAGATCATTTTTAAAAAATGTATACATTAATAGAAATAGCATTATTAATTTTTAGTAAATTGAAAAAAAGTTGATTTCCAACTTCTAAAATATAGCAATGAGGAAAATAAAAGCACTTTTAAGCCCCAAAAGGGAAGTAGTAAAGTGCTATGCAAATATTTCCCACCACTGCTTACTGGTTGCTTTTTACAGGTGACTATTTTGATTCACTGGTTGATTAGTGGTCTTTAGAGAAATTATATTCTTGTGTCTTAAAAAATTCAAGCTCTAAAAAGCACCAGAATATGAAGTCCTGAACTCTTGTCATCAGCCTGTTAGTGTCCAGGCTGTCCCCTCAGAGTAGCTTGGGGTTTTCCTAGAGGAATCTGTTTCTTGTTGACTGGATGAGGACTGGTCTTTTTGGTTCTGCTCAGTGAGGTCTTCTTCTACCTTGAAGTCTTGATTTCTATTACTTTTATCTAGGATCTGGGATCAGAGTAGTAGGGACTTTTGTGATGAAATACCTAATGCATACCCTTGTCTTTAGGCAAGACTCCATCTGAACTAATTCAAATTAAAGATCCCTAAATTGTATGTAGCATAGGAAGATATTTTCTAACATTCTCTCCAACATAGGAGATCCATATTAATGTGTATTTACGTTAACAGTGGATTTTCTCAGATTTAATCTTAACTTTTAGTTCCGTTTTGGACCCAAATGCATCTTGTCTTCAGCAAAAGGGGAAAATGGTTGGCTCCTTTCTTCTGTCCAAAGACTCTAGACATGTGAACAGTTCATAAATCAACCCACCTAGCTTTTTAGAGGGTAAAGTCAGTAAAACTTTTCCAGGAATAAGCTCCCTTCCTGAAGATGGGTTTCTACTAAGAAGTCAAGCTCTGTAAGATTAAGTACAGCACAGGGAATATAGTCAATAATATTATAATAATTATGTATGGTGCCAGATGGGTACTAGACTTATTGGGGTGATCACTTTGTAAGTTATGTAAATATCCAATCACTATGTTGTACACCTGAAATGAATATAATATTGTATGTCAACTGTAAATGAAAAAAAAGTTTCTATTTATAAGGGAAAAAAATATCATAGATGAAAATATAAATAACTCCAAGTCTTGAAAAAGACTTGTGTTTTGACTATTTTAGGAAGGATCCAGAGCGAGCACCATGATTTATTTGTAATTTCTTGTCATGGAAAATATAGACTGTAGGTCATTTAAACCAACAAATCTGGTGGGGGGGGGAGGGGGCGGGGAGGAAGCACCATGCTTAGGGAATGTGAAGTCTTCTTTTCATTTAAAAACATGCTTTAAAAAACCAACTGCAATGGAAATCCTGAAAGATTAAGAGGTGTTGTTTTCATGGAAAGTCACTTATTATAGAAAAACTTTTATAGTTATAATTTGTGATAGACATAGATGTTTCCTAAGGGCTCTCTGATTTAAGACTGCAAAAGTGGATGAAATTCTCATATCGTGGCGACTCTTTTGTCCATGTGATATGAGCTTTATTTTCAAGATTCTTTCCAATTCATCTTCCAGAACAAGGACCGATACAGAATTCTAATTGTAGAGGTGAAGGAAGGAGCAGAAAGAGAGGCCTGGGGGGCAGGAAGGAGAAAGATTTGAAACCTGATTTATAACTATCTCTTTCTGTTAGTCTGACTCCCTGTCTCTTCTCTCTCTCAAATTCTATCAACTTCAACAGGCCCCAGACACCCTGAACACAAGGTGGGGCCTAAACAAAACATTTTCTGTGTCCAGGAAGCTACCAAAAATAGCCCCTGTAAAGGGCATTTAGTGAAACACAAAGTAAACAGGCACATGATGAAAGGCTGATGATGGTTGTGCTGATGAAAAGGCCAGAGAGAAAGGAGCAAGTTCATCGCAATCAAGATTCAGCTTCAAAGGTTGGTCTCCTCGTATATAAATCAGCTGGTGGCTTGCCTGGTACTGGAATTTCTCCCAAGCCCCTGTGGATGCAGCAGCCTGCTGGAGCTGGCATAGCCCTGAACCTCTCTGGGCTTCAGTTTCTTCATCCATAAAATGAGGAGACTGGACCAGGACATCTCTCTACACTAACTCTCTGGGATTCTCATGTACAGGTGGACTCTACATAAAAGTGAAGATGAGAATAAAAATACATAGAATGGATCAATTAGGCGGTGAACTTCAGCTTTGGCTTCTGAATTCTATGGATCAGCTAGTTCTTTTTATCTCATATTTAAAATGTCTGATTTAGAAATTTCCAGTGCTGCTTAACTTGCCTCGTATACTGCATCTGCTCCTTAGAGGAGGGTGTAGACTGAAGTGATATCTGAGTTACCTTCTTCCTGCATGACAGTGGCATCTGTTGTGAGATAATCCTCTGGATTTGGGCCACTGGCAACAGCTGTAACCACAGCCCCAAGTCTAATAGGAAACCACGATTAAGTGTTAGATCTATGTTAATGCTACTAGGTGGAAGCTGGACAGTTTAGCGAGCACACATTTATAGAGAAGAGTACACAGTATTATTCTCTTTATGTAGCCAGTACTCTCTGAATATTTGAGTACACATGTGTGCACACTCAGGCACACATATACTTTCTTGTATATACAATCAAATAAACAGACTTGCCTGCTCAGTCCCATCGATTGCCACTGAAGATGAGGTGGGAAAGCGCTGGGATGTGAAATGGGTGTGAAGATGTGATGGAAATGCCAAGGGTAAAATGTAAATGGGATGTGTGGCCTCTTGCTCTGACACTAGTTTTCTCTACGTTTGGAGTCCAGGGACTTTGCCTGAGCAGGCAGGGTGCCCTGCTTTCCCCCATTGTCTTTTCTGGTCCCTCTTTTCTGTTGAGAGTCATCATTCACCTTGAGACACTGCAGTGAATTTACAAAATCCTTTATTGTGCCAGAAAATTCAGGATGTGAGTGGTATACATGTAGGCAAATTACAGGTACATAGGACAGCTGGATTCCAACCTCACACGGTTTGATTTATAAACCATGCTTCTCAGAATGAACAGACTCCCCATTTTGTTAGACTCCCTAGTCCCTTTTAGACTGGATAGGATACATTATGCTAAATCTCAGACCCTCTAAATCTCAGAAGCTTAAAATAGGAAGCCATATTTCTTACACTCTGTGTGCATTAGAGACTTGCAAAAGGACTACTCACTGTAGCCACTTGGCATCTAGCTCATGGAGGCTAAACCAAACACAGACTTCCATGATTCAAAAGTCAGGCAAATGAGAACACGCTGAACGAGCCCCTCACTGTTACAACTGCTCCCTGGAGATAACGCATGTCACTTCCACTTACGGATCTTTGGCTAACGCATGCCATATGGCCAAGCCTAATGTTAAAAAAGCAATCACATTCTTCCCCCATGGTTGGGTAGCAAATATTGGTCAACAGTAGCCTTTACCACCCTGTCTGAATGAGTAGGCTCAACTATCATCCATCCCCCTTACTTCTCTCTTGTTCAGGAACTCTTCTAATCTCCAAGTTGGTTGTTCTTTCAAGATCCTACATCTTGAATCTCCTAAACTTTTTCATTTGTAGTGCAGTTAGGTTATCCAGACTCTGGAAGAGGCCAGAATATCTTGGAGAGTACTCTAAATAAAAATTTACCCTATGCTCTGATGAACTATTCTCAATTTAGCCTGTATCAGAAAGTTTTGTAACCTTAGAGTTTATTTTATGGTATTATTTTGAAAAGATACAACAGTACTGGATCATTCTTACCAAACATGGTCCTCTTCGTACAAGCACAAAGATACATTTATCTAAGGGGTATATCACTAGTACTCCTGATTAGCTGTGTGACCCTGGAAAGATACCTGAAACCTCAAATAATATTTTTCCGTGAGTGCATCAGGGATACTCTATTAACTCCAAGAGTCTTCTAGGTCTACAATTTTATGATTCTATTATTATTTCTGTTTATAATCTCCCAGAAAGTGATTTACTTCCAATATGTGTTGGAGTTCGTGAGTTTCACATTTCTGGATATGCGAAGTTGAAGTTCATTCTTGAGCATGCTCTGTGGAGATCATACAGAACTGCACTGCGCAGGTATGGGAAGCAGAGACAGGAGTTCCCACAGGAGGTCAGGGAAAATACAAACAATGATATGGTCCATGCCCATGGGAGAGCTACTTGTGCACACTGCTGAGGAGAAATACACCCACCAGCATTCTCCTGTACTTGACACAAGTCAGATGGTCTTTGTGGATTTCTATGGTTAGGACTGAGAGGTAGGGACCAAAATAATTTGATTATAGCATCGTGCTAGTTACATGGCTTAACTTATATTTATTCTTCTTTCTTTTTCCTTTGGCATTTCAGACATAACAATGCCAGGGATTATACATGGGCTATATATTTTTTAACCCCCTCCAAGACCACTGGTTTCCTTTCCAGGACTTCAGTTTTGGTATACCTCTAAGTAACAAGAGACCGAATTGGAAATCATTTTGGAATCCACTTGTGGATTCTCCAAACAAGTATATAATCGCAATGTGCTTTTTAACTTTCGTTTCCTTATCCACTCATTCTATAAGCATTCATTGAGTACCTTCTTTGTACTAGGCTCTGTGCTGGGCACTGGAGACCCAAATGCCAATAAGGCACAGGAGAATTAGCCCCTACCCTAGAGGCCCTCATAATCTTGCCAGGCTATATATATGAAGAGTGCTGGAATCAGAGAATTTCTTGGGTGAGTCAAGAAAGCGCCAGAGAGAAGATGTTTGAGTGGGACCTGAAAGTGAGTGGAATTTTGCTAGGCAGAGAGATTAAAGATTCAGGCAGAGGGAGTAGCTTGGGCAAAAGAATAAGAGTGAGTAAATGTAAGAGTTTTAGGAACGTCTATTCCTAGTACATCTCTGATGTATTGATCATCCATCTTTCCAAAGATTTCCTTTCAATTTCCTCCACATCTAAAGGTGATCTGGGAATAAGAGTGGTAAAAATTCAAGTCAGAAAAGGGGAAGGCTTGAGTGCCATGTGGAAGTGTCCCTCTTTGGCAATGACTGGACTAGAATGGTGAATAGTCCTATGCGAAGCCTATGGAGCAAGTGGACAGGAGCCCAGGCCTGCTCACTGTCAGTCAGGGGTCTGAATTCCTGTCCTGCCATCAGTTATCTGTGTGATTTCAGATATGACTTAACTTCTCTAAGCCTCGCTTTTCTCCTCCATAAAATGGCAATAATAGTATGTTCCCATTGGAGTTGTAAGGAATAACTGAATTAACACATGCAAATTTCTTAGAATGATTCCTGACATACATTAAACACTTGAATTGTCAGATTTTGTTGTTTTTGCTGTTATAATTGTTATTGTAACAGTTTCCAAATTACATTTCACTGTAATTATTGCGTAGTAGATTCATTATCTTATAGGGATTTCTCTTACAGCCCTAAATACTCCAATTTGGAAAGGAAACATGGGATTCGAGATGGCTTTCATCAGTTTTCTATTGACTAATTTTTCTCGAGTATTTTACTATGAAGAAGACCCTATGTTAGCTACTGAAATAGTATATTGTAGGGGAAAGAACTCTGGTAAATAATTTTTCATCTTGAATGTGCTAAAGGGTAGCAGTGTGATTTGTTTGAACTTCAGTTTCAGTGTAGTTTTCAGAAGATAATAATAATTGCAATCTGCTGTAGTGGAAATTTGTTTTCTGTATGCTTTGTGTCCTCCTTTTTTTCTTCTGGTGCAGAACTTGACTTTCTTTTGAGAATTATTCCTTCATCCAACCCTGCAATTCTGTTGAGGCTGTGGGATTTATACACATTGACATGGGAAAAGAATATCCACATTCCACCTCAAAGCAAGCCAAAGGAAGCAGTAGACGATGCAGGCAACACACAAAAGTAAGAGAGAGAGGGGGAGGGAAACCGAGAGAAGGAATGATCATTGAAGTACTAGAGGCACTGAATCTCATACTCGAGTCCCTCAGCTCACCAAATCTGTTCTGTATTCTTCCTTTGGTTCTATGAGTGAACTAAATTTCCATTTCTACTTCAGCAGCAGAAAGCTGGGCTTTGCTCACATGCAACCAAAGAAGTCCTAAGACAGTTTGCCTTGCAGCATTATTGTATGAGTCACAACTACACAGAGTTCTTTAAAAACTTAAAGCATAACAAACACTAACTATAATAAAAAGAACTGTGAAATATAGTTTCTTCCCTTAAAGGAGAAATAAGGTATACATGACATTGGAAGCATTCCATACTGTCAGAGTCATAAAAGAACAGAATGCCAATTGCAAAATCTATATAATTGGAGTCAATGTCAAGGGAACGCTGTGAATTGTGGTGACCAGGGAAGGCTTCAGAGAAGAGGTGGAATGGAGCTGGGCCTGAAGGATAAACACCATGTTGATCAAAGTAAGGAAAAGGGTTTTATGTATGGAGGATGCTGGGAGCTAAAGCACCCATGTTGGATACTCAGTTAACAAATATTGACTGGCCTACTATGGGTCATGCATAAAGAAAGTCAAGGCTTGCAGAGACTTGGAATCTGCTCTAGTTACTTTCAAAAGCCACATAAATCATCAAATACAAAAAAGAAAAATGAAAAAAAACCCTGCAATACTTAAGCAAACAAAAAAAGTTAGAGGAGCGTATTCCACATTCCTGTAGATCCTCTCACAATCCAAGGCCTTTCTTCTCTCTGGTTAACAAGTTGAAGACTTCCTTGGTTGGGATCGCCTGAAAACTTCATCCATGTGGTTTTTTTATTGGGTTTTTGGCAGAAATGGCCAATGATGATGAAAGTTATCACCCCCTGCAGGTCTCTTCTTGACTACCCAGCTGCTATCACTTTCCCCCACTCTGTGGTTACTGTTCTTCCCAGTTTCATCTTAAACCACACTAGTAGCTAAGCCTCAGGGTTGGAAATGGAAATTATCCTCCTCAAGAAGCTTGATATTGCTATTGTTAAGTAGCTGCAGTCTTCCAAGGTTTATACAGTCCTGGACAACAAAAGTACAGATTGTTTTCCCCATTATTTCTTAAAGTGCCATGCTTAGAAATCTGTTGGAGTTAATTTATGATTTCCCTCTGGGATGTCAACAGCATAGTGTTTTCTTCCTACAGTCTAAGGAAACTTATATTAGAAGTGTTGTCAATTTCCTCACTATAAGGCATAAAAAATTGAAACCTTAGTTTCCCCATCTACAAAATTTGATTTATAACCCCTGACTTTAGAGAGCTATCATAAGAATGAACTAAAATAATTGATGTGGAATTATCTTATAAAATACTACAATAATAAAAGCAATACAGAAGTAGCAAGACAAGGCATAATTCTTATTTGTGACTTTTACTCCCTCCTCTAATCCCCTAGTTCTGCCATCCCGCTGTGATTCTCACCACCCTCCAGATTTTTCCCGATATACATACGGGCTTGTGTTAATTCTAGTACTGGGCAGGCACCTGAGGCTGCAGTTTACTAACTTGCTTGTTAGCACTTTTCATCTTACAGTCCTGCGAAACAGATGCAATAGGCAATTAGTACTAAAGAGAAGACTGAGATCAGGATGGTAAGTGGCTCAGAGCAGCTGTGCATGAGACTCATCACCCACAGAGACGGGTAAATCAGGACCCGCAATTCAACTGACTTGAGTGAGAACCATGAGAGGTGGAACGCCTTGGCTTTGGACAGGCTGAATAGGTGAAGGAGAGGGAGAGAGTTTGACTAATTCAAGAGAGAAGACACTGAATGACACCTGCAGCTCATTTTCGTGCTTTGTAAGCCATTATATTCTCTTTGTCTTTGAAAATATCTCCTGGGAAGAGGCTCTTTGGCAAGAAAGAAGTTGAGGCATGCTTCTCATCTTTGCCTCTATCCTCATCTCAACTGAAAACAAATAACTCAAAGCTGGTTGACTTCCTAACAAATCCAATTTGTTTCAAACTCCATTTTCAGTCAATCTCATAAGCAAATTCTTTCAGGAAAGCTAAAATTATTTTGTGGAAACGGTTTGGGGTATGCAATGTGGACAGAGAAAGTAGAGGTTATTGCCTTATAGAGCAAAAGCTTGAAAAAGGACCCAAGAGGTCAGACCTCCCCTCTTTTTCTAGAGATGAGAGTGCCAAGGTCAGAATGGGCAAGAGACTTGACCTTCCAAGGGTCTGCCTTCCTAAGTCTCCTAAAGGTAGAAAGGAGTATAAAAGACCCACTCCATCAGGGAAAGAATTGAGTGACCGAGGCAGAATTGGCTAACTGGAGCTGACCTTGTCAAAGATTAGGCTGGGCAAGTGGGAGTGAATAATGCCAGGGCAAGACAGATTTCTTAGAAATAGAAAAGCAAAAGCGTAAAAAGCAAACCGGGACATGGAACAAACAAGTCAAAACCAAGAACCAATACTGGATGGGACAAAGTGACACTAGAACAGCTGAGAATGATTTAGGGGAAAAACAAGTTGTCTTCAAGTTAATAAATTCAAACAAGAGTTATGTAAAGTGAATACAATACCTGGATTCGCTAATGGTTCCTCGTTGTTGGGGAGGCCTCCACAATCTGCCCCAAGCTGTTTTCCCCTTGACCCACACAAATGCAACCAAAAGCTCATACCCACAGCCAGTATTCACTGTCTCCAAAGCTTTCCTTAGGCTGTTTTCTCTGCTTGGAATACTTTGTCCTCTCCTGATTCTCTTCTTCTCAGGTCCAACCAAATTCTATGCATTCTTCTAATGACTCTTGTCACCAGTTCCTACACCAAACAATTTTCAGACACCATCTGGGTGTTCCACAATTCAACTCAATTCTGACTCTACCTGGAGACAGAATCAGGTCCCATAAGTTAAGGGCTCAGTCCTATGTGACTGCCCCTCCGCAACTTCAAACACCATTCACAAATCCAGGTTGTCACCTCTGCTTTTGACCCACGGGCTATAGATGGGAGGTTCCAACAACCCCCTCCTCAGGTTTGATTAATTTGTTCCGGCAACTCCAAGAAACATTTCATTTACTAGATCACTGGTGTATTATGTAAGGATGTAACTCAGGAACAGCCCTATGGAAGAGGTGCTCAGGGCAAGCTATGTGGGAAGGGTCACAGAGCTTTCATGCTCTCTCCAGACATGTCATTCTTTTTGCATCTTCACGTGTTCAGCAACCTGAAAACTCTCCAAGCTCCATTCTTTTGGGTTTTTATAGAGGCTTCATTACATAGACTTGGTTGATTAAATCATTGGTCATTAGAGGTTGAACTCATTCTCCTGCCCCTCTCTCCACCCTGGAGGTGGGAGGAGAATGTTCCAATCCTCTAATCGCACTGCTGTTCCCCTAGCAACCAGCCCCAATCCTTGCAAGCCACCTTATTAACATAACAAGACACATCTTTATCACTCTCATCACAGGAAATTCCAAGGGTTTTAAGAGCTCTGTACCAGAAATGGGTCAAAGACCAACTATATGTTTCTTTTATAAATCACAATATCACACTTTCAAAGATCAGTTCAGTCTCCGCTTCCTACATGAAGCCTTATACACATGCAAGCTGAAAGTATTCTCTCTTTGTTGACCTCTAGTGGCACCAATGCCCGTACCTGTCTTACACACTGTTAGAGTGATCCATGGGCAGGCATTGTAGCATTATCTCCTCCCTCTTTTTGGAAAGTCCGTGAGCAATTCACTTTCTATACCACACAGGCCTTACCTGTGTGCCTCACACATAGTAGGTGCTCAGAAAATTTGTGCCAAAAGAGTGGTCATCCGGAGGGTATACATGACATTGGAAGCATCACGTACACGTGGCTTTAGCCAGATCCACACTAAAGGGTATTGTGTTCTCAAGTAAGAAGAAATGTTGAGAAGTTGAGAGCATTCAGAGGAGAGCCACAGAAAAGACAAATAAGTGTTAAAGTAGGCTAAAGGAAGTCAATTTAATGAAAAGCAAAACTTGGGACCTTGCCAGAGACGTGAGGCACATTCATTGCTCTTTCTCCAGGCCTATAAAGAGCTTTTACAAGAGAATTGACAGCAGCTGCTTTTCATCCCTGATCAAGACAGATCAGTAGGAAATTAACCTAAACAGAAGCATTGTTGAGATCACAAATAGAGAAAAATTTCTGAGAAGGTGATTAAACTCTCAGATGAGTTATCAGAGGGATTTGTAGATTTCAGGTCTCCAAAAGATCATTAAAAAACAGATTCTTGTGTGTCAAGTCCAGTTTAGAGGCTGCCTCTGGAATGAATGCCATGCAAGGAACTTGACAATTTTCTCTCACACCTCCTGAGTTGGCCAGGTGTCTGCTTTACATGGCCCAGCAGTCAGTTCCAGGCTGGTTCCAGCAGGTGGCAGCCACACGCAGCGAAAGCTCATAAGTCTAGCTAGCCAGAAAGGTTTGAAAAAGCAAGTCTACCAGGTTTGGAAGAGCACAGGGACCCATGCAGGGTGTGCAAAAGTGTAGTAAACGCCTCACGAGAGAGCCCAGGTAGCCTCCACCAGAGGGACTCTCACTTTCCCCACTCCGGCCCCATCAGGGAGGGCTCCTGGGTGTTAAGAAAAGTGCACTTGGCAACTTGGAAAAATCTTTCCTCCAAACACAGCATGATGACAGTCATTTCCAGAAAGTCCCCAGAGCCTATGCTCAGAGGAGAAATGCTGAGTGGTGTGCTGAGACTTTCTGATCTGCTTCTACAAACCCAAGGATAATGAATAGCACTTTACTGAAAACAAAGTGAAGCAAAACAAAACGAAACAAAACAAAATGCTAGGTGTAGAGGAACCATGGCACAGATAATTTAGAAGAGCAGTAAATCACTTATATTTGACTCTAATATAACCCAGGGCACCTACATGCCTGCTGTGTTCAAAAGCCTTCTAACGAATGTTGCCCTAGGGGCATCTTGTTTGCTTGTGCTGTGTCCTGGGAACTCACTGGCTCTGCTGCCATCCAACAGGCCAGCTGTTGGCGACATAGCCATAGGCAGCCCTTTGGTGGGCCGAGGGCAGACTCTGCCTATGAATTGATCAGGCTTCCCACAGGGATGCACTAGACTCAGTGTGATGACCAATCAGATGAGGTGCTTTCCTGGGGAAGTACATGTGCAAGATTCACCCAGTCAGGCGAGTTGCTGCCAGCCCCCTGAAAACATAAATAAGACCTGCTTTGTATCCTTGTCATGGAGTCAAGGGGTCCCAGAGTGCCCTAGACTACTGAGAGGGCTTTCTTTGTGTCCTCATTTCCCCATCTAACGCGACAGCATCTTTCCACTGCCTCAGTGACCCAAGTACATCTTCTCCGTGCAACCTGAAGTGTATAATAAACACTGTGAGACTTCCCTGCCCTGGCACCCCCACTACCTGACAGAGGAGCCTTTTGAATTCTGTTCTAATTTTGCATCCTCCGCAGTAAGAGTTCACCTCAGAAATCTAGATGGCTGGACCCCCAGAAATTGCAATTGTGCTGTGTTGACAAGAGGAAACAGCATGGGCCCCGGGGTGCAGGAAAAAGCACTGCACTTTTCACACGGCTTCTAGAATTATGGAGCCCAGCTGAGCTTGAATTCCAGTTCTAACGCTTGTGAAAGGGACTTATGTGCTCTATGGCTCCCTTTTCTCATTTGCAAAACAGGACTCATGGTACCTAGGTTAGGAAGTTGTTCTAAGAGTTAAATGAGATTATCTGTGTAGGACATTTAACAGGGTGCCTGCCAGGCATAGTAAGTGCTAGATAAATGATGAACAATGATAGCGACTGACTGTCTCCTCCATTAGACTATGTGATCCTATTAACATATCTCCACTTCCTGGCACCAATAAGTGATCAGTTAATATGCACTGAATCAATGTGGGAAACATATGTAGGGAAAAAAACTGAAGAGGACTTGGAAATAAGCTATTTTGGCTGAGTTTGAGTAAAATGTTCATTTGCTTCTCTGGTTTTCAATATTATCTACTCTGCTCCCTTTGTGCATCGTAATATCAGTTTTTTATTTTTTTTTTAATGTCTCAGGCCTACTACATTTGGACATTCTTTAGATTAGAAATCATAACATCCTGAATTGGTTTATTATCTTATAGCAAAGGCCCACTAGGTTCAGTGTGGCAGTATTCCCAGTCAGGGAGATGCTGGCTGGGCTGTCCTTTCATAAAAGACAAGGGGATTTTAACTCCGGGGTTGAACCCAAGATGTTGATAGGTTAGAAAATGGAGGTGGGAAGATGGACTACAGCCAGGGGTGGATGTCTATCTCAATGTAGTCCCAGCTTTGAAAATGCAGTGCTTTCTTTGGATTTATTTCAGATGTCAAACACAGCAGGGTTGACATCAATACACGGCAGGCCATGGATTATGGCTGCCTCTAATGACTGTGTTCCACTGTGTTTATTGTTCTGGATGTTAATATATAGAGTAAATGATAGTCCTTTAATTGAAGGTTGGAAATGCCCCATACTAAGGTACTCGGGTGACATCATCATTAACCACTCAAGTGAAACCCAAGACACTTGCTGGCCAGGAAATTACAGCCTTGGAGACCATCTTCCTATTTGTGTATGTGGTATGTGTGAGGGAGAGGGGGCACAGAGGCTGGCCTCTACCTTATTGGCAGTTCTTGAGTTTACTGAGAAGAGAGAGAGACACCATTTGGAAACTAGCAAGAACACATTAGTTCTACAGGAAATCTCAGCTAATCAGAACATTAATGGAACGTGGTCCTACAGGATATATGAACCCAGGAGAAGAGAGAGGGGTCAACTTTCTTTCTTTAGCAATTTGAAGTGGCTCTTCAAAGACTTTCCTGTTTATTTGTGGGAACAATTAATAATGCCTCCATAATAGGGGTTTAATCAAAAACAATTCCTTATAATCATTTAGACTGCAGCTTCTGAGCTGTGAGAAGTTTTGACATGCTATTGGACAGGAAGTGGCCCTAATTGTTTTTATGGGACGGTATATCAGTTTTCCTATTGCTGCTGTAAGAAATACCACAAACTTGGTGGTTCAAAACATAGGAATTTGTTATCTTACAGTTCTGGAAGTCAGAAGTCCTAAGTGGATCTCACTAGAGTAAAACTTAACATCCCTTTTGGAGTTTCTAGGGGGGGAATCTATTTCCTTGCCTTTTCCAGCTTCTAGATGTTGCCTGTGTTCTATGGTTTGGTACCCTCTTTTGCCAACTGCATCATTCTCATCTGTGCTTCTGTTATATCTCTTCCTCTGCCTCCCCTGCCCCCCTCTTTTGATTATGAAGACCCCTGTGATTACATTGGACCCACCTGGATAACTCAGTGTAATTTCCCCATCTTTAGGTCAGCTGATTAGCAAACTTAATTCCATCTGCAATCTTCCCCCAAACCATGTAACATGGCATATTCACAGGTTCTGGGAAGGGAGACATGGGCACCTTTGCGGTGAGGGAATTATTCTGCCTATTACAGAAGGTATTAGGTTTGGTAGCCTCCATGGAATTGAAATCTGGGTTTGTGTTAAGGACTATGGAGGAGGAAATGCAACAATGATAAAAGTCTGTTTCATACGTCCTAAGAGCAAAATAATTAGATAAGTCAGGGGCATTATAGCTTACTAAGAACACACTTTGTACTCAGACAGACCTGAAGCTGAATCTTAACTTTGCCACTTGCTGCATGTGGGATTTTAGGTGGTACTCAATCATGTTAATGAGTTCCAATTACTATAAAATGGAGGCAATCATAGGTACCACATAGGACCGTTGTAAGATTTAAGTGATATAATACACATGAAATGTCAAGGGTGGTATCTGGTACTTAGTGAGTGTTCAGTAAGAGATAGTTACATATCAGGAATAGTTTCTTTCCATTATCTGACTCCTTGTGAGGCATGGCCGAGATGGTAAGAGTCTATGGTTTTTCCTCAAATCCAATAGCCCAAATGAAGAAAGAAGAGCCAATATGTTACATTGTCTTGGGAGAGAGTTGCTTAATTGAATCCATCTTTATCTAGCATTATTCCCACCTGCAGGCATCTATGTCTGGCACTGTGCTAGGTCCTGGAGAGGGGACGGGCCATGGCCCCTAATCTCTAGGCGAGTTTGTAACGAGCCATGCAGATGCCAGAGCTGACAGCTAAGGGAGATCTATCAGAACTGAGGCAAGAGAGACAGAAGAGAAAGATTACCTGGGCAGGGGCAGTAGAAGGAGGCTTCAGAGGAGATAGGACTTAAGCTGGACTGTGAAGGAAGACAAAGAGTTAGAGAAGCTGTGAAAAATTGGGAGGGCATGTTAGGTAGCAGGTTTTGGGTTAAGTGACATGAGCAAAAATGCCATGTTTAAGGAATAGGGCAGATGTCTTAAGTAGCTACATAGTGGAACAGAAGTCTGCAGAGGGAGAATGGGACTAGATGAAAGAGGGTCTCTATCACCCCAGTAGACTTAAGCTTCTCTGTCTCTTTCAACTTGGTATGATGCATAGTGGGTACTCAATACCATTTGCTGTTGTTGTTTTGTCCTGACCTGAAATAAGGTACTTAGACCGAATCCTTTGAACAGTGAGGGATCACAGAAAGAACAAGGTAAAACATGCAGAGACCAATTAGAATCCTATTTCCAGTGTCCAGCAAAGCAAATGAAGGCTTGATGGTAATAGGGATGGAAAGGACAGATAGGCAAAACTAAATAGAAATCTCAGACGTGTTAACTGTAAAGTTCAGAAATGATTTGGATGTATTTGCAGGGCTCATGGGACAGGTTTGTAAAGTGGTAATAGTTTAGCTTGTGGTTGGTACAATTACATTGACTCCTGATGTCCAAAAAAAAAAATAGGGTGTCTAAAAACCTAAGGATGGGTGTATCAGTTACCTATTGCTGTGTAACAAACCAACCCATAAATCACTGACTTAAAACAACCATTTATCTAGCTCATGTTTCTGCGGGTTAGAAATCTGGGCTAGATTGTTTTTCTAGTCTTGGCTGGGCTTCCTCTTGTGTCTGTGGTCAGCTGCTAAGTCATTTGGGGGCCGCTGGCCTGGGAGGCCTCAACCTTGTCATCCCAGTTTTTCTATGCAGTCTCTCATTATCCAACAATAAAGTCTGGGATGATTTTCATGATGGAGACAGGGTTGCAAAAGAGCAAGTAGAAACATGCAAGGCCTCTGAAGCCTAGGCTTAGAACTGGAATACCAATGCTTTTACTTCATTCTATCAGACAAGCCAAGTCACATTGCTAAGCCCAAATTCAAGGAGGAGGGAGACAGTCTCCACTTCTACATGGGAAGAGCTATTGATACAAAGTCACATTGTGAAGAGTGTGACAATTGAGGCCATTTTTGTAATAGAATCTAGCACAGTCAGAGTGCAGAGGACATTTGGGACTCTCTAATAAGAAACCCATTTATTTGTTTGTTTGTTTATATATTTTGGTGTGTATGTATGTATGCATGTATGCATGCATTTTTGTATCTGTATAGCCAACAGCTACAGAAGCAATTGTATGGTGAATTGTACAAATCTTGCTTTGTTTCCATTCCAACTGTGCCCAAGAGTTCTGTGACTCCCCTTCGATAATGTACCAAATAGTCATCGAAGGGAATGATGACGAAGGGAAAGCTGGGCTCAGTGGTAAATTCTGTGCAATGATATTTTTGTCTCTCCACCGGGCTACTTGAGAGCCTGAACCAAATCTCTGGCTTCTTTTGATCAGTCCACTGGTGCAAAGGACTAAAAACATGGAAAGCCTTTAAATATCCTACTGTTAGCATTTGCTACAAATTTGGGCTTAGGTTTTAAAGGTGACTGATGTCACCATGACCCACAGGGAAAATAGAGAGGTGGGAAGGGAATAAGCTGCCTGGGCCCTCCCTCTCTGATGGAAAAATGCATCCTGAGACTCCTCTGAGTTTTCTTAAAGGAAAGACCTACTCCCGGCGCTACCTGTCTGCCTGTGGTTGCTGCACATCCTGACGCTCTGCAATGCCATTTTAATGACCCAACGCAGAGAGCTTGGTGTATCATGCCCCAGAACTGGGAGAGAAAAGCAGATGGCCACCTCCTGGAGTTTGCAGGTGTGTGGAAATGAAAGCATCTATGAATAGAATTGCTGGCTGGGCTCTGGAGGCCTGAATGACTCCTGCAACTATCAGCTGGGGGTGTAAATAGCACATTGTCCCTTTACACCATCCACAGTATCACTTAAGGAAAGTGGGAACACGAAATGTGAACAAGCCCTGGAGTGGAGTGGTGGTCCCATTAGGTCTGGTATGGGTGTTGGAGTAGCTCCCAGGGCAAGAAACTCCTGACACTGAGGAGCCTGGATCCAGGAGGAGCCAGGTTACCACTCCCTGACCTGGACCCACACCTCTTCTGGGTTGTGGCTTTGCAGGTTAATAAGAGACATGTTGCTGAAGAGTGGGAAGCAGGAGGAGCAGGGAGGATAATGGGGCAGCTGGAGGAGTCCAGGGTTTTTGGCAGCCTGACAATGAGTTGAATGGATTCAGCCCAACCCAAGTGGCCCAGGTCCAGCAAAGGGAGTCAGGAACTTGAAGTGTAATGCCACTCCACCTCGGGTCTGTTTTCTTTCTCCTCTCACTACCACTGACACATTCGAGCCCAACCCCTCAGTCCTGCAAATACAACACCTTCCTTCCTTTCCTCCCTAAAGACTTGAAGTAGCACTACTTAGTCATTGACCAAGTTCAGCTAAACAAGAAGAGGGAAGTTGTGCATTTTTGTGCCTCTTAGATATCACTGACTCAGTCAGGAATGGTTCCTTCTATGAACCTTTCCCCCTAGACCACGGTGCATGAATTGATTCCTAAGTGCACCCTCCTGTACTGCACCTGCATGGCTCTGTTCAGATCAGCTTCCCTGCCTAGAATACTCTCTCTTTTCCTGTCTGTTGGCCCACATTCTACACACTGCTCAAGTTCCTCAATGCTTGGGTTGACTTTCTTAGCTATGTTAGATTTGATCATCTCCATTCTCTGAATCTTACGTGCCTTATCATCTGCATCCTAACGTATGTGACTTAGTATTGTCATTTATTTTTCTCGAGTTTCAGTTTCATATTCCCGCGAGGCTTAGACTTTTTTATTATCTCAATAGCACCTAGCTCATTGCTTTGCACAGATACCCTCAAGTGTTCGATGCTGATGATATCCTTCACTTCAAATGCCATTATAGTCTCCCTAAATCTGCTGGTAGAGCTTCTTGTAAACTCCTCGTGAGAGCTTCTTGATCATTGTTTGGCTGTCCAGCATCTATTACACTTTCTGCCTAGTACCCTGATTTCCACTGGGGCTGCATTCCACTGTGGAAGCCAAGAGTGCAAGCTCCGTCCTCTACTTTCCCAATTCCCCGACTAGATCTCTGGTGTGACCAAAGTTTGGCCAAGTAGCTGCTCTGTTCCAGGTGTCTGAAACTTGAGTGAGGGGACAAAGGACAGAGGATGGTTGGTGGTGGCAGAAGCATCCCAGATTGGCCTACTACATGGGGGTCTCTCTTTTTTCGATGCCCTGGCCTTCTGAAACTTTGTATTATGATACATTCTCAAGTCTCACTCTCCAACCTCCTGGCAGTCCTGTGAGCCCACCAAATCCTTCCAATAAGGGCTGTTCCAAAGGAGCCAAAGGGTCTGAATGTCTGTTTTGTTTACGTTGATTAAAACCATGCACTCCTAACTGATACCATGTTTCCCCCAAAAAATAACACCTAGCCAGACAATCAGCTCTAATGAATCTTTTGGAGCAAAAATTAATGTAAGACCGGTCTTATTTTACTATTAGACCAGGTCATATAATAAATATAATATAATATAATATAATATAATATAATATAATATAATATAATATAATGTAACGTAATATAATGCAATGCAATGCAATGCAATACAATACAATACAATACCGGGTCTGATACTAATTTTTGCTCCAAAAGATGTATTAGAGTTGATTATCCAGCTAGGTCTTATTTTCAGGGAAACAGGGTGCATGCTTGATTTTCAGCCCATACACACGCTCTCTTGGAATATCACAGTAGCCTTTTTACTGGGCTCCTTATGTTCAATTTTACCCTCCTTCAATAAGTTCTCTACATTCTTCCAGAGTGTAAGATAAAATGTTTAAACTAAATGCTGATTTACTCTTGCTTTGGAGACAAGATATCAATGCCCAAGCATTTCTTATTTTCCTGTGCCCTGTGCATGTGCTCCACGGACAGTATTGTGCGGTTGTAAAGAGCATTTGACTTTAGACCTAGACTTGAATGATGTGACATTGGCCAATTTATTCAACTCGTTTCGTGACTATTTTTCTCATATGTAAAATGGAGAAAATTCTACTTTCTAAGGTAGTTGTGAAGATTTGATGGGACAGTGTACCTGAAGCTCTTGTAACGTGACAGGTTAGTTTCTCAAGGACTGTTAGTTCCCTTCCTTCCACCCTCTTCCCTAGTTGAGCTTGGGAGGGGCTTGACAAATCTGGGATGTGCTTGTATGCTCTGAAGCTCCCCTGGGTTAGGAGGTTGGATGCAGCATCAGAATTTTGTTGGTGCTCTGTTTTAAGTCATTCTAGGGAGACAAGTGAGACTGGAGGAAGAATCTGGCATGGAGTATTGAAGCAAAAGGATTTTCAGTTGCGATGTGTTAAGAACAGTTCTGATTATTCTAGTGGGAGAACAGGATTTTTTTATTATGATGCAGTCAATCTCTCAGGCAAGTGTTTTTTTTTTAAAAATATGGCTGCAATTCAGAGCCAGATGCCATGTCTGTTTCTTGGTTCTTTGCCTACTCTCAGCAGATAAGAAAATGACAGGATGTGCACTCTATGTAGATGTGGAAGTAGATGTCTCTATCAACAGTTATGTCGTCCTACCTTCATTTTCTTGGTCTTTCTTAAAATCTTCATATTTGAAATGACCCATTTGTTACTGTTGCCAAATCTTGAAAGTAATGTGAGCTAATTATAGACAGGGGATTTGCCTAAAGAAAGGTTTTTCACTGGCAGCTGAAGAGGGCTGTTTCCCTTTAGCATCAGTGATAGCTTGACGGGATTCAAGAAGTGCACAGTAGCCTCTGACAATTTCTTTCTTTCTTTCTTTTTTTTTTTTGCTTTACTGCAAATTTCCACTTATTTATTTATTGCTTTAAAAAAATAGGTATGTTTCTTTCAGGTATAGCCTCAGTGTAAGAAAACCTACCTATGCAAAACCACTAAAGTGCAGAGTACGCTTCCCTTTAAAATTGCGTGATACAAACAGTTACAATATTGATCTCTCATGCCAAAAAAGACAAACCACTTTTCTTGAATGTTGGTTAACCTAAAAGATAAGTTAATATTAATAGCCTCTGATAATTTCTAACTTGGGCTCACACAAGAAAGCACGTAAGGAAGGGGGATTAAGATTGCATGGTAGGGTGAATATCTGTGTTGGATGATATGCTAAACCAGCTACATGGGTATTGGTTTGGACAATACGGACATGGACATGTAAACAATAGGACAGACTCACAAGAGTATCACTCTTTGAGATATCAGGGTCCTAAGTGTCAACTAAATGAGTTAAAGCAACTTGCTCGGGAGTGATTTGCTGTGGCAATGAAGTGGTTTATCACCAGCATTACCATCAGCCAGGACATTATGTCAACGGGAAGGGCAGAGGATATGGCGGGGAGAAGGATATTGTCATGGTACATGCAATCAAGAGTTTCTTTGTGATGCTTTGTCTTTTGCTCTTTCTTTGCAAGGCACTAAAATAACAACAAGAACAACAACAACAAAACAAAATTCTTCTAACCAGAGATCACGACAGGTTTTCCCAAGAGCTGCACTTGTCTCTTGTACCTCTCTCCACCTCCCCTATTTGTTCCCCATCTAAAGAAGCCATAGGTCCCAGCTGTGAAGTGCTTGCATCCTAAGTTCCAAGTCCACTGAAGCTCTTGTCGTACAGCATCACAGCACCACATGCAAAAGGAGCCAGGACCTTTCTAGGTACCTGTCATCTGGAAGGTACCAGATGCTGGAAGCTAGCAGATCCCAGCGCTGGAAAGTCCTTGTTTGTTGAGCAGAAAAGCAGGCAGGGTCACAGCCCAGTCCCCTCAGAGGCCACAGAGAGATATTTCACACGATGACACTTCACTTTGGGCAGTGCTTTGGACACAAAGTAGTACGCGTGCTGACTGTGAAGTGAAATTAAAGTCTTCCTCTGTCCTTGGGAGCAGGAATCCCATTGTTTATCTCCATGTGACCTAACCCTGGCTGTGGGTGGCTTTGAAAGCCACTAATAACTGTGACTATTCAGTGGTGGGAGGGTGATGACATGGATTTCCCCACATTCAGCCAGAGCCTCAGAGGGGCATTCCAGAGGGAAACTGGACAGCTTCAATGGGAACTCTTTTTCTGCTTACCTATCAGGGATGAGTGAATTGTGGTTTGACTCCTGGTTCAGGAGCCTTCATTTCTTTTCTCTACTAGACCTCAAAGAAGGTCTCAAAGCCCCAAATCACTCTGTTATTTTATAAAACACAATGTAAATGCCTGTCTTTTCAGTTGAAATGTTGGGGACCAGAAGAGAAGGTGACTACCTTGTTCCTTTGGCTATTGCCCAATTGGATTAAAGCCAAAAGAAGAAAAACAAATATCGACAGAATTTCCTTTGAGTTTTTCCAAAGTCTCTGTTTCCTGGAACATAAAAAGCATCTACATGTCATGGTGATGTGGTTGAGAGTTTGGGGGTTGCCCCAATCTGACACACCAGTTCATCCACAGTTTCTGTTTCATACACTTATCCCTCTAGCCAGTGACATTTCTTATAAGTTCATTGGCCTGTTAGGGTACTTAGCGTATGGCTGGGCTGTGAAACTGAATTTTACTCTGTGTAGAGATGGTTTCTCCATCTTATTAAAAGCCACTTGTCTGAAAAAAAGTGAAAACACTTATTTGCAAAGATATATGCACGCCTATACTCATTGCAGCATTACTGACAATAGCCAGGATATGGAAGCAACGTAGGTGTCCATCAATAAATGAATGGATAAAGAAATGGTACATATACGCAATGGACTATTACACAGCAATAAAAAGAAATGAAATCTTGCCATTTGAGACAATATGGATGGATCTATTATGCCAAGGAAAATAAGTCAGAGAATGACAAATACTGAATAGTTTCACTTACATGTAGAACCTAAAAAGACAAAACAAATGAACAAACAAAACAAAACAGAAACAGACTCACAGAAACAGAGATCAAAGGGATGGTTACTAGAGGGGAGAGTGTGGAAAAGGTAAAGGGGAATATAGTCAATAATGTTGTGACAAGTTTACACAGTGACAGACGATTATTAGAATTAGTGGGGTGATCACACTGTAAGGTATAAAACTTGTTGAATCATTATATTGTATACCCGAAGCTAATATAACTAATATAATATTGTATACCAACTATACTTAAATAATCATCAAACAAAGATGAAAGCATGACAAGTGGAAATAAGGTGGACTTAAGCGAGTACATGGCTTTTACACCCAATTCTGTTTACCTCTGATGCTTGCGGGCATCCTTGAGCTTCAATTTGATATATAAAAAGGAAATAAAAACTCCCATTACTCACCATAATTGAAAGGATCAGACTAAAAAATGTGTTAGAAGTGCTTTGTACATTGAAAACCCTATACAAGTGTGACTGATCACCAACACCCCTTCCAAACAACTTGAAGAATACAACTCCTGTTACTATACTCGTAGACGTGCCAGAACCAATCTTTAAAGCTGTATCTACATTTTGAAGCAATCAAAAGTGACTCAACCTTAAATAGCCTTTCATATAAAGTGCTTTTTATTGGGACATTTCTGAGGACTGAAAGGGTTGCCCCATTCTTAGAAACTGATACAGTAAATCAAAATGCTGTCGGTGTGGGGGGATAAAAGGACTGGGCGTTCCGAGTCATTTCCTGTCAGATTTCCTACTATATGCTGAATTCCTATTTTTCTTGGTTTGACTATTCTACTGAACTCTCCCTGATTTCCTGTTATTGGGAACCATGGAGACAGTTTTCTGTAAAGTGAGATAATACCGCTTAGGGTTTTTGTGAGGTTTATAATGATTTATTGTCTGTAAAGCACTTATGGTAAAACAATGACCACAATCGGTATGTAATAAATGCTAGCTATCACTATTCTTGCTATTACATTTATTTTAATTTTTAAGGGGTGAATCATAAATTACAATGATCACATTCTCCCTTTGCTCAGCCATTGACTAAAGTTTCAAGTACTTTTGGAAAGCAGAGTATGTAAGATATCTAATAAAAGTTGATACAGTTTTAACTTCTTTAATAGCAGGATGATTGGTCTTTGAATGTTTTTCTTTTCCTTTGGATGCCAGTCCCCTTGTAAAGGTGGGAAAGCCCAGGTGAAACAGCAGTAGGTTCATTACATTCTGCTTCCCAGCCACACCTTCTGAGTGAGATATTCCAATTCTCTCTCTTTCTTTTTTTAACTACTTTTCAAGTTCAAATGGGATTGTCCCTTCCTCTCTGGCACTGACAGTAGGACAGTGAGTGCCAGTGCCACCTATCCTGTGCTATGGTGAATTAACTTTAGGGTACCAAACAGTTTTTGGCTTGTATAGAAACAATGGGAGGTTAATAGGTAAAATGGTTTAAGCACTTTCCATTTGTCGGATACTTCTCTAAACACTTGATAGATATTAATTCACTTAATTATCACAAAAACCCTACGAGGTAGGTATAATTAGCATCATTTTCCAGAGGAGGAAACTGAGGCAGTGAGAGGTTGTGCCACTCAGATAATAAATGCTAGTGCCAGTGTGAAAGCATAAGCACTTTCACTGTTAAACATTACCCTTTGAAGAAAGGGCTAAGTCACAGGGGACTGACTGTTGGGTGTAGTTGTTGAACACTGCCATATTAAACAGGAAACTTGCTCCTCATGAAATGTGGTGATCTTCACTGTATTGAAGTAGAGATAAACAAAGCCTTTAAATGTAAACCCAAATCTTCTGTCTAGGGTCTTTTGCTGACAAGGTGCAGTTGTTTTGTGTACTACAGACAACCTTCGTTCCTGTGACTGCCATCTTTTACCTCATGCCTCATGTCTGAGTTGTGTGGTCAAAATAATGGCAGATTCTACAGTGCTTTTGTATAAATTTGTCTTTGTTCCAACTCTGTGTGAAATAAGAATTCTTATTAGACAGATTTTCTTAGGAGAAGAAAGAGTCTCAGGGGGTGAAGAGACTTAGTTAAGGTGGCACAGCTAGTAAGCGATGTAATGGGGGTTTGAATTCCTATGTCAAGCTCCTAGCCCTACATTGTAGGAAACAATCCCTAGTCAGCCTTGGGAGCCTGAGACCAAATTAAAAGAAGGAAAAGCTGCCTCACAGGTCAGATTAGTATTGACACTTTTGGTAGAATGAGCTCAGAGAAGAGAGAGGTGGGGATACTGTCACAGAATAGAACGGGATCACCGAAAGATACGCTGAAGAAAGCAGTGATCTCTGATTGACCAAGACCAGTTTTTTTATCTTCCTGCACAGAGTAGGCCTACCTTCACACACTTTACCTGACGTTTCCTACTGGTTTTAAGGTGCCTGTGTAAGTGTCACTTCCTCAGAGAAGCCTGTCTTTATTGCCTCCCTTCCTCAGGCATATATTGGTACCCAACTTTGCATTCCCATAACATCCTGTCCTTCCCCTTTCACAGCGCTAACTCATTCACTCACTCATTCAACAAATATTTACTGAGTCCTCAGGTGTCAGCTAATGTTTATGTGGTGGAAATACACCAGTAGAAAAACCAAAGTCCCTGTTCTCGTGGGGCTAGATGAAGAAGTGACACGAGTAAGGAAGAATTAAAGAGATGATGACAGAATGGTCAGAGAAGGACTGAATGAATGAGGGGTCTGGCGGGAAAGCTTTGCTAATCCGGAAACAGCACACACAATGGACTCTGCTTGGCACCTTTGGAGACTTTCTCTGATGCTATTGTTATTGTGGAACAATGGTGCCAGACTGCAACAATAACACCAAAGGGGGGCCAGAGTTAGGGAACTTGCTCCCTCCCTCTCCATTGTATCCTTGACACCTAGCACAATTCAGGTCAAGTGCAAGGCCAGTCCTTGTTAAGTAATTGAGTGAATGAGATTGAGGAATAGGAACAGGAAAACAAAGACTGATTTCAGTTGATAAAACAAAGCCCAGGAATTAGTCATTTCTGGGATTATCAAAGTAACCCCAGTTTGGATTCTAAAGCTTTTCTTTTTTCCTTATTTTTCTTTTCCTTTCCTTTTCTTTTCAGTTTTTGCAGAGACCAAGCCTGGTGAGTGAGGTCAAGGAAGCTCTTTGCTAACAAGGTGACAGGTAAGCTGCACCTGGACAGCTGAGCTGGACTTACCCAGCTCGAGAGAGAAGGGGAAGACTGATTATTGAAATACATCTGTGGCGTCGTTTAGAGTTTAGGTCACGTGAGGAGAGGCATTGGACATAATTCATTATTGTATCTCTAGAAACTTGTGCAGTACCTAGGACATTTCAATGTCTATCAAACTGAACAAAGTTGTTAAATAATTATCCAAAGCATGAGGTGTTGTCAGTGAGTACCGGAAAGCTTGGCTATTTGCAGGCCCTGCCACAAGGGAGAAGAAAGTCACATTTCTTTATTTCCTGCAGCCATCTTGGGTTTCCTTTATTCAAATTGTGGCTTTCTCTCTCCATTCTTACTACACTGGATTTCTCAGATGATCTTCCAAAACTCTTCCCATAATTACTGTGGGACAACAGTAAATAGTCTGCAATTTCTATGGGCTCACCATCGTTTAGTCCTAAAAATGGCTGTATGTTGACCTCTTGCCACCCAACTGTGGTGTGATGGAATCTGAGGGGCCAACCTGTGAATAAAGTGCCTTGCAACCCTGGATTTCAAGGCCGAGCCTGAATTTATTTTACTGCCTGTTTCTGATAATGGTGAAAGAGAATGGAAACTGGTGTTTCTGCAGGCCAGCCCTGAAGCTCAGGCTGGGAGCCTATCTGCCTAGGACCATAAAACGCTCCAATTCTATCCAAAGATTCTTATTCTTAGAATTAATTACCTAGAGAGCTAGAGAAAAGGACATATGAGTCTGTCTGCCTTAGTTCAGGATGCATGTTATTTCTTAGTTGCTTCTGAAACTCTGAAGTCACAATACATTGACTATTTCTCAGGGCTAGCAAAAAAGAAGCTTAAAAAAATCCTTCAGTTCATTTTCTTAAGTAGAGATATGACCGGAGAAAAAAGAATACAAATATCTATTTTTTTAAAATAATGATGAAGAAATGTATCTTTAACACAATTAAAAGCTTAACAATATAAAGAAAGTTTTCGCTTACTTCTATCCTGTTTTCAGTGAAAAGCTAATCTATTTCTTTTGCCTGGTGCTCAAGGAAAATGTACAACTTTTGGTTATCATTCTCCTCATAACCCCCTTGGTAGCCTTGAAGATAGTTCCCCTCATCAAGCAAAATCATTCCCATTCTTTAAACATTTTGTCTAATCCTATTTAGCCCTTTCATCTTAATCCCTAACCCAAAAAAAGTATGTTAAATTGTAAAACTGACCACAGGTCAAGTAGAGAATGAGATGCTAAGTTGAGTATATGTCTTTGAAGTCCTTAAGTAACTTTTTAACCTGTTCTTTCATGCTGGCTGGAAGCATTGTGGGGTGAAGTCATGGACTGGTACAAACACTTCTGTAGAAATACACACAATTTGGAAGAACAATATTGCATTCTTCCACTACCACCTAGTCTCAAATTCTTCTCTCCAGGAGGAAAAAAGGTATAAACCTTCCCATCTGTCAGTGGATGGGTCAGTTTCACATTGGAAAACTGCTGTAGATGGTCGATGGGTCACTCTAAAGTGGAACAAAATAATGAAGGAACAAAATAATGGTTGCACTTGAAAATAAGACATTGCCAATTTTTTGAGCTGCCTTCTACAGTTTTAGTGGTTTGGCTATTTATGATTGTATCACTTTTCCATTTTGGATGCAGAGATAAAAAAGACTCTCAGACTCTCTAAGAGTCTTCTAAAAAAGACTCTCTAAAATATTTCTTGGTAGCAAAAGCAGAAATACAAAAAGTGTTGAAATTATTGGGGTGGAACAGACTCTTTTTAATTCATGCCAGCATGAAAATATTGTGAGCAATAAGGGGAAAAAAGGGAGATAGACTTTGTGTTTGGAAAAGGTATCGGAATACATTGTTTTATGTGATGGATAGATTGAGGACATACTCACTGGACATGAGTCTATTTTGAATCTCTTACAAGAGTAGTGTCTACATAAGAGATTTAGTGTCATTAACACTTTATTGGCTTTAATGTTAGATTGATGTATACTGCTTGATTTTTTAATGCATTTTAAATGATTCAAATAGGAGACAAATTTTCCATTTCCTGTTTTTTAGTTGTGCCACTGAGTACCTGCCTTGATTAACACAATTGTGTGGCTCCATGATCTAGATTCCATGTCAGTAACCTTTTCCAATAAAATGAGGTAAAACAAGGATAAACAACTCAACACTTAATTGCTCATGTTAGGATAGAAAATATCTGACTTACCACACCTCAGGGGAAGAAGAGGTCAAATAGTGAACATTTCTATGCTTAAGGATTAGAGAGAATTCTATACCAGGTACATCCAGGCTCACTCACATGCAAGCATGCTGCTGATGATCTTGACAATACCTGCCTCCACCCCAGCCCCAACCCCACTGCACATTCCCCAGAAAGAGTATATACACATATACTCACAATAAAACTTGTAAGGAAAGCTCATGTCAGTTTAATGCCAGATTTTGATGTGAGAGACAATTAACTGGATGAACTATGCATCTCTAAGATGGAATATTATAACTGGGGAGAGGGTGAGAATGTTATTTAAGAAAGAAGGCAAGAAAAATGCATTATCAGCATGTGTAAGACCTATAAAGTTGTAGATTTCCAAGCCAACTCATAAAATTGTCACAGGCTCTAAGAAGGATTCAAGTGAACATTGGTGGCAACTTTATTCTTCAGAGGCCGAATCAAACTTGGGGTCTGGGAATCATAGCAAACGAAGTATGATGATTAGCGTGCAGCTACCTGCTCAGGCAATTAGATAAACAAAAGAACCAAGTGAAATTTAATTCTGTTCCTTCTTAGGTCACCATCATTCCTTCCCTCTGTGGAGAGTTTTCTCCTGCATGGAATTACGCAAATACGACCTAGCCTTTTTGGCACACTAAAAAGACATTGTGAATATTCAAGTGTAGTCAGGGATGTTAGAGGTAATAACTAGCCTCCTATTTTTAATACCTCAGCTCTCTTAAACAAGATACCTCTGTGAGTGGCGCATACCTGCTGAACTGGTCTTTCTACTGTCGTGCGATATGTTAGCAACTCACATTCTGTGGCCTCATCCCCTTTGTGACCAGGGGTGTGAATATATAGGACAGCTGACAAGGGCATTCTCCCAGACACTCAGCCTGTCATTCCCAGACAGTGAAGCACTAATAGATCCTCTACAGGAGATCCTGACCTCGAAGGCTCTATTTGGGAGAGGGCTTTTCCCAGACCTTAGTGAGGCTGGTCACAATGAGATTGCTCAGAGAGAAAATTTAGGCTCCACAATATTGTCTTATTTGAGAATTAGATATTCATTTGGCAAGTTAAGAAAGTTATGGAGCAAATTGAAGAGTGGTCCTTTGTCTGGTTACATTCTCATATAGATTAGTCTGTTTTTTCTTGCATTGGATTTATTTTTTTTTAATTGATTTATTTATGAGGTTTTTTTTTTTTTCTTTTTTTTTTTTTAAATCTTACTAACTGTCCCAAACCAAAAGTTCATTTCACTGGAAGACATCTATATAAGCCGGCAGCAGAGGAAGATAAGAATGCTATACTTCCTCCTGTCTTCCTCACAGGACCCATGATTTATCTTTCTGTCCTGATTTTGTATTGAAATAGCAGCAAAAGTCATTGAGTGACCTGCTTTCAAAAGAATTAGCTCAGTCCTGGCTGAGGGCAACACGTATTTGGAGAACTCCTCTACGTCATGAAATGTTTCCTGCTGAATTGGATTCAATTGCTTTGGATGAAAACAAGTTCGCAGGGCTTGAGAATTTGGCAAGGAAGCCATAAACAATAGGAAGAACCAAGTGGAAGCTGTGCTTCCAAACTTGGGGGTGTTGGCTTATGTGGCGCCCAGTGGGGTGAGTGAAGGGTCATGTCCATTTAAAGGAATCAGAGATTCTGGAAGAGGTTACTGGTGTCACTTACTAAATTCATTACAAGCACTGACTCATGCCAGTACCAGCTCATGCCAAGGAAACACGCAGAGAGCGTTAGGAGAGCACAGACAGCCATGGAGATGCTTAGAGGGACTCTGGGTCCCAGCTGAGACTCCTTCTCAGGGGGAAGTCACCCCACCATGAGTGGATAGAACCTGCTAGGGGAGTACCAATAGAAGATGAAGCCACTTTTTATGGCTTTTAAGGAGCAAAGGAGCCAAGTTTAATGGCATTATTACCCAAACTAGAGTTGGGCATTCCTTCCCTGAAGAGTACATGCAGCATTTTTGTGATAACTCTGAGATGGCACCAGAGGACAGGATTTTGTTGATGATATATTAAAAAAAGAAGTTGCTATAATTGAAAAACAGGAGTGTACAACCCCAGATTGAATAATATCCTCTGATCTTTTTCTAAATGCTATAACATAGGCATATAGAACCTAGGAGGATGTTCATTCACAACTGAGCAACGGAAGGGAAGCATTAGACAATTAACTGAATGCTCTAAATAACTTTGCTAAATGAAAAATGAGGATGGTCTTAATAAGGAGTAAACTCTGTAGGGGGTGACATCCAGCCTCACACCAAACAGGCATTAACAAATCATTGTACGTGGTCTACGGCCAATAAATACTTTTCAACTAATAACTGAATGGATTGCAGGCCTCAGTTTGGGGAGGATCTCTCTTTAGGAAATGGTTTTCTCCCTCCCCTTAAGGGAAACTGTGAGCAAGAAGAATGCTGAATGACAGACATCGGTTAGTTCATTCTTCATTTGCCAAGTATTTATTAAGCACCAATTGTACACTTGGTACAACTGTAGGCACTGGAAGTAAAGAGATGAACACCTACAGGTTCCTGAGCTCAGAGTATGCACTCCAGAGTGAAAGACAAGTATTAATAAAACAAAACAAGACGCACATATTTGACATACTTATGTGTTGGCTAGCTTTAAGGGCTTGAAAGAGAAATAAAGCTGAGTAAGGAGATAAAGAGTGATTAGTGTGGGGTGGCATTGCTCATAGGGTGAACAGGGAAGGCACTTACCATTTGCGATCAAGATCACTAGGTGACACGTGAGGAAAAAGTCAAAATGAGGAAGTGACCATGGAGAGGATCTAGTAGGGAAACAGTGTTCCTGGCAGAGGGAACAACAGGCCAAGTGGCAGGATTGAGCCTGCTGTGTTCTCTGACCTGCAAGAACTGCAGGCTGGCTGAGGGGAGTGGAGCCGAAGTTAGAGAGGTAGGCAGGGGCCAATCCCGGACAGCAGGGCTGGGCCCAGGCCGAAGCCCCAGCTCAGCCCCAGGTGAGTGTCTCGGTCCCCCAGTGAAGTTGCTGCTGAGCTGCTGGTCCTTGTTAGCACAAATGCTGACCCAGAATGCGGAGACACGCCTCTGCCGGCTCCTAGCCTCTCCTTGGATGAGGTCTCATGGCTGCCTGGTGCCGCCCCTTTGTAGGGTGTCCTTCTTTGTGTCCCATGATTGCCTCCCCTTATTCTTCATGCTGAAAGTAACCAGCTGGCTTTCAGGAAGGTGTGCTTTTCTGGGACATGGTAATAATCACTTCATATTTTTAAAGGTGTTTGACAAACATTGTTTAACTCCCAAAACATTTCCCATCCACGTGAACTATCCTGACAATGAGATATCTTGGTCACTGTGTTTGGAGAGGGAGATGAGGTGAATATTGGAAGGAGATTAAATTGCCTTTCAAAATCTCACATGGCCAAAGTTACTACATGGTATTTAATGAGGAAAGAGCCAGATTTCTAAAAAAAGAAATGGGGGTAAAGAGTAAGAAAAACTATCATAAACAAAGGTTGTATACTTTGGTTTGTTCACCTAAAGAATCAGAACGACAGAGACAAAAATGTGTTCTTCATTCCCAAGTCAAGGAGACTGCTGAGATAAACAGTGCATTGTGGTGGCAGAGAGATGGTTTCCAGTATGTTCCTTCTCTTTGCAAGAGCAGGTTCGAGGCGGTCCAAGAGGCCAAACACATATTCTGTGGACCCTGATCTGTCAGGTCCTGTACTTGTCATTTTTAAACTTTTCTTCAGGGGGTCTAAATGTGGGCCTGCAAATATACTATTTCTTTCCTCAAGTGTAAACTCCCACGTTTCATACTTTGGATCTTTTCAAAACATTTGGATCTTTTCAAAACTCATCCAGTGACATTACTGGATGAGTATTTCTGTCCCTGTGGTGTGAAAATAATGAGCATCAGTGTAGTTTCAACACACCAGCTTGTTTTCCTTGTGATGCCCTGGAGGAAAGGCAGTGTGGGAGCCGCCTCTTGTCTACGACCGCAGCCAGAACTGTACTAAGTGGCATATTCTCTGGGTGTGTGGATAAATTCAAACTCAGGACCAGCCCTGCCAGCCCGCAGAGCTCAGAGACATGATCAGCATCAGAGCCTGGTACTTTCCATTGAGCTCAGACAAGTTTTCATGGAGAAGGGGCTGTGTCATTAACTGCCAAGGCTTTGCTGTGGTGTTTGCATGTTATTAACATCTTGATACATGTAAAAAAGCAATGAAACATTTTGCACTTTTAAAAGGAATTACCCACTAGTTATTTTAGTGTAGAAAAGTCAGTATTTCCAAAAATAACTATTGTGACGTGCTATTAATTGAATATAACTCTTTGCATTAAGAAGATGGATCTCTAATTGCGGAATATGAAAGGCTCAGAGGTGGTTTTGGTAATGCCATCTTTCTCAATATATCTTATGTTGACATCAGAATAAGATGTCACTGGCCACCAAAGAGCAGTTACTTAGAAGCTAGAATCCCACTTCTCTTGTCAGCATGAAGAGATCACAGAAGCTGCTAATCCAATGGGAAGTTCTAGAGAAGGTTCTCCATGTGCTGCTCTTGGGCAGTAGGAGGCTTGGGGGTTTTGCCAGAGTCTCTGCCTATATTCCCCTTACCCTTACTGCAACCATACTCTACTGCTGGGGTGCAGGGGAACCCTAGGACTTTGTTCACTCTCCCAAGACCCACCCAGGAAACTAACACAGGTCCTTTCTGCATTTGGGCTTTCAAACCAGTATTGCCTTAGGAAAAGTGACAGTGTGAAGGTCCCTATCCCCAAGGACACGCTTATGTCTAAGTAGTCTCGTCATCTCTTTTCTCCCTCCCCACTCTGAGGAATCTTTATCAAGTCTGGAGCAAGAAATAAAGCTCTTGTGTTACTGTGGCTTCTTTATAAATCTATGCAACCTGTGTTCTAGGCTGCAGATTTCAAAGTCTATTTTGAAACTTAAAAGCTGAAAGCTGACTCTTGTTATTCTTCTGAGATCGTACTGCCATAGCTGACATCTAAAACATGTGAAAATGATACAGCAAAAAAGAAAATACAGAGAACGAGGAACACAGAAGAAACAGACTAAGGTTACTTTGTTAGATATACAACATGTTCATGCATTTCTAGACCAAGGAGCACAGCAGAATACGTTAACACAACTTGTACCTGTACAGCTCATTATCTACGGTATCATTTCTGCCCATACGGTCTGATTTCATGTGATTATAGATGTTTTAGAGCTCAGAGAGTCTTTAGGGTTTATCTAGTCCATACTGTTTTTCTTTTCAACAGATAGAAAAAGTGAAGAATATAGAGAATAAGTAACTTGCACATGGTCACACATATATTTAGAGGCAGAGTCCACAGTATAACCCAGGTTCCTAAACTTCTATTAGTGGGTTCTTTCATAAAATGATGCCAGCAACTCAGCATCTCCCCTCATGGCTTCCTCTCTTAGGAGGGACACTACGATGGAAGCAAACTGAGCTGAGACAAAGAATCCAGTGAATGATGAAAGGTTTTCCAAGCCTATGGCCTCATTTAAAGAAACTTTAGAAAAGAGAAAGCCATTGGTTGGGATCAGCTGGAAGCTACTGTGAAAAGAGTATCCAGTTAAATTGATAGGGCAGTAGGGCTTTGGGCTGCTCTAGTAAAAGCTACAGACCCCTCCCAAGACAAATGTATGTTTGCACAAATTTTGCAAATGCATTTAGATAACCTAAAAGCCAACCTCTGAATCAATTTAAGAACCTTCTATAGAGGCAAGACCCTTCTTTGAGTTAGCAGGTAATACATGGGAAGGTCACTTTCCCTGGAGAACTACCCTGGGAGTTGCAGGAGCAGGAGAAGAAAGAGACTGGTCATATGGTCAGCTCAGAGGGTGGAGGGTTGGGGGTGGAGGGGACAGAAACTTTTGGATTTTAAATATTTTAGGAGCTTGAGCTTTGACAGAAAACTGCACTCACTCTTAAAGTCATCCTTGGAGAGAGAAGGGCAAGGCTAACGAGGGCTGAAACAGAGCAATAGCTGTGCAATTGAACAAAGACAATCTGTTGGCTCCTGGATTCTACTGGAGCTAATAAGCCACTTGGGAGGGTGTACTTTTGGGAGAAGAGAGCTGTAACTCCCTTAACTTGGCAGAACAGAAGGAAAACAGCTGATTTCCAATTCTCTTGTCCTTGGAGACTTTACCCAGTAACAGTAACAACAATAAAAACACTAAATTAAGAAATAGTATCTTGGAATTAAAGTTTCTCATTCCTTTGAATCTAAGTCCCTTAGCAGAAGGGAAAGGAAGCTGAGGTGGGGTTTGGGGTCAGTCACTATGCAATCAGTAAATATTTATTCAGCACCTTTGATATAACAAACTATGCTATATGTTGGCAATAAACAATAAAATGATGGACATGGTATCTGACTTTGTGAAGTGTAAATTCTAATAAGAGATGTTGAGAAATGAACTGAGCATCAGTGTGATACAAGGAGGGGGTGGTACAAGGGCATCCTGTGGGGAAGTGTTCCTAACTAAGTAGATGTTACCTGGAGGAAGTGGAAGGACTAGAATGTTCCAGGTGCAGGAGAGTGCCCATGTGACAGTGTTGGTACTTTCGAGAAATAGCATGAAGTTGAGGGTGAGGGAGGCAGCCTTAAGGAATGAGATATTCATTGTAGACAGGTCTTAGACCACAGGATGAAGCTTTGTAGGATATTCTAAGAGGTTGGAATTTATACCTGAGAACAACGAAGAGAATTGAAGGATTTCATGGGGAAGGATGACTTAATGCTCTATTTATCCTGGGATGACAGCGCCAGGAAGAGAGACCTTGACAGATGCTTTATGTTAATGCACTATTTGCTGCATTCTCATGCTTCTTAGACTTCTAGGGATAGAAGAAACCAGAAATACTCTTGCTACATGTACCTCTTCAAGCGCACACACAGGTACATGTGATCTGCAGCTTTGGATATAGACTTTACAAATGAATCAACTCTTGTACAATTTTGCTTTCCATCTTTTTCTATGCATCCAAGTGTTATTTATCTGATGCCGAGGATGGTACCATTGCTTGGTGGTCCTTTGAGGACAATGATTATGTCCCACCCCGCGGAGGTTTGAAAAGCATGTGAGATGTTACTGTGGGCTCTTTCTTCTCTTGCCTCATTCATTACCACCACAACTCCGCCTCCACCAATGAGAGGAGAGACTCATCTGATTGGCAACATAGAGCAGAGGCTCTGAATACATGAGGTTCGCCCTCTTCTTGATCCTCTCTAGTATTTGGAGCCACATCTCATCAGGATCCCTCCGCTCTGCTCATGAATTTGGAGCTCACCCAGCCATACTGTGCCTCTGCAGCGGGGAGAACTGTGCTTTGAACTGCAGAGTCTGTTTATAAGAGACTCATTAAATCTCATATCTGGTTGTAGGTCAAGCTGCGTTCTCAAATTCAGCCACCTCAGGAATAGAGTTGATGTTTCAGTTTTCGATCTTCTTGATTCCTGTTGAGGTTGGACTCAGAAAGATGGAAATTAAAATATCCGTCTCTTATTTGGTTCTGAACTCAACAGGGGAATAAACAAATGTTATCACTTAACCCCTGAAAACCTTACAAGTGATAGGATCACTGATGTTCTCTTATCTACACTTGGATTACTGGTGTTTTGTCTTGTCTTTGCTAAAGCCTAGTTGTGGTGGAAGACTCATACTTATTGAGCCAATTCATTTATTAACTCTTATGTGAAGGTCTGCATTGTGGAAGGATATTTGAGACCCTTCTCCTTCCATACTCGTCTAGCTACCACTTAATCTCTATCCCTTCCCTAAGAAAGAAATGAGAGAATTGGCTACCATAGAGATAGAGAAGCTTGGTGTTGTGACTTGATGCCATCTGTCCACAACATTTAGAGAACTAATGGGGAGACTGGATGATGGTAGAGGTGGAGGAAAAACTGGAGAGCTTTCTTATTCTCCTATGTCATCTAGTGTCTAGAAAACTCATTTTTGGATATTAACCTCTTTTCTGGCTCCATCTTATTTGTCTAACCTTATTTTCCCCCTATTAGTTGTTTTAAATTTATTTTATCTTACCTCACTGTATGCATCTTTATAAATTTCTTAAATCATTTTAGCAACAAGGTAGGGCATAGATAAATAAATAACATCCTGCAAAAATATTCAATTCCTGCTTGGCTGTACAATCTGCTTTGAAACAGAGTTTTATAATTTAGAAACACTCAGGTTCATGCAATCCATGAAAACATGGCAAAGTCCAACATAAATGATTTTTGAAAACTATTTTTATCACTGCCATCCTCTACTAATACTTATTTTTCAGATGTTTTTATTTTCAATTTGTATTTAAATTAATCCAATAATTTTGAACAGCTACTTTGTCTCTGGAACACAGCCAGAGACCAGACTCTACTGATCCCTGAGCCTTATGGTTCAGCTTAATGAGTATTCTCTTCCCAAATAACTAGGGGCAAAGTCTAACACTCATTGTTAATTGGTTCAGTGCTTCACTGAAGTGTTTCTTTAGATTTTGAAGAATGATGTTGTGTCCTCCGGTTTTGCTTGTGGAGGGGTAGAGCAAGTAGATCCTTCTGAGCACTTAACTGCTATAAATACCAATCAACAGAGCTGTCAAAGAAAGAATTATGGAATGGTGGTGGTGTTGGTGGCTGCTGAAATTTCATGGAGCTGAGAAATCTACATCTCTTCAGAGGCATCGTCTTTTTTGCATTTCAAAATCCCCCAGTGATATTTTTGAAGCCTATCTATCTGTTCTCACAGGTGTTATGGGACTTTACCTTCAGCAAGCATTTATTTGGTGACTATTGTATTTGGTGCTAACCACATCTTCTGCCAGAGTTTTGGCTCTGGTTCTAGTTCCTTCATAGCGTTTTATAAGGAGGGAATTTCCTAGCCTGGCTCTATGGTCTGATATTTCGGTTTATTGCTTCTCTTGTCCACTGGTCCCATCTTACATATTGTTGCCTCTTTTAGTGCCAAATTCATAGTCTCATGTCTACAAATGTTTCAGCCAACTTACTTTGGAACTTTCTGAGTGCATTTTCCTTATAGTCTAGAGCACACCAGAACGTGCATTAAATAAGCATTCTATTCCTTGGTCATTCCCACGTTTCCATCTCTATTTCTGTTTACTTCTCCACTATTGCCTGTGAGGTGTGTGTGTGTGTGTGTGTGTGTGTGTGTGTGTATGTGTTGTACACATTTGCATGCATCTGCTGAGCTGGCAGACTGGAAGGTCCACTGTGTATCGAGAAGAAGAAAATACCACTTGGTAATAACAGATTTGGTAGGAAAACTCTTTCTTCTTTAAGAAGAAAAAGGGAGGAATTGTGTTCCATATTAAAAGAATGGTACATATAATTATCATCCCAGCTGTAAATAAAAATACTCCACCGTGGTTAGGAGAAAGCGCCTCACAGCCCTGAGTCTCCAAAAGAAACAAAACTCCATGGTATCAGATGCCCTTTTCTTTCAAAGACAACTGTCCAGAGACCACAGAAACTGAAGCTTGACCATAGAAACTCATTTCTATTCCCTCTGTTGACTCTAATAATCGGAATTAATACTCCAAGACAGTGACTTTTCTGTCAGGCTGTCACCCAGAATCAGGGAGTTTTCATTCAGAAGAAGCATCCAGGAGCCATGTGCTCTATGACCCTTCCTGCTCCCTTTCAGCCAATGCCAGACTCCGTCCAAGCATGACTGCCAAATTGCGATGAAATCCCCTCCTATCTTCAGTTCCCACAGTCCCAACAGGAGTGCGATGGGGCTGATGCACATCCTTCCTCACCTTGGTAATATCAGGTGTGTAAACTGTCCTCTGGCCCTCCACGCCCATCTTTGCCACAACACCCATGCACCCAAGTGGTGGAATTCTACAGGCGATAGGCTGGGCTTCTCTTGGCAATTTAATCCAAAACGATCATGATCACCTGCTGTGTTCTGGGAACTTCTGGATGCTGGAGAGACCATGTGAAGAGAGGAAGCTCCTTCCTGCAAGAAAGCTATTCATTCAGTTCAATTTTGTGTGTGTGTGTGTGTGTGTGTGTGTGGATGTGTGTGCTTATCATGCACCAGACAGTGTTTTAACTGCTGAAGAATACAGCAGTCAATAATACTAAAAAAATTGATGTCATCATGTAGCTCACATTTCAGTGAGGGAACAGAGGCAATAAACAACAAATAAGTAAATAAGTAAAATATATCAGGTTGTGATAGTCTTTTTGATGCACCAGCTTGGTGAGACTGTAGTCCCAAATTAAACAGTCAAACACTAATCTGGATGTTGCTGTGACGACATTTGGTAGATAAAGTCCATAATCAGTTTAAGAGAGATTATCCGAGAGAAAGTGGGAGGGCCTGATTCATTCTGCTGAAAGGCCTTAAAAGCAGGGCTGAGTTTCCCCTGAGAGAAGAAATACATTTCTGCACAGCAGCTTGCAGCCCATGCCCTTCCTGTTGATCTGTCCTATGGATATGGATATGGATATGCTTAAGTGATAAGCAGCCCACGTGATCGCATGAGCCAATTCCTTGCAGTAAACCTCTTCCTATTACTTTCTATTGCTTCAGCTTCTCTGGTTGAAACCTGATTGATGCACTTCTATGAAGAAAAATAAAGCAAGCCAAGGGATAAGGCTGGCTGGGGACATGGAAATATAGAAAATTAAAATGGAATTTACACCTGGTACCATAGAGTTATGGACAAAGAGGTAGAGTAACATGTTAGAAGTCGTGATTATTTTACTGATACAGGAAATTTTGCTTTGAAGAAAGGAGTATAACTCAAATACTGTGGGGTTGAGGCAGGTTAGTTTCTTTTTCTGAGCCATTTTCAATTTTTTAATGTCTAAGATAGTAGTGCCAACTTTACGTGATCATTAGTATAAATAAGATATACTGCAGTATTACATATAAAGCACCCAGCACCATGCCTGGCACATAATAAACTCTATTCTCTTTCTTTTGCTTTTAGATCCCCTCCTAACTAAAATCAAAAATTTATCTAATGTGTGAACATCATGGAAATTCAGCATTATGTTGACATCACATGTTTTCCCACACACCTGTGGCTGACCCATACCTGAGATAGTGAAGTCTGCTCAATGCATGCATTTACTGGAATAAGGCAGGTTGATAAGCCTGAGAAGATAATGAACTGGGAATTATATATTGATGGAGAGTTAGGCTTATCTGCACAAACCAGTCTACTCCATTTTCCCGTTACTTTAAAAATTTTCCAACTCTATCAAATCTGGAGAAAAATATTTAGCTTCTCTTTAAATATCTTCAAAATAATCAAAGTGATACATCGTTTAATTCTCTTCCTTTAAGATTTCAACTCAGATCTTGTGCAGGGCTTCTCATTGTCAAAGAACTTCTCTTGACAGTTGACAGGGAGAAAAGAGATGGAGACGAACGTTCTTCTGTAGGATATATTTGAAAGTGCAGTTGCCAGGTGAGGGAAATTGCTGCCTGTCATTTCTGTGCACATTTGCAGTGGATAAAAAGCACAGGAGAACAATACTGTGCTTGAAATAGTCCCCATTCTTATGCACAGCCCTCCTTTCTCTGGTTAGTTGAGCAGGAAACCACATTTCCCAGGTTGCTTCACCCCTGAGTAAGATGGTGTAGTACTTACTCATTGCTGTCGTTCATTTGGAATAGGATGAACTTCCAACGTTCTGGTGTCTTTTAGGGGTGCTTTCAATAAAAAGAGGCATCGGAGGCAGAAGTTGCATCATCATTGAGTGGCAAGGGGCTGGTTACAGTTCTACATTTTCGTAAAATAAAAAAAAGGCTAGAATGAAACTTCTTCACTCCATGCACTTTTTCGGTGCCTACTATGTGCTAAACAAAGTCCTGGTGGTAAGGACACATCAGTGAACGAGTCAGTCAAGTGCTTCTTTTCGAGTGGGTTACTTTACTAAATGGAGAAAATGATGTTGATTAAGTGCTTACTATATGCAAGGTCTCTGTCTAGGTAATCAAATGTGGGGCAGTTCAATAAGGAGTAACTAGTGATTTCTCTGCAGATGGGAGGAAGCTTGAAATGGAGAGCCCGACACAGAGGAAATATGGGAAACTGTAATCTAGCTGATGGTGTCCATGGAGTCCCAGACAGTTTGAGGTTCACAGTGAAAAGAGTGGGGGACAGCAAGCCTTTGAGGAGCTGGAGAGAGGATTAAAGATTAAGGCAGAATTCAGTCTTGGGGACACAAGACCCAGGGACTTGCATCAGGTGCCTAAGGAGGTGAAGAAATGACTAGAACCGTGGTACTAGATCCGATGCCTGGTGCTTAGTAAGAGCTCAATAAATATTTGCTGAATAAATAAAAGAACCAGAATAAAATTTACAATAAATGCGATTGATATTCAGAGCAGAACCACTGAACCAGAGTTTGGAAGTCATCTCATTAGGGTCCGAATTTCATCCAGAGCTTCGGGGAGACCTGTGTTCAGCAGTGGCAGTCAACTGAGTCCATTATGGAGATTAGTGACATTTGTAGGAAGGCTGGTTTTGACTGGAGTGGCATCTGGCCCACTCCTTGGTTTAATAGGTACCATCACTGCGACACTGCCTGCATATACCTTAGTCCCACTTCCAATGGGACTGGACAGTTTGAAGGGCGGTCAGGGCTGTAACAACACTGTTTTCAGTATGATCTGCTATTCCTGCTTCCACATTATAATATCGCCCCAGATGAACTGGAGGATATTTACAGAAGATTTTTGGGCAAAGCTAGAGTCTGCTGAAGCCTAACTTAGCTTCTGTATTAATTTTGCTAATTGGCTCAGCTTTTCCTTTCCAAATGTCTATCACTTTCTCCTGCCCATCACTGAGAAATCTACTCAATTTAGGGTCAGGGAAAAAAAAAGTAATACCTAGAAACTATATCTATGTACCTATATCTGTAGTTAGTTGTGTCAGATGAATATGTGGTGCTGACCCTGGAGAGATTCCATCAGAAAAGCATGGTGAGCAGCTGACAGAAAAGTGAGCTCTGAGGCCAGGGCAGAGATTGTGCTTTCCGCCATTATTTACATGGCCCTTAATGTGGGCAACTCCAGGTCAATGCGTGTTATAGAAAGACAGAAGGAATGAAAAGATGGACTGCACACCAGCGAGGGCTGGGAGAGGTGCTGGCATTATCAGGAGCTCCTCACAGGGTAGGAAGTTGGCACAAGCTGGGCTAAAGGGAAGGGTACCTACAGCAGTCATAGTTACTGAGGAGTTTCTTCGTGTGAGCCCTGTGCTTACACACATTACCTCACTTTTGTTGTCACATAGCCCTGGGAGGTATGTATTGTTATCCCTGTTTTTCAGATGAGGAAACTGAGGTTTAATGAGATCAGCTAACATATCTAAGAAGTGTGCCTAACATGTGTTATGGGCTCCATAAATATTTCTTAAGTGAACAAATGCATGAATAAGGCGCACAGCTGGTAAGTGGCAGATCTGAGATTTGTGCTGGGCTGAATCAAAGACAGGTCCCTTACTGGTATTTTTCCTAAGGGTTTTACTTTTTGCAGACAGCAAGGAGGCTACGGGAGTAATGTTTAGCAGCTCTGTTTCTAAGCAGGGGACTGTCTGTCTTCTCCCTTAAGTAAACCCAGCTGCCAGAATACACTGGTGGAGTTATGTTAGCAACCAGGAGTAGCCAGCTGCCTACTGGTTATCTACATGAAGGAATGCTGTTTTGCCATTTCCCTCTGACTGATACTGAAGTAGAAACGGGGAAGGACTCCAAGTACAACATACCGTGCAGAGGGATGGGGGTACCCTCGCGGGATCACATTGAGAAGCTGCCGAGAACACACTGAAATCATTCTTCTAATGGATCAGAAATACTTTCTCACCCAAAGCCAGTGGCCACATCTGCTGGGCACACACCACGGTCAGCCTGAGTTGCTTCTTCCATAAGTGGGTCCACAGCAGGAGTCGAAAAGCCACTTCCACTGAGAAAGCAGAGTCGTTTGTCCACATACCATACACTTTAGAAAAACTGAGAGACAAAGACTCCTGGCTGGAGATGTGCCTTTAGAGACATTCTCCCAGGGGGTCTTTTGTAGATCAGCACGGGGACTCCAGGGACAGAAAGAGCGTGGCATAGCCTTCATCCCTGAGCTTAGGCCGCCACTTCTGCTCAGAACCCGGGTCAAGCTTTTCCTGCATGTTGATTGATCAGTGAGGTTAAGAACCCATCTTTTACGGAGATCATGTACTGTAGTCAAAGCATCGGGTCAAAATGAGGAGGTTAATTTTTATTGGTTCCTCCCATTTCCCCTAGAAAGTACATTTGGTGAAAAGAGCGATCACTTTTTCTGGTTTCAATATGATGTAGTCTTGGTTTAGAAAATCAGAAGACTGGTGAGTCATTTCTCTGAAATGAAGCTCAGAGGGACTTGCATGTAAAGGAACCCTCTCACTTACATAGGGGATTTGGAAGATAGGGAAAGCGGGGGCTCCTGGCTGAGGGGGCCTAGGAAGCCTAAACAAACAGAGGAAAGTTCCAACTGGCCAACAGACTCTGGCCCAGGGACATCCCAGCAATGACAGGAGCCTAAGGGAACAAGCACTGTTGTTTCAAAAATGTACCTGATGATCTAATTTGGGGCATATGTGATTTCAAGATGCTACTCATTATCAATCTGGCACTGAAGCTCACAGCCAGAAATGATGATTAGTGAACTCAGGCCAGAGTTCTCTTTGCTTTATTCTTTAGCCATTTTGTCTGAACTTTCTCTGAGACACTGATCAAGTTTCTTTCAATGATTGAAAAAATCATCACCCACCAGTGTTCAAATGTCTGAAGTCATGCTTGCTATGTACTGTTTCCTGGGCTCTCTGATCTATTTCATCTACTCACAGGGTCTTCATGCTCAAATCTCTTTCAGATCTAAGTCCATGGTCCAGATCTTGAAATACCTGCTCCTGAATGCACTGCCGACAGCTTAAACTCAGTATGCACAACACAGGCTCACAGTCTCTTAAAACACACTTCTCCTATATTTCCTATATTAGGGAAAGGTATCACTTGCCTAGAAATCAAGTCTAAAATGAACCCCGGTGAACTTCTCCTCCTCTCTCCCTCCTATGTCCAATCAGCCACTAAGCCATAATCGATTTTAACTCATTAATATCTCCTGACCTGTCTCCTCATGTCCAATAACTAGTCCCTTAGTTCAGGCCCTCATCATTAAAAAAATTGGAAGGACCTGGACTAGTATAGTGGTTTCCTAAATGGTCTCTCTCCAGTTTTCCACGTGATCAGTCAGGATGAGTTCTCTGAATCTCAGATTCCATACCATTCCTCTGTTTACTGAGTTGCTCTCTTCTACAGCATTTGAAGTCTGTCATGCTCAAGTCCTGGCTTCTTACTCAGATTCATTTCCTGCTCCTCCCCCGTGGTTTCCCAAGGCACGCACCCCTATGTTCCACCTGACTCTCTGATCCCCCAATGTGACAAGCTCCCAGATATCTCCATGACTTTCCAAACCTGGTCCCTTTTCTGTTGGCACAAATCAATTCTTTCACGAAGACTGATCTCATCTACAAGTATAGCCTTCCTGACCATTTTTGCAACAGTACACTTCTGATCCCAAATGTGTAGCAATTTTCCCCCATACCAACCTATTCTCCACCTCTCCAGACACCAACTGGGTATCCTATCGTTCAATTAAATTCTGACACTAGTTACGTTGACACTAGTTACTGCAGCCCCCACAGGTTAAGGGCACAGTCTTATAAGACTGCCCTAACTTCAGACATCAATTGCAAGTTATCAGACTCCTGTACTTCTGACCCATCAGCTACAAATTGGGAGTTCACATGAACCCCCGCCCTTTAGGTTCGATAACTTGCTAGAATGGCTCACAGAACTCAGGAATAGTTTACTTACTATAACTGGTTTATTAGAAAGGATACAACTCAGGAATAGCTCAATGGAAGAGATGCATAAGGCAACGTGTGGGGTCAGGGGCACAGAGCGTCCATGCCTTCTCTGGGCATGCTCAAACAATGCTTATGGAATGAGTGCAGGAGTAATAAACTCTCTAGACTGGCCAGATTGAAAAGAGCGCCTTTTTCTTTTTAACATTTTTGCATTTTATCTTGAAAAGTCCTGACCAAATAACACTATGGACTTGTTCACTTTGAAAATCAACCTTTGCTCCTTTCTACCAGGACTTCTGCTCCAAAGCCAACCCGTTGACCTAGTTGCTAGAGAATTTGGAATCAGATTCTTTTATAGCTATGTTGGAGCACATGTGTGCTGAACATTGAGGGACAAGGTTTTCTCTTACAATAATAGCAAAAGACCTGTGTTTTGAAAAGACATTCATTGAATTGCTTCCCCCACCAAAATCATCTCCCACCCTGTTACTTTTTGTTACAGAAAACAGTGTTCAAAAGAGTGTATTGCCAGAAGTAAAGAGATGGGGAAAACACCAGCCTGCTGCTATAGCCACATAGTCTTTACCCCTGTAGCTTGTTTTTACAGATTTCTGGGAAGTGAGTGATTTGCTGAATGGTAAGGACTAAATGTTAGATTCTTTCTTCTGGTGCTGTTCTTTGAGAATCTGGAAACTAGTGGGCCACTATAGCATTCCTATAACTACAAAGCAGGGGAAATTAAGTGCTAAATATCTAGCAAGTGCTTTGTTTACAGGTTAATCATAATATTGAAGGCCTGCAAGAAGGATTTGGAACTTCCTTTAGCTCTACATCTGTAATCCAAAGCTCTACATCTGGGGCCCTGGGGCCTGACACGGGGTAGGCAGAGAAGTTATTCAGTTGAGGTGGTCTTTCTTCCTTGACTCACTTCTCTCCCCAACTCTTCAAGAAAAGCCTGAGAGCAGAAATGCTGGTTCTTTCTGTGCCTCAGTGAACAAACAAATTTAGGAAACAGCCCCAGGCCAAGAAGAAGAAAACGTTAACAGAAATGAAGGAAAGGAAACAATCAACATCCATGGTTAGATTGGACCCATGCAATAGCCATGTGGCTGAGCCAAGACAAAAGACGAAATTGCTTTTTTTTTTTTTTTGCTCTCTCTCTCTCTCTGTCTCTCTGTCTTTTTTTTTGATGTCTGTAAATTCTGTCAGAAAACAATCTTCTATTCTATTTGGCGCCAGCTGCGGCTCCTTCTGTTTGTTTTCTCCAATGGCTTTCTCCTATTTAGCTGTTTGTGCCTCTTTTCCTAAATGCCTCCTACCCCACTCATGCCAGGCTCTTGCTGATGCCCTCACTTACATAAGCCTAGTAATTGGTTTTAAATCTGGTCTGAATGCCCCCCTCACACACACGCACCAAAAGTGGGGTGTGCCCCCAGCTGCCTGTGGTTATCCAAGAGTCTACTACAAGGGAGCTTTACCTCGTTTGTGAAGACAAAATAAAAATGGCTTGGCTCAGTGTTGGATTCTGAAGGAAATAGCTGGGCTGGGTGACTCAAAGGGTTTGCATTTTCTGGCCACTGCTTTCATAACAAAAGCACCATTTTAGCCACCTGAACTTAGCTGACTTCAGTTTGTTATTAGGAAGGCTTATGGGGCTTAAGTGGAAACAAAGGGCTCATCTGTGTTTGCTCAGATGAGAAAGGAGTGTGCACCCTGGTAGATCCAGTGCAGGGTCATCCATTATATGGAGTCACAGGAAATCATACCCTTACTGAACAGCTGCAAACCCAGATACCCAAATCTGAGACACTCACCCATCAAGTGGCACTACTATGACCAGACATTCCTATTTGATTGAAGAGTATTATATTTCACATTCTTTTACTCACGAAAACATCTCAGATCAATCTCCTTTATTTCCCCAACAGCCACCTGGAATACCTCAGTGCTTTCCAAATATTCAGCATCTCTGAATCACTTAATTAACATTTAGTGCATTAATAACCTATCAATTTTAAGTGAATTTTAATATGTGAACCGTTTCAAATGAAATACCATTACACATTTTATCAAAAATAGTTGTTTTATGATCGTTTACCAAGGAATTTTTGTCCAGTTCAAGGACAAAAATTTCATCTTGAGTCTTACGTCTTCCTGATGTTCTCATGAGTTTTATGGGATAATTTCTTACTGGAGGATTTAGAGCTTCTTCAGATCATGGATTGGTAAGAATATCACCCTTCCAAACTGGAAAGTAGAATGATTCAACCTAGGAAACTGTGGCAATGGCTTTGGCATACACTGTTTGCTTGTGTTTGCCCCAGAAAGTGCCATCATCTGTTGCAGCATTTGGATGTGGTGTTTGAAAAGTCCAGTGGAGCCAACCACTGTGTTGTCTGAAGAAGGAAGGAAATTTTCGGGCTCTGGGGAAGCGTCTTCGGGCAATCAAGCCCTGGCCCTCATGATGGTCCTTCTTAAGAAATCCCAACTACTTCAATATTAATCCTGAACCTTGGCTCTGAAAGACAGATTTAGAAGGTTCACAATACTGAGTATCTTACAGGCTATGTTATTTCTTTAGGTCCCTTGAGATCAGTATTACTCTTCATTGGCATTGTAGTCATGATACAATATTTTTATCTCATTCCTCATTTCAAAAAGATGTATGAGAGAAAAAAAAAAAGATGTATGAGTGTTTTTCTCTTCAACGGCAGAATATTTAAGTGTGAAAAAAGCACTGTTTGTATCTGGCATTCATTTCTTTGAATAGTGCTCTCAAAATAAGTATATTCAGTGCCTGAAAGTTAATAGTATTGGATATTCTCACCATTTCCGTCAACACTAAATGAAGATCAGGAGATTTTTTTCTTGGCCAGTGATTATTTTCTGTGAATAACATGCAGTCAGTCAGTCATTCAGGAGCCACTGCTCTTCTTCAAGTAGCTATATCTTCAAATATATAAACATACATCTCACATAAAACACGAATCAATTAAGTGAAAAAAGTTCTAATTCTATAGTCTGGCTTTTTAATGACTAAAATTACAGAAATTTATCAAGCACTTATCCTTCATATGAGAACCCTACAATGCTAAGTGTTGACCATATTTATCATGTCTATGTTTTTATATAATTCTAATTAATTGCTCTTCTACAATGTATGCCACAGACATTTGGCAACACGTAGTAGAGTCATTTCCAAGAGTAATTTTCAATAGTTTATTCTGATTTATTTCTGAACATAATAGTAATCATTATCTTTGTGGCTGGCTTAATACATTTCTTTCCAATAGTGTGAGTTCAATTTTTTTTTTTTTTTTTGGCTATGAGGTGTGCAACTGTGGAAGACATATCTGTAGTTTAATTCTCTTCCATGCCTATAGTGAGTAAGTTAATCCATTTTGAAATGGAGAGCATTATTTTGTACTTGTTATTGTAAAAAACTCCATTGATTTTGTAGAGAATTTGTTGTCCTGTGTTTGAAAAACGTTACAAAAGCTTTGATGCTTTCGTCTATTATTTGAGACTCACGACTGAAAGTGCAAATGGGACAAATGGATCACAAGTCTACTGAAATTAAATGTTTGGAAATTCATTGTTATTTTTCTTGTTCACCCTTTTCTTGTTTTAATGCTTGTCCAAATCATCATAGCAACAGCTTCATTTTTCGATTTTACAAAGTAATTTTGAGTTATAGTATTTGTTGTTACCTTTTCTATCACTATCTTTAAACTTCATTTAAGTCATTAATCTGTTTGTGTGTGTGTGAACTGAAATCTTTTGTCTATATGAAGATTTATACATGAATGTTCATAGCAGCTTTATTTAAAATAACCACTGGAAATTATCCAAATGATCGTCAATGGGCTAATGGAAAAGCAAATATAGTTACAATGGATACTATTTAGCAACAAAAAGGCCTAAATTACTAATGCACACAATATGAAAGAATCTCAAAATCATTATGCTTAGTGACAGAATCTAAACAAAAACTAGCACGTACTATATGATTTCATCTATATGGAATTCTAGAAAATTACATCTAGTGATATGTACTGACAGAAAGCAGAATCGTAGTTGCCTGGGTACAGGGGCAGAAAGAGTGATGGACTGCAAAGGGGCATGAGAACATTTTTGGAGATGATAAAAATAGGATTTTGGGTAGTTTTTTTTTTTTTTTTTTTTTTTTTTTTGTCAGATACAAGTTGTCCACAGAGTTTCTATTACTTAATTTGGTTTTATGTATGTTTATAGTTTCCTTTCCTTTCAGGGCTTATTTTAAAATTTAAGTTCCATTGGTTCAGAATAGCATTTCTTGACACTTTAAGTTAATTACTTAACTAAAACAAACATGTTAAACAATTGTCATAAGATAAAATTTTGGTAAGGTAGGGTAGGGTAGGGTTGGGGAACAAAGAGAAAAGGTTATGGCCACTGGCATATAGTAGCTGGGAGAAGGGCCCGCAGAGCTGAAAGCCAGAACTAGGAGGCGTGCTGCCTGGCTGGCTGGTACAGGCGCCTTGAGAACTCGTGCGGAGGGACTCTCAGAGCAGGGACTCACCATCTAGGAGGGGATGCCAACAACAGATGCTATCACTGAAGGAGTGAGTTGAGGCTGGTTCTAGGATTGAAGAAGAAACTGAAAACTGGAACTCACTGCTGCTGCGGTGGAACTGACAAGACCAGCAAGAAAACAAGAAGGAACAAGTCCCTTCTTCCTCTTCCTGTCTTCCAGTCTTTCTCTAGCGCCCCCTACTGACAGATCCTAATGGAGGTCCAGCTGGTAAATCAGAAATATGGTTTGCAGAGGCCAGCATCACAAGGCCCAGAATGAAGGCTGAATTTGGAGCTTAGAGATGAAATAGTTTAGTAGTTAACATAGATAGTAAGCAAATTTTAGGCTGGTTCTTGTTTCTTACCCTAAACACCTGCTCATTGTAGATACAAGAGTCAAAGGAAGGCTGAGCCCAGAGAAAAAGTCAGGTCCAGTATGACCAGGTCCTAAAATGCTTCCTTTTTGGTAACCATAAACTAAAGAAATAGTTCCTTCAGTCCTGTCTGAAATGCCATTGAACTTTTTTTGGTCATGACTGAGTAAGAAGATAGGATGGGTTCTCGGCTTCAAATGGAGGCGTTTGAATCTGGAACAAGGGAAAGAACAGCTTTGTAATTCTCGGTTCCCCAGGGAATCCGCAGGGACTTACTGCACATTTCTAGTTGTGAATCATCAAATTCCGCCAAAAAGTCAAGGCACTCACCAATCATTATTCCTTCTTCTTCTTTTTTTTTATTTCTTCCTTTTTCATTTCTTATTTTTATCCATTTTCTCTCCCCCCGCCCCTTGTTTTTAGATTCTTCCCCTTTCTCTTCTTACTCCTCTACTTTTTTTGACTGGAGGGCAGTGTAGTGTAATTGAAAGAGCATGACTCCTGCATGAGAAAGATTAAATGTAAAATCCTAATTCTGATACTTGCTTTACAATTTTGGGCAACTTATTATTTATTTTCATTTTTCAAATATAGAAATGATAATAGCTAGGATACATATATTTTGTAAGAAATTAATGAGAGAATATATAGATAGTACCCTATAGATAAGTGGTGCCTGATAAATATTTGTTTCCATCTCCCCTTTCTTTATTCATTGAATGCAGTTTAAAGTGCACCTTTTAAAAAACAACTTAATGTTTATCAGATGTCCACTGCAGGGCTCTGGGCTAGCCATTTAGCTTAGACTCAGCTTTAAATCTCCTCCTGCAATACCGAATCGGTTATTTTAATCTGACCATATTCCACTGAACTCATTCTCTCTGTCTTAATTATTTGGAAACTGAAGAGGTTCAAAATTTGGTCTGTGCCTGTCAGAATTACTGAGCTGGCATAGTTTGACTAAAATAGGGGAAAGTTTACAGCATAAGGGAAAGAAAGGACAGACTAGATTTGGACTCCCCTGGCTGGAATCTGTGGCAAGGATCACCAATGACTCAGATAGAAGGTTCAAGTCCTAAACTATCACCCGCTTGCATTCTGTGCCAGAACCAACCTTCAGATGCCACTCACAGTCATGTGCAAATTTGCTCTGAAGCTGGAAAATGGCCACCAAGGTCACAGGAGGGTGGAAATAACATTTTCCTCTGTCCTCAGTGTTATGACACCTCACTGGTTATTTACCTTCCAATCCCTTAGAATCCTTAACTAAAAGTAGTTGCAAAGTCAGCCAGCCAGCAAGCTAAATTGCCTTCTGAGCCAAGCAATATTGAAGAATTTACAAGTTGTTTTCTCTTCTGTCCACTGAGTGCTGGCCAGGGTGAGCCTATCCCTGCGTCTTGAAACAAGTCTTCTCCTCTTAGTGGCTTAGGTTCAATTAGCTGTCAGAATTTGAAGGAGTCAGTGATACCTCACTGAGGAGTGGCGGGGGGGCTTCTGAGTCCTCCATCTCCCTCCTGAAGGAGTGCAGTGGTACCATTGGCCATGGCTAAATGAGAGGGCCCAGGTACTCCTTTTATTTCTGTGAGCCTTGCATAGAGAAGGTGAGAGAAAGAAAGAAGGTCTAGGAACCAAAGGGGGATTTCCTACCACGTGATGTCTTTGTGGTTTCAGAATCCTGAACTCAGAGTGAGGGTTTAGGGAATGGTCATTCTCAAGAGTTAAAGGGCAATCTAAATGTGGGACCACTTCCTGCTGAGGAGAGAAAGGAGATCACGGCCAGTAATCAGCTGGTATGCACAAAAATGAAGTTTAAATATTAGAGAATTTTATCAATTTAAATAAAAATAAAGACTCGGGTGGAAGTTCCAGGATTGGTTCAGCAACTCGAAATATTAAAACGCAGACCCTCCATCATTTTGCTTTTCCTTCCTCAGGTATGTCACCTTATGGTTGCAAGATGGTTGCTGCCACAGTGCCAAACATCCTGTCCTCACTTAACTGCACCCATGAGAGGAGTTTAAATTCAGTCTTGTTTGCTGTCATACAAGCCCCATGTGAAAATCCATTTGATTGACACCCAGGTTCGTGAGGGGTATGAATGCTGGGAGTTTCCCTCTTGGACTTGAGGTATGACAAGACTTATTTCCTACCAGTACCCTGCTGTGAGTAATAACATTTAATATTCACTGAGCACTTACTATGTTCCAAGCAAAACACTTTTATATGAACATTTTAGTCAATCTTCGTAACAACTCCATGAGAAAGATAATATTATTATTATCCTCATTTTACAGATGAGGAAACTAAAGCTTAGAGCAATTTTTCAAATTATGGGTCTCAACCCATTAATAGGCCATGAAGTCAATTTACTTGGTCATGAGTAGCATTTACAAAAATATGTATAGAATAGAATCAATCAAATAAATAGTAAGTGCTTACAACATATCAAAAATAATTATTGTTATACTTCTGTTTCAATTTATGAGTGTATGTGCATATATGTATATGTATATATGTGCATATCTATACAGTACTATGTTTAATATGTTTCTTACTATGCATTGCAGTTAAAAAACATTTGAAAGCTTGTATACTTTAGAGAGTTTGAATAACTTGCCCAAGATCAATGGTAAATTATAAAATTGTAATTTGAATCCATACAGTCTGAGACCAAAACCTGGCTCTCAATCCCTCTGCCTTGCTGCCAAGTTAACTTAGAATGTGGTGAGCACAGGATGGGGTGTGAGTGTGGAGAGGGAAGAATATGGGTGAGAAACAGCTGGGAAATGGAGGAAAGACATTGGACACTGAGAACTTTCTCTGTTCCTCTTTTACTGGACTCCAGGATACAAGCCTGTATTGGATGAATGGGCCAGTGGAGCTCTCTGGACAGCTGCCTGAGGGGTGTGCTGACTGCGGGAACCATGGGCCTTGGTTGCCCAGCACAGTCTTCGTTAATGCCAGACATAATTATTAATAGCTACCTCTTGTATTTATACATCTCTCCTGGTTTAAACAAAAAATTTATCTGCTTACTCTATTGATTGATGCCACTCCTGTACAGAATTTTAGGGGCAGGAGGGACCTAAGTCCAAATCCTGAGGTTTTTGGATGAGGAATGTGAGACCTGAGAGGTGAAGTGACATGCCAAGGTCGCACAGGAAATGATGGTAAACCGGAACCACAGCCCAGATTCTGGCTCTCAGGCCCATGCTTTCTACTAATGTAATTTGTATCATGACTGGGGGCCTTTTAGAAGATGGTGGACTGCAGGCTGGCAGTGGTGGTCTGCATGTGTCTTCCCCTGGATGCTCACTGAAACCTGAGAGATGTCTGACTTCTACTGGAGCATCAATTGTGGGCTTCCAGGTGGGGCAGGGCCTTCTCATGGGAGTGCAGGGAAGTGAGAAGTGAGAATGAAGAGAAAGGGGGCTGCATTGCCTCTGGGCTTATTTTTCTAAGCACAGGATAAAATTTTCTTCCAGGCAACCTTTTTTTTTTTTTTTACAAAAATAATTTGAGACTGTTTTCCAGGGCAAAATATACTGTGCAGTCTTTGTGCCCACAGCACCTGTAAGAGGGGGTTGAATCAGAGTTTTGTTCCAGGTCCTGAAAGTTTATGGTCCATTTAGCTGTGAAGCAGGGTTTTAATGTTGGCAAACTTTGGTGTTTGTTTTAGTTTCTGAAAGTTGCTAACCATTCTCCCTTTTTTGGGGAGGACAGCGGGTCTGGGGTGGGGGAGGGTGGGAAAGCAGGGCCATAATGAGAACAGGGTGGGCAGGGTGGGCAGTGTTTAGGTGTAGAGGCTTAATGACTAGTGGACATTTCTGCCTGATGCCGTTAGCGTGACACGTTTTAGCCTGGAATCCTGGCACGTGGGGCTAAACTCATGTAGGTGAAGAACTCAGGGTGTTATCTGAGCCCTTTCCTTCTGTGACTTTACCAAGTATGGATTCTAATGGACAGCTGCAGCCCCAAAGCCAAACACACAGTCCTGCAAAACAAAAACTTTTATCTATTTTGCTCAGCCCTGCTGTTCTTACTTTGTTATCATCTAAACGAGGTCTGTCATGCCCTCAATTAATTTGCTGGGTGAGCAAGAGGTAGACCTCGCTACACAGACCCCAGGTCTGCAGCTCTGACTAGTATGTGGGCCTTCTTGCATCATGTGTGAGACCCTGGACAAGAAGGCTAACGTGCATCACCTGTCCTGTTCTGTGCACTACCGGTAAGCAACATTTTCTTGCATATAAAGTACCACTGGCTCAATTTTGGAATTCTGGAAGCAAACTGCTTGTCAGAAACACATAAAAACAAATGCTTTAAAGACACATTACAATGGTTATAATAATGTGTCAGAGGTAAGTCTTATACTCCTACCTCAGTACTTTCTCCTTTCCCTTAATTCTCATTTTCGCCAGGGTCATTCAGGACCTTGTTGTCTCAGGCCTGGACTATGGCAAGAATCTCCCATCAATCTCCTTGCCTGTAGATTTTCCCCACTCCTCTTGAGTCCATGAGAATCCACTTCACCCCTGGCTACCATAAGGCACAATCTCTCTCCTTAGTGGGAGAGACCAGGCCTTGTTCAGTGAGAGCACCCAGTACATAGATGCCCGACTAATATGTACTTGTTAAAAAAATGAATGCATAAGTAATGTACAATAGTGGTGAGTTTTTACATGCACAATGCCTCTGTACATTCATTTCTAACTTCTCGATATAAGGGAGGGAGCATGGCTCAGGGAAAGCTCTGATCAGAAGGAGTGGCTTTCAGAATTGGCTGTTCCATCCTATGCTAGTTGTTTTGCTAAGAGCTTTGCATTCATTATCTCATTCCTATCATAAATAACCTGTGACATAGGTATTATTTTTATTCCACTCCACAGAAGAGTTAACTGAGACATAGTGACTAAGAGACCTGCCCAAGGCACACAGCTTAAGGTTCCCAGGGACTCTCAATCTAAAGCCTACTTGCTTTAACTACGCTACTGAACTGTGATGCAACCCTGGCCAAATTAATAATCTTTGGATTCAGCTCTCTCCTGTGTCAAATGAGAAGCCTGAACTCTGGAGATTCTCTAAATCCTCTGCAGATATTTTGTGACTCTGCACTTCTGATTCCAAACATCCACAGAAATGCACTGTGAAACTTCAGTGAATTGTGACCTATTACGACTTGAGGGTATGTTGGAGAACTGTAACATTCCGTTGGGAAGTGGCACACATTTGCAGCCAACAACTGAAATCTGAACTCCTGGCACAGAGCCAACCCTGCCCTCAGTCCGAATGCACAGTTCCCTGGGAAGGCCGCTGGGCCCCATTTTGAATCCCCAACCCTTGGTTGTATCCCCATTAGGAAGGACAGTATACAGGCCCAACTCACTTCTAGATCAAGTGGCTGTTTGCTTATGGGGTATAATTTGAGGGAAGTAAAGGCCCCTGTGCCTGAGATGGTTGGAAGGCATTGTTCAAATGACCATGTGTTATAACCGGGGGTATTAATGACGTCTTAGAACTGCAAGCATGTGATTCTCCTGTGATTGGCACTCATTCTCATTTACTTTGAATTTACTTTTTCTTTGTACTCTTTAAATGTTGAATGTTCCCAGGGAGTAGTTTTCAGCCTTTCTTTCCACCAGGATATTATTCTCATATTCAGACCTGACTTTCCCTTAAAATATCTCTTTGAATTTCCAGCTAATTTGCAGATAACACTAATTGCTATATCTTTGCCCCTCCCCCAAGCGCTTCAGAGTTTGATAGTTCCCAGATGGAATGACCCAGTGGTATAATATAGAAATAAGTGAAATATCTGTGGAATGAATAAACCTTGAAATAAAAAGAAGGGTCCAGTTCATAGTAAGCAGTCACATTTTGTTTACTTCACCAAATTGGTTAGGGCCATCTCAGGCTCTTAAGACATTGTCCTTGGCTCTGAGGCTGGAGAGAAAATTAGACTTTGGAAAACACTGAATGCTTGGTACAGACCCAGGGTGATACTTCCATGAAGACTCAGCTGGTTTCCATAATTTCCTTTTACCTTTCACACCATCATTTTCCCTGGGGAACCAGTCATTGAAGTGGTACCAGCTGATTTTTGTGGCTTCCAGTGTCCCGAGTACTCAGAAGAATACGCAAGGGCAGCTAGCCATGCAAACGTTTAGAAAAGCTTTTGGAAAATATGTTTTTCCCTCTCATAACTGGTCCTGATGAGCCAGCAGATGGCTTACAGACACACAAGGTGAGACATTTCAACTCTGAAGATGTCTAGTTGAGTTATCTGTGGTGTACTGCATTTCTCCCTCTTGATGCCTGAATCAGGAGTCTCCATCCCTGGCAAATATCTCTTATCTGCAGATGGCATTCTCTTGGCAGGCTGTGGGATGCTCTGGGAATAGGGTGAGGGAGACTGATTGTTGGGATCTATGAATTCTATCACTGCTGCCTTGGGACAATTGTCTCAGAGATGCAGACTCTCCTTTTTGGCTTAAATGAATTCTTCCTGGAAGCAAGCCCTACTCTTAACAGAAAGTGCCTCCACTAGGAAGAAGACAACGGGGAGAGTTAAGAATGTTTATGTGGTATTCTGGCAGCAAGGGAAAGATGTAAAGTTCAGCCTTAGGCAGAGGGTAAGTGAGGCAGTAGGGACCCAGGTGTAATAGGAAGACTTGACTACCAATACTGGAAGTGGTCAGAACTACGCGGTGGCAGGGGGTAGGGGCATGGTAGAGGGAATGGTGGTCTCCAGTTTAGAGGTTAATATGTATAACAGAGTGGGACTGGCTGGGTCCCAGATCTGAGCAGTAGAGGACTTCAGGAAGCAAATATAACCCATTGGTCATGGCTGAGTGAGTGGTTTCAGTCTAAGCCTTGATGGATGATGGGGTTGAGGTTAACTCAACCCTTGCTAGAATTATTGCAGGACTGTCATGAATTGACCTTTGGTTCTTGTTCACTAAAGGTATCAACTGTGAGAAGTTAGGAAATACAGAGGATGATGGCTTGAATAAAGGACGGACTAATATCTCCTGGATTTATTTTCCATCCATTCACATTCATCCTATCATCTATCCATTTCTTTTTGGTTTTCCCTTAAAAGCCAGCTTCTCTTTCAATTCTCAGTTGTTTGTGCTTACGATCTAGATCTAACTTCCTTAATTTGGATTCTCAAGGACTTCTCAACTGCTACAAAGGTACATCTATATTTCTTTTTATAATTCACCTTTGCCTGTAATATATTACCTTTTGGAAACAAGCTGTTTGATCTTACCAAAGGAAGTAGAGAAACATTGCTCTTGTATGCATGACTATTGTAGAATAGTTTCTAACATAGCTAAAATTATAGCTGATTTCAATTTTTCCTATCTTGGGCTCCTGCTTCAAGTCTATTGAACGCTGAAGCCCAGACACATTATCATGTGGAAAAATTTAATTTTAGTGAATTCAAATATTTCTCTTTTTGTGCATTATGTATCTTATTTATGAAAATATTATGTATTGCAATGTCATAAAGTGATCTATATTTCTAGGACACATTTAAAAATTGCTTTTTACATTTAAGTCTTTAATTTATACAGATGTTTTTACGTGTGATATAATGTAGGGAATTAATTTTAATTTAAGAAATCTGGATAGCTGGTTGTCTCAGCACCATTTCTTGAATTGTGCCTTCCTTCCTCCAGTGATGTTATAAATTAAATCTCTATATATGTGTTTGTGTTTTTTTTTTCAGAACTTTCTCTTCTATTCTGTTAATCTCTTTGTCTATCCCTGGAACAATGCCCTTTAATTATGATAGCATGGAAATAAATCTTCCTTTCTGGTAGGCCTCTCTTGCCTTTCCACCAACAACATAGCTTTATGAGATTTTAATTAGAATTGCACTGAATTTATACATAAACTTAGGGGTGAATGAATTGATTTCTTTATGATACTGATTCTATCTATTCATGAATAGGTTACATCATTCCCTTTATTTAGGTCTTCTCTAATATCACTCAATAATCATATTTTTTGGTCAAATTCTGCACTTTTGTTAGATTTATTATATATATGCATATATATATATATATATATATACACACACACACACATACACATTGATGGGATCCTCTTTAAGATTACATTTTCCAACTATTTGCTGTTAGTGTATAGAAACGCAACTGACTGTTATATATTGATCTTATAATCTCTTCCGGGTTTTCTTAGGAATAAGCACATCCTCTGCAAGTAATGAGAGCTTTGTGTCTTCCTTCTTAATCCTTAGACCTTCTTCTTTATTTCTTACTGTGCAAGGTGGGGCCTCTAGTAAATGATCTTTAAATTCATGACCATGAACCTCAGATGAGCTTCGATGCAATCACACCACCCCCCGTTTATTTTCCCACTCTCCTAGAAGACTATTTCATACCTTCTTTCTCCTCAAATCTTCGAGACCTGCTCCTCTACCTGCACTTAAAACCAATAACATTTTTCCTAATTGACTGGGGGAAAAAAATGAAGCAATTTGAAGAGAACTTCCACCGAATCCCAACCCCAAATCCTCTACCTCACTGCATCTGAATCCATATATTTCGCTTTCCTGCAGGTTATCATAAAGGATACATTCCTAGGATAAACCCTATTTCATCATGGCACACAGTTCTTTTTATTTTTGGATTTGGTTGGCAAATATTTTCCTTAGGATTCACCTATCTCTATTCATGAGAGAGATTGGGTTGCGATTTTCCTTTCTCATATTTCCCTTGTCAAATGTCGGCCTCCACGTTTACTCTAGCTTCATAAAATAAGATGAGGAGCATTCCCCCTTTTTCTAGTCTCTGGAAGAATTTGTTTAAGATTGAAATTACTTTGTTTCTTGAATACTTGGCAGAACTTGCTGGTAAAACCATTTGATGTTATCTTCGTCAAAAAAATTGTAATTGTTGATTAATTTTTTTAATAGTCTATCTTGAATCAATTTTGATGAGGTATATTTTTCTAGGAATTTGACTATTTCCACTAAGCATTTCAAATACATTGTCTTAAAGTTATTTATAATACTTTTACTATCTTTTGAATATCTGCAGCATTTTTAGTTATATCCATATTTCCATTTCTAATAATTATTAGTGGCTTCTTTCTTTTTTCTTGTTTAATCTTGGTAGAGCCTATTTTGCAAGTTTACAAAAAAGATCAAAACCAGGCCAACTTTGGACCTGTTGATCCTCTCTTTTATATGTTTATTTATGTTGCATTAATTTCTGGTACAATTATTTTCTTTTTCTACTTTTTCTTAAGTGGGTGCTTACTATCAGATCATTAAGCTGTATTTCTTTTCCCCCAATACATGCACTTAAGACTATATATTTCTATTTAAGTGATGCTTTAGCTGTATGTATATAATACTACATGTTTTTAAGTGTAGTATTATATGTCACTTAGTTCTGTATTTTGTAATTTAAGTTATGACATCTACTTTGGCCCAATGTGCATGACTCTTTCCATTTATTCAAGTTTTCTTATTTTTATCTTTATGCCATTTTCTAGTTAGTGATTAGTCTTGAATAGTAATACTGTTGATTTTTTTTTTTTTGAGGAGTAATTCACATAGAACATTATATTAGTTTTAGGTGTACAACACAATGATTTGATATTTGTGTATATTATGACGTGATCACCACAATGGGTCTAATTAACAATACTGGTTAAAAATACTGTTGATTTTTGTATGTTGATTATATCCAGCAATTTTGCTGCATTCTCTTATTATTTATACTAGGTTGTAGTTGGAGTTTCTATGTTCCCTATCATATCATCTAAAAATGGGGCCAGTCTTTTCCGATTCTTTCTAAGTCTTATATATACCTTTTATTACTACTACTACTACTACTATTATTATTATTTTCATTTTGGCTTGTCTTCTAGTACAATTACAATAAAAGTGGTAAAAGTGACACATCTTTTTTCTGAGTATAATGGAACTCTTTCTAAAGTTTTACTGTTGTTTAACATCCATTTCACTTTCCTTCAAAAGTGTGTGTGTGTTTGTGTTACTTCAGAGCCTGTGGAACCCAAAATGATCTTTTCCAGGCTGTCTTCCATTCTGGATGGACTTTTAGTTTGGACAGTTGGATGTGCCTGCATGCATTTAGAAAAAAGTATACAGGTTTTTCTTAAAGATACAGAAAAAAACAAAGAACTCCATACCACACCCTGGTACCAGCACAGATAACAAATCTGATCTCTGGCCTGAGCCCACCCATGGTACATTGGTCTTGCCTACATTTATTAAAACCATCTATTCCTTGCCCTCCTTAAGCACACTGCATCTTCCTAAGCTAGGAGAATGCAGGTATCAGTTCAGAAATTGTCATATGCCAACTTTCCACTTAGAAAAACAAAGAATAAAGGGAGAATAAATGTTTTTTTCTTTATAACCTATATTATTGTTCAAATAATATATTTTCTTTGCTTAAAAAATAAATACAGCTTAAGAAGAAGAGGGAAATAAACTATTGATAACTCTGCCTCTCAGGGAAAATCCACTGTTAAAGTCTTCACTCTTTTTCTATGTATATTGTTAAATTAATTAAGCAAGGAGCTCATTAGACTGAAGTGGCTCTGATGCTATGGCAGCCAACATTAAACAACCTGAAATCTAAGCCTGTAACTTCCTCAAGCTTAAGAAATCAAAACCTAAGGACAACTCATCATCAACAGCCAACTAGGCTTTAAGCTATAGCCAATCAACAATGTCTTTGCTGCTTCTTTTCTCTACAAAAGTCTCTCCCCAATTCCTATTGGTAGAGCACTCTTAACCACTTCTGGTTTAGTGCTGCCAGATTCTAATCAATTTTTTGCTCAAATAAACGCTTAGAACATTTTAAATGCCGCAGTTTATCTTTCAACAGTTCATAGGATGAACATTTTCTTAAGTCACTATCTGCTTTTTATTAGCCCTATGCAATGCAATCTTCCATATATTGGTTAGCAGTATATCTCAAGACAAGATGCCACTCAAGGCCAACATGACTTCTGGGTACAGTGTAGTATCTGGAGGGGGAAATAGCTGTGTGATACCTAATTCTTTAGGTGAGACATCCCCCATCAGTACTTTGGGCTCCCTGGATGCTCTTTCAGTCATTAGTGTCCCAACTCATTTATTATCAAATTGAAACATTTACTAGGAACAGTATAGAGGGGTGGAAATACCTTGAGATAAATCCACATAAACATTTTCCAGGGCTGGACTTAGATATAAACCATAGAAAACAGTCCCTGTGTGATAAACAAATGAAGATGTGAGTGTAGAGAAGAGTCATCTCAATAGTTGAGAATCTATTTCATGTTATCCTTTCCTCCCCAGTTGACAATGGAATTAGTTTTCAAATACTTAAAAAGAAATATCAAAACAATATGATGGGTCACTTTTTCCAGGGGAGTGAAAGGAAAAGACATTTTTTCCCTTTTATTAGTTTTGCATTTTGCCACCCTAGTTTCACAATGAGAGCACTCAGAATTTTGTTTTCTTAGTCAACAATCTCCCCACAAAAGCCCGATGAACTTTAACTGCAGCCCTGGTCAAGTCCTCAAGTCAAAACCATTTTGTTGACTCCTGAGGTTGGAGAGATGCCAACATATCAGGCAGAGTTGGCTCCCAGTGAGAATTCTGTTCAAGAATCTGGGCTCCCGGAGACTGAACATAAAAATTGCTTTCTGAGAAGGATTTTATGTTTATAGACATTCTGTTAATCTGTTCATTATTTATGATGGTGTGAAGGATGCGAAGCTTACAGCAAACTGGATCAGGAGTAAATTTTACTGGCACTTCTTAGTTCTTATAAAAGCCCTGTGTCTTATTGAGTCTATTTTTGTTTTCTCCCACCTCCCACTCCCAAAAATGTCATGCGTTGCACTGTCGTAGGAAGATTGAGTAAATGGTGGACTCTGTGAAAAACCACAGTCCTCTCAAGCACAGATATTCCTTCTTTACATCTTTTTCTTTTTCATAAAGTGGGTGATTTGACTCTTGGAATAATATGTGGAATTTTAACTGTTCTCAAAGAAGAAGTTATGTGGTGTTTCTTCCTTTGTCAAAAATAGAAGGGAAGGCCAAATCGTTTTTCATTAGTGCTGATCTGAGTCATGGCTTCTGGTCCATAGTTCAGTAAGAAGAGCAGTTTATCCTTGATGTCTATTGTAATGATCAGAAGAGCTTTTCAACTTTCTCTTAGCCATAGCTATTCTGTATGTTTTTTTTATACCTACCATCCCCTACCCCCGCCTCCACTCCCAAGCACTTCCTCCCTCCTAACAGTTTTAAGACGAGGCTTACGGAACATAGAGACTTTTAAAAATGTTATTCATAACCATGTTTCATTTCAAGGAAACTGTAGAAATGCCTAGAAGAAGGGAAGAGGTTATTATGTAGTGTGAGTACTAACTGAAAATAATTGACTAAGGGCCAGAAAAAACATGGGACGATAGAAAATAATATGAGCAGTATACACCAAACTGCACCCAAGATACACACTCATGTCATTGGCCTGAGAAGAGAAATCTGCTGTCATATAGGATGTGTTAGCCACGGTAGGCTAATTGATGTAGCACACAAGCTCAGATTTAAAATGATAGCCTTAAAACAACAGGAGGTTATTTCTCACTCATGAAACCCTTGGGTATTTGGTGGGCAGTATTACAGGGTAATTCAGGAACTCATACTCCTATCTCTGAATTCCAATCTCGTCTACACCGACAGTCTTCTCTCTTTATCTGATGGATGGGGAAAGAATGACAGGATTCCACACAGAAGCGTTTTATCAGCTAAGTGGTGCACGTCACTTCTGACAACATTCTATTGGTTAAAATTCTGTCACATGCTCACGTATAAGTGCAAGGAAGGCAGGAAAATACAGTTTTCCAGAAGGAAAAGGAAATGAGTTTTGATGACATATGGCAGAGGATGAAAACACTTTTTAGGATCACTGTAGAGATAAAAGAGTCCCAGTAAGCTCACTATTTAATCTGCTGCATCATTAGTTCCTACCCACATTTCTCTTTAGGCCCTTGGTTCATTCTTCTAGATAGAAATGCACTGAATTCGTCTCAGAGAGAAAAGTTCCCTTCTTAGAAGGTGTTTTCCTTTACTGAGTCCCTGATATGTCTTATAGAGGATGTCGCAGGACCCTTTGTTGTCATACTTTGCTACTAGAAAAGACAAGAAACAAAAGTCTTGGTTCCTGCTTTCAGTGCATTTGAGCAATTTCTTTGACAAGATGAATATACATGAAGCAAGTAGAAAACACCCATAACTATAGATGGTCAAGGCTTGGGGTTTGATGGAATGTATGGAGTGGGCCATTCATATCATCACAGCTACAGTGTGCTACAACTTTTTTGTACAAAGATGGGATGTTAGTCCTTTAACGTCTTTCATATACTTTTTTTTTTTTTTTTTTTTTAAAGCATGCTCAGCCTCAAGAAAAGTCTTGGCTGTAGGTCAGTGAAATAATTAGGTGGGCCATCCTAACTACTTCTTCCATCTTATTAAATAAAGTAAATTGGTATAATACTGTTGACTATCTGGATTGCCATTCTTATAGCCAAAGAACACTTACAGCTATTGCCTCTTCATGAAGAATATAAATGAGGCAAAAGTCTGGTGAAAAATAGAAGAGCTGATTCAGACTAATTAATTTAGTGGTGTGTGTGTGTGTGTGTGTGTGTGTGTGTGTGTGTGTGTGTGTGTACATACACACTTTAATGAACAGGATTTTTTTTTTTTTTGGTCAGGGAAAGAAGTAGAGTCCTATCTTATTTTGATTTCGAATTTTCCAAGATCCTTACTTCTTACTTCTGCAGGAATTCTTAGATAAGTTCTAGGTGAAGAAAGGATAAGAAAACTTAAAAATATAAAAGGAATAAAGGAATCTAAAAGACAGACCACTGTAGCCTGTCTCCTTGCTGCCTCCGTTGAGAAACCCTTCCCTACCTGAGGATCCGGAAGGTGGGGTACAAGATGCCCGTCACGAATAGACAAATGGCCGTCTCCACTGCTCTGGTGATGGAACTACTGGCTATTTCCCAGGACTCGGGATTCCCCAGGTTTGCAATCACACACAGGTGATGAAAAAGAAGTCTTTGGCTTTGCATAAGTCTGGCTATAGCTCTGTTGTTAGAAACTCTGTAAGGAGATCATGCAGGGAAACCTTTTTCTTTTCATGATTTATGAGATTTCAAATGCCACCACCAGCATTCGACAATTAAATTGGGACATTTGTGTGAACTGCATCAAAGGGTTGTATACTACCCCAAGGGCCTCGGTGGGACGTCACACACCATTGCCATCATTGCTTGGATGTCACCAGCAGGAACTATCAGAAGCCTTTCAAGACAGTCTGTACTCCTGAACCTTCCAGAGAACCCTGACAGACACGAGAAGTCAGCTGTCTGGATTGGTACCTGGGCCTGGATGTCTCTAAAGCCCAGAGCTCCACCATAGTGGAAAAGAGATGGGTGGGTGCCCAGAAGTAGCATTAGCAAGGGCAGAATATGGACGCCTGTCAGGTGCCCTGTGTCAGAGGTGACTGTGACTGCTGCCTCCTCATTGATCAGATTAGCCAGGCACTCACTGGTGTTGAGTTGCAAACGTCTGGATTTTGCTTCCCCTGGCAGTAGCTCCTGGGATAGGAGAGAAAACAGCTTATAAATTCTTTAACGATTCTTGGAGCCAAGGGCAGCTTACAGACTGGATTTTCAAGCAATGTTATTTAAAAGGTTCCAGGGGACATAAAGGTAAATAGCTTGAAAAATAGGGGGAAAGTTATTTCTTTCCTCCTCTGAGAACATTACACAGATTGAATTAACCCCCAGTGAATTCTTCTTGTGATTATGAGGCACAATAGGGCGCACTGTGCTGGGACCTCTTGATCCGGCTTCTTGTGCAGCCTCCACCCTGTCAGTGATGTTTACCATTCGGTTTCACTGCACACTTCTCTTTTGAAGAAACGTTTGGAAATCAGACTATTAAAATGTCTTTCTTAAAGGAACATTTGGAATTAGACTTTTAAAACTTTTTCTTTCTTTCTTTCTTTCTTTCTTTCTTTCTTTCTTTCTTTCTTTCTTTCTTTCTTTCTTTCTTTCCTTCCTTCCTTCCTTCCTTCCTTCCTTCCTTCCTTCCTTCCTTCCTTCCTTCCTTCCTTCCTTCCTTCCTTCCTTCCTTCCTCCTTTCCTTCCCTTCCCTTCCCTTCCCTTCCCTTCCCTTCCCTTCCCTTCCCTTCCCTTCAACAGCATATGTCATTGCAGATATCTAAACATCAACTATGAAATATCCTCATGAACTGTCTGAGGATGTTTGAAGACAAATGAACAAAGAGTAATCTCTGAAGATGTTCAAGGAGAAGCTGAGTGTTCACTCAGAAGGGATGCGTAAGCTCTAGTTGGAAGGATAAACGAGATAACTTAAAATCCATTCTAGGTCAAAAATTCTATTATTTTACTTAGTTTATGTCTGTTTGAATATTTGAGAACTAATGCATTGCCATTTTTATTGGATGTGGAGATAGATGCTGGATAAAGCATGAATTTTGCTGCCCATTTTCTCCAGCAGGAACCTGTTATAAGATTGGTCATTCTTTTATAGGTAAGGTGCCCATAACCCTGTATTTTATGGGACAGTTATGATTTTAAACTTCCTCACTTTCTGTTGGTGAGGCCACTTCTGCTGGACACCTGACTTACTTTGATTTGAGATTTAAATGAATATTGACAAGTCACCGACAGGGCAAGAAGGAGTCAGAGATGAAAAGAGCAAGCCATTATATGTAGAGGCTATGAAGAAGAGATTAGATTTCCTAATGTCTTGCATCATTTTCAGTTCCTTTGGCCTTCAATTATTTCAGACCAAAGGAACCCTCTTCCTTTAATGCAGGGGTGTCCAAACTTTTTTCAACGTTTTTCACCAAGGGCCATATGCGGTAAAATACACAAACAGCCGGGCCACTCAAACTCGAGGTGAAGTACGTATTGCCTCACCTGGTTTATTTAAGTAAACTAAATATATTTTTGGAATTTGCTGCGGGCCAATTAACAATGGATCATGGGCTGCAGATGGCCCGTGGGCCGCAGTTTGGACACCCCTGCCTTAATGCTTCTTTCTTACAAAAAAAAGTTCCACACCAAATTGTCTAAGTGATGATCGTGTATTTAAAAACTAGCTGCCATTAGTTGGGAGGTGATTTTCCTATGCCTCATACACAGATACTGTAGCAAATTTTCAGGCTGATTTCTATGGCTGCCATAGGACCACTCACAATGCTTGGTTTCTGTAGTTAATGGCAAGTACTGGAATGAGCAGCCGATCAACACCCTCTACTTCAACTTTCTACTCTGGTCGTGCTGTCTTGGGTGCCTTTTATGCTATAGACATTACCCGATTCCTAAGGAAATCTCTGATTTTCCCACTTCCCTTTTTTCTTTTGTTGCCAACTAAAAGCTGGATTTTTCAATCGAACTTCTAAAATGATACTAAATGGCAGAAATCCCTGAAAATGAAGACTTGTCTTTCTCCTTGTCCACTCAATAAGCACCTGCCCTTCTCGGGTGTTCTGATATAGAGAGTCAAATACTGAGGTTCATGGATAAGAAGGTGGAGTCAGACATCAGTGATGAAAAGCCATTTTTTAAACAAATATTTAATACCGGTTTATGAGCATATAATTCCAATGAAGCTGGGGTCTTTGTCTACTTTCCTCACTGGTGTATCTTAGGCACCTGAGATAATCAATGTATGTTGTGTGACTCTGCCAGACCATGTCTTTAGGAAATACACTGTGTTACATATCAGGCAAGCAGTAAGGGGAGAGCTAGTTCAAAAGATTTCATAGATTTCATGTTTAAAATGCATTTGAAACCTAGAGCAGAACATGATTGACTCTGCCTTTTGAGGACTGGGGCAGCTCCAGAGAGTGGGGTAAATTGGCACCGGGTATTTAAGGAGAGGTCCTCAAGGACTCAGAACATCACAGGCAAAGGGACCAACATGAACAGAAACAGGTATGTGACTGCATGTTGTTTTTCAAAATGGACTGACTACAATATATGTTTCCCACTTGTCCAAAACTTCCTGTCTTTTTATCTATCCATCTATTCATTCATACTACAGTCAATAGGTATTTCTTAAGCATCAACCATATGTTAGAAATAATTCTAGCCTCCAAGAACACAGAAATGAGTGGGTGAAACAAAGTCTCTGGCCTCGGGAGCTTATATTCTAGTGAGGAGAGACAGACGACTAATGAGTAAATATTAGGGTAAGGGGATATAGAATAACATGTGGGCTATGTTAATCAGGGTGGTCAGGAAAGAACTGTATATGGCGAAGACATTTTAGCAGAAATCTGAATGAAGTGAGAAAGTGAGTTTTGGGTGTGATTCTATCGTTTTCCTTAAAAGCCTTATAGAGGCAGTCCTGTTAGCTTTGGAGAAGCACGAAAAGAGAGGAAGATCTCCCAGGTGACTGATATGGTCATTTCTAGGAAAGAGACACCCTGAGCCTGCAAGCCCAAATTGCAAACTAGAATTACACACTGAACTTTGTGAATGGAATTGCTCCATCCAGAGTCCAGTGGCTTGGTGGTGGCCCTGGGTCTGGGTTAAACGGGAGGTACACAGACAACTTGGGACAATCGGAAGGAAACTGTGTCTTTGGTTTCCAAAGGAAAAACTAATTTGTAAGGAAAGGCTGCTGCTGAAGCTACTGGAGAATATCTATCACCTGCTGAATGACATATCCAAATAAAAAGTGGATTTTTTTAAAGATTTTATTGGGGAAGGGGAACAGGACTTTATTGGGGAACAGTGTGTACTTCCAGGCCTTTTTTTCCAAGTCAAGTTGTTGTCCTTTCAGTCTTAGTTGTGGAGGGCACAGCTCAGCTCCAGGTCCAATTGCCGTTTCTAGTTGAAGGGGGCGCAGCCCACCATCCCTAGTGGGAGTTGAACCAGCAACCTTGTGGTTGAGAGGACGCACTCCAACCAACTGAGCCATTTGGGAGCTCAGCAGCAGCTCAGCTCAAGGTGCTGTGTTCAATCTTAGTTGCAGGGAGTGCTGCCCACCATCTCTTGTGGGACTCCAGGAGTTGAACCGGCAACCTTGTGGTTGAGAGCCCACTGGCCCATGTGGGAATTGAACCAGCAGCCTTTGGAGTTAGAAGCATGGAGCTCTAACTGCCTGAGCCACTGGGCCGGCCCCAAAAAGTGGATTTTATGTGCTTGTCGGGGACCGTGTTACAGAGCTTTCTAGGCATGTAGTTTGGTTGAAGTGATTGTGAATGTCAGCTTGCCTCAGCCTGATCAGTAATAAGAGTAAAAGACTTTGATGGTTGTAGTGCAGACATTTATAGATTATTCTTGCGCTGTTTTTATGTTTGTTCTCGTTGTTGATGGAATATGTGGTAAAGGGAGCCGTGCTAAACACAGTCAGTACTTCCACTGGTCTCGAAGCCTGTTGCATATTAAATGTTTTATAGCTAAGCTTTGTTACACTCAAACTTCACAGAGATACTTATGAACCTTATTGCATTTTGATATGAAATGAGCCCAGAAAGGTATTTCTGATTTTATGGGAATGGAACTTTTCATTGTATGGAACTTTTAAAAAGCTGTTGAACATTAGAGTTCAAAGTGATTTTGCAAATGTTAATTTCTCCAGGGATGCTTGGGACCGTACAAAATTGCTGATGACTTCTACATCTTGTGTCTAACTTTTCTTTTTTGTCATTGGGAAAACATGTACAGTTTCTTCAGTAAAAGGAATGTGTGGAGTTTGTGGTTAATTCTGTATTCATGCCATGGTGAGAAAAGAGACCTTGTTTATTACAAGAAGAGACATATAAGGAAAATAAAAGGAAGAAAATATCATTTAATAGATAAACAGTCATGCCTAGCTTGACATTTTTCTAATCCTTCAAGGACACACATTCCTGAAGTACTCTGAATTAGTCTTTAGAATATATTTGGAATATTAACTATTAACTTGCCTTAGTAAGGAGATTTTTATGCAATGCCAACCAATGGAAGGTACAGCCTTTCTGAGTCTCATTCACTCATAGCTAATTCATTCCATATTTACTGAATTCTTGGTTTCTATCAGACACTGCTAGGTACAGGTGATAATCAGAGGAAAGACATAACTCTCGAGAAGTCTATGGTTCAGTCCCAGGGGACCAAGCAAAGACATATGCATAGATTGTTATCTGATGACAGATGAGAAACATGTAATTTAGGGTATGTTGTGTACACAGCATGTTCATACAGGACAACATGAGCAAAGACTTCCAGGAGGGAGCAACACCTGAACTGGGACTTTAAGGATGAGTAAGAGTTAGGTAGAGAAATATTAAGATTGTTATTCAAGCACAGCACTAAAGTAGGTGGGGGAAGTGTACATATACATTCAGAGATCAGGAAGGAGCAAGCTGAAAGAACTGCTTAGAAAGATGGAATACAGAATGAGGGTCTACTTTCCAGGGGTATGAGTTGTGCTAAACTGGGCTCTTAAGTATGTAATAACCCTATTATCTCACTGCTTATTTTTTTTCCCCATGATAGTAGTCTTAATATTTGTATGGTGTCTATGGTTTATACATTATTTTTATGTGTTAAACAATTTAATCTTTATAGCAACCTAGTGAGATAGATATTTTTGTTATTTTATGGATGAAGAATGAACCAAAGAGACATCAAGTGATCTACCCAAGGTTACATATTCAGAATGTGGCTTAATTAGGCCCCGAAAAAAGTCCTTTCAACTCATATTCTGAACTTACCTATTGTATCATAGAACTTTTAATAGTTTACTTTTATTGATTGATTCGATATATATTTATTCAATACTGTATGTATATATGTATTTACTCAATACACATTTCTTGAGCAAATACTGTATGCCAGGCAGGCAGTGTTCTAGGTTCTGGGATATAACAGTGAACAAAACAGATAATTTAAGATTGCAACAGAGGCTATACAAATAAACATGATGGTATAGGAATGACTGGAGGTAACGACTACATTTTAGATGGCTGCTCTTATTGCATTGGTCCTCCAATATTTATCTAGGATTGATTTCTCTCTGGATGCTCACATAATATATGTTGTTCAGTGAAAATCTACTATGTGCTTTCATATATAAACCACCATGTGTGACTCTACTATTATTTTTGTCAACATAGAAGAAATAAAGGGAACTTCCATTTGTCAAGGGACCAGCATGTGTCGGGCTTTTGATAGATTCTTCCTTAATCTCATTTAGGGGATGCTGGTGGAGTCCTTCAAAGCACCAGGATTCCCTCCCAGCTAATTCTTTTATTTCTTGGAAGGTACCTGGACCATCTTCTTCCTCTCAGAGGCAGGAGACAAGTCCAGGATGACTGTCTATTCCTGCTGCTTAGATATCCAGCTAACAGCTGTCTCTCTTCACAGCAACCAGCAAAGGTGGATGTCCCACAAAAATATCATTCCAAGGTTCTTTCTCTATAAAGCCTAGTTCCTTCCCCAAACTTAAATGTTGGTGAGAATGCCTTATATTTATTAGTGGATATCTCACTGAGAATGATGATAAAAGGCTCAACAACTAAGGTCTGTTACAACTAAGGTAGTCACACAGGAAACTCTCCGAGCCCATTATAGGATCACACTTGTCCCAAAATAGTATCTACACCATCAGCCTGGAATCACACTGCCTTCCTCTCCACCACACCTGACACTGCAATATTAGAGTAAAAGTCCAACCACAGAACTGGGGGCAGGGCTCCTGGAGGAGTGTGACAGCCCGAGGTAGGAAAGTAGGGAGGGCTCCCTTGCACTATTGCAGCAATCTCGATGTCTTTACCAGTAGTTAGCTGATTATATCTCACAAGCGTAAAAGAACTGGACTTGAATTAATTAAAGACGGGTCTATAAAACATTCCAGAATGGAGTCAACAGCTGGAGTTCTGGAGGAGGTATCCCCGGGAGAACACTGGACCAGGATGTGAGCCCTGGGGTGGTCTTAGACAAAGCCTTCCTGCTGGACTAGCCTTTGAGACAGGTCCAGCCTCTTGGCTTTGAAGAAAATGGAGGGCCTGGCACCTAGAATTTCTTCCACTTTCTAGCTATTTGACTTTGGGCAAGCCACTTTAGCTTTATGAGGCAATTTCCGCATCTTTAAAATGGCATTCGAACACTTACTTCATGGTTTTGTTTATTTTTTTTTTTTAGGTTGAAGTAAGATAATAGATACTGTCTTAATCAGGCTCTTTAAAGTGAAATGTGTAGGTTTGCTTCACAATGGCAATCTGCCGCACAGATGCTCTGAAATGTGGGGTATTATGAGAAATGGCTTCATCAGTAGCCCAGTCCTTCTGGCTCTCAAGGAGTCTCAAGACTCCACACAGTAACTGCTGCTCTTGCTACAGCAGCCTGACCTTACGTGATCCACTGATTTTGTGTTCACCAGGTATTTATACTTCTTCAGATATGGGATGTGGTTTGGTTTTTGCTTATCTGATGCGAAATGCCCTGGTATGGCAACATTTGAGCCAGCTTTGAGCTATGGGTCTTTCTTATTTATAGCCTCTGGAGGCGTATAGAGAGTTACTGGTTTGTGCTCTGATTGCTGATGCCGTCAGCAGGAGCATGGCTAGTTTCACCCAAATTCTAAGTTTGGGCCTTAGAACTTGGGAGGGGTTGTGACTGTAACAGGTATTGTGAGGCTTAAAAATGTGTTAGTGGGTGTGATAAGGGCATGATACATCATAGCTAGATATGTAGACAGGCTCTACAATACTGAAGCTTACCTAATGGCTTAAAGACTAAACTGTGGGGTGTTAGGAATGAAAGCCACTATAGGACAATGTGGCAAGTAGCCAGGCCACCCAAAAAGACTCCAGTGTGGTCACATCAGTTCAGGATGCTCACATGCCCTGAGGGAGGAGAGCACGGCTTTGGAGCATCCAATCACACTTACATGCAGACTATGCCATGGGGAGGGTCTTTTGGCTCTGAAAGATGGTTTATATACAATGAATACATGTGATTACATATACCATTGGGAAGAGAGGGACAGTCACTGGGTGGTCTTAAGTATTTCTCATGGTTAAATTGTTTATTCAGTGTCAGTTAAAATAACTTGCTTAGAGACATAAATAATTGGGATTTGGGACCACCTGATAGCTGGTTTTATGGTTCCCCAAGTTGTCGTGATAAAGCATGTGATAAAATGGTTCCAACTGATTTCTTAGAGAAATCCATAGCTGCATTTGTGCAAAACAGGAAGTGCCAGGGGGTTAACCACACAGCCTCTGAATTTATTTCTCTCACATCATTAGGTAAAGGAAAGAACCTCACAAGTTGCAAACTGTGGGACACAAATACCCCTTTTTGGGTGCGATGAGGTGGATGGGATCTGGTTCTGTTCCTGTGCCCTGGTAGTTAGGAAGCCAAGTTTTAGGGCAATTTAAAGTCTGTTGTGGATGTTGTGTTTGGGTCCTTTTCCTCACGGCTGTGGCTACGATCTTTGAAGAGAAAACTTCAAAGGACTAGTCAGTGATCTGGAGTCACATGGTTGCAACCTTTCCTTATTTGCAGCCTCTCAGCCATTGTCATTTTGTGACAATCCCACTGGCTTTGATGGCTTCTCCCTTCACCCAAACCAGTTTAACTTGACAGAACTCTTCGACAAAGTTTGACAAATCGGAGGTTTGGTTAAAAATCTGAAATTGTTGGAAATTGACTCCATCATGGAAAATCCTTATCACTGAAAATCTTTTGGGGTACTCGATCCAAGAAGCAGTGACGCTCCCTATCCCCTCTGATATGAAGCAGACAGGGGAGATTTGCTATTCCTGGCTAAAGGTTCACAAACTACTCCAAGAATTTTCTGCTTATCCTTGTCTGAAATGATACAAGTACTGTCCTTGGCTCATGAATCTATCCCACTGCTACGTGGTATAGCTTTCTTGATGACTTTCTTAGAAAAATAAGAGTCTTAAGAGACTTTTTGGAATACATTGTCTTGGTTTTTCATTTCACTGAAAAAAGTGAATGTTGGTCTACTCTAACATGCTGGTATAGTGTAATGGTAAAGAACTTGGTATGTGGAATTAGCCCTGCGTTTGAATTCAAGATCCCCACATATTAACACTGTGAACTCAGGCAAGTTTCTCCAGTACCCTAAGCCTTGTTTTTGACATTTATAAAATGGGCGTGATAATAGTACCACCTTCATAGGGTTGTTGTAGCATTTACAAACATTCAATTAACGGTAGCTAATTATAACATGAAAATATACTCAAAGGCGAGCACTCTAGGCACTTATGTGCTGTGAGAACTGAGGAAGTTGAGCTGTTAAATTTGGAGTGTAAATCTGGGTCCCACAAAGTAAAAAATGACCTTGGATTGGGGGTTAGGATAAAGGAGGGATTGAATTTTTTCTTTTGGAAAAAAAAATGAATATTTTGCAGTTGAAAAAATATCTCATGAACTCGATTGAAACTTCTCACAGTTGATGTGAGCCAGCTCAGCTGAATGTCTGTTATTTGGGGCTGGACAGTGAAGGATGCCATACAAAGCTCTTCTGTGTTCAGGTTGAGTACCAGCCATATGATACTCCCAGACATACCTTCCCAAGCCGCATGACACATTGCCATGCTCAGCACAGAGAGTCTGTATATTTCTCTTTCCTGTTATTACACATTCCATGCTGAATTCAAATGCAGAAAGTGTATTTGAATGACCTATATATTGAAAATTAAATCTAGTGAGACAAACACTAAGGGACTCACTTTTAATGAGAGAGAGAGAGAAAGAGAGAGAGAAGAAACCTGAACGATGTATTTTCCTCTCCCCTGATCAGCAGATACTGAGCCCCCAATGCCAGTGACAATGTACCACATTAAAAAACAAGCATGACTATCCCAAGAACAGATAACAGTGTATGCAGGTATATAAGCAAATGGACATATTTGAATTCGTGTGTAAAACTCATTTAAGAGTACAAATTTGGAACATATATGACTGGCTGGAAAACACTATTTAGTTGTATAGAGGTTAGGAGTGTGAAAGAACCTCATGTTTTATAGAAACAGCCCTTATTTCTGTAATACAGTTTTTGTCATTGAAGTAGACTTTTAAGGGTGGAATCATTATGCTTTGGTGGTGGGAGTGGGGAGGAACAGAGTCCTTAGGAGGCGCTGACAAATTCAAATCCCCTCTAAGGCAGCACTCTGAAGCTGACAGAAATCTGAACCAGTGTAGTCTGTGTGGATGGTTCCACAGGCAATCTGGGAGGAACGTGGTGGGAGGGGGTGGGGATGCAAGGTAGGGGCATTGACATGTATAGATCAAGTCCCACAGAGGTGAGAGCACAAGACAAAGATGTGAGTGTGAAGTACGCCATCTGAGGGAGAAAGGGCAGAGTGGGGAAGGAGGGGTTAAATGAAGGGAAGCGAGGACTTCACATAGTACCTGCTGGCATAACATTTCTTGACTGTCAGTAGGTATAAAGTAGCTCTTCTATTTTTAATGTAATATGGTAAGAGTGAATCTGTCAGGGTATTGGCAAGCAACAGATGGAATCCTTAAAATGGGTAACATAGGAGAGTTTCACGAAGAGATGATGTTCACAGGTGTGGGCGTAGTGCAGGGAAGCCACAGGGGGCCATGGGTGGGGGAAGCATCTCCACCCCAGCCAGATGGGACAAAGGCAGTGGGGAGTAGTGATTGCAACCCCAGTGGAGAACATCAGGTGGAGAAGGAGACAGGAGCTGCAGCAGGTCAGTCTCCAGGGCGCGGAGCACGCAGAGATGCGTGGAGACTCATCTTTCCTCCTCTCATAAATATAGGCACTCTCTCTGCATGTGATACTACATTCATTTTTTCCTTTGCAACTGACATTTGAGACTAGTATGATGCAGTGTTTAAGAGGTCAGGCATCAGAATAAGCCAGCCCTGTGAATAAGCTGTGCACCAGTCACTAACTGTGATTGTGTGCAAGGGATTGAATGTTCCCAAACATTTCATGAGACAGTGCATGTTTAGTCACTGTCATAACTGTTGTTGAAACCATTGTTGGGAAGTAGCTTTACCCCTTGTGTTTAATGTTCCATCCTCTGCCTTAGGTCAGTTCTAGGAAAGGCCCATGAACAGGATAAGAAGCAGCATGCTTCATGGGGTAATAGATATACACACATGCATGCACACATACATATACACATGCACATACACACACATGCACACACACGTACATACATACATACACAAACATACACTCATGCACACGTATGCAAAACTCATATGCACACACACACACACACACACACACACACACTTTGTCAGTGAGTCTCCTGTTGGAGCTAAAGGAGAAGAGGAAGAAGAGGAAAAGACTACTTTTGTGGGATATTTTTTTCCAACCTCTCTGCAGCCGTTGTTGTGATGTATTTGGTGGAAGTCAAGACAGTACCTGAGACATGAGGATTCATTGAGCCTTAGGAAAAGCCCCAACGCTTCTTACCACAGTACCACCTATCTTCATGTCTGCTTTCCTTACAACCCTTTCTGTTGCTTGCTTTAGGAGTGTCCACTGAAACCATACGATACATCCTAAATACTTCTAACTATTTTTTGCCTTACATGTTGACTTTGAGAAAAAGCAAAAACAGAAGCACAACTCAAAAGAAGCAAAAACTTCCAGATTATCTCTCCCTCAACCAGAGGAGCTTGTCTCAGCAATTTTGACAAAATCCTTTTATTCTTGGTGGATTCTAAAAAAAGAGGGGATAAGCAAACAACTTTCACTGTATCTTAGAAAATAAAAACAAAATTGATGCAAACAAAACCCTTTCATTTTAGTTGAGTGTGTGGTAGGGAAGAAGTGGTGGTTTTAAGAAGTGTGGTATTGAAGCCAGACTGATGTGGGTTTAATTGTTGGTTCTGCCTCTAGTTATGTAATGTGGGTGAGTTAATCTATCACACCAGGAATCATAATTTTCATCAACAAAATTGAGTTGTTTTGAGAATTCAATATGACATTTAGAGTGCTTAGCATATTATCTGGTACATACCAAATACTTAATAATAAATGTCACCCATTATTAGTGATTGTAAGTCATCGCTTGTATCAATGTCTACTTAAGCAATATTTGTCTTTCTTATTTAAAGTCAAAAGTTGTAAAACTTTCTCTGTCCCCAATTCCAATACATGTATTGGCATTCTTTCCACACATCCATTATGGCCCCATCACCCTCCCTTCGAATGCCCTGTCCTCTTTCCTCCTCCCAGGCATTCCCCAGGAGTCTGGACTTCTTTGCAAAATGGTGTGATGGCCCCATCAGCTACATGCCAAACAGTAAGCAACCACTATTTGGTTTGGCTGTTTGCTCGACACCAACTTACTGCTGGAGGAGGCCTGTGCTTTTTAAAAGAAAGATCTTTCCAAATGATAACAAACTTCCCAATTACACATTTGGTGCCTTAAATTTATTAGGTCTGCTGCAACGAACAATCTGTCCTGTTACCTGTTTCCAAGAGCAACTCTAGTTTAAAAAATCAAATTTCTGTCCATTTTTAATATTTATTTTTAATTTTGAATTTAAGGGAAAAAAATGCATGCGCCCTCCTTTCCTAAGGAGGCTGTTGTTCCAATCATGACCACTGAGTTTTTTGCTTTGCCTTCAACTTATCTGAGTTGTATCAATGGGGCTGACCCTTGACTCTTGTTCTGTCCCCAAGAAAACCAATTATAATATATCCAATCAGACAGTGATTTACCATGTCATCTATAGGGCAGGTATACATTTAATTGTAAAACAAATATTTTTTCATAAATCTCATTGAGAAATGGTTAAATTTGTTTTCAGTTCTGGATCTATATACTTCTTTCTTTAGCTAGTATTTTTTAAAAACTTGCTGGAATCTTCTGATGCCACCTGTTTCTCCTTCAGAGAGTCTGATCTTTTCCTAACTTCCAAAGAGGGGTAAGAAAAAGAGCACTTGTTTGTCCCCTTTCCCTTTATTAGGGGAGGAAACAACAAAAACAAAATAAAAACATCCAGACATCTTGTTAAGGGGAGGAGAGCTCCTCAGCTGGCTTTGGTCTCACAGGAGTTACTGGTCACTCAGGTGAGTCATCTGGGACTTGGCCTTGGCCACACTCACACAGAGCTGCCCAGCAACGCCTGACATTTCTGTGGACAAATGTTCTAAGCAAGAGGTAGGTGATTCGCTTCTCTCCTACGAAAGACCTGTGAAAGGGCTTTCAGATGTCTTTACCCTGACATGAGTCGTCAAAGAAGAGATCTGGTCTTTCATATCCTTCTAAGTAGTGGACTTCGAAGTCTTTCTCTGTCATCACTTAGATTATTTTCTCTTCTATCTCAGTCCTTTTCTCTACAGAAGCTGGCCCAGGTCATCGAGAAAGTTTGCTCCTTCTATTCGGGTGCGAGGAGACAAGAACAAATGTGGTTCCTTCTCTTTGCTAATCACAGAGCTTCACTGCCTCAGCACCAGCTAAATCTAACTCTCCTGATCTCTATCCCCAAATGCGCCTCTGTTATTCTTGATTTCAATGATACAACATATTGGTTGTATCATTGGGGAGGAAAAAAAGTCCAGGTGGGAACCTTTAGGATGAAAAGTGATGGGGGCAATCTGGAATATTTATTCTCACTCAGAAATATGAGAACAGAAATAAAGTCACATTCTTGTCCATAGCAGCATGTTCACATGCTCAATGAAAACTTCTCTGTCTCCAATACCCACAAAATGGATGACTCAGGTCTATGTCATCTAGATTCTCCTTCCTCAGCTCTGTCTCTTTAGTTAGTTCCTCTTTCTATCCCTCCAACGTGACTGTTTCTTAAGGATTAGGCCTCAGACATCTTCTCTTCATATATCTCCTTGTGGAATCATCTAGTATCAAAATTTCTACATTTCACTGCTTTTCACATGGCTTTTTATTTCTTCATCTCTCACCTTGAATTCCAGTCCCACGTTTCCTGGTGACTTATCTGTGGACAGTACACTGTCAACAGAAACTCAACATTCCTAAGGCGGAACTCTTCACTTTTTGTTTCTCATTTGGACTCCTGTCACACTCTATTTGTCAAGGGTTCTTGACTTTTAGGCTTCTAGATTCAAAACTTTAGGAAGAGATTAGTCTCTTTCCCTTAATTATCATTTATTCATTCAGTAACTTTCTCTTATACATTATTTCATTACAATCACTTTCATATGGTTGTTTTTATTTTTAAAATAACTTTTTTTTTAGATTTTTACTTATTTTAAAAGCCATTTGTATGTGCATTGCAGGAAACAAAACTGAAAAATACAGAAAAGCATAAAGAAGAAAATAAGTTATCTATAATCACACCATACAGATAATTGTTATTTATGTATTTTCAGTCTTTGTTTCCTATGTGTTTATCTGTATGCATACATGGTAAAAAAATATGTAATCATATTGTTTACATTTATTATATTACTTAGTAAAAAAATTGTAAGTATTTGTAATGCTACTAAATGATTGTCTGCTTTATAGCTTTCAGTCAGTTAGATATATTGCCATTTATGTGACCAATCATCTAAAGCATTTACTATCATTTTACTATTAAAATAATATTGATATGAACCAGTACGACACATAGCAATAAGACAGATTTTATGAAATGTAAATTGAAACGTTTACATGGCTAACTACATGAATAAAATTAAAACAAAATGATAAGCTGGGAGAAATTATAAACAACATGTACAGCAGAAAAAAGGCAATAAACAGAATATATAGAGTGTCTTTAAATAAGTTCGAAAAAGGCCAAAAATCCAGTGGAAAAATATTATAGCACACAACTCAAAAACGAGAAACAATCAGTAAACAAGAAAATACTATGGGTGGAAAATGGTGTCTCCTTGTTTTAAATTGCACTAACACTTTATAACTTATATTTTAATTTATAAAAGTAATACATGTTCATCTTAAGCTATTTAGTGAATACTAAGAGGCATAAAAAATGTATTTGAAATCTAAACACCTGGAAATGGTCACTGCTAAAATTTTGTTTAATATCTTTTCTATGATTATCTAATAATCAAAGAAGATCCTTTGTTTCCCATCAAAACTATTCCTTTGCCTATTCTAAATATTTTCTGTAGTTACACCTACAGCAACAAAATAGAATACAAAAGAAAAACTTGAAGAGAAAATTTAAAAATTAATGACAATTGGAAAAAATAAAGCAGCATTAGGAAAACTATTATTACACAAAGTAGAATTTAGGACAAGAAATAAAGACATTAAATAAAATTTTAAATTGTCATCTTCTTTTGAAAAAAGCGCAATCTGCATGACAGCATCTCTGATGTTTAAAATTATTTTCATTTATTTATCCTTGTTCACTTAACTGACTTTATTTCCCATTACAATTTCTCTTATTTTTGAGATGATATTGCAAATCATCAAACAGATATTTTTAGAGCACATCTTTTTTCACAAAAGTTACTTTTTCATGACTCTTTCTCTTAGCCTCTAAGACAAAATAATGCCCTTCCCCCCAAGAAATTGCAAACTATTTCTTTTCCTTTTTTCTAATTTTATACTTCTCTTCTAAGCCTTTAAATTTGTTTTTGGTAAGCTCAGTCCTAGGTTTATGTTCTCTTTCAACTCTATCCTCTCTACCTAGGTGGTTTGAACCACAACTGGTGGTTACTCACTTTGACTTTAAGTCAAATCCTCTGATATCTATTTGATTCCTTCTGTTAGAGTCTCAAAGGCACAGCGGGCTGGTTATATCTGAACTGAACACATCATCTTAATTCCAAATCTGGTTCTTTTCTAGAGTTCACTTTGTCAATAAATTGCACTTTCTTTCATCCATGTGCAAAAGCCAGGAAAAGCAGTGGTCCTTAACACTCTTTTCATCTATGTCTAATGCATCTCCAAGTCCTACTAATTTTACTTCTTACACATTTCTGGAGCCAACCTACTCTCAACTTCCACCATCACTCTAGGCCAACTGATTACTACTACCTGCTGAAACATTGAAATTTCCCTAAATGCACTTCTTCTGAATACCCCATTACCTGCCACAATTCACATTTAACAAGAGTGATTTAAAAAAAAACAACCAAACGAAAACTTATTACATCATATCACAATTGTTTTTTGCTGCAATATAGAAATACAACTGATTTTATATATCGACCTTATATTCTTTGACCTTGCCAAGTTCAAGGTCAAATATCTGTCGTAGATTTAAAAAAAATTTTTTTCTATGCACACAATCATGTTATATATGAATAAAGCCTATTTTATCTTTTCATTTGCAATATGTATTCCTTTTTATTGTTTTTAACTTGTCTTATTTCAGTGACTATTACATACTACACAATGCTGAATACATGTGCTAAGAATGGACATTCTGGCCTTGTTCCTGAACTTAGGGAGTGAAAGAAATGACTGTTTCACCATTACATAAAATGTTAGCTGCAAATTTTTTTTTTTTACAAATGTCCTTGATCAAGTTGAGAAAGTTTCCTTTCTTTTATTTATTTGTTGATGTGAAGAAAAATATTGATTAATTTTTGAAAGTTAAATTTATCTTGCATTCTGAATAAACTCAATTTATTCATGATGTGTTATTACCTATTTTATATATAGTAGCAATGGTTTCAATTTAATGGTATATTGTTTTTTGTGTGTGTGTCTATGTCATCAGGGATATTGGTCTATAGTTTATTTTCTAATGTCTGTGGTTTGGGTATCGGGTAATATTAGCCTCAGAAATTAGGTGGGAAGTGTTCTCTTCTCTTCTATTTTTTGGAGGAGTTTGTGTAGATTTTTTTATTTTCTTAAATGTTTGTAGAACTCACCAGTAAAATCACCTGGGCCTGAAGTGTTTCTTTAGTTTTTGATTGTTTGTTGTATTATAATCAATGTACAATATATAGTACATATTTAATATGAGAAGATTTGTTCTCAGAATTTTTTAAAGATATAGCGTTCTTTAGGTTATTTATTTTTTCTTGATTAAGTTTTATAGTGTGTGCTTTCTAAGAATCCGTCCATTTCATCCAAGTTGTCAAATGTGTTTGCATAAAGTACCACATAGTACTCTCATTATCCTCTTAATATCTGTAGCATCCAGGGTGATTACTCCTCTTTTAATAGCTGATGTTGGTAATTTGTGTGTCTATCTTTTTTTTTTTTCTTGGTCAATCTGACTAGAGGGTTTATCAATTTTATTTATCTTTTCAATGAACCAACTCATACCACAGTTCAGCTGTGCTCAAAGTTTATTTGACTGTTAAAATGACTCCAAAGGACAGGAAAAGAACATACAGAGGGTGCCAAAAAATGTATACACATTTTAAGACAGGAAAACACTGTATTAAAATTGTAATAATATATACCGATAATAAAAGATGAATACAAGTCATGTTTGATTTGTGCAATTACAAGAGGTGCTCAAAGGTACCATAGGTGTAATTTTAATACAGTGTTTTCCTTTCTTAAAATGTGGATACATTTTTTGGCACACTCTGTATATTGTAAATGAGAATTTGTAATAAAACAAAAAAACACAAACAAAAATCTCATTTGCTGAAGAAATGCGGCAAATCCACACATACATTTTTCATACAAATGAATTACTTGCAATGTGAAATTTGACATCTTTCTCATATCAAATCAAAGATAGTATCAACTAAATTGTCACCTCTATAGTTTCCTATATTTCACCAAAGTCATTCTGTTATCATGGATCTAGGGTAATAGGAAAGTAATTCAACATCAGACATTAAACCCAATTCCATTTTAGATTTTAGGCTCTGCCTCTCAACAAATTTCATACAAAAATACCAGTTGTACTTTTTTCATCTTCATCTAAAATTGGAGCAAATATTAATTATGTTAATTTTGGACATAGTTAAATAATATCGCCTCTAATATTTACCTATATGATTAGCAAAGATAAAAAAAGTTATAACTCAATTTTCATGAAGATAGGGTAAAATTAGCACTGTCATATATAATCAAAAAGAATATAAAATGCTACAACCTCTTTGCAAGGAATTTCAAAATAAGTGTTAAGTGTCTCCATGTTTTTCACACCTTCCAAATCAATTCTCTCTTTTTCTGGTAATTATTCTGTGGAAATGGTTAAATATGTGAAAAATATCAATATGTTCATATATGTTCATTTGTTAGTTATTTAATAGTTTTAAAAAGCTAGACATTATATCCAACAACTGGAGAACAAATTTTAAGTAAATTTTACTAGTTTGAGCTGTGTCAAACTGCCATTTTTTGTAGGTTAAAAAGACTGTAAGTAATTTCATATGGTTCAATCCAGTAGAAGAAACATACATGGAATATAATGTGGCCATTAAATATCATTTATACAGACTGCTTTTAGGGATGGGAGTAAATGCTCATACATTGGCACAATATATAGTATTCAAAATCACATTTTCAGTATGCCTTCAAATACACACACACGCACACACACACACACACACACACACACACACAATGACTTGTAGTTGTCTTTGGGTGGTGGGATTTTTTACCCCTTTTTTATGTTCAATAATAGGACAGTGTCACTTTTAAAATCAGGAATGGGTTGTTATTAAACAGAAACACAGAAATGACCATTTTCCCAAAAAAGAAAGAGTACCTGTCTCATAATCTCCAATCTCAAACAACTTTCAAAGTTAACTAATTGACTTTTTTTGACCAAGTGTAAGGAAAAAGAACTGGAACAAGTATGATAGATGGAGAAATTTACTAGTGTCTCTGGAAAGATTTCCCGTGCTTATAAATGACAAACCTCCCGAAGGAAACAGTTTGACCTCTACCTCCCATGGGCTCATTGGCTGTTGAGATGGAGAACCCTGCCATGAATGAATGCTACAGATAGCCCAAACATGCAAGCTGGGCATGTTTGTGTGAGGGAGTGATCTTCCTGCAACATTTATTCCAGAACTCCTTATGAAATCAGTAAAGTACATCTAGAGAGAAGGCTAATTAAGGTTACTTCCCTTGTTTGATACACAAAGTGAATACACTGGAAAGCTAGTACCCAACTTTAACTGATAATGAAAAATAAATGGCAGCAAGGAAGGAAGCCTCACTAAATAAAGGAAAGAGAAGAACACCCTACCGCCCACTGTGAAAAGTATTTTGCTGTCAGCCTGCTTTTGATTTATCCATTTCTCCTCCCAAATGCTTTGAGAAAAGTCAAGAGACACATCAACCTTAGGTGACTTACGCCTTTTGATTCAGATATTTAATTTCTGTACATTTACTGGGCTCAGACAGGAAAGCTAAAGTCAATTGCATGTAGTGTTTTGACATTTGTGTGTTCCTGGATCCAATGGCCATAGTCACCATTCCAGTCATTTTAAAATGCTATTCAGGCATTGAGATGTGTTTCTATGAAGTTTACCATAAAGAATTTGACTTATAAAATTAAGATTTCTAAACTTTTATTTAGGCAAATGAAGCTGCCAAAAAGATTTTCAAAACCAACCCTCTTTATTTATTTTTGAGCTGGAAACTTAAATATTTTTGAACACTAGATTGCTAGAAGTTTACAAGAGATTCTAAATAACGCTGAGTTTACAATCTGAGAAAAAACATCTACTGACTTCTTTTTAGGAGAGGTGTGGAATAGGGACTACGATTGCTGACTTTTTGGCACATTGAGAACTAATAGCAAACTTTGTTTCTTGAAAGGAGATTTTTCACACTGGTACAGCCGTAGATAAAGATAATATTTATTTCCAATTTTTTTGGCTTAAGGTTTCCTTCCTTTACTTTCAGTCTTAAAACACATCAGCACAATTTTAACCTCCTCAATGGGGGCTGGGGCATATAAGGACAAGGTGTTTGTATTGGACTTAAATATGGTCTTTGTGCTTAGCAGGTTAGAAAGTTGTGCTAATAAGGCCAAAATCACACATTTAATTCTCACATGGGGCTTCACTTTTCTCCATGACTTGTCTTTGAAGAAGATCCCAAAGAAAGTGAAAATTGGACAAACACAATTTAATTGGATAAGGAGGTTCAAATTGAAAGATCCTGCCTTGAGTATAACGTGATGGTAGGGATAACTGTGTGGGTCAAACAGCACATCAATGCCTGAAGGTGGCATCAGGGATGATGGACCCTAAGGCAAGGGGATGGCATGTGCTGACTGCATGGGTTTTGCCTAAGGTGGTGCTGGCAGGATCAGAACAAAGTCATTCTAGTTACTAAGTAAACAACTCAGAGGGTGGCACGACAGGAGCATCAGCTTGGGGGTCCAGTATTTATTTGTATATACAGTAAGATTGTTCGGTGGGAAGACCAGAAATCAAATTCTCATATAGGTATCTAGGCTAGTGCTATAGCTTTGAAGAAAATATATACCGTGGAAAAGACCTCTGGGGTTACAATCACAATATCACAGTGTTTTCTCCGTTTGGCTCCGCTGCGTACAATATACAAAGCAGCAATAGCTGCACATTCATTCAGACCAGTTACTCCACAGTCCCTTTTCCATCCCTGGTCCATGAGGACACATTATATACATTTTAAGTTTTGATTAAGAGAGCACATTGTAAGCAACATTTAGTGAAATTAAAAACAAAAATGAAAAATCCTCCATTGTCATTTCACAGTTCTGTTCAAGCGTCTTAACCACTCTCATTTCATGAAGGTGGGAATGGGGACTATCAAGAGAATGAAGAGGAACTTACCTTCTGTGGGACCTTTGTACCCTTCTCCGCTGTTAGATACTTTCAAGGCTTCAAGCACCAGTTTCTGGCCCAGTGATGCTTTGTCCCTAAGCCTGATTTTGACTCCCAACATATGGCACTCCTATTGGAACCCAATCCCACCCCAACTTCTACTTCCATGAGTGTGGGAACTGGACACTAGATTTTCTCCTAACATATTGCTGAACTTCCTACTAGATAGGAATGAGTAGCCTGCAGGGAGAAATACTATGGTCTAAACTGAATTAGCTATTAATATTATCAGTACCAACACACCCTCCCCTTGGTTACCATAGCCCTTTGGCTATTTTCAGGGCTGTGCAAGGATGACAGAGCTAGTAATGAAGCCATAATTCCTGCCAGTCAATGTTTATGTCAATAGAAGTTAATGCCTCCTCCCACTGCCATTCACAACCCCCTTCAATCACCTTAACAGCCCACACCTCATGATAGGGTATAGGACTGGGGCAAGAGAACTAGAACTGTGTACCTGTCCGATGAATCTTGCCTCCTGTTTACAGGTGCTCCTCCTTGGACATCTTTAATAATATTATTCTGGTCTGGTGAGCTCTTGGAAACCTGTGACACAAAGCACAAATTCATGAATTAGCTCTTGGAAACCTGTGACACAAAGCACAAATTCATGAATTAGAGGTGTATATGTGCTTTCTTGACAGTCTGACATCAGAGAAACTGTATTTGAAGCACCTGTATGATTAAAACAGATAAATATCAACAATGGCATAAATCTTACATATCACCTAGGTGAAGGCAAAGCATTCTAAATCACAAGGGCATAGGAGTTATCACCAAAGAAACCTCATTAATAGATAAGAAAATTAAGAATGATAAAAATACCAATCATCAAAGAGAAAAGAAGTATTCTTAACCAAATCAAATTTTACTCTAGGTATTTGATTCTTGATACCCTCTTCAAAAAAGAACTAACTAGTTACATGATTATTATATTTGCTCTCATCCCCCAATGAAATACTATATTCGTGGAGAGATATTAACAGAAAGTGGACAATTCAAAAGGAGAGATTATCTATAACTTAGTAAAACAACTTAAATTTCATGGAAAGAAAGAAAAACGGAGAGAAAGAGAGTAAATTATCTTATTCATACTTTTAATTCAGTTTTTAAACTGTTGCTTTAAGCTAAATCTCAAGCTATCTTTTTTACATGACAGTGATTGTACAATATGGTAAAGTACATTTGACTTCACTTTATTTATTAGATGCATTTCTGAATATTATCAGCAAAGGAAATTTATGTTTATAGTTTGAATCACTAGCATGTCCACTTTATATATGCTTTAACTTGGGTAATATAGTGTTACAGAAATCTACCTCAGCATGTAATAAAAATAACACTTAACCCTGACTCTGAAGAACTTTTTGAATTTGTTCACATTTCCCATAGTCATGTATGAGAGTACAATAAACTGCACAAAGAAAATACCCCCTAGTAAATTAAAGCCACAAGTATATTAAAATGCACCATTTTTATAGTATGTTTTCTTGGAATCCTCATAAATTTGAAGAGGGTTAATAGTGAGATTGTCAGGACAGCAAGTCCATTCTCTTAGGGAAAGAACAGGACTTGCTCAGTGAACTTTTTCTCTCTTCCCTCAAAATGTGTGTGTGTGTATTTTTTCTTTTTAATGTTGCTCACCTACTTCCAGACAAATGTTAGTTTAAAGTAGCAGCTAGAATTGTAAATTGATACGATTTCCTCTGGAAAGCCAGTGAGCAATGGTTTGAAGAAATTCACCTGGATGTTTACGGAGTGACCTTTTATTTTGGTTCCTTTGTTTACCACCGCTAGAGAAACACAGTACACTCTTGACTGAGAGGCAATACAGGCTGGAGTCCCAAAGTCAGAGAAGGTGCAGCCCTGACATTCCTATATTTAAATCAAGCCACCACCATCAATCATAAAACACAGAAAAACAAAATCGTTCTAGAAGGATATGTACCCAAGGTAATATTTATTTATACATATATTTCCTATGAATGCCTCCAAGTATGTGTTTTGTGAAAAACATAAATTTTACAAAAATTTGGAAAATTATCTCCAATTAACTGGCACTAAGAAATTTAAGAATCAGATTTGTAACGTATCTCTATCTGCTTCCAACCTTGAGACTCCACGTTCTATGAGACCTTCTGAAAAACAAAAAGGTATTTTTTAAGCTTATATTTGTTTTGTAATTTTGAAAACACTATTTTAGGGAGAAAGACTCCTTGTTTCAGTCTAGATAAGCAAATACCCTAATTAATAAAATTACCTTCTGACTATAACATTTCTCGTCCTAGTTGTCCTCGTCATTTTGAAAGAATGGAAGCCAGCATTTAAAAGCCAATGTAAATACCCAAAGTCAATGGAGTTATTCAGAAAGAACTTCTGGTCACTTCTAAAGGTGCAGCATTTTTTAAAGATTTCATTAAGTCTGCCTGTTATAAGCAATTTAAAACTTTAGCATTCTTTATGTAGAGCTTTGACTTAACCACTTTTTTTTAAAGCAAGAGTATATTTAATTAATGGACAATTTAATTCAAAATATAGCTCCACAGAATACTTATGAACCATTGACAGGAATAATATAGTATAGTTTAGGAAGAAAACATTTATCTAGCCTTCAGAAACTTTTTTCCTAACCAAATGTATAGTTTATATATTTTTTGTTAAAAACAATTAAGATAGGTTGAAGATTTCTCTTTATATTTGTGTACATCTTATACATAATATATAGGCATAGATTCAATCCATTAAAAATACATTTTCCATATTACCTAAGAACCTGGGCTTGGCTCTACTTCTCCTCCTGGAACTTTTCATTTCATTTCTTCCCTACCCAACTTCAAACCTTGGTAATCCATTTCCTGCTCTTTTAATTCCAATGCTCTTCTAGTTCCTCTCCTTTTTCAGAAGCAAAGGTTACCACAATGATGCTCAAAACCTGTGTTTTGTTTGGCCTGAAGAGTGTTTTGCTGTAAGCATTGAAATAAACTTAGGGGATTCACATAAAAATCCTCATTTCTGTCTTTTCTGGAAAAACGGTAAGCTCAAACTATACTGGTCATTCATTCTGACATGACTACAATTGACTGAAGCTGAGTAGAGATATGGCATATTCTTTCCAATTTGCCACCGTTCAAACATTCTCCCTGTCTCTTACCCTCAGCCTATTTCACTCACTTATGCAATGTTCTGTCTTTGCAGGCACTTATTTGGGTTTAAATCTCCTGTTCCAAAGTCTGATTTCTGCACTACAACTCAACTGGTGCAGCTTGCCTAAATGTTAAGAGTGGCTTCTTACGTGCCATCACTAGAGACCTTTGGACAGAGGCTTCCTTCTTATAGTTCTGTGCTAGTTGAATTTGGGGCCACTTAAATGAGATTCCTGTTCTTGAGAGGTAACGTATCTCCTATTATCCCTGGATCATCATCCCACAAATTTCTGTGTTAAAGCAGTTCTGGTTACACACCCTTTCGCTTGCCACTGAACCTGATCCAAGAATGTTAATTTTGCCCTCTGTAAATGTTTGATTTTGTGGCTCTATTTAAATAGTGGTTTGCGGCTATTCCTTGATTTCACTTTGAATTCCATTAAGGACCTGGACTTCTACCAGTCATTTCATGGATGTGGAATGTGTGACAGAAGAGGTACTGAGTTGGTGATTGGGAGACATGAGTGTTGGTTCCCTCCTTCGCTACTTAGTAAATGTGTGACCTTGGAAATGTCAAAACTTTCTGAGATGTACAATTGTTGAAAATAATTTCTTCAACGGTTTAAGGCTTTACAATTTTTATTGAAATTCATTGTGCATTATCTTATTTGATATCTATGTTTTACAAAAGAGGGACTTTCAGGAAGAAGTGATTTGCCTTGTATCATGGGACTCGTCCATGAATGAGCTAGGGCTGGGATCTTGGTTTTCTAGTTCTGGATTAGTCTTAATTCCACCATGCAATATGGCATTCCTCAAAAGACACTGCCTTTTTACAGTTACGCTTTTTACAGTTCTCTGTTTTAAAGCTCGTGTTGTCTTTTGTATCAGCTTCAGTCTAACCCCAAAATGACATTCACAATCTGAATGAGAAACATTGCAAGGAGAGAGTCTATTCCCCTAGTTTGTTTCTTCCATTTTTCATGGTCAGTTTCATAGTTGGAACCTTATCAGAGTTCACTCTGTCACCACTGGTTGAGCATTTAGATCACAATACACATAAACTCTAATCTCTAAAATTATCTATAAGATGCATGTAAAATTTATCATCCAAACCTAGACCCTTTGGACACGGGGAACAGGATTATTTATTAGTCTTAAACAACATGTATAAATTGGGACAATGACACTCTTTATTATTTAAAGCATTTTCACAGTGCTTTGCAGAATAGAAAGTGTTCAGTAAATGGTAACTTATAAAAGCAAAGTTATCAAAAGAGGTGAAAAGAGTTGACAATTTACTAAAGAGTACATTAAAGAGTCAGCCTCTTAAAACGTAACATAGAAATAATGGGTTTCTGGTAAAAAACAAAGTTTTCCTTTTTGCATGTGACGTGACATTTGAAGACTAGTAGACTTTCTACCTAGGAACCAAAATGGAAGCATGAAGAATTTTTGTAGGCAAACTTACAGCTGAAGATATTTTTTAAGGAGATGAACTGAGAGACAAAGAGACAGGGCCACAAAAAAATAATCATACAATCAGGGATATTAGAAATAATATCTTATAATAAAATACTAAAATTCAGAGAAGATTCTTGTTTTTCAGGTTACCTCAAACTTAAATTGAGAGTATTTTTAAAGTAGTTGGCCCTAGGTGAATTTCTCAGGATTAGCAGACATTGTTCCCAATTTCCAGTACCATATCTCAAGATGCACATAACTTACTTTCAGACTGGTGTTCTATAGGATTATCTGTAATGCCGGGCTGCCTTTGTAGGCTATCGTTTTCCTGGGGAACAGGCCTGCTGAGAGGCAATCCATCTTACTCCCTTCCTTCCAACTGGAGACTTGACCCCTGATCTCTGAGGTCTGATGGCTAATGTTTCAGCACCAGCTGCAATCCAATCCTTCAGTGAGCACAGCTGAGCTAAATTAATCTAATTTTTTTAGCCTTTGCACCCTAGATATCCATCTCCTGGGCAGTTGGTGCTCCCTGAGCCAGGCATGGATTCCAGAGCCCCTTATCACTGCCCCCTTTGTACTCTGGCCCCCAAGCTGCAAACGGTCCTGTGGGCACCACAGAGCTACACAAACATTTGTCCCCACAGCCGACTGGCTTCCTCAGGCCGGAGCGCCTAATGAGCTGGCCGTTGCCCGTAAATCAAGTCAAGCATACACAGTTCAGGCTTTCATCAGGTGAGCCCCGTTCAGCAATGCCTTTGAAGGAGGGGCCCCTGTGGGCTGCAGGAGCTGTGCGCTGCCCAGATAAACACCCCATCTCAAAGATGTTGTTCTGTTTTGCAGACAGGCTTGTCGTTAGTGGGAGGAAGTGTGTTGGGTTGCCAAGTACCAGGAGAGGACTGATGTGACTTGGGAGCCAAGGAAAAGAAACACACACACACACACACACACACACACTCTCACACACCTCCCAAAGAGCCCAACTGGAGACATGTGGAAAACACAAGGCGTGAAAGGTTCACATCCCATCCTCTCACCCACGGATGTGCCATTACCAGGCAGTCAGCAGAGAGGCGGCACGTGTGGCTTCAACGCGATCTGTCGTAAGGACCTCCAACAGTACTCTAAAGAGACTGATTACCAGCTTGGGGACCCTCCTCGAGTGCCCTCCCATCCTTTCCATGTTGAAGCCTCCCCAGGCTCCTCTGCCTGTTCTGTGTCTTCTCTGCACTCCCTCTGCAGTTACAGTCTAGAATATTCCACCAATTAACTTCCAATAAGAAAACAAGGCCACAATAGCCTTGAAGAAATAGGTGATTTCTTTTTCTAATGATTTTGACCACTTTAAAAATTAGTTTCAGGTGTACAAAACAACACAGTGATTAGACATTTATATACCCCACAAAGCAATAACCCCAATAAATCTATTACCCACCTGACCTTGTACATAGTTATTATAAAATTATTGACTATATTCCCTATGATGTACTATATATTCCTCTGACTATTTTTTAAATTATAGTTGACATTCAATATTATTTTATGTTAGTTTCAGTTGTACAGTGTAGTGATTAGACATATAATTTATAAAGTGATTCCCCGAATATGTCTAGTACCCATCTGACACTATACATAGTTTTTACAATATTATTGACTGTATACCCCATACTGTATTTTACATCCATCCATGGATGTAAAACAGGGAGAAGACCAGGGAGGCTGAATGACAGTGAGACCAGCTTCCCGGAGGAGATGGGGTCAGAGAGGCAGGAAGGAGCCATGCCTGACATGAGCACCACGAGGAAGGACTAAGCATGGTTGAGTCACCTCCTGGTAAGTGCATCATGCATTATCTCATTTAATCTTCAGATAAACAACCCCAGAGTTAGAGCATTATTATCCTCTTTAAGCTGTACAAACTCGGGCTCCAACTGGCCAGGTGACTTTCTGGCATCAGTACTAGAGGATATTAAGTTAAGTAAAATAAGTCAGACTGAGAAAGACAAATACCAAATGATATCACTTATATGATCATTTCTTATGCTTTTATTTTCTTTACCTATCTAGGGCAAACTATTTTTTAAACTGCCTCAGAATCTCCTTCCACTTAGTACTTAGCAATTTTATATTGATTTTTCAAAATTCCTTTAGAATTACTCCATTTATTTATTCATTCATTAATAATAATAATATTCAATAAATATTTACCAAGTACCCAAAATACATCAGACACTATTCTAGGGGCTGGAGATTTTAGTGATGAGCAAGACAAACACCTGTATTCAATGGGGGAAGGCAATTAATGAGATAAATACAGGATGCAATTTTAGGTAGTAATCTGTGCTAGAAATAAAATTGAAGCGGGAGAGGGGATCATGAGGGGTGGTGAGGGTGACGGCAGTGAGGCTGTTTTTAATAAAGTGTCAGGCAAGGCATCTCTGAGGGGATCATGTTTAAAGGAAAGCTTATTTGAAATGAGGAAGCCAGAGACCTAAAGATCCTGGGAAAGAGCATTCTAAGCAGGTGAGAATGCAAATGTCGCAGGGTGGGATCTGAAGGCGACTCAAGGGACAGGGAGAAGACCAGGGAGGCTGAATGACAGTGAGACCAGCTTCCTGGAGGAGATGGGGTCAGAGAGGCAGGAAGGAGCCATGCCTGACATGAGCGCCATGAGGAAGGACTAAGCATGGTTGAGTCACCTCCTGGTAAGTGCATCATGCATTATCTCATTTAGTCTTCAGGTAAACAACCCCAGAGTTAGAGCATTATTATCCTCTTTAAGCTGTACAAACTCGGGCTCCAACTGGCCAGGTGACTTCCTGGCATCAGTACAGAGGGTAAGTGACAGAACCAGGATTTGACCAGAGCTCCATTATAAACTCCTGCTTTATCCACCATAGCTTCCACCTACCCTCACCTTAAGGTGATGACAGTTTTGTTAGGGTGACAAAATGTAATCTTATGAATAATATAAGAACAGAAAATATAATTTATGCTAATTTCAATGTTATAGTGCTGGCAGTGGTTACTTTACCTTTTTGTTGTTGTTATTTTGTGAAGCAATTGGTAGCAGACCCTCCTCCCACCCAGACAGCCTCGTGTTTTAAGTAGATTTGAGGAGAATCACTGCACAGGTTGGTTATAGTGCAGCTAAACATAATATTAGGGGATAAAGTCAGTTCTGTTGATCTAAATCAATGTTTTTTTCAAACTTTACTCATTCGAAAACCACCTGCATATGTTTGCCATATTCTTGTACTATTGTTTTACCTAACATTTTCCTTTAAATTGATTCACTTTTTTACTTAAATAAAATTGTTTACAAAGAAAA